>NW_024881317.1:18175730-20575730 GCF_018691265.1 Tyto alba
GGTCTTTGAATTGATAGTTTTCCAATCTCTTGTACACAAATACCATAAACTCACAGAGGAATTAGCCTGATTAATCCTAATTTATGTCGACATTTATGTCAGCCAGGATTCTGCCTACTGAAAGTGTCATAATAAACCTTTAGGATTACACGTTTATTTAAAGAAGTCCAGTTTGTAGGAAAGTTCAGCAAGAGGAAAGAAATTATTTAAATGAAGCTTATTAGTCACCAAACTCAGTTGCACTATGAATTTGTTTTAAAATTTATATTAGTGCTTTAAAGAGAGAACATTTTGCATAGCATAAAATTGATTCTCAAATTATTAAAAAGACATAATGCATGTCCTTTTATCCTGAAGGGGCATTTGGAAATTCTGAACCAGGGCAAACATTTCATTTTTCTAATAATTCAAACCAGTTGATTCATCAAAGTGAAACAAGTCCATCACCATACATGGGGCAATGATTCCCTTTAGCTAGTGCTTGTCACATTACTACAATCTGACAGGTTTGTAGGGCATTATTACTGGGTCTGATTTGTACCACGCTATCCCTTTTACTAAATCTTAAAAATCTTTTTAACTTTTCTTTTTTCCTCTACTCTCTTAAACTAACACCTGAAGGCAATTTAAATATACCACTCCATAATGAAATACCACTTTTATTCTCCCTAGAATTAAGATGTCGTTATCAGCCATCTGTTCCTGGTCCTGCTCTCTATTTCTTCCATCAAAGAAATAATTCCAGACATGAAACACCTCATTGGAGCAACAATCACCTGAAACCGCCAGAGTGCTGCAATACAGGGGTGGGCCCGGCTTGCGGGGGAACAGCAGTTGAAGAAACTTTCAAATAACTTGGGCTCACCATGTGCAGCAGGTGAGGAGATATCCTCCTTTCTCTTTCTTCCCTCCTCCCTGTTTCTAGAAGCAGTATCTCTTCATTGCTCTACTTGTGCTCCCTAAAGGACAATATCTGGTCTACAGGAAGAAAGGCATCTGAGGTGTTCTCAGGTTAAAGATCAAAGTACCAGTTTAAGGGCCAAGGATATAGGGCCCATACTGAAGCATCTCGAAGTTCAGTGGATGCTGAACTAGGATTTGATGCAGCAGTCAGAAAAGCACAACTCCGGCTGTGCTACTCTGAACATCACCAGCAGGTTTACACATGCACAAACTGTAGCAACAGCACACAGGCTTTGATTCTTAACCGCATTTCCACAAGCTATACAGATCAGAATTCTGGTCAGAATTTCAAAAGGGGAAGGCAGAAATACAAAATTTTATTTCAGGGCCCACAGATGACTATGCAAGTGGGACTCTTCTCTCCAAAGTTAGCCACCAGGCAGCATATGACCAGAAGCATTAAGGCCTCCAATGCTTTGACCAGGAACGTTTCAGGCAGATGTATGACTCCATATATTGTGTGAGCATGCACAGCAAAACCAGATGCACTCAACAAAAACAAAAACATGCATCAGACCTACTTGTCTACTTAGATGATCTGCACCTAGTAAGATGTGTTATGTCCCCCAACACAGAAGGTATAATAGAGGGGATGAATGAAGCAATGCTTGCATGGTGGATCTGATGCAGTGGACACACTAGACCTATGCATACCTGCTAGATGTCCACTCCAGGACAACGCAGAACCTAGTCTGAATTATGCTGTTGTCCTAGCTGGATATAAAGGCATCTAGAAATCCTAAAATAAAATGTGCAAATTCCTTAAATTGTACCAACATAAGATTTCCAGAAAGGAATAGAGGGTTTGTCTGATAAAACCTGGCCGAAAGCCATCTCTATTAAATAATACCCAGTAGATTAAACTAAAACTAAACTTACTGGAAGGTTAAATTAACTTCTTGTTTTCTCTCAGCTGTGTTGTCATTTTAAGCATATTTTCACTTCCCTTGTTCTGCAAGTTATTCTGCCACACCATACCATTGGTTTCCATTCACTGCCTCCCTGTGATAACTAATGTTGTCCACCTAATATTTATTTTAATTTTGGGAAATTTCCTGACTGATTTTTTTGGCTATATCACTATGCCCAACTAATGACTCTCAGTCCTCATTTTTCCATGAAATTACTGATGATGTCTAGCATCACTGCTGACTTTTGTCTTCAAATGCCATCATTTAAAAAAAAAAATAGTTAATGGAATATTAGAAACTACACCACCAAAGTCTAAAGTTATGGTAAAGGAGAAGGGGTGAGCACATACAGCTACTGTATTAAAAAGGATGGATCTGGGAATTATGCACCAGAGCGTCTCACTTTACTGCTTAATAAATAAGGCAACAGAAAAGTACCAGAAGATAACAGAGTAATGGTAATACCAATTTGACATGACTTTCTTTTCACAAATCTAACATCCTCTGCAACAGGATAATCAGTCTTGTGGGTAGAGGAAAGGCAGAAGATGTCTTAGGTCTTGACTTTCGTAAGGTACATCATCTCTTACAGGATCCTCATTAATGAAATAGAATAAATATCTATTACAGTGTGCACTCAAAAATGGGTAGAAAACCACCCTAGAGAGCAATTACTAGCAGTCCAGTGTCAAACTGAAAGTTGTCAGATTGGGTTCTGCATGGTTCCTTCCTGCATTAGTACTTTCACTACTGACCTGAAGGATAGAAGACAGTGCGTCTATAAACCTACTGCAAGGTGGGAAGGATTATGAATATACTCAAGGATGAGAATTGAATTCAAAGTAATCTTGCCAGATAAGGAAGATGTAGACTAAATGGAGATAAGCCCAGAGGAAGACAAACAGAGAGACCATAACATTACAGCAAGTCCCATTAGGGAAAACTGAAGAAACTGGGGTTGTGTTTGTACCGTAGAAGTTTCAGATAGGAGATAAGTGGGGGCTGTTACTAAGGAAATTACTTTTCCCCACATCCATAATGATGGCAAGAAGAAAAAGTAGTAAGGTACTTCAGCAGGAAAGTTAAATATTAGCATTAGCACTGGAATATGTTGTGCATCTTAATCATTGAGGTTTAAAAACAGTGTAGACAAAAATCTGTCAGGAATAACTTCTGTATTGTTGATCCAGATTTAGGAGAGAAAACAGACTACATGCCAGGCACTTGGGATTATTCCAGTCCTGATTCTAGAATTAATTCAGTTTTGTGCAAAAACAGTGGTTGTGTATGTACCTATGTATTACATGTACAAAGGAATCAGTGAGGCTAAATAACTATTAGTAGACACTTGAGGTCAGTTTTATGGGATTCAGAGGGATTACAATATTTGAATGAGACATTCAGCTCAAGAAGATAAAACTTTAGGTGCTGAGTAGAAGATTGTAGGTCATCCCCATTAGACATAGAAGTGAGAAGGATGTGAAATGAACTGGAATCAAAGGGAGGGACTGAGGGGGTCTAGGAAGCAAAAGCTTCCTTGTGAACAGGACACAGAGAAGCCTAAGGATTGCTTGCTTTCTCCGTTCCTTCTCCTTCCTTTTCAGGCCATTTCCCTCAGAAAGTGCTCCTCTTGTTGAGTTGAAGAGAAAGTAAAATTCTGAGAAGCTCCCACCTTGCAGTCCTGAAGATCAGGTGTAGACTCCAGTGGCTCAGTCCTCCCTGTGATAGAAGGCATTACTGCACAGGCACAGAGACACATCTTTAAATCCAGTCTTGAACTAAGCACGGTAGCTCAGATTTCCCAGCCTTGGAGTCTGGCCTCTATACTCAGTTTGCCAACAGAAATAGTGACTGAGGTGGTATTGTTGAATTATACCAGCACTTCCCTCCCTCCATGCCCAACCCCCCAAGGTCATAAGATAACAATATTTCTGCAGCATTTAACTGGAAAAGATTTGAGCCACGTATGAAGAGCCCTGAGCCAATTAATCTAAGCCATATTTCCTGCTAATGCTTATTTTAGTTATTACTGTAGTCTACCGTGATAAAAGCACTGAGATAACTCAATAGCTTGGCACTAGTACACAAAGTATGTCAACATATATAGCTGGGTCCAGGTGAGGCTCTGGATCTACAGTTTGACTTCGGAATGGCAATTATGCAAACTCTAGTGAACTGGGAAAAATTGCCATTTCTACTTTGAGATTTGTACAATAATCCCAAAGTATATGCTCATTCCTAAAAGGAACAAAATAGATATGTTTTTAAATATTCTTCTGGGTTTTGTGGTTTGTTTTGTTTTTTGTTTTGTTTTGTTTTTTTTTTTAAAAAACAAGCTTGGCTCAGCGTGTTTTGCTTAATTAATATAAAAAGTAATGCTTCAACTGATACTTCATTCTCCAGCTTATATTTTGTTTACATGAAAGGAAATATTTTTAAATAAGAAAAATATTCCATTTCAACAAGGCTTGGGTTTTTGTTTGTTTTTTAATTAGAGCTCTTTTCTCCCAAGCATACCTTCACTAAAAAGAACACACTTTTCAATAAAATATTTCCACAAAAACATCTTCCAACACACTGAACACTTACCAGAAGTTTTTTACTACGCTGCACTAATTTTAGTAATACTTTATTTTGCACAAAAAATACTGTAACTGAAATCTATTCTTAATTTCATAATTAATTCACTCTTAGATGTGGAACCACAATGAGTTCTCCCAGTGTGAGAAGATACTGGCCTGATCCTATGGGAAAGCAACAGCAAGAATCAAGACAGCAGATATGATCCTCTAAAAATTCTTTGGCAAGTGAATAATTATTTTATTGTATTTCTTTTAAACAACAATTCATTAAGAATGATAGGCTAAAAATGTTTTAGTAGCAGGATGTTTTTTAAACTGGAAAATAGTCTTTAACCAGCTGTTTGATGCACAAATCCGCATAGCTTTCATAAAAGGTGGAAAATACAGATGTCCACTAGCACTGAGGTGCACAGCTGGACTGTTAACAGTATGAACTGCAGAGTGACAGAGCATGATAATCATGTTACTGTAAACCTGATGAAAGAAATGGCACCTGGTCCAGAAAATCAGCATCCAGACAATGCCACTCAGCTACAACCACTTCAGAAATCTGTCCCTCCAAACACCGCACTTCCATGTAAAAACTTTTTTATATGTTGATTTTTCAGCAGCTGCCATGTCAGTTAAGATACCATGTTAGTGCTCAATCCTGCAAGCTGTCAATATTCCCTAGAGTAATAGCATCAGGCACTTTGCTATCAGTAGCTACAGCATTCTGGCCAATCTGGAAGCAAGGGCTCCAAGTCAGTGAGCCCAAGAGAGACTGGAACAAGAAATCAGTTTTAAACTGAGGGACCCCTAATACACTTCCCTTCTAAAGCTTCTCAATTTTGATAGTGCCATAAAAAGCATAAGACGATGCAAGGGAACAACCATACTTGAAAACTTGTCACAACTTCTTTAAGTATATACAGACTCAAATTTAACATATACACAAAATAGTCTGAAAAAGTGAGATGGCTTTTTAGCACACAGAATTCAGTATCATTTCGTAGCTTATAGATGAGCGTGATCTATCAATTCTTAATTCCATGTATACTGCACTATAATTCTTCGTTATCCTGGGCTCCACACCTGCAAAAGCCTACAGAGTTCATCAGACTGAGCATGCTGCCTAATTTGTTTAGATTTTTAATACACATGAGTAATTCTGGAGATGCTTGGACTATTTTGTCAATGCATGTCGATTAGTCAATGTCTTATCTGCACGAAGAATATGTAAGCCACCTACTAAAATGAAAATGTTTAGGCAAAAATCCCTGTGCTGATTTTTTTCCACTGCTCAGCAAAAGTTGGATGTATTCATTATAGGCACACAGGCTTAATACAGATTTAAAATTAGCCCTCTGTTCTGCTTTTAAGCAGGAGTCAAGTGAGATCACATTTCTGAAGCAATGTTGGGGCTTCATTTAGTAGTACTGAGTGAGCCTTATCAAAAATAATTTCTTCAGTAACTGTTTCTCAGCCATAAACAATAGGCAATGCAAAGGGACTCTAATAAAGCAGGAAAGCACTGACCATATCCCCAAATCCCAGTCATACTGGTTTGGGCTGCGATAAAGTTAATTTTCATCATACCAGCCCATATGTTGCTGTTCTGGATTTATGACCAGAGCAGTGTTGATAACACATGGACATTGTCCTTACACAGTATCAAGGCTTTCTCTGGGGCTGGGGGTGGGCAAAAGGCTGGGAAGGGACACAGCCAGGACAGCTGTCCCCAGCTGACTGAAGGGATATTCCCTACCCTACCACATAACATCACGTGCAGCAATAAAAGCTGGGGGACCAAAAAGAGGCAGGGGGGACCCTCAGAGTGATGACATCTGTCTTTCCAGGTAACAGTTATGTGTGATGAAGCCCTGCTTTCCTGGAAACAGCTAAACATCTGCCTGCCAATGGGAAGTAGTAAATGAATTCCTTATGTTGCTTTGCTGGCATGCACAGCTTTTGCTTTACCTATTAAATTGTCTTTATCATCAACCCATGAGTTTTCTCACTTTTGCACTTTTGATTCTCTCCCCCCACCCTGCTCGGGGAGCAGCAAGTGAGCAGCTCTGGGGTGCCCAGCTGCCTACTGGGTCTAAACCACACCACCAATCAGTACAAAACAGTAGGTGCATATTTATGGTTTTGGACATGCACAAGCCTACATTTACCCTGTCCAATTTTGCTAGCTGTGCAGTGTAGAGCTGGTTGATGAAGCTGTTCGGTCTGCATTTACAAGAATTAGTCCATCCTTTCATACAAAACTGCCAAGACTTTTGACCGTGAATACACCAAACCTCAGATGCCACTGCCCATTCCTCCCACTTACTAACAGAGGCATCCCAATCTCACAGCAGTTCACTTCCTCACCCTACAAAACAGTGTGGAAGGCACAGTATGTCCCATACTCCTCTTTTGCCAGGATTTGCATCCTTTCTATTAATTTATTCTTAGTCTCTTCTTTTCTGTTCAACTCAGACTCTGGTAATGTTGAACCTCAGAAGCTTTCTACAATCTTAAGGGGAACAAGCAATAACTTCCCAGCACTTTATAACCACCATTTCCAATAGCTCTGTGTCCAGTGCTGCCAAAGTCCTAGCTAGTTGTTCAAATTATCTTATGTAGAGAACTTCCCCATATAGGGAAACCTTGATTATCCAAGTTTATGTGTGGAGTTACTGCAAATGTCCTACTGAGAAACTTGCTAACACCTGACCCCATTTGCTTCTGTAAAGCCCAGAAATTTAATTCCTTTCTCAGAACAAAAACTGAAGAAACATCTTCCCAAATGGTGATAAAATTGAGCTGATACATGTCAGTGCCAGTGGTTGCACACCAATATATAATACTCAGTCTCATCTGCAATAAGCTACTCAAAAGGTTATGTGAGGTACTTCTGAGGAACAAGAAAGAAGAAAAGGAAAGCAGAGCTACAGTAAAGTCACAGTGAATTCTCAGTGGAGTCACCAAGGGTTTAAAACAGCACTTTTAAATCTCTTTAATCCTGAATTCAAATACAAAGGTAATTCAGCAAATTACTAAGTGCAATACGTACCTGACATAACTATAGAAGGAGCTCAAATGCCCAGGTATCTGAGCAGAAACTGGAAAGTGCCTCATGCAACTCCTGCTGTTTCATCCAAGGAGATTCACTCCAAGACAGCAACAAAACACCAAACCCTGCACATAATTTGTTTCTTGTTGAACTGAAGTCTCACAACGGCAGTGATCTTCAACTCTGACCCCATATTCAATTTATCCTACTTGCTCCAAAACTACAGTAAGCATGGTACAAGCAAGACAAGCTGTTCCAGCTATCTTCTGGGCTGCAAATGCAAAAATCAGTTTTAGATGCTGTACCACTCTGTAGGAAATAGTACTTTTTCCTGATACTAAGTCTGGGCCAAAGCCATGCCTCTGTATAGCAAAATCTCCACTTTCAAGAAGGCAGTCATATGGGAAATACAGAACTGATTGTCAGATGGATGCATCACTGCATACACCCCTGCAGCACTTCACAAGCAAGAGGAGAGGCTCAAAGGCACCTTCCAAAAAACTAGTGACCTGCTCAAGTTCAGCACAGTACCTGCTCCAAGGCCTAAGAAACAGCAGGTCTTTCTGCCAGCCAGCTTCACACCAGCAGGCATGAACAATCCCCAATATACTGAGGAACTGCATTGTTGGCAAAGCATTGCATTTGCCCCATTTTCACTTCAGCTTTAATCATAGCTCATTATCTGTACAAACAAGCATGAGGAGTATTATTGATGAGGGAAGACTAGACAGAAATTTGTTTGTTCCGTTGGTAAGAACTATTTTTTTAAATTGTAAATATCAGACAGAACTAGAAACAACAAGGGTTGGTTTGGGGGGTTGGGTTGTTGTTTGGTGGTTTTTGTTGTTTTGGTAGGTTTCTTTTCCCTCAGAATTAAGGTCTTATTCAAAAGAAGTTTTAAAATTGCAAGCTTCTGCCTGAAAAACGTTTAACCAAAAGCTTACTAAAGGTTGAGTTTCAAGCTTTAAAAATAATAAAAAAAAAATTGCTTCTTTTTTCAAGCAGAGAAGCAGCGATATAAGAGAAACGTACCATATACCCAATAGTTGAAAACCTACATTTCCAATAATGAAAACAGTAATGAATCACGGAGATCTATTTGTGTTTCTCCACCCAAGTTTTCAAGGCCTAGTGTTTACTTGGAATGCACTAGAAGTGGAGGACATTTGTTATCCATTTATTGAGGGTTTTTTCTGTGCCAGTGCTGTACTGATTATAGACTCCCTATATTTCATTAGGAGACATTCATAGCTAACAGGAAGACTGGTTATTTTATTGGCAAGGCATGCTGAAGGAATCAGGCCTTTGTGTATTCCATGAAGTTAGCTGTATAATTAGTAACAGAATAAAAGTTAAACGAACGTTGCTCTCTATTTCAGGTTGTCTGTTTAGCTTCTGCTAATGACTAACTCCACAGCACTTTATCAGGATTCAATAATCAAACATTGGAAATTTGGGCCTTTTTGACAGAATATTTTAATTACTCCAGAATTTTTTTTTTTTTTTTTTTTTTAAGATTACATGAAGGCAGGAATCCATTAAATGTTAAGTTTAAACACCTAATGACAATGAATGCAGTGAGCATCCCTGCCATTTAATTTATTTCCCAAAAAAGGAACAAACAAAAGGTCCCAGGGTCAAGTGCAATGAGACCTCTAAAGCCACATAAAAAACTCCTGGTTTCCGAGGGGATCTGTATTACTAGAGAGACCTGTTTGTAGCCTGCAAGGTGCAGATACTAACAAATATATTATTCCATAAATACAGTTTTATTTTTACTTTTTCCATCAGTAAAGTAGAATTTTCATCACAGTTTATATGAACTTAATCTTGAGTTTTATTTTTTTATAATTATGCTAACAAAGCAATAATGGGAATTGTTCTTACCCTTCAACATCATGAGCTAGTCAGATGAGAACTTTGTATTGCATAATACATGATGCCCTGCTTTACATGTGATATGCTTTACAAAAATCTTAGTCTAATTGTGAAAGACTACTGTTACAAAACATTCTCATCACTGGCATATTTAATTGAGCTCCTGAGAGGCAGTATCAGTAAGACTTAGGGATAAATAACCAGTAGTCCCATTGGTCTCACCAAGAATCCATTGATGTTTCATAAATCCTAGTCAGTACAAATCTAATTGAGTTACCATGCTGAATTAGCTTACATCTAAATGGCATTCATGTCTACAAATGGAATAATTAGAGTCTAGAAAATGGGATATATCAAGTGCTATCCCAAGTGACAACAGCAAGACATTTGTATTCATTCAATCAACTGCTTTAAAAAAGCAGATGTAATACTTGATTTGGAGTTGATGACGAGACAGTGTTATTGAGTCTAGCAATGGTATTAGACAGAGAATGTTCACTATTTCTTCATATCTATCTCTTTATATTTATTCTAAGAGATTCTTCACTTTGATTCTTTCAGATTTTGCTTTAGGATACAAAGTCATTACATGACTACATACTCCCTATTTTATATCTAGGGCAATGAAATCAGCCACGCTCATTAGCTTTCTTCTTTCCACTACTAGAATTCTAAGATGAATAGTGAATAAATCAATAAATAACAGGGTTTGCAACAGAACTTTCAAATTTACTAATATTTTTAGCCTCAGTACCGAAGGAGTCTTTATAGACAGAATAAAGCAAATAGGACTGTTCATTTTGTCATCTTGCTTAACCACTTTCTTCTATGTACTAAATTAAATAAGGTACCATTACACTCTCGCCAAAAGCCAGTGTCATCCTAGCAGTGACACCCTGCACTACGGACTGAAATTTATCTGATGCCACTAGTGGGCTGGTTCAGATTTAGTTAAATATCATCTGTTTTCTTCAGGGCAAATATAAAACATGGCCATCTCTAACTATATATAAACACACTATATAAATTAGGATGAATCTTTGCAATACTGGATAACAGATTCCCTTAATTCAGAAAGTAGCCTAATTTGCATGCATATTTTATTTATTACACCAATTAAGTTTTGCAAATAGTTTGCAATGAGGTCCCTATGACCTAATAATTCACAATTACTCCTGGGATATCCTGCCCACTTTAGCACGTTTTGAATAATATTGCTATCTCCTTGAGAAAAATAATGCATTTTTTACATGATGGATTTATTAAGAGTGTGCACACCTCTTTCTTAACCAATTTTAGTCTAGGCAGGGTTACTGGAACTACTTCATAGGCCTTTGTCGTGGTGGTTAATGAATGCTTTCCTTCAGCTTCCTGTCTTTTCAGATACTTGTCTTCTAAGCTCTTGTGGAAATCCCACATATATACAATCTAGATGAGCACTCTGGGTGGTAACACAATATAAATGAATAATAACCATTTGAAACTGCCAGGATAACATTATGTTCCTGCTATAGCATTAAATAACAGAGCATATTTGAAAATGGACATTGTAGAGCAAACTTATCGCAGTCAAATCTACTTAGGTCTGGTAAACTTGCTTCAGATTTATACTGCAGAATTTAGCTTCCAAAAAACTGCATCAGAAAAAGTGTAATTTGGGAGTCACTTGGATCTATTCAAATAATGACAAGTTGTATTGAGTTATTTTATAAGAACAAACTGCTATATAGTTTGCTCTGCTTTAATCAGCTTTATAAGGAATTTTAAATGAGCTCAGAGTATGAGAAAATGCTTTATTTTGGCACAGTGTTCAAGCAAGACTGGCATTTCCTTATACTTCATGTACATAGCTTCCTTCCTTAAAGCATTCAGCTAGTAATCTGCATTTTGAAATCTATTTTTCATTCCATTACAAGAAAACTAACAAAAGTTCCTCTTCGTAAGAAAGAAAATTTCTGGCCTGCAAAGGCAGTTAAGAAAGATGAGATATTTGATAAAAAAAATAACAAAAAGAAAATGAGACATCATATATTTTGCATATGACTTTTCCACACAGACTTGAATACCTGCCTGTGTTTTTGGAGAATGGGATTCCTATGGGAATATAAACTGCTGAAGGAATGAGTACCCTGCAACAGAATGTAATTTTCTTTTCAACCTATCTTGACATAGTGGTACAAAGCATCCTGATATTCCTACATCTTTTCTCAGAAAACATACTTGGACACACTCAGATAAAACCCCTAAAACTGATCTGTCATACTGAAAAATCCCCCCTCCTGTGTCCTTCCAGTGCTTTTGCTACCAGATGTGTTTTCCAACACTGGGCTAGAGCACAGGGGGAGCACTGGAGGCCCCAGCTTCCCTCTGCCCCCCACCAGAAAGGCTTGCAGCCGCCTGCACACCCCCCTGCCTGCCCTCGGGTTCTGTCACTGCCCAAGAGGCCCTTTGCTGAAAAAGCCTCTCTAGATAGTCCCTTTTCTTTGATTTGATGTGCTCTATTTCACTCTACTGAAGTACAACACTGAGTAAACACTCTTCTCAGTGCTAACAGCTGCTAAATATTTGTGAACACATCTCAGTTTCAGTCTTCATAGGACACAGTCCTTTTGTCAAAGTTCACACGCCTCACCCCTTTCACTGTAGGTCATAGTTGTCTCCCTGCAGCCACCTTTGAGTTTTGTCTCCCTTTACTGCTTTCTCATTTTACACTGTCTTTTGATAATAAAGTGCTGCGCACTATACTCCATGTAGAGCCAGATCCTGCCTTCATACAGAGAAATTAGCTCTGGTGCACTTTGCACACAGATGGCAACATCTGACCACTGTAACGCACCAGATCCTGGCCAAAAAGCAACCGATACCCTTCCTACCGCTGACTTCGATCCAGCAGGTCATGCTGAGCCTTTGCAATGGCCTCCTGAGTTTCCCGTTCCATTACCCATCCTGTGGCTAACCATCACCTTTTCCTCAATCATTCCCATAAGTAAATCTCATTTTAGAGTATTTTCCCCACCTGATTTGATCTGATCTTATTTTGCCCAGAAAAATTGATTCATTGGTACTTTCTACCTGTTCTAGCACCTCAGAAGTTCCTTTTGATAAAATGCACCTAGCAATGTAAAAAATAAAATAAGACAGGCAATTCCCAAATAGGCAACTACAGAGAAAATTATTATGCTTTAAATTACTAATAAAAAAATTTTAAAAGTAGCTGTTTCCTTATCACTAGCAAGCTGTTTCAGATGGGAATGCTGCAAGAGGCCTACATCATGCCTTTGCTTACAGTGGCACATATGCTTTCTTGAGAGCAAAATGAAGTTATGAGTTCTGCATTTTGGTCTACTGAAATTTGGTTTTAAGCAAGTGGGAGCTGTACTCATGCGTGAGAAAAATAACCCAAACCAGCAAAAAGGTGCAGAATAAGAGCTTGATATGCAATATAAATCTCAAGTGGGTGCATTCGTTGGAGCAATGAGGACTGAAACCAAACCCCTTGCTGAATGAGTTATGTAATGAAAGATCTTACAAAACAAGCTTAAAACAAGGCATGTTTATAATACTCATAAGTATAATATGAAATAGTCACAAACTACATAATATTCCATCTCTCTGAGGTTTTTCTATCTTAATGCTGTTCAATTTCATTAACCCCCTTGCAAGGAGATGTGCTTGAAGAAACTCTGTAATATAGGTCATTTTTAGTAGACATTTATATTGTTGTTAATTGGCAATGCAAGGAGGAATGAAATAGCCTAGGAAGTATACTACAGGGAATAGCTTGCATTGGCAAACAAAACGAGCAAGTAATCTAGAAGATCTGTTTCCCTTTCTGAAATCCTCCTATGGCACTTCATTTCCAAGTATGAGCACAAAATGCAGCAAATTAGAATTAGTACAAATAATTTTGTGCTATACCAACAGTTAAGTGGCATGCAGGGCAAATGAACCAGACCCCCATTTCTTCTGTGCAACAATTGGAGATGGCAAACACAGATTAAGACATCAACACAGAAAATGCTGTAGCAACTACACGAAACTTAAACACTTTGTTTCATTATGATGGAGATAAATTTTGTTGGACTACATTTCCCATCATGCAATGTGCAGGAACCCAATTGACAGTTTTCGTAACTACATTTTCACAAAATAGACTTCTGACTCAGCTACAAGAAAAAATACTGTGTGAGATTGCTTCGTGTTATTTAAAAGGACACAGACTAAGTGATTGTTTATCAGTATACAAAATACCAAGTGAAATTTTCCCACAGGAGTAGCAGCCTGAATAGTATTAACAGTGCTTTAAACTGTAATGAATTCCCAGTCTAATTCACTATGAGGTTTCAATTTATACCACATTTAGAGTACTCCAGGTTCAAGTAATCACTGCAGTAATTAGCTTACTTCCAGTCCTCCAAAATAAACCCACTAATTTTTGCAATCAGCCTTCATTTGGTTAATCACCAGTTTAATTGATTTAATTAGTTTGATCTGCAAAATTAGTCAAGTGTAAATACTGTTTTGTAAACAGAGTTTAGCTCCAAGCTGTAATATAGGGAATTCTAATTCAAAGCTAGAGTTAATAATAAAAACCAACACACACATGATTTTGTTGCAGTATCCAGCAGTTTTAAGTCTACAAGACACAAATTTACACTTTTAATAGATAATGCTATCTTCTATCAGTGACAAAACTAAGGACATTAACTCTCAAAGTTTTATTCTTGACTAATGTTTTTTACACTGTGACAACTGACACTAGAACAGTGTTTTTGCTTTCTCTAGGTTAAGAGGAGAATTTTTACTTTTTCACTTTGCTTTTGTTTTCAAAAAAAAAAAAAAATGCTTAGAGGCATTTATTAAAGAGCTAGACCAAAGGAAAAAATATATGGAGAACTCTGGTTACTCCTAAACAAACATTATTTTAGAACATTTCAGAAGGCTTGGGAATAAAAGAAGCAAGCCAAGCTGCAAACCCAGGCAGTAACATACAAGGCAGAGGGGTTGTCTGAACAGAAATAATGCCCTGAAATTACAAGTTGAGCAAAATTTTAAATAGCACTGGAATCAAAGACTTGCTATTCCAGCACAGCTCCATCATAAAAGTACATTTGATCCTCTGAAAAATGCCATGTGTTTCATGACAAATACTCAAATTCACCATGTACATGTTAAACTATTTAAAGTTACCCCAGAAGATGCAGAGCATGCGTTCAGAACAAGGCAAGTATCTTCACGGTAGGCGGGTGAGCAGATACCTAGAAGGCCAGAAAAACTGGCAAACAGAAAGCAACCTCCCAGTGAATAGAATTCAGAGAGAGGAAGTGACTGGCATTTACCATATAAATGAGAAAGACAGCAAGAGATTTTTAAAAAATAACAAAAGAAAATAAAAAAGAGAAATGGCTAAGACTATATGAAAAATTTCTTTCCAAGGAAAGCAAGCTAGTGAAAGCACAAGTCTAGGATGCAGATAAGGGATATGTTCTTAGCCCTGCTGGGCTGCCTTTGTCACCATGGTCAAGTCATTTAGATTTTATGAATCTCACTTCAAACAAATGTAGAGAGTGTTTGTTCCTAACTCATACAGAGTTTGAATCAATCCATTACAGAGAAAGGGGAAGAAAAACAAAACAAAACAAAAAACTCTCCTATTGAAAAATAAGATTTTATCAACAAAACATCAAAATGTTCTTTCAGTTTATTTTTCTCCCTAAAAGTTACTTATATTTCAAATTGTTTTACATTAAATTTTTGTTCTATTTTAGTTTATTTAAAGATTTTCCTGGTTTTTGGTACCAAGCTTTACTAGCCTCCCACCTCAATTTTGTCCCAGAATGCAAGAGTATGTATACAACTTTTTCCTCCTGTACCACTGCCCCCCCCCCCCCTTATCTTTGCAAGGTTCAAATGGAAATTTCAAATTGAAGCAATTTAAACAACATACTCAAACAATTCAAGATTACCTTCATTGTCTGAAAAATTATTTCCAGACAGCAGGACATTTTCCTAACTGCAGTGATGATACAATTTGGAGAAGAAAAAAGGAGATGGAAGAAGGAAAAACCCAATAAATCCAACTATCCTTTTTCTTCAGTTCTCCTCACTGTAAGAAGTGGAAAACATCTGAGAAAATATATACTTAGGAAAAATAATAAAAAGTGAAATCAAGTTTCTGTTTATTCTGATTTAAATTTTTCTCTCATAAAATGTTTGCAACTTTCTATCAAATATTTTGTTCAAAGTATTTTACAGGGAAGGTTTTTTGTTTCTTTGATTAGCCACTTGGGGAAAAAAACGAACAAACCACCAAAAAACCCAAGACCAACCTTTCTGAGCCTTTCAAGCTTTAGAAAACTATTCATACAACTCTGGACAAGACCAGAAGCCAGCCACGAGAGCTGCAGGGCAGAAGCTTGAACACAGCCCCGTGCCAGTCTTCCTTCCACCCACTGCATTGCTGCTCAGCCCATGTTCCATCACAGACAGACAGTGAAAACTTGCCAGATCTAAACTAAGAAGGAACTGCAACATCTGCACCAGTTCTTTCCTATCATTTTAAAGTCTTATTTTTCATATCTTATGATGTATTAATTTGTGCATTTGCAAAAACAACTGTGAATTCTGTTTTGTACGTGTGCTGTGGTTACCACTAAGGAGGATTTGGGGGATTTGCATTAAACGGAGTCCCAGATGTTTTTGTCCTTGTGATTTGCATTGATCTGTTCTTTGTCAGTTCTAATTATCAATCAAAATGACTGAATTAAGTCAGCCACTCTGCAGAAGACCTATTTATGCACATGATCAAACGCACAGCTATGTTACAAAGCCTGAAGAGGTTCCCCAATGCTCCATGTAACTTCAGTGATAGGTCTCTTCACAGAAGACAGAACCCTACCCCTGCCCCATCTCCTGAGCTAACACAGTCTGTTTTTTAAGTCTCTCAGTCTCTCTGCAGGACTTTTGTGTGAATAAATAACATTTGCTGGATGAAAATAAAACCTCTAATCACCAAGCCCTTGAAGAACAGCACCCTGTGGAATAGATTACAATATTTTAGCATGTTCATTTCATTTGGTGTTTCCACTACTGCTCTTCTAACAATGATACAAACTGCACATTGGGTACTCATTACACCACACTGGAGAGAGTAGGATATCTTGTAAATATGCATTAAACTCTGGCTAGATTTTCCTTCCCTACATGCTGTGTCTGAGCTGAGGCACAAACATGTATACTTGAGAGCAATAGTTGGGGTATATTCCTGGCATGCTGCCACTGTCAGTGAAATATGTCCTTTTTACAGATGTTTCTTACACTGTTGGGAACAAATTGCTCATCCATACACACAAATATACACAGATAGACATAAGGTACTATGAAGAAAAAAAATGTATGTCTATATAGCCAGGGAAAAAGGGGTTTAAACAAATTCAGTTAGGAGAGTACTAAGTGAGTGCATCTTAATGCAATGGACAGCTTCCATTTCCTTAAACACAAGTAAGAGATTAAAAAAGCATGTTGTTGCATTTCATGGGTGGGCTTCAAAATGCAGATCATTGAATTTAATCAAATGCAAAGCATAATCAAAGCTTATTAGCTTTGTTGATATATATAAGCAACATATTAACTAGTTTTATGAATAAACTGCAATTTGTACTTTTGCATGATGTTGCTTTGAAACAGATCTGTCATACGACTACGAACACTGGGAAAGTTCCAGACTTCCTGAAGCCAATTCATGCAGAAGATACAGCACGTTTCATTCTTCTGAGAAGTGAAAGGTATCCCCCAATTGTTCAGACACAGAAAGATCTGTCTGATGCATGGGCTGGACAAGAACTTCAGATTGCATGGGTGACTTGACAACAAAGAGCCCTGCAGGCAGGACAGCTTATTAGCAGGGACCTTTAAGGCTTATTTAAAGTGTTTTATCTGTTACACGTATATAATAGGAATACTTCTGAAAGTTTAGAGGCTGGGAATCTCTACTTAATTTCAGAGTCCCAGCCCCATGATCACCAGGGCTGGACCTCTGCACTTCTGCATTGTGAGGATCTCCACCACCACATTTCTGTTAAAGGTGGCAGAATATACGAGAAGACGTTTAAACTGGATTCATGCTTTTAATTTTGTACTGTTTATGGGAAGATCCTGAATAAACCTGGAGAGGTGTGGATGTATGATATCTGGACCAGAATAAACACTACTAGTACAAAGTTGTATCATCAATATTCTTAACAAATTCAAACCAGTAGAATGAGCTTAATGTTGGATTAGCAACAGGTATTATGTAGAAACAAAGTTTTTGCTTTAGTAATTAGAAACCCTGAAGAACATTTACTTTATCATCGAACTGTGGCTCCAATAATCCTATATACCCTGACCACACTTTAATTAACCTGCAATCATTTTTTTTTAGCAAGCCCTGGTTTTCTCTCACAGGAACAAGAAATCAAGAGACTGAAATACATTCTATGTTCTTATTCATATGTGTTATTCAAATTCAAGCTTTGTAAGAGACTGATGGATTTTTATATTTTGTAAGATTTCTTAGGCAATCAAGAGTAACTCTGAAACAACAATGAATGGATAATGATCATACTTGCTATATTTGATTAATGCATGTGGCTAGGGTTAACCTATTTCTGTTTGTTTCCTTCGATCATACATTAGTAAAACTTCATTAAAATGCAAAAGGGTTGTAGGTATTCCTGCAAAGCATACCACACGTTCTTCAGCAGTTTTTAGACCAGAACATTTTCTGGTTTGAAAGAGCAAACAAGCCTCGACAGAAGCTTGAAAGCTTATTTGACTTTTAACAACCGCATGAGCTTACATTACACAGCTCTAATGATGAATGCTCTGAAACTGTTTGAAATTGGTCCACAAATATAACACTTAAACTAGAAAAAGAGAGCTAAACTTAGTAAGTGACTACTGTTAGAGTCACAGCAAAGATTTCCCCACACACACACACACTATTAAGATACTGGTTACTCTTCCTCTCTTTCCATATAGTCTGTGGCTTATAATCAGAGGAAAAGAGAACAAATAACAGAAAATATACAGCCTTAAAAGCTACACATATAAAGGAACAAAAGACAGTTACTTCACGTACATTCTGGCAGCTCTCAGAATTTCTGACTGTACCAGCAGAATTTAGGTGACTTCAGGCACAACACTGTTACACACAATTACTTAAAGACCACAAAAAAAAAAAAAAATACAGCCACAGTCATAGGCTCACTCTCAGATACACACCCTAGTTTCAATCATGTTAATTCCAAAATGAAGTTGCTCACCCTGTCTCTGATCAAGGCCTCAGAGTTCTCACAGAAGAAGTCTCTCCTTAGAATGATGACTGTATCAATACAAATATTTCCTTCTAGGTGCTAGCTGCTTTCCTCATGAGCAGGGTATATTTAACTCTTAGATCCCATGCTTTTTGTATGTCAGATAGACATTTTCTCCAGCAAGGCTCACAAACTCCTGTTACCACAACACACTGACTTCCAAATGTCTACAGACTCACACCTGCCACACAAACCTATTTAGTCTCCCACCAGCTGTATCCTATAAAGGTGATTACACATTAATACAATCTCCTGTCTTTCCCCTTATCACCATCACTAAACAGAAGACCATTCCAAGTCACTGCACTGCTTAAGTGGATGGCTGCAGGGCCAAGAGAAGTTTAACAAAAAAAAAAAATAAAATAAAAATGGGTAGGAAGAAGAATAGTGAAGAGACAAAGACTTACAAATCTCCTAGAATTTTTTTTTAATGACAAATGAAGACTACCTTACTCTTCTGAATGCCTTTGAGGTCACACCTCCACAGCAGCTTTCACAAATGCTGACAATTGTTTGGAAATGCAACCAGCAGCCCTCTGCATGGGCATCCCCTTGAGTACCCTGAGCATCAGGTGCCAGTCCTTATTTTTGAGATACCAAGGACAGAGCAGGAACCTACACAGAACTTTTCCTTGGCATTTCAACAGGTTTTTAAAGAAGTGAATATCACCTCATTTTTTATGATCTACAGGACCCCTATACTCATACTTTATTGTCCTGATTTATTCCTCCTGTATTATATGTCATCCTTCACTGATCTATTTCTGGGCTATAGGATTGTTATTTGCCATGCAGCACGTGGTTGTATCAGGTAACATAACAGCCAAAATGAACAAAGAAATGCTTCTGAGGTTACCGTATGATACTTTGCATTACAGACTTTGGCAAGAACACACTGTTTTTAATGATGAATCTATTCCTGGGTCTCTCCACCTATGGATTTTTTAATAACCAGGTAATATCACATGACTGTCATCATCTTCAGATGGAAATTGTTATGCTGAGACCAATAAGCCACAAGGAGCAAATACTGATATTTTAAAGATTATTAATGGAATCAAGGCCTGAAAATTGCAAGAGTCAGACAGACACTTGTAGGAATAATGTAATCCCAATTAACAGCAACAGGTTTATATAACTGTATCTGAAGATAGCAAATGTCACTCATGAAGGAAAACGTTGTCAGAATAAATTTGTAAAAAGTAATAAGAATAAATTAAGATATAAAAACTACCTGGAGGTTAGCATTTTGCCTATTCCTCCACCTTCAGTCTGCATCATACAATGCAAGTCAGCTGAGCAGAGGTATAGTTAATAAGATGTTTTCATGCAGTTCTGTGCTTTCATATTAATTCTATCTATTTGGCTATAATTTCACCAACCTTAAGAAATTATATTTTCAGAACACACACACACACCCCTCCCCGAATTTATTTCCCTTTTGTGAGTTCCCTTATTCTCCTTCTAATACTAAAATCTAAACATTTAATGTGACCAACCAATCAAAAGGAAGCTAAAATTCATACAGCACTACCCAAGATCTGTTACCAAAATTAAGGGATTATTCCACAAGAAGAATTGTAACAAACTGCATTACAGTCCATACACTGGGACTCAACAGCATTTTTAAAACACTGCAGATATTTAACCAATTGCCATACTTCTACAACTGTCATCTTCACACTATTTTCACTGCACAACAGTGGCACATGCGTTGGGTTTCATAGCTTCGTGACAGTCTATTTGTCACCTTTTCTTCAAATCACTCTGCAGAACTTAGAAGCCCGAGTCCTATTTTCAAAAGCGACTTCAGTACCTCAAAGCCTAAGCTGCATGACTTTGAAATGAGGCTGCAGGTGCCAACCTGATGGACATGCAGACAGAGAGAATAGACCATGGTTGTAAATAAGCACCAAAGTGGTATTTAAGGAAAGCAACCGAGACCCTTGTTTCTAGTGAAATCAAAGGCACTGGGCTCCTAAGTGCACTGAAAAAAATTTCCTGAAGCATATCAACATTTAAGGCATAATCACACCTCTATCTGGCTTGAAAATGCATACTTGGAAAACATTAGCTTGTTTTCAGAAGGGACAATCTGATATCCAACGTACTATAAATAACATGTATGCATTTGTGTGTATACACACATATATACATACACAATACATTGGCTCACATATGAAAGAAGCTGTAAGACATATCATGGATCTTGGCCCTCCCCATCAATCCCTCATCTTCCTGCAGCGGAGTCCCAGGATAACTTGGCAGATGCTCTCACTCACTGCCTCCACCAGCTGCAGCTTTAGACCACCTGCGAGCCTCGCTGCGGAGCAGGGTCAGCCCAGATATGAAAAATACCATTAAAGTGATCACAGATCACTGATGGTCACCCCTGCCCTGTTTGTACACACTGCAGCGTACCCTTCATCATCCCTTGCCTGGGTGTCTCTCCCGTTATTGCTGCTGCTTAACCCTCAGGAGCCTTCCTGGTCACAGAAGTCTTCATAGTCCCTGGGAATAGTTTTGCCCATTCTACGCTCTAGCTCCTTAATCTCTCTGGTGAAGCAGCTATGTCAAATAAACATGTTTTACAAACACTGGTGTTCGTTTAATGCTGAGGTACCACAACCACTCGAAATGCTAAACTCCAGTCAACCTTTATAATGTCTTTTCTTCTTCTCTTTTTTTTTTTTTTTTTTTTTTTGCCTGGTAACACTACACATCCTTGTATAGCTACTGTGAATATTCAAATACCGTAATTGGAAATGATTTACTTTGTTTTGAATTAACTAAAATTCCATTGTTAAGCACAAATACTGCTTCACTAAATCATCAAGCTTTTAATAGGTCCACATGAGCAGGTTACTGAGCATGTTAGGATTTATAATGCTCCTGGGGAGCTGACCACTGTATTATGCTTCCTGCTGCTAGGTAATATGCATGACACATTTCTGGACACTAATTCATTTATTTAATAGTAACAGTATGCAAAAACAGAGTTCAAAATGAGGCTGACAAAGAAGGTATAAAAGTTTTATTAATCCATAGCTAATCAAAGGCCAGAGGAAGGCATATAATGGTGGCATTTACAGACCATATCGAATGTGAATAAATTAAATTTTTGTTTCCTAAAATCTTACTAATAGGATGTATTCAGCTCGAAACATTTATACTTTTAATTACAGTGGCAGCCAATTTAGAGCAGGTATCTGGTTGTACTGTACTTAAAACTTTGCATCAAGGATCTCTACAAATCCCCTCATCAGCTATTTTTTGAACCTGATTTGTTACTGTGTGCACTATGCCCATGCTCAGAAATAATAACATTATTTACTTTCTCATTTAATTATACAGTGACAGATTACTTGTAGGGGGAAAGGGCACTGAGGGAAAGTATTCTCTTCCTGTGAGAGAAATTCTCCCGAAAGGCTCAGCATCATGTACATACAATATAACTTTATGGCTCTATCCTTCAAATGTTTGTATGCAGGAATAAATTGATAGAACTACTCATATGGAAACAGTCATTTCTCCAGGCAAAAGTTTTCATAGGATCACACCCTCACTTCTAACATGTTATCAAACACTCGAATTATGTGGCAAATTTTGTTTGAAAAAAATCTAATAGTTACTTAAAAATGTAAGTAATAGCTGATTCAAAAAAATGAAGAAAATAAACAAAAATAAAAAGAAAAGGAATAAGAAAATGAGCAGCCATACTAATTTTATCTATGTTTTGAAATACCCTTAAAATTTTTGATTTTACTTTGATCCCAGTCTTCCAGAAAGCAAGACAGAGAGACAGTACTGATATAGGAAGGATGAAAACAAATTAGAAGTCACAATGCTTCTGGAAAATCTTTTAGATATCGTGACAAATTTCAGTAACATTGTAATTTCTTCCTGTCCTCCTCCACCAACGATCTGGAGTTGGGAAAAGAAAAAATTTTACTGAAAATACAAAATTATCCTCTTTAGTTTACTTGGGAATCAAATACATGTGAAGTTTGTAGTTCCATGCCACTAATGCCACTTGCCCAGCAAAGAACTCAAGAATTTCCAATACAAGATAGCAATTCTATGGAAATCAAGGTGGCTACTTGCTGCTTAAGTGAAGACAGATCCTTAGTGCTTCGAGTTTTTGCCACATGCAACCTTCTTGTGGAACCAGAAACAGAACTTGCGGTCTGTTGACTACCAGCTCTATACTTTAACTATGGCTGTTCTGTAAGAAAGACCTAAAGTTTTCATGGAGAAGTAAAACTACAAATTATGACATTTTTTTTTCACTATAAGCAGCATGGTACATTTTGCTACTGCAACAGAGTAGACACAACATTCAGAGCAGGATGCATCAGCTGGAGCTTAGCACAGCATTTGCATTCCTGTTGGTTTTGCATGGCTTGCTGCTCCAGCAGAAGAGCACAGATATGCAGAATGTGTCCTACACAGCAGCCACAAAGGGCACACCTAAAGGATGCATTATCCATCTAGACAGGGCCAGACTCACAAAGGTGTCTGAATGCCTGAATCTGTTACTCTCCTTAAATACATTTGTAAAGCAGGGTATTGATTCTTCCTTTCTGGTCAAGTCACCAACTCATTTCATACTATGCTTCCAACCACTTCTTTCTTCCTTTGCTCTGCTTTACAACTTCTGTTTGTCATCTGTTTTGACTCTTCCTGAGGCCTCTCTCATTATGAGTTTGTAGGACACCACATACAGAAAACCCTGATACTACTTTGTAATTTCACCACATTTCAATAACACAACTAAATGATGTAATGAGTATGGACAGCCACCTCCAACCATGCACAACGTAAAGTTGAAGCTGAGAAGACACAAAATTCAGAGACCTAAACTTTCAATGAGCTTTGCTCAGCTCAGGATGAGTGAAAGAAAATAGATTCACAGAGATGACTACAGTCCAACTCAGTTTAAGATCACATAAAATTGCCTCAAGACTGTAATTTATACTGTCTAGATTAGCTCTTCATCAGTATTTGCATCAGCTGAAGAAGGACTAGCATATTAGACACAAAAATTCTACCTCTCTAGAGGATGGATACATTCACATACCTTCCTCCCAACTTCTGTCCATGCCTTCCCTCAGGAGGAGGGAGACCTGCTGGACAGGGACAGGCCACACACTTCCAACTGAAAGGATGCAAACATGGAAAACCAAAGTGAAGCTTGAAGTGGACTCTGGGCTCATCTGTTTCCCTTCTTAGGCCTCTGCTTTGTAGACTACAAATAGCAGATGCTATACCCCAAATGTAACCTTTTATTGGCTGTTTTTATGGTGCATGTCCCAAAGTGTGAAAGGAATGACTGATGTTTCTGTGATGTCAATTACTAGTCAAGTACCATAACTTAAAATGCAGCAGCCTGAAAAGTGATGCAATTAATGATTTCGGATATTGTACAGGGAAAAAAAAAAAAAAAATACAAAACCAATGGAAAGATCTGTCAGCCTCTTGAATTTGCTTTTAAAACCCCTAAAAACATTGTCAAGAATGTCAAAGAGTATATCACAATAGCAAGAAAATAATGTAGAAATAAGACAAATTTAACACTTACACAAGATCACGTATTTTACTAACTATGGGTAACTTTAATTAAGCTACAAAACTATATTCTAGAAGCTGGGTTCATGTGACACATAGAAACTATTTGAGCTTTGCTCTCACTGTTTATACTGCTGCAGAAACCACAAGCAAAAATAGTCTTATATCAGCATAAAAACTACACCTAATAGAAATTATACAAGTCAGTCTGGGTCATGTGAGCTCTGCGTGACCAGGGATGCTGGCTAAGCAGGGGCCTGAAATACCCAAAGAAAAGGTCGGCTTGATATACACACACATATGTATATATTTTTTTTTTAAATATATATATATATATATATGCACACATGTTTATAAAGTCATGTACTGAGAAACAGAGACGGTACACTCACTATTCATATGCCTACTGTAGCTAACTGCCTGCACTTCCTTCTGTCTCTGCTATTTGCGACCAAGACAGTTTAAGGCTGAGGATAAGATCTTATCAAGTTCTGAAGAAACCTGAAAGACTGCAAGATGAGTCCTCAGGAGTTACAGTTCTTGGGCAAAGGCTTCAGCTCTACATCAGTAGAATGGAGTTTAAAGACCTAGGGTAATCGTGCATGTTTGCATTCTTAGCTTGTGGTGACAGTGAAGTAAGATGTCATGGGAGTATAAATTAATATTTAAGCAAACAAGTTTTACTTTGCATTAGTAACAGATAAAAAGAGTAGAAAAACTTGTCACCTTGGCTCAACAGCTGAACAGTTGCTTATGAAGCTGCAGTAACTTCGCTGTGGGTCTAAGTCCCACAGCAGTAAGTCAACAAACCTATTTGTAGAGGAGGGGGAGGAAGTAGTGTGATGGACACTCACAATTTCCTGTTTTGTGATGGTGGATGAGAGCTCTAAACACTACCACACTTCGTCTCCTGTAACTTCAAGAGACAGCAACAGTAAGAGCAAGTGTCTGATGGGTCTCCTCTCCTGAAACAAAGTCTAAACTGAAGTCAGCTTTGAAGAAATTAATTTTAGATATTGCACTTATTTGTCCTCTGAAGACAGGTAACAACCACCCATATCAGAACTGCAGGAAAATACTAAAAGTCTGAGCATACCCTAAATTTATTTGCACGGGTGCTGCTGATACACTGGGATACTTAATTTAGTGACCCTTCCACAGGGACAGGCATAACCTTGCTGCATAAAATCAGATTAAACTTTTTTCAGTCTGCTTCAGAGGGAGCATAATTCTTTGAAACGGGACACAAGGTTCTCATTTGCACACCAAGGCTGAATAAACATCTGATTTTAGCTTTCATATAAGAAAGGCTAATTTCGATTATCAATTAAATGATTTCATTTAGACTTTAGTATCTAATATGGATCACTTCGTAAAAATTTTTAGTCTTCTCTTAACTGAGGCATGCTTGCTAGTAACTGAAGTTCTGCTTTACTTCTTATTTGATTTTGTTCTTTAAAACAAATTAATCATTATTTGTGCCACCAAATAAGCACCAGTCTGCTGACAAAGGCTGAAGGCCAGAACAGTTTATTTTGATTTTACTATCCATTAATGGTGTTAAAGTAAAACCAGAGTAAAATAGGGATCTTACTGTTCACATTATAAATACTATTGACTTGCATTCAGAGCAGCCTGGCTGTGTATGAGGAACAGCAACGGCTGCAGGCTGTACCAGGAAAACCTAGGCAGTATTCACAATGGATTTGTTCAACACTTACGTGCAACAGCAGTGAATGTTTGAGAGCTCAAGTTCTCACTGCCTTAAATCCCCAATCATGTTAACATACACTTCATAAACCAACTGGACAAGCAGACAACATGGAAAGCCTAAAGGTTAAGTACACATTATTGACCTCAAGGAAGCTGTGTTCTACAGATCATTAAATATGTTGTGCTCTTCTGTTTCAGCTGGTCACACTGAAAAGTGCCCTGGGAACATTATTTAATGCTTAGATGTTCTACCTACATTTGTGTGACATAAAATCAATACCTTTCCCCTAACCTTACTTGCTTAGATTATTCTCAGCTATTAGCTGCTTTTTAAACCACAATGAGTTCAATCATTTGTATGCACGTGTATGTGTCCATTCATACATTTTAATGACTTATAGACACGGAGTGGGAAAACATCTTCCCTACATGGGGGTACAGCCTACTCAATACATGGAATAGTAGACATGTTGGAACAAGGGGGTTTTGTTTGTTTGCTGCTTTGCAGAGGCAACTAATGCTTTTTTAGTTGGTGGGGATCCCGCTCACTGAGGATCATGTAGGTGCAGCACACCTCCTACCAAGTGCACTGTCCGAGCTCAGCACAGGTGGGAAGGGAGACACAAAATGAGAAGATTATAGAGTTCTGCTTGGGCTGGACCTCCTGGCCCCCTTTTAAGAGTCACCTCTGCCTCACTGCTAATGGAGGTACTGAGGCCCCAGCCTATAGCTTTCTGCTGCAAGGTGTCTAACAGCTGCCCTTCCTGAACCGCACACTTACCATACATCTCAGATCTCCCATCCCCTGAGCCTCAACCCAGTGCTGGGTTTTATGCCATGACACATGCTGAATCCTCAGTCTAAAAGCTGCTTGGGGAGGACTCCAGCTTCAGCCATCACACCACTTTTGCAACTCAACTTGAGCTCTACTCTGACTTCTACCACCACTCCAACTTCTCTTTCTTGGAATTCTAATCTTAGGCTGAGATTTATGCCACAGGATGCTCCTGGTACCCAGGCTAAGGAGTACTTAGGTGCAAAATACTAATAACAGCCCTCACTTTTCTTTGGTAACTCCTGAGCTTGTTTCTCCTTGCTTAATGTCTAGGATATTTCATTCTCAGAGCTTCAATCCTAATCTTGTCCTTAGTTCTTGACTGAACACTAGGCCAGGAACGTGGCCACATGCCTAGGTTACCTAGTGCGGAAGGGAATATCCCACCAGTAGTTCTCAAATTACTTTGGCAGTTCCTTCTCAGTGCCATTCCTACCAATTTCTCAGTTTACTCTTTCTTGGAAGCCTGACCCTAATCCTAGCTCTAACCCTTAGACTAAGATTATGCAATGGTACACATTGAGCTCTCAGGTTAAGGACTGATTAAGGTGAGGGGGGATTCTCACATCATTTTAGCATTCACGCCTGAGCAACCCTGTTGCTGTCATCTGTCCCAGTTGTCTATTTGCTGGAAATGTTACCTATCACTCTTTGGGAACACAACTCTCCTGTTCAAAGGCAGACCAGAAGAGAACAGCCTGTCTCAACCAACTGTCAGTCTCATCAAAACACAAGAAGTGATAAACAGATACCAAATGGGAACCACAGAGTGCCGCTGACTATGCTATGCCCTTGGGATACTCGCATATTGTTGGTTTTCCCTTTCTTCTGTTTGGGTAAAGCAGTAGTGAGCTGTATTTGTGGCCCATAAAATGCAAAAACTGCTCTGTGAACACTGCTGCCTGAGAAGATTTTTGGACAATTTTAGCAGTAGCATTGTTTTCTCACAAAAAGATTTTGCTTCAACTTTCACTCCTCAAGAACAAACTTTTTCTTACAGAGGTCAAAAAACTTCATCCTATTTCATTTACATAACAAATTTAGAAATACCCAACTAGAAAAAATGAATTCATGCATACCTCAGAAGTATGAATATTTTAAAAGTATAAAATCCCAGATACTACAAGATGCACATGCTGAAAGGCTTGATATACCTACTGAAATCTGAAAATCTCAGATATCATATATAGTCCAATGATTACACTTGTATGGTAACCATTTACACTATGCGAAACAGTAACTAAACACAGAATTATGGCTGCACATTTCTGGGACAAGTCCAGGTAAACAAGACAGGGGAAAATGGTGGTGCTGGCTTTACTAACTAGTTAATAACACAATGCTGCTGACCAACCAATGGCCTGGAAAGCACAAGGATGTCAGGGTAAGCTTATCACAGGCTCAGCAAATCACTACATTTAAATGTTCAATAACCAAAGGCAAAGTATTTCAAATCTAGTTCTGCTCCTGTGGGATTAACTGTACTTTCCTTAAGATGTGTCATTTTGATGTCTGCAGAGTCTCTAAATACTCAGGGAGATTTTCACTGATATTTTAAAAATAAGTTGAAACTGCTTATTCCTCAAATCCCTTCAGTTTCTAACTATGAGAAAATTGACAACACTGATTTGATGTCAAAAACAGGAAGACATTGAGATTAACACTGAAACTACCTGGAGTCAGTACATTGCTCTGGAGGTTAACATTTGAAATCAAAAGCTCCCCATGCAACTAACTGTATGAATGGAATTGCCCGAATTCATACTTTCAGATACATACACAGCTGGTTTTGGAGAACAGCACTTGGTCTCCTGGTGAAGGCAGGCCAGAGTGGGATGAGAAGTCAAAGCAAAGCAAACCTGAACAATACTCAGTGCATGGGAGATATACCCACGTTTCTGACTCTGTGGAAAACCTCTACACTGTGAATAATGTTTCAATTGTTGGAAAGCCCTAATTACAAGTTCCACTTCTCACCTGAGAAGTTATGAGTTATTTAAGGATTTCTCTGAATACCAGCAATGTTAAGTCATAGTTTTAGTCCTGATTCCTGTTGTCATTGTCAACTCTCATTTGTTCATAGATGTTCTTCTGTGCATGCTAGGGAGACCTCAAACAGTGATATTAAACATATTTGGAAGTACAGACCTTGTCTTAGATCTTGAGAGAGGCTTTAGAGCATGTTAGTTCCAGTGACCCATAGTTGAGCTGGAGTGAAGATACTGTTGTAACACTTGGGAAAAAATGCTAAAGGACAGTTTTCTCCATAACAGTTTGCCTACAGATTGCATATTTGAGGCCTCTTAAGGGGTCTATGTATACCATACCAACTTTCATGCCAATCCATGAAAGTTCATCACAGTTAGTGCAGCACCAATTTTTCATAAATATATGAAAGCATGAAATCTCTTCATGGACATTTAATATGGAAGAAACTCAAATGCTCTAACCCATAAACAGTGTGCATAATTTCTTCTTTATAGCCCTCCTGCTTGTTGTGTCTTCACAATTCCCATTTCTGCCCTCTCATTCACTCCCTCATTTTCTTTCTTTTTTAACATCTATGTACTGTATATTATTCCTTGTTATTTTTCATGGATATCTTTATTACCATTCTTTGGAAATTTACACATGGTGTATGCACTCTTTCACCCTTTACATTAAAATATCTCTTTTACTCATTCTTTCTTTGCTTCTCAGAAAAATCAGGTTTTTTTCCTTCGTTCAGTTTGTATTCTAAATTCACTTTACAGTTCTCTCCTCAATCTTTCTCCCATCTGACCCTGAACAGCATCTCAGTATTTCATGGGAGCTACAGTTCAGCTATCTCATGGTCCAACAACAGGCTATTTTCTGAACATGTGGTCTACTGTCAGTCATCCACCATTAACTGGGGGTCCACCATCCCTCAAAGCACTGTTATGAGCCAAACAAAAAAGAGACTCTGCTACACATTGTTGGAGAATGTCACATCCAGCAAAGCACTGCACATGTTGTGGTCACAGACACAGCGCCACTGTCAAACCAAATCAATATTACCCTACCCTTTTACAGATTATATCTGAAATGCCACAGCTGGAAAAACTGAAAATATTTTTCTCCTGCCCATCGAAAATGTTAAAATATTAGAAAGGTTATGGCAAAAATTGCCTTTTCAACCAATTCAGCAAATGAGCAACAAGTCCAGAAACTATCAATGCATGACATGGGAAGTTGTTTCTCTCTGTTAACACTGAGATCAGGAGCACCAAAAGATCTAGTAATTGTCCGTGGGGACTGTTTATCTTCCTACCGTTCTTAAGTTTCACCAAAAACCCCCTAAAAAGCCCAGAGAATAGTGATCTAGGAATGATTTTAAATGACACTCGATGGTCCATGGCCATTTACACAAAGAAATTCTGTCAGCATTGACAGCAAGATGATAAAGAAATTGATACGTCTACGAAAAAGGTTGCACTTCAAATGAATTAGAAGTATATTGCTTTATAAGAAAGTGTATTCCATTGCTCAGCTCCAGCCGCAGTGGACCTCTGCTACGTGTCCAGTATAATTTTAAATTTCCTAAAGAAAATTGTTTCTAATGGCTACTGATAGATTCTTGGGTTTAGTTAAAGTGTTAGATACAGTGCCACCAGATACACTGTGCCAGGTCACGTTATGTTCCACAGAACTGTGCGACTCTATACATTTTGCAACAAATAAACTAATAAGTCTGTATCTGTTATTGCCTAATAAAATCAGAGTGTCTATACTTGATCTCCTATGTTTCAATATCAGATGCCAGAAATAAACACTGGAAACCTACTGCCAAATACAGCAGTTCATAAATGAAAAATATTAGACTTTAAATGCACTTCAATACATGAAACACGTCAAATACAGAGATATTTGTAAAATATTGATGGGGCCCAAGACTACTGAGGTGTCAAGTCTATATACATGCCAACAACAACAACAGATGTGCATCGCTGAAGATTCCCCGCTTTTTATTTAAGTGGCTGATTACTTTGCAGAATTAGCGCCTTCCCACAGATTCTGTGGGTGCATTTCTAAAGCTTGCGAGACCACATCCTGAATCCTAAGACTTCCACTTGATGATGGGCATCACTGGTAACAGAAGCTGAGATCATGAAAATGCCATTTCAATGAATATTGATTTTTCATATTAGTCATTAACTTTCAAAAGTGCACTGTGTCACCCAACCAAGAAAACATAGACCTCCCTAAGGATTTTGGCATCTGAATAGCGACATGACAAAATGAAAAAAGGCAAAACAGACATAGGAAGTGAAGTGCAAAATGCAAAATATAAATACAAGATTTTTGAGTTATCTTAAAAACATTAGTTTGATGTTGTTTTCACATTAATTTCTGCTGTTGTTTCTGTCTAAATAAGCATGGTGTGGAGCTGTGACATTTGATGTTACATCAGTCACTTTGTGGACATCTTGGTAGTTCTATTTGATATACAATATTATGTTTAAATATACAGATACCTGTATACACTTATATATACACATATATACACACACGTAAGTGCATATACTGATATTACCAGAGGATCTGGTAAATTTCTATCTAGGTTGCTTAATACTTCCAATTTTAGAGAAAGTTTGTGATCTCACCTTGGAGAATTTCTCACACCTCCACTGTGTGCAGAAGGCCTTTGATATACAGCACTCCAGGTGGTAAAGTGCCTTTTCTTTGTCTCATGAAATTCCATTCAGATTTGGCAGAGATATAAATTGTAGAATTACAGTTTCCCCTTTCTCACTGCTTCTGCAAAAAGGCTTGGCCAAAGTCCTGAAGCTCCCAACACAGGCACCTTATCATCACCAAAGGAACTGCATCAGCCAGTGCTGCACTGAATATACCTCTGAGCCACAAAGCAGAAAGAAACCACCACTCCCTATCCCCTCAGCACAGCACTGACTTCCTACACCAACTGCTCCCCTACCCAGGGCAGCACACAAGGGCAGCAGGATCCTCAACTTGTTTTGGAAGAGGGAGGAAGGTAAGCAGAGAAACACCTGGTCCCATCACCTCACCTCCCCAGGTATCCATCACTTCTCTTCCACTGCCATGCACTCCTCCTTCCCAGCTGGCATTCTCTTTTCTCCCTTCATCCTTTCTCTCTTCTCTTCTCTGGGCTCAGCTGCACATAGAAGGAATAGTTTGCTGCGTCCCAGTTACAGTTTGTAAGTAGGGGCACCAAAGGCAGGTGAAGTCCTGTTCGGCCCCAGGCTCATTGCACTCTCTCTGGAAAACAACCAAGATTTCCAGATCGTTTCTGGATTTATTGAGCAGTTATTCCAACTAGGCTGCCAGCTCCAGAAAGCATAGACAAATGAAGAGGCCATCCTGGGGAAGTCTGCAAACAGAAAGTGATGGTATAGCCAAGAAAATCCAGAGGAATACCACTGCTAGGAAAAGGGAAGGTAATCTCTGGAGAACACCTCTGCACAGCATCTGCAATTCAGATCAGGAGTCCTCAGTCTCCATGTTCCTTTGCTGCCAACAACTGTGAAATCCAGAGACAGTAGTAATAATAATAAAGTTTCTCTTTCTATTGTGCTAGCTGGTTCACATACAAGATAAAAAGACAACCATTGTTTTGCTAGTCTGAAAACTCAAGGTGTGCAGATTTATACAATAAATTTAAAAGAACTGCTGCTACGCAAATGAGTATCAATTTAGTTTCACATGATTTCACTTTTTATTGTGGCTTATTTATTTGCATTTTAATTGGGAAATCTTTTAAAGCAGCTTAATTGCAAAGTTAAGCACAGAAAAGCTGCCAAGACAACCTTAATTTGGACCCTTGTGGCTATACACTACAATGTAAAGAAACATGAGAACCGTAGAAATCACTATAACTGCATTTCAGTTCTGAAACTTTTATTTCAGTAGATGTAACATGAGTGACAAAGCAGCACAGCAAAAATCAAATAAGCTGCCTTTTCCCAACCTAACTCCAAACATACCATCTGTGCCCACAAATGTCTGATCTACTTTGTCAGGGCTGCTTAAATTAGACCTGCAACTTCAGGAGCATCCCCACTGGCCTACCTGGGGCCAAGTCAGGGGTGAGGAAGAGTACATCCTCAGAACTCTGTGCAGGGGTCAGACTGCTGTAGCATTCATAGCCCATAGGTGAGAAGCCTTTATCTTCCTCTTTCCTTCTATCACAAGCAAGATGAACATCACTCAAGTATAAGGTTATTTCACTTACTTTTACGGACTGATTTCTGCAGTGTGGCAAGCTTTAGTTAGCGAGAATGAAAAACAAAGTACATATTAATTTCTTAACTGCTTTTTGGTCTTATTTCAGCCACTGCCTATACAGACACTTAAATTTCTCTTGTTACTTGACTCTGCGGACTTAACTTCAGACTCCTTCTTAACAGCCTTTTAGCAAAGAGATTTTATATGTTTTTTGAATGGGGGCCATGGAGAATTATTTTACCTCTTGAACAAAAGCTACAATTTAATGATACAAAATATTTCTTGGGAAATACCCACCATATCACAGTTGGTGCACTGTTAACACCACAAAAGAACAGGAGACAAATATCAATCCATACTTCTTCACTTCAAATTGACTTTGGATCAGTCTGATATTCATATCATTCCACAGAAACACTACCTAATTTATCTTTATAACCCCATGGGGTGGCAAGAGGTTAAGCAGCAGACTGTGAAACAATTACACACCTACTATAGAGTGAATGTGGGTAAATATCATGTGACTATGTACCCTGTACATTTTTATATAAATACGATCAATGACATTATTTTTGCTTTTATACAGTAAAAGCACAGGGACACCAGGTCCATGAAAGAAGTGGTCATAGGTCATATTCCTGGGGAACATAGCTCCCTTCTCACTCTGTTTCCACCACTCACCTCACTCTGTTCACCATCAAGGCCTATCACCTACTCCCCTTACAACCACCTCCAACCCACGCAGAGATCTACTCAACTCCACCTTCCCGGGCACCATCCTCATTTCTCAGACCATAATCGTTTCCGCTGGTGTCTTTCACAGAAACTTTCTAAAACACTCTTTGTTTCTCTTCTCAGTTCCTCTTTCACTTTTCTTAACGTCTTCTTGTGGATATTCCTGACCTTTTAAAGAATCTGTCTTTTTTTCTCTTCTTATGGATACAATCATCTGGCTCTAATCTCTCTCTCAGCAGAACCTTGGGCTGCTGCAGTGGCCCACGGCAAAGTCTACCAAGGACATGGAGTTCAGAGATACGGGTTAATAGGTCAGATAGTCTTTTACACAGGCATGCACACACCCAACCTCAGTTTTGTAAAAACTGTCAATAAAAAAGCACCCAGAAATGTCTGGATGAAGAATATTCCCAGAAGTAATAGGACTAAATAGAAAATGTTATTATCCAGACATGGCCTTCCTGAGGCATCCTTCCCTTTTTGAGCAAATTTGACAGAAGTCTAAGCTCAGCAAGGTCACTGAAACTATTTGCTTGGCTACTGTAAGAGGGTCAGTGAAGCAATAACTGTTCCACGATGCTAGATTGAAATAAGTGCCTGCAGCACTATACCTGGATGATTCAGAGACCTGCAATGCATGAATCCCCACAAAGGTCCATCCTTAAGCACAACCTCTAAATTGTAATTTTAAACCAGCTTCTCCACCTGTTTTCTGTTTGCACTGAAATTCTTCCCCCCTCAACTGCGAGCCGTGAATCTTCCTTTAGAACGTGGCAATATTTATTGACTGTATTCTTTGTTCACATCTGTCAGACATGGGAAGTCACCACTGCTTTACAAGACTATCAGTTTTAAGTAATGCCATTCATCACAAAATGGGATAGTGTGAGCAACATTTCCTCAACTGCAATGAATTATACAAGGGTCAGCAAGCTGGAGTCGCGGTTGGCAACACAAACATTGGCCTCAGGTAGCAAACCCATCTTTCCAGCTGTTCTCATCCATATGGGTTCAATGAACTGCAGAGAGTACAGGCCTTTGCTTATTGAGAGTATCTGCTGGAACTATTTCATCTAACCAGCGTCATAAAACAACTATGAAGTAAGGTGAACACTATTCATCTAAAGCTCATCTGGTAGCCAACTGCTGACAGAGGGAAAATAGAGATGGCAAGGAAGCAGACAGATGTGGTCAGCAAATGCAGGTGTTCCTGAATTTCAAACCTCAACGATTAAAACCACAAGAAGTTGAAACAATACACCTGTGGTTCACAAGCATCTGGTCACCCCAACAGCGCTCTGCTTCCTGACAAGCAATTTTCAGGATTCCTTAGTGCGTTTCCTCACTAGCATAATGCCCTTTTAATGTACATGCTGTCAAGCAGATTTGTTTGGCAGCAACACAATTAGCCCTATTTTTGCTCTGAAATAGAAGATTTTGTTTACGCACATGGTTTTGCAAGTAGGGCTATTCTGTGATTAAACACAGACATTTTACCAGAAGCCTCATCACTTGTACACAGCATACATGAGGCTCTAATTCTCTCTTCCTTATGATTTATCTCAAGATTGTCTAAAATTTTGCTCCTAGTAATAGGTACTGCGATAAATTATTTTTTCTAGAAGACATTGTTAACACCATATTGCTTTCCTCAACCTTGTTTTCCTCCTCGCTTCCATTAGTGTAATCAGACTCTTAGCAGTTTTCTATTTAAAACAGTGATTGTGCAAACAATTGACCAAGAACATCAGAAGTCCCATTGAATTGATAACTGTTAATTGAAAAAAATACTACAGATCTGTCTCAAACTAAAAAAGTAACATATTTCAGAGGCAAGATCTTCAATAGATATTGCTTCTATACATGGGAAGCACAAAGGAACTTCCATTTTCCTATCTTAATGGCATTCAACTTTACAAAATTAATTCCAAGTTAAGCACTCCCAAGAAAAGAACAAAAGCAGCTTGTAATAGAAATATCAAAGCCTTAAATGTCAGTTACTAACACAGCAATCATTTTCGAGTAACACCATTGACCCAGTTTGCTTAGCCCACTAGCTGTAACGTTTTAAACTGTTCACTCAAAAAAATAATCTTTCAGAGATACTTTTTCCAGTTCAGCATTAGGCTAATGGTGCCAGACAACTATTCCATCTAATGGCATTTCCTTTGGAAACACAAGTTGTCTTGTTATTACATAAAGTAAGCAAATCCCCTCAAATACAGAGCTACTGTACTGATGGACTGTAGCAGTGAAATGATGAAATTAAAGGGTGGCTTCATAACTATAGATATATAAAATTTAATTCCTTAAGATGTTTCCTGGGATGAATTAAATTATGTAAATATATGTTAACAATAATTCATAATACTTTAATAAAATCTTTTTATTTCTCTTGGCTTCTTAGAAGTGCAGTCCCAGGTGTCCTTAGGGTGGTGGGTGTTTTGTTTTTACACTTTAAGGACACACAAGGTTATACACTTGGTAAGCAAGGAAGCACAACTATTGATATATAATGCAGATAATGATCCCGGGCATCCTTTGTCTGGTACCATTCCCAGTTTTTGCTGGGAGCACTGTTCATCAACAAAGTGATTTGGTATCAAGAAGGGGCTTTGCATTTTTCAAGTTTTCTGCCAGCTAGCTATTCTGGGAAAGAAAAAAGTATTTTGATTTTTTTTTCCTCTAGTGGAAGATTAAACAGTGAAGGTGTTTTTACTGTTGTCAAATTTTGCATCAGTAAATGGAATCAAATCTACCCAAGACTCATGCCTCAAGTGAACAAACTCACTGAAAACTACATCCCCAGAGACATTTTTCTTCATATGGTCCTCCTGCTCATTCAGGCTGTGAAAGTTCGCCAAGTTTAAGGTGACCCTATTTTCAAAATAAAAAACCCAGGATATTTTTGTAACAGTGTAGCAGCATTTCATAGCAGTTACATAATAAAGACATTTTTCAATGCTGACAATTTCATCAGTGGCAGGAGCCTGGCACAGGTAGCAGGCAATCCTGCTTCCTGGAATGCAAAGTTTTCCCACAGCAAAGCAGTTCAAATAAGTTCATATGTGACAGCTTTTAAGTGGAGCAGAAGAACAGACTAGCTGGAGCATTTGGGCTTTTATCCCCTAGTGCTGAGCATGCATGCCAGGACTTTACTTGCTTTCAGATATCACAGAAGAAGTTCCCACCTCAAGATCAGACTTTGGATTTCGTTTCACTTTGGTTTTTTTCCTACACACTGTCTGACTCCCTGGGACAATGCACGAAGTAGATTGCTCACTCTGCTCCCGCTCAGGTATCTTGAACAGGTAGTGAGAGAGACAGAATAGCAGACATTAGGACAGAAAAGAGAAATATCCATGGTCACAAATCCTAAGAGCATAAACACTATCATACAGGGTCAGGCTATACATCACTTGCAGTTCCTTGTTTCCACAGAAGTGGCCTATATTTTCAGTTTTCTGCCAATCTCATTCTTTGCTTCATCAGAACTCTACAGGAAATTATTTGGAAATGTTTCTATTTGGATCCATCTCTGCCCTTTGGGAGGGACAAATACTCAATTTTAGTTTTTCTTTTCCTCTTTTAAGATCCATCCCAAAAGAAAAAGTATTGACACTGAAGGATTTATCTACTGGTAAAGCTAACTGTCAGCTTGAGAGAGGTGCTGATATTGCTGAACACTCACATTTTGTACTTTCTTCTTTTTCTATTAAGCAAATGTCTCAAAACAGTAACATCTGTAGTAACCATTTAAAAAAAAACAACCAACCAAAAATAACCAACCAACCAACCAACCACTAGCAAATTTTAAAATAGGCATTATATGCTTTCTTTTTTAGTTTTATTTGCAGCTTGTAAAAACATTATTATTACAGCTGCTACATACATAAAGTTTGCTTACAAAATTCCCTTAAATTAATGTTCAACATGCTGTATTCAACAGCATGCATGTGCCTATTGAATCTGCACAGCAGGATGAGGGCCCAAAACACTACTAGATTGGCAGCATGTTCATTGAAGAAACACCCAAAGCACAAAACATGCACACATTTCCTCAAGCCACGCTCTGTGTCACAAACTTCAAGGGCCATTCTACCCCCGCCTTCTGCGAGGAGCTCTCATTGAAGTCAGTAGGAGTGCTGCACGTAGTGCTGCTGTCAGACCTGTCCCTGAGCATAAATGTCGCCTTGAAATATGCCCTGAAGTTGAACTCTAAGCTCCATGAGACAAATAGACAGGGAATTAACCCCCGAGCCAAGCATCCCTTTCCTCACTGCAACTGTCTTGTCCCCAGCCTCCTTTCAATAAAAGGGGTGATAGTCAGCAGTGGTGCCTGCTTTCATGGCATTTGAAAGCACCAAACACAATCAAATCACTTTCCTACCAATACAAAACCTAGATACAAAATTCAATCACAAATTACACAGGGAGGGTCACTGAACCCTGTACGATACCAAACATCCACCAAGTTCAACTAAACCAGCAAATACTGGTAGCCCTAAAACCTTTATTAGGGCTGAAAGTTTCATTGCTTAAAGCAGACAGGATCAACTTGCATTAGGAAACGATACTGCTTTCCTCTTGTTTTCAAACTCTGGACCACTGGACATTAGACTGTTTTAGAGGAACTGTCTCTTCCTCAACAGGAAGACTTTCCAAAGCTTCTGTGTGAGCAATATTATTTTCCACCATTGTTGATGCTTGGGTGAGAATAAGCTTTGCTAATGTGCTGAGTACAGAAATATAAAAAGACCATATAATTTACAGAGGAATTCTTCTTGGCCTACAAACTTACCTAATTTTTCCATTGATACCAGATATTCTAATTAAGTTACAACCACCACCTACAAACCTTGTCCTGCCACAGTCCCCAGACCATCACAGTCACAGCCAAGCTTCTGTTTCTGGTTATATTTTTATTATTTTACCCTTACTGCAGAAAAAGGAAACACCTAAACAATGTGAAAATGGACAAAGGCCATTTGGGAACATAACTCCATTTATGACAGCATTTACCAAATGTTTTCGTCTCTAGGATTAAATTTAAGCACATGTTTACAAGTCATTTAACAGATGAACTGAATAAGCCTGACTCAAGTTCCTTTCATGTCTTGGGACTCAAATAAGCAGTCACACTTTATGAAAATCTGTTTACATATTTCCATCCCTCTCTTCCAATGTCCAATTTGGATTATTTCTCTTGTAAGGAGTGGTGATCTGCATGTAGCAGTCTGACAAATGCCAAGATGAAGACCATTCGCATGACAGGTTTGTCAAACAACTGAATCTGTTCAAGTGGTAAAATGGTCTGGGGAACTTCCCCAGAATGTGTCAGACTAACTCTACCTTGTGTTCTTAGAGCTTGCTGCAGACTTTTTGATGAGCATCAATGTACAGGCTCCATAGATAGATATTTTGTCTGTATTAAAAAGTATTAATTTAGCATAAGATTAAATTGTCTCCATACTCCATCTCAAAGGATCCTTTTTGTACCAGAGGGTCTGAAGATAGGCTTAAACAGCTTTATGCTACTTTCAATACCTTGGCTTTTTAGGGCTACATCAACTTCTGTCAGGACATGACAGTTCTGTCAGAATGTCCTTGCTGGATGAACCAGGCATGTGCTGAAGCAAGGCCTCCCAGCTCTCTACATAACAGGAACCAGAACAGAAGGGAGGTGGTTGGGGTGAAGGGCTGGAAGAAGAGCTTTTCTTGTGCCATGAAACCCAGGCCACACATGACAGTCTAGAAAATACCAACTGTAAAACTGCAGTCTCTTCAGCCTACTCAGCTAATCAACTCATGCCATTCAGGGCCCTTGGGATTGCACCAGTGATACCAAGGATCAAGGATTCTGGCTGGCTGAACAACCCCAGTGGTCACAAAGCTTTACGTAGTACAGTCCCCAAATGACTGCTTCCACACCCAGAAGTGAAAAATCAGCACTCAAAACCTGACAATGGAGAAAATACACTTGATTGGCATAATCCCCTAATATGAAACCACACATGATTAACACAATTCATTTCAGTGTTGCTAAATGTTAATACATCCCAAGGTTCCTTCTGCGTTTCCTGTTTACTCTGTCCTCCTCTCTTTTGCTAGAGGTTCTCATGGTAAAGCACTTTTCACTCTAACAAGGTCTCTCTTTGGAATAGCATCTTTAAATTATTTAAATACTCATCTGGTAAACAATGCAGTATTTTTAGCAATAAGATAAAAATGATGTCGCTTTCTGAACTAATCCCAAAGGAAATGTTGAATTATACAAACTGATTTATTTCTTAATTGATAACAAGGTGTGTTCAAGGAACTCTGTGCGTCATGACAATATGATTAAAATCAAACTGTTAAATACCTAATTTTATGGAAAAAGACATGCCTGCAAAAGTCCCCTGCAGTAACTGTTACATATACACAAAGGTGCTTTTTCCATAGACTAAATGTGATGAAAAACACAAAAAGCTCTTGCCAAAAATAAGACTGTGCCTAAGCATCTGCATAGTATTCCTTCACATTCCATGGAAAAAAAAAAAAAAAAAAACAACCAAACAAGCAACAACAAAAAAAAAAAAACTAATCCTTTACAGAAGCAACAGAGAGCCATCCCCATTTTTGCCAGCATTACCAAGGCAAAAACTGGGAGTGTTCAGCTGACACATACCCCACCTCAGCAGCGGGATGCACCTCCCAGGGGTCCCTGGGGTAGCACAGCGTAGCTTCCTATGAAATGGATGGTGAAGGAGCATCTCCACCACAAACATCAGCCCAACAAGTGCAAGACTGTCATTATAAGGAAAAGGGGAAGAAGTAAAATAAGCTGCTTATGCATACATCCTTGCCAAAGGACTCTGCTTGTAAATTATTAACAGCAGCCCTGCTGCAATCATGCAGTCCCTAAACTGGGGTGTAGTTCTCTTCAAGTGAGTCAGTGCCAAAGTTGAGCAGCGCTGAGGCTCCCTGCCTTACCCTGCTCCTATGGCATCTAACACTGTCTGCCTGCTTCCACACATTTGTCCATATGCAAAGCTCTCATTCCCTGCCCTGCCATCCCACTGAAGCCTGCAGGAAACTTTTGAGTGATGAAGGGTAGCTTTGTCCTCTTTCCCCAACAGTATATTCTAACTGAAAACAGGATGTTACCAGAGTTGCAGAAATTTGACAAGGTACACCTGAAGAGACAGAAAGTCCATTTACCAGTTTTACTACTACAACCATAAAAAAAACAAAAAACAAAAACAAAACAAACAAACAAACAAAAAAAAAAACACAAAGACTTTATTTCTGTAGGAAAAGAAAACAGCTACTGCTCTCAGAGTCAGTAGCCTCTGTGTAGGCATAAGTTCATTTCTGATGTAGTTGATTTAAAACCTTTTGCTGTGATGGCAGTGTTGGTAAAAGCTTTAACCATAGTTTTTATGACGCTATTAAGTTTTAGTCATTTGTGGGTTTTGCAGTATATGAATACTATAGATGCCACCTTAATTAAAAGGTCTTGTCATCTTGTGCAATTAAAAAGAGAAAATGTACTCTCCTATGAATAGCCAGGAACAAATTGAGCAAGCTGCATTATACACGCTAAGTACACAGCAATTTTGTGCCCCTTCCTGTATCACATATATTCTCAAGCATTCAATACTTTCTAATAATCCTGTTACAATGCTTTATGTATAATTGACTTGTAAAGTACTAGTGCCATGGCATCTCTGACCATTAATGACAACTAAGTTAAACAAAGTTCTACTTTGCAAATACCTACAAACTTTACATACTCAGAGTACAGAAGGAAAACTGTGCTATATTTCTCAGAATTTTCATGTACCTCTTAAAAGAGGTGTTCTTTTTTGCAGAAGAAAGTATCTAATGGATAATAAGACAGTCTCTTCCCAAAGAGTACATAATAAGATAAACACCACTTAAACAGATTTTAATACTTGTGCACCTATTTAATTGGACAGTATATGCATATAAAGTAGATCATGCGTATAGCATTCACAGCCTACACATGAAAATGTGCTTCCGCAGCTACCTACAACGAATCCCAGCAGATGGTTGCCAGCATGTGTCCGCACTTGTCAGCTGCAAACACATTCACCTTCATGAGTCTGGCTCATTCTTTCAATTTTGACTGCAACTCAAGGTCTTCCGAGATAATGAAGCAGCAAATGGTTGGTTGCCTCGAGGTTTGTGCCAAGAGAAGGGCTGCCTTCAGGATCCACTTGTAACTTTTGACCACAAGAAAAGGACATCCTACATCCATCTGCTGCTTATGCCCTTAATGCCCTGGGGTATTATATTTTCAGGGCAGCAAGAAAGCCAGGCACGTCTCCCTGGGCCAGTTAGACTGAAACATCCAGTTCACACCATCTTATCAGTCCAACACAGCTGCCAGGCCACAGCAGTTGAAAAGCTCTGTGCAAAGTAGAAGGGCATGAGATTGTATGTGATCTTCTCCAATACGGGCTGGCCTTCTGCTTGGACCTTTTGGCATTACTACCATATATCACATGGTCATTTAGGCTTCTCAGGATTTGTTATAGATTTGCTATTGACCACAGGGTCAATAAGATTTGTGGCAATTTTTGGCAGACATTCCTGTAGGTCCAAGCAGCATAGCTTTTGTATCCAGGTCATAAAGAAACTGAACATATCCTCACTCAGAAATCATGTACAATTCATGTGCGTATGAGGTAGATCATTACCATTTGTAAACTACACCAATTCCACTGATGTCAGCTGAAGCAGAATCTCCATTAGAGAAGTTATTCTTTAAAGATGCTAGACAAGCTAGGCTCCTAGATACAGCCAAAGGGATTTTATCTCAGAAGTCTTTTTCATCTGACAGTCCTTGACCAGACATTTGGGAGAAAGCACAAAGTTGATACACATATGGAAAACATTTTTTTCCTTTCTGTCTTGCAAATAAGTAGGGCCTTCTGTTTGGAGAGCTAACACCTACTACCATCCAAATAAGTAATACAGGGGTCTTAAGGGTGGTATAGGACAGCAGTAACTTGAGGGCTGGAAACTTTAGCAGCAGCAGAACAGACAATGCCCTCATCACTCCGCAAGGGAGACTCCCCCCATCCCTGCTCCCTCTTGGTGCTTTGACTCACCCAGGAGTTCCCCACACAGCTGCTCTAGTTTCTGGGAAGATCTTCACAACATGCATAGAGGATCCTGGCTTGCTGCCTCATCCCTGAAGTGCCCAGTGCTCCCCTACAGAAGGAAATTCCAAAGCTGCTCCTTGAAAGGAGCTTTTCCTCTTACATCCATGCCAGCAGCCACCTTTGGGGCTTAGAGCACTGCAAGCGCCTGTTTGCTGGCTGATATGAGCCTGCAGCATCTCCTTTGAAGTGCTGCAGCCTTTGGGGAGTATCCCAGGGCACTTCTGAGCTGCACAGGCAAGCAACAACTGCTGCAGCTTAGACAAGCATATGCTCCAGAGGAAGAGACACATTCTAGATGAGAGATGAGCAAAGTCCTGATCACAGATAAAGTGAAGGAGAAAGATTTTGAAAGGAACTGGAGAAATACTAAGGCTTCAAAGCAAAAAAGAGCAATCATATTGGCTGGGATAGTGTAAACAGTCTATGTGTAAGTTAATTGATAACCCTACTGACAAGGTATTGACCAATTAGAATAAATATCCTTAGGCATGGCTCCGAGACCCATGGTCCCACTTGGACAGAAGCCCAGCAGCCAGTGAGCAGCAGGAGTAATCCTAGAAACACCAGGTCCACTGTGCACAGGTGATGGAGTGACATCACACCCACGCACTGTACTAGCAGCACCCTCAGTACTAATGATAGGATAGGATAGGAGGCTGACCTTAAGAGCAAAATAATAACTGAATATTACTTGTATGTTGAAAAGACAGATAAATATATGTCACCATGCAGCCTCTTACAAATTCCTGTCAGTCTTCCCCTCTCTCAAATTTGATACAGCTGTAACAGGTGAGTAGCACCCAACCATTCCTCAGTGACCCTTTGTAACATAGCCACCAGGAATCACACCTTTAAGCTGTGGGCCTGAGACTGAAGGATATTCTCATATGGGCATTCCTTGGAAGCAGGCACAGCCTGCTGTCACCAGACCCTTTTCAGTCAAAGTCAATGACAGCAGGATAGAGTTAGTACAAAAAAAAAGTAAAAGCCTGCCGACTGCAGTAAACTAATGCAGCAAGAAATACATACCAGTCATCGATAAGAGAGTTTACCCGTCCTTCAGGACCGATAGAGCAAGCATGTGAAGCATGCATCTCGTTTACAGGCTGTGAGCAGCTGCTATCCACTTACAGTCATCAGAATGCCTACTGGCAACAGGTACAAACAGGGATATGCTCTTAAACTACTAGCCACCCAAGGACAGGACCAAGGCAGGGAGTTTGAATATAGATTACCAGGCTCACAACTTTGAAGTGTGCTACGCACTGGGGAGGCTGAACTGGCTGCTACAACCATCGCTCAGTAGGGCTTCTGTCCATTAAAGAAAGAATAATTCACATGAAGTGGCTTCAGAGAGGATCAAAGCACAAAGGAGAGAGGGGAAATTATAATTTTGAGAAAGAGATGCACAGACAATGCATTTGGGCAATTCTGGATAGGTAAGCTGTATTTCTCCCCCACCCTTCAGTTAAGCTGCAGCATCTGTCTAGTCCGAGCAGTGTAAGTATCACTTAGATACTAACTGTGCCACCTTCTGTACAACTCTGGGTAATATACACTGCTACAGGAGATACAAATAGAAACATACCTTGATTTACAAAAATACCTGTAGAGTACACCTGGGGCATACTGACCATCAGCAGTAATCTGTGCTGCTCACTACATTATAAAGCATTAAATATTCTATAACAAACTTAAATTACAATACAGGAAGAAGGATTACTGCATCACTTAGTATTTTACTGTGTCTGAAATATCCCAGACCACTTTTGTCCTTTCATTTTACCTGAACGTGTCAACTGTGTCCAGCATTCAGATGCACTTTCTCTTTTAAATTAATGTGTGATCCACAACCCTTTGTGATCCAGCCATGTAAACCAAAATGAAAGGAAGGAAAAAAAAAAAAACAAAACAAACAAACAAAACAGCAGAGAGGAAAAACAGGCAGGAAACCATATGGCTTGAAACCTAAAGGCTGGTGCCCCACACTGCACTGTGTGTTCTAATTACCAAGCTCCATTACCGACCCCTGTGTACCAGCCCTTCCTCAACAACAATGGCAGGTTCAGTGCCTGCCTTTCTGGAGTATGCTGCCTGGTTTTGAACTTGAGCTGCTGAGAGAGTTTATGAACAGAGCTGCTGTTTTATTTACTCTCAATTAATCATGCTCAACTGTAAACAAAGTGTCTGTTTTAGTTCTGCTGACAATTATCCACTTGTCAACATCTCCCTCAAGTACCTTCAGCATCTGGCAACAGCACAAAACTGCTACATCAAAATGAACATTTTGTCTCAATAAAAAGATAAACATGTGGCAGGTTTTCATCTTTTTTCTAGCCCATCAGCAGTCAGACCACTTCCTATGGAATATTTATTTACAAAGGGGGAGGGAAGCCAAATTTTATTTGTTAGTAAGGCAGACTCATGGAAGGAACTACTGGAGACCGCTAAAGAGCCCCCACATCTCCCCGCAAAGGCAGAAGTGAGCCCTCCCTGCAGCCTGCCTGGTACCTGCCATGAGCCCCCTGCTCTTCTGGGGCAGGCCTGGCTCCAGCTTCACCAGTCACCTTTCTGAAAGCCACAGAGCATGACTTGTTTCTTTACTTTGTGGTGTTTGGCAAATCTCACTGTCAATGCAAACCACCTATCAGTCCCTCTACAAATACTTTTACCATTAAAATCTTTCCACGCTTTGCTCCACGGACTGGGTTTTCTTTGGTCCCTGGAGCTCCCTTACTGGTTTGAATGTTGCCCTTTTAAGCTTTTAAAATGCAATTATTCCAATTAGCTCAAAAGCCTTCCTGCATTTTAACACAACCATTCTCATACTTAAATTGTTAGCTACAAGGCAAACTGCAGACAGCCTGGCACCTTTTTTGGTACAGCCGGGTGAAAATGGACACTCCTTTTCCTCTGAGAGGACGAAAGCAGCACTGCCGAGCAGCTCCTCAGCTTGCAGGCGGCCTCCCAAGCAGGCGAGGAGGCTCCGGGGCACTGGGCCTATGGAGAGCATCACCTCAAACCTCGGGGGCACAGGAACAGCCTGCCGTGGCTCCGGTTACCTCAGGGTTCTATTCGCACTTTAATCCTGCCCTCGCAAAATAGCGGGAGAATCTGACAAACTTCACTGGGAAGCGACACAGCCCTACACCTTTTTGTCCACAGAACCGAGTTTTCTTCCCAGGATAAAATACCCGGGGGTGCGGGGGAGGGCCGGGGACTCGATCGTAACGAACGGAGCGGGCAGAGTCAGGGCCGAGGGCGCATCCCCGTCCCGGGCCACGCCGTGCACCGGGGCGGGGCTGGGCTGGGCTGGGCTGGGCTGGGCTGGGCTGGGCTGGGCTGGGCTCGGCTCGGCTGGCCGCCGTGCCCTGACACGAGCTAATCAATCTTCGGCCGGGTAATTGCTGCTAATGAACTCGGGGTTCCGGCCCCGCGCGCTACGGACCGGCTGGCGTCAGCGCCCGCCCCGGCCGGACCGCCGGCTCCCCTTTAACCTTCTCCATTCCGCACAATTAATTGAGATATCTTTTATACTCGATGTGTTGTAAAATTAATGCCTAATTTATGTAATTAGTCAATTAACTATAATTCTAGCATATGGTGCCAAATGCCCAGAAGGTGTTCTTGTTTCCCAGGTACTTATTTTGATGTCATGAAATGCAGCTAATTAATTTTACATGCATATTAATTTCGGATTTATTTAGCGGCTCCCTTTGTGAAGGCAGATTTAATATTTGTCTTTCTAACCTTTCTGGGCAAATCCTGCGCTCGTGTTGAAATGGAGGTGACTTTTTAAACACATTTCCATCGGTCTCCCTTTCCTCCGCGGAGCCTCTGCTGACACCGGGTCGATCCCTCCTGTGAGAAGATGCACAAGGGCTGATTATCTATAGCTTCCTGTACATCTATAACTGTCGCAAAATACGGCTATTGAATTTAAATCCGATTAATATTTAATATTAAACATTTCTGAGGGAATTTTTGTTTGTTTTTTGCAAAGCACAATATCCCACGGACATTTTTTTTAATAGCTGTTCTTAATACAATGCTCCTTGGAAAAATTATGAGAAATGAAGTATTGCCTAATTAGAAAATGAGCTTAATCTTGCTCGCTGCCTTCTGATCTTCGCCGTTCTCCCGTTTGCGGTGAGAAACTGCGAGCTGGCTGCCAGCGCTCCCCGCTCCGCCCCAGCGGAACACTTCAGGGTGCCCTGCTGTCCCTTCGGCAAGAGATCGCGTTTCCTTCTGGCCAGAGTACGAGGAAAGAGGAGATTACTTCTTTCTGCACTTTGCGCAGAGATTAAGGAGTTAATCGCATCGTGGGCTTCCCCGCTCCCCAGATGTTGAGAAAAGTAGAAAAAAAAAAAAAAAAAAAAAAAAGATGAAACCCGTAGGTCCGCGCTGCAAATTCCCAGCGATACCCTTTCTCCCTTCGCTGCAGCAGCACTAATTGCGGCGTTATACTTATCTCTGGGGTGAGAGGAGGTAAAAATGCACCGTGCGTTTCCTGGGTGCGGGGCTGCGTGGGGGGCAGGGGGCAGCGGGGGCGCTGCCGCTGCCCGGCCTCCCGCCAACCCCGGCGAACAGCTTTCCCGCGGAGGGGCAGGGCAGGAGCTGGTTTTTTAAGACGCCTACGCGAGTGCTGTGGCGTCATAAAACTTTTATCCCCCTTTCTGGATAAATTAATGAGCAATTTAATTAATAAAATCGGAGAGTAGCGTAAGTGCTATGATAATGAAGTTAAATGAGCGCGCAGTAAAATATTCACTAATCCAGCACATTGGCAAATGCCCCCTTAATTCTGCTTAGCACTAAAAGGGTTTTGAGCACCATAATGAGATTCCTCTGTCTGCTAATTAATTGACACTCTCCTGAATATTCATATGTGCTAGCACCAATACGTTCCTAATTGCACCGTGGAATGGATCTCAGAGGAAAGTAAATCGCCATAGACTTAATTAAAATAATGTATGCCAGATCCAGCTCGCTGAAGATGAGACATTTGCCATCGAGCGGTGTAAGGAAGTGGCACCTGCTTTGCAGCGAAAAATGACGAGAAAATCTTTATCCCTCCCGAGGTGAAGGCGGCGGGGCTGCCGAGCGCCGGGCCGCTGGGCCCGGAGGCGCGGGCGGCAGCGAGCTCCGGCCCCGGCGGCGGCTCCGCGCACGGAGCGGGCTGCGCACGGAGGGGCGGGGGAAATCTGGTCAGGGATGCCCTCTACAGAGGCGTTCAGGGAAAACCGCTCGTCGCCGGCGAGGGAGGGGAGGAGGGGGAGGCAGGGAAGGAGGGAGGGAGCAGCCACATTTGTAAACTTTTCCTTGAGGGGAATCCGGTGCCTTTGAAGCTCAGTCTCTGAATGGATTGTTCTTTGCACCTTCAGACTAATACTGTGAGCTAATATTGTACATTTAAATTGTTCTGCTGTTAAAAGCGTCGCGAGTTGCACTGAGAAGTGAGCGCCTTGCTGCTGCCCGGCCGTGGCCTTCGCCTCCCGCGCAGGAGGAGCGGGCGGTGGCTGTCCCCGCCGCGCCCCGCGGCAGCGCGCAGGCTGCCCCCGCGCCCGCGCAGCCGCCCCCGCCGCTGGAAAGCAGACGTAAAGCGCTTTGCTAGATCTCTTCCTGCCCTACCAGCTCAGGAAACGAAAAGGAAAATCGGTTTCTTGGAAAAGACAGCTTTTTTAAAAATCACCACAGGTTAGAAACTAAAAAGAGTTTATTTGAAGACATACAAATGCATATTTATTATACACATGTAGGCATTAACAATGTAAATTACACCGCCAGCACTTGCTGGTTGTTTATTCATTAGATCTTTAGAAAATCTACATTGCCTGCAGATAGCGGGATGATAATGTGAAATACACAAGCAGTTTACCCAGGCAGCTCCGCGCAGCTCCGCGCAGCTCCGCGCGGGGTTACCAACAGGTCCGCGGGGCCGGCCCCGGCTCCCCTCCGCTACCGCGGGCGCTTCTTGAAAGCGTGATTCTGTCTCGAGAGAGCGGCCGTGCCGGCTGAACCTGCCGTCACCCGCAACACAGGGCAAGGGGCTTACAGGTCGCGGCCCGAGAGAGCGGAAACTTAGACGAAACTCTTCCTAGCGGAAGAAATACAAGGGAGCTCTCTCCTGAACGGCAGACATCTCGCTCTCAGAACCCAGAAATCTCTGCCATTCGCAGTGTCTTTTATTCCCATGTAAAATCCTTCCTCGCCAAAGGAAAAAAAAAAATCCTCTATCAAATTCTTTCCTCTTTAGCTGATTAAATGCTGTATGACTACAGTATTGCTCGATAATAAAGACAGAGAAGAAATGTGAGGGAAGAAATCGCTGCAGGGAAATCTTTTCTAAAGTTAGATCCAAAGAACCTCTTTCAGAAATGAAATATTAAAGAAGGTTAATATGTTTTTTGCTGCAGAGCTGAGGGTTGCTGGGAAGACGGGAGCTTTGCTCGCGTCGTGAGGGTGGCAGCCGGGGAGCTGAGGCAGGCGGAGGATGTCAACAAATGTAAGGCAGGGCTGGAAGCCTCGGAAAACGCAGCCGGCGTTTCGCCTGTAACTGTCGGGCTGCCCTGCCCGGGCGCCGGGCTGCCCTGCCCGGGCGCCGCGCTGCGCTGCGCGGTGCGCTCCAGCGCACCGCCGCCCGCGGGGAGCACAGCCGCGCCAAGGGCGGCCTGAGCCGGCCGCGGGGGTCCCGCCGGCCCAGCAGCCCGGGGAGCGGGTGGGCAGCCCCGCTGCTTTGGCGGAGAGCCGGCGTGGCCGAGGCAGGCGCTGCCCCCGCCCCGGGGGGCACCCCCCGAGAGGCGGGCCCGGGCTCCGCTTGGGCGCAAGGCTCGGGGCGGGGGGGGGGTGAGGGGGTCTGGCGGGCAGTGCGGCCCCCGGCCGCGGGGGCGGGGAGCTCCGCGCTCTGGAATTGTCCTCCCCGGCCCCGGACAGCTCGGTGGGTGGCAGCCGGGCTGGGGGGGGGGGCTGCGTCAGGACGGGAAAGCGCCGGGCCCCGGCGCCCACACACTCGTCCCGGCCCACCCTCCCCACCGCGGCATGGCTGTAACTTACGGGTCTGTTTGCAAACATGCCCCCTGCCAATAGGGAGAGAAACACAAGCATTCAAAGTTCTGACCCTAATTAAATCCCGGCTCGTTAAAGACTTCACACAATGGAGGAAAACGTTTCTCCTAAAGTTTGCCTGAGCCTGAATTCCGCAAGCGGTTATTACCCCTGCTTTTAAAGAGGGGAAATAACCGTAACGTGCGCGCCATTATTCGTGTGGATATGCAATTTAAAATCATCGTCAATTGTCATAAAAACCATTTCACAATGTTTGGCTAAGTAATAACTTAGACATTTAAAGGTGGTTTTGCCCAGCGTCACAGACATACAATTCAGGGAAGATTTACATTGCTTATGGATTTTGCACAATTCTGGCCGCAGCGGGAAGGGGACTCAGCCTTATTTTCCTTTCTTTCTGGTTTTGTACGGAACACCAAGACAAGAGCAGACTGCAGGAAAAAGCGTGAGCAGGATGGGAATGGCTTGGAAAAAAAGCTGATGATTAAAAATAAAGTTTATGGAACGGACTGATTTGGAAAGAAGAGTCCTTAAAAAAAAAAAAAAAAAAAAAGAAAATCAAGTTTGCTCCACCCAGCTATTAACCAAAACACAATACCTTTTTCTGGGTGGTACTGCACAGAAGTTGATTCAGTTTTGACAATGTTGTTTAGCTATCATTTGCTATTTTGAATGAATGGGAGCAATCCCCCTTTTTACAACAGTTGTTTCCTATTATGGAGAGGTGCAGCAGTTGAGGGCAGACATGTGAAAGTGGCTGTTTGATTCCCTTTTTCATCCCTCTGACCCTGCCTTTGTCCCTCCTCACCCTGGGAATGTCACGCCTCACTACTTCACTTTGAGATGCTCTAGAAAGTGGCTTTGTTATTCCCTTTTAGACATACACGAAATTGTTCTCATTCCCCCTGCTGTAAAAGATACTTCAAATTGGGACTCGGTTCACAAGTGCAATGCAATTTGGCTTAGCTCAACCTTTGTTCTGCTTGTACAAATGACCAAACAGTGCACACATTATACAGTTGATCTACTGCTCCCTTTACACCAGAGTTAGGGGCTGGGAGAAAAGCAAGTTAATCCCTTCAATACTAAGGTGGCATTTTCAATATTTCCTACAATGCGAAAAAGATAAGAGAGGGCAGCTTGAAATGCGACATTTATTTAAAAGGCAAGATTAAAACTAAAAAGTTTGTGAGGCCTCCCCTGAGACTTCGCCAAATAAATAAATAAACAAACAAACCAACACATCCCAAACGTTTAGATAAATACTTCAGCGCCTCCGGGGAGGGAAGTTTACCACAGGGACAGGCTCTCAGGGCAATAACATCGGGACTCAAGCTGGAACCCGCGCTAACAGCACAGTACTTAACAAAACGCTCGGGGAGAGGCGCTGAGGCGGCGGCTGAGCCCGCGGCCCCGGACGCACATCTGCGCACCCCGCGGAGGCGGGGAGCGGGCGGGTAGCCGGCGCGGAGAGCGGGCAGCGCTGCCTGCCTAGCCCGGGCTCACCCCCTCTGCGTGTGGGACCCGCGTAACCCCGGCGCCCCTCGGGGCCGCCCCAGGGAGGTCCTGCCCCGGGTTTGGGGGGGGGGGGTTGGGAACTGCGGGGCTGCGCTTACCCTCGCGTGGATTTACCGCCGGCGGCAGGTGGAGCGCGGAGGGAAAAGGGCGCTACTGGCTACTGGGAGAGCGGTCCCGGTCAGGAAGCCGGTGCTCCGGGACAGCCCCCTGAGCGGTGAGCGGGAAGAGCGAGCCTAGTGCCGGGGAGAAGGGAGCCGGGCAGCCCCGGCGCGGGCTCTCGGCGGGGCGGCTGCCCGCGGCCCGGGAGCCATGAGCCCCGCGGCGCGTCTCCGCCCCGGACGCGCTCCGACCCGCTCGCCCCGGCCTTCGAGTTTCGACAAACTTTCGGCACCGGGCTCATACGTGCCCCTGGGCTCCGCCTGCCCACGGCAAGGCGCCACGCACGACACAATCACTCGCGGCCTCGCGCGCAGATGGGCCCCGGGCACACTCGGGCGCCCCAGCCCGTCGCCCTCGGGGCCGCAGCGGCCCCGAGAGGAGCGGGGACGGGCAGTGCCAGGGCTGCCTCCTCCCGCAATCCGAGGAGGCTGAGGGTCCGCCGCCCCTCCGGCCACGAGGAAGGGAGGGTGTCCTGGGACACGGGCACCCACTGCCGGCGGGCTGTTGCTGCTGAGATCCCCGCCGGGGCGGGGGAGGGTGGCACGTACAGGGACCCGGCAGGGAGCAGCGCGAGAGCGACGAGGAACCCACGGGCGGGAAGGGGCGGCGGGCCCCGCGAAGCCCGAGCGGTTCTGCTGCCATCAGGAATCCCAGGTTTGGGGAGCGGTTCTCAGTCCAGCCTTGACAGGCAGGGGGAGTTTGTTCAGTACTCATTGCGAAAGGAACAAAATCCTTTTGAAAGGGCGCTAAGTAGTTTCACGCCAAAGTGGCAGATTTGGTGAAGAATGTGGGGTGGGACAAAGCCCCGCCGTTCCCAGAGCGGTCGGAGCGCTTCGGGAAACCGCACCGGGAATTCAAGCACACAGAAAAGCGGGAGAGCCCCAATGTCTCCGCTTCCTTCTTCCTCCCGGCCCCCGAGAAGCAAAGAGAAGCAGAAACATTACAAAAAAAAAAAAAAAAAAAAAAAAAAAAAAAAAAAAAAAAAAGAAAGAGTGAGGCTTAGCCGAAATGCAGCCACAACCGGCAGCCTGGAGTTGACTTTCCAAAACGGGGGAAGCTTGCTCAGAGCCCGGCATTGTGTTTTGCAGCCTAGGAAACCCTAAGAAGCTGGTACTTCTCCCCTCCCTTCTCTTTTCTCCCAACTGGTTTGTAAATATTAACAAGGTTGTGAGCTATTCTCTCACACAGAGTGGATTTTTTTTTTTTTTTTTTTTTATCCCTGGAAAACTTCTTGGCGTCCTTCCACAGCCCCTCTCCCACTCCTCCCCTCTGCAAAGCTACACACCTGCTTGCAGCCACAAAGATTAAAAATCAATATTGTATTTGTCACTTTTCTGTCCCCTTTTCCTCTCTCAACAGCCCTGCTTGCCACTGAGGCGAATTGTGGATTTATGGAGGAAAATTAGCATAAATTATTACCAAATCTGTAAACGTGTGTGGTCTTGCTTGTGGGAAAGGGGGCTATTGCGAATCTTCCATGCAGAAAGGTGGTCCACGATGGGCTCCATGCAAGGGCTGAATGGCTATTGCACGAAATAGATTTCCATTGGGTTTGCACATTGATATAATTGACTTATGTGTATTTTATACAGTTTTCCCAACACTTCCCCTGAGCTCCTTATTTGAATTAGGGTTCAGAGAAACGTCTATTTGTTTTGGTTTTCTGCACAATGAATTTGGATTCACTTGCCCCCTCCCCTCCTCCCTAACGTTGGCTTTGAAAGTAAAAGGCAAATGCTACAAGTTACATTTAAATCCTATACTGCCCAAGTCTGTCATCTGTTGCGTGTTTAACAGGAGGTGAAACTTTGGGGATCAATTACCGGGAGGGCTTTGCCTGTCCTACCCCTCTGCTCACACATTCCTTTGCATTGGGGAACAAAAAAAAAAAAAAAAAAAAAATCGGGAGCCTCACAGGCATACCTCGTTCGCACTCGGAGTAGCAAATGACAACGGAAGTCGACTTTTCTTTATCTTTACAGCTTGAGGGGTCCCATTTGCGCCAGCGGTTGGGTTTTTTCTTTCTTCGAAAAGGTACCGGCAAAAAGAGGAAGAAAACAATTTGTCACCTTGTGGATTTTATTTACTCCCGTGCTGCTTCTGAGCTCTTTTTTGACAGGCATCCCAGGAGCGAACTTGGGCTGAGAGACGAAACCCGAACTGAGGGGTGTTAGAAGTTCGGGGTGAGGTCGGAGGTGTCTATTAAACCCACATATTGGGGGGCTTTCACTACAAAACCAGAAGCCTTCTGCCCGGCGTCCCAGGGGACGCTGGGAGGAATCTGTCCTCATTTCACAGCATTGTCTTTCCTGCCCTCTAACAAACGTCCGTCTGCTCATCACCCCTTACCCCCTCCAAAAAAGCCCTTCGGAGGTCGCCTCCCTGCCCTGCCCGGCTGGCCCGAAGCATCTCGGAGCCGGTGAACTGAGCAAGGCAGCTCCCGGGCCCCTCTCTGCAAGGGGGGGCGACAGGCGGCAGGTCTCCCCCCGAAAGGGCTCGTTAGCTCGCCAACGCGGGGCCGAGGTCGGCTTCTCGGGTTCCTAGAAACACAATTATTTGCCCATTATTCTCTAAACGACATCCTGCCCCGAGAGAGAGGGATTAGATGGGACCGAGGGCAGCCGGGTTGGAACGAGGGGAACGCAGTTTAACACACACGACGACGGAGCTAAGTCGCGGTGTGAAATGTGTTTCCAAGCTGCTGCCAGGTCTCAGGGAGCCCCGCTTGACGGGGCCCGCCCCCCCCCCCCCCCCCGCAGACCCCGCCACAGCCCGGCTGCAGCCAGCGGCGCGGCGCTCCCTCCCCCACCCCGGCTATTTTTGCTGAATTAAGAAGGTGACATTATTCTTTTCTTCAAGTACTTCTGTTAATATTGAAAAACGTGCGCCTGCATTTCAAGCGAGCGCGCTGAGCCTCAGCATCCATTTCAATATTAATGAAATTGTTTAATCTCCTAAATTCATCGTGTTTAAGTTACGTTTTGGTGAGTTATTGACCAACTCCGAAAATATTGTTAATGGAGTGGATGTGTATTCACCACAAAGGCTCTTCCTCCCAGGGCATGCAGCTCCCGAGACAATCTTTTATTATTCTGGCTCTAGGGTGACAGGATGCACCGCAGCTTCGGGAATACACATCACACAAACTTCCCTCCTATGCCAGGGCAAGCCTGGGACCTCCCGGGCCTGATCCCCTTCCCGCCCCCCCCCCCCCCCCGGACACACGGCCAGCAGTGGGGCTGCTGTTCTAGGATCGGACTTTGCTTCCCGGGGATGAGAGCACCGCAACTCGGGTGATTCACATCCTGCCCGCCCCCACGCATGCCACTGCGCCCCGAGAAGTACGCAGCCACACGAACAGCCTGAGACACACCGCGGAAGTCCCGCGGAAGGCCGCAGGTTGACGGTATTTAGCGCAGTAACCGGTGTCACGGACCGGTTACCCCAGACCGGCTCTGCGGGACTCCCCGCCCCGAGGCCGCTCGGCTGGCGCGCAAAATGCGCCGCGGCGCTGCCCGCCGCGGCCCCGGGAGCAGGCTGGCGGTGTGGAGGGCAGCTCGGCACCGAGCACACCGGGGCTCTGCGCTGCGATGTGGTATTTTAAGGTGACTCCCACGGCTTTGCACCAACAGGTCCGCGGAACTAGAGCAACGGTCCTGCCCAGGCTGGGCGGGGCGGGGGGGGTGGGGGGGGAAGGAAACTTCCCAGGGCGGCTACGGAGGAGCCCCGATCTTTTCTCTCCTCGAAAGACCCTTCGCTCGGGGAGAGCGGATCTGGCAAAGAGAAAGTCTCTCGTTACAGGGAAAAAGGCTCGCCTTAAGTTAGCCAACAATACAAATCAGATAACAATGCAGAACAAACAGAATACCACAGCCAAGCAATTTCCATGTCAAACATCCCACTGCTCAGTACCTCCATTCGTAAGTGTGAATTGCAGACTAAGCTTCCTGCAAAGTCCACAGAGAGGTTAGTGCATACCTTCCCCCCACCCCCAGCCACCGGGTACCATCGCACCGCAATTCCGCTGGCGGAGCCTTTTCACCCCTCGCCTTGTCTTCAAATGGAAATGATTCCCATTGGCCCAAGGTGTCCATGTAAATAGGTGTAAATGAAACCAGATTATGCCTTTCTCTCCAGCCCCCTCCTCCCAGCTCCCCTCCCCCTGCTCCCAAGGCGATTGTCATATGATAGCAAAGAAGTGGCACATTAATGAAGCGCCTCTACAGGGGTCTTTTCTGCTCATGTCACCACATAAAACTATCAGATGGTTAGAGGAAGGACATGGAGGCAACTACTTAGCTCATCGCGGCTGCAGAGAAGCAAAAGAGCCTCTGCTACAGTCCAGCTGCCGGTGGTGTAAAAGAAGCTGATTCAGCCCGCGGAGGAGAAGGGAGGGGTGTACAAGAGGATTCCCCAAACCACGCCGGCTCGCTGCCTCCTCGGGACTAAACCGGAGCAGAGTGGCCGGGAAAGGAGCGGGAGACACGCCGGAGGAGCTGGGTGGGGAAGCGCCCGGACTCCCAGCTGCGTCCCGGATGCGGACTGTCAACTTCCCGCAACTTTAAGGTGGGCATATGCAGGGCTGGCACGGAGTGGGGTGGGAGACGAGGGGAGGGGATGGGGTGGGAGGGGAGGGGGTCCCCTTCTCCTCGCCGAGGCCAGAAGGCAGAGCCACCGCTAGAGTAACTTTACTGGCGCGGGCTGCTGCGGGGAGGCCAGGCTGAGCGAGGCCGGAGCTGGGCGATAGGCACACCGGTTTTCCCCCGCCGGCGGCGCAGAGCCCCGCGTCGGTTTCCCCTGCCCCCCTCCCGCCCCCCGAGGGCTGAGATCCGCCGTGCCCCGGCCCCGTGCCCGGCCCCACACCCACCCGCCGCCCGGGCCGGCTGCGGGCGCAAATACTCTCGGACTCACTCCTCTCCCCCCACCCCCGACCCCCTCCTTGTCGCTGCCCTTCTGCAGATCTCCGCGGGTCCCCTAGCGAAGATGCCTCGCCCGGGCAGAAACACTTACAGTGATCAGAAGCCTCCCTACTCCTACATCTCGCTGACCGCCATGGCGATCCAGAGCTCCCCGGAGAAGATGCTGCCCCTGAGCGAGATCTACAAGTTCATCATGGACCGCTTCCCCTACTACCGGGAGAACACGCAGCGCTGGCAGAACTCCCTCCGCCACAATCTCTCCTTCAACGACTGTTTCATCAAGATCCCGCGCCGCCCCGACCAGCCGGGCAAGGGCAGCTTCTGGGCGCTGCACCCCAGCTGCGGGGACATGTTCGAGAACGGCAGCTTCCTGCGCCGCCGCAAGCGCTTCAAGGTGGTCAAGTCGGACCACCTGGCGCCCAGCAAGCCGGCCGACGCGGCGCAGTACCTGCAGCAGCAGGCGAAGCTGCGGCTCAGCGCCCTGGCAGCCACCGGCACCCACCTGCCCCAGATGTCCACCTACAACCTCGGCGTGTCCCAGCCCTCCAGCTTCAAGCACCCCTTCGCCATCGAGAACATCATCGCCAGAGAGTACAAGATGCCCGGGGGCCTCGCCTTCTCCACGATGCAGCCCATGCCGGCCGCTTACCCCCTCCCCAACCAGTTGACTACGGTGGGCAGCTCTATTGGCACGGGCTGGCCCCACATGTACAGCTCCGGCATGATCGACACCGCCACCCCCATCTCCATGGCCAGCAGCGAGTACGGCGCCTACGGCGTGCCCATCAAGCCGCTCTGCCATGGGGGGCAGACTTTGCCGGCCATCCCCGTCCCCATCAAGCCTACCCCCGCCGCGGTGCCGGCCCTGCCCGCCCTGCCCGCGCCCATCCCCACCATCCTCTCGAACTCGCCGCCCTCCCTCAGCCCCACGTCCTCGCAGACGGCCACCAGCCAAAGCAGCCCGGCCACCCCCAGCGAGACTCTCACCAGCCCGGCGCCCGCCCTGCACTCCGTGGCGGTACACTGACCCGGGCCACCCGCACGGACTCCGCCGACCCCCTGCTCCCAAAGTTTCCTCGGAGCTCTCCGTCCTCCCTCCCCTCCTCTCCCTCCTTCCGCTTCTTTCCTCCCTCCTCTCTTCTCCTTTCCTCGAAAGCAGAGACAACTCCCCGCGGGAAACAGGTTTGCCGTTCGCGTGAGCAGCCTTTCTGCTTCGCCCCTTCAGCCGTGCCCTCCTTCGCTTCTCGGCTCCTTCCCTGGTTCTGAACTTTGTTTTCCGCTCTTCCGAGGCAAAAGGAACCGGCCCGGCCCTCTCCCCGCCCGGTAGGAACTGCCATATGCATCACTAGTTTTCCAAAAGTACTTCAGGCATCTTCGATCTTCCGGGGACCAGGCAAGCCTGGCCCGGCGGTGTCCCTTCCCCCTCCTTTGTCTGGGGAAGAGCAGGGGTTTATATCGGACCGATCTCGAAAACCATAAACGGTGTGAAATGGCCGCAGTCTCGCCGCAGGAGAGCAGCGACGTTTCCAGCCTCCAAGCAGCAAACGCTTGGATCTTGGAAACGGCGGAAAGTGCTCGTGTCCTTTGTGTGGGTGCGTGTGCGTGCCCGCCCGTGCGTGTCTCGCCGCTCCGCGAAGGGCAGGATTTCCGCGGGGCAAGGCTGCGGGGCCGGCGGGCTCAGCCGCCCCGAGGCAGGAGCGGGGCGCTGGCGGCCGGGGCCCGCAGGGGAGGGAGGCGGCGAGCGGGCGAGCGGCGGGCGGCCCTGATGGCCACGGCCGGGGGCGCCGGGCGGTGCGGGGCGAGCGGCGGGAGCAGGGGGCGGGCAGCGGAAAGGCGCCCGCTCACGCACTCCACTACATACCTACATTGTTTACAAAGCGCCTGGTTTAATGTAAATAGTGAACTTGCATCCGTACTGTAAGTCAGGTGAGGTCCCCTCCGCTGTACCTGTTGTAATGTGGATGGTGACTGTAGTTTTCAGGTGGAAGAGAGAGAGAACTTGATTTGCCTGTTAACTTCTGATTAAGCTGAAGGTGTGGGGAGCTGCGGGTTTCTTTGGCTTTTAAATTTTGTAGCTATTTATTTCATAGCTTAAAAACAAACAACAATAATGGTCGTAATAAAAATAAACCTGTTACCAAGCACACAACCCGACACAGCTTAAGAAAAGCTGCTGAAATCACTGGTAAAACAAGGAGAAGTAACACAACAGCAGGTAAAAACTGTGGAGGTCATCCTGATTTCTGCTGGAGCTTTGCAGACAAGAGGGGGCCAGGGAAACTGTAAATGTTTGTGCATAGGAATGATTATAAAATGTGTAAAATGCACTTTTGTTTGATATACTCCTTTCTAGTTTTAGGTAGTTTGCTGGAAACTGAACTGTTGTTCTGTTGTGAACTGCTTAAATTAAGAAAAAAAAAAAAAAGAAAAAAATCCACAAACGGCATTAGCATCTATTGAAACTGTAAAGACATTTCTTTTTAACTTTTTTTTTTTTTTTCTGTACAGAATAAGCATGGCATTTTAAATATTGGTGTTCTTGTTCCCAGCATGTGTGTTTTAAGACAAAGGTTAAAAAAGTGTCTACGTTAAATTATGAACCTAGTCGTCCAAATAATATTTTCTCATTAAAATATGTAAATGCAGATATAGTTTCTTATTTGTCTTTTTAAAGAGTTTACACGAGAAAAGTAAAAGCATTAGATCATGAAAAAGGAATGACGTTATTCCAATATTTAGATAATCTAAACAGCCTGCTCACGGGAGGTTACTATAAATACAGTTATTAACATACCATAACATGTTAGACAAAACTGTCATTGTCATCGGTTTACCGAAGAGATAACATACATAAGCGTGCTCTGTGGTCTTTATATGTATCTAGCTATACACACATGCATACACACAGATGCATTCTTGTCCTATACGCTCATACCGAATATAAACACGTATTACATTTACGCCTGTGTGTATGTATACTTATCACCTACATACTCCCAGTTAAATTTTCTCTAAAAAGTCTAAAAATTAGTGAGCTGCTACAGTACAGAGCAAACATAATTATCTTGAAAGAATTAGTTACTCTTTAAGACTGAGAATACTGAATTTTTGTCAGCTGTGATTTTTCTTGCAAGTGGCATCTCAAAATCTTTTTCGAGTAAAAGTGACCTATTGTAGCCTTTTACCTGTCGTTTAAACCTCCTCAAGCATTGCAGTTACTCCAGCCACTGCTACAATTTCTCCATCTTTATTGATGACACTTTCCAAAACTGGCGGGTTACAAACTCTAACACTTCAAATTGTACCGGTTTTCTGCAAGCCAGTATACAGTCCCTTTTAAAAAGTAAGGGCAAAGTAGTTACAATGAAAACTGGATTCCGGGCACCTTCCAGTAGGGTTCTCCAATCCTTTTAGGGATTTTTACAAGGATTCTACAACTGTTGAAAATGACAGAAACAACCTAGTGAAATTAGTAAATAAGTGTCTCAGAGATGAGGCAGTGTGAGCTAAAAGTGCAGTTACGAGACAACCGCATACTAAAAGGCTTATTAGCAAGCAAACGCCATTGTATTCTAATGAACCGACAGGATTCACTAATTCTAAGGCACTGATGCTACAGAGGTTTTGTCTCTGCCTGATCTCTCTCTGAATTTCTGGACCGTAAACGGCACAAGTGACATCCCCATTTCCTTATTACAAACTGCAAGGTCCTTCCAAAGTTCTAAGATTAATGTAAAGGATAATTAATCCAGTTGCGACCATTTTTTTAAAAGAGAACGGACCCAACACACAGAAAAAAAGGTGGAAAATACATGAATCATTGGGCTGATTAAAATGCATGAAGCTGCTAAAGCTTGTCAGATGGGGGACAACTGAACTCATTCATCAAGTCCAACCCACGATTATATCAACACGATCAGCTAAAGAAAGCATTCAAAACTTATCACCAGATCAATGGACACATAACTCGACAAACTTTTCCTAAACAAGCAATGACCTACATTTTTAGACGACGAAGACTCTTTCTCCTTCTTTTCTTTTTTTTCTTTTAAAACCTAGCAGTGAGAACAAATCCTCAAAGATGAAATCCGAGCTCAGCTAAGAAGATGAAGCTGCACTTTCAGGGTCTTTTTTAAACTATATAGTAATCAGCGGAGATAATGATCTGAAAAGATTATGCCCCAAAGCAAAATATTTTCAAAAGGTGCGATAGTTCCTCCCTACATAATCCGATAGTGAGACTCGCAACCGAACTTTTAAAAGTGCCGTTTTCCTCATTACCTCTGCGATTGCCCGAGACCCCGCTCGCCACCCCCGCCCGGCAGCGCGCAGCCCGCGCCCCTACGCGCACCTCTGCCCGCACCCCGCTCCCGTAAATGTTGCGATGCTTATTTCAAACAAATACGCAGCTCAGCGCGTCGCTAGAATTTACTGCTCTGACTTGTTAAATCTCCCTAATGGCTCAAGTCCAATGTCAATAAACACAGATCTGAAATAGAACGGCAAGAGACAACAGCGCGGAGGGAAGGGGCGAAGGGGGGCGAGTGAATCAGCCACGGCCGAGCTCTCCGGCGTGTTTAGACATTTCGGGGCAGTCGGGAGGGGGGGGATTTCTTTATTTTTTATTTTATTTGCCAGCGAGACATTATAAGCTAGGCGTACTCTATGCAAAGAGACCGTTCATTGCAGGCAAAAGCTCTTTTCTTCCGGAGGATGAGTGTAAGCCCGGCTGTGCAAGGTAAGCCCGCGAACCCAGTCGTGCTTGGCGACTCGGGTTTGTGCTCCATGTGAGTGCACGGTATGTGAATCCTTTCTCGTCGAGATTTTTTTTTTTTTTTTTTTTTTTTGGTTTTCTTTCCCCTCGACGTGTGACAAGACACCACCTCACAAGACTGAATCTTCTATTGAAGAAAGTCAGCTCTTTCTCACTCAGAATATTTATTTTCCCTCGGACCGCGCCTTGCGGGGAAGGGCGGTCTGTGCCAGGTAGGGAGAAAAGAGCTCCCCGGCGACCCCTGCGCGGGAGTTTTATGAGCCAGCCTTTCTTCAGAAGTGGTCCTTGGGAAAGGGAGAAAAAACTTAGCAGCTTCATCAACTTCAGTGCCGAATTATCTAGGAATCTTAATATAAATGTCACTTTGTGGGTTGGTTTTTTTTTGTGTTTTGTTTTGTTTTTAGTAACAAAAAGAAGCCGAGGCTGTGAAGCCTTGGAGGGGCTGTATTTGTTTCTTTTAAACTAACAACAAATTATCTAATTAATATGTTTCAATTACAGCATGAAAAAGAGAGGCTTTGGACCGCCTGCAGTGGGTTTACAATAGCCCCAGAGCCTACTATAAGAATTTACAATAACTTCACATCTGTTTCTTTATTTCCCACTTTTCGAGTCTAAAACTCCTCTCGAAATCACTTCAAACCGTGGCCCAAGTTATGAAATATGGTCTCTCTGCCAGGAAAAAAAAAAAAAAAGGTGGAAAGAAAAAAAGGACAAAACTTTGCAGATCGAGGCTTCATTTGCAAGCTAGAAAGTGAAAGCCCCATTGAAGAGCATTAAACAAATATATTAGAATTCTGTCACTTTATGCAATTGAGTAGATCAAATAAAGGGTCCCAGGCCACTTCATTCACTCTCATTCACTTGAATAGAAAATGCAAAGAATAGCAAACCTAGACTGGGCCACCGATGTAGATTTAGCCCTTTTTTTCTAAGAGACAAAAAGGCTGAATTTTCACAAACACATTGCTGACTCGGGGACTAGGAAACCAGCACTGAAACCCCTTTGGAATTTAAATTCATTTTATCTTCCTCTCTCTTTCTGGGTCCCCTTGCGCTACAGGGCGAGTTGCACTGGCACCCTCGCTTGGAAAAAATACAATACAACGCAACACAACAAAAAAATAAAGGCTCCGGATTTATCAAGCCGAGCCACGGTACAGTTTGGAAGATAACGTTTTTGTTTTCAAAGAGAAAATCAGGAATAATCCGCCCTTTGCCCAAGCTGCCCCGACAATCGCAGCCCCTTCGCGGGACGCCTGGGCAAAGCGCTCCCGCCCGCCTGCCCTCCCTCCGCGGCCGGCCGCCCCGGCGCGCTAAGGGCACTGCGCACATGCGGAGGGCTGCCGTGCTGCGCGGGGCCGGGCCGCGCCCGCGGGCGGTGGCAGAGCGGGGAGACCCCGAGACACCCACCCCCCACCCTCCGCTTCACCCCGCGCCCCTGGGTGCCGGGGCGGCCCCGCGGCGCTGAGCCCCCCCGAGACCCGGAGCCATTCGGCATCTCCTGCCCGGTGCCCGAGTGGGCAGCAGGGAAACGGCTGCTGCCTGCCGAGGAGGCCAGCCCGGGGAGCGCCGGCTGCTGCACCCGGGCCGGGTGACCCTGCCCGTCCTTTGGCAGCATTTTGATGTGCAGGTGCCGTTTCTGCCACCGCCGGGGGCCTCAGCACTGAGGCAACCCGAGCAGGGCAGAGCACCCCTGCACCCAGGGAGAGCCTCGCCTTCTGCTCCCTCACATGTCCCTAACATGGCCACTGCCAGCAAGCACCGAAGTGTTTGAAAGGTTAACTCATACCTCAACTGTGGGCACTACTAAATAAAGGCTCTTAATTTTGTGCCATTTAGAAGGGCCTCGGTATTTATTAAGTAGTAACTAGAGTATTTTGCATTAATTAGAGCAGCTCCTTAGAGAGACATTACAGCCAAGACTAATCTTACACCACAGGAAAATGCTCAGCGTTTCCGCTTCCCCAGCTACCACAGCCACAGCCAGCACAGACCACCTGCACCTCTGGGCTGGTCTGTAAACAGCGACCTGTCAGCATCTTTCCCAATGATGAAATCAAGGCACTTTGAGGGGCTGCAGCTTCCATCCTCCTTGCTTGCTTTAATGGCTTCTGGATAGACAATAGATAAATAAGGAGGGAGTAAGCCCAAAACTTGGCCCTGGTTCAACCCCTAGGTGTGCCCAGCTGCCCTGCTCCTGGCGGCATGAGGCACCTTCTCAGCTTTTAAAACTGCTAGTATGCCGAGTGCCTGCCAGAGGATTTGGGAACTCTTGTTCCCAAGGCTGCTCCCCTGAGCAGGCCCAGATGTTAGTTCCATGTTTTAACAGTCTAAGCTACTAATAATTTACGGGGCAATTTTATTCCTACTATTAGCAGTTCCACTGCACTACCGATTAAACATTAAACAATTATAAACTCAAATGAAATAAGCAAAAATACACCAAAGCCCCTGTTTTGGAATGCCTGAATGTGAAAGCACACCATGTCATCCAGCGGTGGCCAAAACTAGCTGTTTTAAAGGTTAGGTCAATGTTAGGCCAGATGGGAAACTCCGCTGCGGGATATCAAGGTGAACAAAGCGCCTATTTCACATCAGGGAAGACAATGCTCCGTTGCCAGCTGCTGATGGCAACCATCTCTTCAACCAATTGCAAGCCCACCTCTTCCACACCACAGATGTGCAATTTCTACCAACTAGAAGAATATCACCACCAGATTCTCTCCCACCTCTTCCTGTATTTCTTTCCCATGTAGCCTTTGAGGCTCTGGCTGGCAAATTGCACTTGTAACTTCTCAGCTTAATGATGCTGGTTCCTGCTAGCAGCGTACTGAGAAACTGAAAGGTACAGTCAGTATCCCAGGGCCTTTAAACAAGTTACCGCCTCATCCCCCGGAGACATCCCTCCCCTCGGGCCAATGGGGGAGACTGTTCCCCAGGCTTTTCACACGGGGGTGCTGGACCTGTGGGAACAGCACTTGCATCACCCCTCCCTGTGCTCTCGCCACTCCTCAGCCTTGCACACGATCGGGCTGTTTAGACCAGTGATACGGTCGCTCACACACAGAGCAGGAGGATGGGATTAGGCCTGCATGGCCTCGCTGAAGAAGACCACAAATGCACAAATAGTTTGTGTTTCCTCTCAATTTGTGCTTGCTGTACTTGAGCCCTTGCTGAAGATATTTTCATAATTAACCCTCCTAATTACCAGGTTAAGGAAGTTCTCTGAAGAATAAGGAGGAGGACCAAGGAAGGGTTGATCCCTGTTACATGTAAATGGGCTCCAAATTGCTGTTTTGTTGGTGGCTACAAGAACTCTAACAGAGTTAGGGTGGAATTCTAACAGATACAAAAGCAGTCATTTATGGTTTCTACACCTGCAAAAAGTTGTTAGTAGTCATGTTAATGTCTTTATGGAGCTACAGCTTCTTCATCTTTGCTAGACCTAGAAGGGTCAGGTATATCTAGAAGCTCTGAGAAGCAGACATACCCCTGAACGTACACAGGGACAATCTGGATCACATCCAGCTGCTTCCTCTGCTAACCAAAGGATGTATTTTCAAAGTAATTTTCAACCATTCATGATTTGAAAGACTGGCACCAGTATTTTCTCAGAGGAAGACACACAACTCCTACAACAGACAATTCTACAGGGAGGAAAGAGTTTGTTCCTTCTTGCTTGCCTATCACTGCTGAGTTGTCTCATCTATCAGTCACACAGTCCTCTAGTTACAGCGTGGTTTGCCTGAGTCATGCTTGCAAATGCCTTCTACAGTAGATGTGCATTTCAGGGTAAAATTTTAATTGCATTAGAATACACAGAAAGTTTGTAATGAAATAAATAGAGCAAGGGCTTCACCATCAAGGTTCTTCAGAACATTCAGATGGTTTTCTAAGTAGGTAAGTAATTTACCTTTCTCTCAGTTTGGAGTCACAGTCAGTGGATATGGTAGGTCACATACAGTAGGCACACAGGTGCTTTAACGTTGTGTGGTCATGGGCAACTTTGAAAACTTTGGAAAATGTCTACATTCTTTTAAATGGTCCTCATGTCCTTAACTGTTAGTTTAGTGCTTTCAGACCATAAGCCAGAAACTTTTTTTTTTTTTTTCACTGCCACAAAAGAACTGGCCAACAAAGAACCGAACCCAGAATATTGGGCCCTATGTTCTTCTCTGCCTTCGGTAAAGTTTTTTTTTTGTTGTTGTTGTTTTGTTTTTTTTTTTTTTTTTTGTTTTTTGGGGTTTTTTTTTGAGTGCTTGTAGGAAGAAAGGACAGCTCAGAATCCATTTTTATAACTGCTAGGGTACTTTTTTCCAAGCTGTGGACTAATCTATCTGGACATTAACAAAATCACAGTCCTAAACGCTTCTGAGATAAAACTAGAACATTTGAGAAATTCTCTCTTCTGTGCTTTGACTCCACTTTCTCAATGGTGAGGAATTTTTCAATTCCTTTTGCATTGAAAACCACATTATCTAGTTTTCATCTAATCATTAAGACTTCAGACATACTCTCTCCCTCCTTTTCAAACAACAAATCAAACACTGGAGATTCTCCAGTATTCAGTTCTCCAGGATCTGCATCAAGCACTGTTAGACTTTTGATAAAACCATCAGAGTTACTAATACTGGATTTTCTTCTGAAAGCAGCTCTAAAAGAGTTGAATTCCTGTGATGGAATTTCACTGATGATATCATTAGGTCATGTCTTCATCATAGCGATGTTTGTTAGATTTGATGTAATAGGATGAAGAATTTGTTAATTTTCTGTAGCATTTCTGTACAGGCAAAATCCCAAGAAAGCATAGTTACACTGGCATTAAAGCTGATGGTGACTTCACAGGGAACTTATGCTGTAAATCATATCAATGAAAGCCCATTTTGTTAGTATAATCTGTTGTGGTAGGAAGAGGCTTGCTGGCCCAGCTGCCATGGAGAACATACACACAGACACTTCTTTCCCAGTTGCTGCCCTGGTGATGGTGCAGGCATTCACCCATGGATGCCGGCAGCCCCAAACAATCCAGAGAGGATTTAGCTAAATCAGAGCCATGGGACTTGTTATGTCCCCCTAGGACAGCAAGTCCAGAGAGGAGCAGCAGAGCACGAGACGGCTGAAGTCCCTGCTCTGCCCCCAGCCAGCCAGCACTGGTCAGCACAAACCAGAAAGCAGATATCACCAGCTGGATTCAGGCAGGGCTTGACTACTCTGGCAGTTACCTTATTCTCTTCCTCACCCATTCAGTGAAGTCAATGAGGGATAATTAACAGTAAACTCCATTGTCTAAACATAGTTACATATTACAAACCCTACTACTACAAATATAATATTACATATTATAAATTCTGTTACTGTAGATGGTTTGGGGCATGAATTTCTGAACCCCTGGCTCATCTTCCAGAGCCTTGCTTATGAGGAATTTGGGGTAGGGTTTATTTTCTTTCTTTCTTTTTTTTTTTTTTTTTTTCCAGATAGAAGGTATACAAATATCTGCTGCATTTTTATCAGCTTGGCAATACTCTGAGATTTTGCCATGAGCTCAAGTCTGTTTTAAAGTCACTGCACAGGAAACACCAAGGGAACCTACTGCATGTTCAAAGTCTCATCATTGGAAAATAAATCCAGTTCGGCTTGTAGGGCTCAAATTCTATCAATCTGGTCCACTTTTTCTCTCTGCAATTGATGTGTCCATGTTGTGTATCAGAGAACAGTGGTTTTCTCCTGACTGGTCACTGGTCACAGGCATAAATTACAAACCAAAATACAATTCTAAAGTGAAGTAAAGCCTTGTCAGACCACAGAGTGCCTGACTGAGACATCAGATCAGCTAGCCACCCAGAACATTAGAAAAGGAGAAAACACATGAGACATCTAGCATTCTCGATCATTTATTAGCCCTCCCTTTGCAGTAAGAGCTGTATGTATCTATCTAAGTGCCCTTTTTTGTTTTGTTCAAAATATTGCAAGTCCTTCAATATATTTATATTTTCCTGAGCATTCTCCTTTGTCAGTTTCTACAACTAAATAAAGCAACCCCAAACCCCAAACTTCTTTCTCCATGATCAAGCTCTGGGTGATCCTTTTTTTTTTTTTTTTCTTTCCAAGTAAAGAGATACTGCTTAAAAGGACAGTTTTGGGGTCAAATGCCGCTGCAAAGAAACTCAATGGGATGAATTTGGGTCAGTAACAATGCGTTCCTTAGTTCTCAATGCAAGTCAGGGAGGTTATGGTTCTGTGAATGTGGATGTGGCACAGTTGGGTAGGAGGTCAACAGCACAGAGTTAAGTACTATTTTCAGCATTGTCTTCTCCTTCAGCTTTTGAGGATACAAAGCAGAAGCTGTCAGTATTCATCCACTTTAGCTCTGGAAATACCTATTAGGAAGGCTGGGAACTGATCTCGTAGAAAACCAGCAAGCATCATTATATAAGCCTGGATCCTCTGAGTTATCCTGACATGAGGTGGAATTCCTTGTATCTCTCAGAACAGCAATGGTAAAAGCCTTTCTCCCCTGGAGTGGGGGATGCAAATCATGCCTGTCCACTTCACAGCGTCAGCTGAGAGGAAAGCCTGAGCTGCCCCTTGCGTTGCAAACCTTGGAGCGGTGTTTTGGTCATTTGTTTTGTGTTAGCTCAGGTAATTCATGCACCAGAAAAGCCTGTGCTGTAGCAGCACAAGTCTTCAGAGAGGCTAATTTATTTCACAGGAGCACCAGACCCTGGCCTCTCTCTGGGCCTTAGAAAATGTTCCACTCTGCCAAGCATGCTATACCATACACCATACCCTTTCTCTGTTTGCAATAGTAAATAGTAATTGTAAATTTAAAAGAGAAAACTTCTTTCTTACAAATATTTATTCATTCCGCCTAAATCTTCTCTTGACTCTGAAGGAATTATAATTGATTCATATTGTCTGTATGGAAGGAAAACCCCCTAAATTATTGCTTTAACTATAATACATTGACTGAACAAACACTAATCTCTTTAGCAACCTACCAAAATCTCCTTTGTGTTCTCTTTATTTCAACCCAGCAAAATTGGTCTCATTTCAGTCATGCAGAGCAAGACCATCAAATAGAAGTTCATACACAAAGTTCCAACGCTGCCAAATTATGTATGCAAGTATCTACTATGTGCACAGAAAGCATCATGCATGTTAGGCTCAAGCAAATGGGCATGAAAATGTGACCAAATTTATTTTCAAAATAAAATCACATTTCTCAGTCTCTGTGGACAATTCAAAACTCTAGGCAATAAGGTGCCATCTACTTATCTGTTCCTTGGAAGTCACAAAGCAATGCAAAGCAGCATGCACAAAAACAAATGATTCAGACTATTCTTGGATGTTTCCATTTCACCTCTCACTTGCTTAAACTGTGTAATTAAGACACAATCACTGCAAAAATCAACAGCCCAAGAAAGACTTGCCAAAATATCGCCGTTAAGTGTTTTCTCAAATGGTGCAGCATCCAGACCCTGACACAATGAAAACTTTAATCTGTTCCTATAAGCCCTCTCCATGGCCTTCGTAGGAGCAGTACTAGGATTTCATTCTGTAAGTTCTGTAAGGAGCTATTAGTGCTAGCACTCAGGGAGCTCCCTCTGGACACAGTGGCTTTTCAAGATTGTACATCACTGTTCTTTATGCTGTTATCCTTTCAGTCCACCATACAACTCCCATTGATCTCAGTGGGGATGGCTAACACAGAACAGTACTGAAAAGCATACTATAGTGTAAGCACTGGAATAAATTTACCTGATTTCCTACAGATAATGTCCTTTGTTCCCTGAACTATACCTGCCAGAACAGCCCTCCCTTCCTATTACCCTGTACGATAGCCTACCCGACGAGCAGATGAAACAGTGGGCTGCCTGCTAACTTGTGGGAGGATGCACCCACTGGCTGACTGGCTTGCTGCTACCACACAAAATGAACAGTACTTGAGTTCAGACTGCCTCTCCTCCAAGAAGGGACTAGTTTGAGCCTGTCTGTTCTATCCAGCCAACATTTAAAAAAAATATTTAAGAAAACGCTTTAAAAAATAAGAAACACAGTTAGTAGGAAGAAGACTTTCACTCCTCTCAAGTTTGATTGAAGCTGGCCAAAACATTCAACATTGCTTGGGTTGATTGAGAGAAGATGACAGACACAAAAAATGGTCTCATATGCCTCATTTCCTCAGCAAACCAGGATAAAACATTCCCAATTTACTTATACCACCAAAACCCAGTTAGTCACTAGGACTGCCTAGACAATATTCTCTACCTCCAAAATTTTCTCAAGTCCCAGGTGAGTACCTCAGTCTTATTGTTAAACTGAAGCAATTCTGTTCAGCCTCTAAGTTCTTGCTCTGAATGGTGCAATTTTCAAATGTATTTTGTCTCCTTGTCCTACTCTTTTCTCTAACTGCTTTAAACTCCTTGTTTAATAACAGCAGAATAATTAGGCATCTTACAAAGAGAAATTAGGATGGATTTCATTAATACTAACAACTTGTCTATGTTCTCACCATAGGAATATACTACAAGTAAGACATTTTTGATGCCAGATCTTGGGCTTATGTCACACTGAATTATTTTGTTCAAGGTTCCTGTCAGCTTTCCATTAGTTACTGATAAATCAAACATGCTAAAATGATGCAGCAAATAATCTCTTCCCATTTGGAACATGTGTGCTCTCTTTGGGACTGGCCTATTTATAACAGCTATGATGTTCTACAGGCTTGGAAAGAACATGGGATTTCTTTCCTTCCTTCATGCTCTGAAAGCATTCAGAGATTTATTTTTTTTTAAGGTATGATTTTTTTTATTATTTTTTTGCTTACTGTGTTCCTACATTTCCCATCACAGGCTTGCATCTATTTTTTCCTTTGATCTGAGTATAGACCCAGCCTTGCAAGATTTATCTGGTGACAGAAGAATAGCCTCTATAGGAATTGCTTTTCTTGTGTTGATGGCAACTCAGTTAATATAAAGCTAACATTCTGGATATAAAGTCTCTGTCTCCTCTCCCTCTCACCCTGTATTTTCTCTGCACGTTCACTTTTAGGGCAAGCTCTGTAAACTCAATGACTTGGTAAATGCAGACTCTAGCCTTGTCCTGTTCCCTGGCTAGAGCTCTCTTGAAGGCAAATTACCACTGGACAGAGTCTCTCAGCCCCAAAGCTGCCGTCATCCTACCCAACTTGTAGTACTGAAAAATGTTTATATCTAGAAATAAGGAGTCATGTGACTGGTGTCTAAAGCAGACTGTCTGTCCAGGGGATCTGGACTTAGTGGTTACTTCTGTTTACTGATTTGCTGCCTCCCTCAATGACACGGATGACCAACAGCATGAAGACGGAAAGCTGCCAAGGGAACGGGCTTTTTTAGAAGATGACAAATAGAACTGGAGCTAGAGAGGAAAGAGGGCAGGGTTATTACACCTAGTCATCAAAAGTCTGACTACTCCACAGACAGTACAGCAGTCTATTACAGCAGCAAGAGGAGAGACTGGGTTGTAAGAACTGTGTCAGTATCACACTGTGTTTGTGCTCCATCACTTCTAAATGTGTCTTAAAAAAAGGACTGAAATATGTGACCAGCAGAGCCTGAAATACAGTCACAATATTTTATTGCTGCAATAGTCAGCAAGTTATTGGTTATTGCTAGGATTACTTAAGAACAAAAGCTCTAAGGGGAAAGCAGGGTGCAATGTCAGATTTGTAGAGATTTTTTCTATAATCATAGTATAATTATAAAAAAAAATAAAGAAAGAAATAAATTCCCTAGAAAGAAACATATGGAACAACTTGTAACTCCTGGAGGAATAATTCTGTCTCTCTCATATTGGCACATCCCAATCACATATTTAACCCTCCACAGGCAAAGAATCCTCTCTCCTCCACTTGTGAATGGATATTTTATCTTGGCTCCCAATTATTATAGACAGATTAGATTCAGATATCTAATCTCTGGAAGACTCTGCTCTTTGTATCAACAGTCATTCAACTGTTTCATTATTTAATTACAGGACATGAAAATTTGTGTTTATGGCCTCAACATGAGTCTGTACATTTGTGAGAAGATACAGAACTATTCCACTCATTTCCTGCTTTTAAGGAACAACAAACATTAATATATAGTTACTGAGACCATTCACATTGGGCCATACCAATTATTGTCCAGTGTCTGTAGAGAACTGGCCAAGAAATTGGCTGTCAAATGACAGGTTATGCTGTGTGTTGTGCTTACAGAAAACATGGTCTGTTAAATGTTTCCAGTTAAAGGCCTGCATCTTTCATTCCCTTCTGTTTTACCAGGAAATCCCAGAATCAGTCCTAAGTGACAGACAAACTGGTTGCCATCATACATGCATTTCTGTCATGCGACACTAACTGCTAATTTTGCCTGGGCATACACTTGAACAACATCTTATTTCAAATAGTTTGAAAAGAAGCTTCAAAAGATTAAATCAGGCTGCAGAACTTGATAGACTTTTCACAGAAAAATAGGGGAAAATTCCTTCTACTAGTTCAATGTGAAAAAATAAATAAGAGTCAATCAAAACAAAAATGTTTGGAATTGATTCTAAAGTATCTAAAGACATGAAAGTCATTAATATTTATGACATCAAATATTAGTTATATTTGATGTGTTACAAAGTCTTGTATGTTTCATTGGAAATAGCTTTCTTATTTTGTCATGAATATAGAGGCAACCCTATTAATAAAACAAAATACCATAAAGGAAAACAAGCAGAGACTGAAGGTCTGTATGCTGCTATGTTATGTACTTATTTTTGATGGTTTTCCCCTTAAATTATGAGCTTGGGGAAAAAGAAGAAAATAACTTGAGTGTAAAGTTTAAACTGCTTATAAATAAGACAGACACGTTTGAAGCTGAGTTACCTTGTCTGGGGAAAAAAAGAGCTACTACAGAACACACTTGAGAATCATAAATCAGCCCACATACACAGTCTCTGACGTCACCAAGTGGAGCATTGCCCCAGCTGTGGACATTGTCCTGCACACTGCACCACGTGCGGTCACAGAGCCTCAACAGGACCCGGCGCTGGGGAGCCTGAGGCCCAGCTGTGCTGGTCAGAATGTAGGGCTGCCCGTAGCTACCCTGCCTCTGGCCTTTGTGGTTAAGACAGGACAGTCCAAACATTAGTGCACTTGCCTACAACTCGGGGACACTAGGTTAATATTCCAACTCATTCACAGACTCCTGAAGTGCCCCTAAGGTCTTGTAGGAAAAAAAAAAAAAGCAGATGGGACAGATGGGACTGAGAGGATCATACAATCATCTTCCTGTACCCAAGACAGTGTGACATAGGCCTAGACTGCCTTGAAAATACTTGTATACCCTCTCCTCTAAACTTGCAAAGGGTTTCACAACAACCTACGATGCTTCAGCATCTAAGTATATAGCTAGTATTTCTGAGACCTGACCTATATATTCTTTGCTGCAACATTTTATGTTAGGACCCTTTGTGCTTGCTCCCCATGAAGAAAGCATTGCTCTTTGCCAAACTCACCATGATATTGTACAACTGTGTGCACAAATGCTTGTGAAGAATTCAAATCTTATGGTAGGAGGAATCACAGGAGTATCTAAAACTGTGAAAATAACTAACCTCTGGGAAACGTAAACCTTATCTGTAGGAAGCCTGCAGGCTCAGAACAGCACAGAGCTGATAACGTTTGGATGGAAGTTTCTTACCACGGAGGGTGCCTGCAAAAAGTGCAATAAAAGGGGAGAATCTTGCTCTGAGTACCTGATTGTACCCTACAAAGCTGAGCTAAAGAAGCTGTGAGTAAAGAAAGTACAAAAGCTCTTCACAGGACAGTTTCAATATCTCAGACCCATACTTTCCTAATATGACCTCAGAAAAGGAGAAGACAAGAAAACTCCCCGGCAGTACTCAGTTTGGTTCAGCCCTGGCTACCACTGCTTACCAGAGACCACCCAGGGCCAGACTCCAAGCTACAGCAACAGTGCCCTCAGCAGCCAGAACTGTTCTTACTGTGCTGTGGCTGACATTTAGATTTATCTTTCTATGTGTTTTATGTCTTTTGTCTGGGGGAGCAGAGGGTTTTTTGGGTTGGTACCCTATGTAAATTAGAATACATGAATAAATTGGAAAGCTTATTTAATTATCCATGGACAAAGGAAGCATGACAGTTGCTTTGAATAGAAAAATCATTTTGTGAATGAATCAAATTCTAGTAAGAAAAGATGTTGCACCTGCAGTACACTTAGCTTGATGACTTCACCAAGTTTGCTACCCATTATCCATATTATAATCTTTAAAATATAATTAATTGGTCAGTTACATAATTCCAGCAGCACAGTAGGAGCAAAATGCTTCTTTTTTTCTGAGGTCAAATGCATCAAGCTGGAATTTTGCCAGGGCAGGGAATGTCATCTTGCTAGATGAAAATAGTCTGTGTTTTAAGGCTTGAATTTAGCTCTGTGTTTCATAAATATGGGCTGGACCTGCATGATTGAGGAAGAAGAACCCACAAAATGCCTGTTTAGTGGTTATGGCACGAGGGATTATGAGGAACTGAACTGGGACACAGTCCAGATGCCACTCCTCAGTGTGAGACGTCTCACCAGCAGGTGAATAACTAGGCCTGGTCCTTTTCCTTTTTTTGTGGTTAAATGGCTTCTTGGTACATCACTGATGGCTGTGCATCATGAAAGCTCTTGTTATGTTGTCCATCATGACAGAAATGCTGATAGTTACTTCAAATTAATGGAAAATCCTGCATTATTTCTCAATACTGTGAGTACGCCCTGGTGAAGAAACAGGGTCAGAAATTTACCGCTATATACATCTGGTATGGAGGAATCATTAAGAAATATACATCCTCCTGTAAATTAAATCATATATGTACTAGCAGAGCTGCAATACAGCAGCTCTGTAAATTTCTTTAATCTAGAAAGAGTTTTCATTCTTCTATTGCTGAGGTTAGCTGATGGCTGTAAATGATTTTTGGACACGTCTAAGTCATATTTTCTGGGCTTGCTTCTTTACCATTTTTTTTGAAGTGTGTGGATTTCTTATCTAGTGCACACACAGAGGCACGCACAGATTAAAAAAAAGAAAGAGACAAGCCAGATCCCCGGTTTAACCAGCAGATGCTGTACTCAGCTGTTTGCAGTTGAGTTGCTACTGCTTCATAGGTCTGAAACCAAGCCCTGGGTAAGTAAGGTTTTTCAGTTGTTTGTAAAGGAAGAACTCCTGCTGCAGTCACCAGGAGTGCGAGGTGCAAGGAACACAGGATCCTGCCCGCTTAAAACCTGGGGGAAGTGAACATCTGTGGGAAGACTTAGAGAGGACTGAAAGATGTAAGAAGAATACAGCAGAAAGCAAGAACAAGATGACATAACTGCAGGATTTAGAGGGCTCAGAATTAAAACAGACCAACAATGGGAGTTGGAGACCTGCATACCAGAAGAAACTAATCTTGAACTTTGGGCTTACATGTCTTCCTGTCCAGATGACACAGTCAAGTGCAGAAAAGTTAACTATGTTCAAATAAAACAAAATAAAATAAAATGCAGCTTTTTTTTTTTTTATAGAAAGAAAACAAAATTCTGATCTCTCTTTATCAATAGAACTCAAACAAAAAGGCCTGGAACAAATTAAAAAAGGGGATTAGTTTAACTGTGACAACTAGCTTTCTGAGAACAAGCTTTGATCTACACGTTGATATTGGCAGTATTGCTAGTCATCTCCCAGCAATGACAAGTGACACACATGTTGCTGCAGTGCTGCTAGCAGCACCCTTATATGCAGCTATAAGAAATTTGTCAATGACTTCAAAAGGCACAGTATTTCCCCCCCCTTCAAAACTGCACCAAACCAGTACTAGATTTGAGACTCTTTTGAGTCATGTAGACTAACAATTTGCCTATGGAGACCAGCATGGCTAGAATTTAGGGTTCTTTCCACTGTGAATGCAGCGATGAATTCACCTATCCACCCCATCATTTGTGACTGACCCCAAAGCCTCCTCTGTTTTGACCTGTTCTGGTATGGAACAAAGTCCTGCTGTGAGGTGAAAGACTCCCTTGCATGTGCAAGGAGTGAGCCTTCTGCAAGGCAAGAAAGAAGATCCTCACTGAAAATGACCCTAATTCTAACCTAACTAGCATGAAAAAGAACTTGCAGTTTGCACACAACGTTTCTGCTGTACATAAGTAATTGTGAGACCAGGTATTGGCTATATATTTTGTGTGTGTGTATGTGTGCACAGATATTATTAGAATTTGTTTTCTTTTTAAAATGTCCTGGAAATTTAACTGAACTCTCACATGGAGTCAATTTAAAATAAAAGACTTGGCATGTCTTTACTTGTATATCTTTCTTATGCATTTGTCCAATCAAAATGATAATGTAGACAAACTGTGGACTGCAAAGTGTATTATCCAGCAATATCTCATTATTATGCAAAAAATCAGATATTCACAGCAACTGTCTCATCTATTTATTGTTTGGTTACTCATCTGGAAATTTTAATACTTTCTTCAGGGGCAGGGGCTGGCAATAAAAAAATAGATCTATATATCAAACCTTTAACTTCCAGCCATCATTGTGTGCCATAATACAGATGGAGTAGCTATCAGCTCTCTTTACCATGTTGGTTTATTTACTTCAGCTAAGAATAAAGATTTAAATAGAATAGAGTAACAAAGTCCACTGCAAGCTAAATTTTCATGTTCCAAAGTGAAAAAAAACCTTGACACAGAATAAAAAAATAAATGTGATCAATATGCAACTATATGACTAATTAATTTATTACAACTATACATGCAACCTTAATAACCTTAAAACATCTCTGTTTTTTCCAAGTGCATCTGTGGGTCTACTGAAACACATCAACAGGCCTGTACCTCTGTATCTGTAAGATACATCATGGCTACAAGAACGGTATTATCCAGAGATTTTGCTCCTTAGTTTAGTGAAACACTGAACTACATGGCTCACTTCAAGCATCTGACTAGTCCCACTGAAATCTCCAGTAGGGCTACACCTTATCTTTAAAAGGGTCACAGCCCCAAGAGAGAGACTTTGATACACAAGAACACAAAACTCTTGGGCAGCATCCACATAGCTTTCAGTCTCATCTCCAAATTCAGCATCTGCAATTGCAGCAATATAGAAGTGGCTTTTGTAGACTGAGCTTGCAAAAGCATTTTAACTGCCATCATGCCACCACAGCTTCATGTACCACATACTAACAATATCAGAAGATTCTATCTTCTGAAAATTAATAGAGCTTGACTTTAAGGGTACAGCAGGTCTTTCTCCAGCCATATATGTTTGTATCCTGCCATGCCGGAACTCTCTTCTGTGGTCTCCTATTGCAATATTAATTTGTTGCTACAGTGATTGAGACTTTCCAAGTACACAGTGGAACTCAGAAGCTCCAAGTTCTTTCTCTATATATGTTCTAAATACATTAACTCTCTCAATGTATTAGCAAATAATTTTTATCATACCATTTCACGTGTTCCTTGCTGCATGCTTCCTTCCTGAGTGTAGTGCCTTGGTGCTGCACTGAGCTCTCTGAGGACTGAATCTCCTCATCCCAACTGAAGTGATTCCAGCAGGAGCTCCGTGCACTTAGAGCTCTTTGTAAGATGGGGATTTTATTGAGCAGCTAGTGTGCTTGGATAATACACAGTTTCCCACAGCTATATGCAGTTTCTGCTCTCAGCCACTTTGCCACCACCACGGGGAGATAAGCCAGTCCTGCACAGTCCCCACTTGCCTCTTGGGCTGCAGCTGGTGGTTCTCCCTCTGTCCCAGACCAACAGGCTCCGGATGCCAGCCTCCACCCAGCACTAAGCTCTAGCAACTGCCTCTGGTTTGCTCACTTTGACAGCAAGACGAGTAAAGAAAGATATATATTTATCAAATCACATATATGTTTTTCCTCACAAAAGGCTACTTCTAGAAAATGCATCAGCTTTCAATATCCCAGCCACACTGACGGAATGGTTGTTAGAAATATAAAAGAACCATTAAGTGAGGCACGTTTCTTACAAGAAAGGAGAATGTACCTCCTAGTTGGCATATACTCATACACACTTTTCATATTTTAGTTCAAATTTTCATTATATAAACTATAATTTGATTATAAAAATAATATTTTGAGAAAAATCAGATAAAGAAAACCTAATACAAGAAATGTATGATTCAGGAAGAACAGCCAGATTAAAACAGAAAGTTGGATGGGAAATTGCTGCCATAGCACTGGTTTTTAGCCACCTTGCCACAAAGCATCTCCCTCACCTGCAGTGGGACAGACCTGAATGAAAGCAATAAAACTTCCTAAGTAATTCCCTTAGCTACATGCATATGGTTACGATGATTGTCATTTCACATCCGCATACCAGGCTTTATTGTGATAGTTGGCTTGGAATGGCCATATACCTACAGAAGAATGAAAATTCTAGGAGGAGGCATGGAAGGGTTTCAAGCAATTAATCTGAATGAATAATAACCTATTCCAATGCGATTAATTTTTTTCCTGTTTACAAAATTGGAGCAAGAGAAAATTTAATTTCTACTTACTGCTTTGTTTTGCAAATTAATTACTGTAGAATTTAGAATCTGAATAAAATTATAGTGATCACTGAATACTTACTCCCTGTACCTTCAAGTAATATGAAATGAAGTGATCCCTATGCCTTTGCAGATCCTCACTGAAATCAAACTCCTTGTTGCTACAGGCATTTGAACACACCGAATAATTTACAGGTTCCTAACTTTACTTTTTAAAATGAGACATGCTCCATACATTCCTTTCTGTTTGGAAAGCTGCTAACAGATCTGGCATGTCAGTATAACCTAAACAAAACACACAGCGTCACAATATTACAGTCTCTGTTAACATCACCAACTGCACACACACTGGCTGCCAAGCACTGCATTAAAAAAAAAACAACTTAATTTTCTGTAGATTTCAATAAAATACCAAAGGATTTTTCATTCCCATAAACTATTTTTGGTTGGAGTGAGAAAACAACAATCACCAAAATGTAACAATTAAAAGCTAGTCCTTCCAAACTAATTCACAGCTACGTTATTAGTTTGTTCTTGATGCTCTCCAATAGAAGTGATGAGTTAATAAAAGATGCGCGTGCCTTGAGGGGTTACTTAGCTTGGCAGCTGAGGGCTCTGGAAAACTTGTACGTCTTTAAGAAAGAATCTAATGGCACTGCTTGAAACTGGTTGTGAAACACCGAGTGATTGATGGGGTTATTATCATCTACTGCTTCTGTTTATCCCAAATTAATCTTGAGTAGAGTTACTTGTAAATTATTTAGCTGTTGATATTCACTACCCTTTGTCTCTATAGACCTGTCTGAGGTTGAGAATAAGTAAACCTCCTTTAAGCTAGATCCAAACAGGAAAAATTGACTGTCCTGATAAGAAGTTACTAACTTCTGCTCAGCACATCGTGCCTGAATAACCAAACTCAGCATATCCTGTAAATATTACCTTTCATGAAAGAAGAGGTGAAGTCCATTCAAAAGTATTACATTATCTCATTTGTGATGTCCTTCAAAAGCAATTCTTGACCTTTCAATAAAGAATCCAGATGAATGTGAGAATAATTTAGGCCCCATTCAAACAAGCGTGTAAGTATTCTGTTAAATCAACCCTGTAATTAGGAAACCACTTGTATTGGGTTTACGTGGCAAGAGTTTGGTAGTGGGGTGGCTTCTGTGAGAAGCTGCCAGAAGCTCCCCCATGTCCGACAGAGCCAACGCCAGCCGGCTCCAAGTCAGAGACGCCGCTGGCCAAGGCCGAGCCCATCAGCGACAGTGGCAGTGCCTCTGGGGTAACGTATTTAAGACGGGGAAAAAGCTGCTGCGCAACAACAGCCAGATGAGAGGAGTGAGAATATGAGAGAGGAGCAACTCTGCAGACCCCAGGGTCAGTGAAGAAGGGGGGCAGGAGGTGCTCCAGGCGCTGGAGCAGAGATTCCCCTGCAGTCCCTGGTGAAGACCGTGGCGAGGCAGGCTGTCCTCCTGCAGCCCATGGAGCTCCACGGTGGAGCAGATATCCACCCACAACCCGTGGAGGACCCCACGGCAGAGCAGGGGGATGTGCCCGAAGGAGGCTGTGACCCTGTGGGAAGCCTGTGCTGGAATAGGCTCCTGGCAGGACCTGTGGACAGAGGAGCCCACACTGGAGCAGGTTTGCTGGCAGGACTTGCGACCCCATGGGGGACCCACACTGGAGCAGTTTGTGAAGAACTGCAGCCCGTAGGAAGGACCCACGTTGGCAAAGTTCATGGAGAACTGTCTGCCATGGGAGGGATCCCACACTGGAGCAGGGGAATGGAGCAAGGAGGAAGGAGCGACAGAGATAATGTGTGGCAAACTGATCAAAACCTCCATTCCCTGTCCCCCTGTGATGCACAGGGGAAGGAGGTAGAGCAGTTAAGCAGGAAGACGGGAGGGGTGGGGGGAAGGTGTTTTAAGATTTAGTTTTATTTCTCATTATCCTACTCTGATTTGATGTTCAATCAATTAAATTAATTAATTAATTTGCCTGAGTCGACTCTGTTTTGCCCATGACAGCAATTGATGAGTGATCTCTCCCTGTCCTTAGCTCGACCCATGAGCTTTTGTTATATTTTCTCTCCCCTGTCCAGCTGAAGAGGGGCTTTGGTGGACACCTGGCAGCCAGCCAAGGTCAACCCACCACACCACTACCACATATTATTTTCAGCATCAATATGAGATGCAAAAGAAAAATGTAGTTATCAGGGGGACTGCAGATGCCTATCATGTATACCTATTTCTGCTGAACACAGAAGGCTTGGGCTAACTATTTTAGACATTCCAGACTTGTCAGAAAGCAGCCTATTTTATGTTTGTGTTTGGTACCCACGACATGGACAAGAGAAGCAGTTTACAAGCACATAGCATTTACAGTCTCTTTACTTCCATACGTAGGAAGTAATTTCTAGAGAATTCTTAAAATAGCTCTTTTATCCTTTGAGGCTAAGGATTCTAGAAGAGGAACTCTTTGATTTACAATCTGAATCCAAAGTGGAAAGAACACAGCAAATTACCTAGGTTGAAGTGATGGTAGCTACACTGATCATGGGTTTTGCCACTGATTAATGAATTACTGTTGAAAAAGCAACCAAGAAATTAACCTTTTCTACAGGAATTTGGGAATGAGCATTCCACAGTAGATCATACATCACTCTGGTTCTCTGACACTTGGAGAAGCTATGTTACAAAGTTTTTGATGTGCCAAATTTTTCAGGGAGCGTATTGTTTGAAAAAAAGAGGCATGAGGCTGTCACCAATAAATGGGGGTAGATAAAAGCTGTATATTAATTGAAAGAACTCGATGAATTATTTTTATACAGAAACAAAACTACTATGTAAGGCTTGAACCATAGTTTCAAAGTCAATTCTAAAGCTTTAGTCTTAGATTTCAAATCCTATGTAGGTAATCTCTTATCTCCAGTTCTCAAGTTCTCTCCAAAATGTATCCTGTTTCAGGCTTTGTCTATCTCCCTGTTACTGCTGTAACTAGAGTACAATTTTATAACTGAGGTTTATAACAAAAGGGATAGACAGCTCCTCTGATTTCCATTTAGGTTTTTGAATTACTAGTGTGACTGTTTCCAGAGCTGGAACGGTCATCAAGAAACTGTGAAGGGCTACTCTCTCAGAACTAGAAGATGATCAGTCTAGAAGCCAAAATATCAGGTTTGGCTAAGCTATTCTCTGTTTTACCTGTGTGAAGCTGAAATAACTGCTGACCCTAGCATAGGTGCTGTCTGCCATGGAACTGGCAAAGCAAAAATCATTTGGTTGATATGACAATTGGTCTCATTTTTACATGTATCTTCTTACTATATCATTGCAAGTCAAAGAATAGGCCAACTAACTTCTGGTCAGCAGAAGTTTAGAAATTTGAAAGTTTAAAGAAGGAGAATGCACATGCATCTATTTCAACCAGATGATATGCCCAAGTGCATATTCAGTATGTAGGATGATCCAAACTACAACACCATTTAAAAATATGTTACAATGTGGAGGTGTGAACAGTATTTCTATGAGCTTTCAACTAGCTCAGATGAGTACCAGGAATAGTCTAATTTCACTATGTTGCAACAGAGAAAGCAGAGAGGAAAATTCCCCCAGCACTGTTCTTCCATCCAAACTTCTGTAATCATGCTTTTTATGTTTATTTCTGTTTATAGGTTATGATTTTTGGATTTGCTTTGTCACCTAGCAGTACAATTTTTAGCTGATTGTCCGTGACAATTTGAGAAAAGGGAAACATTTGGGTTGCAATTTTCTTCATTCTGCTAACTCTGTTCTTTTGTGGGGGTTAAAAAAGCTGCAGGAGCCATGACCAACTTCTCTGATGATTAGATGTGCAAGTGTAAGATACACAGCTGTTGAATTAGCCCCTTGGAGCAATGCTGTCTTCAAATACCTTTGATACACATGCTGTACATGGGTTCTTGGTTGCCGGTGCTGAGAACCGTATGTTGATATGGCACTGTGCCCAGACAGAAGGGACGCTAAACCCATTTCATTCACCCCTATATGTCAGACAGGGGCACTCATGGGAACTCTGCCGAGTCCTTTGGTTTCAATCCCTTTCCCTATACCAATAATGTCCCATTGGTTCCATAAATTGCTTCATTCTTTATCACATGCATTAACACTTCCATGCTAAAGTAAGAATCTCTGACCCATGGAGAAAGACAGACAGAGGGTTTGTAGGCACTGGTGGTTGCCAAAAAGACAGGTTGTGAGAAGGCAGACACTTGGGAAACCTACTGAAACCAGATGGCTTGTCAAAACATATGCTATATAAGAGCACAGCCTGCAGGCACTGTGAGAAAGACAAGCCTATGGCAAATAATGGCATCAAGGAATGACTGAAATCACACAGGAATCATTGCAATGAAGAGCAAAGCCTAAACTGTAGATGCACCCAAGGAAGTGCAGATTAGATTAAATCTGTTCCAAAGTGCATACTAAAATTCATTCCCCAAACAGGAGATAAAGAGAGATGCAACATTTGCATGCCAGCAAATAAATGTTTTTCAACTTTCTAAAACCTGGCTCTATCTACATGGAATAAAATCGGTCACATATTATGAGCACAAGCATTTTCACAGTAACCAAAGACTTTACTTTCTACTACAAAATGTTAAATTCCGATGTTGCCACAGAAGACCTCAGAGAAAACTAAGAACAGAGTCAAACATCAAATATTTAAACAAATCTTAAAAGTTATACTGATGTCACATATACAGTATATTGGCCATTTCTCTTCATATCATACCTCAGATTAAATAGCGGGTAAACATGTAAAAATAGTTTGGATGCATTGAATGCATAGGGGCATAATTATCCCTGTCTTCATAGAATGGTTTGGGTTGGAAGGGCCTTTAAACAAGTAGCTTCCCATACCTATGACTAGAAGTGGCTTCTGTGGTAAGAGGTAACTACACCAACAACTGTATGGGGCAGATATTCCTTTCAGAGGAAGCAGCGATGAAGAAACCACACCAAAGAAACAGTGATGGTGGGACCAAAGGACAAGCATGTGACAGATGAGGCTATCTGCAAACAGTGACTTTAAAACAGAAAATTCCCACTGACTTCTGGGGATGTACACCTTGGCTGGTGCACAGATAGCAAACAACCAAACTGTGAGCTGTGAAGGAAAGGCCACAATACCATACTAGATCTATGGGAAAGAGAAGGATAGAAATGTGCCAGCATGACTGACTAGGAACACACCTTGCAGTTATGTTTTATATGACCCTGGAGGAAGGTGACTTGGATGGATGGAATAGAATAGATGTCAAGACATTTGCTATTTTCTTTCACAAATACACTAACAACAGGCACGATGCTTCTTTTTAACCAAGCAGTTAGCTTGTCTGTCAGTTGATGTACATCCAATGACTATTTTTATTCCTTGGACTCTTGGAAGCCACAGAAGCCTCAAAACTGCCATGAACAGGTAAATAACAAGAACAAAATAATAAACTCCAGCAAAAGGCAAAAAAGAAAGAGCACATATGTTTCTGGATTTCATATGTAGGGCCAAGGACAAAGTAATTGGGAGGGGACAATTACCACACTTTGCTCTTAAGAATTAGAATCAAATGAATCACTTAGCCTCTGCTACTATTAATGCTAGAAAGCTACTGGCACTGCTGCTGTGGACAAACTCTTTCCAGGTAAAAGTATAACTGTTAGGCTGAGTTTTTATGACCTGATAATTTTTAAGAAGCCAAAGCCGCTTCAAAAGAACATACTAGGGACTCAGATAACTTTGATGGTTTACCACCAGTGTAAAATGCCAAGTAAGTGAGATATCCTGGGAAATTATCTATTTGTGTTTGTTTTGGAAATTACCAATACTACATCATTCTTTAACTTCACTCTTTCAAGACTGCCTTTCCTTTTCTTGTGTGTGGTCCTTGCCTTCCCACCAGAATCATAACTTTTCATTGAAGGATCTAATTTTTTAGCACTGCAACAGAACACAAATATTTTTCAGATTTCCCACTGACAGCAATGTAGGTTTGTATATACTCCTTAAATGAATTGAACTAACTGTGTGATCTCTCCAGACAAAGATGAAGGTTACATAGTTTAAGGATGAAATATAGACCATCCTCTACAAAACCACTGTGTTGCAGTTTAATTAAAAGAATTCATTAAAGTCGTGCCCCATCCAAGGTAATTAGTATGCATAATTTATGCTTTGCCTAATACACAAGGGCAGTAGCCTGAATAATAAACTCAAGTTAACCTTAAGTGGAAGAGATTGAATGGTCAGATGTTTATTTAGCTCAGGTTTGCTCAAGAGCTAAGGTTAAAGAGGTGAAATTCTGTTATAGTTAATTAATTTCTTAAATTTTCTTCATAAAATGCTGCCTGCCCAGTAGGATGAAAGGTTTTTTGTTTCTTCTCTTAAGGATGGATACAAGTAAATGTCTCCTGTCCTCATCAGTTACCAGAACACAGAGTCTGTGGTGACTTATGTGCAGTCTGCAGCAAGGATTTGACTTGGAGGAAGGTTCCCCTGAAAATTTTCACCGAGTAGCAAATGTATCAAAAGGCTCCAAAATAGCAAACCTCAAAGGTATAGCTTCACAGTTCAAAGTCAGCAGCTTCCATGACACCCTGACCCATTGCCTTTCCACTACCTTCCAGTTCCTGCCTCTCTCTCCTGATTCATATCTCTTCAGTTGCATGGTCTCACTGCAAACCAAATCAGGAATATGACGTGACCAAGAAAAAAACAAACCAACACAATACACCTTATTTTGATACACTATGTTCAATAGGATTCAGTTCACAGTGTGCCTACATATGCGATCATTGCTGAGGGTGTCCACAAAAGGATCAATAGTGCCTTGAGCTGCTATTACTACTGTAGACACTACCAACCTTGTTACAATCCATTGAGCATTAAGCAGCTGTAAGCATCTGTTCCACAGAGCAAAGTGAATCAGCTCCTTTATATACAAATTGTTAAACTGGAGCTATACTACTATGCTCCTTCATGAGTGACACCCCTGCTAAGCCCCAGAGGACCTGCAGTTCAAGTCCTGAACAACACTACAGTGCACTTGTGACACAGAGTTCTGCTCTCATCTGAGTATGCCAAAGTCAGGTCTGTGGCTTGTGGATCCTGTGAAAAGACACAGGGACATTAGGCAGATTTGTGATAACAGGACCTCAGTGTCTGGGGACAGAGATGTAAAGCGCGCAAGAGAGACAGACATCTTAGAAAGGATTTGTCACTCTGGCAGAGGAATTGTGAAGTTTAGTACCAGAAGAGAATGCCCCAGATGGTAATAGCATGAAGATAGGTTTGACCAAAAATATTTTTAGCTCCAGATCCTCTTACAGACAGCAGCCAGTTAAACATACTTACGAATAGTTGTAGAACACAGGCAGGTAGTTATTGATATGTGGAGTAAGGTGGGATAGCTGCTTCACAGGAACCACGCTCACATCTGCATTGACTTGCAGCACAAGTTCAGCTTTAAGGCACAGGGGTAGGGCCAAGTGGGTTGGTGAGAATGGAAAGCTCTTGTGGGGCAAGAGGAGGCAGAAGTAAAGCTGTAGGGCTCTGCAAGAGCTGAAGTCCAAAACTCTGAAAAAAGTTCTGAGTGCTAATTTTTCTTCCCTGAATATTTTCTTCTAACAGCAGGGCAGATGGGTTGTCTGTGGCTTATTCATCACTGGAAAACATCAGAAATGTTCATTCTTGCCAAAGGCCAGTTGAAGCAATGCGCTTGAAATACAAATTTCACTTTCATGAAAGAGAGTTTCCTTACTCAGTAACTCATTAGCTGCTACACAGGTAGATAATTTCCCCCAATTCTTTGTCTTGTCAACATATTTGCTTTGTTCACTATCATATTTCTCCCTAGTCTCTACCCACACTAAGAGGTCTTCATATTTTCAGCCTTTGAAAAAACTCTGTAGTTGATTTAGTAATTTCTACTGTTGCCTGAGTGGGAAAACACCTTGAAGTGTGTGGGGTTTAGATTAGGCAGGCCTAATGCAGAATCCTAGAGGGGTGTTTTCTATCCTGTGAACTTACATTTGATTTTTGCTGCCTGTTATTATCTTTATGTTCCAGCAATAACACAAAAACTAAAGGCATTTGTCTGAGGTAACATGGGAAATCTGGAGCTGGAAGTCAATCTGGGTTTTTGTGCACTATCCTATTCACATGCCAACTTCTTTCCTAAACAGGCAAACATGAGACTTTGTAGATCTCAAATATAAAAGATCATGTAATCACCTCCATATGCTTTTTTTTTTTTTTTTTTTTTTTAATAGTTACAGAACAAAGCCATTCTGAAGTATTATCTGCAGTAGGATTTTTGCTGCAAAATACATGCATGATACTAAATCAAATGTTTGGTTTGAGGTCTGTATCCCCAAATAATCTTTATTTGCTTTCTCCTGTATTTATTTGTATTAATAGTCAATAAGCAAATTTCCTCCACAGGGTTGACTGTTATTTAGGGAATCTACTCCACAGCTTTAAATGACAATCCAAGTGTTGGCTTAAACATCTCCCACCGCTGCACTCACAGTAGGAAGATGCATTAATATGAGTCATCCTGTAGAACTAATTGATGTAATATGGAAGTCCAGGACTCAATCTTACCGAAAGTGCTGGCAAAAGACAGGCTGATTTTTGCTCTTAAGGAAATTGAATGTATGTTGATTGAAATGAACTCACCAGAGCCAAAAAAAATCTGCTTTCCTTTGGATCAGAATACTTCATTCACATGGGAGTCCTCTAACTTCTGCCAGTACCACTCAGCTAAGGATCAGTCACATAATCACTAAAAAATACAGGCTGCAGAAATCTGTAGATATAAAGATTTGGCCAAGCCTTCTGGAATGTACAGTAATAGAGACATGCCATCCAGAAAGTTACAGCAAAATTTTAAATAAATGTATTATTTGTGCTACATATTTCTGACCTTTTATCCTCTTTTCTGTAAAAATTCAGATAACTCTAAATTTTAATGAAGTCAAAATGGAGGAGGAAAATAATTCAGTCTCACATGTGCATATGCTTGCATAAATTCACCTGTGTGAATTTTTGCCATCCAAAAAAAAAAAAATACCAGCAGTGTTCAACTTCTAAAACTAATAACAGTCCCCCAACAAAACTCACATTTCTAATACTAAGTAGTGAACAATGGATACAAATATCTCTTGTAATTACACTACATTTATTTTCCCAAAATTTAAAAAATTTCAAGTGAGTTTAAGAGGCATATTTGGGAAAGTTTTTCTTAAAAAAAAAAAAAAGATCAGAAGGCAAGGAAGTTTTATAAAGAATAATCTAGTTTGCTGCTGTTAAACTGGCGTCCCACTCAATACATCAAAATATGCGAAGAGATCACTGCATTACAGAAAGAAATTAATTTCACTAGACCTAGGGTTTAAACCACAGATGTTCCAATTTCATAAAATACTGTTAAAACTAATGTCAAATTTAAATACATTTTCTCTTATTCCCATATGATAATAGAAGAACATTTGAATCTTATATTACTCAGAAATACCTAAATTCATAGTATGATCTAAAGACAACTGTTCTGACATTCAGACTTTGGGGAAGCAACTAAATGGTTTTAGTCAACAAAATTATCCAACTGAAGAACAAAAGAAGAGCAATAGGTTTTCTATAATTTATCAGCATGGATGTCATAATTATACTTTTGAATCTTATTACAAACTGGAAGACATAAAATCAGAAGAGATTTTATTAGTTTTGTTATTAAGCTTTTTTTGTTTCTAGATTTGCAGTTAGATTTACTCCTAAAAAAATCAGAATAATTCCATTCATTTAGCTGTTTTCCTGGTTTTAAGCTTTCTTCTGGTGGAACATTTTTCCAAAGATGCTTATGCCCTTAAACCAGCAAAAGGGCTTCAGAACCTGTCGCCCCCTCCTCCTCACCACAGCACTGCCATCTAGTTCACTCCCATTACTTTTAATAACATGGCACGTGTCCAAAGCTTCATCAGTGTCAATTCACTGGGCACCTCAGTACGTCGAAGGCTGCTCAATGCATTAAGCCACATATTTCTCTTTCTTGGACTCTGTTTTTAAGTTTAATTAAAAAAAGATGCACAAATAGAAGCAGCTATTAATATAGTACTTATCCAACAGATTCCTTTAAGGCAGAGATGTAATAGCAGACACAGCTTCATTAAACTTACAAAATTACACTTAATTCTCTGATTTTTAGAAGTCAAGTATACTTCTTTGAGTGCCTAACATCAAGTAGGTAAACAGACTGAGAGAGTATAATGCTCACAGTGCAACTCCCGTATGCTCTTCTAGTATCTGGAGCAATGTTATTTACAAATCTTGTCTAGAGTGAGTATGCAAGACACTTACATCAATCTTTATCCATTCCAATTACAAACAAAGGTAATATCACAGCCAAGCATACATTTAATATTAGATGGCACGTATCTGGGCAGACCTGAGAAGCTGCAGAATAAATATTGATATATTAAAACAGTCTATTACTCACCTTCTGAATAAACCACTGATTTTAATTTACTCACAATTTTGCAGTAGCATCTTTCCAAAGAGGAAATTAGATTTTTACATATCATAGCAAACCACAAAGCCAAAATGTCAACTTCATATATCAAGCAATTACTTGTACTGTTTATTTTTGGGGAAAATTTTAACATATATTTACTTAGAAAGCCACATGGGTCCCTCCAAAATAAATAGGGGCTATAATTCTTGCCAAAAATATCCACAGTTCCAGAGATCTACTCATCAATTTCCTGCAGCATTAATGAGGAAAGGCGCTGAGACAGTCATTCATACTGTCTTTATGATAAGACTAACCTACAGGGCAAATCAAGATTAAGGACAAAGGGAAGACAAATGGGTAGAATACAGAACTAGTTTTTTTTAATCCATCGCTTGAAATTTTTGTTTACTATCTTAAATTTAAGTACTACACTCAAAGTGCACATAAAAAATAAATATATTCTCCAGACAGGAAACTACATAAAAGGAGGGGTGTAGCAATTTTTATTTCAAGATTTTTCATCTTGAAACATTGATATTTATTTGGCTAGAGCTGGGAGGGGGGAAAAGAGGCCACTTTACTCACAAGTTACTAAAAGCTTTCAAAATTGCTATAAGCTATCCTTATAAGAAGAATAAAGTTCAATTTAAGAAGGACAAGGTCAGAAGGTCACAGTAGCTGGCTTTCTAAGAACATACTTTGCCACTAACAAAGGCATGTAAACTTGCTCAGATCTCAGGAAACTCCTGCCAGAAATATTTGCACTCATACTCTTAACTACACTAAAATCATATTTCTGTCTATTTGCTTGTTGGTTTGGTTTTTTTGGTTGTTTTGTTTTTTTGTTTTTTTTTTTTTTTTTTTGGCTTCCATGCTAGTTGGAAAGGAACCAGGGACTTATCTTACTTTAATGCACATGTAGATCTTGAGGAATCTTACATACTTAAGAAAAAAGGATTAGAAAGAACACAGTAAGTTCACCCCCAGGTATCTGAGAACACAACTCCTTGCATAAACCATTAGATGATCAAGGTGGGCATGCTTAACAAAATACACAACCGTGATGGCCAAAAGAGCAGTTCCAAATGTAATCCTCTGTCATACATTCACTTTTTCCCTATATAACCAACACAACCATCAACCTGAGATCCAGACATTACTTTTTTAAACCTTGTGACATTTTAATTTTCATAACACTTTCTCAGTGCATCTTTGCCAGGCTGAGTGTCTCTATCACTAAAAGAGATGTATCAGCATTAGGAAATGACCAGCTTGTTGGACTTAGGCTACAGACACTGGAGATGGTTGTGCCAGTGTTAACCTTGGCACCAGAAATTTTGGGGGATCAATCCAGACACACTCGGGCTGGCTGTTCATGACTCAGCTAAAGTCCAGAAACAGTACAGCAGTGTTGATGCTGGCCAAGCAAGGAGGCTGCCAACGGCATTTATCACTTCCCATCGCTGTAAACCTGCCCTTAGCAGCTTACAATTTAGCAAACATACGTAATACTGCAAACAAGGTTTGGCTTCTGTTAACTGACAGGAGAGGCACACAGTTACATGGAGTTTCCTGTAGCAATAGCAATGATTTTTCATTTCAGTCATGGCAGAACCCTCCTTAGACAACAGAACGGCCATACCCAGCATTGCATTAGAGGTGGTGATTATATTCTTACCTAAATTCTAAAGAAATTGAGGCAAAGAGGTATCCTTCAAATTGCTCCCAGTGCAATAAGCCTTCATGAACATGGGCAGATAGCATCACCATGGGTTTTTTATTCTTGGACATGTATTTTAGCTATTTTCTTTACCTTTTTTTTTTACTGATTTCTGCTGCTTTTTCCTCCTCTATTTTGTAGACGCCATCTCTGCTTCTCTCACCTTAGCTACTGCCAATTCAGTGGAAATAACAAGACAGAATTTACCACTAAGCCCCTCTAAATGTGCTTCTAAGCCCTTCAAGTCCTGATTGATTTAGGAGGTTGGCCCAGCTGATAATGTTCTCTAATACAGTTACTATATGTTCAACCTGATAGAATTAAAAAAAAAAAAAAATCTTTGAAGGAATTTGAAATGTTTCAATCAACTCTCAGGTTTCATTTGCTCTAACCCTATTCTTGGTGTATGTGCCTGCATCTCTCTGCTGTGTGCTTTCTTGTGAAGGAATGCAATGACACCCAGAGCGGTCTGTAGACCACTGCAAGCTTCTTTACAGCAAGTCTTCCTGGTGAGCTGTTTGCTTGCACCTATTCAGCAGTATGACTATGCAGCACATTATTTTAATCCTTCTTTCCTTCTGTTTGCCTTACCTAAACAACTTGGTTTTCTCAAAGAATTTTGAAGTTCAATAATTATTTTGGTTGCAGTTTGGTAAGACACCAGCCAACATCAGGAACTATACAGCAGATTGCCATCTAATGAGGCTTCTTCTCTGTGAGATGCTGATACAGCTCCACTGCCAGGTTCTCATTATTCAAAAATATTCAAACCAAAAAGTTCTCCCTTCCAGCCCTCTCCTTCTGGCCTAACCAGATGGTTGAAAACAAACAAATAAATAAATAAAACAGTGAGAACAAAAAACAAAACCAAACCAAAATAAATCTTGCTTATACTTTGCTTAGAAAACCATTGTTAAAATCTCCTCTAAGGCCAAGGTCAAGCGGGCAAGTCCAGTCACAGACAACATTTGACACACTCCAGCCTTGAAAGGGCAGGAATAGGGCAGCTTGTCAGTAAGGAACCTCAACTCCAGGAGTCCTACCTGCTGATATGTAGATGGGTCCCTTCAATATTTTGTTTCTTTATTTGCTAAAAGGAAGTCCCAAAGGCAAGCCAGAGGGCTGTTTCAGAGCACAGGGGAGACCACAGGGAGTCCAAAAAAACCCACTAATGCCTCTTGGGAGAAATATAAATGGCTGACACATTGCCTTGCAGACAAAGTATCATCAATATTAGCCTGGATTTTTTTCTCCCTTTAAATGCATACGAGCACAGGGAGGTTGGGAAGCTGCAGGTTGGCATAAAAACATCCAGCATATCCAGAGTCTGAAATTCAGGAACAAGGAGCTGACAGTCAAAGAACACCATAATTTATCAGCCAGACCCATTGCACTATCCACATCCAGTTTGTTTCCTTTTCCTATCAAAAGATTACTTTCTTCTAACTGCTGATAATAAATCTTGCCAGATTTCCTGAAACTCATTCAGAGTAGACTCTGCTCAATGCTTTCAGTGTTAGAAAAGCTGGAAAATACCTGATATTACTTGCTGACTAGTTATATTCCTGATGATGTAAAACATAGAATTGAGACAGGTAACCCCAACTGTGCAAAAACCACATCACTGACTAGACTTAAACACAAGCTGTCAGATGCCCTGCATACTGAATATGTTGTTTAAAAGCAGATAAGCTGGCTTGTATGTTAAGAAAGAAAAATAATTTGTCTTAAGTCTTTTTTATACAAAGACTTTTCCACCAATAAACATAACTAAAATTATGCAACTACCCAAAAAATCTCAGGCTGAGCCATATGATCCATAGGAATGTGACTTGGGGAAGCAGCTCCCTATAAAAGCCTGTATTTGGTGTTTTGTATGCAATTTCCACTGATGGAAGGCAAAAAGCCCCAGCTGAGGCTGGACTAAACAGCTCTGGGCATGCAAACAACATTCATCAAAACTAAGGAAAATACTCCTGTGAACTGCTGCAAAAATGGTGAAAGAAAAGCCAGGGCTTCTGGCAAGGCCACTGGCTGAGCGGGAGCTGTGCTAGGAATGGCTCTGCACACTAAGGTTCCAGTTTGAAATCTATGCACATCCCTGAAACAGCACATCTGATACCAGCAGGGTTTACTCAGCCCTCCATCCTTCTGAGGGAGATAAACCCACTTCTGCACAATTTACTGAGTGTCATTCTATTGGACTGAAAAAACAGGTTCCTTTTTACTCTGAATGAACTTTAAAGATCTGGCACATTTCAGACACAAGGACTTGCCCAAGTGTCTTGGCTAAAATCTCTTCCCTTTCACTACTGCAGAACTGCACATGCCAGCTAGATCCTGCCTTCCAGTTAAGTGTAGACAGCACATCAGTGGGCTGTACATACACAGTCTGAAAAAAAAAAATGGCTGGAATCCTTCCAGGGGACAAGAGATCTGTGTATGTTTCCTTACACAGTTCAGTTCATGGCACTCCTGTCAGATCCAGGGCTAAACACTCTCCTCTGATCCAGGGATGCCAAAGCTGAAGCACCGAACTCCAGCCACAAGTCTGTTGTGGACCACAGTGAACTGAAACAGAGGAGTGTCACGTGGCTCATGACTACCCATTATTCTCATGAGGACTCAATAACAATCCAGATCTTTCGAGTATTCCAAGCACACACAAAATTGGGAAAGCAGCAAGCAGGTATTTTTATGTTTGACAGTTTGTTCTGTTCAATAATCAGGTGCCACCGAGCCCCACAGCAACTCCTCTGGCATCTTTCTCAGCGATTCCACCATGAAGCTCTGGGAACGTTTCTGAGATGTGCCATTGTGGAGTGCCCCTAGATCTGTGAATAACTATTCAAAGCCATTCTTTTGGCTTTGCCGTGACTTTTGGGTGCCTTTCAAGAAAAACAAAAGACTTTCTCTAAAGCAAAATAAATCTGCTCTTTCACTACAAATAACTGTACTTCGCAGGGAAGCAGAACAAAACTACAAAACAGAGACAGAAAAATCCATGTCTTTGATACTTTCAAGATTTTAACTGTATTTGTAATGAAAAGCTAGGTTTCTGAGGATGACTTTGCAATGACTATCCCAAGAAAGGCTCGGGATTGTACTTGATACTTAGTGAAGTAGGAAGCAAGTCTCTTCAGAGCGAGCTACAGGCAAAGTAGGCTATTCCCTGGCACAGGAGACAGCCAGGGCTGTCCCTAAGGCAGCCCACTCTGGCCATGCAAGAGCCACAAAAAGCCAGGCTTTCTTCTGTGACAGAGAAAGAGGCCACAGGAGGCAGCAGACCTTGCCAGAAATGGCAGCTTCCTCGGCCATCTCCACAGCTCACCTCAAGCGCTCCGAGTGAGCCAGCTGCACCTTCACCCCTTCCTGTAGCAAAGGCAACCTAAGCCCTGCCATGTCACATCCTTTTCCTCTTTGGGATGACAGCCCTGCACTATTCCCAGGGACAAAGGTTATGAAAGTAAAAGGACAAAGGAGGAGAATATTTAAGCCTTATAGCCTCTGACCAGTTTCTGGCAGGTGAGTGTCAGAAGCTGGCTGTAGCCTTCTCTCTGGCCAGAGTGCTTAAACATTAGGTGCATATTGAAGCTGAATTTAATTTTAGTCTGGCTGGTGGCTGCCTGGAGCTGGAACTGAAGCACTTTGGCGAAACATCTTGACAACAATCATTAATGAGCTTCAGTCTCCAGCAGCAAAGCCATAACAGCTTTTGCATTTAAGCTGCTCGGACAGACAGAGTTACAACAGAAACATTTAAACAGTTTCGAGAATGAAAGCATCTATTCCATACAGGAATGATGAGAAAAATCCATTAGACACACTGAATAAAAAAATTAATTTTTCTCAAGTACAACTATTCCTGTAAACAAGCCTGTCCAGCCTACTAGTACAGTCACAGGGGGTATAAGCTTCTGCAGGAGAATAAAGCACTGTAGAGCTTTAACTAACTCCAGTACTTTGCAAGAAGGTAGCAACTTCCCTTTGGGTGGCTGTGAAAAGGCCTTGTCTCCCTGATTTACACAGGTATGGTGTGAATGGCTCAGAAGCTGAGGCCTGCTCAGCCAAACACCCATGTGTGCATGAAATTAGAATGTCAACATTTGATTCATGCTGCCAGGCTGTGACTGTGAAACAAATTATGTCAGTGGGTGGCAATTGCAATATTAGTCTAAGCAGATAACATTTAGCTAAAAGGAGGGGCTTGGTTCACATTCTTCTCCTTACCATTTTAATATGTCAACATCATTAGACTTAGAGGCCTGGAATTTTGTCGGGATGGAGAAAAATACAGAGGAAAACAAAGATATTCTAGGTTGAGAGAGGGTTTACCATAAAGCACAAGGCAGAACAATCCAAATAAAGGTTCAGCAATTTCATGACTGCTCCTTACCACATACCTTCACTACACACAGTTCAGAGTCCTTAATTTTGTCACACACCTCCGCTATTTAATGATTTTAAAAAACAGTGACTCAATACAGTGGAATGTAAGTGACAAACAGCATCCCCTGCAGTATGTTAAAAACCGCCTCTTTAGGGAAGAAGTGCCATTTACTAATTAATTTTTTATAAAGAAAGCCTTGGAAATGTTTGGCTTGAGCTATCAAACTTATAAACAAATGAAAGTAAAGATCTAAAGCTGGCTTCTTTTCAATTAAAAAGAAATACAAATTAGTTCTTTAGAAGACTGAAAGAGAAACAAGTTTTTTTAAGCGGCTCCTATCATTTTCAAGTGCATTCCCATGAAATCAACAGTTTTTGAGATGTGAAGTCATTATTTTGTAGTAAATTAGATTTTAGAAAAAAACACCCCATATTTGAAACCAATACAGGATACTTAAGATTAACTGGTTTTACTACAGAATTAATAAAGAAATACACAAAACTCACCATGCTGTAAAGATGGAAAAGAGAACCTACAAAACAAAAATGGTTATTTTTTTCTGGCTTTCTCAACTAAGTCTCAATAAGCCCTTCTGTAGCAGAAGACAGTTTTACTACAGAATTCATCATAATTCTAGCTCCATTTTATTTTCTCACTTGTTTTAACTAGCAAAATGACAAAACATCAATTTAAAGTTTTATTCCATACCAAACACCCATGTTGTTAAAGTTAATGCTGTGAAAAATCCAACTTGTAACAGTGAAATGTTTATAGAAGCAGCCATTCATTTAGTTGTAGAACTAGGCAACAGCTATCAGCTTCCTACTTAATGTTCAGAAAGACAGAGTTTTTAGGTGATCCTGTCAAAAAACTAATTTATCAACTTTATCTTCCAGCATATAAAAACTAGCTTTATCTGAAAGCCACTAAGAGGGAAATGGCTTGTAGCCACCTCCTCTGCCCATCACCCCATGCTACATATTGCAGAGCGGTCATACACCTGTGCATGTGCCTCCATCCCAGTTCAGTGGGCTGAACCACACCAGGTTCAGTGTCGCTCTCACTGAAGGCAATGAGAATTTCATCACTGGGTCAAATTCTCACTGCCTTCCTCACTTGAGAAATTTCATTGAAGTTAATGGGCCAAATTAATCACTGGCATAACTCCATTGACTTCACCAAGGATCAATTTGATTGAATAGGACTATTCTCTTCAGTAGACTATGACTGGGTGCACGGACTTCAATGGGAGCAAGATGGGGAACATAATGAGAAATTCAGATCATTTATATCTCAGACTTTGCAAAGATTGATTTAAATTGACTTCAGAAAACACACATTGTAGTAAGACATGTACATGTGTGTGGCCCAGCTCTCATTTCACAAGCTCAGAATTCTTAAATTGTGTTGCCAGTGCAGCTACTATGTGGTATATACCAGTGATTTCCAAAGCCCTGTTAAAGTTCTTATCATGTTTTTCCAGTAAATAGTCTTTTAAAATAATGGTTATGTAAAGGGACTATAAAGATTCAGACTAGAATATTTTGCTACTTGGAAAAAACAGGCAGAACATGCAGATATAACTGGCTCCCTTAACACAACTAAACTTATTTTACTTATTGTGACAGATGCTACAGTATGACCTTTACAAATAATAACAAAAAAGGGAAAAAAAAAATCACAGTAGCAGATTGCAATTTTCCTGCCACTTCACCTACTTCAGGGTATGTGTTTTTGGAATCTTTTCAAAGGGGAGGATTTTTCGTCCAAATCTTTCAGAGTTGTCCAAATTGGCAAAAAAGGTTCAAATTGCTTACTCTTTCACTACAATATAAACTATTAATTATACTATTGAGTTTCCAAAACCCTCAGAAAAAAATATGTTTGCATTAAAAGTTACATCTTTGTCAACAAACAAACAAAACAATGGAAATGTCTTGTCTTCCGTTCAGCACACCACACCCCTTCCACTCCCCCAGTAATTAATAAGGATATAATAAGCACAACAAAACTGAAAAAAACCCCAACAAACAATCTTGGGGAATTTAAAATAATTTTGTCTCTTTGGACTACTCTATGGTGAGGAAAAATGTCTGGGGAGAACACTGTAGCTCATTTTAAAAGCTCAGCTATTCACGCTGTACAGAAAAATAAATGTAAACCATCAAACTTCTCCACCGGTAATTTGGTAACAGCGCTTACAAAGAGGAAAGCAGAAAAGACAGCACTAAGACTGCAGGAAAGATTCTTTCTTTATGGTGTAGTGACAGCCTTGTAACTTCTCCATTATGATGGGAACCACAGCATAAAGATTGCATTATCATCTGTGGTTAACTGTCAAATGCATTTTAATGCTTTTTTTGGGAGAGCTAAATTAAAGACAAAACAATCCTCCTCTTAATCTATCCATCTTTGAGAACGTAAATACAGCTCATACTTGTGTGTCAGAGTGTGGGGAGTTAACTGTATTCTTTCAGCTTCGTGTAAATTCCTGAAGATCAGAGAGCTGAGTAAACAATATTTTGATGTAAACAGATTATCAACATGAGAGGAATGACCGTCTGGTCACCCGTGGGGGTTTATTCACTTAACACTTCCACCCCATAAAGACAATTGTGTGCAATCAATGCATATAGGGCCTTTCACTGGGTTGCTAAGTGATACGTAGTGTCAACAGAAAAATGCGTGATGTACAGAAGGGCTGCTGAACAGCCAAGGGAAAACAACACACACGGATGATATTTTAAACTTAATTCAGTGCGTTATGAAGATTGTGACAGGCACAGTGGCTGACCAGAAAGCACTTCAAAAATTTGACTTTAAAAAGTTGGATCTCCCATGTGTGTAAAGAGTTTAATTTGGTAACAAGTGAATCACAGTGCAGAACAGTAGCTGGTTCAAATAGGAAAAGCCAACCCAGCAGGGAAGCACTGAATATTCATTCACTGGAAGGCACAGCAGTCATTTTACAATCCAGGCTTCAATATATGAGCAGATCGTTTGTCTAAGATTGTATATGCATTCTCTCATTTTCCTCATCTCTGGAAACTATTTTAGTAAAAGCCCAGAAGCTGTTTTCAACAGTTTCTTCAGAATTTCTAAAGAAAGGAAAGAAAGTTGAATGGCATCACATTGCCCCATACAACCATGAAAACCTGTTTTGTGGGACATTCTTGAAACCAACCCAGAAAGAAACCCTTAAGAGGTTTTGTATTTATTTACCCATTCTCTCCCCACCACCCACTTGATAGGTTTTATATTCAAATGCAAAATATATCTGCCTTTGTTCTAAGGATTCAATCTGATTTTGGTTTGATTTACAGAGCAAATCCTGAGAAATCCAGTCTTTTGCCAAATTTTATTTTCTAATAGCTGCATGCCGTACATAGAAAACTTCCAATTCTCCAAGATTTTCTAAATCACTTGCAATGATAGTTCAGCTTACTGCCATGTTCAAAAGTTCTTGTGATACCAAATGCTTTGCTCTCAGGATCACTACTGCAACTTTCTACAGAATATATTTCCCAAACTTGCAAAATTTTTTTCTTACAAGATGTTACTGAGATCTGTGTTCCTCAGGCTGCTCCTGACAATACACAGGCAACATGAGGCTCTGTGGTGATAGAAGTGATTTTGAGTGGATTAACTATAACTCATATTTATCAGACAGGCTTAGCCAAGCTTGTAAATCCCCAAGCTTTCAAAAAGCTAATTTTTATTAATTTTTAGAGGTTTTTTTTTCTTCAAAGGGATTTGCTGTTAACATATTTTGGGAGAATTTTACATGAGCATGAAAACATTTTATTGAGAGAGCCTTCTTCTGAAATGCTGTCTAGGTTCAGGTTAATGAAGACTGCTACCAGAGTTTCTGAGCTACAGGTGGTGACCTGTTCGGGAGACTCAAGTTCCCAAATGCATTTGTAGACTTCACCCTGGGATACACAAAGCAATACCAACTTTAAATATGCACAAAGTTCCTCCAACCACAATGGGGCACATTGAGTTCACACCGAAATACTTAATGTGCTATTGCTAAAAATTATATGGTTCCTATTTGTGTAATACTTAGCAAGTAGGCACGTGGCATATTTATTCTATGAAAAGACAGAAGTTGGAGATGGTCTCTGTCCTAAAGAGCTTGCAAGGTAGTTAAGCAAGCTGAGTAAGAAAAGGATGTAACAAGGAGGATCAGGACCTGACTCAGCATTCCTTGAAGAAAATATAGGGAGGTTCTTTCAGTGGAAGGCAGAAAAATACTGACAAGAAAGGAATCAACCTGTTCAAGAAAAGAAGGATAATTAGGTTGGGATCATTTCAGCCAATCATCTCCTAAATCATTCAGGTTGCTGAATTTCTAAATTGAAAATATAACAAGTCAATAAAGAGAAGTTTGGAACTCTATCTTTGGAAATATATCTGGGTAGTGACAGTTTTGAGGATGGCAAATACGAAGTTTCTTAAGCAATCAGCTTGTAGCTGAATTTGAATTAATAGGTTGGATGTGATTCTTAATGAAAGTAACTCAGAATGTTATTTCGTTTAATATCAATATGTATTATTAACCTCAAAACAATCCAGTTATTTATCAATAAAAATAAAACTTGCGGGCGATGGAGGAACGACACACCAAGACAGATTTTCAATGTGGGTGATAGAGCATCATATATCGTGTGTCCCTTTATTGGTCCAGGGTACATATATTTATACAGACAACTATAATTATTATGCCTACTAGTCACTAGCTGATTGGCTAAAGCTCTAAAGGTCGTATTCGCACGGTCTACCTACTTGCAGTTATCTAACAGCACAAGCTTCTCATAACACTAAGTTTCTCATGTCACTATTTCTAATTCCTCTTAACCTGTTTTCGACACACCACGGTACACAAGGCCGAAGCGTCCTTGACATTCCTCAGGTATCAGCAGCTGTGAGCAGCTGCAGGCAAACCCTAGTGAGGCCCAGCATCAGCCCTTAGAACAGGCTCTGATCGTACAGCTGCTCGGTGGGCTCATGACCCTTGTCTCTGAGCCATTCTCCAACAAAAACTCAACCCCTGAGTCAGAAACTGAGTTTTGTTTTCATCCTCGAAGAATTTTCAGATTGCCTAGAAAATAAGTATAGAAAGATTTGTCTTCCACATAGGGAACTCCCATTCTGGCCAGAAAAGATCTACACAAAAGCTAAAGTTAGAACATCTGCCTTATATAATGGAAAAAAAATCCCCAACCAACCAATTCCTCCCTCTTCTCCTTCCATATGATGTGTTATTTTTTGGTAACAATAACTTTGAAGAATTAACAGGGAAAAAGAGAAAAAGGCACAACCCACAAGTATAGCAAAGCTTTCGTGTCATTCACAGAAGTCACTTCAGTGTAGCAAACAGAGCACTACTCTGAACAAAGTGTGAAGTAAATGGGACTGAGCACAGATTTTGCTCATAAACTGCACACAGTCTACAGAAACATCTCACAGGCTGTCAGCAAAGTAAATTATTCTGAGACACACAAATTCTTGTACCACCCGTCTGGATTTTGCTGGCTCCAGGCCCCTTGGGCTGTCTGACATGAAGGCAACATAGGATCCTTCCCTTTGTGTCAATTCTTCTATAATATAAAGTCATAAATCAGAGCTGCTGGAAGAGGTGGTTCTGGGTTACATCAGGGCCAGAATCATTTGGGAATAAATGAAATATATCTTAAGCTCAGACGATGTTGGAATAAAATAGTTTTCCTTGGTTAACAAGAGTACTCTGTGCAATATTAGAAAAGCAATGTCTTTCTCTTTTTACTTATCACTGTCACACAACACATTTCAAGCCTTGTTTGAGAAGTCTGTGTCTAAGAGTTGTTTCACTAGACAACTCTTTTAGTCTTGGACCTCAGTATTTAAAGATACACACACACGATCTACTTGATAACAGTTTATGACGCATGGAGTTGCAGGCTCTGTTCCAGCTTCATTTCTGAATCCCCACAAATGTTGACATTCTGCTTATCCTAGTTTTCACATTTCCACCTTCCTAGGTGCTGTGTTAGATATCAACTCAATCAACAGGAAGAAATGACTCATTCTGAACTAAGCTCTGAAACATAGTGCAGAGAAGGCAAGTTATTCACAGAGGAAGGCTCAGAGGGGTTGGACTCTTGTATCATGTTCTCTGAACTACAAGGACAGTGTATGTCTATAGACAATCATATTGTCTATGATTGGTGAGAAGAGGGCATTATACCATGGAGATGCCACGTGAAACCAAAAATTGTGTTTCTGATGTTTTGAATCAAAGTTCCCAAGATGGAATAAGCATTTTTCAGTTAAAAATATTTTTTTCTAAGCAAAGCATTTAATTTTTAAAAACTGCATTAGAATATGCTCAACCATTATTTTCCTCTGCTGTATTTTTCCTGTTTTGTTACTGTAAAGGAAGAGAGAAAAAGAATAGAGAAAAACACAACAGGGAAGAGTCTGAAATGGACACTTTTTTCTTTTAAAAACTTTTGCAAAAAAATGGACACCAGGGGAATTTCATTCACTAAAATTGTTCCTGTTTTCCATTAGTTTTAATCACTGTCCAAATGCTGTATCTGCTTTTAACTTCCACAAAAGCAAATCCGGTTCATTCTAGCAGTACATGAGCTAATGTGTTTAATGCTAAAGTAGACTCAGCTTCTCTTGGACAAGGTATATTCAACTTTCATGTATTTTTTTAAGTTTGAAAGAAGCAAATGACCCTGACAACAACCCTAATGCACATGAGCTATCACTTAATCTGCCTCTCCTTAGCTGAGAAGTGAGGTCTCAAAAGTATGTTTTATTTTATGTTATACAGCAAACTAAGGACTCGATTCTGCCTTTATTAGCAGATGCTTTGCTTTTGGCTAAAACAGAACTAAAATGGATCCAAAGTTACAAATTTATTTGGTCTTCTATTTCTTGAGTCAGCATGTTGCTACTTTGAACACCTGAGAGTAGGTAACTGTATAGTCAAGTATTAATCCATACAGGCTTTGTTTAAGTGTGAGATTGCACTGTGTTATCCAAATTAATCTCAGCAACACCAACTGTAGTCTGAACTGTGCCCCCATCTCCAATCAGAACACAAGAAAAAATGAGACATAGTCCTACACAAGAGTCTCTAGAGGCTCATTCCAAGCAGCTTGTTCTTTCTAACAGAACAGCTCTGATACAGCCTCAAGATCCCCAAGATTCAAAGAGCAAAAGTTCTAAGTCCCAAAGGGCTTGTTCACCTGGAAGGTTCTGTCAAGAAAGGGCGGCTGCTGCTGCGGCTGTTGCAGTAACTCTGCCCCTGCATTGTCGTGTACGCAGGGTCTCACCAGCACCCAGACCTTTGCTCTTTTCACTTAAGTTTTCTTAAAAACTCAGGCATGACTGCAGACTGCTCACATAGTGGAGAACGGTTCTCAGCACCACTGCAGTCAGGGAGGTCTGGTTTAGTAGGCAAGATTCAGCCTTATAATTCCTCCACCCATCTCTCTCTATCCTCTTAACATACAAACCAAAAGGCTTACTGCAGCTACAAGGAGCGTTTCCCCAGCCCACCCAGAGGGATGTGAACTTTGGCACCCTAGCTGCTTGGAGGAAATTTCCTAGGAAGAGAATGGGGGTTTTGATCTACTTCCTTTTAACAAGAATTCAGCAATAAAATGCTCATTTTACCTTAAAGCACTGATGCAATTAAATTCAGACTAGCTGAAATACCAGGTCAAAATCAGCAACACTGCTAGACAATAGATGAGACTTAAGCTTGACATATATTAACAGGTAGCTTGAAAAGCTGTAGTAGAAATCTTGGATACCGTAACTGTTGTTAGGACTCACTGCAGCTGGTTAATATTGGAAATTAAGCCGTGAGGGCTTAAGTGGAGGTGTCTCGGGGGAACACTTGGCCAGCACTAGATTACAGCAGCCAGTCTTGGAGAAATCTATCCTCAAAACATTCTCAAAGCCCCTGTCATTGGAAACAAAGGAAATGTTTGCTACTAATTTCTGAGTCTATGGACAGATGAAAGGACTGTACAAGTGTGTTTCAACAACACTGAAAAGCTTTTCCATATAAAGTAGCCAATTTACTGTTATGGTTACACTTAAGTCAATTAAAATGTTTTATTTGCAAGGAGTTGAATCTCTTACCTTCATTAACATTTAGCAGTAAATGGGAGAAAAAAGGTAAATAAAATATTATCTGGCTTTTTAAAGGTCATTCTAGCTTGATCATTATAAAAAGCTAGCTAGGAAGACAGAATATGCCCCTTTGTGTGGATTTAATACAACTAGCCAGTGCAGAACAGTATCAGCAGAAGACAGAAAACAAAGTCAGTAGCTGGAGAGTCTACAACGCTGGTGTTTAATACATACTTAATTACAGCCACCCTTTGTTCATCTGACTTGTGATAATTTTCTTTTTTCCTCAAACCTCCCATCATAAATCACCCTCATCACAGAGCATTTAACTGATGCACCTATTCTTAGCACCTGCTCTTAAACAACCCTAGGCTAGCAATCCAAACTGATGAAATTACATACCTAATACTTTGCATGCCTTTACCAAAGGAATAGTCATCCAGGTCCTGGAATCTGGGTCCTACCTAGGCTGGAGGGTGCTTAGGAGGGCAACCCCTCCGTTGTAATTAGACAGTTATTGCAGTGTCTTACCACAAGAGCTTTCATATTTCTGTTTATTAAAAAGAGTAACATGGTATTCAGAATTCATTGTCACAAACTTTTTTCTAAATGAAGATTTTTATTATTTGTAAATAGATGTAAACCTAATGATGCCAAGGAAGGTGCCTACCAACTGATTTTATACATGAGTGCATACTAAAGTTTTAGTGTCTATTTAGGTAAGAACAAATTGCTCTGCCTAAATTAAATTTTCATAACCACAAAATTGTGAACAGAATTTCCTTCATTTTCAAGAAAACGAAAACTCCCCGTAAATGTTAAATGCTTTAGATTTTTTGTGTGGATACTTCATGTGCTTTTATCGGGCACCTCTATATTGTTCATATGTAAGAACATGTATGGAATGCTATAATAAAGAATATATTAGAAGACTATTTTAATATTATTTCCCTGTGTATTTCTTCACCTTGTTTATCTTTTCTTCACACAGGTGTTACAACCTTTGTGTATTTTACAAGGGAAAGAAAACAGTGATGTTCAGGAAGTACGTGCCATCACATATTCCTCCAAATTCATCTTCCCCTGCTCCCTTCCACCAGTTTATGCATGTGGGTCATTAACACTTTGATTTACATATTTGTAGCATAATATAGATTACCTATCTATGGATATTTATCTATGTTGGTAACAATGTATTTCAATGCCTTCTGTTTAAAATCCACAGCATCATACCATATGCTAGAAGAATTTGGCAATAGTTTTCACCGAACATTGGAGATTTTTTGTTTTGTTTTGTTGTTTTGTTTGTTTGTGTTTTTTTGTTGTTGTTTTTTGTTTGTTTGTTTTTTTTAATTATTAACAAAAATTTTACTTCAGTAGCCCAATAACATGTCATAAAGTTATGTCAAGCTTGGAAAATTGTATGCCTAGAGAAAAAATATTTTAAAATAAAATTCAGGCTTTAAATACAGTATTTTCTTAACATAAAAGGTCTTTTTGTTTTGTTTTGTTTAGTATGGAGCCTTTTGTTTTCTTCCCTTTATATCAAAATTTTTAATTTCAAATTTTTCACAATTGTATTCTAGAAGAATTAAAAATAATCAAGCAATTTGCAAAATAAAATACCTGGTTTACTCCAAACATTTTTTTTTTCTAAACTTTCATTCAAAGCTGCAAGTGAACAAACCAAAAATAATAATTAGTAATGTGACCAGCAAACATTAACAACTTAGTTTTTAGAACATCCTTGTGAGGTTGAGGGTAATTAAATGCTTGCTGTTACTTCCACAGGAGTTGTGGTTGTGAGAAGCCAGTAATTCAAGAAGCAGTATTAACAGGCATAGGATTAAGAATAAAACCTGAATCTCAGTAATCGGATTTCAAGTCTTTCAATTAAAACTTTCCTTTATCTAAACTAGCGGACAGAACATATTGCATTATTAAAATAAATAAATATACATAGTGTCATATACTTATATAAAGCAAAATACACAATGTAATATAATTTAATTTTACCGTGCTATTCTAAGCAAGCCCATCAGTCATCAAAGCTGCAACAGCATCAGACCAACTTTGTGAATGCAGAACAAAGCTAAAGCTACCACAGGCGAAATGGGGCAGCGGGCAGAGAGCAGCTCCTGCGATGGGAGACGGGCACCTGCCGAAAGAGCCAGTCAATGTGCAGAAGAGCTGTGACCAAGCACCAGACTAGATGCATAGAACTTGGCTCAACATAATTAGATTGCTTTAATAAAGCAAGAGCTGACCTGAACATTTTGGTCAAGTTCAAGGTCCCTTGTTAGAAACAAGTAATAACAGATTCAAAAGTAATACAAAATAATAATACTGCTGAAAAAAAAATAAAATAGGTTATTAGCTATCATGACTGAGATAAAGATTTCATCTAGTTCTACAATGATTGCCACCATCACAGCACACACTGAAATGAAATGTGACTTTGAGATCAAACAAGGCAGGAAAGCTCTTGGCCAGTTCCAAAGAAAACCATTCTATAACTGTATTTCACAAGCATCTGGCTAGAAAATGTTTATCCAAGAGTACTGTAAGAACTGCTTTGGGCAAGGTTGACCACTACCTTGAGCCCACTTTCTTGGCATGGTGGGGAGCACAGACGAAATATTTTTTCCTTTCTGCTGCTACTTACGGAATGTAAAACATATAGGAAATCTGGAGTTGAGGTTTTAATTGCTGATTTAAGAATAGCTGGTAATTAACTTATATTCTCTTCGGAATGTAGTTTTCTGTATGACCCGGTAACCAAGCAACAGGAAGAGTAACAATGCAAAAGTATGATAATCAAGCCCTTCTTTTTTTGATACAGAAATTATATTCTCAGGCTAATCATTATTTCTTATTCCATGCATAAATTTATTTCTGTCTAATACTGGAAAGGCCTGGACCAAAGAAGGAAATGCAGTTAACATTAAATAAATTAAATAGTTGGGAACAGCATTATACCATGTCTTAATGTGGCCTGCTGTTCAGTATTCACCAACAAAATCTTGCAAATGCACTGGATGCAGGTAGGAGGATCAATGTTCCTGTTGTTATGCCTTGCCAGCGGTGGCTTACGCTCACAGAGAAGAAACACTTGGAGCTACATTGCTTGTTCTCTAACCCAGATAACCATGACCAAGCGCTGACAAATTTTGAATTCAAATCATACACACTAATAGAGACTTAAGGGACAAGTATGTACAACAGTATTTTTCAAGGTAGCTATTAAGACTCATGGTTTAGTCGATTATGCCTGCATGTGTCCTCCTCCTGCACGAGCATCCAGCCTACACACAATCACCTTATCCTTTGGTACACGGAGAGGTTTGTTTAAGTTGTCTCAGAAAGTGACTCTTTGAAAGCCAGATCTAGAATTCTGAGCACCACTGAAAGACCAGTGAAGAAAGACCATTTTGGTACAGAAACATCTGCAGACACATTTCATACTGAGTGTGGGAAGGTTTGCACAGCCCTTAGGAAGAGTTTTCTACTCTTTAATTTGAGCAGCTATTTCTCAAGAGCTTTGCTATTAAAGGAACCAATTCCCAGCTTTCCTGTGCTATGTCTTTAACAAGATGGGCCTAATCAAGTCTTCAAACATAAGAAAGATCAAAGACTGTATCTGTAATAAACCAAATGATATGTGTCTGGCATGGATTGACAAGGCTACATGGCTTTGGCTGTTCAGTTTCATTATTACTAACATTTATCATACAAAAATCTGGATGGCATACTAAAAGTTCCCTAACTTTCTAGCAAAAATATTGTCAAACAGTAATAACACTTGACTTGACCTCAGTTTTACCTTCTTAATACCTGCAGTGATCTGCAAGCTCAAACAACGCAGCAGCACTTAGAAAAAAATTAAGCCTGTCATTAGCACACAGTAAATTTGAAGAACAATAATTTTAGGGTAAAAACTTTAACTGTTCATCAACACTAACACAACACAGAAGGGCTATACAGCTCCCTTGATGAACCCTTTAAAGTGCCTTCTGAACATCAGTTAAGCCTGCCTCCCTCCCCTTGAGGTATGTCGCAGTTACTGGAGCCATTTTCTAGATAGGCCTGTCTAGGGTTTGAACTTAATTGAGCAGAATATTAGCTCAGACATCTGATTCTCCTCTGCTTTAACTAATCAGCAATGCTGCTTCCCAATTAAAGGAGCCTGAACAATCTCTTACATTGCTTGGCAGATACAGTCTCAATAATTTCATTCTTTCCTTTTTTTCTTGTAATTGCCCTGTCTGTGCTTGTGCAACAGTTCTGTGGACTTGCAGCACACAGAGTAGAAGCACCAATCATCAGTTTCGCTTAACTTTTAAATAGCAACTATAACAGATCAGATAAAAACCAATATCCTTAAACAAAATGCTGATTAATAGAATCTATGCTTATCTACTGTAAACAAGACTGTCCCTTTAAAGACAGTGAGGAAATAAGTCACCAAAAAAAAAAAATATATATATATAAAAATAATCATACTTTACTATGACATCCATTTGCACAATTTGAGTCTTGATTTGGTGCAATCACATTTTATTTTTCAGGTCATCCTAGAAGACCTACGTTATTTCCAGAAGTCTTTCATTGAAAATATGTCACCACTTTTCCCACTAATAAAATACAAACCAAGACCTACTCTATTTGTGTGACTAATGACATTAACAGGACAACCTGCTTTGTGAATGTAGGCCTTCCTTTGAAAACAGGAACATAAAGAAAAATAAAACCCTTTACACCCACAGGACTTCCCCTCATATTATAAGAAGATAAAATGCTGAAAGCCATGCAGAGCTGAAAAGTGATTCTGCTGATTCCCCTAGATGACCACAGCAGTTGGATTTCAGTTACCTGTTATTCAGCAACAGTTTCCACCCTCATATCTCACACTGGAGAGAGACTCTAAAGACAAAAGTCCTATTGACTCAGAATTTTGTATCACATTATAGTCTGCATCAAATACTATGTGATCTGTATTTTGTATACCATGGATTACAATATTAGTGTCAGACGAGTAAGAAAATACAATTAAGAAAACACACTCAGGATAAAAACTAATAGCAAATGATTCCACAGGTCCAACATTTAAGGATCTTTTGAATGTTTGCTGAAGGAAACAGACATTTCAGTACGAGGTTTACTAGTATCTTTGCATTTCAATTGTGTCATCCTTTCTAATTGTTCTAATGACAACGGTCTCCTACGCGGTTTCTGAATAGTATGCCTTCTCTTAGATAAAACCTCATCCCACATACCGTACAACTGCATAACCATTTGTTAGGTCCTGCCTTAAAGCCAATTCAACCTTTCTCTATGATCTCTCTTCAGAAGTGTCAAAGTTCTAGCAGTCTAACTTTTTGCAGCTTCTTTTAACAGTGTATTCTGCCTTTTATGGCAAACTAGCTGTCCACAGGTTATAAGAGCCTTTGCTTCTCAAATGTACTGCATCTGCCCTGCTAATTATCTGTCAAAATCCGTATGGATTGGACAGAAACCAAACTGTCAAAGGGAATTGATCTAATCTCCTATTTTCAAATTTCTTACTGTGTGTCATACATCAAGACATATCTTATTCTGGGACATCACAAAATGTTGGCACGTAGGAACAATCCAACGCAATGCCTCAGAAAGACTTTGAAAGCTTTTTATGCTGGACAGCCACCTATTACCCAGCAAGTGAGGATAATTCAGTAGGAATTTACTGGAACAGATATACACAGTATTTTCACAGATGCCCTGGTATGTCTGTATCAGTGATTATTCCATTATTTGTCTATTTGCTTTTCATTTCACCTGCAGTTCCTTTTCAACCTTCAGTAACAAGAGTTGTCCAAAAAAGGCTCAGCCACTTCTTTTTACTTACTTAACAGATCACAGAGATGATAGCCAGAAATGGAGTCTAGTGGCCCTCAGTCCAGTGCAGTCACCATTTCCAGCGACCTTACAGTCTATAATCAAGCCAATGGAATTGGAGAGGAAAAATGGAGTAGTAAATATAAGAATGTATTTTGTCATGGATGAACTAAATGTAATTTCCAACCATTTTTTTTGCCACTTGTTTAGTAACAAATGTCAAGAAAATCCTGCCAGCACTGTATGCTCAAGGAAGAGAGGAAACAGAGTAAACCTGTGTTACAAGGCAGTTGAAAATCCTCATACAATATCTTTAGTACTTCTAACAGAGGATTCCAGCGTGCCTGCTCTTTAGCTCTTTGACAGTGTGAAAGCAACATGCACTTCATAAAACAAAGCAAGTTCCAGACCCCACATGAACTGCAAGATGGTCCTCAATTCTGTTTTGGCCTAAGACAGGAACCGAAATCAATCAGTTTCTTTAGACGTATAACTATAAATATTTACAAATAAGTGTAGATATATGAATATAAGCTAAAGAAAAATAAACTGAAATAAAAATACTATGATTAGGAGATGATGCAGTTTTTTCTCTTGAAGGAATCACTTTGTGTTATTACAGACAAGTGCATTTAAGTATATTTAACAAACAACTTAACATAGAACCCCAACTGCTCTGGGAAGCTCAGATCATGAGGGACAGTGATACAGCAAATATGAAATTCAAATGCTCAAAAGGGCAGGGGTCTCTTTGGAACTCTGGAATTCTTTAGTGAAGAAGCCACAAATCAGATTTTTTTTAAGGTGGTAAAAATGTAACTACACATCTAAATGGGACTTTTAAAAATGACTGTATACCTGGCAACTTCTGAAATCAAGACAGTATCTATCTTCCTTATTGTATGGCCAATTAGTCTTCATATTACCCACTCCTCACAGGGTTGCTCAAGAGTGTCCCCTGTTATAAATCCCAGAGGATGAGGTCTTCCCGAGGAAGTTGGCTAACAGACTGGCGAGGGACACAAGGCAGCTATGCTACAAATCCCATGGGCATCATGATGATACTTCTGATTTCCTGTCTCCTTCCACCAAAAGATCAATGTTTCCCAAAGAAAGCAATAATTTTTTTTTTTTTTTGCTGGAGAAGCTTCAGTATGACATCCGAATATACACTATAAACTATTTTAAGCGTCTCTCCTTATTACAAAAAAGCCACCAGCTTTTCACTCCAAATTCAAACTCACTTTTTGCTCATGTCCAGTAAAGCAAAAGAGTATCAAGGGTAGCCATGAGTTTTGAACATAGACCTACTGATTGTATAATGCCTCACTACCTGGCTTAAAGCTTTATTGAGGAGCAGATCAGGACTCTTCTCTCCCTAAAGCACATAATCTTCAGGATCTAGCCCGTTCATGCATGGCTAAGATATGCATTCACTTATTCTCCTACATCATTTTGCTCTTTACTGTGAAAGGCATGAAATAGGCATTTGGCATTTCATAATGCTTTTATTTCTAAGAAGAAACAGCACCAAATTAAACAAATGTTATTTCAAACAAATAAAGATCCTAATTTTCTTCGGCTTCAGAATATTAACAATCACCTGGACTCAAGATTTATTTTAAGAGTGATGATGAGAATTTACTATAGCTCTGTAACTTGCTCTCCTTGCTAGAAGAGTTTACACAAACAATTTCAAAGCTTGACCAGAGAAACGTCCAGCATATCACTCTGGTCAATTATTTGCCATGCTAGAAATGCATCAGGATAATGACACAGTGAGGGATTGTAAGGCAATATTGTTTCCCCAGAAGCCTTTGTCTAACAAGGTAATTTATGACCTGTTCTGGAATCCAGTCTTTACAAAACCATAAATTCACACTTGTACTCTACTTCAAAGGGACCATTATCAGTAAAGGTGGCAGAAGGCATCAGACTGCTGCAAGCTAGATAAACAGATAAGTGAGACTTTCATGGTTTTCTTCTCTAGGTCTGCTAAGAGGACAAAGGCACCTAAAGGTGCAGCTGCTCCTCGGCATTTGGCCCTGTTATTTGCAAAGTTCACCACTGAATGTGCTACTTCCCTTTTACAAGGTGAGGAAAGCCTTACTCACTCAAGTGCAAAAACTCACAGCACTAGCAGAGCTTTGAAATAGCCTATTAATGCTTACCTAGGAGTTGATGCTGTCCTATGAACACAATGACATGTACTGCAAAACCCAAGAAGAAACAACAAAAAAGACAGAGTCAGTGCTTTGCATTCTGAAGAAAAATAAAATTAAAGTCCTGCAGAGCAGGCAGCTTTAACTGATGTGTGTGTCCACAACTGGAAAACTTCTTGGGGTTCTTGCAGTGTTGCCCTCTCTGTAGCACTGGATAAGCACTACATGTGTTTGCATTGGAGCTGCTAAATTCGGCTGAACCCCCTCCCTGAAGGTGGGAGATCAGGGGCCTCGGCGGGGAGTGCTGCATGCAAAAAAAGGGCCAGATTTATACTCACTGCCTTTCAAACAAAAGCCTACCAATTTTGAGACAGTCATTCTTGTCACACTGGAAATTCACAGCCCCATACATTTGAAAACAATACTCGAATAATCCCATTTTACTGGAGCAACAAAAGGGTGGTAGGGAAAGCAGGCAGCTGTCCCAGGTGATTAACTGTTCTGGATACCACCAATCTGCCTGATTAGCCACCCAGACAGCATAGGCTAGGTCAGTAGCTGTTGACAGAGAGCAGTGCCTTAGAAGTACTCCCTTGCTGACAGTTAAAACTCCCACCCACCCTTCCATCTCTTCTGGAGAGATTAATTAGTAAATGTTTGCACAGTGTTATGAAGATCTAAAGAGCTGAGTGTGATCATGGGTGCTGACCAGAATTACCTCTAATTACTGTATTGGAAGTGAACATGGCATTGCTCTGGAAAGGTGTGAGGGTACAGAATGAACGCCTTTTTTCTGGCTTTACTATCCAGCAGCAATAGTGCTCTCTAGTAGAGGAACAGAGACTCAGCACAGAAGTCGGACAGTGCAGGCTGCAGAGGAGATGAAGCCCAGCAGAAAGAGAGGGATTCAACTTCAAATGAATAATGCCAACCCACAGAATATAAACTACTCTAAACCCAGGCAGAGAACTACAGATACTATCCTGCTAAGGGCCATTAATCTACTAATGATGTTTTTCATTCCAGTTTCATGCAGAACTGTCTTCTGACTGAAATTCAGTCCTCTCTGGGATGAGGCTGGAAGAGTTGTGCTTGCTTAAGTTCTCTGCACAGAGAGAAATTTAGACCACTAGATTTATATCCCTGGCAGACAAAAATGCCTAGCAAAAATATTAGATGTGATAAGATTATTGATGGATCCTGACTGAAGGGCTGGATGACAGGTTCAGTGTGAGCAGCATTTGCTGAGCTCCATGTTCTGGAAACCAGCCCTTAACCCTATTATTGTCCATGCTACAACTTTGTCTTTTTAGTTGAAGTTATTAAGACATCAGTGGCAAAATTAGCCGGTGTCCTTTAGACATTTCTTTGGCCTGGGTAGTTGAAGAAGCTTGCACTGTCTTCATTCATGGACAAGCTTTCTCCCTGGCACCAGATGCACAGTAGAGACAATGTCCAACTAACTCTGAGGCCAATTAAAGTTTTGCTAGGAACTTGATATGCAGATTTCAATCTTTTGCTGATTCTCTTAATTTCTGCAGCCACTTTTGACACACTGAAGAAAAAGTACTACTGCTTTTGCTTGAAACTCTACTAAGAATTGCCAGTGTTTAACTGATAGTACTCTACCCTACCAGTAAAGATGATGGACCTCATGGAGAGGCACCTTGCCAGCTCCTTGGGGAACTCCTGCTTGCCACAGTGACATTGTTCCCTGAGATAAGATGCTGCCTTTTAAGGGGTCACAGTTTGCTGCAAAAGCATGATGGCTCTAATGTTTTGATAATTGCTGTTGAACAAAAAGAGTATTTGAAAAATGTGCATATGTTGCAAATTGGCAGGAACTGGTACTTTAATCACAGCTCATCACCAGCTAGCTATGTCTGCAACTACTCTCTCTCACAATTCAGTCACAAATTTCTCACTTTGTAGTTTATTACATAAAGAAAAAGAAGTTTCTTTAAGTGAGACAAAACCCCTCTGTCATTAGAGAAAATGCAAAGTGGTGGGCAGCTGCGAATGATGTCGAGTACAAGTATTCCAGTAAAGTTACTAATTCCCTGCATCACAAATAATGGTTAACTTCAGTTTCCCTCCATGACTTCTACCTGTCCTTAAAATACACACTATTCATTAAAATGTCATTGCTGTTCTCAACAGTATCTAAGAAATTTTAATAGTTGCTCAATAGCCAGTCTAACCAAGACAAATTGATTTGTTCCCTTAATATTCAAATATTAGCAAGAATCCCTATTCATTAATCTAGGAACTCTTTATTATTTAACTGCAGAAAATGAAAACAAAAACAAAACCAAACCTAGACCAGGATCACAGCCACATCCTCAGGATAAGGAACATTTTCTGTCCTATCTCACTCTGTGCCTCACACTGCTCTTTCTTGAAAGGCTAACTCCTCACCTGAGCCAACACTGATGCAGTAGGACACTCCAATACTTGAAGCAACTGAGTGCCATAGATAACTGTAACAGCAGCCCTCACTCTGCCTTGGCAACCCCATTGGAATCCTGCTCTTCCTTTTTTTTTTTTTTTTTTTTCCTCAGTTTTCTCTGTCCCAGAATCCTAAGCAGCAGAATAATCTTTGCTACTGCTGAGTGATAAACTACCTTGTTATAAACCCTCAGTTCCAACCCCAGCAATGCAGAACACAGACTGTATTGTCACAAAAATTAGGTTATCAGATAACTATTTCTAGCACAAATGGATTACACCCAAGATAATACATATAAATATGTATACATACATATATATATATATATACATATATATATATATATATATATATATATATATATATATATATATGCTTGTGCTGGTTTTAGTGAATGCCCTTAAATCAGTTCTATCCTGCCAGCTTTACATTTTATATTTTACATCCTCCAAGTCTGAAAAGGTTTATTGCTGCTTGGATTTACCTTTTTAACATTGATATGAATACTGAATATTAAGGCTGGTCAAAACAAAAGAAAAATTGCATTTTTTTCCCAAAAGTTTAAAATTAGGACATCAATAGCTGGTTGACAAAAAGAGAATAAAGGGAATACAATTTTTAAAAAATCATTAACATTTATGAATTTTCCATCATTTTCCTAAAAGCCTGCAATATACAGTTCACACTCACAAAGAGATGGCCTCTCAATGCAACGATCAATTCTTGCTATTTGATTAAAAAAAAAAAACCAAAACAAAAAACAACAACAACAAAAAAAATCTCAAGACTACTTTTTATCATTAATTTTTAAAATTCTTAGAGAACTAGTTTTTTCCAGGCTGGCACTGCATCTTGGAATTCTTTAAAATCAATTTCAACCCATAATTTAAGTAAATAATTTGTCTCCATTTAATACAAACCCATGGAACAGATATTTCTGTATCTTATCCTGTTGACTCATGTACAAACACTATGTCCACTTCAAAAAAGGACAGAAGCCTTTATTATCAGCTATCAAATGTTAAACCCAATACTTTTATTGTTTCAACAATAAAAGGTCCCACCTATATCACTAGGAATAAAACTGAGTCAAAATCTTGTACTGTAAATATCCTGTTCACCACAGTCTGATACCATTCCTTGTCACAGATGACCAGATTGGAATAATTTGTACTTTAAAGGCTGAGTTTTTATGAGTACATTGTTCCAGAGACCTTCCATGGTCCCCCCTTCTCCCTACTCACCCCAGACGACTTGTAAACTACAAGTCTTGCTCCACAGGTTCAGCCCCTGTTCCCCACATTCTATTACATTACTTGTTTTTCCAAGGTTGTTTTTTTCCTTTTGTATGAGTTAGAATCTGGCCTGGAATTTCATATACAAACTTAGGTCAGAGTCACTGTGTCTATAGCCTTCTAACGGAAAGGTCTGGAAATTGTTTCCTGAAACAAAAGTAAAAATATAAAAAAAAAAATGTTGAAATAAAGGTTAAAAATATTAAAAGCAACATATCCATGAAAATGAAAAAATAAGCAACAGATCACAAACCATTTCATGGAACACTGAATCAAACTGTTATGTTTACATTCACTTCACAGACATTAGTTAAACCTCCCAGAAGCCCAAAGAGGTCCATATCAGCTGCAGTACCAGCTGGGGGACTGGAGGAACAGCAATCAAGTGGCAAGCCCTAAGCTACAAAGCAGAACTATGTTGGAGGGAAAATGAGACCACCAAAAAGCTTGACCTCTACAGTCCTGCGCAAGTCACTGGAGCACATCTTGTCTTACCTCCTTAAATTTCCTACCGAGGAAATGGGACCTGTACTGATTTTGTAGTATTGCTGCCCAAGTTTCTTTAGAATATTGGATATATTTACAGATTTGTAAATTCTGAAGCTAGGAGGAACTTCTGCCAAGCTCCTTCCTGGCCTCCTGCATAACAAAGGCCAGAGCACCCCACCTGTCAGCCTTTCATAAAATGTAAAATCAGCAAAGGTTTCACATAACTATGTCTTCATCTCCAGCCACTGAGCACCCATCCTACTCATCATCCCAAACTGTGATGGTATTGTGCCTTTCATAAAGTCGAATTTTTCCATGCATCATCACTTCTTCACTCCATGGGTAAAAAGAATGAAACAGACCTGCATCCTGTCCTCTCAATCTCCAAAGTCTTTAGGGAAAAGGAAGCAGCAGTGTTAACACTAAAAGAATGAATGATCCCTGAAAACTGAGAAGTGACATAAAAATCATACATTCTGTCAATGTACTGTTTGTCATTTGCCAGTGGTCCAAGCTTATGATATAAATATAACTGATTTTTACTAGGCTTGCACTCCAAAATGAAACTCTTGATGCAAGATATCCATTTTCAGTGGTGTTGCTGAGGAAAGGTGAGTAGGTACACTCATATGCTGACAGAGGAAAGACAGCTTGCTCCCATCTTAGTGTCATCAAATGTTTTCTAGGAGGTTTTACACATACACACTCCTTGCATATCAAGTCTCACAATATGGGGGAAGAGGGAGTCCCTTTTAATTTCTGATGTGCTCTAGTGTCAATTCTTGGATTTATATATAGATTCTATTTTAAACATATGAGAATTTTCTACTTATGCAAGTAAACTAAAGAAACTTCGTACCAGCAGATACTTCCCCTCATAACCACACATCTCTGAGATTCAGTCTGAGCTGACATATATACCTACAGAACTGATGTGCAAACTGGGGACTCCAAATATATTGCCACAGTATTTTTTGGAAAAAAAATACGAAAATCATATTAGTAGACATTAGTCCTTCCTAACTAGTATTTAGATATTAGGATGATATCCAGTTCCTGTATTTGTCGGTGAGGCAAAACTTCTTTCACAACAGCAAAAATTTTGCTCAAGTAAAACTTAAATGATTAAAACCCTAAGGAGAAACAACACACACTGAAGGTAAGCAACATATCAGTCATTAACTTACAACTCATAGGAACTTACAATTGCCAGGGCAGGTTGGACTCTCCTTGCCCACACAACAGGCCAACCTCAGCTGCTTTAAAGCAAGGAGAAAGAAATCTCACAATTGGGAGATACGGAATGACCTATCCCTGCCATTGAGGTCTCATCCAAACACCTCTCAGACACCCACACTGCTCTTAGGAAGCACTTTGGCTAAACCCAGCATACTTAAGGTCATGCGAGTTGACACACATTGCCAGACCTTTCAGTCCAAGTGATCTGGTAGCCACAGGACAGACTCCAGCATTCACACAGCTTGCTTCCTTGTGCTGCAACTCCGTAATCCCTGCCTTTGAAAACTCTCCATGAATGCTCAACCCCATGAGCAGAAAAACTCCAAACAAGCCAGTACAGCCTCTCACTCTCATACCGTGCTCCACCTAGAAAGAAATCCCATAAACTACAGTTTACTCTACTGAGTGAGATCAAATGCCCTTGAATATCACCAGTCTCACAGCAAAAAAAAAATATTATTTCACTAACCAGTAAAATGTTTTGCTTTTAGTAATACAACTGGTATGAGCCTTTTCTAAGAGATTAAAACTTTAAACAAGACAGCAAATCCCAGGTAAATTCAACAACAGAGTTTGTGTATCATATCACAACCCATGTAGTCTTTGTTTTTTCTTATAGAGTCATTAGTTAACCTGACATTTTGTTTTGTAGTTCAGTATACAGTTGTTTTATCAAATTGATACAGGTTCTCACCTTTACCTACGCAAAACAAAATGCATCAGTTTGCAATGCTTTGCGTCAGAAAGATTGCCATTAAAACTGATTCTGTGACAGACACTACCAGACAAGCGAAGGGGGAAAGCCTGTCAAATGCTTTCAAGTGGTGGATTTCTAAGCATATAAAGAAAAAAAAAATTAAAAAGAAAAAATGACAAATTCCCCAACTACAAATTCTAAATGCAAACAGCCAGCATTCAAATGGCATTAGCAAGGAAAAATACCAACCCTGAGCAGCACTAGTTCTCCTGAAGGGAGTAGGGAAGTTAAGTATGTTTTTCATGGTTAAAGAGAAAGAAGTTAGACCTTCCCCTGGGAGCAGCTGTGATCTGATCACCACCAACAGATATAATACCAACATCCACAGAACTCCCATTATCAAGCCAATGCATCACTCCTTCCCACATCTTGTCTGTTAGCTTACCGAGCATAGGGGTTGCACTCTAAGTGCCACAAATCACTAGCTAAAATAGTTCTGCCTCTTCAAAGGGGAAGGAAGAAGATTGGGGGGAGCAGTGCACAAGAGGGAGGAGACATGCTTAAAGTGATTTACGACCCCCCTTCGAGAACAAGCCAGACATGGGCAAAGTTTTTTTGCACCTGGACCATTATGAGGCAACAAGGATGATCTCTCAAGGAGCAGAAGACATTCAAATGTACAAGTCAAAGACTAGGACGATTCAATCTTCCCTAGGATCAGCCAGGCTTAAAGAAAAGAAAAATTCTGGGAAAAATATACATCTCTCTCTTTCACAGAGGAAAAGGTAAAGGAGATTAGAAAACAAGAGGTCTTGTGTATTCAAAGTGCTAATTCAGAACTTCTCTCTCTAAGGCACTCATGAAACATTTTAATTGTCTGACTTTGCATTCAAAAACCTTGTTTGCAACTCTTAATTGCAGGCAGCTTTGAACAAATAATTGAAATGCATGACTTGTGGGGCCTGCTTAAACAATTATAATGTGCTTTGCCAATAGGTGCTTTGTCCCATTCTTCTCCCCCCACCTTTTTCATAATGAAAATGAGTTAGCATGATATTTGGAGCAAAGTTAAAACCTTGCTAATTTGCAGCACTGAGATCTGGGACTGTGACAGTGGCCATACCTGTACAACTGCTTATATCAGCAAAAAATGTACTAATAGTTCAACTGAATGCAAAGAAGACCTTTTCATTTTCTGCTGAGAGCAACCCACTGGGAGATTCTTTTCTAAATACAAATCCTTCATATGTCTGTTAGTTTTGCATTTCCTCAGATTTATGGAGCTATTTTCCTGAAAATTCCCTTTGCATGATTTAAGCAGAACCTCTCATAAATATATACAATCTTTCCAAATAGAATTTGAAAAATAACTTTAATAAGACCATATCTTTTTCAGAAAACACAAATTATTTTGGCATAGTCTAGTCAAAACTGTTTTAGGCAACTTACTGTGTTTCTAAAGCTGTAGTAATCTGCAAAATCCACTGTATTAATGAGCAATTCACATTTATCCTTATCCAGGAAAGAGACATCTGCTCATGCCTATCCCTGAAGTTAAAAGTGCCCTTGTGAGAAAAGTTAAATTGGTTCAGACCAGATTATTCAAAGTCATAACCTAAAATGGTCTTCTTTTATAGCGCTCTGTTTTTACTCTCCTAGGAAGTATCTTACCTGTTTATATGCAGATACAGTATATGTTTCTCACTTTGATATCTGAATACATGACATTTAATCTGGGCCTGGGAACTATTCAAGCATATTTAAAACACCATCTGACCTCAGACACTTGTTGGTTCTGGTTGCAGACATGACATAGGCTCTAAACAATATTCTTCGAGTATTATTTTCACTTAAGTCTATTGAATTGTTAACATGCTGACAGTTATGCTGAGTAACACACTTAGCAATTGGGATTACTACATTTGCCAAAAGCAGGACTGTGCGTGTTTCAAGGAAGGAGGGGAGCAACTAATGAGGCATTCACTCTCTTTTAACCCAGTTTCCCCACTTAATTTAGACTCAGGTGGGCACAGGCAGCTTGGACAGCTGATAATCACAGTCACTCAGCCTCCTTCACAGGACCTGGCCTTAAGCAAACAGATGTGGAAACTTAAGGATATAAGTTAAGAACATAAAATCTAATTTAATGAAAAAAATCCCACTGTAACTGTAAATCAAATTTAATCAAAATCTAATATAATCAAATTAGGCTATTAAGAGCTGTTCTAGATGAACTCCAGAAGCTGGAAAAGCTGCAAGAATTTTAAACAATACTGAGACATGTAGCATCCAACCATCTGCCACTACAAGGTAAAGACCTTCTGTTGCTATTGCTCCTAGCTAACATGCTAAGAAAACAGGAAAGAAGCTTTCTGTAGGCCCAGTTTTGTATTTCTCTACTTTAGAATCCACTGTGCAAGAAGACAACTATCTTGTTTTTCCCATTGGTATTAAAAAGCATGAAAAAGATTCAGAACCCTGCAGGATTAGACCATTACCATTTTTGCAAGTAAACTTCACCGAGACTTTAGAAATGTGAGTAAACTAGTTTGGGTTTTATTCCCAGTGCCATAACTCCAGTCTAAATAAATACCTTCTGAATATCTTGCCATAAGGAACTTACCCTATCTATAGCAAGGATAGGTCTATCTTCTTTCATACAAGTTAAAAATTCACACATATGCATTAGCAAAATTTAAGCCCAAGTTTATAAATCACAGTGCAAGTTTATTGGGCCACATAACAGTTTTGTGATAATTATAATAAATGCAAGCTCTGGCAGGAGTTTAATAACTCATTCTGAAAACACTTCCCATGTTCACTACCCATTTCATTGGCTACTCCCATCAATAACCCCACTAACATAAAAACAAGGTCATCCAAGCAACCAAAAGACTGAAAAAAGTTGTTGAGAAGATCAAATTCTTAAAAGCACACCAGGGCCCGATAAATTCTGTTCCAGAGTGCAGACGATAACAAAAACAGAAAATGGCACAACTGGAACCCATTCTCCTAATAAAGTCAGTAATGGAACAAAACTAATCCACAGTTATTCACTCTGTGATTCTCATAGTGTGTCATGCAATACGGGCTTGTCAATGTGGCATTTCATTTGTGGTTTAATCAGCCTATGTGGGGCACAGTATGAACAAAGTAGCAATCATCCCCTTCCCCAGTAAGTACTGTAATGGCATCATTTCCATAACAAACTCATCCTTCACCAGCATGGGATCTAGATATTTGAGTTCTCTCTCCATACACAGACAGTTCTCAGAGCCAGCTATATGAACGTGCAACTCTGCAGCAAGTCACAAGAGACATTTTCATAAAATTTTGCCATTAGTTGCTAGGCAAAAGTCTGTGAGTATTAAATTCAGAGCTTTACTGAGGTGCAGGTTGCATCTGTCAGTTAAAGCTGTCATTCAGAAAAAGAAACTAAGATTTAACATACGCTTTAGGAGAGAATCCAGGTATGAGTTCCTGGGTAGTCTAAGTCTATTGAGGAGTTCCTGGGTAGTCTAAGTCTATTGAGATAAATACAGTTAATGCTAGCAGTGGTCTCATCTCCATGTATTCAGTAATGAAGTCTCTCTTTATTTACTACCTGTATTTTAATACATTGCATTCAGTGTGTTTTTGCATGGACAAACTAAAATGGAAAGTTCTCTGTCCCAAGGCAGCAGGACAGCCACACATAGTAACATATAGTTTAGAAAGTGCATTTCCATGGTCAGAGAGAAACTTACCATAGTAAACTGGGCAAATAAAGGATTACATTGCAGAACTGTGATAGAAAACTGCTGTGTGAAACTATTTTGTGAGAAGCAGCATGGCAATAATCAGTACTCTCAGATTCCCTCCCAAGGACAATCCCTGATTCCATGAATCAAGCCCACCCGGGGGAATTCTTGCTGATACCTAGAGCTGTGCATTCAGAAAGCACAAGCTGTACAGTTGCATGAACAGACAATAATTTTTTTCACTTAAGTATTGTTTAAAACTTAAGCTGGCTAAATATATTAAAGTGAAGGCATAAAAAGATCTACCATATTAATTGCTTGGTACAGACCCAAATTTGGAAAATTGTTTAGTGGACAATTTCCCATGAAATTACTGCAATTCCACACAGGTACTTTAGTCTCACAGTTATGCCTGTGTGTGCCATTTTGGGCATCTGGGCCCCCTGTTTCCCTGTCACTTCCTCCAAGCATCAATAGAACACCTCATTATTGAAGTCCAAGAGCACTACACGTGAAAGAGGGGACCACACCTGGCTACTTTGCTAGCTCTTTTTATGAAGACAAAAAAACCCTGAAGATAAACTCGGGGGAGAGGGGGGAGGGGAAAGGAGGTGAGAGACGGAGGGAAGAAAGAAAGGGACAGAGTGCTATCCCTGCAGCAGCTCAGTGAGGCAAAATTCTTGGTTGAACTCAGGAGGTAGGAGCAGCAGAGCTAAGCAAGCAGTTCTAGGAACAGCAGAGCCAACAAAGCTTAGCCAAAAATTAATCTGTCTCTCAAGACTTGAGCATCCCTCTGGATTCTCTGTTGTCTAATAATGTTTGGAGCTTAGTGACTAGACCTTAGTGTCAGTGTTATTGGGGTTTGTTTCCTCTTTTCAAAAAGCTTACAGGATTTTCAGTCTCTTTAAGAACATTTCAGATTTGATGGTCATTGACCCACAGATTCAGAGAAGATTAATACACTGACAGAAGAGGAGAGAATGATGTATATCCACAGACCAAAAAAAAAAAAAAAAAAATTTCCTTAGGAAGCCAGACTAAAAGGAGAAAGGATAGGAAATCAAAGGTTGTGCAGAAAGAGTTCTCTTCTCCAGTCAACATGCATCCTCTGCCCACATTCTGCAGCCTTGATTATTGATGTGACTCAGTAGTATTATCTCAGTGTAAATCTCTTGCTTGTCACAAGTGCAACAACCCACCTGTTACCATCAGTAAAGCTTTTCTGTCAGGCAATAGGTTGGGCCACCACTGCATTCAAAAGATTTTTCAGTAGAATTAGCTTGATTTAGGTTCAACATATGTAGAAGTAAATTAGTTATTCCAATATAATATGTACTGCTAATAAAACAGCCACTCTATTAGTTTCAGGAAACCTGAACTCTAATTACAATAAGACTCAAGAGCCTTTTGATTTGTAAAGTGCACATCAAAAATACTTTTCTGTACAAAGATTTCACTTATCTTTTGTGCTTTACCTACTATTCCAGATACTTAGTATCCAAAATACTTCCTCTGAGAAATGTCTGAAATCTTGCAAAAACTTGTAATTATGAATGAAAAAAGAAGTATTTTTATGGCACTGATGAAACATTGATCTAAAATAAATACAAAGTATTTGAAGAATTTTAGGTCACCTAATATCTTAGAAGAAGAACTAACATGAAACTTGCTTTATCTAAGAATTTAAACTAAGTTATCTTCCAAGTGAAATTTTACATACCAAACCAAAGAAATTTGAGAAGCTGAAAAAAACTAGGCATCTTGACATTAGTGCAATTACCACTAGAAATTTTCTGGAAGAAAAGTGTGTTGACTTCAGCCTGATAACTGTATTGCTGAAGAGTGATTTTCAATAGAACCTATTAAATAAAATAAATCAATAATGTGTCTCCAAACCACAGGAAAATCTCATATCATGATTTGAATTTGGGCACATAGTGGGATACAATACATTTATGCCAAAGCAGATTTCTAAAAACAATTTAATGTACGCAGCTCAAAAAACCCAAAACACTATACCTTGCAAAATTATGTTAACAGAACAGAAAAAAGAAGCAGGATGACAAGTGCAAGAAGAAAGCAAGCAATGGTCATCTGACTGACCTAATAGCCAGCCTTCTGTGCCATTCATACATGCTACGGTTGTTTCAAAATGGCATGAATTGACAACGCTCTTTTAAATTTCTCAAAAAATAGGTGTGGAATGAAAATGCCAACAGTAATTACAGCTCAGGTGCCTGAGGCAACAGAATTATTGCTGAGGTGTTTAAATGGTGTGTGAGTTTCTGTTTTATTTTCATAGAGAAATACGATTTTTAAAGTAACTGCTGCAATTGATGTGCAAATTTTGACACATTTTGTATGACAAGCGAGTAGCCCAGTGGTACACGTGCAGATCAGTAATAGAACATTTCAGTTACCTGACTAGTGGGTGTTTGGAAGGAGAAGGAAAAGGTTTGCAATCATGCCCAGTAGCAAAATGATTCCCAGAGGCTTTTGCTCTCTACATTATTGAGCACCTGAACTCTTCTTATGGAACAAACTCAGATAGTATTGGCAATTCCCTGGTGTGAAAGCTTTGGGTGCATAAAAGCAGAAGGCAGAAATACATGGCTTCACTGATTTTAAAACATTCACAGATGACCTAATAGCTTCCATATTCCAATGGGACATGAATTTCATTTTAATTTAATATGCAACCCTAAGTATATCAGGAAAGTGGCTTTAGTTCCACCAAAATTCTCTGGAAATGTAAAGGCACTCACCTCAAACTGATTTTTCAAAGAACTGACTACTTCAAAACAAAGGAACAGATAACGCAAGCCCACTTGGACTTATTAGGAAACACAGTACTGAAAAAATGTATCACAAGCAAGAGCAGTAAGATACACCAGTCTTTTAACATGTAGTGCAAATAGCAAGTAGTTCCTCTTTCTATAGAAGCCTTCTGGAATATTGGAAGCCCAAAGAATGCTTGGTACTTTGCATTGCAGAGTTTCTACTTTCTTCCTCGTGGGCATCTTCTTCTGAAAGGCCAGAGAGAACACAGAAACTTTCAAAAAATTCTTAATCCCAAATATTTTATTTGGTTTTTTATTTTTCCTCTAGGAAAGGAAGGAGGTAAAAATGTATTTGTAATGGGCTTCATATGTAAAATGCTATGCAATTTTCTCCAATTATATTTTTTTAAACATGGAAATTTACTGATAAATCTCAGCATGCCTCTGTGAAAAGTGGATATACAAATGAACAATGCAAAGCGGTTATAAAATAAGGCCTTATCTAGTCTGATTGTTTTTCACAGAAGCGCTCCCTATAAAAAATTAAATTTAATAAAAAAATAAGAATTTAAAATAAATAATATAATATTATTATATAAAATAAACAATACATTTTATTAAAACAAATTATAATTATGTTACCAAAATGAGAAAGGCTATACCTGTCAAAATATCTCAGCAGAATAAGAGACTTCCTTTTTACTTAATCATTTACTGTAATTTAATTTCAGTCAGAAGAGGAAAAGAAGAGGTGAATAAGGTCAGCTGGTAAAGAAGGTTTGAATAAGACTCTCTGTGATTTTCTGGGAACTGCTGGCAAATGACTAAGTCATGAGAGGCACAATACCTGGTGCTATAGTCAAGGCTATGGCACAAGAGGAATAAAAGGAGTCCACCTGCTCCTGGCTTCAGCAATGCACTATTTATTCATTTCCTAGAGATAATGAACACAAGCACAGCTGAATTAGTCCTTTTTTAATTTACCACTGTACTTCTGAAACAGCACAGGCAGGGACAGAGTTGAGCTGAAGGACAACAGGATGAACTTGAATGTAAAATGTCACAATTTATTTGTCCCTAACTATAGTTCTATCCTACCTAGAAGCAGCACAGTAAATTCTCTTACTTTCCACTCAGTAAAGTGCTTTGTAGAAGGGTTTTATAACATCACCTTCTAAATATGTTCATCTTTGTCTCTCCTCTCTCTTCAGCCTTTCTAGGGCAACTTTTCCATATAAATTTATTAGGAAACAATTTATAGTATTACCATCAATAATTCTTTCTGTACCACTGTAAATATGCACAAAGGTTTACAAAACTGACAAGGCAAGTTCCTGCTCCAAGGGCCTGTTTTAGTTATTAAAGTCTTCATACTTATTAAACTAATATACTTTAATGAAGATTTTAAAAATTAATTATTAACAGATCCTAAATAAGAATAAAGACCAGTTGGTTCTGACGATAATGTCCAAAAATCCTTAGTTTTCAAGGAATATCTGAAGTATTATTACCTTTAGTTCAGTTATAATTTATTGATATCAAAGTTCACAGCACCTGGAGCAAAATGTACAGTGCAATAGAAGTAAAACAAAGAGTTTCAAACCATCCACACAGAGAACTGGCATTCTGTCATCTCAGCACTGAAAAGAAAGAAAAAGGGTTTCTCAAATTTACTGTTATGAATAAGCCCCTCTTTCCCTCCCTCCACAATTCTTTAGCTCCTTGTATGCAGGCAGGACTCTGGGCTAGCACATGAAAAACAGCAGGCTGGCATACCCTTCATGCTAGCTCCTTATTCTTTTCAATTTACTTCTTCACTTAAAAACAAAGTCATGACAGTTGATGTGACAGCCTTGAAAATATAAGCCAAGAGCAGAAGACGGTTAAGATCTGCCAGCATCTGGCAAAGCCTAGCAAATGGCTCTGAGAGGAGTGGCCTGTACAGACTGTTTCTAAGGGTGCTATCTATCAATTCCAATTTCATTAAATATTTTGTTGACCATGAAAACATGGAAGACAAAAAGGAAGATCCACATTAGAGAAAATTCCACAGGAGAGCTAGAGCAAATGCAATCATGATATGAACGTGCAGTTAACCAACTTGACTGGTATGTACATGAGTGGAGTTCATCTTGTGGGAGAAAGATGAGGAGGGAGGCTTGGGATTGGATAGACACAGAGAATGAAAGTGCGGTAAAAGGAGCTAAGGAGGTGATGGGATAGGACAGGAATAGACTGGAGAGGTTCAGAAAGGAGGCGGCAATTCACAGGGCTTGGGCAAAGGAAACTACTAGAGTTCCCATAATTTCACAGCCCTCACATGGAATCAAAGATTCCTCAAACATTACCACTTCTCTGCCCTATGCTGCTTTGGCCTCTCACTCACTTGGTGCAGAGAGAGACAATTTACTACTGTCATCAGCTAAAACCACCTCTGGTACAACTTAAGACCATTTCCTTTTATTACTTGGGAGAAGAGACCCACACCCACTTTGCTGTAACCTCCTTTCAGGTAGTTGTAGCGAGTGATAAGGTCTTCCCTGAGCCTACTCTTCTCCAGGCTAAACAACCCCAGTTCCCTCAGCCACTCCTCATAACATCTGTGCTCTAGACCCTTCACTAGTTTTGTCGCCCTTCTTTGGACAGGCTCCAGTGCTGCAATGTCTTTCTTGTAGTGAGGGGCCCAAACCTGAACACAGTGTTTGAGGCCTCAACTGTGCTGAGTACAGAGGGATGATCCCTTCCCTAGTCCTGCTGGCCACACTATTTCTGACACAAGCCAGGAAGCTGTTGACCTACTTGGCCACCTGGGCACACTGCTGGCTCATATTCAGCCAGTTGTCAACCAACACCTCCTGGTCCTTTTCCACCAGGCAGCTTTCCAGCCACCCCAAACCTGTAGTACAGCAGTTGTGACCCAAGTGCAGGCCCTGCTACTTAGCCTTGCTGAAACTCATACAACTGGCCTCAGTCCATCAATCCAGCCTGCCCAAATCCCTCTGTAGAGCTTTCCCACCCTCAAGCAGATCAACACTCCTGCCCATCTTGGTGTCGTCTTCAGACTTACTGAGGGTGCACTCAATCCCCTCATCCTGATCATTGATAAAGATATTAAACAGAACTGGCCCCAATACTGAGCCCTGGGGAATACCACTTGTGACTGTCCACCAAGTGGATTTAACTCCATTCACCACCACTCTTTGGGCCTGGCCATCCAGCCAGTTTTTTATCCAGGAAAGAAAGAGTACACCCATCCAAGCCATGAGCAGCCAGCTTCTCCAGGAGAACACTGTGGGATACTGTGTCAAAGGCTATACCAAAGTCTAGGTGGAAAACATCCACAGCTTTTATGTCAGCCACTAAGTGGGTCACCTTGTCATAGAAGGAGATCAGGTTAGTCAAGCAGGACCAGCCTTTTATAAGCCCATGTTGACTGGACCCGATCAGATGGTTGTCCTATTCAAGATGAGCTGCTCCATAACTTTCCCCAACACCAAGGTCAGACTGACAGGCCTGTAGTTCCCTGGATCCTCCTTCCAGCTCTTCTTGTAGACTGGCATTGCATTTGCTAACCTCCAGCAAACTGGGACCCCCAGTTAGTCTGGACTGCTGATAAATGATGGAAAGTGGCTTGATGAGCCAGCTCCCTCGGTACCCTTGGGTGGATCCCATCCAGCTCCATAGACTTCTCTGTGTCTAAATGGTGTACCAAGTCATTAACCATTTCCCCTCGGATTACTTGGGCTTCATTCTGCTCCCTATTCCTGTCTTCCAGCTCGGGGGGCTGGGCACCCAGAGAATAACTGGTCTTACTATTAAGGACTGAGGCAAAGAAGACATTAAGCACCTCACCCTTTTCCTCAGCCTTTGATTATTTTCCCTCCACATCTAACAGAAGATGGAGATTTTCCTTAGCCCTCCTTTTGTTGCTAATGTATTTACAGAAACATTTTTTAATTGTCTTTTATGGAAGTAGCCAGATTAATTTCTAGTCAGGTTTTGGCCCTTCTAAATTTTTCTTTGCACAACCTCATGACATCTTTGTAGTCCTCCTGAGTTGCCTGACCCTCCTTCCAAAGGTTGTAAACTTGCTTTTTTTTTCCTGAGTTCCAGCCCAAGCTTTCTGTTCAGCCAGGCTGGTCTTCTTCCCTGCCAAGTCATCTTTTGGCACATAGGACTGCCTGCTCCTGTGCCTTTAAGATTTACTTCTTGAAGAAGGAAATCAATACTAAATGGGATAGGAAATTTGGTAGGTCAGAAGGTAACAATGATTTCCAGGTTATGTATTTGTATGACTACCACATATGTACTCCGAAGCACACTAGTAAATAGACTCCCTCACTTCATTTCTTTATAATCTACAGGGAGGACAGAGAGCAGCCACAGTGCTAGCGTTGTACAATGAGACCGTGATGGTTTGTATGTACCAATGTCCAGAAGGGAATAGTGCAACTGCAGTAGGACTCCTTGGTTTCAAACATCTCCCCTTTACACCTTCACAGGCAGGAAGAATGAGCTGGATCTAGTGACTGTGGTGATGGCCTAATGGATATCAGGGAAATATTAAATTCAGCAACTAATGTTGAGATAAACATAAAAGGTCTTACAGAAAGTGACCACAAATCCTCCTGCAGATTTCAGCAAGCTTTGGATCAGGCCCTATTAGAGCAACTCCCAAGCTCTGACTCTGGTGACCAGTTGCAAGGCTCCTGCCCTTCATTTTATCACCTTATCGTTCATTTTCTTCCAGCTCATGACCTCACTAGCAAAAGCCAAAGTCCGCATCTGAGACACTTGGCTTTCCATAGAAACACAAGACATGACTAATTTAATATGAAAAGCAAAACATAAGACTCGAGTTATAATAGTCACACTTACTACCATGTAAACCATTTCATTTAAAAATGAGCATAAAACTAAGTGCAGACAAGAATAACTTTCATATCAGAAGACAAATATCACTGGTATAATAATAATGTAAAATTAAAATATTAGAATCAGCTAAACTTAGAAGATAGATAGCAAAATGAATAATATATGCAAGTACAATCCAGAGTTCTGTTTTATGCATACAAGGGGAATAATTAACTGATCTGGAAACATGTAAATGAGGGCTTAAAAGCATTTTCAAAACAGCACATCCAATTTCAGTTACACACGCAGAAGTTGCTACATTATAATAATTAGATTTTTTTTCACAAAAGATTTATTTATTTTGAATAGGAGTATTAAATATTATACTAATTACTAGTTATTTTACTTTGTACCCAGGGAAAAGGAATGAATATTCATTAATTCCTCAAGCAACCAAACCCCAACAGACCAGACAGATTCCAGCATAGCTACTGATAAGTGTGGAAAATGTTTGGTACAAAATCAGGCTCACTCCACAAATCATAGCTCTGTCTTTTTCACATGTTAAATGCGTTACAAGAAGCAACAGAACCACAAATAAAACTATAATACATCAGTGTTTTTCCTTTTACTTTTTAAGTGTCTTTTTTTATATTACCCTCTAGAAAGCTTTTTATTAGTATTATTTTGGGAATATTATATCCAGTTTGCCGTGGTAAAAAAGGTAAAACTCAACATATTCCAGAGATGATTAATAATCAAAACATCTTCTGCTTATTTGCCTGTTCATTTTTTTTTTTTTCTAGTAGAAGAAGCTCTACTGGCTTCCTATCATCATCATAGCAACACTTGTCCATCAGATACAAACTGGCACATAATCATCACATACTTCTCAGCAGCATGCCAGCATAACTGTCTAGCTTAAAGACAAGAAACCCATTCAGATTCCATACTTTATTTGTTAAGTTAAGACCAAAACTTTTCAGTGACAATTGTTCTGGGGATCCATAACTTTTAGAATGTCCACGGGGAAATATCATAGAGGTGCTTTATTTTTCAGAGGTACTGGCCACATGGTGATTTCTGAAACTAAGCCATTTCAGAGCATTTCCAAATGGCTGTCCAACTCCAGCTCTGGAAGTCATTTTAAAAGTAATGTGTTACTAATGGCTGGGTAAGATGAAGGGAATCAACCAGTCACCAGAATCAGAGCAACCATCAGGCTAAATAACTGCAGAGCTTGCTGTCTGCTGTCAGCCACTGTTTGGACTCTCTCCATATGTGCATGGATAACACTTCCCAGGTTCCTCTGAAGACCAGCCATTCCCACCTAAAGATCTTCAGAACAATTGAAGACAAAGAGAGAGTGAAACCATCTGTCTGTAAGTTAATTTGATATTTATGTTGTGATTCCCATTTGTGTTGTTTCATTCAAATCCAGAATAGTTGCAAACTGACTACATTTATTTCTCAAACTAGACCTAAAATTTATGTGAATTAGGTTGACTCTCTAGACAATGTCTCAACAGAAGGTATGAATTCTGCATTAGTTGGGATGCTTTCTGTTACTCTAACAGTAACAATTCCACTCTTCATTTTAAATTGTCTTTATTTTACAGTTACATATACTGTGAGATTAAATTTAACATGCACGGGTCAGAATCTAATCACTGACATAATAGCTAACCCATTACTTTATACTATTTTTTTATTAAAACGTTACTGTTTATTAAAACATCATTGAAAAAAAAATCCCTCAAAATTAATGAAGTGCATCCACATATTTCTAAGAGGTCGAAGTTTAAAAAGATAAAGTGCTTTAAGAGAATTGAAAATTTAAGTATTTACACTTTGTACTTTGAAATCAGTTTACAATTTCACATTTAGATGCTCTCATGGAAGGTTAAAATCTCTTATTTGGACACTCAAATTGATACAAACAGACATCAAAAAACCCCCTCTGTTCCCTATACAGAGAATGTGTACCTGATACGATCTAGTGATTTAGATGCAAGATTTACACAGCTTTGAAGAGTATTTAATAATGTACCTAAAATATTTTTCTGAGCTGCACAAATCTATTGATTCTCTCATTTTACAATAATCCAAACTGTGCTCTCTCTTAAAGACACCTGACACTGCTCCCCCCTTGTAATTACAGTGTAAAATAGCTTCGCTTCTATTGACTCTTTGCACATTGTTTTGTGCATGTACAAGGAAAGCAATATCTTCCGAGTTTAAAGAATGAACACCATATCATCTATTGAGGAATTAATTAATTCAAGTAATTTTATAAATCCCACCCAAAAAATGCATTGAAAAAAATTAATAACCATATTAGAAGAACATATGTATGTAGTAAAGCTAAAATTACCTAAAGTCCCTTCAGATACACCAGCCTTCTGGGAAGTGAATATACCTTTTTTGAGTCCAGAACTGGACTAACTTTTCCCACAATGAGAAGAATGAGGGGGTTTTTTGTTTGTCTTGCCTGAACTAACATCCAGAAATACAAACACATTAAATCTCAGGCATTAATCTTACATTTCACATGCAGTTACCAATACGTTTGAACCAGCTCTAGTTCAGAACAAAGCATGGAAGCATACAATGTAGTGTCTAAAAATTTATCAGGGCCAGATCACAGATGTGCATTAAAAGTAAACTGATGGCAAATTCTTTGTATCTTGGCATTATGTCCTCTATTGCTAACACTGTAATGCAGGGCATATGCCCTATTCCTAAACATTTAAATGAATGCTAAAGTTCTTTCCCAAACAAGAGGATATATGAAGAATTGTATCACGGAGCTAACCAATTATTTCAATTATTCTATTACTTTTTTTTTAAACTTCCCTTGTTCTTTTAAACTGATGAGGTCAATTTATGGCATGCCATGATTGGTAGAAAACAATACTATGACATAAAATGCATCATTAATATTTTAAAAACCTGTATGATACGTCTGTATGAATAAATAACATAAAAGAAACTAATTAAAACAAAGCCACTGAAGTATAAATAATATTAAAAATTATCATTTGGCAAGCTACTGAAATAAACTAATAATTAAGGTATTTACCATCAGTCTAAAACAATGCAGTCGGGATTGGGTTAAGTGAGCTGTGGGCATGCTGGGGGGTGATACACTGGTCAGAATTATCCTTTACTAATTTGAGATAGTACTATAAAACATGCACTGAAATCTGTCAAAGAAAATGTTATTATATTAAATGTTACCTTTTTCTGCTACTCAAGTAATTAATTATTTAAACTGTTACGAGAAAGAGAGTCTAGATTCACACACTTGTAAAGACTAGGAGGATATTTAAAATTCATTACAGTACATTAAACTTCCACTGATTAGTTAGCATCACTGCAAAATAAATAAATAGCCAATTTGCTTTGATCAGCAGAAATTCTGATAAAATCAGCAAAACACCAATTAAAATGTGAAAAATGTCACCTACTGTCATTATTCTAATGGAACTAAGACATATAGAAGAAACTGATTCAATGTTTATTTTCATATCAGCTGTGTCTTCAAACTGTAAATCATTACAGCTTTTACTTGCATCTCTTTCTCACAACCCCAGAATTAATTCTGTAGATGGATTTACTATGGGCTGCATCATACTAGAATAGACCATCCTATCATAAACAGAATAATAAGGTCTTGCTGCACGTCTATGAACTCCTGTTGGGAGGGGTAGTGGGGAGTAGCAATTCACTCAGAAATATGTGAACAGAGATGAAACTTGACATCTGGGATTTTTGCCTAAAACTTTGTTCTTTGGAAGCAGGTGGAAGGGAATGAAATGATTAAGTAGAGGTGCTATATTTACAGTTATACACATTTCTTATTTATTGAGTTCCTCAGCTTTGAGGCCCTGAGCCTGCAAATAACTGCATAGTTGCCTGTAAATTGGCTAGAATGCTTTGAAAACACGAAAGGCAAAATCTCAATAACTGGCCTGCAATTTGTAGCAACCCTAACTTTATCTAATAAGGAGATTTCATACAAATAAACAATTCTTATGCCTACACAAGCTTCTGACAATGCCAGTGCTTCTAATTTCACATATATAATCTTCATCTGAAGTGATTGCTAGGTATCCAGTTAAAATAATCTGAGTAAATTATTTGGGCTTCTGGCTGTTTCAACTGAACACAGGCTGAACTTTTTGAGCATGGCTATGCATTGAGTTGAGCTACTGTGTACTTTCTATCACCTTAGAAGTCTTGAAGCTCTCAGAGAACCACACCATCTGTTCTACGTACCAGTTGCCCATAGTGGAGCATGAGGAACACAAAAAAAAAAAACTATGGCCTACTAGAAATAAAAGATTATTAGTATTTATTCTCTCTTTGGGATATCATTTTGGTCAGACAACCTCTGGGTGAGCCAGTGTCCCCTGTGAAGTGTTTCTTTATGTACATGTGCCAGTTTCTTTGTGGTTTATTTGCCTTTTAAAACTCTGAATTGGGAAATTTTCATAGTACCCAAAATGCAAACTGAGAAGAGTTTAGTACTTGATCCACTAGAATCACTCAGCCCCTTACTGACTACTGTCAGCAACAGCTGGCACTTGTTTAGAGATTAATTACGGACTTGCAACCACAAAGACATAGTTCTGGAACAAAATACCAGCTAACAGGGAATTAAAAAGCTCAATCACAAACACATACTTCTCTTGGAGTGGAGTTCCTGTGAGAGATTAACCGAGTGCCCTTGCAAAACAGGATTCCTGTATCAATGACAGCTTAAGAGACATGAAGTCAGAGTTTATGTGCAAATGCAAAAGAAGGCAGAATGCACAGCAGCTTGAAGAAAAATACTAAAACTAACCTTGGAGTCAGTGAAGGAATTCAACAGTAAAGACCTGTCAGATATAAGGTATAGTTCCTGAAACAACCTTACAAGGTCATTTCTCTCTTCCCAGCTCTCATTACCCTTCCCATGCTGACAAAATTTGCTCAGATGGCACAGCAGCAAAGAAAAACCACCACCTAGATTTCTGAGGTGTGAACACACAGACTTTGGCCCAAGGCTTGCTTTCTCTCACCACCTGTGACTGTGTCAGGCAAAAACTTGAGCAAGCTAACTATGCTGATGGCTAAACACAGTACAGATACATACTGGTCTGCCACAATCAGTATCAGGTTGCCCTGAGCCTCTTAAAAAGTTCCTTTATTTTGGTCTCATGAAAAACTAATAGATGCCATAACAATTCTTTAACTGGTATTTTGATTTCTACTGAAGGATCATAGTCTAAGAATAGATAGCCAAAATTCATGCTGTAAAACAGCTGCTGACCAGAATCAATAGGAATCAACTAGGTATTTTTGTTTCATTTTTTTCTTTTTAAGCAGCAAGGGAAATGGGGTTTACTTGTACAAATGCTTATTGTCCAACACACTGTAATGTCTGAATTAATTCTTCATGATGGCCCAGGTCAATTTAACATAAACAAGTATATAAGAATGCTAAAAAAAGAGAAACATTAATATATTCAGCTGTTTTTCTAGTCACCAGTCTTCATGCTCGGTTTCAGGTCATCGTAAGGCAAGGGAAGTGCAGTCATGGGAAACAGATCATGTACTCTAAAATGCACACCACATCATGGAGTCCTATCACCAGAATAAAATGTAGCTTTGGGTCATATGAGGCTACTTATTAACAGGTTTTGGGTACAGCCAAGAAAAGGTGGGAAAGATTACATGTTTTCTGCTATGTGCTTTTTTGTGTCCAGCATCTCTAAGCCTCCTGATACAGACATACGATTTCTGTCACCAGTACATGCTGGTATGAAATTTTGTAAACTATTATGTTAAAAACAAGGAAGGAACTCAGTGTTTAGTCTTAACAATCAGAAGAAAAGAACATTCTATGAGTAGAAGACAAAATTTCATGCCAGACCCACAAAGCAGGTAACAAAAATTTACAGAATCTGAGGACCTGGCCTTACAGCTCTTACTGTGTCTGCATATATGATGTGCAAAGAAGACACTAAAGCTAATGGTTCTAAGTGATCAAGAAATTCTCACAGCCTGTGAATCTCTGATTCTATGAGAAAGTGCCATTTTAAGATAATAAAAAGATGCAAGATGCAACACAGATTCTCAGTTACCACACTTAATGTCCTTGGGTTTAAGTCAGTCCTTTAACACTATTTCCAGGCAGAACTTGTAATTTATTAATTAGTGTTCTATGATATTCATTCTTTCTGAAACCTGCATCTTTCAAAACATTTTTCTCCACTACTGCAGTTTTTTCTAATATGCAGGAAAAATAGGTACTCAAAATGAAATGTTACTCTGAAGTTCAGTAATTTCGATGGAAAGTTACATATACACTGGTAATCGTAAATGGTCTGAGGTTTGAATGATTTTTCCACTCCAGTTAAATATATTGGGAAGTATATTCAAATAATTAAAAAGTGCTGGAAATAAGCAGTATTTGGAATTAATGGAAGCTATATATTCACCCTGTTGCATTCATTATTTTTAAATTATAGTTCCCACAGATTAAGAAATGCAGTGAAGTTAAAATGAAGCAATTTTGTTGCTAAATATTGTCATTTAGATTAAAATATGTCTGCTGAATCCAAAAGCCAAACACTACTACTGCTGCTGCTTTTATTATTTGTAAAAACTAAAATAAACTGCCAACAAGCAATGAGCAACAACTGGGAAAACATTAAAAAAAAGAATAAAAGCCCCAGCATCCCCATCTCCCTGAGTAACTATTTTCTTACATGGTATGGGTTGCCAATCATATAATGTACACATCAAGAAAGTAATGTTATATTAATTGCACATTTCTAAATAGCTTAATAAGGGATCTATACATTATAGATGCTGTAACATATAGTTGAGAATCCAAAAGGCTAAAAGGTTGCTCATAACCCTGTCTTATCCATTAGTTACAGGCTAACACCCCTTATTTCAAATGCACAACCTTTACCATACTGGTAACACAGTAAATAATTTAAAACCTTTTATAAGCCATTTTTAAGCGAATGTGACTGATTCAAAGTAACAATTAAAGGAAGAGTGGAAATTCTTGTCCTGACAGGAGTTACACAGGAGCTGGCTCATGCAAATGCACAGGTCTACAAACCCAAACATTGATCTTCCAAATCCTCAAATCCATATGGATTTCTGATAATTTCAGATTGGATCCTTTATCTGGGGAAGAATTTATCTGAAGCAAACTACTGGGCAATTTTATACCTATCCTTTAAGGATATTTAACAAAATGTTAAATACTAGCAACCTTTGTTCACTGACGACAGAATAAGGGATCTTCCACACCAGAGTGGAAAAATCTTAATTTTAAAATACACTATTCACCACCAATCAACATATATAAATTAAAAATTCAGCCATGAGTTTTCATTACATTAAAAACCCCACTTGTTTCCTCTGAGGCACAGTTTCATTCCAACAACTCGAGACAGATGGTAAAGTTTTATTGTGACCAATTTTCTATTTCAAAATTTCAGTGCATTTTAAAAGCAAACATATGAAATACATTTTAAATTTATTTCCTTCACACCTGTGTAGAATTTATATAAATGTCACCAACCAGGTCTTACCACATTTCTATGGTTCCATATAGACTTTATCAACCTTTTTTTTTTTTTCATTCCATTCAATAAGATATCATATTTTTTATTAAATTGAAACAAATCAGCCAGGGCAAATAGTTCTATGGGGTGGGGGCATATCTCCTAAATGATGTTGCCAAATAAGTTACCATTTTTAGTATTTTCCTATATTCTTTCCATGCTGTCTTACTTTGACATTGTTGGCAGCTGAAGGAACACAAAAATACTTCAGAATAAAACCTCTTCTCCAATACTTTTATGGAAAAAGTGAAAATGATATTCCAGAAACTCCTTGAGAATGCCCATTCCAAGGACCTCACCAGTGGCACAATATGAAATGACATCTGAAGAGTTCAACTATGTGGAAATTGAGGTGCTTACCTGGCTCAAGACTTCTGGGCTGGATTGTAACTGTAGTATTTTCCATTAATTGCCATTCATCATTCTCTTTACAACAGCTCCAAAACCAATATGCTGTTCATTAGCTAGAAAAGAAAAATGAAACCAAACCTAAACTAAAATGAATTTAAAAGAAAGAAAAAGAAAAGGAAATGAGAAAAATCACCTATATGTTTTACAAGTGAGAAGCATTTGTTAAAGCATTTATAAAGAAGTAATTTTCAGTTAAGTACATACTCAGAACACTATGAAATCTTTAAAGGGTATATGACTAACAAGTCAAGGAAACAAGTTTTCGTTTTACGCTACTTGGTTATACTGTTTATTTCCTAATAGTTATACATCCATAAAAGGCCAAAGGACTCTGACCTTGGCAAGCTAACTAAGCAAGAAAAGGCAATCATGTGTGCAAGGTTGTCACCTACACTACAAATTATGATAAAATATATCTCAGTATTGGAAAAAATAGCTGTATGTCTTCAGTGACATCCACTGTAGTACATTTAAGGATTTGAATAGGACAGCAATTTATTTTGCACTAAAATGTTTTATGGTTATCATAAAGCATTATGTCTTCAGAGACTGAAAGGTGATGTTTTTATGGACTGTTGCTTCTTGTTGCATTATCTTCACAGATCAAAAATTATCCCTCTTTTTTTTTCCTTTTTTTTTTTTTTTTTTAAAGTGCCCCCCTATTGCCCCGCTATAAAAGATGTTGCACGATGCTTCAGTCTGATAAAAAGGAAACTGTGTTAAACAAAGTATACAAGGAACATATTTCTAACACAGAAGAGTTTTACAATGAATGATTATCCCACTAATTAGTGAAATAAATAATAATAATTGCCTGTCCCTCCTCATTAGACTCTCAGAAAGGAAATGGAGCCCCAAAGCAGAGTTCTAGCTTTTGATTTGAAAAATTGGACCTTGTTAATTTTATTATCACTTTGTCAAAAAGCCAGTCCTCTTGCACAATGACAGGTTGGAAAAAGTGACAGGCAAACTAACTGATGTGCAAAATATCCCATTTTTAGCTTAAGAATAGTTTTGAGGTAGTAATTGAGTAACTTGATGTGGTTAGTTTGCTCCTGATATATCCATTCTGAAGAGCCTGAACTACCAGTGAGGATTAGGAGGAACAGATATACAATATGTGCTTTTGACACCTTAATCTGATGGATTTCAGGCTTATCTAAGTCTATATGAATTGTAGATAGTGTATAAATTGATTATGATTGAATATTATTAATATATCAAAGCCCTTTCCCCTCAATCACATGTTCTTCAGCCTTTGACCAATGTCATGCTTTCACATAGCTGACATTGGTCCATGCTTCTGTCACCTTTGGATTGTCCTCTTGCAGGCCACTTTTTTCCAGACATTCCTTAAAATTCTGTATTTTACACAGAAACAGAGTGCCTGACAAATCCAGCACATCTAAACACATTACTTGATGCTGCAGGAGTTTCACTGGCTTCTAATGAGGCAGTGATTTAGCCTTAAGGGGTCTAGTTTCATTTCGATGCGTGCATTAATGGAGTTACGCAAGTCACATAACTAATCAATTTATCTAGGCATTAATATAGCTCTCATCACTGTGGTTTCCAAGCACTTCAAAACAAGCCCACAGAGGCCTTCAGAGGATCATCACAGAGAAGAGGCCCACAAGAACCTTTTGTTCACTAATACTATATTACACATTTCCCCCTTTTACCCCCCAAGTACTGGCAACAACTTTGAGGCTCTTGGACAGTGTTGTCTAACACCAGTAAGACAGAAAAATCAAAATACCCTACAGAACCCAAAAGAGATGAGACTAAAATATGGATAGCCTTTTTAAGAACAAACACGGAAATTTTATTTACTGCTTTTAAGACTAGTCCTTGCCATAAACCCAGGATGATCTATATAAAACATCCTATAGCTGTCCAAAGTTACAGTCACAGAAGAAAAAAAGGAGTCTCCCAGTTTTCCATTAAACTACACTTACAGAGAGTCTCAAAATTCAAACCTTGGCAATTTAATCTTATACCTCTTCTAACCCCCATCCACAGTTCCCCCAGCTAATCCCTTTCTGATACTTTCTCTTGTCTCCTCATCGGGCAGACTACCGGCTCTAACTCCTCCCACCCTGTTCCCCACTTTTACAAGTCAGAACCAGAGCTTTTCTTCCCCTCTGGAAATACCACATCATCTTGGATGAACCTGGAGAGGCTTAGTTTTTCACAAGCAACCCTGAAAAGCCATTCATTGCCTTATATTAATTTCAGTATTTCACTTTCAATAAAGTAAAGTTACATTCAGGCTCTACCCATGAGGAATTTTTACCTGCTTGACATAAATAATTTTTCAGAGTAATTTAATTAAAACAGTGAGAACAGCTGGGTGGAATCCTAACACTGGCTTAATTCAGCTCAGCATGCACCTGATCTTCATCAGTGGGAGCACAGCTGAAATACAACTGGTAATGCATTTTTATATAAACTTTGCTCCCAATCCTTGATGCTAGTTTAGTTGCAGAACGTACTTTTAATAAAGACCACTCAATTTCTATACTGCATATGTGAAATCAATGCTACAATTGAGGCTTTGTCTTCACAAAACCCAGTGCATTGGTATTATAATGGCTTTGTAATGAATTTCAAATAGGGAAGGCAGTACCAGAACAATTGCTGTTTCATTTTATTTTTACTTACTGTCACAAAATTTAGAGCAACATGACAAATTAATACAATGGCCTGGATGCTAAAACATTTACTTACTGAAAGTAAACTAAAGGTCATGTTAGAGAAGAGACCTTATATCATGAACAAGATAGCTTTAAAACAAGATAGTTTTGAAGAGCCTCCTTCAGGCTGCAGCATTATAACACTAAGCACTTCCTGAATGACCCAACATTATTATTTTCTATTGCTTTATAATTTTAGTCTTTCAGATATTAAGCTTCAACGTCCAGTGTAAAAAGCAACAATCTCAACACCAAAACAGCAAAAACCCTAAGATAGTCTTCCAAATTTTCCATCCTTCACTCATTTGTAACCGAAAATTAAGCTGCAGATTTTCACATGTGCTAGATAAGGAAACTTGCTTGCAGTGTTCCAAAGTCTTTCCCACCATAGGGTAAAAAATGGCTTTTTTTGACTAACATAGGGAAGCATCATTTTGGAATATTTACACTTCTTCAACTCCTTTCTTTCTTTGGTTATACTTCTCGGTAGAGTAAGAACTGATAATTTTTCTCATTTTTGTATTGTACATAGCACAGGATTTCTTTTGGCATTATGAAACACTCCTGAAGCAAATTCCATTGACAAACACACAGAACGTCTAAATAACTGTCATTTCCCAAATAGAAAAGTGTGATTCGTAGTGCATAAACAACTACTCCTCCCCAACTTCTACCTTATATATTCATATTAATAAATGAATTTTCACATTATAACCAGCAGCATACTTTTTTCATATTTTTGTTTAATTCCTAACACATCCCACAGATGACATGTAATGTGCTAGTTGGAATTGAGCAACATCTAAGGTGAAGGTAAATACCCCTTCACCAAAAAATAAACTCTCTGGAAATTTTTCTCAAGGACTGTAGAATAAAAGGCAGAGAAAGGGCCTGATCCAACTCACCAACAGATCATACTGCCTTGTCTTCAGAGGAGGTAGGGCACAGCCATTCAGGCACTGCACGCTGCCCTTCCGCCAGCACCTGTGGTCAGGCTGTTGCTCCTGACTGAAGCCCCTGCAGGCCCTGGGCCAGGCTGCAGCTGGGGATATGGCCATGCCGGAACAGGGAGGATGCACCCACACAGCCAGGCTGGGTCTGCTAGAGTTGATGAGTCTGAACTAACTTGTAGGATCACAGGAAAGTAATAACTGTTGCTGCAAAGTTTATTTGCCTTGATGTGTCTGTTCAGAGATCAGTTTTCTTCTACTAGTAAGTTCTAAACATACAGTTGCTAATGTGTCCACATGAAGAACATGTCCTACATTTATTTTTATTCCAGGTACTTCAAACTGTATCTGGATAAAACATTAATATCCCTCATTCTCATACCAGGAGTACTGGAGTTGAATTGATCAAATAACATTTTTATGTACCTAAAAGCTCAGATAAAAACACTGAAAGAAACTCTGAGATGTATCTATGTTTTCATATCCCAGATGTTGAACTTGGGCTCATTTCTAATCCAAGCTCATGAAAACAAACTAAACTATACACTACTATTTGTTATTTTAATAATCACATTATTTTCATCTCCCTGTTCCAAGATAATTTAGTGTCAGCAGGATCAATCATATCATCACACCACAGTAAATTAATATATGATATTTTAATTTTTAGAAATTCTAGTTCCCCTTCATATAAAGCACACAATATGGCCTAGCACAGTTTATGTATCTGAAGTGATCTGCTTTCCCAAATTATCTCGAGTCTGAGAACTGTTCAGTTTTGAAGTCCTTCCTTGCCTTGATGTCATGTCATCTTCATTCAAAAGCTGATCCCTTGAAATAATCCTATCCTGACCAAAAGCATATCTGGAGGATTTTGGTGTATATGTAAGTATTTAATATGCTTTTATGTTTAATGAAGTTCTACATCTTTCAAAGATCCCATCCCACAAAAGTTTTCTCCAAATTAATGCTTTCTTACTCATCTAGCAGATTTAGGGATATTTAATTAAAAAAAAAAAACAAACCAAAACAAAACAAAAAACAACTAAACCCAAAACCCCACATTCCACATCCCCACAGATATATCACAAAACCCACCCCACAAGGAAAGGAAAGAAAAAAATAAAAATAAAAGAAGGAAAAAAAACCCAATGAGAACAAAACCAAAACCCTGTAAAAAGCCCCAACCCCTCAAAAAGAATATAAAAGACTCAAATTGCTGCATTACATCCTACTATGGAAACATTTCAAGCTGAAATCCTCGGTAAGTTCAGATGATTGCAAAGAACTGAGAGCAACAGTCAGGCTGCATGTGAGCAGTCCCATGTGTCCCATTCAATTCACATGCAGTAAGAACAGGGGAAAAATAAAAACTTAAAAAAGAAAAGATCAATACATTACTCTCTTCCTACCATCCTGCAATGCCCACATAAATCCTGATCAGTTTCAGTGGCAATATTATTTAATTGTCATGAAGGAAAAGAACAGAAAGCTCCTCAAAAACTGAGTGAAAGGAGATGCTGGAAGAAGCTGGAATTACAAAACACAGTAACAAAAATCTCTGAGCTCCTAAAGGGCCAGCCTGGCCCAATCCAAGGGACACATCCATAATCTAAACAGTTCAAAACCAGAGCTTGTAGCAGCCGGTTTGAGGTCCTTTACAAGAGCAAGAGCCTAGTTACAAAGACAAGCCAGCTCAGTTGCTAAAGTCTTCAGATTACACTCAAGTTACAAATGTGAATAACTGTAATTTATTCTCGAGCTATCTGTCAGGCAATGATGGGTCTATATTTATTGCACTGTGAGACCACACTCTGTCACCATCCACATATTGTTACTACGCAACATAACGTGAGATTGTGTCCACACATTTCTGCACAAAGATAAAACTTCCAAAAACTTTTTGTAATGTTATTCTATTAGAGGGTGAGCCAAAGCTCATTAAAACCAATGGAAGTCTTTTGTCACTGCAACAGGGGAAAGACATTTCCTCTCTAAATAATGTATGAAAAACATACCACAAAAAGACATGCATCACAAGAAGAAAACATCGTATCAAGACAATCACAACCTCACTAAAACCAAACAAGCTAGGTTTGTTTTTAAACAGAGTTTGAATGAAAGTCATATTGCACACAAGCATCTTTACTTTGCCAGTTGTAATCACACCACTAAAATGAAAAGTGAATTAAAAATGCAACATGTATAAGCCTGTTTAGTTTGGGAGAAGGGCAGCTATTTTGTCTGTATCTGAAGTGGAAGTGCAGCAGACCCCCCTCCCTGAAACATTAACCATTTCAAAAGATCTCATTAAAAGGTTTCTCTGTTTTCACTGATCATTATGTAGTGACTACAAGAACACCTATAAATCTGATTGAATTAGGTTTTCAGGCCTTTATTCCAGATAATTTCTTCTCCCTATGTGGACTTTCCCAGGAAATGAGATTTAATGAGTCATAGTCCTTACTGATAATCACAGGAGAGCTCATTAACTTTCTGTCAGAAAACCCACTATCTGCCCTCAATATGCTTGTGACTTACTAGAACTAAATATGACACTACAGAGAAAGAAGACATACCCAGATGAAGCATTGCAGTGGATTTGAAATACTACAGAGATAAACATTTCTCCTTAATTTATTTTGAGAATTTAAAGGAAAAAAATCAACATGCTTCCTCTCCTTTAAGTCTCTTTCTCTATCGTGACAGCATTGCTGACAGCAACACACACAGTATTAGAGAAAATAGAATGACATTTGAAGACTCCTTGCAGATTAGTAGCAGAGAACTAGTCAAAACAGTCCATAACACAAGGCTCTGGGGACTGGAACACATTTCTTTTCTAGCATACAAAATTGTGGTTTACCACAATCCTGCAGAATCTTCAAGGTATCAGTGACAGATTAATGCACGAGGCAGTGCAGGTGAACCTGCTTTTTGACCTGCCTCTCCCACATTTACAGCTCTCTATCTCAATTTCAAATATTTCTAATTGTGTTCTTATCTCTCAGCCCATCAGCCTCAGCCTACAGCCTCCTGTTTCTGCCTGAAGGGCACAGCTCTGCAATGGTCTGTGCAAAGGAACTCCTAAGCCCCAAGGCTGTAGCACTGGGAAAGATGCTTCTGCTCTCCACACAACACACTGTGGAACAGCATTGTTCATCTGACTGTGAGATATGAACGGCCTAAATGTTTTTCCACCTACAGTTCTCATCTCCCAAAAGGAGAGGAAAAGTAAAATTACAATTCTTACTTCTCGTGTTGTTGTCCAGCTTCACAGGACACTGTTTCTTATTAAGGGCACAAAGCTAGGTGCTGATCTAAGCTTACTTTTCACAGCTAGCTACTTTCCTAGGTTGTGCTTGCTTTTATCTCTCTGCAACTTTCACGTAATATTATTTTTTAGATGGAAGGGAAAATTACCTCTGCTTCCTAAAAAAGCAAGAATCACCCCACACTCTCACCATTCGCTTTCTCAAAATACCCCCTTTTCCAAACATGTCTTAAGGACAGCCCAATAAGCAGGCACCAAACCTAGGAAGGTATTTCACCAGACTGTACTATGGTAAGTACTTGCCTTTTCCAGGAAATCATGCACACCAAACAAACAAACAAAAAAAATAGAAAAAAAAAATTATTTTCTGAAGCAATTCACTGTAGTGCCAGTCCCTGAGGTGACAAGCATTCTTCTCAGTTTAACAGGCAATGATACTTGGTTTTAACCCTCTCTCCTCACCCATCCTGAACATGGCTGCTCCTGTTCTTCATTCTATCATCTTCATCATGATCCTTATAATTTACATAGACACAGAAGTGGCTGCAAAGGGTCTGAACAGGCTGGCAGGAGGAAGAGGTTGAGTTGAAGTGACATACAAGAGTTGTCAGAGTAAAAGGAGTTTCACATTTCCTATTTCCAGGGCCCAGCAGAACTGTCATGAGTCCCTCTCCTTAGAATTTTGCCAGTCTCTGCATATTACAGTGTTAACCAAGTTTACACAAATCATGGAAAAATTCTGAAGATGTGTGTTTTTAATTGTATTGGTAAGTCTACAGACTTCAGGAAAAGAAATGATAGCAGCAAAGTAACACTGCCAATGAATGGGACTACAACTTCCTAGCATGCTTATCTCAGCACCATCGACACTCCAAACTGAGTCAAATTATATTCCATCAAATAGGATGAAGATAAACCATAATGACCCTGTGTTTGACAATGTCCTGCACAACATCCTTGTCTCTAAATTGGAGAGGCATGGATTTGATGGATGGAGCACTCAGTGGGTAAGAAATTGGCTGGATGGTCACATTCAAAGAGTTGCAGTCAACAGCTCGATGTCCAAGCGCAGAGCAGAGACAAGTGGAGTTCCTCAGGGGTCACTTTTGGGACCGGTGCTGTTTAACGTCTTGGTTGGTGACACGGACAGTGGGATCGATGCACCCTCAGCAAGTTCACCAATGACACCGAGCTGTGTGGTGGGTGACACGCTGGAGGGGAGGGATGGCATCCAGAGGGACCTGGGCAGGCTGGAGAGGGGGGCCCGGGCAGGTGGTTCAACAAGGCCGAGTGCAAGGTCCTGCCCATGGACCGGGGCAAGCCCAAGCACAAATCCAGGCTGGGTGAGGAGTGGCTGGAGAGCAGCCCCGAGGAGAGGGGCTTGGGGGTGTTGGGGGATGGAAAACAGCCTGTGAGCCAGCACCGTGTGCTCACAGCCCAGAGAGCCAACTGTGTGCTGGGCTGCAGCAAGAGCAGTGTGGGCAGCAGGGCCAGGGAGGGGATCCTCCCCCTCTGCTCCGCTCTGGGGAGACCCCCCTGCAGTGCTGGGTCCAGCTCGGCTGGAGCAGCTCCCCTGGGAGGCCAGGCTGAGAGAGTTGGGGGGGTTCAGCCTGGAGAAGAGAAGGCTCTGGGGAAACCTTATAGCAGCCTTCCAGTACTTACAGGGGGCTACAGGAAAGGGCAGGGAAGACTCTTTATCAGGGGGTGTTGGGATAGGACGAGGGGTAACGGCTTTAAACTGAAAGAGGATAGATTTCAATTACATGTAAGGAAGAAATTCCTCCCTGTGCAGGTGGTGAGGCGCTGGCCCAGGGTCCCCAGAGCAGCTGTGGCTGCCCCCTCCCTGGAAGGGTTCCAGGCCAGGTCGGACGGGGCTTTGGGCAACCTGGGCTGGTGGAAGGTGTCCCTGCCTGTGGCAGGGGGTTGGAACTAGATGATCTTTAAGGTCCCTTCCAACACAAACCACTCTATGAATCTATGACCCATGACATTTTTTGCTACTTATTTCCCTAAGTTATTTTAATGACCTGTTCATTGTCTATAAAGAGGGTTGTTAAAAAGCAGAAACTTTCAGTGAATAACTGCTTAAAGAAATATCATGGGCCAATGAGAAAAAGACAAAGAAATGTGAAATATTTGATCCCACTCCTTTTTTCATTCAGAATGACTTGTTCAGAACTATCCTTTAATTTCACACTTGCACACTTCAGCACACATTCATTTTGTCCCCACAGTACTCACAGGAACACATCAACTTAATTTTCCATGTGGGAAATAGGTAAATGAGTGATTATTCCTGCTGCACCAGAAAGAAAAGTCAAATATGCAGCACAGGCTCCTGGGTCAGAAATTAGACCTTGTCTGTGTTAGGCTTTCACTTGGCTTCCATTACAGTAATACCTGAGCACTTTCATTACCATAATATTTGGTAGTTGTCTTCACAACCTTCCTATAAGGTAGGAATTATGTTTATTTCCTTTCTTGCAGATGAAGCAGCAAGGCAGAGCAATCTTCCCTTGTTCACAAAGGAAGTTTGTAAAGGAAAAGGGGACCCAAGTCTTTTGTGTGCCATGCTAGCATACTTTATCATGAACCAACCCTTCAAAGTGGTCAGGTCATTTGAATGTAAATGCAACCAGCCGATTCTCCAACTAGGAACATGAGTGAAAGCAAAGAGCTGAAATAATCCAAATCTCTTTTATGCCTTAGAATTCATGGCACTGCACTAAATCTAACTTCTCTCCACCTTGAATAAACTTTTGATAAAAGTTTAAACGATAATGAGATATACACACGTCTTTGGCTTTTCAAAGGAAACTACCTTGATCACAATGTATACTGATGGTCCGAGCAACTGAGTGAGACCAGGAATTAGAAAGTCTGTGACTGCCTCAGGTCATAGCTCTGAGCAAGCAAATTCACCTGTTACATACTTTTCCTTACTATAAATGCAGGAGGGAAAAAACAATTTGTAAGAGATTGAGATCATCCAATGCAAACTTATATTTAAACAAGCTATAACAGCTCTGCATTATAAATGGGGTAATTTAGCTATTTATTACCAGTTCAATAGGTTTCAAGGAGAAGTTTTGCACGTTTACCCTTTCCTACACCTGGGATCTCTCACCTCCTCAGAAACTCCATGTTGAGATGGGCTTTCTTCTCATTAAGAGCCTTTCCCATGGGGCCAGTGGGGGCCACTGAAGCTGCAAGTTCTGTAGTACAGCAGTTCCAGGTGACCAGGGAGCAGCAGGTCAGCTGTGCATCCCAACAAGTTGTGTTGACATCAGATTTGCCGGAAGATCCTGGACTATTTGTCTAATCAGACCAGTTGCACATTCACATATTTTTTTATCTTTCATTTTCACAGCAACAGAAATGAGCACCGTTTAATGCCATTCTACAAGCTCTTTTTCCCAGGAAGTTAATGGTTTTACCGTTTGAGACACTGCAAATAAGAACTGCAGGTGTAATTCCAGCTCAGGATAACTTCAGGGTTCCAGTGTCAGTCATTAATCACTTGAGCTGCACTTCCTGGGTTTATGATTTTGACAAAATCCCTTCATTTGAATTATGGCCTTGTATTCAACACTAGGGTATGTATTATTCTATATATAATTTTTAAATACAAAGAGAAACAGCATGGAAGAATTAGAATCTATGACTTATAAGTCTAGTCCTCTTATGGCATAGACAAACAGAATGCTCTTGACTTTAACCTATGGGTTCCACTTGATATGTGGTGTATTTTTCATACATCATGGGTTTTTATAAATTTACTGTATAAAGCAACAGAGCTACATTGCCAGCAAAATATAAGGAAAACAAATATGTCAGGGTAATGATGCCAAGACAATTCCTTATTGAAAAAAGCAGTTTATTAATACCTTATTGCTACAAGCTAGATCTTATTATCATCTTGGGTCATTTAGAATCTTATTAGATATTCTGATGGTGGATGAATAATCCTGTGATAAATTCTTTGCCATGTCCTTCACAGTTGTCATAGCAGGATCATAAACAGCATTTATAACAATCTAGCCTGGAGGAAAAGGCTTACAATGGTCTGTTTAACATGCAGGAAATATTCAGATCGGCCGTGTCTGGTTAGATTTGAGACCCACAGGAGAGATACCAAAGTTAAATGTAGCATGGGTTTCTCTGAAGATTAGCTTTAAAAAAGGCTTTGGGTCAGGGACATGGGGACTAATGCCAATGATATGGCCACGAGCAGCCTTTTTTCAAGAAAGCCAACTTGAATAAAAAAGGTAGCTGCAAGTTACTTTCTTACTGAAAAACCATGTAAGGTTACTTGAGCCGCTACTGAAGAAGCATGGTTGAAATTATTTGCAATTGAATGGCTTGGAGCTCAGTCATCTACTTCAGTGATTATTATATGAAAAAATAGTGTATACACTCACATAGTGAAAAATATGCAGATTTTTGCAGACCTATAGGATAACTTGCATACACCGTGCAACTTATTGAACTCTTGCAAGCTCAGAACTGAGTTCTTTAGAAATACTGTAAAAGTAATACAGGTAAAGTAAATTCTAGAAAAAAAATTACATTGCTTTAACAGAGTATTAAAAAAATAATTTCAGAAGTCACACATAGTCTACACATACAAACACAAACACCTCACTATCACTGAACACAATGAATTACTTGTACCTGTTGTCATTTCGTGTCACATTCCAAGGCGTGATACCAGTTCCCCAAGTGTAAGTGCAGCAAGTATATCTCAAACCACCAGAACTTTTCAGAAGAGAAGTTATTTTTAAATGCTAACAGTGGTATAAATTAAAGCTCACCCAAAACTAATCGTGCAGGACCTGTCACACACATTTTCAGGAGAGTGATAATAGAAATGGGTGGCTTACTGGAAGGGATTGTGGTGACAGATTTGAGTACAGCCACATACATACACAAACACTTTTTCCATAGTAGGTAATATCACTCTCTTGACACAAACAACTGAGACTATGGAAAGTGAACAGAAACATTTGCTTTTCTTAGAAAAAGATTAATTGCCTCTTCCACTTGAATTTTAAATATGCTAAATGAATAAGTTCTGTAGCTCTAGTCCCTAAAAGAGATCTTAACTGTTGGAAAGCTAGTATAAATGTCCACAGCTGAGAAATGTAGAAATTGCATTCCAGGACATTAACTGCTGCAATCATTTGGACACCTCCAATTAGAAAAACACCATCATATCATGGGATTTGTTTGAGGCTGCAACTATCACCTACAAGAACTGATTATGCAGACATCTATGTGGGCATCCAATCTTACTACCAACATATAGTGACAATACTTCCAAGGATAGTATATATGGCAGTTAAGTTAAATGAGTGCAGATCAGTCACCACATGAAGAACAAAGTAATGTAAATTGCTCAGAATTTGTTCCCAACTTTAAAAACAAATTGTCAATAATTCTAAAGTTGAAAATACATCTCAGAACAGAAACCTTAAGCTGATCACCTGAATCCTGAGAGGGGAAAGGGACTAAAAGCTCACCAAATAAATCATTACTTAGATCAAATAGTTCTCAAACAGCTGCAGTCTTTTAACTCCTGTATTATCCTATTTTCCTCTAAGATTTTGTTGGCTGACTGCAGATTCTTTGAGACGTGTAGTTATATTTTCATAGGTAGTTTTTAGCACTTTGGGGAAGTATCAGCAGAAATAAATAATAGCACTGTAACATAGAGATGAAAGAAAAAGAGCTTTGAATCAACCAGTTAAATGAACAGACAGGAACCTGCAGAAAAACATACTATACAAAAGCTATAGGGCTTGAGGTACTACATAAGTTTAGCTAAAGTTGAGGACTGCTTTTTTTCCCTTGTGACTAACGTTAGTTTTTCTAGTATGTTCTTAGCACAAACCTAGTTGAGCTGAAGGAAAGCTCACTTGTAGCACGCAAGCTGCCAAAGTAGCACAACGTACGTATTACAGTCAAACCGCAGTCATGACGGTATCTCAGATTTTCACAGCTCTAAACCAATAGCAAGTAGGATATGGAATGATACTTCTAGCTAAAGAGAAGTATTGTGCTTTGGGTTTTTTTTAAATAATAAAATTCAGTCTTTGCTCTTTCTTAAAAAGCCATTCTTTCTATTGAGGAGTGAAGGTTTTAATACTATTTTTTTTTTTCAATGTGAGATTTACTTTGATAATCTTCCTTGTCAATTAAAAAAGCATATTAAGTATACTACCATTGTGCACAGACATTAAAAATTTACTTTCTTTGTCAAAAAAACACCACCAAACCTTTCAATCTCTGTTTTGATAACTGTACAGCTGTAAAAAGAAGTGAAGATAATTCCTATTTTGGATGCACAGATCAACACTCAAGCAGACTGAAAGAGCAGCAATATAAAATTAATACCTTTTAAGTCTACAAGTTAACTGAAAGTCTTTGGAGGTTTAAAATTGTTAGCATCATTCTATAAATGCACAAAATCCCTCCAAGGCATTTCTCTTGATATAGTCACCTAAGCATATTAATTTACAAAAATCTCTCTGATAATAACACATTTCAAAATCCAGATATTCATAGGACTTAGTCTTGCACTAAAAACTGAACTGTGACAAAAGAAATTATCTGCTTCACAAGTTAAATTTCCCTTTGTCTTTAAACTTAAAAGAGGTAAAACATGTTTATCCTAAAATAAGATTGCCTCTCTGCCTTCTGAGCATGTCTATACAGCTGTTTTGGACTGAAGTGAAATCTTAGCAGCATTATGCAGTCACTTTTCTTCCTCCTCTACTCACGTACAATCTCTTTTCCTGCTGAAATGAGTGGGACTTCTGCGTCTGATCTGGCCTCATCTGAATCATACCAACCAATTTCCCATCAGTTTTATTGCTAGTATGAGAGCACACGTGGCCCAGCAAGACTACCTCTAGTTGATTTCATAGCCTTTTACATGATTATGTAGCAATATGTTTCATATGCAATAAAAGAGTCTAGTTTCTACAGATATTATCCAAACTAGCATTACTTGACAAACTTTATGGGTAGCTCTTAAATTGACATAATCTAGATCCACTGAGATGCTTTTAGCACTAAATTCATGTGAACTTGTTTTAAAAAATGCACATTATTATATTCAGAATTTTTACCCATGGTTCAGCGTTTCAATTCAGCTTGCAAAGCCCACCAATGGAAGCGTTTAGAGAGCTTTCACAGTTTTCTACAAATCTATGTGGGGAGGTTAATTTCTGTTCAACTGCTTGCCCACAGCTTTTCGAAGAAGTGCTAGCAGTAAAAGGTGCAGATATAACTCATTGGCTAAGGCAAGATACAACTCAGTATGAGCCCATTGGCATAGAACAGAGCTTGCTTTAGTTCACTGCCACAGATTCACAATTCTCTAAATTGAGTTAGAACAGCCTGCTCTCAGGAAGGGTGGTAACTATGACACAAGCATCTTCCCCCTAGCCTGCTATTTCACCTCAAACCCAGCTCTCCAGAGTATCTAGCAAACTGCTACGAGGCTCAACAGGAACCGCAAGAACAAAGTTTTTTCATGATCAGGCACCATCAATTCCAAGCTCAGAGGTTAAATGCTGTACCAGAAATGTGTGACTTTGGGAAGTTATTTTTCAGTTTGTACCTGTGGCAAAGCCTTTAACAGCAGCACTGCAGAAAGAAATTAACATTCATCTCAATGCAAAGGATCCTTTTCTCTTGTATATAGAAATAGCATACCTTCCTAATTACAAGAAAGAAATCAAAATATGCTTGCCAAGTGTGCTGGCTACACTATGAGCCTAACAGCTGCGTTCCATTTCCTTCCCAGATGCTAATGAGGAGGGTGGGGCAGTGGCTCAGGGAAGAGCAGCTGAGTCAAGCTGGCCCATGTTTGGGTGCAGACAGTAGCGGCCCAAAGGGGAAGGGGCTCCCTGGTGTGGCTGCAGGCCAGCTGGTGTTACCTGTGGTTTGTGGAGTGAAGCTCAGTCAGCTGTGCCTGCCTTGCTCCAATCACAGATTCAGGTGCATCAAGTAGACTTAGCATTTTTATGGATATGAACCCATCACTGGTTCCTGAGCAACTACAAGTCAGATTATACCTTCACTGGGCAAAATGCCTTAGAATTATCACTCAAATGTGAAAAACGTGTAGTGCACAAACAGATAAAGTGATACATGGGTTGAATCAGCTCAGCTGTTCAGCAACACAAGCACCAAGCAGCAAGAATACATGCAACACATCCTTCTACAGCTGTATCTCACTGACAAGATGTTGCTGCACTTCTGTTTGACTTTGCTATTGATCCAGAATGTATATGTAAGAGCAGTCTCTAACAGTGCAGAATACTCTACACAGACATTGTACTAGCTCCCAGGTAATTCCAGTGACAGATAAACAGTGTGCAAAACCTGCTTCCAAATCACTTAGAGCAAAACAGAAACAGGGTAAAGACTACTGAAGGAAGAACATATTCCCAGTAATTCCAAAGAGAAGAGATTTACAAAGTTTCCCTTCTTTTTCCCAAATACCTTGCATTTGATTCTGTATCCTCCTCTTAAGTCTCAGTGAAATTCCCCCTCCCACTCACTTCCCTGCAAACAAAAGTACTAATTAACAGGTTTCCTAGGACCTGGCTTGGCACTCTCAGTGAAACATCTCTTTAATCTTCCTCACGCACTGAGATTCATCTACAAAACCATTTCCATTGAAAATGTTTGATGTACACTATGAAGCAAAATGTGCCCATATACATATTTCCCACTGTAAACCGGCAATATGGCCAAATGGTAGCCATGTTCTTTTGCACCTTATTGGATATCTGTGAATACCTAAACCAGTTGTCCTTTGGTATCAGAGCCACTCAGCTGTAAACAAGAAAATGCTTCTGGTGTACAAACTGTTGATTAGATCAATTGCCTTTACAATTCCCTGTGAGTGAATGCTGTATACATTCACTAACTGATTGTCCTAACTGTTGCCAATTAGAGCTTAAATGTCTAATTAACAAGAAATGGACAGATTTCTCCACCATTGACTTTGGAGGACTATGACCAATAACTCTACCTATACAACACAATGGGATGAAGAGAGGGAGAAAGTGGGAATGTATTTAGAAATGTCTGAACAGCATTAATGTATATAAATACATATGTGTATACATATGTATGTATATATAGCATGGCTTTAAAAGCTCCTGGTTTATTTCTCAATACATAGTTTCTCCTAGAATATACCATCACTGGTTTCTACTGATTTCTACTTGATTCCTATTGGCTTCTCCAAGAAAACACAATCACTTTTGAATATAAAGTAACTGTAAAATCAGAACCTATAACACTTCTATCCAGAGTAATTTCTGATACAGTAATAATCTAACATATTCATGGTCCTCGTATGTAAGTGTTTGGAAGCATCCTTGTAAGCAAATAATGCGTGGACCAGACTACATTTTTCCTTTAGAAAGAATATATTATGCATTACTGATATTCCTCTTATAATAAATGAGATAGAGTTTGTTATTCTGGTTTTTCTCTACAATGCAAACTTAGTGGATTCACAAGTATGAACAGTTCCTCAGTAGAGACTATGAACTACTCAGATGAGCTTTAGAGACGGTAGCTAAATATGCTGGTAAATACCTTGATCATGAACAGCAACAGCATTGTACTTCACTGTTCAAAGCAATTTTCACTTCTTGAGCGGGATTAGACTACACAACTGCTCAGAGCTATACAAATAAATACCGTTTGGTGCTACGTAAAACAGAAATCTGCCGAGAAAGACATCTGAAACTGGCAATAAGTGCAGGCACTACAAATAATTTTTCTGCATAAATGGATGATGCACAAGAGACCAGCTCTTATCATAAAAACTACAATAGCAGATGTCAGTGAAATAATATTAGCAATGACATGGACATTCTACAAAAGTCAATGAGGAAAAGAAACCAACCTCTTCTCAGGTACATGTGTATGTTGTTAATCATAATTAAGGCAAGTGTGACAGTTTCTTGGCAACAGACACCAAGTTCCCTTCCCTGACAAACAAATCCTGCAGGAATACTCTTTCATTACATCAAGCCTGCAGTTCTTTACACTAATATTCTCCACTTGGAACACTCCAAGTCACAGGGAAACTTTCGTTTTGTCAATTGCTTTTTGCTGGATAATCACATGATGACCTCCACAAAAGAAAGGAGCAAGTTTCTCATTAGTAAAGTAAAAAGAGCTTTAACAGCTAGTAATATAAACAAGCATATATAGTATTGTAGACAGGGGCAGGAGAGCAGGGACAAAAGAGAGATTCACAGCATCCAAGTTAGGGACCTAACACTATCCATATCCTCAAAGAAGATTCAGAGCACCAAGTGAAATATGAAAGCATGACTACCCTAAAAAGCAGCAAGTGAATGATAGTCCCTATGAATATGTGTTTTTACTTGCATAATACAGTATCTGTAACACCTAACAATAAGCACCTATATATAAATATTTCCAAGAAAGCAATTTATAGGTACAATTACTATTGACCTTTCAGTAATTAGGGGGGATTTCTGATTCATCAACAACAAAAAATTGATGATTTGGAGGGAAGCAAGCATTTTCAGAGAACTTTTTTTTTTTCATTCTTTAAAAAACCTTTTTGATGGCAAGGTTTTGGCCAGCTGTGAGTTTTTCAATCAAAAGAAGTGACACATGACCATGACTTATTATTTTTTTTCATAAAAGGAAAAAAGATTGATTAAAGAATACTGAACCATGTAAAGAATACACTGTAAATGCAAGTATTAGCTAAAAGGGTTGCAAAGAAACATGGTTATGATTCTAAAAGAAGGTGTAAATACCACAGAGAGAAAAAAAAAATCCCTCACAGTATGTATAATTACATTACTGATAATTATATCTCAGTAATGAGGAAATTACAGTAGAACACCAGCAAAGCCTCTCACAATAAATTGCACAAGTTTATGGAACAATCTCTTTAGGGAAGTATGTGGAAACTCCCTACATCATCTGAAAGACATAAAACACAGGAGATGAAACACATTCCCAATGTGCTGTGGGGACAATATGAGCTGGAAGAGAGATGGATTGGTCTTCTCCATTTCTCAGTGCTGTGCCATGAGTCTAGTAGTGGGGTTTAAAATCACCACCTCTGCTGTCTTCTGATTTTGCTGTCTGTTCCTGGCTGTATCTCATGTTAGTGAGATCCCATAGGGTTTAGCAATTAGCATGAGGAAAGCAGTATGATAATCAGAAGAAATTAATGGTTTAAAAACATAATCTTACGCTCCCCCTGAGACTTCTTCCACGCAACTAGATTCTCAAAGAAAAAAAAAAGAAAGAATAGGTAATTGATTCTTATTAAGAGAATGATCTGCCACAAAATGCTATCTATGTGAAAAAGATGTTAATTTTAAAGTGCTCTCAGAGTCAGTATGAGGATAGTCTCTGGCTAGCTGTCTAAGGAAGAGAGGCTAGGATCCTTCATGCCACCCTTCACTTTTGCACCTACTCAGACCAGCTGAGCACAACATGGGTCTTTACACTCTAACAACCAGCACCTGAAAAAGGAAGCAGGATGTGACAGTGAAATAGCAATCTCTAGGTTTTTGTCAGCAATTTCAATGAGGAAGGTGGAGAAATAAGCATGCACTGCATGCCTCTCAGTCAGTTGTGTAGAGAAGCTAGTACAGCTTGTGAGTTGTGTATATTATCAAACTTCATAAGCTATACATTGTATTTAACTATGTCCAATGCTGAAATTTTATTCATTCTTTAGATAAGACTGAGTTACAGACTTTATTCCCATGATTAAGTATACTATATTAAACATGTGTATTATTTACTCTGGCGTAATTTCCTATTTCAATTAATTGATTAATAATGTGAAAAAGCAATCATGTAAAGCAGAAAAAAAAGCCCCCAGTAAATGTCTGGTCTTACTTCAATGAGTGTAGGAACTAAGTGGATCTCTCAGGGACTTTTCCAAAAAATTAAATAGATAGAAACACTCAACCACTTGAGTTCAAAATAATGCTTCACATACTCAATAAGTCATTCAGCTCTTGATTAAAATAGAGGAAATTTTCAAGATCTCTATTCTGTTTAAAAAAAAAAAAAAAAAAAAAAAGTGTTTCATATATAGCATTTTGATAAATGTATGGGTGCTTCCACTCCACATTTTCATGGTACAGTTTTATCTCTACAATACTGGTGGTTATGTGGGCAGCATTTTTTCTGTGAACTTGTTCATTAGTAATACCTGTTCACACAGAGCAGCCTTGCCTCAGACATTTGCTCAAGTCAAAGAATAAGGCTGCATGCAAACTTTGTTGCTCAGTTTCAGAGACTTCATAGCAGAATTTAACAATGTGGTGCATCTTCCTGTAACTGAACATCAGCTCGCACAGCAGAAAACCAATTTGGAAGTCTGTGTGAAACAGCACCACCTGGTGATCTTTGTCATAACGCCAGTGTGTCGTTCAATGGGTACTCAAAAAGTTACGTTTTTCTCTTCTTCCAACATTGTAAAATAAAAGGATTTTAAAAAGGTAAACAACATCAGCAATCCTGAAAAGTTGTAGTTAAAAATTTTGAATTTAGATACAATGTAAAAGTTAACGTTAATCTAAATCTCAAGACCCCAAAGTATTGCAGACAATCTTAGAGAGGTAGCCTTTAAAGTAAAAGCTGAAAAGTAAATTAAATTCTGCATACAACTGAGTTCGTATTGCTTTAAGTCCTTAATTTTTCAGTTTTCCTTTTTGACTGAAGTTTTGAAGCAGTGAAGTTAGCCATCCACATTCACTAATTTCACAAAAGATTTGGTTAATTCCATTCAGGTGTTTGAAAATGTTAATTTATACCCCCTTTTGAACACAGCTGCATCCCTAGGAGCTGTGAAAAGCAGGGCTTCCAGCCCTTTGTGAAGTTCTGAATCTGAACTCTCCCCTCTGATTCTTTCCCTCCGTTATAGAAATGTTATCTTTCTCCAGACAAGGTCTCTCTCTAACTTTACAAATTTTCCTCCATCAAAATACAAGCTTTCACTCTTTCTTTCATCAGCCTGATCTTCCCTTCTACACCAAGTCATTGCCTCATGACCGTTTTTCTCCAGGCAGCAAGCCACATTCCTTTTGAACTACAATTGAAATAAATTAAGTCATGAGCAAACAAGTTTTGTTGTGTTCTTATAAAAACAAAAAGCACCTTGTATTGTAGCATGACAAGAACAAGTCACTTGGGGAAGGCAGGTCAGGAAGATAGGAGATGGACCTCAGCAAGAGACTGATCAAACAAAACTGGAATCAGCCACAGAACCACGTTTCCCAAGCAGAGAGACAACAGTCGACCTCCCTGCAGGAGAGGTGGCTGTTGGCACTTCTTCAGGAGGCTCACACTCATGTTCCTTTTGCTGGCTGGGACGTGAGGGCATGAACACAACCCGCCCATCAGAGCGTGTACCCACTTTACCTGGGAAAGCTGAGCTGCAGAATATTAACCTAGAGAGGCCTAATTTGAAAGGATGTCTTGGACATCAGGAATCTCTACACTTCTAAATAACAACTGATTTTTAAAGTATATAGTTTATGTTCTTCACAGACCTGGAGCCCACTTACAGTCATCAAGTTGCAGCATCATGCCATTAATAGCTCCAAACAAAGCATCTTTAGTATCAGTCTGGAAAAAAAACAACAGCAGAAATACTGTACTCAGACAGATGTCAAAACAGTTATTTTTCCCCAGGGACAGTCTGCCTGCCTGCCCTGCTGGTTTTGTCATTCTGAGAGCTCAACACAACTGTATTAGGATAAATTTTATCATATGATAAATTGCATGCTCAAAATGCCTCCTAAGTTTCAAAATCCACAATTAACAATTTCATATTCATAATGTTAAACATCAATACATCTTCCTCAGGAAGAAACTACCATCTGTATGAATTTAATGAGTACTTTAATACTGTGGTATTGTGGTAGCATACTCATGCCACTACCTCTCTTGTGCTGATTGACAGTATTTGCTGGAAAAATACTGATGGTATTGGAGTTTCTTAAACTATTTTTACAGGCTCCACAAAATAACTAGGTATGTTCATGATTATAGGAGAAACATACTGACCGTCAGAGAGTGCTATCACAGACATTGCTCTTTTACATTTTATAAGGCTGGTCATTCAAGGCCAATGGAAGCTCACATCACTTTTCCCTCCAGAATCATGGATTGTGTTGGGTTTTGTTTTTTCTTTTTTAATTTATACTCTTCAACAGAGATTAACCTGTAGAAAAGCTACCAGTGGAAGCAATTCTTTTTCCTATAAAAAAGCAATACCTTCTAAAGTTCAATGTGTTTAAAAGGAAAGCTAGATTCCAGGATGCAAATTTGTCAAATATCTGATGTCTAGTGCCATCTTTTGCATTTTGGCAAAAATACAAAGTGGAAAAATATTCTCCTTGGTTTGTTTAATTTCTCAGCACTGAATCCTTATATTATCTGCTTGAACTGAGTTAAGTTACTAGAAAGTTATCTGAGCTGGACTACCAAGCATTTGATGTCAAGTGTCACAGTCAGCCCTTTAGCATTAGAACTAGATTCTGTAACAGATATATAATAGCACGTGATTGTTTCTGTCCTTTGTTGGAAGTAAATGAGAAGGTCATAGAGAACTCAGAGCTTGCAGAAGATATGACTGATACTCTTTTCTTTCAGAAAATACAGGAACTCCTCATGAAAGCATTTTGAAAGGGATGCACAATCAAGAAGAAAAAGAAAAACTCTGCAAGCTTTTTTGGAACTGCAGATAACCACTTAGAACACAGATGATACAGGTGTAAAAGGAGTAAAACAGCTGGCAGTTTGATCCATTTTGTCCCAGACCATTCGGATTATCTAATTATGTTCATCCCATACACTAAATAATTCTGATCTGTAGCACAGACACCTTGGTCCTTATTTATAAAAACTATTTATAGCAGAGACATTCTAACAAGTCCAGCTAACACTTATGTTATTAGAAATATTAATATTTGCTATTTAATTTTATAAAGGAAGTCTTAACACCAATATTAAAGAAGGAATTGCAACGAGCAGTTAAAATTAAAGTCTTTGATCCTCTGCCACATGACTCACCAGGCCTAACTTCATAACACACTTCTCTGTTTCTATTAAACAATTCCATAGTTTGCAGACTGAAAGGGCAGTCAGTACTTTTTGAAATACAAGTCACCTTAAAGAGTACAAAGCTGACCACAGAAAAGAATCAGTCAAAAACTGCTAACCACGTCAGAAGACATTAAGGAAGGCTTAATGTTTTTCTGAATTTCCAAGACAAACACTGTAGTAAGAATAGATACAGAATTTCAAAGCAGCTTGTTCACTGGTAGAGCTAGGATTTCTGCACACGGGAAAAACAAGTGTAAAAGGAAATTTTCCGTAACACTATAAATGAACAGCATCCACCCTCCAAAAGGCAGTATGCTATTAGCTTCTGACACATTGGTGCTACAGTATTATCAAGGATTTTTCTAAGTTGTGGCAACAGTAAGCAGCAACTTTTGGACTTCAAAATTAGAGACAGTCTGTTAAACACCCACTGTTCTCCAGCATTCTTTTACTTACCATCTAGTCATATTTTTATTATGAATACTGTGTTCAACATGTAATTTTCTAATCAACTGAAACTGCAAAATACTGATTAATCTAAATGATAACATAATTACACTGAAATCAGATGCACCACTGATTGAAGGCAGATGCAGTCTAAAGAGAGTGATTGGTGCCTGAAAAATTACATTCTTGGAATAACTACAGGGAACCTAGAAGGATTTTTTAATGCTAATGTTACAGTTGATAAGTAAATCTTATGATGTAAAGCTATTTAGAAAGACAGAGGAAAACCAGATTGGGGTGGAGTTTTTTGGCACATAATCTCTTAATTCTTTGTCTAATAAATCTCATGGATAAATTAAAAATAATTCAGTAGAGGATTTTCATTATTAAAATGTTTTGTCTACCTCTCTTTCCAAATCACTCCAACCCCATCTACTATCAAGATCACTTGAAACTTCTAGGTTGTTTTCTGACCTGGTAAAGGAAATCTAGTTTCACCCAAATGAACTTTTGGTCCTCTAGAAAAAGAAACACGCATCTCACGTAGCTTCTGACTGATCTGGAAATCATAAGACTAAGTTAAAAATGGTGGGGAAGGCTTTTTTTTTTTTTCAATTAGTCCTGATATAAGTTGGACTTTTACAACTCCCAACATTTATCCTCATTCTGGGTATCTAATGACATTTTCTTTTTTTTAATAATTTTTAAATGAGTAGTGATGTGCTCAGATGACCATTTAAGAAGTTGTAGTATTCTTTAAAAAAACAACCAAACAAAAGAAACCACACAAAAACCTAAACTAGAACTATGTGGCAATAAGATCACTAAAACTAGCAACATGGTACTGTAAACTTTCAAAGAAATCTGTTTTTGTAGTTCTGGCCCTCTGTAGTTTTAGATTCCACGTTTTAAAAAATACCAGCAACTAAACTTTCTAACATATATAACTAAAAGTTTTAAGAGACCATGTTTAATCCATACATAAGTCCTCTGTAAACTACCAGGGGAAAAAAGAAAAACAAGAAACCCCAAACAACTTATCCATTAAGTTGCTGCTTTGAAAATGAGGGACTGAACACCACAGCTACAGAACACAAGCCTAAGATCACAAAGCATGGAGACATGTGCATGTTCTGTTGTGACAGTTCCACCCCATGTCCTGCTTCCAAGTGACACTGAGGATGACATTCTCCCTTCCTTATGTCCTCAGCTGTTTGATTCAGGCCATGGGCATGGGAAATGAATCTCTATGTTTGTTCACAGGCACACACATTTTAGTTGTGCCAGAAAAACGTTTGTAATGCAGGTAGCATATCATAATGTCATAGACTGACTCATTTATATATTTATTTTTTCCTCAACCAATTCCAGGGTAAGTAATTTAATTTTCACTGCCTAAATTCCCTTTTTGGTAGCTGAATACCATATTAGTGTCCACTACCTTACTCCAAAATGCAGAGCAAGAAACTGTACTGTCACAGAAATGGGAAAGGGACCCCAATTACAACTGTATCAGCACTTGGATATTGCAACAGGCTTTTGATCCACCCTTTTATGTTGCTCATTACTCAAATTCCCTCAGGGCTTACCCTTTTTTTTGTTGTTGTTTTGGTTTTTACTTCAGCTTCCATGAAGGTTTTAGATTGAGATTCCTAAGTTTACATAACATCAGCTCAGCTCTGATTCAAAGGTGTCTTATCTGATTGCACAAACGAGACTGAAGCAATTTTAAATTTAGCATCTCTAAGTCTTCTTACAGAGGAGTCTATAAAAAGTACAGGTGGGTCATTTTTCTCATATGATTGTTTCAAGTCAGCAAATTGAGCACGGTGATGATGCATTTTGATTTTGCGGCTCAAGCACATTCTACAGACGCGTTCTGATGCTGGAAGGACCTGAAGAATTTTGACTGGTGAAGTAGATCAAACCAGCTATTGTCCATCTGCCTAGGTCATTTGCTTCGACAGTAAATAATTTTCAAGGTACAGATAACTTGGAAGCCATTGAATACTTACACCAAGGCAGATTTTATTACAAGAAAGAAATACCTTGGAATTTCCTTTCTTCAGAATAATCGCTCTCTGTTGTATTTGTTATCAGTAGCTGAAGTTCCAGACCACACTTGCAGCCCACCCCCTTTTTCTTTTTAGAGCCACTGTTGACATTTATAGAGCAATCTGTAATCAAATAGAGGCTAATCATTCTGATACAAATGCATCATACTGAAGATTGCCTCATGTATAGCCTGAGTTTTCTGAACTTATCTTGTGTCTCCCATAACATGAAACAATTAAAGATGTGCTGCATTAATTTTACTAATCTTTAATAGATGATAATTGGAATTAGGTCTCCAAAGGGAGGGTCTGAGTGTGTGTTTACCAACAGAAGAATGACAATGATTGATCAGAAATAAAACCAGAACGTTTAGTCTAATTACTTTGTTGGTTATCTAAATATAGCTCACATTTTATTTAAAATTGTTTGTCTAGAAAAACAAGATTGCCACTGGAAACAAGAAATCCCTTAGCTTTCTTCTTTCCACTGGCAATCTGCTAACAGCAGCAAATTACATTCAAATTGCACATCAACTAGTATTAGTATTAATTGTAAACTAACCTCAGTTCACTTAATTGTGGGCATAATGAAGTATTACAATTAGCAATAATATATTATTTAAATAAGAAATATCAATATTATTTAGGGCAGGTGACAATTACAGCAGGCAGTGAAATATGCCACCAAAAAGGATTTCAATTATAAATTCAATTTCAGCAAAGACAAAGGTCCCCATCACTGGTAAAATGGCTAACAGCACTAATGTGCATCACCTCCATGGGGGAAGGGAGGCTAACTTGGAGCTCACCTTAGGATTTCACATAAGTTCTGGAGAGGCATGTTACAGCCACAACTGCAGACTTCTGCAGAACACGTTTGTACAGCACAGTGCAAGAAAAAGAGATCACTACATAAATCCACTAGGTTCAGGATGCTAGTGTACTGTTACTTGATCTTAAAATTACTTGGGTCAAAGTCTACATTTCATATCTGTACAGTCACTACTGTTTGAAATTTTCATTGCTTAATATGATAAATACATAACATAGTTTTTAATGGTTTAGATGTAAAAATTCCAGGGCTAAATACTTACATGTCCCTTTATCAACACTTTAAAACTTTCAAAATTAATTTCTGGTTTCTTATCCCAGTTCTCTGCCGTTCTGAGCAAATTAGTGAAGTCTGAGGTTTAAATTGCCACTGACATCAATTTGGATTGAAGATGCTTAGCTTTCCTAAAAAAATAATGTAGCTTAGTGTTTCTACCCCCAGTTCTCTATCAGGATAAGGACATTTACTCAAAATACTCATGTCGAATTTACTGTCAGACAGTGCAACCAATGTTTTTGCCAGAATACATTTGTCTTTACAGTAAAGAAAATGCATCCAGCAGAACATATCTGCCAAAGTGGAAATAATCTGCATCTATAAAGCAACCTAGATTAATTTATTATAGTTAAACTTTATATTAAAGATGACTTCTGCTAGAGCTGCCAAAATCTAAATTTCTTAGCTTTCATACAACCTCACTGCTTCATATCTCAGTTTGTAAAATTATAAAGTAAATGTAGCAACCTGAGGTTAGCAAAACATGGAAAATCTCAGGGGACATCAAAATAACAAAAACGTTCTGTGTACTCTATGCTGCCTAGAAATGCTCCTGGGTTATGTTGGACCCTAAAATTGGGGTTATCAAATGTTGCTAACAACAAAACATAGCATCAGTGATTCTTTTAATCTTCCAAATATTCAAAAGCATTAGTCAGTTCCTGACATCATGTTGTAATAACACAAAGTAAGGAAAAGATTATGATTAGCTAGGAAAAGTTGAAGAGGAAAAATTGCAAGCTGAAATACGCTGCAAGTATGCTTAAGTTTCAGCCACAGGCCCACGGTGATAGAACTTTTCTTGCTGTACATTAAGATAATTTCAGTATACTACAATTATGTGCCTAATTAAAATTAAGAAATTAGAACACAGTTAAAAGGAATGATATTTTGCTCACAGCTAATTTCATTAAAGTATTAATGAACAGGACTCATTTTATGGCTAGAGGGCAACTACTTTCTGCAAAGTACTTCCATGCTAGCTAATTTATTCATGCATGAAAAACAATCCAATGAGAAATGAGCGAGCCGGGAACTGCTGGTCCTAATTAAAATATTTAAAACACCATGTCTATTCTGTTCCATCTAGCCAAAGACCTAAGCTAGGAGCCAGCACGATACCAATTAACATGGAACAAGCAAACACACAACACCCACAGATTCTGATTAAAGTGCATATTATTGCAGCATACAATATATTGTTCTACACATGTATGCAAATGTTTAATTAACCCATGTCTAAATCTCTGTAATGTTCAAAAATCGATACTTTAAATTCTAAACAAGTGACAATCAGACTGCATGATGTTCACTTTTATTTATCTCGGTGCTTTCTTAGCAAACTCATTGGAGTTATCCTGCAATTCATGTAGTAAAGTATTTCTTAATGGAGGGAGGGGAGGCAGAAGCAGAGGAGGAAAAAGGAACAGGCAACGATTTTCTTCTCTGCATTTTAGATAGCAATGAGATTGCTGGTTGCCAAAGGCTTGAAAATCGAACGCAATGTTGGGTTAGCCTCAGGTAATACAATATTTTTCATTAATAATTGAAGGAAGAGCCTGGGACTAAACCCATTTGTCAGTCTTGGATGGCAGCAACAAAAACAAAATAAAAATGCTTCCTTTATAAACCAAAGAGCTGTTTGTGGGGGAAGAACCCAAGGGATGGCTCCCACTAGAGAAGAACACTGTAAAGGCTCAGAGAGAAGTTGGAGACTTGCAAACTTAGTAGAAAGCAGGATCAGAAAAAAAGAAAATGCTCTAAACTTTACTTCATACACAGATGAGAAAAATCTGAATTCAAGGAGACTTGAAAAAGCAGAAATTTGCCTCAGTTTGCACCATTGTAAGTCTTCCTTTTTGAAAAGTTTCTAGGGTTTTTTTTTCCCCCCCAGTTAATCTTCAAGCATTTCATGAGAAATCTGGCTCCCCACAGAGGTTTTTCTTCCCCTTTTCTATCCCATTCCCCTACAACACTCATACACCAGCTTCTACATTAAATACAGCAAATGAAAGAAATTAAATAGGCTTCCTTTGCTTTTTCTGGCTGACTGGGTAGACTTACTTCTGCCCTTCCCTAACTGACAAGATTTGCAACCTGTTGATGGAAATGTCAGATTAAAAAGAACCCACAGTTGCCAGAAATCCCAATAGAGCAGCTCTTATGAAAATGTTCCTATTATCAAACCATAGAAATTTGTTAGCCCAGCCGATACTCACTCCAATTAATGTGTGCTCAGTCTTCATGCAATGGCTGCAGAGTAGTGAGTTCGTAAGACAAGAGTGAGTTCCCACACACTCTGACTCTTCTCAGTGCCAGGTACTTTGTTCCCTGGACTTGGTCCTCACTCTTCTCTGATTCAGGGTAAGACACTGAGCACTCTAACCCTCCAGAGAGTCAGGGACACAGAGATGTATGGCCAGAAGAGAAACAGTCGTGAAGAATCAGGGATCTCAGAAAGACTGAGGGTTTGGAATGTAGATGAAGCTGAATGCTGAGGACAGTGAAAGGGAAAGACTGCAAGGAACTTCCAAGGAAAATGTATAGGCTGAGAACAATTAAAGTTGCTGGCAGAGGTAGTGAAGAGAAGTGTCTGTAAGGCAAAAGAGCAAATAGAAGATCTGAGAAACAGGAGAAGAGAAAGACAGCAAAGAAAACACAGGTGGAAATCCAGTGGAAGCAGACATCCTTGTGCCCATGCTTAACAAGAGACATGAACACATCCTCCCAGTTTAGGTGGACCAAGAGAACAGAAATACTAACAGAGCAGAACGATCACCCAGATGGAAGTACTGAAATGAACTGTGCTTGTATTACAGCGCTGGGATACAAGGCTGATAATTCCAACTCAGCTCCTGGCTTTGCCATACAATGTTAGGTAGCACATCTAAACTGCTCTATAAAAATACCACCCGTGCTTTGATAGTACTAGTTTGCAGTCAGGGAGTTGTAACTTCCCATGAAACAGATTTGCACCAAAATCAGAAACAGCCATCACCACTGCTGGTTGCTGCCATTTACTGAAAGTGAACTAGAGATGGTGGTCTCTTCAAGTAGCAACTCTCTCATACAGAATTTGTCAAGTGTGTAGCTCAGTTACTCTTCATCAATCAGCTCAAGTTGTCTAGGCTCCACCATAATACAATTAACAGTAAGTGTGGGGTCATAATGGAACACCATGAATAAAACAGGCTGTAATCTCTTGGAAAGATTTCACCACAGTTAAAAATCAGGCTTTTTCAGGACCCACGGAAAGTTCCTCTTCCCTTTGAAATATCTTCACCAAGAGGAACCTAATGAACAAACTACAGAATGAGACATATAGACAATTTTGCTTTTCCTCCCAAGCAAGTTTATACAAGATGAAATCAGAATGGATTTTAAACTTAAATGCTAAGACTTGCAAGTGTCAAATTCTGTCTTTTTCCTAAACATCAAAGGCAGGCAAGAGTTTGTGGGGAAGGGAGGAGGAAAGGAATAAAAAAAAGAGATACAGAGCAACTTGAAAAAGGATAAGAAACTACCAAGGACTACTAAAATCTCTAGGAACCCCTACCTTTTGCAATCTTTCTTTAAAAATTACAGTTAAACTTTAAAAGGGAAGATCCACATCTTGCTTTCTACCTGTTTAGGATTTTGACAAAAGTAGCAATAAAAATTAAAAAATCTACTTATGTACTGTGCTATAAAACTTTACAGCCATGTCAACTTCAGCTACAACTTTTTCATATATGCTTGCACAAACTGGGTCAAATCCAGTCATAGAAGAACAAATAGTGTAGGATATAATTTCGTAGTGATGGTAGTCTGGTGGCATTCCTCCTGGACTCAACAACAAACTACAAGTACACTTGCAAGGTGTGAAAAAGGCAAGAATATTATTTGGGAAAGAAAGAGAATGAGAGAATGAGAGAAAGGAGAGGGAAGAAAAGGGATGCTGGGTGATAAAAACAAAGGGGATGAGAGATGGAATCAAACAGAAATGGTAAGGCCAAAGAGATCTGAAAAGAAACAAAGAAAAGATGTTCATAAGGAAGGAATAGAGGGATTTAGGAAAGAAAAAGGAGATAAGTTTTAAAAGATGAAAAGAACAGTTAACACCAATGAGAAGAGTGCTTAAACAGCCATGGGGAGTGTATACTGAAGGCAGGACAGCAGGACCATCTTAAAAATAAAATAAAATAAAATTTCCTCTAACATCCCTAACCTTTGGATTTAAAGGCCAATCTCCGTTCAATCTCAGTTGCTATCAGTACCATCTACAGTGCTGTTGATCAAATCAGACATTCCAGTTGAATAGGTATTTTTATTGGCTTTTGTACACACTCCTTATGGCTGTTTACGAGCTCTTCACTGTTTTGCAAACTATTCTTTAGCCTGTAGTGTCTTCTGTGACAAAATAATCCTATAGCCTCCTAAAACATCTTCAGTCTCCACACATGTACTCTGACATGTACTCCGGTCTATTATACCAATTTAATCAGTGAGATCCATCATATGTCCCACTCCAGCCTCTATCCACTGCTCAGTCTCTCCCTGGTCACAATAGCACAAACAAGTCAGATTCAGGATCTGGTGTGGCGTACCAGACAGAAAGACAACTTAAGGCTACCTCAGTCCATCCTTACCTTATATTTCTCATGCACTCAACACACTACCTGGTTGACTGTATGTCTCAGGACAAATGCATAATAATTTTCAGACATCATCCTTGTTATAAGTTAATTGCCAGCTAACATTGTTTCTCTTTGTCAGTATTTTCAGTGCTGAACTGGAAAATCATATGAGTAGCTTCCCTATTTCCATACTCTAAAGCCTGGAAAAACACCTTTGCAGCCCACAGAAGACTAAAAGTTGTTGTGGCTCCCCTGCCTCTCCAGACTGTTTTAAAACATTAGCTGCACATCACTGAGTGGTAATACATTTGGGACCCTTGGAACATTATACATATAAGCTAAAATCATGTCTAATGCTAAATATTCTGCTGCCTGTCTTGTTATACTTCACAAGGGATCTACTTAAAAAGATCTTGTGTCCCATGGTAATAACTGAGGAAATTTTGCTGCAAATTACTTCACATGGAGACAAGACTATCCACTCAGCATGACTGGCAATATCAGGACCAAAGAGGTCTCTGGGTTGTTTTTTTCCCTTTGTTTCTGAAATCACCCCATATAGGCAAGAGTGTGTACAAATACACATGGTATGTAATCGGCTTCATCAGTGTCGAAGAACCTCTCTGTTATTCACACAGTCCATTTATCACAAGCTTTCATGTCACCTCAAACGCCATTGAAGTGAAGGAAGTTCTTCCAAAAAGTCTGTGGACTTTTTGTCTGTAAGGTATAGTTTTTTTGCAAAGACCTAATCTTTTCCTTGAGATATGCAAAGGAAATTGAATAGCCTCTGTATGCCACGCAGCAGGGATAAATGTCACCTCTCCAAATTCCTGGTGACAGACAAACCTCTAAACAATTTACCTCTATGGATTTTGTTACATAATTGGGATTTTTAAAGACACTGCAAAACCAGTGTTTATCCGAGATGGCTGTTTTTTTGCATTCTCTAGAAGGAGATAGTGTTTTCATTTGTGTTCTAAATTAAGCAGCACAGGTTCATTTCAACATTCTCAAGTAGCAGGAGCAAAGAGCAAACTTTAAATATGACACCACATTTTTATGCATCTTTAGCCAGACAAACATTAGTCCTTTTCCATAACTGAGGCAGCTATTCTAAAGAATGTTAACTTACTGTTTTCTAAATATGCAGATGTTCTGTTGTCATAGTTTCATAAAGTAATGAAGAGGTTCTTAATATTTAATAAACCTTTCATGCTGTCCCCAGGCAGGAAGCATAGACTGTTGATAGCCAGCTACTAAATGTCCATTAAAATACAGTATCTCTCCTTAAAATGTGCTTAACAAACAGGTTATATCACCTGCAACGAAGTGTGAATTGTTTCAGCCACAGAACTGAAATATTCCTATCCTACAAGAAACCTAGATAGGTAGCAGGGAAAGCTGGTACTTCCTGTACTCTGTTATGACTCAGATAAAATCTTCAGCCTATGACAAATGCTTGTCACTAGTGCCATTCAACTCAGTCTGCTGTATGGCAAAATGACAGACCAAAGGACTTGATATAGTCAAAGAATGCTATAGAGAAGCTATTTAGAAAGCTGTTTCTTGGGAATATTGTTTATTGTCTCTTGTGTGCAGTGCAAGTCATAATGTATTGCAATAATGATCTTCACTAATTGGATATAGAAGTCACTAATACAGAACAGTAATATTTGTACACTTTAGTACTGGCTTTTTATGTTGTAAAAGCAAAAAGTAATGCTAATGAAATTTGATAGAAACAAGGAAAAACATTCATGCAACTAGAACTAGATGTTTCCCTTCATGGTCCTGTCACACCATGGGTCCACCTATGCGTCGTATTCCATGCTGGACTTTGCCAGATGGCCTTGTAAAGTAGAAGATATGTCAAAGCGCTGTGTAAGAATGTGCTAGGCAAAATGCAGGAAATTCCTAACTCACTCCTTCCTGATCAGCACAGCTGTGCAAAGGCCACATCAACAGAGCTGTTATATATCTGCAGTTATTCAATAAAATCATCTTTGTCACCTGACTCTGCTCACAAATATCTCTACATTGCCAACACAGCTGTCATCAGTTAGAAATAAAAGAAAAAAAGTACATTAATATCAGAAGACAAAAATGAAGTAATCAGAAATGGATAGGGAAGATAATTATTCCACCAAAGCCCAGTGTAGCTGGCAAAGAGTTTGGCCCTGGCATTGTAAGAAACATAGAAATATGAAAAGGATAAACATGGTGGTTTTAACTGAAAAATTTAAAGAGTCTTTAAAACTGATCTAAACTAGCTCTGCAAGAATACTGTGGACTGAATTTTGGCTTTTTAGGCTGTGCTTCTTGGTTTCTAATTGGTTCGATGCCTGAAGAGAAGGAACAAACATGATTAGAGAAAAGCAATCTGTCTTTTAAAATCAAGAACTTCTTTGAATCTTGAATATCCCTTAAAAGTGAATTGAATGCAGCTAGCTAGTCCAGAGCTTTTGAGTTACAAAAGCCTATCTGGGCTACATTTATTAATTTAAAAGGTTATAAATAATAATTATAGGGTCAATCTTGTCTAGATAAATGCACATGGAATACAAAAACTCACATGTATTCCCTGCAAATATGAAAACAGAAAAAGGGAAAAAGTTTGTACAAGACATTACCAATTTATTCTTCCACTGATCAATATATATTGGTCCTTTTCAGCAGCAGCATGTGATCATATGAACCTGGGGTCATATCAGTATGCAAGCCTTAACTGGCTAGGAAGCAAATTGGAAATAAAAACATTCTAAAAGGCTTTTGCTCTGACATATCCATGAAACAAACAAGCATCACATATTGCCAAGAAAGAGCGCCTACTAAAAAAATCCAAAATAATAGAAGTATTTGTCAATGTACCACCATCCCTTATTTCTCATTAAGATTCTGACACATCTGTTTGTATAACCAAAAACCTAACTACAACTGTATATTCTGAAAACACTCTAATGAGCTATATTCAACCTGTGAAATTTTTAAAGTTTTAAAATGGTGCACATCAGTAGCTTTCCTGTGATACTCAGAGATGTAGTTTTGATACCGAGTTGCTATCTTTGCTGCTGGTCTTTTACTAACCAAGTGAATTAGAAATAAAACAATTTGAGTTATTCATGGGCTTACATTGCATGAGAATAGACACTGAAAGAGTTTGCACGTTGCTGGGGAAGGAAGAAAAGAAGAAAAGCAAAGGTCTTTTTTTCCCTTCCCATAAGCAAGGACACAGATGTTCTGTATCCCACAAGCAAGAGATCTAGTTTCTAATTTTATAAAGTAGCTTGAGTTGGAGAAGCCGAAGGCCAGCGAACTTCACATGCTGTGAGGAAACCATGGAATCGGGTGTGTTAATATTGAAATCACAAAATTGCACTGTAGCTCCTAATAATTTTTTTTTAAAGTATTTCAAAACCATTGAAAATATGAAGGACCTTTTTAGGAATTCAATTTTTATCACTCAGATATACTATGTCTGCTGTGGCACTAAGGCCTTGAATGTCAGCAAGAAACTACAAAACATGGATACACCCAGAAAAACAATGTGGTGGCAAAAATGTCTCCATAGAGACTGGCTTTTTCTTAAGGGAAACTTACAGAATCAAGCACCTCTCAAAGTAGATCAGACCTTTGTTCTTTCCTGCTGAGACACAGTGACAGCAAATAACTATCATGCTTGATGAGTTCAGGCCTCAGATTTCCCCACCTGTGACCTTTTAGCAACTGCTGGATGAAAATGTCCAATCAGTCATGTTTGGTAGGCTGAGGTATGGTTCTCCATGTGAGGAACTGCTAGGATCGGTAGCTCTATTCTGTTATTGTCCCTGGGTAAGTCTGCGTATAAATAGGTAGGCATGGATAGCACTGCCCCATGCTTAAAGCCGAGGTCTAAAAATCTGAAGATGTATTCACATTTGGAAACAAGAATTAGAACACGAGCCAAAGTTCTGAAAAGGTGTGCCACATCCCTGGGCTGTGAGCACTATCCAGCCAAGCAGGAAGGATGAATGATACTGCTTTTGGCAGCCCACTGCCAAGTGACTCCTCCAGTGTTTACTATGCTTTTATCAGGGAGAATGTAGATATAAACACAGCTACCCATTCTGAATAAATGAACTGGAGCCAGGCTACATCACTGATGTATAGTAAAAAGGTTTTGTTTCTCAGACAATTCACTGGGCTCCTCAAAAGTTGCACCAAGTTCCTGATAAGAGATCATCTCCTACAAGGCTGCTCTTGAGTCCCTGACCAACGCCAGGACTCAGTTTCCAAAAGGAATTTCTACCATATAGATAACTAGACCTACTTTTTTTATATACTAAAGTTTACTGTGGTGTATTGTGGAGGAAAGTAGTTTCAACCTTTGAACTTTAGAAAACAAACACTTGCCTTACATCAAAATATTTCCTTAGTAATTCAGAGACCTTGACACCTCAAATCTTGAGATTAAAAGACTCCCACTTTGAGTAGATACTGTAATTAAGATAATCAAGAACTGGGTATTGAGTAAAAGTTATAGCTTACAGTAATAGGCAGAAAAAAACCATGAAGACTAATATTAAAAGGTTGAATAATGTACTAGCATCAAATTTCTGAATTTCTTTAGCTTAATAATGATGTGCAAGTTCTTCAAGACAAACTCATTTGAAAGTTCTTGGCACTGGGTGCCTCTCTGTCCTATATTTAGAATTTTTTTCTAACATATTATGGCTCAAAAAAATCCTGCTTACACAAACAGGCTTGTACAGCCAGCTATGAAATTATGTGTCCTAATGGTGGATTTCCATGACACTATACTTCCAGCTATCTCAATATGTATGGATACAATTAGGCAACATCTGTGAAGAAGGGTCTTTAAGGCAAAGAAAATAAACCCTAAACAGCCTGAATAATGAATGAGAAGTTTTGAACCTTCCAAGCAAATAGAATAGCCGACTGCTTGTGGAAAGCAGAATCTTGAATAAAGATGCCATTGGTGCAGCAGTCAGAATCTATCATTTAAAGACCTTACACAGCACTCATTACACACAAAAAAAGTCTATTGAAATTATATTGCTCAAGCCTACAGGAGTGTTCCTGGGTAAGGAATTCTGAATAGGGCCCTAGTGAGTCAGTTAGTTGTTATTAGTGAACAGCAGCTCTACTGCTCCTTAATCTACCTCTAGTAAAAAAATCTCATCAAGAAAAACTTTTCTTCTTGCCCTTGTGATGTGACCAAGTTTGATTTTAAGTCTATAAGTAGTTTTAATGATATTTATAAATTGATTCTTCTAGTTAATAGTCAAAGACACTAATCCGTTAGATTTTAAGAATCGTCACACAGACACCTTTGGCATATTCGCTAGAGGTGCCTATGCTAACACTGCTACTTGTGCTGTGGCTGCAATCAGATTTTGAAAGATCAATATTTGTATCCCACGTGACTGCATGCACCAACAGTTGAAGCAAGAGCACATGCCTAAAAGAAAATATAAAAATTTCTAAAAGCATTTATCACCTGCCTGGTTGTGATTTTGTAGCTTAAACAATTTTTAAAAATATAAAACCTACTTTTTTTTATCCTTGAGCTTAAAGTTTCATGAGGATTAGTATCTGACCCTGCCAACACCCTTAAATGAAGAACATATTTAATTTTCATAAGAGTCCATATAGAGATAATTTCATTTTCCTACCACAATGATACAGATAATAAGATCTTTCTGTTGAGGTACATTCTGGGGAATACCATCTTCCAAAGTGGAAGATGTCTCAGAAATTCAAGAATTTCAAGTGCTGATTGGCTGTTGACAATATTAGTTTTCAATAATTAATCTAAGAATATATCTGATGCTTTATTTAGATTAATTATTCCTATACACAATTGTTAAAAAGATACACATGCTGCATAAACTGGAGATGCCCTAAGCAATGATCCAAACAGTAAGCCCATCACAGGAACACCTCAACAAGCCTGTCATGAAAATAGCCCACCCCACCAACCACATATGCTGCACTCTTATTATAACTTGGATTAACTTTAAAAAAAATATATATATAACCACTGCTAGAATTTTAAGTAAAAAACAGCCTTTTTTTTCTTATTTTGATATCACAAAAACCATTACAGACAACCTTCTCCCTCTGAACAAAAGGACTTTACGTATGTACTGTAACACTTTTCTCTATGGGTTTGAAATTACACACAGTAGTGCCAAAGGTAAGTCATTTCTAGAGGTTTAATACATTTTTAAGGTTTTTTTTCTTTTTCTCCCTCTTGTGAAATATATTTGTGGCCCACAGCAATCACTTTAGACTTTTTAGACACGTCCGGATAGAGATAGATGACACAAGTAATCTACTTATCTTCCTTTTCCATCACCAATAAAAGTGACAGCCTGCCTAATTAGGCCTAATAAAGCAGCAGCCAAGAGAGGGGCTCAGCAGCGATCTAAAGAGAAATGGCATTGACCCACAGATACAGGTGCCGCCTTGAGGCAGTACTGGTATTGCTTTATCTTCAACACATTACATCTAGCTCATACCATATTCAAATGCAAGTAGCATGTTTTTCTCCTCAATTCTTAGATCAAGAACAAAAAAAAAACCTCATCTAATCAAAAAAGGCACTGACAATTTTTCTGCCTCACATTAAAAGCAAAGAGTCATTCAGAACAGTGCACTCCATATTCTATTTTATAATATCACTTTAAGCTATTTCTTTGAATCACAGACATTTCTTTGTTAAAAAGGAAAATCAAAAATTCATCAGAAGAAGTTCTCAGGTTTTTTTCCTTTTTTCCCCACCCCATTTTTTTTTTTTTTCCTCCTTCCCTCAAACAGGGCTATTGGACGGGGTTTTTAGCTGGAACCAACATTTATAGAAGTTAGGGATTCTTAAGAAATTATTAGTGGTGAGAGTTTGACATGCCTGAGAGTTGCCAACAACTGACTTTAAATAAAGTAGAAGGAAAAGGAAATAAACGGTGCTCTCAGCAAATTAACACACAGCCTTGCAAATTAAAGATGTAGAGTTTTTTAAACAAGGAAAAAAGTGAACTTTGCATGAAACAGCATTTTAAGTATATCTTTGTAAAAATTATCAGCTTGTCAAATGGCATGAAAGAAAATCAAGTCTGCAGCTGTGTGATATTTCCACATTTGCTCAAAACAAAACAGAATTTTTTTTTTTTTCTTCTGCAAGTATTCTTCATTCTTATTAGCCCAGATTGCCATAGGCTGTTTTTGTTCAACTAGTACTGGAATACCACCACTTTCAGTACATTCCTTGCTAGTGAAGTGTTTGTACCAGGAGAGTTGAAGACACAAGGGACTTTATTTCAAATTATTATTCAAGTATCTGTCTTTTCTGAGTAAAGTGCAAAGGCTACCGAGTTCTGTGGTCCAGAAAGGTTGTCAATGTTTTGCATAAGAACACCCCAAGTGCCCTACTTCAAATGCCAGCTTGAGCATTATTATTAAATAACACCAGTGATACCTGTCCTGACAATATTTGGGCTTGCTGTTCAAAATGGATGCACAGTATTGTGAGTGAAGCAATCTTCTTTCATTAGAGAACTATTGCTTTAAAAATATGCAGTACTAGTCTGTGGAACTGACTGTCACAAGATATCATCAAGACTAAGGCCACTGGATGAAAAAAAAAGAAAAAGGGAATAAAATATAACAATATCCAGCTAACAACTTTTGGAAGGAAACAGACCTCCTAGTTCAGGGCATTAACTAGTCTACCAGCACCATGAAAAAACATCCTCGCATTTTTTTTTTTTTTTCCTTTTGTTCCTTAATAATGGACCAACTGATATGCACATTTGCTTACTAGGAACATTCTGGTTCAAATCCAAAAGACTTTACATTTATTCAAAAGATTTCAGTTTACCTCAATAGCCTTGATTCAGATCTTTTAAGACCATAGGAGAAGGTTGTTTTACAAAATTAGAACACAGAAAAAGCTGACTGGTTGGGGATGAGAATAGAAATAAGCAGTGACATTTTCTACCCTTTTTCCCACCACATATAAATGGCTTTTCAGCATACAAGGCATCAGATAATGGTACACTAGTGGGTGCCAAAGAGCAGTTCTACTTTTAACTAATTAACCTTGTTAAAAGCAGTCCTTCTAAAGAAAGGTTTAACTAACCTCATTGTTATTCTTTACATTTAAATTATTACTTAACATAAAACTAAACAAAATAATAAATATTTTCCATGCAATGAGAGCATGAAGGAAACATGGAAGATGTGAATAAGAAATCTATAAAAAGCTGCTTGGGAACACACCTAAACCCACAGTTCAGGGGCTGATATATCAACAGGCACAAATTACAGAAGGACATACAGAGGAATTGGGATCCACTATTCTGATTTGACTGATTCTCATGAACCAAATGTTCATTCTAAAACTGTTAATATTCTACTTCTCATTCATCAGTACGATACCTTCACAACAACAGCTATCTTCTTGTCATTGCTGCAGGTTTTTTTAAGGGAAAAAGGCTTTCGCAGTTTGCTGGTTCACTAAGACAAAGAATGACCAAAAGTCAGAACTCAAACCTTACCAAAATGTTAACTACCTTAGGAGCTGCAGAAAAGGCAGAACTGCTGCTATTTATCAGGGGGTTTTGCCCCAATTCTAATAAAAACATAATTCAGTTTTTGAAAATTTTAGCCAGTTCTAATACACCAAATGATGTGCAAGTTATGCTGAGCTGTAACATCAACAGATTTGTCATTGGAGACTAAAGCTAAGTAAGAGGCAACAGCCTTTGCTGACACTTTTTTTAACTAGCTGAGAACATAGGCACACTAACAGAACCACTTACATATACTGGAAATATAGGTTTGCCACCAAAAAAATAATACCATCAACACAGTGAACACAGAAAAAGCAAAAAAACACATGAATGACAAAACACATTTTCCCCACTCGGTAATACTAAGAAATTACTGTGAGTTACTCAACACATTCAGCTTTGAAACCACTCGGGGAGAGGGGGGAATTTCCACTATGTTAGGCTCAACTACCAGAAACACTCAAACTATTGTTAATATTAATTCTATTGCAATAAGTACTTGAAGGCCTCAGACTCCAACCTTAAAATGCTCAGTTAAATTACCAAAAATGTGTATCTGAGCTGAGCAAAATCCAAAGGATTTGCTTAAAGAAAGCTCCCTGCAAAAACAAGAGCATCTTTCATCTGCTTGTATATCTACCTTTTGTTTTTAGTGGCCACTGTTATCCCTGTTTCCTATTTTAAAGCAGTCATTTTGCACAGAAGCTTTGGATAGTTAGCTAAAAGGATGGAGTGGAGGGGTTGTAGTGGCTCAGTAGCATAAATTCAGATGAGTTTAACAGAGAGAGAAAATAATCCCTCACCTTAAATTCAAACTACCTCAAGAGCCAACCCGTCATCCCATAGTTAAACTCACCAGTTTAGGATTCTCAGAAAAAGAGGAGGATTGAGAAAAAAGAAGAGTCACCCACAGGTAATGTCTCTGCATAATCACAGAGAATAGGAATTAGCTTATTATATTTATTGATTCTGTCTTCTCCACATTATGGAGGAAGACAGTTATTTCTGCTCCTTTTACATGATACTGAATTTGTTACTAAAGGGAGCCAGGACTTGTTCCATAAGGATGTGGGAACAGCCCAGAGCAGGCGAGCACAAAGTCAACATTGGCAGCTCCACAGGGTCTGAAGAGCTGACAAAGGTAAATGATGCAAGTGTTCAGAAGGCAAAGGGGTTTGGATGAGGGCAGCACCATTTTGGGTCACTTACTTCAAGGATCATAAATCTGGGGCATGGAATCAGTTATATATTTCTTATTACCTGCATACCAACAGTGCTTACTAATGGGGTTGGTTTATAACCAAGCCCTTTCCTAAACCCTCATTTGAACAGACCCCCACAGCATTGAGGGCAACAGTGCTGAGAGCAGAGGATAGATCCACCTCTGTACCAGCCCTTGATGCTGTGGCATATGCTGGCTCAGCAGTGCTACCTCAGTCTGAACTGGCAATAGACTGACATAAAACCCTTAACCCTTAATGAAGTGAAATAATGTGATTTGCTGAAAATGCTGGGGCTTCTATTTATTATTATTATTTGAAAAGAAGTAACAGATGTAGGTCAGCTTATGAACATAACAGATGAACAGCATTTCACTGCCTCGCACTGGTCAAAGCTAAAATGCTCTGTTGGGACTCTTCTACCTGCAAGTCTGCAACATGCAACATCTTACTCATTTAAGACTATGGTTTCCACTTCAGTGCATTCATGATAGAAGGCTTGTCATTATATTAATTTATGGGCCAACTGGGCATATAAAAACCATGTACATTGTCTTAGGTGTTTTGAGACTGGAAGGTTTTAGTTATCACTAACAAGCACAATTTAAATGAATCAGATCTTATTAGTAATTTCTCGCTGCAGTGATATCCTCTTGTGAATGAGGCCATAGCTCCAGAAGTACGGTGAAGTTCACTGCCAAATCCTGCATTAAGAAATGGAATTTTCCTGCACCAGCTTTTAAATACACTACACAGATTCCTGACTTGACTGAAACCTGAAGAGAATCTGCTCTCTTGAAGACCTGGCCCAAAAGACATCTTTTAGCAAATTCTAAGACAAAGTTACCATATTAAGCTTAAAGTTAGAAGTGTTTTATTTGCTGATACCTTCCAAAAACACATCACTAGTTTTAGCTGGAAATAATCCTCAGCCTTTCCAGGAAGCTGCTGCTTTCTCATTTTTTAGTCAAAGGAATTATTCACATAAAAGTCTTGAAATTAAAGTTGTAAACTCTTGTAAGTAGGAAGGAAAAGAAAAAAAGCTTTCATCAACTCAATCCATTGAATGAATTTTTTATCTTGGTCTCAGCTTCACACTCCTTGATACCTAGAGGCAGCAAATTCCTTTGGCTTTGATTTCAGTAGGTCTTGTTTAAGAATCAAAAGTCCATCTCCTACAAAATCCTGAAGGTACATGCTTATGGTTGAACACATTACTGGTTCCACTGATGGCAAAAGTCTGTCCCCCTAAAGTTAAGCAAATGTTCTTTGTTAGGTTGGATTTCTGGTGCTTTATCATTACCAAGAACAACTGAAAGAGGTCTAGATGGAACTGACGAGTAATGCCAAGTGTTTTTCCACATGTTTCTGTCTCAACTATGTCTTTCCTGTCTGTGCCTACATCACCTCACATCAAAATGAGAAAGTTCACAAGAGATCGCCAAATATAAATTTTAAGATAAGCTACTGTAGAAAGCATTCTAAAAAAAATCATCTTGTATTTTGTATCAAACATATCAAAACCCCACTTCATGACCACAGAAATACACATTTTTCAAATCCCCTGTGCACGCACTTACACTTTATGACCCTGTACCTCAGAGTTCAAGGGCATGAGTATAAGAAGATATAAGACTATATATTTATGAATTCATCATGTGTCAGCTTTTTATTTCCCCCCCCCCCCATTTTGTGAAGTGACTGGGCAGGTCTTCTAGAGAGGCAGAAATTCGTGACAATGCCCTGAGGGTTAAATAATGATGTTGGGGGAGGAAAAAGTTAGGTCAACCTGCATAGTTTCATATGGCCTTAGTGACCAGTATGGAGCTGATCACCACAGCTAATGATTACACAGAGAAAAAAATTCCCCCCGTGCTCCGTAAGTAAATAGAAAATGCTAACCTTAGCATATTCAAAGGAGCATTTTAGCATGCAGTCATTAAGTTATCTCTTGGTTATTTATTTCTTCTGCTTGTTATTAGCTGTGTGAAGAATATTATTCTAATTATGTCAGCCCAATCAGCAGTATTGCATGTCCAAGCTCATTTCCATTAGTTTGAGCTTTGTCTTTCACACTGTGATACTAATTCAATGAGACATCAAACATTTAAATCGACCCAGGATGCCGAGGTCAGGCAGTTTTGCCCTTCCACTCTATTAGCACTCGAGTGTAATTGTGTTTGTCACTCCCCGCATGACTAATAGTATCAGGGTGACTATCAGAGCACAAATGAGCAATGCACTAATATATTATTTTGTTCTATAATATCAATATGTGTTTATTCAGTGGTTGTGTTAGCCAAGTTGAAATGTTCACTTTAATATAGTAACCATAAACTGTTCACTTAAACAGGGGCACTCACTCATACAATTACTTTACAGCAATAGAATTTTTACTTTGCAGCAATAGAATTTTGCTTAAGTGAGAAAAATGAAAAAAACCTCACTTTAAAAATAAGCTTTCAGAGTTGCAGCTTTGCAACCTCAATTTGGTCTAAAAGCATCAGTAAAACTATGCATAGTTCATATGCAGAGCATATATAACAATTTGCAGTGTATAAATATAAATGTATTATGAGCTGTATATAATCAGAGAGTGAATAAACCACTGAAGCAATTTAAAAGCTGTTTGCATCTTTAAGAACAACTGCTAAAAACCTAAAGCACCAGGCTTTGAACTAGGTTATTTAGATACCTGAAGAAAAGGAAACCAAGGGATTTCCTTTACATCACTGCAATGGTACCATCCACTATGGAATTTCAGCATGTGGCTGACTTGAAAGACACAGGTAATCACCAGCTGATGCTGTTCATGCACTTAAAGCTACACATTTGCCTTAATAAATTCCTGAAAGGGAGATATGATTAATTACCTCAAAACTTACATAAATAAGGAAAAAGGAGGGGGGGAAAAAGCCCCAAACCATATAAAAAAAACCTAATTATGAAATCAGCACATATGATAATTATCAAATCCAATAATTTCAGAAAAATTTAAATTTGCTCTCCTCAGAGCAAGAAAGCCTTTGAGTATTTTAAATGCTGCATCATTTCTTTAACAGATGGTTTCAGAACAACTAAAACTATCAATGTCTTTATGCATTTCCTTTTCTTGTTTATGTTTCAAAACAAGGTAAAATTTATTCTTTATACCTTCTAGGGCAGAACTTTCACCACCTTCAAGGGAGGCTAGCTTTCACCCATAGCATTTGTGCTTTTGCAGTTCCCCTCTCTAGTGCTGAGGAAAGAACACATGATGCCTTTTTGTGCCAGTTTTAAAAGTGTCAACAGTCAAAAGCATTACTTCACATCAGCATTGTTTTCAACATTTTTAATACACTACATAAGCTTTATAGAAAATAAATCAAACTTTTGTCAAATCACATCCATTTAAAAAAAATAAACAGAAACATAAAAAAACTCCACAAAACACACACAATTGGTCAACTCTGGGAGCCATCTGGCAAAATTCTGGGATGCTTTACTGACTGTCATTGTGTATGTGCACCCCTGCCTTTAAGCAGGGTTTGAACATAAGACTGGAACGTATGCTAAAGTTTACACTTATGTCTTAAAATTTTCACTGACTCCAAGCAAGTATGTGAAGGCTTTGGTGACTCAAAATAAAATAAAAAAAATGTTCTTTTGATTGATTAGAGATAACACGTTAAAGCTCCCAGAGTTGAAGACAGATTCTGAATATTAAGAGATATGAATGACCTCATCATCAGTGTCTGCCTCCTCCAGGAAAGTACAGTATTTACACATTGTCATGGTCAAACCCAGGACACACACACAGTTGCCTGCTTCACACATAAAGCTTTAAGCACAGAGAAGGTTCTTTGCATGCAAATATATTCCAGATCATGTCAGGAATTGTTTTAGAAGGAAACATTTGTCCTGTGATGTTAACTAGACTAAGTAACTTCCAAAATTTCGGACTGAATAAACCTACTTCGTAAAATTCACTTGACATGTTAGAATAAATAAAGCAAACAAACCAACACATCTGACCCAATTCTTTTTCTTCCCAACTGATTTTATATGTCTTACTTTTCTTCAGCAAGAAGGAAAAAAAAAGAAAACAACAACAACAACAACAACAAACAAAAAACAAAACAAAACAAAACAAACAAACAAACAAACAAAAAAAAAACCAAACGAAAAACAAACCACACCACAAATTTTCTGTGACCAGAGTACAGGGATTTAGAAATGGCTAATACAGGAGTGGTACCTAGGCTGAACTTCTAGATATTTGCAGATCACTGAGCATTAGCAATCTGTACCCTCTTTACATTCTCAGCTTGTGATGAATCTGCAGCAGACCAAATCTGGCATCATGCCCAGTCTAACTTATATATCTTCTCCAAATCATAAACTTCCTAAACTAATGCTTCCCTGTGCAAAGATATTGGGAAGAGAATAAATCTTCAGCCTTAGCAAGCTGTTTTAATTCATTGAACCTGTGTGTGTTAACTAAAAAAATGGTCCTTATAAATACAAATCAGAGACAACTACATTTTAACAGTATTTTATTCACCTTTCATTATATGAACATCCTCTCAAGAGAACAAACACATCTAACTTCCTACTGGATCACACTTTTCCCTTCCATTTCCAAGGGTATTAGAAAGTATGTTTATTAACTTCCTAATTTGTGCAGCACCATTCCTGTTCATTTACAGTTCAGACAAAAATTATATTTTTATTTATTTTTTTATGAGTGGCTCAAATAAAAAACAGACAAAAACAAACAAACAAACAAAAAAAACAAACCAAAACAAAAAAAAACCAAACAACAGTAACAACCACCACCACCACACCACCTTTTACAGGATACATAACAGATGGGACAACTGCTTTCTAGCTTCGGTAAGAGTAGAAGTCCAAAAGTATTGTCCACTCTGACACTGATTTACAATGCAGTCTTGGATGAATTACTGAAAAGTATCTTTCTATCTCACTGATCCCTGTGTGTTGAAGATGTGCTATAAGCCACCAAGTGAAAGTCAAGAGATGTATTTATCTGAAGTATGTTTATTTCTCTACCATACAGATGCAGCACATATTTGTGTTCCTTTTTGTGCCCTTCCCAATTAGGATATTTCTAATGAGTAAAATCAGTTTTCTTTGCTTTGAGTTTAACTTCAAAGATTTTTTTTTATCTTTGTCTATGACAAACAATTGCTATATATAGTAGAGTTCGTGCATGCTTTTCTATCAAAATATTTATTTTAATAAGAAAAACAAGGAAAGTGTGGGTGGCAGGAAAAAAAATGCATTTTCTGCCGAACTCTAATTATATATATATATACACACACATATGTGAAGACTAAATATACTGTTTTGCATACTTTGTTTTTGCCTACCCATTCATGGTAATTAAACCCATGTGTATTATATTTATTCCCATGAGTTCAACCCTCCCTTTTGACAAATCAAGTGATTAAACATATACTTTACTTCTAACAAGACTCTATGTGCAATGCTAAACTGCTGGCACTTAGTTGCAAGAGCTTTTCTTTTTATTATAAACAAATTGCTTGCTTAAAACCAACCATATATCTATCTGTTTTTTTCCTTTCACCCTTTCACTCATGGTCAGATAAGCAGCAGCTCTACATAGACAGCATTCTGCTTCCTAACGGAAGAGCATTACCCTTCATTCAGCCATCTAACTTCTATGTGGCAGCAGATGGACAACTGATTGCTTACGAGGAAGTTATACCAGCATTTTGAGGGTTACACAGGCATCCCTAACTATACCCAGAGAAGGTTGAGAAGCAATTATCATGCATGTAATAAAACCATAGCACAAAAGAAATCATTGCCACTGGAAAAGACTTACCATACTAGAGAAGGCATCTCTGCAGATTCCACACTGCAGACAACAGGCAGCGTAGACAGCCTCAGAGGTTCCTGCATAAGAAGCACAATGGAAGCTTAATGACAGAACTTCCTGCTCCTGTCCCAGTACGTTTTGCTGATTTCAGTTCAAGTTTCCATAAGATTGGTTACTTGAACTTTATTTGGTTACTTTAACTTTCTGACAAAGAAGATGATGAGCTCAAGCAGCCATTTGACTACTAGGCCAGCTACGGTACTTGGATTCAAAGTCAGTGGTGCTTCTTAAAATAAATAAATGTGTTCTGCAAATGAGTTGTGCAAGTATGCCATGTTTGGAAACAAAGGCTTTTCAAGAAAACCCACTGTCATCTAGGCATAAACAAGAGAGTCTCAATAGCAAATTCAATGCCACTTCAAACTAAAACAATACAGCCCACTGGCAAGTTTACGGGCTGGTGCTTGAGCTAACAATGCAGATACTGTGAGCAAGGAATACAAATGTTAGGATGAGTGCTATGGTACAAACTCTTTTGTCCACCAAACTAAACAAGGAAATATTTGCTCCCATCACAGATAACCAAAGCTAACATTGAAACAAAGCCTTGAGTTCCTTTATAAAGACTGCAGTGGTTACAACTTAAAATAAGAAATCTGTATACTACTCCTATTGATTTGTAAACCAGACTCTGCATGTGGAGGCAGTTCACATACTTTAAAGACTGTAAATTGGTGGGCTATTTTTCTAGCCAATGAACGAAAACATTCACTGCTTCAGAAATTCATCCTGTAAGATCTTTCCTTCCAAGAACAGAACAAATGAGAGGGGCCAAGGTAGTTGGGTAGAACTGACAAATTTAAGCATTCAAGTCCACTGTACTCCCTACTTTTATTTGGAATGAAAGTGTCCACATTCTCCTTTTTATACTTTCTCCCAGTTCTACACAGGGTCAAGGCCTGCAAATCCTTTATAACTTATTAATGACAAGTAAAAGGTTGACAGTTCAGTTGACCAAATAGGTCATAACAGTAGAGCAGCGGTACTACACTTGCAGTTGTCCAAGCCCAAGCAGAACTGCTGAGTCTGCAACCTATCAGTATCCCATAATGGGGTTGGGAGACTACATGATCTACTCCCAGATTCCACACATTTTAGAAGAGGACATCTTCTAGGTTTGGGGAAGATCACAGTTCATTTCAAGGATAAACACAGGTAAATGTTAGAGGAAGGCCAATGCAATGCAGAAAAATCATGGGTATTTTGAAAGTAGCGACACAGGAATTTAAAAGTTGGTAGTCTCAGATAATTTCCTTATTACAGTCTGCTGAAAATATCCATGTTTCAAATCCTTAACTAATAGTTTTCTCCTTAGTTTCTAATGGAATTAGAATGTATTAATATAAAATGCCACTCACTACAGCTTTGAAACTCAATATCCATAAATTTATATAAATACATCTCTAAGATAGGATAGATTTACCTCCTTGATGTGGAACACACAGGTGTAACACTTCAAAAGGATTTTCCTTTATTTACCAGACAAAATTACAGGCATCACATTTGCAGTAGTGGCCCTGATTCCACTTTATGTGAGATATGTTGTCCCTTTGTTTGCTGCTGACAAGCGTAAAGAGCCACTTTCACTGCAGATAATAATGGTTAATTTATCACACAGAGCAGTGGCTGACCTCTGTGCGTCCCTGGCCCTCCATCACCTTCACACCTGCTCAAGCTAATTGTTAGAGCCAAGTGTAAATGAAAATCAACTGGGCTAATAATGAATGGAGGCCATTACTCGCAACAGCACATTGCTTTACAAAGGTTTATCAAGCTACTATATAACTAGTCCCTTAGTCACATCTCCCTGTTTTATAAATGAGGATTAGGCAAACTCTTCAAGCCAGGAAAGAAAACCAGACAGTAAGTCAAACTACCTACATTTGGCACTGTTTTTTATAGACCCTTAGCACAACAGATAATATACTGACATTAGAAAATGCACGCCAGAAATCCCAGTTCATAAACCAACAGTACTATTTTTTTTAATTCTGAAGCAGGGAAGGAATTTCCCCTTTATCCATTTAACACGATACCAGTATCTCCTAAGATTCATGGGTGCAAATATACTAACTAATGAACAGGCAAACATAGGTGAAAATCCAACCCATAAGTCCCTCATAAATCACATCAGATACTTTCACTGTAAAGAGCACAAGACAACCTGGCACTTCAAAAACTAAAATTTCAACGATCATTTCCTCCCATGTACTCTTGATCCAAATAAACTCCAAAAGTCCAAATAACTTGCTGACTTTCAGCAAATCCAACCTCCTACATTTACACACATTTATCTTCAGAGAGCAAGAAAATAAATTATTAAAGTATCCAACCATTTGGTCTCAGAAATAAAAAAAAATAATTGTAAAATTCAGGGCGAAGATTGTCTATAATGACAAAACTGAGAATATGGAGGTTATAAATAATTATGTAAGATCTACTAACGTCTCTTTAAGATCCCACCCCTATAAATGTTTTCTCACACAAAAAGAGACATAAAACTCATTGATGACCTGACAATTCTCTTCCAACCCCACCAAGAGAAAAAAGACAATAGTTACATTCAGAATCATGCAACAGATAAACAAACAGCTTGATAAAGACTTAAAAAACCCCAAACCAAATAAAATTCCACTTCCAGCCTTTCATCCACATTCAGATTGTTTTTCAAGCAAAAATTCAGGACCTATAGGAAGTGAACCCTGTGTACCAAGCTTTAAATACATCTAAACTGGGTCCTGCTGCCTTCAGTGATTTACTAGAAGAAAAGCAAATACCTTCCTTTTCATAAGACTCTCATTACTCCTCTGTACACAACTCCACAATTCTTATTTTTACCCATTTAAGAGGAACAAAGAGTATGTATTAAAATTGTCCATAATCTAGTAAAATAATTGTATTAACCTAGCCAAATCACTTTTACTGAAAACAAACGCATACTAGTTCTTCCCACCGAATATCATAAAAGTGGAGCTACTGATCAATTCAAAAGCACTTCTCCATAAAAAGTTAATAAAGAGAATGAAAACATGCATAATACTTTCTACCATGTATACTGCATTAAGAATGTTCTAGATGCCTTCAAATTAGTAAAATAAAGTGCTTTCTTGCATGAATCTGCAGGAGAGAATCTAACATCAATAAAAATAAATAAAGGAGCTGCGAGGAATTAATGAACATCAGGTTGCTTGTGGCAGGGCAAAGGATAAAGAAAAATGGAAATGAAAACTTTCAAGTGTGACATTTGGATTTTAGACAGTATTTCAAAAACCAGCAAGGTCAGTAATACTTTTGAAAATGCATGCACACCATTCTGGGGGAAATCTGCCTGAATGTATATGTATTTGACAGGTTCACACAGCTATCCAGATTTATTTAGTAAATTTATTTGATTTACAGTTTTTCTCACTATTTTCTCTTGGTTTTACATTCTCATCAATACAAAGCCAGCATAAAATTGTGTCACATGAGTTTGCCTCTTTATCTCATTGCAAGAGAAGGATAAAAGAGAAAATTCATCCAGCCTAACTTGTACAGAGTCATAGCATATACAGTTTGAATGAGTTCATGGGATCTCATCACACTTAACATCTCAATGACACGCAAAACAAAAGCTCAAACTGATGTTCCATTTTCCTTAATGGGAAAATACTTTCCAATATGTGCCAAGAGTCTTATGAAAGAAAATGTAATTCATTTTGCACTTCTCATAATCAGATTTTGTTAATGACACTTACAACGCTGTATGCTACACTACATAGTGCTAGCTATTCCCATGCTTAGGGTCCAAAATCTTATTTGACATGAAGGTATGGGGTGTAATCCTTTAATGGAGCTGTACCCATTTACCCCAGAATACGTGCATGTGTTTATGAATAAGTAGTGAGCTACCTGGTCATTTCCAAGAGTACAGTTAAAGACTAAAGAAATGTAAGCACATGGAACTGTTGCTGATTTCTAGTGAAGGTTCTATGCCACTTCATATTACTTTCAGATGGGAGATTTACAGAGCTGCCTTATCTGTTCCTCATGTCACAGAAAGTGGTAGTTATCTGTGATAATAAGTGATAACAGGTTACCACCCAGGCTACTCTAAGTATTCTCCAGCAATTGTTCTTTTCCTACTTACATATCCCATTCCTTTCCCACGTTATCACCATTACACATGCTCCCACTGTAATATCTAACATACATTTTCTATAACTTATTTTAAACTCAGTATTATTTGTTCTGTTATAGCTGCCAATTGAAAAAAAATTGCTATAAAAATGTTGAAGGAAGAAAAAAAGGTTCTGTGGAAAGTTACCAACAAACTTTATCACTAGCAAGCAGTACATAATGCCCCATCATCCCTGTGACCAGGCCTAAGGATTTTCCCCATATGTAGAAATGGCTGAATCAAGATGCAGAGAAAAGTCACTTGTGTACAAGTAAAGGGCACATTTATTCTTTTCCAATATGTAGATACCAAAACATTTTTCAGAGTAAGAAAAGATCCTTACTAAGAGCATATAAGCTTTCTCATGATAGACTTGATTCTCCCTGTTACCTTTTGAGCCTACTTAGAGGTAAATCCATAGGCTCCAACTAGCCTAAAAAACACATACTGCGAAATACGTACTTCAGTTCATCACCATTTTCTCTGTAATTGTCGTATTGACTGACTGATGACAGATTTGGCTAGGAGGTGGTGTACTTTTTTCCCATCCCACTCCACCCACCAAGGTACATATGTTGCTATCTAAAAAGGTATTCTGATTTGAAAAGCGCTCGAGGCCATCTCAGCATCTATGTCTCCTCTCGCCTCCTCCCCATCTCAGCTGAAAACCATGGTCTCAGCATTGTCTATCTCCCCATGCTCTGGCAGCAATGCTGAGCAGGGAGGGAACTTCTCAGTTCATAAACAGAAGTAATTTTTCAGACACTTTTCCAGGAAGACACCCAGGCCAGATAAGGATCTGTGAGTAGAGCAGAAAAACTCTTCTGCACAAGTGTCCAGGGCATCTCAAATACTACAGCAAGCATTCCAGCTGTCCATGACTTAAGAAAGGAAAATGTATGTGCCAGAACAAAGAATCTGATAAAGTAATTACTGTGCTCATACTGGCAAACGTTTTGTATTATATTACAAAAAACAAGATCATTCTGAATATATAATCTGATTGTATTTTTAACTTTAATACCCATTAAAACTTCAAAGTATTTTATGAACAGAAAATTTATGCTACATGTCCCATGAAGCTGTGCTAACCCTTTGGAGAACTAATCATCCCACTAAACAGAATTTTCCCTCTCAGTAATATTTAATACAGTAGAGAGCTTGACTGTGATAGCAAAAATACATTTTAGTTTCCTAAAAGAGGAAAACCACTCAAAAAGTCCAAGCTTGAGCAACTGTTTTCCTACACAATTAAATTAAAAAGACAAAGAATAAAGCTTAAAGCAAGGTTTTATTTAACTAGCATTGTATATTTCTGTATTAGTGAAAAAATATATAATTGCAGGAGGGAAGCAAAACAATAATTTAGATTACATATCTCATAGAGAGCACATGATTCATTAACAGTAGGGTTATTCAGTAAATCCAGTTAAAGAAGGCAGCCAAAACCAGTTGATGCAATCAGAATGATCTACCCATCTATTAGGCATACAACATTTAAGAAAAATTACAAGCAGCAGTATTAACTAGTGTTCCCAGCCTTTACAATTGGCACAATGAACTCAGCCTTCAACAATTATGTTAATAGAAGAAAAACTTTCCAAAAAAAAAAAGCAGCCAAATCTAAGAGACCTGTCAATGCCAGTGTCATCAGTGGAGTGATAACTAGGAAAGAGCAGATATCAAAGGCTGCCTTTTTCTTCCCCTCCATGCTCTGTTCTGTTTGAGCCCATGGTGGTCACAGCTCCTTTAACAATATTTATAATGAAGGAACAACGTTGGAGATGTCAACCCTGATTATTCATAAAGGCTCCTCCTGCCCAGCTCTCCCCTTAGGCTAACTGTAAAAGTACCTGATTCCCAATTCTCAAACACAAAAGCGCACAGAGCTTGAAAGCTGAGCTGACTAATAAAGTTTGCATATCCCTAAGAACAAGAGCACACAATGAAGAAGAAAAGGAATGGCAAGATTAAACAAAACCAGTAAGCTTGGATGGGAAATAATAAAAATTTAAACAGGCGAGAACTTAGATCCCCCTCCCATACTCCTGTTCATTTACATTTCAGCATGTCCTAAGAAGCATCTGTTTTATCTCCTGACTGCTGCATCAAGGTATAATATACACCACAAAACTTAAAACACATTTTGGAGCTGGAATGATGAGAGGTTGTGAGCAATGTAACTTCTAGGTCATTGAACTTCAACTCAGGAGGAATCTAGAACAAGGTATAAGACTGACCCAGGAAAAAATTCTGGCTTACTGTTTCACTTTGGGGATTTTATTGGTATTTAAAACACACATAAATGTGGGAAAGCCCTTCAAACAAACAGGAAACTGGTCTTACAATAGGACCACAAGCTGGATTTGACTGCTGCAGAGCTTCAATGCATCTGTGAGCACATGACAAACAATAGGGGCTTGGGGCTAGAATGTCATAGATTTTTCTTAATCACACGGGGGATTGAAAGAAAACAAGGCCTTCTTTGTCCCTCTGTTCTGTCTTGTTTACATTATGACTGACTGCTGGAAAGGGTAGGGGTCACCTGCCTAGGACAAGCAAGTGGGAAGGAAAGAAAATGAGAGGAAGGAGTCCGTGCTAGCCCAAGCAGCCAGCTAGTTGCAGGAAGATAAACCTCTTCACGGGTCCTTTCTTGAGGCTGACTAACACTACAGCCTTGCCTCACATTTTGAGAGGCCTGTCTAGTCAAAAGAGATACAAGAATATTACAGGCTACCACCTCCTGAGAAGATCATGAAGATTCCTCTATGCTATGAAAGGAAATGGGCAAGGACTATCTCAACTGATTTTGCCAACACACATGTACTCTTGCACATCTTTGAAGGAGAAAAGATGGGTAAAATTTCAGACTACGTCAGTCTAGATTAGGTTTTCTGTTACCCTTATAGCTCAGGTTATCCCACCTCAGATGACAGAAGAGTCACAGTACTGTCTCTGGGCCTCAGCAGTTTTACCTTTACACTAGCCTTGTGCTGTTTTGATTTACTGTAAATCACAGAAGGATGCAACCGCAGGTGGTGTACCCATAGAAGGCATATTCTCTATTGGGATATGTAAGCCAGAATTGCAGAAAGGTCAAACAGAACCTTCCTTTGAAATGTGACCAATTTAATTCAGTGTTTGCAAACATGTCAGAAACAAACTGGCTTCATCCCCAATATATTTGAAAGATTTGTGCCTTTTAAACATTACAGCTACCTAATTTCAGCCTTCCAAATACTTCCTGTTGACTCCCCTACATATAGTGGGACATAAAAAATAGCACTTCATTTTCAATGAGATACTTTTTCTATCACAACCATGCTAACCTGATCTAAACAAGGGATGGCTGTAGGAACAACTTAAGCATTGAGAAGTCCATAGAGCTTAGAAACTGGTGAAGCATCTCAATTACACATCTTTCAAATGAAAATATTTCTGTTCAAGGATCAAAATAACTAATTTCAAAATTCCCAGTTGTATCTTTTCAACAGTTTTTCTTGAATTACAAGGATCTGACATACCTAGTTTCTGCAGGAGTTATGGATATTTATCTAGCTAGCTAAACCACTATATCATTACTCAGTTATGTGAGTGCATTTACAGTGTCACTCTCCTTCAGAAGAGTTACCTCTGCTCAATTTTATTCACAGAATCATGGAATTGTTTGGGTTGGAAAAGACCTTTAAAATCATCAAGTCCAACCTAAACCTAGCACTGCCAAGCCCACCACTAAACCATGTCCCTAAGCACCACATCTACACATCTTTTAAATACCTCCAGGGACAGTGACTCAACCACTTCCCTGGGCAGCCTGTTCCAATGCTTGACAACCCCATCGATGAAGAAGTATTTCCTAAGATCCAATCTAAACCTCCCCTGGCACAACTTGAAACCATTTCCTCTTGTCCTATCACTTGTTACTTGGGAGAAGAGACCCACACCCATCTGGCTGTAACCTCCTTTCAGGTAGTTGTAGAGACTGATAAGGTCTCCCCTCAGCCTCCTTTTCTCCAGGCTAAACAACCCCAGTTTCTTCAGCTGCTCCTCACATCACTTGTGCTCTAGACCCTTCCCCAGCTTTGTTGCCCTTCTTTGGACACGCATATCTTTGTCTCTGCTCCGGCACACCTCCCCCCTCCTTTCTTCCTCCATTCCTCCACTGACCTTGGTGTTCATGCAGCTGCAGCGACTCCTCCTCCCAACTCCCACTGCCCGTCACCACGTCCCTTCTTAAATACGTTATCGCAGAGGCGCAGCTGATTGGCTCAATTTCCCAAACAGAAGTGGAGCTGACGTGGAGCTGGGGGAGCTTCGAGAAGCTTCTCACAGGGGGCCGCCCCGATAGCCCCCTCACCTGCCACCAAAAAACTCCACCACTCACTCAACCCAGGACATTCCACCCCTCGCCTCTGCGAATCACGTATTTAAGAATTAAGAGATCCAACATTCAGTACAGAAAACAGTATACACATCAACATCAGAACAAAGAGTAGGCAAAACCAGACTGAAAGGAACTTCCCCACACCCAAATAAAACATATACTGACAGAATATTGAGACACAATACAGAACATCCACCCATAGTCCCTTCACCACACCTGAAAAAAAAACTTCCCCACAATTATAACTACAGACATTACAAAGATCATTCCGTCTGTATTTTGCTCATTACCTCTCCCAATTAATATCCTTATCAAATCGCAACCCTCTGCCCCACGTTGGGCACCAAAAACTGTCGTGGTTTAGGCCTGATTGGCAGCCAACCACAATGCAGCACCTCTCTCTCCCTTCCCCTCCGGCAATGAGAAGGGACAGAGAGCCAGGCTTGGGGTTCAAGATAGGACTGGGATGGGGGAAAATCCCCCTTTTATGATCACGAGCAAAAGGCAGACTCGTTAGGGGAAGAAAAAAAAGAACATACATTTATTACAGACACTAACAACACATAACAGAGTAGGACAGTGAGAAGCATTGCCACATCTTGAGAACACCTTCCCCCCACCCCTCCCTTCTTCCCGGGCTCAGCTCTGCTCCCGATATCTCTACCTCCTCCCCCAGTGGCGCAGGGGCAGGGAATGAGGGGTGCAGTCAGTGCTGCCACTTCCTTCATGTTCGGTGAGGGGAGTGTCCAAAACTTGTTCCCCCCTGCTCCATCGTGGTCCCCCTCTCACAGGAGACAGTCCTCCACAAACTTTCTCCGACTTGAATTCCTCCCATGGGCCGCAGCGTTCCCCACACTGCTCCGTCATGGGTCACTAACTTCCTCCGACTGGATTCCCTCCCACGGCTGCAGCCCTTCCCGAGCTGCTCCGGCGTGGGACTCCCCCGCATGCTGCAATCCTCCCAGCACTGAATTACAGCAGCGGGGCTACCTTTTTCCCATGAGACCCCGGCCTTCTTCGGGCACAGAACCTTGATCAGCCGAGCAGGAACAACAGGCTGTAAAGCAATGTCTGCTCCACCGTAGATCTTCATGGGTGGCAGGGGGGGGCCGCCCTGCCGTCTCCCCACAGGATACAGGGGGGTCTCTGCTCCGGCACACCTCCCCCTCCTTTCTTCCTCCGTTCCTCCACTGACCTTGGTGTTCATGCAGCTGCAGCGACTCCTCCTCCCAACTCCCACTGCCCGTCACCACGTCCCTTCTTAAATACGTTATCGCAGAGGCGCAGCTGATTGGCTCAATTTCCCAAACAGAAGTGGAGCTGACGTGGAGCTGGGGGAGCTTCGAGAAGCTTCTCACAGGGGGCCGCCCCGATAGCCCCCTCACCTGCCACCAAAAAACTCCACCACTCACTCAACCCAGGACACATATGAAAACATAACAGGGCACATTTATCTCAGCTGCCACACTGATGACCTCCTACCAAGGAACATGTTTAGCCCAGTACTCACGATACACATCTCACATCTCTAGTTAGAGGGCAGTGCGTGGAGTGATGATGGAGATGAGGAACAATACCTGACTCAGCTCACTAGCCATGAGGTCGTGGCCTTTTTACTAATTAGTATGATTTCAAAAATAATTGGCCTTCTTGACTATGCCACAGTGTATCAGATGAAGTTGAACGGGAGGAAAGAAACCCAGTAAACTCATTACTGTTTACTCATTCACTGCCAAATTGTTAAAGGAGGTCATTTAAAAGGTCAAGAATGAGACATACTACATGAGAGCTTCAATCTGAACATATAAGAATAGGCAATGACCTAATTATGACAGAAGAATTAATAGGGAGATGGTACAGAAAAAGAAGATAAGCACAATATTGTCAGAGAGGAGTAATTAACCAAAATAGTAATATATTTTGGAACAAGTCAGCCTTATCTTTCTAGCCACTATAGCATACTGTGCATCGATTTTATACTGTGCCTCACCAGACCACTAGCCATTCACCACACTGTTACCTGAATCTATTCACTATTTTAAGTCTCTGCAGCCCAGATAGAGATAAGAACACTAAAAAAACCCTCTTTTTGCATTTAGAGGCACCCTACTGTAGCACAGTATGAACTTGCAGCCCAGCTCTCCCGACTTGAGACTTTAGGCTCCCTCCATAATTCACAACAACCCTTCACAAAATCCCAGTCACAGGCTTTTGTTTTACAAATGAGATTTTTAGGAGACTCGTGGTAGTTGTAAGCACTTCATTTTTGCCCAGGTTTTTAAAAAGAAGAAATAAGAAATCTTTAGAAAAAATAAATACCTGGAAGTGACCCTTTACCCTAGGTCGCTTTTCCCTAGGAGGATCCACAAGACCAACTTACATTCATGAAATAAACTTATAAATTTCATGCCATTTTACAACCTCCCATTGCTTTTATCAGGAGGGCCCTTAATAAGGCACTATCCAGTGAAAGCAGTAACTGCCTTTGTTGAATAGGAGTCAGCTGCTTTTCCAGGTGGTTTGTACTTGAATAGATAGCCATTCCCATTTAATGTTTTTTCGGTGTTAGATTCACCCCCATCCCAGCTGCTTGGTCTCCACTCTATCTAAAGGTTGAAGACAGAAAGGATAATGTCCACATATACTCAAAAAGAGTTTGCAGATCATTAAATGCACAGGGGAAGTTCATGCACCCTAGGAATTTTTATGGGATCTTCAGTCTGTCTTTTCAGGGAAGTTCTAGAGCTTGTGAAGCAAAAGCATCTGCAACTTACAGCTTTATTCACTATATTTGAGAAAACATCTAGTAGGACAGAAGTTTTAAAGTAACACTATCACAATGATCTTGTGATGAAATATTTCCATCAAAAAAATCTTGCTCAATCTCTCTCTTTGGTACATAGTCTTCCCCGTAAAAACACTATGCCTTAAAGAAATGGGAGGTCAGTAAAATAATGTAAGCAAACTCTGCCCCCACCCCACCCCCGCCCCAAAACATTTTATTCCCCATGAGCTCCTTGTCCCAGCTATCAGGAGTTATTACCTGCCCTCAATATTGCAGTAAAGCAACAACATTTTTGCAAGAGTGTGCATTCTTCATCACCTTGGAACTTTGCATTCCAAGACAGTAGCACTTCTTTGCATCTGACTACCTAGAACATTTAATCAAACTCTCACTAGTAGCTAAGACAGAGCAAGAAACTCATGGCAGGCTTCAGTGGGGAAATGAAGTACGTTTTTAAAAATCATTAATTTCCTGGCAAGTCACTGTTGGTAAACTTGGCTTTATAGTATCTGCAGCAAAACATGCAGACATATGTGACTGGAGGAGCCAGCTCTCCATTTCCTAAGCCACACATTAAATTTATATTTAATAAGACAGTAATTGCGCATTAAGTACTCATTGATTACCCAAAATATACTTATTAAGAAATAACAGCTATGTAACACATCTCTGTTAGACACTCACATATCTATTACAAAGCTGTTAAACAGCAATAAATGTTTATCTAAAAAATTAGCATTCAGCTAACATAAAACACACATCCTATTAAATCCAAGTGAAATATGTGTTGAAGACAATTAAAGCTCCTGTCAGTTTACCTCAATTTTTCTGAGCAATGCTGTTCTCCCTATGTCTGAAGTCACAGCACCAAACCTTTGAATAGCCATCTTTTTCTTGAAAAGATTCAAGAAATTTTCAATACATTTACTAGTAGAAATCTCAAGCTTTTCAGGAAATCATTGTTAGAGCCTCATTTACTTGGTGACAGCACATCACCCTTCCACAGCTCTGCTACTCCTGACTCTGGGGCACAGGAGAGGCCTCTTTCTACCACACTCCATCCTTCAGTGCAGACAGGCTCCCAGGCAACTAGTTTCCATTGGCAGCAGGGCTATGCTCCTGTTGCTGTTCTTAGGATGACCTTATTCTACTATTTAATATAAAGATACTCTGAAACTCTAAGAAGGAGGCAGCAAGTGGAAAAGTAGCTATACAGTTGATAGTGGCTGAGTTGAGGCTCTCAGAATGCTACCTTTGGATGGAAAAGAAATTTCTGTATTACACCCTTATTTGTGCATCAGTAAGGAATGTACATGCCTCTGCTAAACAGGTACACACCAATGAGATAAGTAGAAAGGGTGGTGGCATTCAATGAAATAAAGAAAATTGCTGTCCTTAGGGATAAATTTTACAGAAATAAGAATAACACTCCAGCTACATCTGTCCTGGATCAAAGACAACAGACTTCTGACGAAGAGTTGGCAGGAGTCTGGTGAAAGACACCAAAACAAGTACCAAAAGGAGGAGGCTGTGGAAATAGAGTGTATGGACACTGGTGACAAGGTCTCAACACAAATAGGAAATACTGAACTAACACACATACAAATCGGAAACTTCACTCTGAACATTTTTCTTTAAGCCCAGAGAATTGCTTTTTAGATACAAAAGAGCTACTGGAATGAAATAAGGTACATTCTGTCCAGTGGGCACTCCCTGGAATCACATCTGAAGCACCTATGTAGGGCAGCATAATGAAACTTTATTTCTGCTGCTCACAATTCATCAATTTTCTGGGTAAGTCCAAAACTCCTACAGACTCACTGGCCTCCTGCTGCAGCAATTAATTCACTTTTCCTAGTAAGCTATTAATTAATTTTAAAAAGCCCTTGTTGTTGAGCAATGCATATACATCATTAACATCAGAGAACTCTTTTATTGCATTATTGTTTGTTAAAACACAAGCTCAGAAAAAGGAAATTGGAAAGAGTGAAGGTTATATAAAGCAAAAAAAAAAAAAACAGATGGGTCTGGAACATAGGCATACTCAGTCATGGAAATTCTGTTTGAAGCTTCACTGTCTGTTTTATTATGGATTCCATAGGCAGCTTCTAATTTAGTGTAGCTGTTAACACTTCTGCTACATCAAAAATTCCCTCTGCTGAACTTTTCTAGAGGTTTTTGTGTTAGACAAGCACCAGTCCTTTCCATTTTCACAGTTTCTTAATTATGGTATTGCAGTTCTCATTTGTACTGTAAAACTGATCAGATTAAAAAAAAAAAAAAAACCTAGTAATTTACAATTATTGGTAGTACTGTTTTTACTAGCTACTGCATTTACCTAATGATACATAAAAGGTGTGCAATAGCTGGTCAGTAACCAGTTTAGCAAATTGTTTCTAGGTATATTGCTGTGAAATGTGTATTACAGCACCTTCTGTGACAAACCACCCTGTAAAAGCTTTGATCTTCAACTGCTATTTAAAGTGTTAATACTCATTTCTTTTAACCACTTACTTCAAGAAAATTTAAGATAAACAAATACCTCAATTACCTACAAATGAAGGGTAAAAACCTACAAGAAGGATTAACACACTAATTGAACATTTAAAGCTTTAAATATCAAACTAAATCTAAATGAATAATAAAAAGCTGTCATTGATAAAACATCTCTGACAAACAAGATAGATTTGTTTCTCTTCTTATATGTTTACAATAGCCACCTTTCCTACCAACGACATCCACAGAAGTGTTTCCCTTTTCGTTAACATACAGAGTTTATTGTAGACAACACAAATCATACCTTTCTCTAGTAACGGTGGTTCAGGGCCCCTCTGAAGCATTTGTTCTGCAAAGTGACATATTGTGACAAATCCAATGATAATGGGGAAATGTGGGAAATCTGACAGAAATACTTTATTCCTCATTTCCACTAATGAGAATAAAACAGTAAGAGAGACACCTATCAAAAAATTGCAGTAAGCAATTTATTTGGTAGAAACACAAGCAGTGCTTTTTCTTTCCCTGCTCCCCTTTCTCTTACTTTGCTTACAGCAGGCTTTTCATTTTTTTTCTTCATTTTGCTTTATATTGTCAACCAAGAACAGAGTTCCTGAGGAGACAAACAGGGGGTAAAGAAGACAAATCTGTCTCCTTTGTGTAAGAGCTGTAGGCCAGAGTTATCAACTCCTCTGCTATTCAAGACAGATTTGCATATCCAAGGCCACCCGAGGCAGAGAAGGCATTTGGAGCCTGATTTTTTTCCACAAGAACACATCAGGGAGCAAATCAAAATAAGGAAACTCCAAAAAAGATCCAAGTAACTACTCAAAAACAAAACAAAAAAAAATCACAAAACTTTGCGGAGGGGAAAAAACTTCCATTCAGTAATTTTTTCCTTGAAAATAAAAAAAGACATTTTATACATAATAGAATTTCCAAATATCCTTATTAAAGAAACTGCATGGACAGCAACTTGGCACAAGAACTTCAGATTGGCATCCATGCTGTTTCTGTCTATATCTTAATACAACACTACTCTGCACACAGGAATTGAGGATGATGGAGTAGTCAGCTTGCAAAACAGGGTGGGTTACCTTCCCAACAGCCTTGTACCTTAACTGCAGTTTAGTGATAGAAAAAAAATATAATCTTAGCTATAAACATAGCTATAAAGTCACTGTGGTGGGTACATTATGCATTGACTCTACCATTAATACCTGCCATTGGAAATAGTGGAAAAATACCACTGGTAGGGGGCTGAGACTCCAATACAGCCAATCTCTAATCACAGTGCTTGTCTTCCTACAGGTATAATACTAGAATTAACAGATGACATCATGTCAACATAGTGATTACAGAAATTATTATAGAAATGTAACCTTTTACTGAGAATATGCATGTGACATACACGATGCTATGGAGACAGTGTATACATTCAGTACTTTAATTGACTAACAAGAATTACCAGCTAACTAGCTGTTAATCTCTTCTTCTGCCATATAAATCATTTTCACACACACACTTGTTTTAATCTAAACACAGAGCTACTTTTGGACTTGATTTTACCATACTTTCTCACAAAACCATTTTTTAATTAAAAAAGTTGTCACCTATAAAGGCATAGGAGTACTCTGGCAAATCAAGATGCTATTAAACCTGAATAAATATAGCAGAATTTCATTCCACAATATCCAGCTCAAGGACCTTAAGGTCTTGATTCTTGTCTGTTACCCTACTTTAAGAGCTACTAAATAGCTCTTAAAAAAATCTTCTTGAATTCATCAGAAGATAATCTGTACCGTAATTGGTTCTTGAGCTAATGAATATTATCAACAACTGTCTTCAAAACACCACTCAACTGCCCAAAACCAAAAAATCTCTCATAACGTACCATGAGAGAGCATGTTACAGAACAGTACTTAGCAAAAAGTAATGTACAAAGCCAAAATTTGTTTCATCATTTAAAAAAATCAAAGTTGTGAGCCTAAAGCTTTTAACCTGTGTTTTGTTTGGTTTAAAAAGAATGGTTGTGGATGTGACTAGTTTTCCTGAACATTTATCAGTAGCATCAGAAATTAAACACTTCATAGAACTCATAGACCTAGTTGTGTCCACATTTTACATTAGAGAATTCATATTCCACTAATTATTATTTAATTTATTTATACATATTTTCCAAAGAAAGTAAGGGATTTAGATTTGCTAAAATGAAATCTGAATTTAATATCTTTACCCATGCTGTCAACATTTCTCATGGATTTAGAAATCTGTCAATTTAAGTGCAGGTGTCATGAGTGTTGACCACTTTCTGACATCTAGAACATGTCTCCACTTGCATCATATTGGTGTCCTCAGCTGCAAACACTGCACGTATAATGAAATCACAGTACTAGTCACGCTGGCAATGGCTTCCAAGTTTGATCTAAATGGTACAAGATAGGTACAGAATCCATTTCAAAACCTGTTTCAAGTGAGTCGTTAATGCCTGTTGTTACATCCGAAGGAGAATATTGCACTTGCAAAATACTTACAGCAAGTTGGAAAAGTCAGCTTCTAGAGGCCAGATACACTTTGTTTCCTAATACATACATGGCCTTTAAGTATAAGGAGTGTGCTAACATCTAAACAATAAGAACCATTATGCTTTTAGTTCTAGTCTTTTGGTTCAACCCAATGAACCAGTGTGCCCTGATTTTTTCAGTTCTAGAGGGCATGTAAGCCATTTTCCTTGTGTATTCTCTGTACACAATTATTTTTCAGACGTAAATAGATATAAATAATGCACACAGAGAATCTGAAGCAATTATGCCCAGCTCTTTCCCCCTTCAGGAACTACCTCAAATTAAAAGTATCACACTAAACAGTTCCTGCATTGGATACACTCGATTTTACTTTAGTATGTCATTTACCATACACTGCTATCTCTCTGCAACATACTAACAGAATATGAGCTTTATTTTAATATATAAACTTTGCACATAGGTCGTGATCCCAAATTTTAAAATCTAGATTTTACCTTTAACAATGACAAAATAAACATATTAAAATTAATGGCCACAGCATATAACAGCAGCAAATTTGGATTAAATTATCAAACATGAAAACAGAGGTTACTGTGGTGAGAAACAGGACCTGCTGAAGAACAAGACATGCACACCAATTCAAAAGCTAGAGCAGTAGAGTTATGTGAGGCAATCCCCAAATCAGATGATCTTTTTTTTTTTTTTTTTAGAATGAGTACATTTGTTTCTTTTTATCTGCATTTTGGATTTGGGGGTTTAATAGAGTATCAGGCCAAATCTTTAAAGTATTTCTCTATAATAGGAGTTCTGAGGGAGTGTATTGAAAATAACCCTCACACAAAACCAAACAAAACCCCTAAGAGCCTCTCAAAATCATTGATCCACATGGGACAGAGGTTGAAGAAAAGAAAGAAAACCACCATGAAATACTCAGATCCATCAAAATAAAAGTTGTAGGTATTCACAGCCTGACACACAATTCTCATGTTTTTCTATATGCAGAGAAATATTAGTACTACCACAGATATTAATGTGAAAATAAGGTGAGAATTTTTCTGTGTGATACATTGGCTGGTAGTAGGTAAAGCAGCAGAGTTACCTTCTCTGACCCTTCCACTGCCAGTTGCCACAAAGAGTTCAATGCTATCAGAGGCATGTATGCAAGAAGATGAGAAACTGCAGCAGAACAGTGCAGAAACCAACCAGCTCAAGCTTTTCCTCACCTATTTATAAAACACCACATTTATTCTCATAATGACATTTCTCACATTACCTATTAATACAGTACTAAGATGAACCTGTCTTCTTAGAAGCTCCACAGAATCGGTGTGACTGAAGTGAGATTCCTTCCTGGGTGCTCACACTAGATTCCCCTAATCTATTTCCTGTCTTCAGGATAGCGGTTGCTAGAAGTACAGTACATGGCCTGTAGCTCCTATAGCTAGTTGGAGGGCAAGGTAGAAATTAAAATCTAACAAGGGCACTACTTTGCAAGCCTACAATGCATTCAAGAACAGCAAAAGTAAAATTCGTATCACTATCATAACTGGTTTTTAAACTGACAAAGTTACTTCAAAGTATCTTCTAGGTCATCTGGGAAAGGTCTAAGTCTATTCTTACTCCGTCTGTTTCATAAGTATTATGACTTTCCAGGTATTAAAAGACTCATTTTAAATGGCAGAGAAAAAAAAATCAGTATTGAATCTTTGACAAGAGTATTCAAGTCTCATGTCAGGCTGTTCTGCAGGAAAAAGATAAGCAAGGAGCACATATGTATAAGACTTGCTCCACAAATGCTTAGCATTAGTTTAGGATAAAGAATAGATCATAGTGCCAGATGGTAAAATTGTACAAGTGCCACAAGCCATACCTTGGAAGCACACTGTGAAAAAACAGACAATATTTAAAGGCAATTTGGCTTGGTTGCAAGTAACCCGGTTCTCTCTATAAATTAAAATAAACCAGTTCTCTCTATAAATTAAAACAAACCATCATAGGTGTAATAATGAGATCTCACTGGTTTTGTTTCCATTTACTATGGTTAACTTTCAGAACAGTTGATTCTATAGCCCAGACCTTTAGCAGTAGATTGTTTCCTTTCCAGGAAATCTGAGCTAAAGAAGCTGCAGGAGAACGTAGGTCCTGAAATACTGTGTATAGGCAATACATGCCTTGGTTTGCTACGGGTGTCACTGTTGTGGCTTTTCCAGCCAGTCCTTCAAGGAAGAGAACAACAATTATTTCACCCTTTCTGGCCAGGGGCAACCTGCAGTGATTAAGGCAATCAGTAGTTTAGGAGCTACAGGAAACTGCAAAACAATGAACTATAAAATTTAACTTTTCTTTGAAAATAGAGCTGCTGAGTACCATTGCAGTCAGTTAGATGTCATAGGGTCTATCTTCAGAAATACTCAGAAATACCAATTCTTCTTTTTTTCAGAGCCTTTATGAGAGTGGAACCATTCATGGCTTCTTAATCATTACAGATCCTTTTGAAAAAGTTGCTAAAAAGCTACATGAACTACATCAGCTACAAAAGAGTATACGCAACAGAAAAGGCTAAGTCTTATGATAACTCTCTGTTCAAGCTAATCTCAGTCAGTTCCTTCCCCTATGATCTCAATACTGGATAGATTTCTTCCTGTACAGCTTGTAATTACTAGGATTTGTCAATTCTCTTATACCTTTTAGATACCAGTTCCTAAAGTAAATATCACCCTTCTCAATGAAAGCAAGTCAAGTAATTGGTCATGCTGTTACACCGTAATGAACATTTTTTCAGCTAATGTAAATCAGTATGCTCTGTAGTCACACATATTTACACCCAGCCTGGATTTGATATAATAATTTGCTTGTTTAAATGCTCCTTTTTTTTTGTCAAGTACTCTTAAAAATATTATCTCACCTAGACCTGCAAGCAAGAAGTTGTATAGAAAACTGACATGACAGCTGCGTGTTCCAAAATTCAGTCCCAAAATATCTTGTTCAAGAATTGGTGAAGTGGTACCATTTTCACTTCCATATGTCCCTTTATTATATAAAAATACAGGAACTTTATCACTGCTTAATACAGTTTGGAAATACTAAAAGTAAAATAAAAATTAAAATACAAGTATTATTTTTGAACTAATGCAAACAGAGAGTCTTCCTATTTCTTCCTGCTCCACATATGTTTTTACAAGCATTTGCTCAACAGCAGCTGAATGTAGAATTGGGAGAGCTTGAGGAGAATTGGAAGATATATGTAAAATCAAAGTCATTCAGTTGTAATGTTACTTCAAATATTCAAATGTTCAAAGACAGTAACATAGCAGCAGAAAATTAACTTTTTTAAAATTCATGTCTTTTCTAAACTCAGATGGATTAGCAGCAGATTTGAGGTAATTAATTATAATTACAAGTTTCCTAGGGAAGCATGGCATAATAGACTCATTAACTGAAATGTTACATTTGTTCTGCGTTTGATTCTCAGATTATTTTAACACAGTGCAACATTTGTTAGAAGTTTTTTGGGCCAGACACCTTTACTTATGCTGAACGGTTGCTCTCTCCATGAGTAGCCCCAACTGACTTCAAAGAAAACCCACTTGGGCCCTTAATTAGACATTTTTCAGCCTACGAAGGTAAAATTCCTTCCTTCTCAGACAAATTCTGTGGTCTCTATTGAACATGAGTCAGTGGGAGCTTTTCTCTGGGAAGGACCATTGAATCTGGCCTCACAGTTACTTCCTGATATGCTCTTCATTCCTGAACAAAAGATATACCACCTAACCAAATATCACATGCTATTTAAGAATGCACAGTTTTGAAGTAGTCTTAATAAAGGTCTCAATTATGTTTTTAATTTTTTAACTATCTTCTGTTTGATGCTATTGCTAAGCAAAGGAATATTTTACATCCTCATTTCATTATGGAGACATAAATGTCATTGAACTCCTTATGAACCGAATACACAGAGAACTCACTGCAGCCATTAATACGCCTAATACATAGAGAACTCCACATAGCTATTAATAAAACTCCTCATACAAACCACAGCACTCACAGTCTAGACAATGCCAGGAACACGAAAGCTGCCTCTTGGTGCATGCAAAAGATCCCCACTTTGATATCCTTGTATCACTGTCCTCAGTTTGAAAATCAAGGGAAACTGATGATGCACTTGTCAAAGAAAGTAGCTGCAAAAAATGAGGAGCTGGCTAATTAAAAAAGGAATGACTATTTATTTTATGGTCTTATGTGCACTCAGGAAGTTCTGACACACAGAAGAGAAATTAAACAACTTTTCATTTTGTCTCTGTGCTTTGAGAACCATGCCCAGTAAGATTACAGATAGGAGAGTGATAGGTCCAGCAGGGATTTCTACCAATTAAGCTTCTACACTCTGGGGGGGTAGAGGTGTTTTTTGAACCATGGGTTATTTTTGCACATATCATGGGCTGCAGTGTCTAGCCACAAAAGGGCTACATTAAGAGCAATGTTACAGGCTTTGCTCAGAGCTATCATGCTCTCCTGCAAGTCCAAATGTCTAAGAAGATTTCAGTGTGAGAACTGAGAATGCTCAGTTCTATAATACTATCAAAAGGATGATAGGAGTGCTTTTACCTATCCAACCTTTACATTTTTGCAATCAAGGAGAAAGGCAAAAAAAAAGATTACAAGGTTTAATTAACAACAGATACAGCTAGATGATGCCAGATTTTGTTCCACTGCATACTTACTATTTTCTCGTATGTGCCACCTAGCATTCCAAGAATCTACAACTCATGGTCTGTAAATACCTATAACTAAAACAGAGCTTTCAGATTACCACTTTTTTTTTTTTTTTTTTTTTTTTTTTAAATCAAAGGCACTCTTTATATCTGTTCCATAAAATAACTGTAGTATTTTGCGTACCTCTATCATTCAGTTGCTTCAAGAAACATCAATTCAGGAAATAATGGAGTAAATTAATTTTGAAGCCGTATTTCACAGTATTATGAATACCCCACTTTGTAGATTGACAATTCCAAGTCACACACATGTACCCAGGATTCAACAAAGGTAGTCTTCATTTGATAGTTCAACAAGTCCACCAGGCCACACCAAAGGTATCAGTATGTATCAACAGACAGTATGATATACAAGTGTGGCACCTATCTTGAATATTCCAGCTCGTCTTTAGAGGACTAGGATCATGAGACAATCCATGTATAACCTTACTTTCTTCCTTGTACAGAATGAAGGCTTGTATTTGGCACAGCAACATTTGGCCTTAAGTTTTAAGCATACTCTGAAGCTCCGAGGCTTTACCAGAAAAGTAAACTTCATGATAATATAAAAACACAGTATTATAAGCATGTACCTATACAATTTTTTAGAATCTGGTGTTACAGGCAAGACTGACATACAGTGTTAATTTTTCAGTTTACCAAAATGGGAAACAGTAATGAAATAAAAAAGCAAAGCTGCTTCGATGCAAAGCTATACAAGATGAGAATATACTCTATTGATAGACTAATTGAACCAAGAATTTGCTGAAGACAATACAACAGATTTGGATAGTTGCCTTTATTTCAAATTTCTGTGAGGAAAGCAGGTATGAAATCAGAAGGGACAAAATCACCCTGTCTGAAACTGTCACATTTTTTATTCACAAAATACTATTTCAAAACACATGAAAGAATTTATGAATAAAACCTTGATTTTAACCATTCATGCACATTAGCCTGTTATAATTTCCCCTTCTCAGAAATACATCCAAGTTAGAAATAAGAAAAAAAAACCAAACAATTAAGCAGAATGAGTCTAAATTTTCCATTTTTCACAAAATTTTCTACCTTTATTATTTTTTAATGTTAACTGAAATCTTAAAAATTAATTAAGTCTGTTACTCAGCCTCAGAATCGTTTTCTGCTAAAAATAAGCCAGGACCATTAATTTCCTATTTTTACTTATTTCACATCAGCTATCGAAATGAGGCATATCTCGTTTTGCTTTCCTGAAGCCAGAAGGGGAACCTGCAAATCTGCTGGGATTCATGTTTGGCCTGCTGCCTGAAGAACAAAAACTATTTCAGTCAGTCTCAGCATAGAGCTGTTTTACTAGGTTGATACATAAAACTAGGCTTTCCTCCAGTTAAACAACAATAATTTGTTTTAGTTTGATAGGTCCTTCTAAATAATGGTGTCATCAGTAAACATCTGGCTTCTTCCTAGCAGATTAGGCCTCCAATGAGGAAAGTGTGTTTATAATTCTAATTTGAAACACAACACATTAATATGCTGATTCTCATAATGTTTGCCTTAACCTGTTTGGAGAAATTATGACTACAAATATCTTGTACACAACACCTCTAAACTACCAGCTTGTGCAAACAACACAAGAGCCGATGTAGTCTCATACAGATGATTAGAACCACTTCAGAGGCAATCATGATTAGCGCTTTGGCTTGAAGCCATATTTTACACATAAACAAAGCATCTGTTTCTGAGTTCTTGTCCCAAGCTAATAGACCCACCTCCACTATTACTAATAAGCCCATTCAAGAGAGCCAGATGGCCTATCTGAAACAGCCCTGGCTTTTTCCTGAGCTAGGCAAACCAGAGCCATGGAACCAGAGTTGGCTCCAAATCATATTTCCTTGGGCTCTAGGAGCCAGTAAAATGACACGTAAACTGGCTCCACAAAAGAAGAATACAAATGCTGGTACCATCCATTATTTAGAATTGGTGTGAGGCCAACATCTGTCCCTCCAGATGATCCTTTCATGTAGGTACAATGAAGGAAGATGAAGAGTACTGTACACTTCTGCAGAAGTTGGTGTATTGCAATGCAAACTGTCACCATTCCTTGCGGGAATTTTTTGCAGATTTTGCAAATCTCTGCCTGCAGCCAAGCAGTACTGCTCAGCTGTCCTTGCTGTACATTCTATGTACTTGACAATGGGGTGGTTTTACATATTTAATAAAAGTGTTGTATTTAATTAGTAGAACTGAGCTTTAAAATGGATCTTGTGCTCCTTAGAAGCAACTGCAAGTGCTGAGAGCCAAACAGAGCAGCACTTGGCTGATTCAGTTCTAAGATCTCTTTTCTTTCCTGTGACCCAAGTTCTCATTTAACCAGTTCAGTTTCTAAGTAGCTTAGAGTCAAGACGCTCCACAAGCCAAGGAGTTAGTGCTGCAGGGAAACCCATAACTGACCTGGCCTATGAAGACTATTAGAGAGAAACCGCTTTATATTTTATTTAGAAGCAGACAGACAGGTGGCAGTTAGTGACAGGGAGAGACAGCCATTTAGGTCACCTGCCCCATCAAAGCACACGTATAAAGAGAACCCAATTTTCCCCCTTCCACTATGATGCATAAAGTGCTTTGTTCCACTGTGCTGACGACTGAATTTCAGCAGAGTGTATGTCTGCATGAACTATCAAAGACAATTCCCTACACCAGGAGCAAATGAACTTCACTCTAAGAGCAGCAGCAGGTCACATCACCCCTGCAGAAGTAAGGAAGTTTTGCAGAAATAAAGTCCTTTCAGAACAGCACAGCCACAGTAAGCATGCTTCTTACGTGCTACTATCCTGAAGCTACAGACAAAAAATCCTTTACTTGTGTCTCATGGGGATACCAGCAGATTTGCAAAGATATAAACCTCCCCAAACACAGTTATATTCCGCCCACCTTGCCATCAGAGACAGAAAAATGAATAGCTGTATGAGGGGAAAAAACCGTCATGGAAATGTGCTGAAACAATTGAGGCCTGTCACTCCTCTTCATTAAAGGTAGGTTCCACAGTAGTTATTGAAGTACTCTGGGATCTCTTGGGATAAAAGCCAGAATAGAAATGTGTAAAGTATTGTTCTTCATATATATTCCCCATACTGCCAGTCTTGTGAGCTATGCACACAGGTCATTCCTTGATTTTAAAGGAAAGCCCTGAAGAAAAGTCACATTTCGCAGCCCAGATTAAGTGTGAACCTGAATCTGTGTCACTGTGCACACTAGTGGCTGAGAATTCAGCTAGACTTTCCCTTGAGGCATAAAGGATTTAGTGAAAGGTGCATAACCAGCATTGTCCTGCTACTGCCAGGTTTTCAGCTGTTTTTCCTTAAAGGGATTATTTCAGTGCAGATAAACAGGAGCATAAGACTTGTATAAAAAAAATCTCTTTCTGCATTTCTAGAAACGTAAGAATGTGCTACCATATGCACATGAAAAGAATGACATGTATGTTCCAGATTTTCTTACTTCATATTTTGAATTGTACAACACTAGGCATTTTGTAGGGGCAGAAAGAGAAGTTTTTTTTTTTTTTCTTCTCCCACTGAGGGCTAGAAAGGAGTTAAGTAGAAAAAGTAAGAGGGGAAAAGTGATCAGAAAACCAACCCCCTTTTTTCAATAGGAAAACAGGTTCATGACTCTCACAAACTTCATAAAATTAACAAGACAAAATGCATAGCACTGATACCAAGCATTGTCTACACTAGGCATTACTGACACTGGCATTTTCTTGCAGGCTTTACCAAGTTATTTGGAATAAATCTTTGGGATTAATTCTACCCTCTGAGAAAGTTGGTTTAACAGGACAATTGGGAATGAAGTGTTAATCCAACAAAACATCATGTGTTCTGAGCAGCCCCTTCCAAAAGACACTAATGGAATTACCAAAGTTTTTACAGTAACTCACAGCTGCAAGCCCACCTTGGTCTGCTTCTTAAGGGGGAAAAAAAATGAAAAAAGTCCTCTGTCATTTCCATAGAGTATGAAATTCTCTGTACCTCTACTGGACAATTACAGTGTGACAAAGATGCTGCCCTCGCACTCCTCTGCCACAGCACCCTGCTTTACCAAAGAGAATTCCCTCATAGTGACATTCAGTCTTTGCTTCCTCTAAGACTGATCATGAGACCGTACCAATTTCATCACATCATAGGGATTATCAATCTAACAAAAAATCTCAATGTGTTGCCATTTTTCAGAGAAGCCTTCAAATGCTATTTCCACTACTGATCTATTTGAATAAGAGCACGCTAGACATATCGTGAAACAGTGTGAAACAAGCACTATCACTCCTTTTAGGCTGAAGAGTTGAGATCTCTTTGCTTATTACTCTCCACCAAATGTTAATGCACAGTTTATTTAATGCCTAGTTTTTGTGTGCTGAATTAGCTCACAAAGCAGCTGAGTGTCCCTTGTGAGCAAGTGCTCCATTTGCACATGTCAAGCATCCTAGTCTATTTAGTCCTATCCCAACTGCTTAATGTCTGAAACAGAAGCATCTACTACATTCTTCTTGATCTAAACAGCTAATTTAATACCCTTGGACAAAAGGGGCCTGGTGTTTTGGTAAGCTCCCATGGGCCTAACTATCACAAAGAAGGGATTGTTGAATACACACATAAAAAAAAGGAAGAGATAGGAGGCAGGCGGTCTGATCTTTATGACCCACTGATTATTCTATCAGTAAGTAGAAGCATAAATCTAGCTCCTGACCTAACAAAATACTATTTTACTTCCCTTTACTCTATATTTTATCTTTTATAGGCAATAAAACATTAAACATTACAAAAGGTTATGTTCTCACCAATATTTTCACTAAATGACAATAAATTCCAAGTTGAGCCAAGCAGAGGTTTCAGCAGCAGCTGTCCTGACAGTTGTTTGACACACTTTCTGCAATTCACTCTGAACACACTAGCGCCACTAGCACCGAGAAAGCCCATCTGGAAAATCTTGACAATGAATTTGAATCAGTCTAATGACCCTCTTAATGATTTAATGGCAAATCTATACACTAATACAAAGCTGAGCTCTTTTCCAATGATGTGGTATAGTATTTACTGTGGAAAGTAGAATTTATTCACTCATCCTGCCTTTTTGAACAATGCCAAATAACAAAATCAGTATCAGCCTTCTTAGCTGATCTCCCTGAGCTTTAGATCAAGGCTCTAGACTCCTCCTGTTTTTAATTCCACATGAGTTAAGAGGGAAAAATTAAAAGAATTGTACGAGAAAAAAAAAAAAAAAAAAAAAAAAAAAGAAGAGATGAAGTGACTTCAGAAGGATCAGGAAGGGAGCAGACTAAATCTTTAATCTGTTGCAAATCTAAGCACTCCAGTTACCCAGACTGTATGTGTATGAAAGACAGGCAGAGTGTAAAATGGGTTTGAAAAACTATGCATTTTATGGTCCATCAATCTGGGAGAGAATGGCAGACCATGAAGTCATTTTGAACTAGATACGGAAAAAAAACATTCAGAATCCCTGATCAGCAGACTGAAGATAGGACAAAGAGACTGGCAGGACAGACATCGCACGACAGACAGAACAGTTCTCCTATCACAACACAAACCTTCACAAACGTTTCAACCTAAGGGGTTCACTCAGTTACCAGCTGTTCTGTTTATTCCATGAAGCACTGTATATTGAACTGTGCAGTCTCATCTCAGATGCCTAGTCCCAAGTTTTCAGAGGTTCACTATTGTCCTAGTGCAACGTAAGACCAAGACCTGCAGCTCAGACAACTGTGAGAGTAACTGCCCACCTGGGAAAATAAGCTCAGATGCAAAGGCTATGAAAATTGGATCAAACCTTCAAAACACATTTCCCAGGAAGCATTTGAGCTGAAACACAATCATTAATGGTCATCAGTCCTGAAGAACTGATCCTGGAAACTGAAAATATTAATGAAAACAGCCCATCACCTGTTGTAGTAGATTTGCTACATCAGGAATTACTTAAGAATATTTTTTTTAAAATTTAAAAAGAAGAAATTAATCTCTAATTTAAAAGGGAAACTGAGGCATGGGTAAGCTAAGTGACTTGGATAGTGTCACACAACAGAAGAACAACAGGGGATCCACAGTCAGATAATTCTGTCCCACACAGTGTTTCTTTTCTTCTTCTATCAATGAGTCCAAACTGCTTCCAGACTAATTAAACAGAGAACAGTATACCTTAGTAAAACTGTTTTAGCACATGCAATCACGACTACCCTGGGAAAATGTAGAGAATGTTAGCTGGCATCTCGTTTGGGGGAAGGACAGCTATACTTATAAAACACATTAACTACTGTATTAAACCTGAATTAAAAGCATTTTCACAACCCAATTCATGTCTATCTATAATTGGTGATGACTCATATGATTCTTTCAGTTACGATTTTATATAAAACAATGACTTTCTAGTGGCATAAGAATATGTGATGACAAAGATTAAGTTAAGTGACAAAATCTGGGATCGAACAGCCAGGATGTCTGCAAGCTCAATATCTGTCTGTTTAAGAGGAACGTTGAAAGAGGTCAACAGAGCACTGTCCTGGCTGAAGGGCCTGCAACACTTCAAAACCTGGTAAATACCTGATATTAGGAGGCAGTCATACAATATGAGACTCAGACACTGGAAGGTATGTAGACACCTAATTCCCACAGTTAAAAATGACAAGTCTAGATCTTCAAAGCCATTCGAGTGCCTAGTACTCTGCATTGAAAACTGAAGACACAGACCTAAATTTATAGATGACTCAAGACTCAAGCCGAGCATTTCATTTACTTGGACAGCTCAGGCAGGCTCTTATGTCTTAACAGATACATCACACCAGGGATCACAGTATGACTTTCCCATCTTATGGGCTTTATCTGATAAATTACGTACAACATTCCCTTCCTTCCTTTCTAATATTTAATCAGAGCAAATCAATCCATATATGTGAATTATCTGCTACTTACCCAACTTCATGTAATTTAAAAATACATTTCTTACACACAGAACCAAGAGAGAACCAAGAGGGGCATCTCTGCAGCTTATTCATCTAATGTCAAGGTGTTTTCTGAGCTATGACCTACACTAATCCAAAATATATGCAACACAATTCGTTAAAACAAAAGAGGAAGAAAAGTAGATTGCAGCTTCTCTTCCTAGGTTCTGTGCTGCTGAGTCTGAGCTCGACTCATGCACACATGGTCAACCTCTGAATATTTTGTCAGTTCATCAGTTACCTTACCTAAGTTCATTATTTTGAGCCTTTTGGCTCCTACCCAGTTCCAATTACTTGTTTTAAAACACGGCATTAGCATCATGACCAATTACAGATACAGCAGCTTCTTTCTCAAATAACTGCACTTCTGATTTCTCTCCATAATCCTGTCTTCTGTGTATGGCAGTAAGTGGGGGAGGGAGGAAATAACTGAGAAAGTCAAATCCCACCTTATTAGTTTTTTATTTTCTTCTGCATGACACAAACAAAATAATATAGCTCATACGCAGACAGGTTTTGAACTAACAGGCCAGCACTGTTCTCTCAAAATAAAGTAAATTAGCCCAAGACAGAAGAGGAACAGAAAAAGGAGGAAAATTGTTCCATTTACCCATATAAAACATGTAGCATGTGAGATCTGAATGTAACTGGAAAATAAAAAGCAGTTGCTTTAGTAAGACTTTCTCTATTAAAAAAAAAAGGGGGAGGGGGGCAAAAAACCCCAGTCTGCCACTGTCCCAGATGTAATTATAAATTACATCAGCCTCTTCTCACCTTGATTTACCCCAACGATTTACTAAATAGAATCCTTTAATATAAGGGGTTTAAAAACAAACTATTAAAACCTTGAAATATTGAGTGCATTCGCAATAAACAAATTTGCAAGAGACCAGAAAAAAAGTCCTCCTGTAATCCATCATTTGCAACAATATCATTATGATGTAGTCACAGTCCAAAACCACTATGCAGTACAGTCTGTTTTCTGTTTTTCTACTTACACGGAAAAATATTCCTACAATGAGGAAGGAAATTCAGAACTAAGAGTTCACAATGAAACCTAAAACACACCTAAAGGGGTCCTAATACATTTTTTTTTTTTGAATGTGGAGAAAAAATTAGAAATGGGAAAGAATTTAGATCCCCTATTACTAATGTATTTACTGTACAATGCCAACTGTTGCTTTACTAATTTAAGTACATCACTGTTAATATATTTGTAATAAGTTAATTGTAGTACCATCTCAGAAACAATATTTAATTTACAATATAATCATAGAAAGCCTACAAAGTAATATTTAATGCTTTTATTACAAAATACTTATTTTTTTTTTCCCAAATATTTATCCATCTTTAGTGCTTCCTAAATCTAAAAGATTTTAGATTTTTTCTGTTGCATTTATTTTAAAAATCAAATAGTACTAAAGGTACCATAAATAAACCTTTCTCTTTCATCAAACATAATTTCAAAACATTTAATAAATTCAACATTTCATAAGACAACCATTTTAGTTCAGATAATTCATCCTGATTTCTACACATAAGTGATAAAACAGATTTAGTGAGTATTCTTTCAATAACAATAAAAGCAGATTTTCAGATAAGTTCTGTGTATGCTTAGAAATAGCCTCCACAAGTCTTAAAGCTTGTTTTCTCCTCACAAGTAAACCATTATCTGAAAAAAAAGTAAGTATAAACCACCCAGATAAGGACATTTAGCAGAGGAGAGAAAAATATTGGCCAAATTACTCAGTAGCTATTCAATCAGGAATTCACAAGCAATATACTCTGTTCCACAATTATCGTACCTGCATATATTGCTTCCAATCAACCTTCTTAAATAGCAAGATACGATTTTTTTGTTTCTATTAAGCATTAAACAGGACCTTAAATAACCTATACTAAAAAAGTTCAATGAGTATCTTCTTAAGACACAAGAAATGCATAAGCTGAACATAAACAAAGTCACCTCACATAATTGAACAAAATATTTCTGTATTAAAATTTTAAAAACATTCCCTGTTGTGAACAGAGTGAGAAGGAAAGGAAGATTAATACACATGAATAAATGGAAATATCTTCTTTAGAAAAGCTACTTTAATGGCACTAGCATTTTATTATTAGTAAAGGTAGTGAAAACAATGAGTGTGCAATTGCCAGCAATTAAATTCTAAAGTGCTAATATGAATATAGTAAAAGGTATGGAGATGTATTTAATTTTCTACAGAGAAAATAAGAATGAGTACCTGTTTTAAATCAGGAAGCAGCAGATAATTTCAAGATCAAAACCACTTCCTGTTAAAGAAAGGGGAGAAAATTCCTTTATAGTTATTGTCATTATTAATCCACTATTTGAAAGCTTATTTATAGGAAATCTTTCAGTTTTGAAAATTCATAACATGATCAGAATATAAGAAATCATTCGGGTCGCCTACGCCTAAAAGAGAGCAATTATAAAATTTGCTTAAGTAATCTAGAGAATATAGCCAATTTCTAGATACAGAAAAAATACTAGAGATGAAACTGAATTTTTGACATGAAGGCTTAGAGTCGGGGAATGTAAATGTTTGTAGAGAGCAGTGTTCATAATATACAGGGAGATACATTAGGACTTTCCGTTTTGTTTTGTTTTGACGGCAGGAATACTTGAAGCTTTCTCTGAGCACCCTCTCGTGAGCAGTTGCTGACAGTGCACCAAAAACATCACCAACAGGACTCGAATAACGTGTGAGTTGCAATTTCATATCGTTACTTGTTTCTTAACGCATTGTGCACCAAAGGAACATGTAAATAGAAATGTTTGGTTCCAAAGATATTATCCATATACAGTTATCTTTCCCTAGATGGAACCGGATACAAATAGAAAGACATCTCACTCCCCCAACCAAAACCTAAAATCTGCTTCTCTATCTAGTGCTTCAGAAGAGCTCACCAGCCCTCAGTGCAGTGAGACAAAAATCACTCTTCAGGAACAGTAATTTAAGAGTCACAGTAGCACTCAAAGAGCAAGCATTGCCCATTTTAGAAGTAAAAAGATACATATCTTTTTAATATTAATGAAAAAGGTATTTTAAAAGCAAGTACTTGAAAAAAGCTTCTATCTTGCAAGGAACTTCTTTTATCAGGATGTAAATGTTGGCATATGTTTTGATGGAACTATCATTTATTTTAATTACATTATTCTAAATCTGTTTCTTTCTTGTAAAACATATTGCATTACTCCTTATCAATGCACTGCAGTAATAAAGTGCTTGTTTTTATAAGATACTTTGATGCTGTGCAAATTGAGTTACAAATTGCAGAAATAAGGATTTTAGCACCAAGGAACTAGCACAGCCTAGTACAGGCCTGACAGATATTCCACATTTGCAAGCATTTAGTGACTTTAGTCTGAATTACACTGTTTAGACTCAGACAAATTCCCCTGAAATCTGAGGAAGCAAATTCTGTATAAGGAACAGTAAAAGTCACCCTTATGTATACAGCTGGAAACCACACCAAGAAAACCACCTACAGCCACGCTAGAAACATCAATACTTTCTTAGTAGGTGTTTAAGTCAATACTTGCCCAAAAGGTATAGCTTCTTTAGCCCTGTATTCCAATGTCTGTGTTGCACAGCAGGTCTGATAAGAGACTAGTTAGTACAAATCTAATTAAATCCTACTACTGCTATTTGTTGTATAATTTGAGATAGTCAAAGTAACAGTACCAGTGAAGTGTAAAATATCAAAGGAAAGCTTTTTGTTGTTGCATGTGTTATTGGAGTGGGAACTCCAAAGTGCAAACACAATAAACTAAATCAAGATCTGGCCTGAAAACATCTAAAACGGGACCCTTTCTTCACACATTCTTGGTATAGCAAAGATCTGAAGAGGCAATTTTTATTTTTTCCTTCTGAAGGTAAATAGATCTTAGGTAGAGTAACAGTCTAAACTGTACCATCAGCAACTGAAAGTTTGATTATTTTTTTAATCATGTATTCAATTTGCCAGGTGGGCAATTATTAGTAAAATGTTGCAACACTGACAAGCACCATTCTTCAAGGTATTCCTGACTTTCAAAATCCCAGAGACTTAACTTTAGCAATACATCCATAGATAGGGACCTACCGTATATATTACTGAGCCTGCAACAAAATGACATGATCAGCACCAGAGCTTGCAAATTTGTTCCTGTCTGGAATATTAGTAAGCCAGTAACACACACAAAAAAAAGATAAAGTTGTGGGGTTTTGGTTTTTTTTTGTTTTGTTTGTTTGCTTTTGGGTTTTTTTGGTTTGTTTTTTTTTTTTTTTAGAAATCATCAATGCCAACAATTTTGCGTTCTAGAAAGCTTCTAGATCTCACAGGAGACTAATTTGCTTTCTAGTCTACAGTCAGCAAAAATGGTCCTGGCCTTTGAAATCATGCCAGTTTATTTAACATTGCCTTGTTCCTAAAGAAAGACTGCCTGCAATTCTGAACATCCTGTAGCAGTGAGGCAGAGCATGCTAGCTATCAAATTCTAGTTGTTCATTCCACTGACTGGAAAAATGCCTGCCATTTGATTTCTTTTATAGGGCCACATTTGAGCAAGCAAAGTTTATAGAGATGACTTACCTAATTAGATTCAAAGAGTGATTTGCTATCTCAGCAATAGTTTTTAAATGTACAAATCTAGACAGAGAGGCATTTTGTAAACAGGTGTGAATGACACTGCTCCATCAAGCATTAAATTGGAGCTCCTCCTGAAAAATCGTATAATTTGTGCATTTAAGTTACCAATATTTTACCAACTGCAGTGTTTTCACTCCAAATATTCCTTGTGGTGTACAGCCAATGTTATTTCAGCAAAATCTCTCACCCTTTTAATAGCAGTATGAAACAGGCTACTGTGTGTTTCTCGTATCTTTTCTGAAAGGTTGATTTCAAAAGTCTCAAAACATTCTCTGAGGAGTGGATCTGCCTTTGAATCAGGGCTACAAATGAGGCAACGCCTGAGGGGAAACAGCTGATACTTTGTATTTCCAAAGGAACAATAGCTGGGAAAGGAGGAAATTATTTTCTCTTCTGACAATTATTTAATATTTGTATTAGTTGTAGCCAAGGACACTGTGCTAGGCTACACAAGCACCCGAAGAGCCCTCAGGCTTGGCCCTTGCACCAAGATGGCTGCTTCCCTCAGCTCCTCAGGCATGAGGGCCCATATACAACACTCACCTTTGCTCTTTACACCTTTTTCCTAACATGTGAATCTGACTTTTGTACAGTAGTAGAAGACAACATTATAGTGAGACAAGAAAAATGCATTCTACCAGGTGAGCTTACTTCACTACGGCTACAACTGCAGACTGAAATACCTGTCCCCACGCGGAGCACACAGGAGACCCGAGCGCCCAGCACAACTGCAGGGGCATGGCGAGCGCCGTTACCGGCTCTTCGCTGTGGGGTGGGCGGTCCGAAGTCCCCTCAGCCGGCCGCCAGCCCACACCGGCTCCCGGAGCGCGGCGGTCGGGGGCCGGGCCGCGCCTCCCGCCCCGCCTCTGCCCCTGCCTCCGCACCCGCCCCTGCCCTCAGGGCAGCGGGGAGAGCGGGAAGAAAAAAGGCGGGAAACCCCCTCCTCAGTAAAGTAAGCAGCACCCACTTCGTTCCTCCCTGCTTCCCGGCTCGGTCTGACAGATCTACGCAGCATGCCCTAGCGCCGGGTCTTCCCAAGGAAACGCTTATGTTACAGACAGCCTGTTTTAAATCTTGAAGAGGGATTCAAAAGTGTTTGTGCCTTGTACACAGGCAGAGGATGGCAGAGCTCAGGTTTTAGTGTCACTTAGCTGGGGGGAAAACAGAAAAAAATAATGAAGAGAATGGTTTTGCATCTGCTGAGAAATGTATTCATTAAACAGATGAAGGGCTTTGAGATGAAGATAATGTTTCAGTCACATGTAGTAGACCTTGGGAGGAAAAAAACAACACAGAAAATGGACAGCAGAGGCTTAAATACAGATCAATTGTTCACACAGTTTTCAAATTAAAGGTCTGAAAGAGACCCGTCTTCTTAAAGTAAAACTTCAGTTTTATTTATGTTTTATTAGAAACATTGCACAGAGAGGCAGAGTCTTTCACAGGCACTTGTAAGCTCGTTTATCTTTGGAAGGTTAGTTTCTCTGGCTATACGCTGTTAGGACCTTTAGCAGAGCCAAGCAGAGCACTGCGGCTGAGAGAAGTGCATACAGCACCAGAATGCATACTACAGCAGTGGTCTTGCAGATATCAAGGCAAATCAAGATTAGCTAGGCAAGACAATTTTTTTCTAGGATTACAGTAACATGAAGAGCAAAAAAGGCATGTCTCTGGATTTGGATTTCTTCCATCACAGTTTTCAGTCCTCTCCACCACACAGGTTCAGCAGTGCCCTCTGGTAATCCCCTTTTGTGTCTTGCTGTAAAGCAAGGGAAAAAAAATACAAAATACATGTGAGGAAACAGTCACAAAATATGGAAGTATATGCATTATATTACAAAATATCTGGGGACAGACTACGTTTTGCAGCTGAAGCCTTGTCAACCTGGAGGAGACTATCTAGACTGAGTTTTACTTACGTGTTAATTGAAATTATTTCTCATTCTTGCAATACAAATGCAAGGCCAAGAAGGGAGAGGAAATTTGGTATGAAAAAGAATAGCACAATAAAGGAAAGCTGGAGGACTCGACTCTGTTCCTTCTCGCTAGTCACTGCAAATATCATACATCAGGTTCACTATTTTGAAAATTTGCTTATAGTCTAAAACTGACATCTTCAGGAAAAGATTCTGGTTTAAGATTTTGACTCAACTTAATCTACACAAGGAATAATGTATCATATGCTGTTGTGAGGGTGGGTAGAAAACTAGTTTTTAAACAAATGCACAAGTTCTTTACCTATGCCTCAAAATAAAGAAAATCTAGCACCTATAGCTCCTGTCCAATCACAGAAATGGACAAAAAACACTATAGCTAAAAAGCCTACACCTTGGGCACTGAAATGAAAGGGAGAAGCAATTTAGATGCTCTATTTTCACTTAGCAACCACAGAACAATTCTGGTTTTTCTTTTCTTTTGGTCTGAGGATAGGAACAGGTGAACAGAATTTTCCTTCATAACACATCAGCTGATTGCACAAAGCCTACATATACCATCAAGTGGCTGCCAGGAGTTGTACCAGCTGTAGACTGTAAAGTTACAGGTGGGTTTTTCAATAGTGCATGGATAATAACGTATAATTCTCACTGCAGCCTCTAAAGCTCCTCCCATGAATGGTACAATTAATCAAATGAAGACTCCTGCAAAGGTCCATACAACTGATATAAAAAGAAAGCTGAAAAACTTACCTGGATGAAATAATAGAGAGATTTTCCATATTTCCTCTTGAATTCGCTTTTAATTTTAAGCATGTCAACCTCACAGCGCGAGACCATAATCCTGATCAGAACCTTGTCACGGGTTCCCTTGCCCTACAAGCAGATACATATTTAAAACTAACAGCTGAAACATGTAGAAAGCCACCATACCTAATGGTAAACCAGCAAACTACAGGCAACTGAGATGCAGCAATAAAAGATACAATGAATTAAATCTAACTAAAGTAATGACCCAGGAAGCTGAGCATGAATATACGTTTTTCATCAGCAGTGTTTGACCAACTTCCAGTTAGAAATCTAGCTACTTAGATTGTAAGCAGCAGTTCTGGTTCACCACGAGGTCTTCCTGGTATTGCCTAATGCCTGTCATCAGGCATTTCTCTTTTACCCCTTTTCTTGAGGAAATGTTTTGAGGCAAATTTAGTATCTTATTTTGGCACTTCAATAAACAGCTTTTTCTTCTATCAGCTCTTGGTTACCTGCAAAAGATGTGTCTAACTTTGCTATTTATAATCGACTGATCAAATACAGGTCGCTATTATGAGACTCTTCCCTATATTTCCCTATAACAGATGCATCTGAATAGATGGTCTAGGCTTGTAACTGTTAAACAATGCTTTTTAAACAATACTAAGTAATTGTGAGTTTATTCACATGCCAGTCACACAATATATGAATAAAAGTGACTAAGGAATCAAAATTTGATTAAACAATGGCAAGAAAAAAAAGCAGTAGAAAAAAAGAATGGTCCTCCCTACCTTCATGGAATCATACAGTCTGTCCGCAAAATACAGCTGCTTGTTCTGAATGCACTGGACTGAAGAGAGGTAAGAATAGTTAAAACATCCTGCCCATACATGGAATAGCAGAACACAGAAGCTTGGAGCCATTTTTAAAGGCATGGTAAGTAGTCAAAAGAAGGTTTTCAGCATAAGTTTCTCCAAAAGTGGACACAGAGAAATTATTTTTAACTGGTTGTTACTTAGAAGTTGTTTGGCTAAGCTTGTGATTGAACCACAAAATGTTTACAATCTGAAAGTACTTCCCTCCACCACTAGTATCATTTCAAAAGCCCTCCTTCACACACAACTTGATTCATTCTTCTATTTCTATAAGCAAACTCTTTTCTGAAAACACTCATTGTATGCTAATCTGTGAGAAGTCTCCCTTTCAAGGCAGACCTCTGTTTATTCTCCATTTGCATTACAGAGCTCTCAGTTCACCCTTAGTCTGAAATGGATTTTCCTCTTAAAGAATATCCTCTTAAACTTGGTGACATCCTTGTCATCTTCATCTCATGCCACGGTACCAGTCTTACACCTTGCCTCCCCATTTCAGAGAACTCAGCACCAATCAGATCTTTTATTAGCCTTTAGCATCCTTCATTGCCCATCATCTCTCACAACACAGTTCTGTCTCCAGCCTGTGCCTATATCGAGTACTTAATGTGTTCAGCTGTATTTCCAACCTTTTTGTTTATTCGGGGACATAAACATTAAGCCTCTGTATCAAACAAAAGTGGAACTAACAACAGATCACAACACACACGCATTGTTATTTTCATCTGGAAAGCAAGGTATATATTTTGCAGACGGCAAAAATATGCTACTTCTCAATACACTAAAATACACTAGTGGATCAAATAATACCAGCAAGTCCAGCTTCTTTCTCGTCCAGCAACACAGAGGAAGCTGGGCCCTATCCTTATGACGATACACTGCAAAAGCACTGAAATGATCCTATTTAAAGACAACCTTTACTTCAGTGGAACTCACCAAGATTAAGGAAGGCATTCTCCAAATCTCCCTTAACCTCCTTCTTGATGCTCTCCAACATATCGTATGGGCTGTAGCTCTTGTACCTGTCAAACACTATCACAAGAAAAGAGGTGAAAACAAAACCAGATCAAGAACTGGTAAAAGTAACCACCCAAATCAAAACCATAGAGACAGCAATGCAGAGACCCATGATTTAAAAATACCTATCCAAGTCCTGAGAACTTTATCTTAAGTACAGCCTAAGTTTGTTAGCTAACAGTAAAGTTCCCATGCTATGGCCTTTTTGTTTTCCTTGAACACCTACATAATCTGGTAAAATACCATCTCAATCCTGTACTAGTATTTTCTGAAACTACAGTGATTTAAGCCCTGAAAAGTCTTCAAATGGCTTTCCCATGTATTTCTTACAGCAATATCAGAGCTGCTTTTGAGTCTTCACTGTCAGATTTAAACACATGATATAGCTAAGCTACCCTAGGACAGAAGGAAAAGCTAAAGGACTTTTTGAATTCTCCTGCAGCCATGTTTTCTAGAGTTGTAACAATTTTGTTCTCAGACATGTAATCAAGCCTTGTCACACCTCTAAAAAAGAGCTCTACACACATTCAAACCATGAGATTATCACATCCACAGAAATAACTAAATTTTTGGAAAAAAAAAAAAAATTAACAGCTTGGAGATGAATTAAGATTTACGAGATCTCCTATGTTTTATGAACACTTTTCACATTTATTTCAATCATATCTAGGATGAAATAGTTACCACTTTGGTGTAACTTTCTCTTATAGGAAAAAAAAAAACAAAACAAAACAAACTATCTTTTGAATAGTACCTACCTTTCTGCAGGTGGGGGACACTTCTTTCAGTCATGATGTTGATCCACTTGGGGACATCAGTTCCCTTTCTCTTCACACCAGCATCATAGAGGTCCTGGGGTTAGAATGAAAGGCAAAATCGTGAATATCAGGAGTTACACAAGAAGCCATTGTAAATATATTTTCCTTACTGGAAAAGAAGTACTACTGGAACTGTGTCAGTGGGAGAACACGAAAGGAAACATGGTTGGGCAGACCACCAGGACAAGATCTATGGATCTAGTCTGAAACTAAGATTAGTTACTTTGTATTTACCTCTATCTACACGTTTTACTCTGTATTTAGCTCTGTTTACCTCATCAGAACTGCTCTTGACAGATACAGATGTAATAAACAAGCATTAGCAGCCACTAAGTTCAATGATGCTTCTCTCAATCTTCCACATTTACTTGGTTGCAACAAGTCTTTGGAATGTACGTGCTTCCTTTTGTTAAAGGCTCTCTTTTTCAATATACCTAAGGGAAATACCAGGGAGCCTCTGTATAGGTGTGGGTGGGTAAGTAGTCCATGAAAACTGGCAATGGAAGGTATCAGGATTGCAAGTGACACATACCCTGACAGCATGCAAAGATTACTGTGCAAGACAATCTGAAATGTATACCCCTACTTTCATAAATGCTTCTCACTCCCATTGTATTTGTACCTTCAATATCCCCAAAAGCTTGACCAACTTAGGACATTTAATGGTCATTACTAGCACTTACCCTAGCATCTTGGTCAATCAGCTCATAATCAATCACAGAGGTATCTTCACACCTTTTGCCCTTCAAACAAGAATAACAGTATTTAGAAGAGGTTTAATATACAGTAATCAGTTTGATACATGCATATTCTTTTCTCTTGGATTTTTTAATTCTGAATTTGATAAATAACGGTATGCTCCATTCCTATTATGAAGCTGCTGTTATGAATGCTGCATTTGTGTCAAAATACTTTGCCCTTCAACATTTTAATATTGTTTTTCCCCCACAAGACAGTGAAAATACAAGTAAATATAAAAGTGAATTGGAAATCCAGCTGTTTTACTGGCAGCCATCAGTCAGTTACCAAAGGACAGCCAGATTAGGAAAAGAGGAAAAACATGAAGAGACTTACCTTAGCCAGGGCAACCATTAGCTTGCGGAAGTCACCAGATGTGTCTGATATAATGTCCTTTTCCAGTTCTGTCTTGTACACTAGAAAACAAAAAATTCTTTTCAAGTAAATTGTGTCCTACACATACTCCTATACAAGAAGGACATTTGCTAATTACAGTGTTTTATGCACAAAAAGAAACAGCTACAATCTAAGTCACAGGTGGAAGATGATGAAAATAAATGCATGCTTGTATATAATAAAACCAGCACTATTACAGCTAGTCATGAGAGTTCCCATGCACGCAAAGTCTGTCATGGAAAGATAACAGGAAAGCTTGAGAATATTAAAAGGAAGAGAATATTGGTTTAAGTTCAATATCCTGTTAGATCATTCTTAGCTACCAATGAATATTTGCTTGTTTGGTAAACATAGTATTTAGGCCTTTTCCATCCATGGATTTGACTGGACAACTGCAACTGCAAGTTTAGGGCAAAAGACAGAAGCTGTTATAATAAATCAAAGGAATGCTGTGTGTGATTCTGGTCCGGTGTCTAACCATTTTCACTGCTTTCCAAGTGGTCACACTCTATATATATTGCTACAAAAGCACATTCTCTCTTTCTTTAACAGCAACCTAATCTACTGCAGCAACATTCTCTTTGCTGATACATACTTTTTTTTTCAATACTGGACATTAAGACTACATTGGCTTTGCTTGTCCTTTTTGATTTAGCCAGCACCTTACCAGAATTGCTTGATAATTATTAAGCATTAGCACACACCAGTTTTTTACATTTCATTCTATTTGTGGTGAAGCTCAACTCTGAAGCTCAAGGAAACAAACAGGCATTGGACAGCTGCACTACTGAATTGTGATAAACTGAACCAGAACAGCCAATATAAAAATATAAGGAATATTAAAGGAAAAGTGATCTTTTTTGAGGGTGGATCTTAGATCACTCTTATATCTACTTATAGTCAACTAAGAATTATAGCTTCAATCAGATAACATGCTTTAAAAAAGCTGGATAACAGAGTATACACTTTTACGAGGTTTTATTTCATATATTTTCTGGCAGGTCTAACAAAGAATCTCACAAGCGTGCTTCATCAGATTTCAGATTCACCTACTTGTTACATAACCTGTCCTAGAATCCATAAATCTAACATCATTAATTCTGTCACTATGCATAGAACAAATGCAGCTTACAAAAAACCTAATTGAGACACAATTTATGAGTAGTAAATGTTCTCCAATTTGTTTGCTACCAAGCAACAAGATGAAACTACATAAACACACACAAATATCCAGGCCACTGGTACAAAACAGTATCTTACGTCCAACTACCACAGAATCAAAGCAGGTATTGTGTCAGTGACTCTAATAATCAAATTCCTACTGAGGGGAATTTATCCAAGTAACTTAGTGTAAAAACACAGTACACTAGATTTTCAAAGTAAACTTACTTTCCCTGTAGACTCTGTTAATTTCACTAAGCTCCTGATTTGTTCGTGAGCAGATGATTTCAATGAGTGTGTCTTCATCTGTTCCCAGACCCTGCAACACATATATGATTCATTTAGGTGCTAGAAATTAACAGGAATGTTTGAGTGGTTTAAAAATATTTTAAAGACATCTCCTTTCTCCCACTCTAGCAGTTTCACAACCATTCAGAGATGATTTTTTGCTAACTGTGCCTGAGAAATCGCAGATGGAGCATTTTTAGTTGCCAAATACTACTGCAGTAGCTTTGAGATCCTGTGGATATTACCTCTGGGCAACGTGTGTTCGCTGTGAGTGTATGTAACGCTCAGTGGCCTCCCCACCAGTGTAACCGGATGAGATCAACTTATCATAGGCTGTGTGTGATTGTTTTCTGTCCATTGAGAGCACAGGAAGAAAATCTGATTCTTAGCATGCAAATGGGCAGCAATCAACTTGTTCTTCCTTGCTTTTCTTTCCCACCTCCCTCCATACCACTCCTTTACTATAAATGAAAAGTCATGGATGACACCATCATTATTAGCCTTGGCCTTGTCTCCAAGTCAGCAAAGCTTTAAGCATGTTCTGAAATTCTAGCTAATAAATAGCCTGTCTTGAATTGTCAGTATTTGGCATGTTTCATCTGTATTTGTGCATTGTGAAGCACAATATTACTATTAACTATATTAAGAAATAAAAATGTATTTGGTATGATAAATACTCAGATTTTATATTTTTTTGAGCAAGTTGAATAAATTGAGAGGTCTTATATAATATTTCAAAGTCACTTTTGTGTTTAAGGTCAATGAAGAATCAATACATTGAACTAAACTGCATTACTGCTTCTTAATTTTAGTTTTATTTAAAAAAATTAAAAACCATAGCAAAATGTATCAGATATAAAATAAGCCTTATAGGAACTCAGATACTACAAAATAATGTGGCTTGACCAATGTGCTCTAAACCTTGTTCAATTAATTTACGTAAACAGTCAAACTGAAAAAAAAAAAAAAGAATGCTAACAACACTGCAATATTCTTGCTCCTGGAGAAAAGACAGGAAACTCTGAAGGACAGGCTCAGAACAGAAAACGAACTTGGATGAGCTGAAGGTGCTTCTCTCTTCAGTGACCATTAAGGATGTCTGGGTTACTAGTTGGTAAAGCCATTTGGCAGCCAGATGCCTCAATATTTTGAAAAGAAACTTTAAAAAATAGATTCCACTGGTGATTTTTTCATTCTGTTTTCTTTCTTACCTACCAGTGAACCCTGTTCATGCTAATCTCATTACCCTCACCTTCCAGCACCACCAGCAGACAGAAAAAACACTCTCATGCCTCCTTCTTAGTATGCTGTTTGTTATCTGTAACAGAATGCCACTTTGTATGTGGTGAAAATGGGCCTGGTTTCCACAGGACTCCAAGAGGAGTGTGCTGGGTAACATATTGGGAAAACTTCTCATGCTGCAGTCTTTCGCATGTGGAAAATTGAAGTAATTATGTGGAAAACTAACCTCTTGGAAAAAGTGTCTTTACTGAAGGAAGGGGGGGGGGAATTAAAAAAGCGCACTAATCGCAACCAATTTTATAAATATGGCTCACAGGTAAGAGAATTAAGAAAGCTTTCCACAGAGTGATTCTATTAGGTATCTGAGGAAGAAATGAAGGCTAACAAAATTTAAGATTTTCTAAGCATTTTTAAAGTATTTTGTAAGAATGTGTACCAGAAAAATAATTAACTCCTTAGTGATAACTTTGCTTTACCCAACTTTGTTTCCCATGTCATAGCTTACTATGTATCAAGTCAAACTTAAGCTCAGAGAATTTTAGAACATTAGACTAAGTGCTTGGGAGCTGGGAATAGCTGATTTATAGAGAGAATGGAATGTTTTACATTTGTGGCTACTCTGAGGTAACAGCTTGGTCTTTAGACTGTAAATACAGCATAAATGCTATGTAAGTTTATGGTCATCCTAAATTTAACATATCAGATATAAGACATTGAAAAAAACCCCACAACAACAAAGCAAACTAATCTGATTCACAATAAATTACGGATAGCCTCTACTTAAACCAGAAGAGGGCAGCATCTGATTACTCAAAGAAAAGATTTGGCCCATAATTAAAGAGTTACTATCTCCATACAAGGCTATTTTTCTGTGTTTAGGGGGTTGAAATTTTTGTTTGGGTGGGAGGGAGGGTGGAGGGGTGGTTTTGTTTGCTCGTTTGTTTTTTAACTCCTTTTTCACAGTCTGGAGAAATTAATTAATTGGGTTTTTTTGTCTTGTTCTGAATTTTAACAGACATACTTTAATACTTGTTTTTTAATTATTTAAAAAAAAAATTAACCTGATCAAGAACATTCAGAATTTAAGTGATGATTATAAATACATATTCCCGATGCTTCGTTTGCTTAGAAAGGTGAATGCACTGGCATGAGCATCTCTCAAAATCTTGTTTCAGTGGCCTGCAGAGCAGATGTTTCTAAACTAGCAATCTATTCCACGTTTGCCTGAGATTGTAGGGGACTGAACATAGTGACTCGCTGCTGCGCTGTTTCTCCAAAGACTGCTTTTGATGCCCCATTCTCCTCCTCCTCCTCCTTGTGTTCTATACAGAGGCAGGCCTGGTACAGGTTGTTCTTTCAAGTTCAGTGATATGACCCAGTAAGTGGAAACTACTGTTTAAGCCTATAAATGCTAGCAGAGGATTTAATAGCTCCAGCTAACAGCTGCTTTCTTAACGTTTTTTTGTACTGTGAACCTGTATATTGTTTTTAAGAGCAGTCAGCAAAGCAACAACCAGCTAGAGCAGCCTATCAGTTACTCCTGACCTGATAAAATTTATTTTTTTCCTTAAAGGGATGATTTAATTAATAGTTTAAACCCCACATCGTTCCAGAATTGCTCTCATTTTGGATGCCTTGCAGCCAGATACTTAAACTGTAGTATTAAAAAAATAATGATCAGTGGACATGTTTGAAAACTGTGGCCTTGGATATGAAATCCATTGTCATTCTTGAGACAGTGACATCAGACTAACATACTTAAATTTCAAAGCTCATTTACCTTCATGGCAGCTTTCAATTCAGAGGCATCATATTGTGCTGGTGTCTTCAGCAAGCCCAAGATCACTGCCTCCAAATGACCTGATAGAGCAGACTTGAGTGCTGCAGAAAGTTCCTGTAAAAAAGGAGGGATGATGGAAGAGAAAAAAAATTAAAGCTCACTTCTGATCTCTAGAGAGTTTAGCCTGTAGTGCTTTAAGTCTCCAAGCCCGCAACAGTGTTTCTAACACAACTGACAAGGAAACAGAACATAAAGAGCTTTTTCTTTTGTGAAAGCCTAAGAAAGAAATTAGGGCAAAGGAATTTTTTCTCATCCTTTGAAAATAAGAAGAAATCCACTGGTGGCTGACAGAGTGCTGGGAAACATGGTACAGACACATCTGAGCAGCCCCGCTCCAGTCTTGAAACACTGACACTTTGTTGGAGCTAATAAGCACAGATGGATCTGAGGGTGACTCCCTGCGGTCAGTGCTTCTCCATCGTGTTCCCATAGTTTTCCCTGTAGCACTGTATTATTTGTGTTTTTCCTATTATCCCAGCCCTTTACTAGCTGAGACATCGGAAAATTGACTGCACAGTTATTCCACTGCATAGGCCCAGTTCTCAAACAGCTAGCTGAAGAGAAAAAGTTGTCCCTGAGCACAGAAAAATTATCCCTGTCTTCAAGGAAACTATCAGAAGAGCGTAGCCAAAGTTTCTATTGTTAATTGTCAGTCAGTCCTAAAGAAAGAAACAGTCAGGTATGGTCACTTCACAGGCTGCATGCAAATCTGTAGCAAATAAAGTCAGAGGCATGTCCTCTTTTATGGGTTTCAGATGCAATCTGAATAATCTAATTATCAGTTTCACTGCAGTGTAGTTACAAAGTCAAAATCCCTGGGATCAAGTCTTGGGTTCATGCAGATCAGTGTATTCCCTGAACTGAAGTTAAATCTGTAGCATTCAGAAGAGAATTTCTGCATTTCAATTGCCGGTTTTTATACTAACAATTTGTGAGCTTGAGGGGTAGGGCATAATAGGGTAGAGAAACCAACCTTGGCAAAACTGCAGAGAAGTTTATACCAGAGAGATAAAGAGCCAAGGCACGTAGTTCATTTCAGGAGTCACCCATTTAATCCAGGCACTAATATATGCTCATACTGTATGCACCTACTGCATGGATCGACCAAGACAGTGAATGGGGATTTCAGGCATCTAGCTGGTTTAGTTTAAGAAACACTTTAGTACAATAACTCAATTTTGGATACAATGTTCTGTCACTTATTTGTGTGAAAAGAGCTTCTTCAGACATCAGCTGAAACAGCAAATATATCGCATAGCTCTATAATAAATTTTAGGACAGTGCCATGAATTTCAATTAGCTGAGTGAAGTTTGTGCCATCTTAGCAATTTGATGTGAAGGTGGAAGGAAATACAAATCACTACAGTAGGTTTTACCAAAATAACCGCAATAAAGCACCTCAAACTGAACCAGGCACCTGCCCTCATATTGGCAGGCTTCTGGAGAAACAAGGTCTTCTCCCCCTGCCAGGAAAGCCGGGTCTCCACTCAGCCATTCTTTGCCATGGCTAGGAACACTCAAAGAGACAAATGGGAAGTAGATAACTGGCAGATATCATTCATTTATAAATAGCAAAGAGAAACAGTTTACTAAGTGTTGCAAATGAGCTGGATATTAGCAGTTCATTTCAAAGTTGGAGATTATTGGCAGCAGTTAGCACGGACTAGACACACACGAAGGCACACATGCAGAACACCTAGTATTCACTGGTAGCTCCATTAATGCTGGTGATGGGGAAAGAATACATAGATCAAACACCATTCCTCAAGATTACTGATAGGTTCCATTAGACACAGCTCAGCTCAAAGGAATGAAAATAGAGGTAGATCTGTGACTTTTTAAAATGATAATGATCTATTGAGAAATCCTGCACCACACAATATGAGCAGCCTAGTAAAACACAACACATTGCCAAAGAAATCTGCATGATCTGTTGCAAAAGAGAACCATGAGATACTGTCCCTAGAAGATATACCTACATGCCTTCTTAAATCCCACTTCCTCCTCTCTTGCCATTCACTTGTTTATTTCACTGAGTGATTTCTACTGCAAACTTCCATTGTTTCTACAGATTGTTTTATTCTTTAGTGCTTGTTAAACTTGATACATTCAGTTTGCTCTTGGGTTGCAGCAAGCAAAAAGGTGAAAGAGAGAAACAGATGAAAAAAGTTGCAAATTTTCTTGACTGTGCATTTCTGTGGTCATGCAAAACATTTAACAAAGCTTTAAGTGACACACTTCATTACTAGAGTCCACTTGTATGTACAACTCTCCCAGTGCCCACAGGGCAGGACCACCAGAGTGCAGACAGGTGTAGACAGGCACGCGTCCAACTTGTGCATGCTTTTGCATGTGCCTCATCCAGCCATGCATAAAAGTTGGTGAATTCCCAAAATTTAGTTCTAGATTTACATTTGGGTTCAGATGAACATTCTGGGCTGCTATTGGAGGACTACCGTTTGGGGTCTGGCAAACCTGAAAGAGATACATTCATCACAATCCTAACGTTATACAACTTCCCCGTTTTTTGTGGGCATGAAACTTCAATCATGGCAAGACTGTCAGAACTTCAAAAGTCAAGAGAACTGCTCTTGCCCTCCAGATAGCAAGACTTATTATGCAGAATTCTGCACACGTTTTGCAGATTTCTCTCCATCAAGAGATCAGTACTTAAGGTACTTCTGACAGGATATCTAGTGATAGTTCGACTCATTATACCACTTTCTTCCACATGTGCAGCATTCATAGCACACCTGAAACTGACTGCAGTCTTTTCTCATTTAAGCTAGCTCTGTGAACAGAAATGGAACGCTTTACTTATGCTGAGATGTCTTAACTACAACAGGAAAAAACATAAATCAATCCCCTAAAGCATCTCCCCTTCATCTTTTTCTTCAAACTGAAACATTTAATATTAATGGCTTTTCACTACTGCTTAGCATATTTCACCAGGAAATCCTGTGGCTGGCCGGCTGGCTGATATGTCACCCATCGTGATTTCTGGAGGTGCTAGGAAACCACCATCTCCAACAGATTTCAGTCCCAGTTGTGCATAATCAACGAATTTGGAAGTCCCACCAGTCCTAAACTGTGACAGCATGGACAAAGGAGATGCATCTTTAATTTTAGAGAAAAGACAATCCAAGTAGTACTCTCCAGTTTACCCCCAGTTAACTGTGAAGCATGCAAGCCCTGAAAAATTTAACTGTCCACAAGAAAAATATTCAATACTTGATACTTCATCATATTTTGCTACCTTTTTGGTTCTCCTCTGATAGGCGAAAGCAATGTCCTGCCTCTGCTCATTGCTGCGGTTTGTCAGGATGTTGATGATGGTGACCTCATCCACACCTACAAAGACACAAGACAAAGAGTTAAAGAAGCTTTCTTCTTACTGTTCTCTTTGTATTAGTATGTTCTCCAACACTCAAAACACAGCATTTGTGCTGTCTGGAGCAGAGTTCTACAGCTCTCATTAGTTAGTATACGTCCTGTCCCAGCCTTGGAGAAAGGGCAACCAATTAAAGCCCAAATTTTTGATGCCATGCAGATCTTTGTGTACAAAGGCATGTACCTCAAGAAAGTCTAGTTTGTGACCAGCTTTGCTGCTTCTGTTTTCTGCTTCACTTGTGTGTCTGTGTACTTGTCTTCAGTCATTCAGCATTCTGCAAAAAGTTGCTCAAGAACACAGGCTTTAAAACTGACATGAAACTGTACTTACTAAAGCCTGCCCTGTCATTTCGGTAGAGTGTTTTCAATTAAGGCTTCTTAATAATGCAGTCAGAGTTTCTATTTAACCCAGAGTCACTTACTTATCACTCCAAACACAAAAACGGGAAAATAAAAGCGTGTATTTCATTCTCTCAGCAGCTCAGAGGCTCAGAAGACAGAAGGGCTTTTTGACACTGAAGAACTATGTATGCACTATTTTTTTTGAAACCATTACTTGAAGATCCATGCTGAATTCTGACTAGCATGCCTAGGGGGCATGGATGCTCAAACTCCTAACTTACCTTTTAAGTAAGTGAACTACGTATCAGCAAAGGTTTAGTTTTAAGTGAAGTTTTCCAAATCCATGCACTTATATGCAACTTCAGACTGAATGCAAGGAGATCACTCAGATTTTAAGTTAAAAGCCAAAGCATCCATCTAGGGTTAGATACCCTGTCAGTGAAACCTAATGCACACCACAGCTTTAGGTCCTGTAGGTCTATCATCACTGCAGATCAATGCATATAGAGAAAAAGTTTTTATGTTGTACAGTCAGCAGGATTTCCAAATGTTATTTCCTAGATAGAGCTACTTGCTACTCTACGTTCTTTCTAATGCAGGCAGCATCTTGTGACTTTTCCACTTGCTCCTGCCTACTGCTACTAACTTGCACTTCAGATTCCCTCTCACTTTCCCCACTTCACTTGCTTTCAAACTGGATTCTCCTGAACCTGCATTCTTTGGACTGGAACAGTTCTTCCTCTGATCACAATTCTCATCTGCAGCTTGGTCTTGGCAATTCAAAAGATATCCCAGAGCCTGGTTGGACTGGAGGCTCTTGAGCTTCTTGAGATGAAGCTGGAGCATCTGACTTAACTCTATATCCTGTGATAGTGCTCTAATCCAATGGACATACAGTTACCACACTCTGCAAACATCCATATCTCTCAAAGCACTCTCTGCCAGGACAGCTACCCTTTGTTTATTCACATCAACAGAAAAAAGCCAAACAAGCTGTATTTATATTCCCTTAACTAAGCATTAAAGTTACATTAAATACTTTCTCTTACTATGAGAGCTTATAGAAACTGCCTTTGCAAGAGATCAGTTTCCATTACTCAAAGGAAAATATTTATAAACGCAAGCCCCCCTGCCACAAAGTAAAACAAAAGAATTGTTAGCAATAGATACAGAACAGCCAGGGGGGAAAAAAAAAAAAGTTGAAATAACAAGTAAGAAAATCAGTGTGGCACATTTTGCCACTGAACGTATCTGAACAGAACTGAAGAGGTCAGCCCAGGTGTACTTAATCAAATGGTAGGTGGTTGAAATTTCCAAAGGCCTGGGTGAGGACACACTAGCTTGCTCAAGTAAAATCTAATTTTGAACTTAATTTTCTTATTCTGTCTAAAATAGCAAACACAACTACGTTTTTTTTTGGTAGGACAACTATAATCTTCTTCTTCAAATGCTTTGAAAAAAGATACAAGTGAAAGAATTTGAGTACCCTTCCCCAATTCTCCAATGCACACTTGTGCCTATATTGCTGAATTCAGTCCGCAGGTAAAATATCCATTTGTATTTCATTTATATTATGGGTTAACCAAAGCTGTCCAGACAACACAGGTAGAAAATAACAGCACAGCTGGAAGTAATGTCCAGATAATAAAGTCTTCCACACAGAAGAGTTAGCATAGCTTATAAATGGATGGACAGAGAAGACAGCTAGAACAGCTCTCATTGTTATGCTCAAATATCAAGCTAACCTACAGCTATACTGTGTAACCATTTGTTTTGGAGTATTTCCAGACTGACTGGATGAAGCTTAGAAGTGGCAAAACTATTTCTAAATATTGCATATCTAATGCAGTGCATATTCTTCTGAAACATAAAGATAATGTATAACTAGTTATTTTTTCTAGTGAGTTGCATGCCAGGTTTTGAAGCAATCTGAATGCTCTAATATAGAGGTCTGAGCAAGTCCAGAGTTTTGACTCGGGTCTCTCCATTTACTGCAAGTATTACAAATAGCTTCTTTCACCTTTGCACACGTATCAGTGTAAATGATGATTTTTTTAATAAGAAATAGAAAGTAAGAACTGGATCAGCAGCTACTAGCAGGACTCGGATCCCTGCCAGAATCCATCTACATTTATTTTCCTTATTATACAAGCCAATCTCACAGCAACTTGAAACAAAGGACTGCAACAAATATAAAATTAATCACATAAAGTGTGAATGTTGCAAAAGACCATTTAGCCCCTAGATACAGAATCTAAAATGATGAGTCAAATCCAAAATTCCTTTCTCCCTCTTCACCACATTTTTCATGAGGAAATACTGTACTTGACAGCCTTACGTCCTTAGCTCACGCTGAGGCAGACCTACATCAGTGCTCTTATTCTCACAAGCTTGGCCTGCAAAAGTCAAAAGGCCCTGGAAAGCATCATATGTCTTCGTTATAAATTTTGGTTTGAAAACAAGCTGACTGCACATTTCAGCCATAATCTACTCCTGCACATTTTAAAATGTTCCCATTTCATAAAACAAACAAAAAAATTCTCCCAGTCAAGAAACGGCCACACACAGACAGGCAGACATTTGGCCTTTCAGCTGTTGCAGGGCCACAGCATAAGCCAGTATCTTAAGCTTTTTAATAAATTCTAAATGTAAACCATTCTTGGCATTCAAAAAAGGCAAATGACATTTTCAAGTTTTATCACAACTGTGATAGATTAGAAGCCCACAAATGACTGCATCCAAGTTTCTTCATATGCTTTGTGGATGGAAATGTGAAGTTAACTCATTGCTCTGGCATTTAATGGAAAATAAGTGCTTTTCTTCACACTTGGGAATCATGCTGCATGGACAGGATGCTGACTCACATCTGCTGTAGTGGGGTGGAGCAGGAGAGCAGCTCAAACATTTTTCTTCACTGTTCATTAAAATCTCTGGAAGTTTCAGGGTAATGAAACAAAAATTTATTTCCAAATTTATTCCAGCTGGGCAGATTTTGTCAGTGCATTTCTATCAATGGGCAACTGAAAAATCGGACACGGTGGCTCACTATTTTTTTAAAAACAAGAAAACCCCTTGCAAATGGAAATGTATTTGATGAGGGAGGGAAAAAAAAACTAAATCTTAAAAAAAACCCCTACAAACACTCTGATTAATAACAACTTTTCTTCTAAAAAAGGCATTGGTAAGATTACAGTGTTATGGCTCAATCAGCAAAAAAAAAAAAGAGGAAATTAACATAACCAAAATAATCAGTTAGAGGTTTTAATTTTTTGGTTTAAAAGACACTGTACTTGAATTTTCATGGGCCAAAACAACAGCACCAGCATTATTCTGAACAAAATGGGTGATATGGACAGTCATTTAACTTTCTAGGATGAGGTGAGAACAGAGCTGACATGCTTTCATTTTGTGAGAGCTGGCATACATTCAGCTCATTTACTAGAAGTCTGTTTTCTTAAATTTCATTTCCAAAGACAGCACGGACAGAATACCAGAAGCTATCTCTGTCCTAACAGTATGTAGGTACTACAGACATCATCACTCTATATGAATGAATGAAACGGGATTGCAGCTGGCCTCAAATTATTAGCAGGAGATGTACATGATTAGCACTTGTGAGACCTCAACACCACTTTGTATCTGATACCAACACAGTCCCTAGGTCTGTTTGACTGAGCTCATGATCTGCAGTGTCTTATTTTCCTTGGATAAAACCCTGATCCCATTGGAGTCAAAGGGAAAATTTTAGATAAAATAAGACTAATTTCAGCTCTGCTATTTTGCTTAGTGAGATTTCACCAAACCCAAACCATATTGCAATGAGATATTTCTTTACTATTAATATCCTGAATATGTGACTGATGTAGTTTGGGGAATTTCACACGCTATCCTCCGCCACCAGCATGCCAGCAGATTTCCTCTGAACTTTTACTTCATAACATTAAAAACTCTGTTAAAGGTATGGGCATGTTGAATATACTATATAAACAGTGAATTCAATCTTACAGAAGACTCCTGTTATGGTTCATACCTCATTGTTTTACCAGTTTTTGGATGTAATGAATTTATCACAGATGCATGTTCTAAGCACTTTTCAACAACACACCTGTGTTTTTATTGCAGAATTCGGAAGTATACCATGAGACTTCAATAAAAGGTTGTGGTTTAGGTTGCACGTAATTAACTATTCACAACCTAGTCTGACAATAAAATTATTTGACAAAGTATTTGAGACACACAAAGTCACAGTGCTAGGGAATAAATCTGAAACAGAAAAAATACACTTCTTTCCTACAAAGAATTAGAAGGAAACCTAACATATGCTCTGTTAGTACTCTTCTAAGACCCAGTAAACACATCACAGTATTTCCCACAGATCCCACAACAGATAAATAGATGGCTAACCTCTAAGGAATTAATCTGAAGAGTGTGAATGAATGCTGGAATATTTAGTTATTATATAAAGCAGAACAGTCAAACACTCTACCACAAATCTTTGCCCTAAAACAACTATACAGCTGTAGTGTTTAGCCAGTAAAAATAAGTTCTACCCATTTTACACACAGTCATCAAAATGGATATTTATGACCCTGATTCAGGGAGTTTGCATTACTGGGAAACAGCTGGATAATTAATTAGACGGAAACTTTTCAAAACTGGCCCACCCTGACCACAAATACTGTACTTGCATATTGTTTATCTAAAAATGCAGAAGGTATACCTAAATAGTTTTTTCGAGAAATAAGACTCCATGGGATATAATTTCCACAGTACTGCTACTAAGGATACAATTTGAAAGACTAGTTTGATGGTTGCAAAATACAGGCTCATTATAGCACATAAAGACCTACATCTTTGAAACAAATAAAAGGCAAGGGTTTCCGATACCAGGAGTCCTTTAGCCTGTAAAAAGCCCCCAAAATGCTTGGTTCTTATGTCCATATTTTTTTGAAACTGACCACCTCAACCACAAAAAGAGCCTGCGCATGTATTTATAATCTGTTATATCTCTCTCACCATCTTAAAAAAAGATGAACAAGTCATATTATTCTTTACAATTCTATGATAATTTACATTACTTATTTCTACCTTCTGCAAACAATATGAACTAATTGCTAGAGAATCAGTGATACTTACTAGGAAAAAGGTAGCTGCTGTGGGTATGTACTGTTTGTTCATTATGAGTGCTGTCTTTTTAGCTCAAAAACTATGAAGATATTTCTCAGAAACATTTAAAAACATTTTCTTGCAGAAGAATTTCCCTGTGTAGCTGTTTACATGACTGTTTGTAGAAAACCAATTCCTGTCTGGATGATTCAGAATTTTCATTTGGAAAAAAAACCCACCTATATTTTAGAGAGTTCACGTTTTAGTAAATTTTCTCAATTAGCAGACAAAATTATCCTACAACCAAGCATCTGAAGTGCAAGGAAACAGTACCTGGAAGAAAGGTCCTAACACTCTTGTTCTTTATTTCTACCAGGAGTACTTCCTTTGAGAGAATCCTTATGGTGGAAGACTCAGTATTAAAACCATAATGAGATTCTTTGCTTTGAAGCCACATTCCCAAAAAAGCTCCTGGATAACAAGCTAATAAACAGAGATAATCTCAATCTTACAAACATGCAGGTCCATGAATAAGTTTCCCTATTATTTGTTCAAAGTGTTGGGAATCATCTCTCTAATGTATCTTAAGATACACATCTCCATGTATCTTAAAACTAAACCCAGCAAATTGCTTATCTTTGCTAAACAAACGTGAAAAAACAACATGAGCTTGACTTTCCTCACTGAAAAAGCTTTTGTACTGCTTAGGATATTGCAATTTCCTTTTGCATTAATTAACAGCTTGAGTGTTGAAATGTGTAAATTTGTACCTATCCTGAAAATCTGATGGTATATTTGACATGTTTATATTTGCCCTATAATCAGAGCTGTAAAAAAGTCTAGACAAAACTCTGCATACACACATTCTGCCAAACACAGTTACATTTACTCCTCTCTTGCAAGAGGATTTTTTTTTTAAATAAAAACAAACCAGGAAGTGATTCAAAATCAGAACTGAACCTACTTTAATGAGCAGACAAGGGATTTCTCCCGTTAAATTAAGAAATCTTGTGAAAGGAAGCCTCATGCTTGTTAGGGAGGGGCATCGTTTTACATTTCATAGCAAGTCAAACATGTGCTTTGTTGGCACTGATGGAAGACTCTGCATTTCTTTCTGATGAGAAACTGGCTTTTAAATTTCTCTCTTTCCTGACATGTAGACAAAAGATTTGGCAGTTCCAGCTACGCCCACCTGTTCCTTCTCTGGCCTGGAGGAAGTCTGGAAAGTGTGGCACACCCTTTCTTTGTTACAGAGCAGGACAAGGCCAGAGGATCACTACCCTGGGAGTACCATCAAGGTATTGCTCCAGAGTTGTAGTTCATACTCCCTGTACTCCTGATTGTTTCATTGTACCGGGCTTTTCCAGGCAGCTGCATCTCTCCCCTGCTCCATCATGGTCTCCTACCAATCAGTGGAAGTGGTGGATCCTGGCACTGATATAAGGAGATGGAAGCCTACCTGAGAGCCTGGCTCAGAGAAGCAGGACTCTCACATTGCCCTGCACCTGAAATACTGCAATATAATTTCAGAAACTAGATTCTGTTGTTTCTAGGACCTTCTTTGACCCCTAATTAATATAGCATACATGAGCATTTAGGTTCAAAAGCCATGAGAAAAATGTTCACACCATTCCTATTCAGCTGTCTGGAGACCTGAAAGAAAGAATAAATGTCCAATCCAATAATCCAGTAGAAATGCATGATTCAGAGCCTGGTCCCAAATAACTGCCATGGAAGTTGACACTTCATTATCAGTGGCAGAGAAGTAGTAGAATTTGAAGTACTGATGAGTCAAGAGACTCAAGTGAGTCAAAGGGACATTTTCAGTGATAACCTCAACAACTCCTGGCTACAAACTTCAAAAGCATGCATTTACAGAGTTCAGAATCTAACTTGGTCAAGGTTTCGTAAATGAGGTCTGAGAAATCCAACACCTCCTAAAATAGGTATCCTTGAGTGAGGATGTTAAAACCCCCCTCTTTTTTTTTTTTTGTTTTTTGTTTTTGCACACCAGCATTCTATCTTACAAGTAGAATCCACAGTCCATGTTCCTCACCTTTGGTCTTGATGGCTGTTTCCAGGGCTGCAGCATCCCGATCAGCATCAAAATTTGAGTAGGCCTTAACTGTGGCATATGCACTTGGTGGGAGAGAATGCTAGAAGAAAAAGAAGAAAAACAACCTCGAAGTTAAATCATCTAATCTGTCCTCACTGCAGTTAATAAAACATGTGCCTCAGCTAACTGGTATTCAGCTGAATTTTTAAACACAAGAACTACCACTGGGTATCTGTGAAGATGGAATTCTGCTAAGAGCCATCAAACTCTATTCTCTTGATGTGTATTGTCCAGAAATACACTCACAGCCATGCTTATTATAACAAATAATATATACAAATAGATATTATATATTATTGCAACAAAAATCTAATGCATTCCAAGTTTACTCACTAAACCTCAATTTTCTAAAATGTGGAGGTTTCTGCCTAGACCTGAAGGAAATTGACTACAGAAAGCTAATTCAAAGAAAGTTTAAGTCTGAAGTATTTTAGATTTGAAGCCAATACTTTACTTTGGATTACAGGCTACAAATTTAAAAAAAAGTAAAAGGAGATGGAAGATTAACAATGAGTAAGCCAGAACAAGTTTCATGCCCTATCTCATGAACTTTAAAGGTAACACCAAAAAAATCTTTTTAAGCCTATAGCTCTAGAAAGTAGAAGTTACTCACAATCTCATTTGAAACTCTATGCCTGCACATACTTGGTTTAAGCATCATGATGCTAACAAAACCAAATGACATTTTAAATTACCTCTGCTAAGAATATAAGGACTTGCAGGTAAGTTCACTCAGTAAACAGCTGCAGTATGTTAGAAGTTACCAGGTTTTATCAGCTGTTTATTACTGTCCTCTCCTGAGGATTATAGCTTCAAACAGGAGGTCACCAGAAGAGAGATGCAACTCTTCTCAGTTGCTTGTTATTGTAAACTAACAGTTCAGCTAGTATCATCTCCCAAGGGCAGGTTAAACTAAACCAGAGATTTGCATATAAGTAGCTGAGAAATATTTGCAAATCCCACCCTGCTGAGTTCAATTTAGAGACTTAAACCTTAGCCAGAAAGGTGTAGTGACTAACACCTGAAATTGCCATAGCTGTTTCCTAAGTGAACGAATGACTAAGCTTTCTTGGTAAAGATCCACAGAAACTTTGTTTCAGTCCTTAACTCCAGCAGAAATCCAGGTTCATAAACAGGACTAAGCTATCTTAATATCCCTGGAGGATCTTTTCACATGCAAATTGTTAAAAGGAAGACAAATTTTAACTAAGAAATTTAATGGGTTTTGGCTACATTTAACTCTGTCCTGTAGAGGTCACACTGTCCTGAACAGGCTCCTTTGGCAGCAACCACTGTGCCTTCTTGAGACTGTCTGCATTATGCCATGGAGATGGGAAGTCAAAAAAGTGCCAATAAACTGAACCATTCTTCCTTTTGTCTCTTACCATCAACTCAATCTAGCAAAGTGGCCTCAGTTTGGCCCACAGCCACACCACGAAACACAGCCTTCCTCTTAGCAGATCAAATTGCTAACAGGAACAGTAAATGGAGATGTGCAATGCAGCCTCAGAGAAATCTGTGTGCCTGAAAGATTCCTAAACCAAAGTGCATTAGTATACACAATCATGCAGCACTTCTAATTAACCAGCATTGCTGAATAATCTGAAGCAAACCACCTGGTAAGATTAGCAGAGTGGGTACCTCTCCTTCCACCCAACTCTAAATTGTTTGCTGAGTCATTTGGACAGAGTATTTTACTGTAAGATGATATCATACACTGACACAATATAAAGCATATTTGCAATTTGGAAGCCATCTTTTCCTCTGTCCTTCCACCCAGTGCATGCAACGGGTTGGAGTCAGATTCCCTGACACCAGTCAAAGGACCCAGTAAGTGCCATGTGTGTATGCATGCACAGGGAAGACAGAAATTTTCTCCTGGCTACTCTATCAGTAAATGGACCGTTTTCAAATTCAACATCCACAAAGATTATGCTTTACTCTCTCAAGTGACTGTCTTAAGTACTTCAGCAGAGTAGACACAGTTTTTACCAGGGTGGTTATTCTACCTATTAAAAACAGCCATTTAAATTCCAGACTATATGGTCTCACATTACTCTGGTACAGTACTGTACCACAGTACTGGTACTGTATGTTTTCAAACAAGAGAGTTTTTCCAACTGACTTTCCATTTAGTTCAATACAAAATATTATAGGATGTGGCATTAAAAGTACAGCCACTGTGTAACTGCACAAGCAGCCTGGGTCACACTAAAGCAGAGCAAGATTTTTTTTCTCCCCACATATCTAGTGTGCTTTAGAGGCCCTCCAACTGGTTTACTGCCTTCAATCTTAATGAATTCAATCATATAGGGATGAGCAGAACATGAGGAAGAAGCATATATCACTAACAGCAAAGCTGAAGAGGCTTAATTTCTTTTAAAAAACCCAGGACCCTCCCAAGATATCTACATCTCTGTACTCCCTGTCCTCAAAAAAATCATCAGTCACGTTTGAAAACTGAATAACTTATAAAGTAACGTATAAAATATTGACTAAAATATAGGCTTCCAATTCTCGATGCAAAGATAGAGCCCATAATGAAGCATAACAGCAGTATCTTCATTACAGAATCTTTCTATACTCTCTTGTGGACAGATGCAGAAACTGCAAGCATATATTAATTTCAGCTCAACTCCCACCTTTTCTTAAAGGAAGGAGAAGGTAATAATACCAGTCTGAAGCAAGCAGACCAGTTTCTTCATCTTGAAACAAACCGATCACTATACCACTGATGCAGAATACACAAATTGTTTATTGTACCAGACAGGTTCATCTGTGACCATTCTGTACCTTCAAAGTTAAAAACTTTCTTTTGAGAAAAATGGGTAGTTGAAGTACTGTGTTTAACATCAGTTAATTTGCTGAATTGTTGCTTAAGGGAACTGGGCAAATCCTTTATACAAACTAGCTACTCAATAATTCTGGCTTCCAACTTAGGATCTACATAACAAACCAGCTGCCTGATATTTCTTATACTCTATGGCAGGATTCCTGATGAAAATGCTGGCATGGAACAGTATTCAAATTTGGCTTTTGCAACTTCTCACAGGCATCATGGAAGAAACATTTCTGCCCTTGAGAACAGATTGCTCAAATATTATTCCAAAAGTAATTCTCCACTGAAACAAACAAGGCCAAGAAATCTGAAGAGTTGACTGCTTCTGCAGTACAAAATCAGCTTTGCTGATACCTACGGTGCACTAGACAGTTCTTTGCAACAGCTCTTTCACAAAGATCATATGGTATAATTTATTTCGCAACAAGTAACAAAACTAGGCAAAAAGTTTGCTTGTACTGAGCTCAGATCTGGAGTTACTGTCTATAAAATTTAAAAGTGTAGCAAGTTTATAAGCAACATGATGAAATAACGCATGGATAGGGCTCACTTCCTCTTCAGGGACAATCACAGAACCACAAATTCATGGCATGATATTCTGACACTATACTGGTAGCCCTACCATCTACTGTTGCAATTTAAGAAATCAAATGAAGAGAGTGTGGCTTTCTGGTATAGCAATAGAACTGTCATGCAAGTGCGCATGTGGTAGAAAATATACAATCAAAACAAGGATTCTTTACACTTTTCAAAACAAAAAATTGAGAAAAGAAGTTTGAGAAATTAAGTTTCTTCCAGAGGTAGTTTAGTTTAGGTGACAACCATTACAGGAATAAGATCATCAATATTTTAATTCCCATTAAGTAATGTTCTCCATTTTTAATTAAAAAGGAAAAGAAAACTCAGAAGGTACCTGCAAAACCAAACACATTTCCATCTTCTCTTATCATCCTTAACTCACTTGCTTCTTTGGAAGAAAGAGGAATCACATATGCAAACTAGCCGTTCAGTTTGCCCTTTCTCTTTCATACAGCCCAGCACATGAATACTGCTCATGCTGCTGCCCACGTAGAACTGTCATTAAATCTAGTCACCTCATATAATTGTCCTGTACCTTACAGCTGCTTTGTGGCTGAAACCTGATCACTGCTGACTAGGTCAATGTAAGTTTAAATAGAATAGATGTGTGGAATCTTGTAAACTGTACAACTCAGTACAAGTATTGGTGTAGGCTACTGTAGAAGAAACAAGATGTGGCATTTAAGTAAAAGAAATTTTTCTTGTTTAGATAGTAATACTTACATCTCCTTCAAGGCTGAGCTTGCTTAAAATTTCATGGACAGTAGACATCTTGAAAGAATGCTGGAGGAAGAGAAAAAAAAAAAAGGCAAAAAACAAACAGGTATACTTAAATATATTTACAATTACATCAGGGTGTTATGTAGTCCTGAAACCCTGCAGCACTGTAAGTGACATAGTCCAATGAATCCGCTAATCCCAAACAAGAAAGCAAATCTGAGAGTTTCCAAGCCACACCACTATGAATAATGCAAGTCAGAGGTCTTCATTCTATTGTACAATAAAAATTTATCTTTACTCCTTAAAAAAACATTTATTCTGAATTTTAAATACTTAAACTTAGGAACTAGAAAATGTCTATCTTAGAAACAGAATTGACTAAGCCTACAACTCAATACCAGGAAAATTGTGCAGAAACATTATAGCCTGGTCCAGCTCAAAGCCAAAAAGCAGCAACAAGTAGTAGCATTTAAATCAGATGTTCAATTCCTCAAGTACTCATGGAATACATTGAAACTATTTATATTCATGCATACATTTTATGAAATCATAATGCTGTTCAATCTTTAATCCTGGACATAGGCCACAAATGCCTCTAATATCCCATAGTTTTGTAGTGGCTCCCCAGTAAAAAGAATCACAGGAGAAGCTACAAACACCAGTTTGTAACACATGACTGTCAGACACGAGGTAACAAGGACGCTCTTAAAATGAGAGCTCCAAAAGTAATAGCCATTCAGGCAAGATCAGTATCATTGCTGCATTGCCAGAACCTGCATAACATCTTGCTAACATATGTAAAGAAAAATAGTGGAAAAAATCCAACCCTCAAATTGATTATACACATTGCAGAAACGAACACTGATGTTGATATGCTTATGTTACAATGTGCTGCCTTTTTTCAGTTCTGGTTTCTGGTCGCCTAAGTTTGCCAGAGTTGTATTACTGTTTTACTGGAAGGGTCTTTCAACTAAGGAGGAAACTTTTTCCAAAGGTTATAAGCCAGAGGCAATATTTTAAGAGGCTTGATGCATTCCCAAAATTCTGCTTGCTAATTCCTCTATTGAAAGGACAGATGTTGCCACTCATATTACCCTTCTAGTCATCCAGGTTGGCATCTGCAGCAAACATTATTTTGTCTGTTGAAATTAAAGCCTGTTTCTCAGGAACTCTACAATCAAGCTGTAGAGAGTTGGCTTGATAGGAGGTAGGACAGAAAGGACAGCAACACTTCAAGACCAGTGACATCCCACTAACTGATAACTGAGACTGGAACCAAAATTGCGCTATTTTCTGTCTCACTGGGTGCCACTCCCTTCACTTGCACAGTCACGGGTCCCCCCATGCAGCTCCCAGATACCATGCCCTCCGAGCCAATCCCCAGCTATTGTGCAGCCAGTCCTGGGTATGTCCTTTCAACTGGTTTTCAGATTCCCTTTTTATCCTCCATCAGTCACTCTTCTGATGGCATCGGGGCTCACAGGCAGGCAGTAGTAGCTGCCCAGGCAAATTTCCCGGACAGACCAAACTCCTCTCCATTCAGTGATCATTCTGAAACCAAGAGCTTGGAGAACTAGCGAGAAGTTTGAAACAGTTTCTTAATAATGGAGATATGGTTAAATCCCTAGAACAAGTATCTCTTTTTTGTTTTAGCTCATGTAAACCTCCTGTACATCAAGAGAAAAGCAGAGAAATCCTTCCTTCTATCAGATATAGCAAGTGTTACAAGAATAAAATGCAGAAACACAATTACATGGCTTCTGTAGCATAACTGCTATAATCACACCATTCCTCACTTAGAATACAAAAAGAAAACCTTTCATCTTCTGAAGCAACCTAGGTAAAAGTAACAAAAGCAACTTTACTTCAAGGAAAAATTAAGATCCCAGGGGAGGAAAAATAAGACAGAGTAGAAATCAGTCATGCATCAACTTATTTGAGAATAAATCTTTTTCAGTGAAAAAATCCAACCCAGCCCTTTAAAGATAGGCTGCATATGCTGTAATAAGCTGCTACCTGCTATTGGCACTATTAACCATGCTGGTTAGAGGAAAATGATATATTACTGAGTAACTGAATTCCTAAGGTTTACTCTTAATAAAATGAAGTGCCTAGCAATGAGACCTTTGTACTATGACAGTATTACAGCCAATACCAAAGATGAGCGACTGAAGTCCTTTAGTCTTGCTTGTCACAAAGATCTAAAAAACACCAGTGAAAGATGAAGCAAAGTAATTGAAATATAATCTTTCACACACACACAAAAAAACACTGAACAGCATTTTGCAAGACTCCTGTTTCTAAATCAATTAAAAACCACATTGAATCAGGCTTGTTGAAACAAAAAACTTGAACAGATTCCAGAAGCAGAACTAACACACCCTCACATAGAGCTGGAACTGGGAGGTTCATATCATCAGTGCACAACAATGTTATAGCAACCAACCGCCCAGCAGCAGCAAGCTGGCAAAAGAAAAAAATGGGAGCTTTTGCAAGAATCTTTGCAGAGAAAGATCTTTACTCAGAGAACAAATGCATCTCTTGTCACACCCTGCTTTGTAAGGCACTCATATTTCAGAACAGACTCTCACTATTCTCTGACGGACTAATTTTATCTGATGTAGTTTTGACAAGTTCTGGGTGGGTTTGAACATGTAAATAGATAATACTTGCGCTAACTTGTTCTTCTGTACGGAAGGAATTGGAAAAGAATCAACTCCTACCTTCCAGCTGTAACCTAACACTTCAATACCTTAAGGCAAGTTTCTATAACTGGTTTTTCTCCTAAATCCATATTATGTAATCCTGAATCATAACATTATTCTACTAAAAGAGACAGCATCTATTTTGACCTCAGCCCCCACAGTAATCACGGGTTTGCAAATCTGTTATCGTATGGGGCCTAATGTATATTCAGTACCTTATCCCCATAACCGCTTGGTGACAGAGAAGTGTGTGTTTAAAAAGCAGCTCCATATCTCTACTCCCAGGGGCAGCTCACGTACATTACAGCAGAAAAAAAACTCCATGTGATCCATGGAAAAAAGTGTCAGGTATGCACAAACAACTACACTGCTCAATAAGCAGAGTTAGCATTTTAAGAAGCACTTCTTATACGCTTGTAGACAGAGACTAAGCAAAGGGTGTTCCCAGACATCTGAGCCAAGGGAACGGCATCCCCGGAATGAGAGAATGGAAACTCTTTAACTTGGAACACATTTGTGTCAGGTCTCCAAAAACTAGGGCAAGGCCTGGAAACACAGGAGATGAGGAAAAGTGAGGAAGACCCACAAGATCTGCTGTAAAATTTAAAATAGAGACTCAAAATCATCCATTCATATACAGTGCTAACCACAAGTAGAAATAAGCCAGCTGTGTCTCCCCAGATCACCCGATAAGGTTTAGCCCATCATTTAAAGCAACCTCTTAGAGAAAAAAATTAGCTTTAAAGAAAAGCATTTCAAAAGCCATTAAACCTACTACCACAAACGTATTTTAACCATTCTCCTCCACAGACAGTGCTAATAACCCAGGAGATGTTCCGTTCCAGTAAGATACTATGCACGTATAAAAATAAAAAGTTTCTATTTCTTCAAGTTTAAGTTATTCTCACTTCTGAAACTTTACAGGAAAACCTTTTTCCTTTTTTTTTTTTTTTATAAATCAAGGTAAACCATTCCATACGTTAGCTAATGGAAGCTATACTCACTAAGGCTGCTTATCACAACTAGCTCCATCAACAGAAGGCACGCATAGGGATGGATCACTCAAGGGCACTGAGATTCCAAAAGATTCTTCCACTCTTGACCTATTTGCCAAGGTCTGCGCATCTCTGTGCATATACAGCATTTGAATATGAACATCAGAACAACTGACATTAAACAGAATTAAAGGTGTCACATATAAGAACACAACTCACTTCTGCATGACTATCCTGAAATAATTTAACTTTTCTTCCAGTTAAAATACGTGTCGACATTCCTTTGCCCTATCTCCCCTCCTCACTCGAGGAGGGGGAAGTGATGTCCAAGCCGACTCACAATCCAAAGTCAGCAGCAAGATCTCGGCAATTCTGCTCATGGCCGGGGCAGGGCGGGAGAGCCGTGCCCAAGCCCAGCCCTGCGAGCAGAGAACCGAACAGGGCTCCCTGGCACGCCGCGGGTGAGAGCAAAGCAGACCCCGGGTAAGCACTGGCTGCCGGAGCGCTCCCTCTACAAGGGCTGCAACGCTGCCCGCGCCAGCAGCCGCAGCCCGGGGCAGAAGGGAAGGGCCGCTGCCCCGGGCCGGGCTCGGGGCTCCGCCGCTCAGCCAGCATCGCCTTCCGCGGCCGCCGAGCACAGCCCGCGTCTCCGCCTGGCGCCAGGCTGACAACCGAATTTACAGTATCCTCGTTAATCCAGTTTGCGTACCTTAACGAGAAGAATAAAAGAGGATTTAGGGAAGTCTAAGTTTGAGACCAGTTCCTCTTTTCTGAGCGCTGCCGCCACACCCAATCTTGGTGCGGGGCTCACGGAGCTTTCCGCGGGCAGCCTCGCCCTTAGGGGCCGCCGCTTCAACGCCAAGCCGAACGCAGAGAAGTAACGGGCGGGTAACGCCGAGCGAAGAGAACAGCGCGGGGCGCAGGCGGGCGGCGGCCGCACCCAGCCACCGCCCCGCTCCGCGGCCGCGCAGCGCCCGCCCGCCCCGCTCCGCTTCCGCCGGGGACGGGGCTGCCGCGCCCCGACGCCCGCCCGCCCGCCCGTCCCCCTGGCGCTGCCACGTCCCTCTCGGCTCCGCACCGCGCTGGCGGGGGCCGTGCCGCCCGGCGGGGGCTCACCTGGCCGGGCTGGGCAACGCGGCTCTGGCGGCGGCTGGAGCGGCGGCTGGGGCCGGCGGCGGCTCGGGCGGGGTTTTGTAGGGCCGGGCGGGCCCTCCCCGCCCCGGCATGCTCCCCCACCCCCCCCCCCCAAGCCAAGGGGCTGACTCACCCGGCCGCGCCCGCCTGCCGCTGCAGGAAGGGGAGCGGGACGTGGTGGGCAAGGGTAGGGCAGAAGCAGCTTCTCCCTCCCCATCCGTGGCCCGCAGGACCCTGTCCACGTCCCCGGGAGCCGCCCAGGGGGCTGCTGAGGTTGCGGAAGAGGAAGCGGGAGCAGCGCCCTGGAGTACAAGGGGTCGGGGCTCGGCCCTCGCCCTCCAGCCCCGCTCTCCGCGGAAGCTGCTTGGCGTCTCCCCCACCTTTCAGCTGTGAGGAGTGCGGCCCCGGCACCCCCACCCGCGAGCCCCTGCCCTCTCCCCTGCGGTACGGAGACGGCAGGTTGGCGATGCAGCCTGTTCCCGCGCCCCGGCCCCGGCCGGCTGGACCCTCGCCGCCACCGCCTCGGAACCGCAGCCGCAGTTCCCTGCAGCCTGCGGCCATAGCCCTGCCTGCCTCGCCCCAACACGCTCAGAGTTCGGGGGAAGCGCAGCTGGGAGCAGCCGAAATGATGTCCGGCACCAGCTCTGAACTTCAGGAGCCCCAGGCCCGAGCTCTGCGCTGAGGCTGGCTGCATCGCGCTCAGAGAGCCCGCACAGGCGGTCCACACAGCCGGGCGGGGGGAATCGTAACTTCTGCCGGTCAGGCTCCCGAAAAATAAATTACTGAAGCCCGGATGTTACACTGGTAACAAAAGCAAGATATAGCTAAAAAGTATTTGCAATAGAAGATCTTCAGTTGGATCATGTCATGTTAATGTTTCACCACAACAGTGCAGCCAATTTACTGGTGATGGATCTCAAATACTTCAGAAAAAAGCAAACACTCCCTGTTCTCAAAACGTGCAGTTATTCCTGCAACTGAAGTGTGGTTTTCTTATTCCAGGGCAGATGGATACCTTTAAGGTAGTCCTTTCAAGAGTATGTTGTCACAGAGTGGTTGTGATTCCAAAAAGAGATATTTGCCTCTGCTGGGATGGGTTTTTGCAGGCATAGACAAGAGATGTCTTTTGGCAGACAAGGAGAGTAAAAAAGTTTTAGGCTTGGCCAGGTGCATAAAAGCAGTGGTGGCAAAAGCAGGCAAGCACACAAGAACATGGACTTGAGAGACACAGTAATTGCTGGGATGAAACAATATCAGGGATACAAAAAGGGAGAAATATTAAGAAATGCTACACTAGACTTTGAACATGGAGGCAACAGAGTGGATGGGTGAACTGGTCATTGCAGAAGGCGAAATAATTTTCTGAATAAATGGAAGTGACATGAGGGGGACAGACATAGGAAAAGGCACATCATGGAACAACATTTTGTCAGAGAAGAACATCAGCACCAGTATTGCATTAGTTTGACACATTAGCTTTCTTTTTGGCAAGGCCACTGGGCTTGTTCTTCTGTGTGGTAATTAATCTGTCTGCAAAACTGTATTCCTGCATAGCCCACTTCAACCAGCATCTATCACTAATAGTTAAACAGATAATTTTCCTCTGCTTTTCAGGTTTCTTAGAAAAAAAAAAATCATTGGCGACTTGGAAAGGTGACTCACAGATCAAAAATACTGAGTCCTGGAAGTAACAGCCATTCCGTACTGCAGTATTCATTAGAGGCTTTAAATAGGGATAAGCAGCTGAGCAGAAGCCAGACAGACAATTTGCCTACTCATGGATGCACAATCCTTCAGGGATAGTTTTTTTACCCCCATCTCTTGTCAAAAATTCTAACATCAAAAGCAGAAAAGCATAACCACAACACCCTCAGCTGAAAAAAATGTTTTCACATACATAATGTATTGGCAACATGTAATATATATGTTGCATTCTTGTATAAAATCTGAGTCATGTATTACTGAATTAATTCAGAGATTAATTAATTCATTCTCATAGCTGAAGGTCCATTTACCTCTCAGTCCTCTACTGCAGCCTGTTCCAATGACACTACTGTTCCCAATTCCTTAGAAAGTTGTTCTGTTTTTAATAACTTAGTACTTCTTAAATTTGAAGCAGCTCATATACCACCATTACTTTTGGTTAACCAGATCTTCGTATGAGCAGTCTGCAAAAAAATTGCTATCAAGTGAACTATTATCATTATAGCCACGTTAACTGCAGCATAAAAAGATTTTCCAGCAATTCCAACAGCTTCAGAAACATGTCTCATATCCAACTTAATCATCAATTATTCAATCTCAGAATTGCACATTCACCTCGGTTTAAAATAGACAGCAGCCTCTCTGAACCTACACAAGCTTCAGGGACTGCTGAAGTGATTTCAGAAGAAAAAAGACTGACAAGAAAAAAAGAGCAACCATATTCAGAGTCACTAAGATATGAACATTATATTCAAACATATTATGAACTCCCTCAATTGCTCTCCACTTATGTAGGTCAACTGACATCAAAGGTACTTGTACCAGCTGGGGAATTTAAGTAGCATGAACAGCAGAAAACACATTAACACTTCAGGCAGAACAACCAACCACCCCTAATACTGAGGCCTGGTGATCATGCCCATGGAAATACAATATACTCTTCATATCTTTAAGAAGAAACTGCAAAACCAGCGAGTTGCAGAAGGCAGCAGTCAGACTGTGCAAATAGGAAAGACTTCTGTTATCTGCCAAACAGGGAAAGGAAATTAATTCAATGGCAGAACAGCAGCCAAGTGCCTGAATCACTTTTTAAAATGAAAAATAAGCTTCTAAGTCACATGGGTTGTTTCCGAAGATTTACCCAAAGCTTGAAGGGTTTGTACAGCACCTATCACAAGTGCTTCTGGTCCACGACTGCTGCTCCTGAGCACTACATTGAAGTAAGTACTGTCAGCATTATGCCGGATAAAAGGCAGGGACAAGGACTGCGCGTCCCACAAGCCCAGCGTCTCTCTGTGCCCGCCTCACAGATGGTTTACTGGAAGACACAAGCTGCAACTAGTGTCCAAGTAAGGCAGTGCCAAGAAAGATTTTCAATTTGTTTTCACATTACTTAGTCCCCATGCTGCCTTAAAATATCTGCATTGAAGGTCATATTTCAAACAACTGGCAACTGCTTTAGCTGCAATTACCTATTTGTGATCTCCGGCTTCCTGCATGCTGACCACAGAAATCAAAGAGAGCGCACTTCTGTTGACCGGAGCTCCCCAGAGTCCTGTGGATTGAAAAACAAACGTAGTTGTGCTCAATTCTCATTCTTCCCTTCTGAGAGCTCACCGTGACTGTGGTTGATCCTGTAGTCTATGGACATGCTGTAGGTCCATTTACTCCACCCTCTGAGACTCAGGTACACTACTACTGCTAACTCTCCCATTGTTTTGTTACTGCTTAATATTGCTTTGTAGTATTTTTTTTTTACCCTCCCTCTTTCAATTCCATACACCGTCTTCCACCTCACCAACACCTTTGATTTTTCCTGTCATTATCCTCCTCTTATTTTATACTACCGGAGGATTGATGTGCTTAACTTGAATATTCAATTTAAGTTCCCTTCTGACCCAAACTTCATCTTTGCAATAACATTAGTTCATACGGGGTCACTCCGTATTTCCATAGATTTTTCTGTCACTTCTGTCCCTGACTGTTTGTCTCCTTCATCTACACAGATCTTGCTCACACTCTTTCAGGATGCTGTCTACAAAAAAATCAAAGCTGCATTAACACTGGAATTATGAAGGCCACAATTCTGTCAGTATGTATTGGCTACTTAAACTTTTTTCTTCAATAGGAAAGAAAAAAAAGGTGGGGGGGCGGGGAGATCAGGACAAAGGAGTTTCTGGTTTAGGTGTGGCTGAGTCTCTATGTAGCTTTGTTTCCCTGAACCTGTTATGTTGAAAGAGGATAACATGAATTCCATTCTGATTAACATACAGATCAGGCAGCCCTCTGGGTGTTATTTTTGCACCTTGATTATTTGGTCTAATTTGGGAATTGCCATGATACAAGTACATGTAGATGTGATATTAACACATAGAATAATTTCAGGTTACAGAGAAAGTTAAGTCTAACTTAAAAGTTATGCTAGCTGGGTTCCTAGGATAAACACTTGCAAGACATTATGTCTACAGCTACAAAAGGAAGAGGGAAGGAGGACTCCTGAAAGCACACTTAGACTGTGTTAGTAAAATTCTGAATGTTGAAAGTGTTTCACTCGTTTTTGGTTTTGTTGGGTGTTGCTTTTTTTTGTTTGTTTGTTTTTGTTTTGTTTTTGTTTTGTTTTTCTGGGGGAGGGGGGGGAGGAAGGGAATGCAATGTTTTTCATTAACATTCACAATTATTTACTCTAAATCTTACAGAACTGTAATTCCAATGCCTGGTTTTGAAAAACAGATTGAATACCAGAATACCAATGCCATCTTTTATCTAATACCATACCAGAGAACCAGACATCTTGTTAGGTGCTCCACCTAACCATGTAAGCCCTCGGATCAATTCTATTCTGTGCAATCTCATTCATACACTACATGCACATTCCTGCACAAATGTTATTCTCCACTCAGAATTTCATTTACTTGAAATAATCCCTTTTAAAGAGCTAGACTTATCTCTGGAATGATCTTGTGTGTTAGCCAGAACTCTGATATTTTGTTATATGTGTATTTTACAAATGAAGTATTATAATAGGTAAGTGGCACTTGCTAGTTCAGTCTGGGTACAGAGAGATAGTATGCTTACGAATATGACATCCAGGTTAGAAACTGGACACCTGGATTGCATGCCTTGTAGTGCTGTTTGCTGTATGATTTGAGATTGCCGCCTTCTCACTGAGCAGGTCCTGTCTTTTGACTGTTAATTTTTCAGGGCAAAGACCAAGTATTGCATCTGCTAAAGAAAATGCTAAACAACATAAACTACTTCATCAACATATAAGAATAAATTAGATTAATCAAATTGTTTCCACTTCATCTTGATCTGTTTCATACAAAGTCTACATTATATGTAAACTGATGTAACCTTGTTTAAAGGACATCTTTTAGTGATCATTTTAACTGATGAATCCCTGACAGGCATTATGTTCTACAGTTACTTCCCACGCAGAATCTTGAAGCGCTTCACGTATTACATTAGAACCTGACAACAAATACTCTTCATGGCTAGTGAAACATCTACCTTTCTCTCCGAACAGTTGGCTGCATCTAGCATGTGACTTTCAAAAGCCTCCTCTTATATTCTGATACTGTTTTATCACTGGATTTGTCTCCAGCTACTTCTCGACTCCGTATTTGCAAATTAATTTCTGTATGCTGTTCAGTATCCCTTGTCTGCCACTTTCATGCATGTCCAACCATAACCTCAGTTTGAACTCTAATTTCTTTTCAAAGATTTTCCTTATCCCCTGTGTAAATAACACCATCACCCTCATCCTTTTATCTCACAATCTCAGTGGATCCTTTTACTCTAAGCCTATGGGCACAAGGAGCTTGCCTCCACAAAGAACCAGATGCCTGGGTGACTTGGGATCCAAATCAAGACAAGGGAGTAACAAGGCAAAATATTAACTAGGACTATGGTTAGGGGACACAATCAGAAACTCCTTTATGCACAAAAGCTAGTAATAAAGAAAGCTGTCTCAGGGCACATACACAACCTAATTGAAGCCACTAACTACTGGTAAAACCCACAAAGTTTGAATCACTGTGGTGGAATCCCATGGCACCGGCTGTCCACTGTTAACAGAAAACAACATGGAATCATCTATGCTCTGTTGAGATGCTCAGAAGGAAGCAAGACCCTTTGTTACTCTCACCTAGGTGACACAGGTACCAACATGGGCCAGCAACTTCAAAGGTGCAATAGGCTTGTTTCCCCCATGACTCAGTTCAGGCTACTGCATTGTCTTACCTTCTGTTTGGCATACTAACTAGAGGAAGTCAGAGGTATACATATTCAAGTGACACAGAGATTCGGTGAGCAATATGCATCAGGAACAAGTAGTAAACCAGCAACTCAGATACATGTGTACCAAAGAACAGAAAAGTAACCCCTCTGGCATACATTCATCATGAGTATTTACAGCGTCTGAAGTTCAATTCAATTTCTAAACTAAAACATGTATCCCTAGCATTTTGTTTTTTCAGTGTGCTTCACAGAAGTAATCATTTAGTGTGTGGCTAGGCGACGTCTCCTAGATACACACATAAACAGAAATGAAAAATACTTGCCAAATTCTTTGTACTGATATTGGTGGCATGAATAAACTCAGCATCTTTACAGTGAATGAAACAGTCACAGGATATACAGTCACTAAGTGTGTCACCATGTTTCTGTGAACTTCCTCAGTCGCTCAGGGACTTCCTGATGCCCTGCTTTGACAGCCAGCTGCCTTTTCATCCTCAGATCATGCAATTTAAGACAAAACAAGGGCTGTAAAGCATTGTCAGACATTGAAGAAGGTAACCTTGCTTTCTGTTCTCAGGGTATCATGAATGCCTTCAAGCACAGTTTAATCTACTTAGGGTTGGAGAGTTGCTAATTCCATTTGAATCTAGATATCATGCTGTCTTTGGTCCTATATACATTAACAAGTTAAAAAGACACATCTCGAAACCACAATGATGAGTTCAGCTTTGCCAGTAACATCAATACAATGCTGCTAGCAGAAATAGAATACCAGTATATATTACAGCATTAAGAGAGATTTTGAACCCATTTAGACGACATGCTGCTTAAAATGATCACAGCTGCCAGCTCTACAATAACGTTCCCCAGACTTTCACCACACTGGAAAACACTCCAGGAAATATTACCAGTGCACGTAGGAGCCCCTGACATCCAGAACAGACCAGCACGAATAATCACTACAGAGTCTGGTCTGTCCTGCCAAAGGATAGAAACAGCTATAAAAGGTCTAAGCTGCCTAAAGTCCTCAGGGAATTTTTCCTAGGAATAGTGTTAAAAGGTTTCATGTAAGACCAAGTCTGTTCTGTTTCATTGTTTCCCACCATTATGTGCTTTTTCCACTTTAGTGACTCAGAACACAAACAGTCCCATGGTTTGGATTACTTTCCCGGCCTCTACCAAAGTACAGGGGAGGCTGCCACACCTTAAATATGTCCCTGAGAATCTTGGCAAATAATTCTGGAAGTTTTAAGGAATCTAATTAAGCACCATCTAAACTTACTCTAAAAATCCTCAAGCAACAGGTTCCTATGGCAAATCTGCAGGCTGGTAACTGCATACTGCAAAAAGTATCTCCTTTTTATTTAACACCGTGCCACCTCTGAAATGGCCAATGAAAATGAATTTAAAAATCACTTACAGATTGAAGTTCACTGACAAAAATCAGCATACTATTATTACAGCAATCTGGAACACAGCTGTAAAATTTCAATTAAAATCACTGGTTCCGTGAAAGAGCAGGAGTTTTTTGTGTTTTTTTATTTGTTTTAAAACATATCAACCTTGTTTTAGTACAAAATAACATAAAGTGCTTAAGATTTTGAGTTCTTAGATGATCTGAACTTCATTACCTAATTAGGCTCAGCTGAGGAACAAACAAATATCACACATTCTTGATTAAATATGACTGTCTACACTGATGTCTTTTTTTGCTCTTTCAAGTGGCACCTTAGTGCTTTAGATAAAGTTTAAGGTAAAGTAACTTGACTTCAAAAAAGCTGTTGATTGAGTGAAAGGGAATGGCTGTTATGAAGAGATTTGTTTCTGCCAGGCAGGCTAAGACTTGCTTTTCCAAGTCAGAAGCACAAGTTTGAATTCTAAAACTGGAGATCTCTTCTTTTAATAAATCAGAAAAATATATTAAAAGCCTATTGTTCTAGCACAAAGGAGTACGTGTAATACTTAATGTTTTCTTTAATGTTTGCTTTCAAATAACCCTTCAGTAAACACTTCTACTTGAGCTAGATAACTTTCACTGCTGTTTCCTGTGCACTAGTAGCTCATGCTTACACAGGGAACATATCTTTAACCTTTAAGGAGATGAAACAAAAGGGTGTAGAGATAACACAACTACAGATAGTTTTAAAATAGGTCCTCAGCATTAAGGTCAATTTTTCTAAAGCTACTATCATCCAGCAAGTCATTAATACAACAACGAGCAGCATTCACACCGTGTATAGAATAACTGAGTTCAAAACAGCAGAGGAAAGGAATGGAAGCCTAGCTGACTGATCAACAAGAACAGACATGGAGAGACAGAGGGCTGTCATCCTTCCTGTGGAGACAGGCTGTACCAAAGAAAGCCTTCAGGATGGTTTTGCTAGTAGAGAAAGCTAGAACCCCAAATTTAAGCCACAGCCTGACACATGCATGCACACACACACAGTATCACGAAGCCATGGACATTTAAAAGCCAAAGAAATGTGCACAATATTTTATCTTCTCAGTTTGTGTGTTTGGGCTGGTAGAAAAATCTATAAATGGAAGATAATGCATTATTTCAATAACTATGATGCTGTGTGAAACATCTTTCCTGTCTTCTCTAGGTAACAAACTTATTTTATTTATTCATGCACCCACATAAAAATTTACTGCTTGTTATTTAAAAAAAAAAAACAAAACCAAAAAAGCTGTAGTGACAGGTCTATTGACCCACAAGTTTCTTCTTCTTCAGAGAGAATGACAGTGTCATCACAGTATTCTCTCCAAGTTTCTTAACCTTGATGTGCTGCTTCTGGATTAAACAAGTCAGTCTAATCAATCTTACTGTGAAGTCTGTATAGGTTACCCACAAAGAAGCCAAACAATTTCAACCGTGGTGTGAGGAGTTGTTAATTTGGAAATCACTACAAAAATCTGTTCAAAGAAGTATATGCAGCTATGCTGTAATTATACCCCCTTATCTTATTACTCTTGCTATTAACAAAGAATATTCAGAGTTGCATGAGACTACTGTCCTCCTGTCAATTGCAGGAACAGAACTGCACAACTGCAGTAGTGGATGTGTTAAGTACACTGTTCTGAAATAAATGAGTTCTGACTGCTGAGGTAGCTCTTAAGATGGCTACATGACCTGCTCAGCAGAGGGGATAAGAAGCAATGGGGATCTGACAGCTACCTCCCTCTTTTTTAAGCTCAAATTTAATCAAACTATTAAAATATTTGTTGAAGTAGTCTGTCTGCCAGGCAGTATAGCCCATACTAGACAGACTGACAAGTGACTTGTTTCAGTAGGAATTTTTTTGCATTCTTCCTGGTTTTTTATTTTTACTTTCTTGAGCAAAGATTTGGTAGGTGGAGCTTTTGAATGCAGGGAAACATCAATTGCAACAGGCCTGGCACAGGATGACACTCATACTGTTTACTTAACTATGGGATAAACAAATTTTAAAGTCTGCAATTAAGCTAAGAGCCATGAACAGACTTGAATTATTTTCAAGGTTGCATCATTACTCCAAATCTGATTTTCAGTGATGAAATAAAGTTCTAGAAAATATTCTCATTTTATTCATAGATGCTTTTAAATAGCTTCTGAAAAATACACTAGAAGCACTGATCTCCGAGTTAATTTGGCTACACTCATTATTAACATGGATATTTAGAAATTTATTTACAGAAAAATCCTTATGATTTCCTTTCTACATTATAAGTATACCAGAAGGGAGAACTGACACAAGAAGAGCTAGGGAATCTCAGTGAGACCAGCTGTGTTGCATCATTCCTTTAAAACCACAGTATGAATGCACTTACAGCAGCAGCAAACCTTGAGGAAGGCAAGATTAACAGTCACAGGCAAGACTTTGTCAGATGTATTTCGGAAAATAGTCAAGCTCTCAGGTATACAAATGCATCCTCAAGTCAGAAAATAAATCTAGAAACAGAGAGGTAAACTCTAATTGAGAATAACTGCTCTCAACAACTGATTCTGTGCCCAGATGTACAGTTTGCCACTTTTTACTTCAGATTCAGGTCTGGAAAAGCACTACACTGGTCAAAATTTTGTCTATTTTTCTTTTTTCACAGTTGATCATATAAAGATACCTGCGTATGAACCTGCGTATACACTCTGGAAGCGTACTATGAGATCACAGAAAGTCTTCACAAGGAAATGCCTAAACTTTCTGACTATATTTGTTCTAAAGATGGATAGTTATACCAATGTGACCTCCTCAGGAGCACCTTTAGTACATGTTGAATAGATAGGGAACAATCAGTACTCATTTGGCATCGCTTCATTATCTCTGATTAGCTCCTTTTCTATCTAAACATACAAATCTAACTGTTCTCATGGTGCTCACACAGGTCATTGCTAGCAAATGACTGATTGCATTTACACATTATCGGTATTGCTGGCTCCAGTCTCATGGTTGCTGTTTTTCTGAAGGCATTTGTTCCTTAAAGACTGCAATGATGCAAGAATTCATCATGGAAGGGGAGTCTTTACCTTGACGTGAGAGCTATAATTTAAAAAATATAATCTGAGTCACGTGTCCTTGAGTATCACAAGGCTTGAAACACCCTTGAAATACTCAGAAGGCTCTCAAAAATACATCAAGGTTTATTAAAACCTCACAATTATTTGAAAAGTCTAGATTTTTAAGATCAGGTTCATTACCTCTGTGCAAAGAACTCTGGCAATATCTGGCATGGTAGAGCTTGCTCTTTTTCTTTCTTCACAAATTGTATTCATTTGGCAGAAACTAAGAAACGAGAGGCACTGATGAGGTACGTGCTTATTCTTGAGGCACAGGCAGGTAACCTCACATTTCTAGCTATTCATGCTGCATTACAGCAGAGTAATCTCACGCACATGTGGTAAACATTTTAAGCTAAGTATCTCTGAGTAAGTTTTAGTGAAACTGAGATGTATTCATGCATCTTTTGGAAAAGATGGCTCTAAATATATCTGTATAACTGTAATGTGAACTACCACCATCAGCTAAAGGAAGCAGGCCTGGCTGCTTGGATTATATAGCTTTGGTCAACAATATTAGTATACTTTTCCTTTTGGTGGTTCTGAACAAGGACATTTTGCACTGGAAAAATAAGTAAATGGTTTTCCACTATTATGGCAATCAAAAATAAAAAGTGAACACCTGTAAAAACACACTGTGAATAAACAGAATGATGTGGCTCCTATATTTCACTTAAATAATCAGGAAATATGTTGCTGCGTTCTGTAGCAGCTCCTCCCTCCCCCCTGTATTCACTATTACCCACTTTTTTTCTTTCTTTCTAATATTATGTTTAAAGTGATAATGTTCTTCTAATATTTATTGAAATCTTGTAATTACAAACAATAACAAGAAAGATTGTTTCTTCTGTGTAACCTCTACTGTTACACTTCATACAAAACTACCATGATGTCTTGCGGAAGAGTAAAGCTTTCACGGCATTTTGGTTTTGCTCACTGCATAAGCATCCTTTATCAGAAGAGGTAAGTATCAATACCGAGGAGGTGCCCTGAAGTTTGCACTAGGACTGCTACTGTTTAACAATCATTACACTAAATAATTCTACAAACAATTTGGAAATTGGCAGTGTATTGTTGCAGTTCCATAAAAACAACAACAAAAAAATCCCTCTGCAAGGTACAGGACAATGGTGTCGTCTTAGTCTTACAGCTAGATGGGGACTGACTTGCTTTCAAGATATAGCTGTAAGAGCAGCCTTGAGATTATCTACAGAAGATGATCCCAGCCATTCTGAGCCTCATGAGCCTTTTTGTCAATGACAATCCTCTACCTACAAGCTAGACAGAGTGTAATTCAAATGCTCTGTGCTTAAATAGACTGTCACCTGGCCACCAAAGTTGTTTTCTGGCACTGAGAAGGAAATTTAATTTGGGATATATAATACAGCAATGTATCTTTGAAAACATTTTAATTGAGTAATTTTGGCAGAGAGTAATGGAATTTGAACTTGCAAACAAAATTTAAGAATCTCTGCAGAAAAATACAATTTAACAGCAACTAAAAAGGCAAACATACTTTTAGCACAGAGAAATATCACATATCAAGCAACGATAGTGCTTCTGGGAAGGACTGTACCCGCACATGTAAGAAAGGCTGTGTTTTGTTAAAAAAGAAGGATCTTAGTTACACAAGTTTTCAGAGAAACATCTGAAAGCTATATATTCAGCCAGACTTAGACAGGGGGAGAGACTGAAAATGCTCCAATTCCTTCTACTAGCAGAACTAAAAGCATATTAAATGGAGGTCAGCATTGAACAGTCTGAAAGACCACATCTGAACTGATTTTTATATTCTTTTGGAGACAAGCTGCTATTTAAAATACAAGGCAAGCAAATCAGAAGCAAAAGAAGTACCTCTTCAAATGGTTCAGTGTCTGCTACTGAACTTCACTGCATGGGGTTGGACAGTCAATTGCTGTTGGCAACTCCCACCTGCCAGCACAGGAACGGATGTCTGGTGATTTGGTCCCAGTTCTCTGTGCTTCCAGCTGCTAGACTACATTAGAAGACAGAGAAAAAACACAGTAAATCTACTCCTAACATATTCTACATAGACAGTGTCTATTGTATCCCTAAAAGATTTTGCAGTTAGAGAAGGTGAAGATGTTTAGCCAGTCACATATGGGAATGAAAGCAGTTCTTAAGTTCTTATGTGATGCATTAGTGCACAGTGTAACTAAAGTTTGAAAACACTTATTACTATAGAAATAAAGAAAAATTAGATTTCACAACCAACAACCTATTGCAGCTGTTCATGCCAATCAATATAAAGAACTGATAGATTTCCATGGTTTTGAATATATGTCAACCAGAAATCTCAAATGCTGGGTAACGATTCCCACCTAGTCCTCCAAAACTAAATTCAAAGTGCCTGAACATGATACCAAACTATCAATTTAATCTCATAACAAACACCAGTAAATGGGAACAACCAAACTTAGTATCAGGATCTTACAGAGCATGGAAAGTCTTATGTTCTCAGAGCATTTCTTCCATTTTTAAGGAGGTGTTCAGTGGCTCAAAGCTGAACTAGCAGCTGAGTTGATCACAAACAGAGCTTCTCAGAGGTTGATACTGGGTCCAGTCCTACTCGGTATTCCTGTAAGTCATCTGGATAATACAACAGAATCACTTTTCCCAAAGTTTGCAGATGACACCAAATGGGAGAAGAGGTAGGTAGAGCGGAGAGATGAGCCACTATTCAGAGACTTGAACATGCTGCATGTCTGGGCCAACAAGAATTGCACAAGCCTTAACAAAGATGAAGTCTTGTACCCAGAATGAAATAATGAAGCAGTCTATGCCACTGCTTGGGATTAGCACTGACTGCAAACATCTGCACTGAAAAGCTAAGAGAGAACTGAACTGAGAGATTCCTGTGAGATCAGTTTGACCAATTCTCCAGCACTTAAGAGTTTCGTGTACCTCCCCCTTTACAACCAGGTAAATCTATATAAAGAAAAAAAAATATATAACATGGGAAAAATATAACCAGAAGATCCTTAGGCTGGGTAAATTACATCTAACCAGGCTCTCCAAATGTGTATGTAAAAGATATTGTTACAGTACAGAGTGACAAAAAGTAGTAATTACATTTAAAAACAAGACATACAATTTGTAACATAAACACACACAATCCATTACAAACACAGAGTTGAAGATTGAAATTACAGGTCTCAATTGAGAGATCTGTGGAACTTCTTTTCTGATCTCAGTGGGTTGAAGCCATAAAAAGAGATCAGCATTAATTAGCTGGAGAGCAACAGTTACCTGCAGAGTCAGACCCAGGCTCACTCACTCTCCTTCATCTGTAGTTTCCCGCTTCCCCCAGCTTTACAATCTGTGCTACATTTAGGAATGTATACTTTGGTGTCATCACAACTGTCAGGGTCCCCTGTATTCCTTCCTTCTCCACAGGTAACTATCACTTCAGGAACAGTTTAAAGAACCAGTGATCCAGCAACTAATATCCAGCACATTTTCTGGCTTTACTGAAATCTGTTTTTTACCAATTGTTTTGTTTAGACGTTTTTCTTAGTTTCAAATTTCAGATGTTACTGCCTGAAATAAACATGCTATCTACTCCCCTTTCTCAGTAAACTCCTTGAAATAAAGTTTTATTTTAGATGCAAATATAAGTGGAGTATAGGTGGGATTACCAAAGTGTGATACGTGAACAAAACTGGAGTCTTTCAAACAACTAACTCATTTTAGAGCAGATTACTTCAGTCCCACTTAATCCAAAAGAAAATAATCTAATAAAACAAAACAGTGAGTTAAAAAGCCACTTCATGTGTTATATACAAACTCCAGCTTCCCTGCTTATTCTAAACAGAAAGGAAATTACAATTAGTATACTAATGTTAGTAGTATACTAGCATAGTACAATAGCATGACTATTAAGAGAATGATGCAAGTCTTTTAGGCATATAGATACATGGGTAAATAGACGATGCATTTCTAATATATGAAACTGCATTGAGAAACTAAGTTCCATACCAGTCGGGCAAAAGTTTATACAAACTGAAAACTGCTTTGAATCCCCACACAGAGTTAGTTATCTGGCAGAAATGACTCACAGCTAAAATATTCCTATTATGAGAGGTCACTAAGTGCATTTAGTATTTCAAATCAGAACTACTTGTAATTTGCAAATAGCTCTACGCCAGTTTAGCCTGTCATTAGCTTAGCACTGAAGCTAAAAGAAAAAGCCAAATAAAACAATAACCTGAATAAAACTATAAATATATCTAACAGTAGGGGAAAAAATAGTATCCGAAAATGCTCAGTATTTCCCAAAGAATTGTTTTTAATATACATTAATTGTTTAAGCCTGCTTTATAAAAAATTATCTTCTGGATTTTCTAACAGGTATACCCCAGTAAACAATTTAAAAATTCTTTTTACTTTCATGACATTAAAATGTGTCACATCAAGCCCCAGTGAGCAGAAGAATGTTTTATCAGATGTGCGTACTTCGTAACTTCCTTAGTTCATACAAAAGATTGGAAGAACATTTTTAAGGCCTTTGTTTTTTGTGTTAGCAGTTTAAGCATGCATGCAAACTGCTCTCCAGAACGTCACTGGCTCAGATATTTTAAAATAATTTTGTTGTTTAAAAGGCAAAAATGGGAAAGACTTTATTGGACTAATTCTTGAAGCTTGCAAGAACTCATGTGCTCTTCTAAAAACAATACTCTTAATAAAGGAAAATAGAGGTAGAAGTCAAGAAAACACAAAACAGAAGCAATGATAGAGATTATAATTTTCAAGCGTCAATTTCAAGGATTGTTTCTGTTGAAATTGTTTGACAAAACACCGAATGTATGTACCATAAAATAGCTGTTATGCAGAGAAATCTTCTCTCACAAGCAATCATGTTAGTTACAAACACATCACAGAATACAGTGTGTTTATATACTAATATTCAAAACAAGTTTAATTTTTCCACACACATATTCACTAGGAAACCGCATGTCATCACATAGATTGGCCTTTTCATAGACAGTAAGTATTCTCTTTTCCTAACTTCACTCTGTCAGTTTGGCTCTAAATTTCAAGCAAACTGCTGATGTACAGTCTGATTGTGTTTCTGGAACCATGACTAAGGCCTTGATCCTATCACTTGCTCCTCCAGGCAAAACTTTATGCCTCAGGTAAGCACTACTGCATACCAGCGTGCAATCTGATATGAGATTTAGACTGTGTACCCATTCAGTAATACAGTAAATAACTGCAATATTCATTTTTGAAGACATGTCAGAATCAATGCAATTTTTTTGGAAATTGTTTTGGGGAAGAATAAAAATATGTATTTTAACTGTCCAGCTGTTCTGAACTTATGAACTCCTAAGTTCCCTAGTGCAAATTTATGGCACATACTAGTCAAAGGAACGCATCTTTTGTTCCCCAAACCTCATCTGTTAGATCATCCTAAAGAGAAAGCTGGTAGACACTGTGTGTTAAAAGGATTAAGCAAATAAATCCAAGTTGTTCCCCATATGCACACTACACAAAGTAAAACACAAGCTTAAATTATGTCAAAATAAAAATCTGTAGTGATTCTGGAAGAACTAAGAAAGCTGAAAATCTATTTTTCTTCTTGTTATATGATATCAGATATTGCCATTGACCACTGCTTCATTCTTCGAGCTGTAGTTTTTCTACAAAAATCATGAGACCGACAGAAGATACACTTTTGTCCCCTAACCTCAGCTGCAGACACTTGCTCTTTTTTCCTCTGCCTGAATTTGAGATTTTCACTTGAAATGTGTCCACTGAGGTAAAATAGGGTTAAAGGTTTATAGAATGTTTCAGCTACTGAGCCATTTCCCCTGCCAGCTTATTCTGGATCCTTTGAAGCTGTAAGAAAGCCTCAGATTTTTTGTTTCGTCTTGTCCTTCTCCAGGCCATACTTATCACAGCATGGTTCAGCTATTCCTGCTTCAGTTGCATTTTGTTGTACTTCATTTTCCTCTTCTTTGTCATTCTTTGTTTGCAGTAATTCTTCAGTTTCTTTGCAGCCACACCTTTATTTCTAGCAGGCTTAGTCCAATTGCCTTTTGTTTCCATAGCTACTGGCTTTCCCTCATAGGGTGTGTCCGACTGTCCTTTCGCCCCAGTCATCTAGAAACGTATGGGGAGAGAATAAAAAAAAAACACCAAACTAGAATTAATAATCCTAAATCTGTATTAAGCACAAACACATCGAACTACCTTCAGAGAATTGCCTTCTGCTTCTTGTCACTCCAGCCAGACTCAGAGGCCACATCTGGACTGAGCAACAGGCACATCTGGTCTTCCTGCCACCACTCAGATCTGACCAATCCTGCCTCTTTCTTGCCTACATGCCTGGGTTTCCTTCTGGCAGAAACTAAAGTGCATGAAGTAATTAAGAACTGATGCACAACCCTATTTTGCCCTTGTGTGAAGTCAGGATGTGGCTAAAAAAATATAACTGGGCCTAAAAAGCATCCCACAGTCCACAAAGCTAGGCATAGTTAGCATTTACACAAATGTTGTCTTTTACACAAATGAATAAATCTATGCTAAAGAAAAATAATGCTTGAAAATTTTCTTACTTTTACAGTGTCGTACTACCTGTTCAAAATATTAGACATGAGAATGGGATCTTTAGGGAATTTCCAAAGCAAGATATGCATCACATATTCACCATCATTAATGACAAACCAGGTTGGATTCCTAAAAAATTTCCACAGAATTTCTATCAAGAGCTTCTTTAGATGCAGACAATTAATTCTTCTCATAAATAAATTCTATTCTAAAACCAGCAGCAACAACAAACAGATGTTAGTGACTTTTAGGCTATATTAACTTTTAGTTGTCCTAATGATGCCTGGAAGGACTATCACATTCAAACATCAAAACATTTTATTTCTTTAGATTTAACTACACTCTGAAGAAACGTAGAATAGAAATGCAATATAAGGTTGCTCATTTGGAGCAAAAAGGAGTAAGCCATTCATGCACAATTTTATATTCATGTCCAAGACAGAAAAATGTTTTTTTCCTAAATTAAGGTACTCCCATGCCTCTAGACAAAGTATATATGCCTCTATATGAAACAACACATTATTCTTATTTTAGAAACAATATTGCATATATATCATTATCAATGTTTCACTGTATAGTAAACAGCATACCAATGGGAACTTAAGTTTCTGTAAGTTAAGGAAGCCACCTGAATTGCAATGAAAGTTTTTTCAAATGTGAAGGAGTTCAGAGCAACCAAGAGACAGGGGATCAATGGCAATTTGTCCGACTGAGCTAACAGTCTTCCGAGGACCAAAAGGAAACCTTACTTATGCTGCAGAGAATCACTGTTATCCCTATATGAACTTCATTTAAAATTGCAAACAACCAAGAAAAGATCCAAGATGATCCACCGTAGCTACTGAAATCAGAAATCAATAACTTAAGACATAAAAGACTTCAGAGTGGCATGAGGGGACTGATGAAAATACTTAAACTTTCAGTAGAGTAACGTTGTTTGGTTTTCAGTCTTGCCATAAGATTATTCCATACCTAGTAATGTAAAATCTGACAACTTTTTTTTTTTTTTTTTTTTTGGTGTGGCCAATTTGCTTGCAATCTCTCTTGTCTGCGTAAGATTTCAGGTGTCAAATACTACAGTGGAGTGCTCATTGTTGTCTCCACAGAGGAAGCACTAATTTGGAGCCTTCTTCTCTATATGGCTACTTATTTTCACTAAGCTGGTTATAATTTAATGTTAGGCCTCCAAGACATGTCAGTTCCTGCTGAAATACCTCAACAAGTTCAAGATTTTGAGATGTGGGGGAAAGACAGATGGACAAGTGGAGATGAAGGAGAGAATGAAAAAAACAAGAAACTAAGTTAAAAGGTCCTTCCTGAAATTATTTGAAGAAAAAGTACATCAACAAAAAGCACCATCAGAGAGGCAAAACTAGAAAATCCTTATAAATGCAAGTATTCTGGCTGCACTGCAAGCTTATCAATTACAAAGCTTTTAATTAAGCCAAACGCTATATTCTTTTTGCTGTCCAAAAAGTATTATTAGCTCACATAAAAGAGGCAAAACTTCATTTTGAAAGAATTCTGCCATCAAACAGGGAAAAAAAAAAAGAGTGTAATTTTTAAAAAAAAACCCACTTACTGTATCACAGAGAACTGTAATAAGAGCTCAGTGGAAGAGACTCTCACAGTAGAATTTACCTTATCTCATTTTAACTGTCTACAGTTGTGCTAATCATCTTTACTGCTGTAGTCATTAATGAGAAAATGACAACTCTACATAAGTGAGTGCTACAATCTATTTAAGAGGCACATCCTGGTGTGGAGATGCATCTTAGAAATATTGTATTTCCCTGTTAACAGCACAGCCACCTTAAACATTGTTCTTCTTTACTCTACTGTTTAAAGCTAGGTGAGATGAATCTCACTGTTTCTTTTTTTTTTTTTTTTTTTTTTTTTCAGGAAAAAGGCACTCCTGCTCTTGGTAGTGGATCCAGAATTCTAAAGGGTGTGTCTGACCTCTGCAGATGACAGATAAACAGACTAGCTATATCCAAGGGACTGAAATAGATTATTTCAAAACCATTAATCTCTTTTTTCCATCAAACGTGATACTGACCTGTTTCCACATGGCTTCCTGGGGTGCAGGTGGAAAGGTGCATGGCACTCTTCCGCGATTTATGTGATAGGGCAAAGGGAGGCTGGGATCTAGCGGCACCCATGGGACTGAAAGCGTGGCAGGTACAGGAGGCAGATCACAATGAGCTTTATGTAAGTTGTACGATGCTCTCGTCGTCTTGTCAAGAGAACTCCTGTAGATTGCAACTGATGAATCTCCTGAAGCATGAGTCAATAAATAAGAACCCTCCTGCAAACTAAAAAGGTAAATTAAAAATGAAAAGTATAATTTAAATGGTTTTGGTTTGCTTCATTTGATCAGGCCAGCGATTAAGTTCTTAATGCGAAAGCAAAACATCTTTAGATATTTATTTATCAGTCCCTGTTTTATAAAAAAACTATGGTCAAAAAAGCATGAATTAAACTGCACTGATAAATACATACTAATTCATGTATTCGTAATATAGTAATTTATCATCAATGTACAGATTGTTACCATATTCAACAAAACAACTAGGCATACACTGAAAACCACCCATATTTGGAAAACTAGAATTCTTTAACCAGCACCTTACAAAGCATAATGCATATATGGACACAGACACAAAGAAGAGACATGCTTTAAATACATGCAGGATTACACAGGTTTCCAGGAAGACAAATGTCAACCAGCTGACCATATGAAAAATCTTATTCACAAATGGCAAAACTACAGAAATTATTAAGTGCAGGAAACTCTTCTGTAATTCCAATTAAAAGGCTTCACACCTGGCGCAAGAAACCTGCTTCATAAAAAAAAATTAAAAGACACTTGCAAACCGAAAGCCTTAAAGTAGTTAAATAAATAAAGAAAAGAAAGGAGCAAGAGAAAGACATATGCTGTTGTAAATCAAGCTAAGCAGAAGGGAACACAAACAGTATTATTTCTACAGATTAAGCAAAAAGACTAACAAACAACAGAAGTCCAAATTTTAAATGTCAGCTTACGTACATAGTATTTCACAACAATTGTGAACAATTTAATCAGTTCAGAAGTGTCCAGTCACCTCTCAATTTAAGTGGTTCATAAAAATCAAATTCTTATTCTTTTGCATCGTTTATACAAAACCTGTAACCCTAAGAACATTTTTACACAGTACTGGATTATGCTATGCTAGACCTAAAAGAATCTGTAAAGTATTTTGTGCATCTGCAGAAATAAAACCAAACAGTAGACAAGCATTCTACAGAAGAAAAGAAGATGAGCTGGGTAATGTTGCAAATAAATACAATGAACAAGAATGGAACACTTACTCGGACACTTTCTTCAAAATGTGATTAAGTATATTTAATGAATTTGCAGGCCTGTGAAAAAAAAATTACAAAAGTAGTAACTTAAAAGGCTTGTTAGAGTTTCAAATTCATTGCTAGAAAAAAAATACTAAAAATACTCACTTAATCAATACAAGTTTTTCTTTTAACATTTCTGGAGAAATCTTTTCTAGCATAATAAGCTTTGATGTAAAAGCATCAATACGTCCTGAAAAATATTAATTCCATTAATATACTAAAAATAAGAGAACAAATGCAAAACCACAATTTGCAGACCTAAGGCATTTTAGAATAAATAAAAAGTGGTGGTCTTTTACAGTGTAGAACTGTGAAAAGTATTTATCAATGTTGCACAGTAATGGAAAGCAAAATGTATAGCTGCTTTAAGTACAGACATCTTTATTTGGGCTGTCTTTCTAAATCAGGGAAATACCCATGAATCCAGCAAATCTTACATCTTGGATGATGTCTGGGATATACAACCTCATTTTGCCACAGCCTTAATCTCCTCAGATAGTTTGTATCTTCTCAAGTTCTTTTGATCCTTGTCACTATGCCTCTCTTTACTGGACAGATCATGAAAGTTAATCTTTTAAAACAAATTTACCTCTGAGTAAATTTGAGTAAAAAAAAAAAAAACTTTTTTTTCTATTCCGATAGGTTATATGAACAGTTGTGTTGTTTGATTCTCTGGGGATTATGTACCTTCGCCTCTTGATTTATTTTTTCTCCTCACCTGAAAAATTACAATTTATAATTCAGGCCTTTTTCATGACAAATTGTTAAAGGCTATTTGTCTTTCCTATAGGAGCAAAAATTCAAAGCTCTACTTATCACATTTTTAAAATAAAGGCTGTCAAGAACAGTTTAGCCCACATTTTCACTTGATAAGCAATAAAGATCATTAGCACAGCTTGTACACTGATGTGGTGACAGTGCCTTACCTTCAGGTTCTCTCTCATGTTGAGGTTTTCCCAGAAATCTGTTCTATTCCACCTCCCACAAGGATGAGGGAAAGGCAGCATAATGAAATATGACCTACTCAGTGGAATTTACTGCCTTACTGCAAATCTGCTCCCATAGGAAGTGTACATGCTTCAATTGTACAGATAAAAATGCTAATCAAAAGCATTTCACATTCCAAGCTAAACATTACTATCAATTCCTTATGTGATGTGTAAGAAGATCGAGTAAGAACTCCCTTTTTAACAAATTTTAAAAAAATGCACCAGGACAAGTTATTTCTCGTAAACACTGTACATTTGTTACTTTTCTTGATATCAGTGTTTCATGCAAGACTAAGCAGCTAGGTTTAATATTCTGCATTGCTGACTAGAGGAAAAGAAATCTGAACTCATTATTAAAAAACCCCCATCTCTTCATGTTCTCCATTCCTTATCAGCCTCCAATCAGAAACTTGTCCATTTCTAAACTCATTGACAGCACAGCTGGGGAAAAAAAAAAAAATCTATGAACTACTCATACCTAATTTATATTACTGTATCTTGTATTTGAGAAGTGACTAAACACTGGACATTCAGTAAGGTACCCATACAGTAAGTACTTCTTTCCAACCCATTTTTCAAATAATCTTTATTTAAAGGCCACTATTACCCTATTGAACTGAAGGTAAACTGTTCTTTTTGCTGTAAGTTTTGCTTAGGCACTTAATACAAGTAAGTGAATAATGGTCGGGGTAAAATGTTCCCATTAATCAGCAAAGCTTATCACAACTTTATTTACTGCTTATATCAAGTACAAATATCTTATTGGGGAAACAGCATGTCACAGAGATTATTTCCTTTGCAGATGCAGTATTTCCTATGTGAGTAGCAAGTGGACTTAAATCAAAAACCAAGCAAGGTGCTCTACTAGCAAGAGGAAGACAGCACTCAAGTTTGTTTGATAATAGTATCTCTGCGTGTGTGCAAAAAATCACTACCTACTTTGAGAATGTACAAATTAAAAAAATTCTCCTTTATATAACACCTTGCAATGTCTGCAGGAGGCCATAGTTTTACACTTTTGTTTTTCTTCTCAACCACTCAGCTGGCAGCGCTGCTGAGTCACTGCACTGAGCTATGAAATTCCTCCCTCAGTCCCACAGAGCAACGCGACACTGAAGAACTACTCCAAACAATTATGGGGCACAGACCAAGGTCCAAAGAACCTTTCACCTATACTTATTTGGCAATACAAAAGATTGTTGAGACAGTGAATTAAGTTCCTTCAAGATCCAAGAACTCCTAAGCAATTTAACACTGAGGTCTAGTACATGTTCAAAACTTCAACTTTAGAGGTTTCACTTAAGATCTACGTAGTCTCAGAACTGTCTGAACAAGAATGTAAGTTGTAGATAGAGTGTCAGGAATGGTAAGATCACATTTTCAAACAGTTGTTCCATACTTCCACACTCATACGGTGGGGTAAATTTAAAGAGAGCAATACGCCTATGGCTCTACTATGGCTGATTTAAAAATTCCTTTATTGTAGGACATGACATTTCACTTAAAATAACAGCATGATCTAAGAAGTCGAGTCTGTCTTTCTACTTACACCAAACATGATAGCAGTAGTCTTACTTTGAGATAAAAGATAAATGAAAATGAATGAGATACTCACCCCATTTTAAGCTGTCCATAATACAGGAAAATTATCATCCCTAAGTGTATTGTCCCCAGAGTTTCAGAACAAAGCTTTCTGTTTCAAAGAATCACCTAACTAAATCAGAATACTTGCAACATTGTATTTTTCACAGCTCCCCAGAAATACAAATTGAAAGAATTTTACAGCTACAGAGCAGTATTTCTCAATGAGAATTCAATATTTCTTAAGGAGAACAGAAAGAATACCGAAGTAGAATATGATAACAATTTCCTATTAAAAGCTGTGGTAGACACTCTTTCATAAAATGAATCATGTACTTCCACATATGTCTTTTTAACTACCTCTATTAGAAACTACATGGTGGTACCAAAAATCTGCAGTCCCCAATTTGTCTACCTGAACAAATTTCATATTCTGTCAGTATCAAAAGTTAGTGACATGCTGAGAGTCCAACTTGGTATCTGTAATAGACTTTTTTTTTTTTTTTTCCCCCTCTAAATAGTGGTGGGAGGGGCCCTGCACCACATGCAGGGAGTACTGATTTACTGTGCAGGACAGTGACAACCCACAGTAATTCTGTGCTTCCTCAGAGCACACAAAAAATTCCTGGGCTTCCTCAGATCCCCGAGTTTGCTCCTAGAAGCAGCGCACCCAAGAGCTGACAAATAAACATCACTGGAATAACCAGTGTTTTTAAATCCCAACAATTTTTTCTCCCAAGCACACGAACAGAGAGCGTGTCGGAGGCTGGGCTGCTGAAGCCTGCCAGCCCGTTTCAAGGCTAGCAGGTACGTATGAAAGAGACACTCAGGAACCTCCGTATCAGACGGGGATGGCTGCTTATGCCACAGCAACTCCTGCCGCACGCACGCAGCCTGCTCTCTTCTACATTCCTGAGAGCCTCTATAAAAAGGGGTGTTGGCCGGATGATCTGTCTGCAAACTTCTGCACGCAAGTCATACCTTAGGTATCCTGTAACTGATGGGCGATTAGATAGGCAAGCATTCTTTCAGTTTGTTCTCTCTGTAAACAGATTAGCCCTCTCTCTAGTACTGCTACTTCCTCACACTGCTTTTGACTCTGGAAACATGAATAAAATGTTGGTAAAATTTTCTACAGGGGGCTAAATTTCAGTGCAATTCAGTATACTGTCCTGCTTGTTAAGAAAAAAAAAAAAAGAGTAAGAAATGTTTCAGTACTGTATATTAAGGTATAATTAGAAATGGAGAACTGTGTGCATAATTATCTCTGTGAGGTTCTTTTTTTTTAGAGAAGAGAAAAACCACAGCAAATATTGCTTTGAAAATTTAAAATCTGAAACTTAATTTTCATTAAGTATGGACAGCAGACAAAGAGGCAATTAGCAAAACTATCACCTCAAATTTATTAGATTTCACATAAACCTTATACTTCTATGATAACATGCAAAGCTTGTACATAAAAATTAGGGGAGAACTCAGCAATTCTAAAATAGTACTCTGATATGAGCCACTAACAGCAGAAGTGTAATTCAGTGCACAAGTGGAAAGCCTAGGCAACCACAGGCCACAACTGCTGCCATAACGACCAGAACAACAGAGAATTTTTCTACAACAAGAAAGCAAACCAGTCCCGACTACAGAACATTAATTCACTGTACAAACAGGACTGCCCTCACTCCATAGCAAGTGCCAAACATATTCTAAAATGCATTTTCCCTTTTAAAACCTTATTAATTACAAGATAATTGGTAACAGAGGAGCTCTCCATATATTACGAGGGTTGTTAAAATAATCTGGCCACATTCTTTATATGCATCATTTTCTCTACAGAACATAAGTATCCTGCCAGACATAAAAAACTTTCCTGACATTTAAAATGTCATTGTACAAGCATGAATACAGCATTTTCTACAAGACATTTGTTAATGAAGCCTTCCTTATAATGCTGCATTCCTAGTGCGCTTGGTTTATGCAATTTTTGGACAAATGGCCTTCACAAGTAAGATATTTTTCTGCTAATATTTTCAAGCTTTTTGTCTCTGCTTTATTGTCTTTTTATTTTCTATGTTCTGAATTAAAGCTGTGATATCTTCTACAGGAGATTTATAGTTTCCTGTTTCATTCTCACTGACTGTATGTTATTTCTCATTCACAGATTCTACATTATCTCCCGTTTCCATCTGCTGCATGACACAGGACAAGGAGTATCAAGACCATTCCCTTTGACAGGGATGTTTCAAGTCATATCATGTATTAGAAAATTAAATTTCACGAATCAGTTAGATATAGACAATGGAAACCTGGAAAATGGGTTTGCTGGAGTAAGATCAGACAGTGTTCAGAACTCCTGAGGAATATCATAGCTATGGAAAGAAGTTTTCAATAAAATTATGCTATTTATTTTAATTATTCTTGTTAGGAATTTAATTTCTGCGAAGTCAGAAAAATATTTCCAGTACCTTAGATATGAGACACATGTACACTTGTTTTCAAAGGATGTAATTCCTCTTACTTCTGAATGACAGAACTTGGTTTAGCCCTGTCTTACTTGTTTTTCCTCATTCTCTTGTATCTTATCTGTCTACATGTTATCAGTGTAGAAATATGAAGATTACTGCCTGTTTTCAAAGAAAAAATAAGTAACATTTGACCTCTTCCCATACTGCAAGCTCAAAGCCCAAGGAATCAGTATCCTCTAAGCCACATATCTGGTGCTCTGTTTGTCTTCTATTTTGGTATATAATAGAAAATTTATTTAAAATTATTTCACAAAATGGTAAGATATTTTGTAGCTCATATTTCATCATGAAATGTTTTTACCTCTCCTGAGTTAATTCTTGTTGTATATGACTCATTTAAAAAAAAAAAAAAAACAACAAACCAAAAAACCCCCCTCCCCTCAAAAATCTGAGATAAAATCATGAAGATTACTGACTTCAGAGAATTAAATTCACAATTACAGACACATTTGTCTTTCAAAGGCCAATAAATGCAGTTCTTGAGAACAAAGATTACTGGATGCTATTAATCTAAACCCAAAGTTGAAATATCCTTATTCACCACCCAATAGAAATTTTAGACAAAGTGTTTATTTAAGATAAAAGTGAAAACCAAAAATAGAAAGTTAAAATAAATAAGGACACATGGAATATACCTTTAACAAATACTTTTCTATTATTCTATGACTATTCAGACATACATGTTTCTTCAGCAAAAATCAACACATGAACTTACCAATATAAAATAGGCATTCAGAATGCAACATACTCTCTGTCCACAACCGACATACTTCACTTTCTGTAAGAGCTTCGACACCGTAATAGGCTTGGTATTCCAGTTTTGGCAACAGGAATATTGGAATAAGCTATAAAAATAAAGATACAAGAAAAAACACCACTCACTATCCAAAAAAAAAATGCCCACAGTCGAAGTACATTTTGCAATTGATAATCATCATAGTTTCTCACTACAGCTGAAACATCTCACAGATCTTGTATGATGGCTCACATTCCATGAAACACACAGTACAGACACTGGACTACAGAGACTCTACAGAGAGGAAGGCAAAATGGATCGAAAGAAAAAAAAAAAAAAGCCTAGGCAAGCTTTTACAAACAATACATGTTTGCCCTTAAATAATTTTACCCTGCAGCTAAATTAATTGGAAGTTCACACTTCTGTGCTCCACTGCCCTCTGCAGGAACTTAAGAAAAATACACCACTGTGTTTCTTATTTACTCATTACTAGTGGAATCCTGCCATTTATTCCCCTTGTCAGTCTCACTTGAAATTAGAACCTAATGCTTGTAGCCTCATCTGAAATCAGAAGCTAACCCTTGTGTGTTAACACTAAGAGAGAAAATATGAGCCTCTTCTCACTGACAAATCACAGTTAAAATTTCAGCAGGAACTTTAAAAAATAAACAGTGCTCAGTTTCTGATTAACAAACTAAGCATCTATTCACAGGCATTTATAAGCAATGGATCAACAGCAAAGAGATGGTTTTTCTTCAAAATAAGTTTCTGAGCATGGAGCCTTAGCATGTAATCAGAGTTAAAAAGTTCTATTTCCATTTCAGCAAAGCTTAAACACCTCACAAAATGCCTGTCTACCATACTTCTGGTATTCTGCAAAGGGAAGGACCACATCAAATTTGTTGAATGATTCAAAGGACTCCTGACAAAATAATAACTTACTGAGGATCCCAGAATAAGCTTTCCTACACTATAGTCTTTTCAATCAGAATGAATAGGATTTCTTTTTATCTTTAATTGTGTCCTCTGATGTTCATTCTATCTCCTATTTCTCTGCTTAACTAGGCATAATAGCAAGGCTGAATCCTGCTTGAAAGTATGATCATGAACATTCTCAGAGCCTTGGGCCAAAAACCTAATTACTGCATTAACTTTTAAGAATAGTTCAAACTGACATTACTTTACATAATTACCCATGCATATTACTGTAATGCAGTTGTAGTAAAAAATGCAGAATCCCAATCACATTTGCTTATCTTCTCATCAAGTAGGTTTAAAGAAATCACAAGTTACTCTTCCTACACCAAATATTTACTTAAAGAAGACAACACACACTGTAGAGATATAATTAAATGTACTAATTGTCTGAGTGAAAACACAAATGCTATGAAGGGCTGGGAACCCCAGAGATGCCAGTTGAGCACAACTGTTTAAAAAGGCAAAACAAAACAGCTGACAGCAAAGTCTGTACCTTTTGGGCTTTTTTCTTTTTATGGTATCGTGGCAATGACTTCACTTTTTGCACACTGCAACGCACAAGTAACAACAGATCATTCAAACTAAATAGCTTATACACAAGGTTGCCATCCTGAGGGGCTTTATACTCTGAAGGATCCTCTTCAAGTATCTGAAGTTCATTTGGCAGCTTTCCTACAGAAAATAAATAAAGCAGAAAATTACAACCTTTCACACTCTTTACCATGAAACTAACTGGCTTTCTTCTCTTGCAGTAGGTTTACTTTTTTTTTTTTAATAGGATGTGTTTGGTTTCTTAATATTTTGAGGTCAAAACCAAAATGTCTGCTACAACTTTTAAAAAGTATATTTTTTAATATTCTCCCATATTCTATCCTAATTATTAGATTTCTTATACAAACAGAGCTGTAAGACATTGTTCTTTTACAGATTAAGTTCAAAGGCTGGTTTTTAAGCCACAGTCTCTCAACGCAACAGAGACAAAATTTTTTTTTTATAATAAATGCTCGAGAGCCACCATCCATTCATCAGTTACTGCAATAACTCAAGCGTCAGGTTTAGATGGTAACATAAGCCTCTGTTCCAAATTCAGTTTGCTTCAACTTCAATACTTGCATATTCAAAAGAAATACTTATTAGATCTCCAAGTGCAGCTTTGAGGTAGGTTAACAAACATCCCTGCATCCCTTTGAGATTATTTTCAATATTTTGCTAAAATAACAAGAATAAACTTCAACTTAAGATTATTTATTGAAAATTTATCAAGTTCTGGTTTTTGTGCTGCAGAAATATGGAAATACTTGTCAGAACTACAACTACAAATAGGTATTGCTGTAGTGCTATGAATATATTTAACATTAAGTTTAGAGTTTATGTGTATGTTTGAATAAATGTATACTGTGTGAGATATCATCCAAGTGACCAGAAATAGTTTCCTGTTAGTAAAGTATTTAACTTAGTTCTGGCTTTCTGCAAAAAAGATGCATAGAGGTTTATCAGCTTGCTATAGAACTTTCAGTTTGTAGAATTATGCTTCCTATTGTTTCACAGTCACACTTCAGCATCTTAGCAATATTAGTTTCACTACCTCTCTTAAAAAAAAAAAAAAAGGTCTATTAATCAAACACCTGAATTCCATACTCTGGGTTTTTAAGAGTAGGAGAAATAGAAGGAGTACCATGCTGCTCAACCCTTCAAAATTGAGGGAAGAGACACGGACTTCTAGTGACTACTAAAATTCAGTTAAATCAACAAAACTGTAGGAAGTGATAACACAATTTCAACAAAACAGAATTAGTTGTGTTAACTGTTTCCATTACATATTAAGTAATTAATTCAAATGAATTCCTATGTGGTCAAATGCACATCTAGTCTGAAAACACCAGCAAAACATGTTTTCCCACCAAAAAGCACTGATTCATTGGAATTAAATATTTGAGAAAAAGAGTATCTGCTCTGATGCAACCTGCCTAGTTTCCTGTCAATTTACCGAACACAATAAAGCGCTTCTAACTTCAGTTATACAGTGCTCAGAAGCAACTCAGATATGTGAGAAACACCTCAAAGTTCATGGTCCCTAGGATCTTCAAGACTTCTAGTTCTTGGTTGAGGTCTGAGTGTAACAGATACAACTTCCTGCTAAACACATGAAAACTTGGAGGCGTGGCTTGTAGTGAGACCTCATTAGTTTTCTGGAACAGATTGCTATGAGATAAGAAACAGTAACTGAACTATGAGTCTCTGAACTTAGACAACAAAATTTCAAGCTTTAATTGCATAATTTGATTACATTTTTCTTCTACAGAAAATGTAAAATCTATTTTTGATTGACAAGAAACTAGTTTTGAAGACCAGACTATTCAAATATTTGAATTTCTGAGGAAAAATAACTCATTTCACTACCAAATTATTTCTTTTCCTTGCTTAAAAACCTTGTGTATAACAACTTTTTGTTTCTCTAAAGTAAAACAATATTTCACCTTCACCACTGTGGACAAACGGCTCCCAAAATGCTCCCTTATGTGTGCAAGACAGTAACTCTCATACAGAGAAGGTATTGTTACAAAAAATAAATACAATTAAGTCACACGTCTAAATAAATGTAACAGAGGCACTATTCGGAAGTTCTTCAGATGAAGGAGTTTGGATGTTTTGCTGTTAAATTTTACTGAAAGTTTGAAGTTCTACTCTTTACACAGTGAACATGATTACTTACTCTTTGGCACTCCCTGAAAAAGCCACGTCCAGGTATTTCTAGATGAGCCGCTGGGATTTGAGGCAGGCGCTGGCACAGCTTCTGTGCTGGAAGACACCAGTGGTTTTGGAGATTGAGGCACATGGACTGGCGTAGCATTAGAATTATCACAGTTCACCACTGGCTGCTCATGAGCTTTTTGGGAAGGTGACTTGAGAAGTTCAGTTTGCATTTTCAAAATCTGTCCGACAGGATCAAATTCTTTGGACAATTTTTTGGTAGGCTTTCTAGGGGCATTTTTTCCCTGATCTGTGATACCTGAGTCAGTCATGCTTGCTAATGGCATCTGGGTAGGAGAAGGTGATTTGGCAGTCTCTGTTGAGGTATGAGAAACGGTGTTTGGTATAGGTGTTTTGCAACAATCAGTGTTTTTACATTCTGTATCAATTACCAAACGCTCTTCATCTGTGTCACTACTGCATAAAGAAGTGTAAGTCTCATTTTTTTGTTCATCAGACTCTTTCTTGTAACTAACAGCACTGGATTTTGTTTCATTGTCCAATGCTTCTCTGGTCATGACATTTTGTGCTTTATTCAGTCCTACCTCCTCTGAACTGAAGCTTTTATGAGATGAATTTTCTTCAGGGCTGAAGCACAGAATGTCCTCTAATGATGGAAGCTGCATGCTGGCACATTCCAAAACTCCTTGCTCTGAAATGGTGTTTTTTCCTTCTTCATCTTCACTATTTATGGTGGATATATTTTTTTCCCCCATTTTTAGGCCATGTGATAAAACTTTAGCAGTGTTACTAACTGTAGGAAAAGCACTTTCCATTTTAGAAGTTCTTGAGAGCTTGGCAGTTGCTCCAAAAGTTTCCAGTTCTGTAACATCAACATCAAAGTCCATCCCTGTGTCATCTGGAAGAGGAATCTTCCTGTACTGGTACGTATCAGAAGACCCCTGAACACAGGGAAGAAAAAAAAATAGTAATGTTTAAAAAAAAAAAAATCTATAAACAAAACAAACCAAGAAATAAAATGTGTTAATAATCACAAACATTGTCAAACTGAAAACATGAAAAATGTTCCACTACCCACATTTTGCCTGTTAGGAGAGAGGGGCAGTAACTGAAAAAAAATAAAATTCCTGTGTTTAACATGGAATATCTTAAGTCTTAGGAGTTGAAAGGCCTTTCAAAAGAGAAATAAAGTTCATAGAACTTTTCCCACTTAAATAAGCTGATCAAAATACGTTTTCATGAATGAAAGATTAAAGCTGAGATGCCAATCTAATAGAAGCATTTAAAGGAACTAGACAGACATTTTAAAACATAAGGTCCATAACTCAGCAGTAGAAAAACTACCAACAGAAAACCTTGATTTTCCTTCATTATCACAGAACAAGTAACTTAGGAATTTTAACATAGGCTTTTTGTTTTTAAGAAGAGGTGAAGCTACATACATCCCACTGAAACAGACTGTCCTCAGCTGGTTTGTCCATTGATACATGAGAAATCGAAACATAAGACGTTTTAGTTGCTAGGAAATCCATTGGAATTTCATGGAAGATTTGGTTCCTCTCTCTTATTGTCATTTCCTTTTTCAGCAGAGGTGAATCAACATATACCACTTTAGCTGGTTTGCTACCTTTTCAAGAATGGAAAGGGACCGAATACATATTAAATGCATTGAAAAAAAAGATTTTTGTATAATTTAAATAATAAATCTTTCAACTTCCAATTCTGGTCAAATCCATTCCACATTCACCCTAGAAGAAATTAAAAACTACCTTCTCATTCATTAACAACAGAAAATAAATCTATGTCCAGATACAGTGTGAATTATTAGGATCCTGCAGCAACAATACACACTACATTAACAGTCAATCATTTTTTAAATGCAGTTCTAAATAGAGAATTTGTTAAAGAATTTAGGATTCATCATTCCTTACACTGTATTTTATCATCAAATGTGTTCTGTTTTCCAAAAAGATCTTTCTTCTTTCTTTGATGAACCTCACATTTTTAATTATTTTTTTAAAGTCTCATCGCCCAAAAGCGATGGCTGCATATTTCTTCTAATCATTAACTATGCCCAGGATGTGCTCCACACTCTTGTTTACACCTTAACATACTTACATATGAATCATCCCTAATCTCATCCAAAAATAACAGCGATACCCTGCTCAATATTATACAGAAAGCAAAGGCACATGGTTACCACAGTATCACTGTTTTAGAAAAAAAAAAAAAATATAACGAATGCAAGAGGTAGGTTACAGGGTAGGTAGAAACAGAAGGAGAGGATAGACCCTTCAAGAAACACTATATATTGCTAACATATTCTGAATGCCCTTTAGGTGTTATCTTTGGATCTAAAAATTAAGTTTAAATCCTGTAAAGCTGATATAAAAGGAGTCAGGTATACTTTACATATGAAGTAATTTAATTTCATGTAAGCACATGCAGAATTTGTAAGATTTGCAGATATCTGACAGCTTATTTACTACTATCCAGAAGTCCGCTATGCACACAATATGGACATTCCAAGACAACAACCATTATAAACACTCATCATGAAAAAACACTAGTGTATTAAAAAAAAAAAAAAAGGTAACAAGAGGAAATCTAGAATTGACAACTGAAGTATACCATTCAGATGAGTTAATCGGTTTATTTAAAACATTTTTTGTTGCAATTGTGAAAAGTCATCTCCATGGACATTTATTATTTATTCATTGTTCTATGATGTCAATAGGTCTTTTTAATTCTAAAAAATCATTGTTGTTTTTTCATAAAACTTCAGAATCTCTCTTTTTTAGCTTACTGAAATTAGTTCATTTGATAATTTCAACAGCTTCACGCAGTTGTTTTCTTTCCAAGGAGCAGAGTTTACAGTTATGAAAAGCAAAAGGACATTTAACTGATTTATTCTTTTCCCCCAAGTGGAAAATAGCTATACATCCAAATTCAATGTTAATGGTGATACCTCTCTTGAGGTTGCTACTGTTCTCAGTAACAAGGTGGAACAAGGTGTAGAAAACTATGAAAAGACCTTGCTATCAGCTTTCCACCTTGAAAGAAAAAGACAAGCTATAGCAATGGATTTTTTTAATTATTTTTTTACAATAACTTTGAATAAACTAAACCTTTTCCTTTACAACACAAAGGTCTCTGACTCCTTACCAGATGACAGCTGAAAACTATTAACTTCAGAATTTTGCCCTTTAAGTAAGTAAAATTTTATTACTTTGTTTGATTTGCTAAATTAAAAACATGGAAGCATTTAAGAGAAAATATTCTCCTATAGCTGCATTCTAGAGTACTGCTTTTTCAGAAAGGGTAAAAATTTGAGCTTATAATTACAATTATGATTTTAATTAACCTTTGCTTCTTTTTTTAGTTTTTATTTTTTTTTAAAAAAAAGAACTATTCTATTATTGTGGCAACTCAATGAGACTGTCTTCTACCTTCCCAGAGTTGCTTTTACTGGATTTTCTAATTTCCTATTCGTCAGTATGCTTAAAAATGATTATGAAAAAAATCTAAAGGTCTTCATGGACAAAAATGTAGTTTTTATTAAAAAAGAACATACTATACCTTCAACGGGGATCATTTTAATGCAAACTGGAATTTCCCATTGTTCCTTGTAGTTTAGTCCATGATTATTCAGTAAAGTAAATAATGACTGATTACTCAGAACAACTTGTGGACAGTATTTCGAAGCAAGTTTCTCTGCATTTGAATCTGAACTAATATCCTAGAAAGCAAAGAGTTAAAAAGTTTAAAAAACACACACATACATTTAAATTAATAGGAAAAACCCCAAACCCAAACAGACATGAGTTAACCACCCTAGCCCCCTTTCCTGCCCACACACCCAAATACCACCACAGTGCCAGGCTTCCTAATCAAATGAAAAAAGAAAAAAAATCCCCCTAAGGGTTTTTGGCCGCATTTTCTGCATCCACCTTGCAGCATGAGAAAAACCTATCTTTTTATAACTTGTATCTTTCAGTTCGTTCCTGTTATTTTGAATTACTAGATTGAATGGGACTTTGGATAACCATGAAATGTGGGCGTGCATTACAGAAGGAAAAAACAAACTGATTCACTCACGCATATATTACAGATCTTCTAACAAGTTAAATAATAGCACAATAAAGACGTCCAACATTAAAATATGGTTAAAAGTGCCCAGTTGTTTAAATACAGATTACATATAAAGATTCTTGAAACAGATATAAAAACATGAAGTACAGAAATTCAGAATTGAAATGGTAAAATTATGAAACATTATGAATACAGTTTGCCATGAAGAGGAGGCTGGGAATGCTCATGAGATAGGAGGAGAATATCAACGACTAAGAAGATAATGGAAGTACAGGAGGACTGAGGGCCACGAGCAAGAAATAAGAATAATCTAGTTAGGTTTTTTCTGCCACATGAGACATCATCAGAAATAGTCTCTGTTTACAGCTATACCATCTCTTGAGGAATATATCATTCTCCTGTGTCACCTCTGCTACTTTCTTAAGCAAAAGTGTCTTTGCAATCATAGTGCCTCTGTTGACTGTTTTTTGTTATGTGAACAAACTCCTTATCTAAGTGGATAACAAATTATCTGGCATAAACAGACATAAACCCCAAGTTCTACAGCAAGAAAAACTCACAGATTTTCTCTGTGGAAGAACATAAATAGAAACATCACATATTTATCAATAAGGTGGAATGGAATCTAAAAATTGTTCAATGCCAAAATGAAGTTCACGCTGTTTAGTAAAAGAAATTCCCAGGGTAAGCTAACCTAATCAAATTTGCAGAAAACTAGGCAGTCTAAAGTACTTCTTCGTACCCTCAGGACTTCCTTCTTAAATCAGAAACCTTTACACCTACATCCATTCGTATGTACGTATACACACACAGAAGCCAGCTTAGAAATTGCAAAGCAAAGTTTAAAAGGAACTACACTGTAATAAACAATTCTATCTAGATTTCACAGTGTGTTCTAATTTAAGGACCTCTCTAATATTTCAATGATGGAACAGAGGCAGTCCCTTCAAAAGGTACTGTGTCCAAAAGGTAATAACCCAACTTTTGAAGAGGGAGGTGTGATTGCTACAAATGAAATACTAAACAAATAATGATACAGTTTATGTTCCTGTGCTACAAGGTGTGTTAGATTAGGAAAAAAAAAAGAAATTATTATGAAGTAACTTAATGCTGCCAAATAAGTAGGACCAAATCGCTCTTCTCATAAAAATTACAACAAAAGGGTTACTTACATTGTGCATAATAGAAGCCTTTTTTTCTGGAGTTATAATAGAGGTAACGGTTTTATAATCTGTCGGTAGCTGAACATATATGGTAGGAAATTCTGTTTTACCACGTCTTGCCGTACCCTTGAAGAAATCAAGCAGGATCAGAAAATAGCTTTAACTGAAATCATGTTGACCTGACACTGTACTTCTTATAATGAGAAATATTAAGAATATATGTGGATGTATTATAAAGTTAGTGTCATATTAAAAAAAAATACTATTACCGTAATCTTTTTATTGCGAACATACAGCGAAAGGTGTTAACAGCCTTACTACCAAAATAATTTCATTAATGTTTTCATTATAATTTATAATTAAAATTGTTAACCCCTAACCCAAGCACTGAATAATACTTGTAAAAAACCTGAATCCCTGCATAACACAATTCAGATGTAATTCTACTTATCTGAAAATAACACCAAAATATGTATAACGTAAGGTATTACCATTACAAGGAGATTTTTTTCCAGCCTAAAGGTCAACTGTGTATGAAACTTTCCTCCCATGATACTCATGATCTCCTGGAGCGTGTAAAACTCGGGATACTTTTGCACATGTTCAATACAGGCGTGTAATAATTCCTAACGTAAGAAGAAAAAATACTTTATGCATTTATATATTTCATAAGGAGTTAATTTTTAAAAGTTTTTCTGCAACTGCAAGTTGAATTTGCATATACTTTCTGTAGAGAATAGAGATACATTTAGCAGATTACTGCTAACAGACTTGTTTAACTTTTCCAGCTAGAGACATTATTTAAAAACTTAGAGATACCAGATACCACTCTATTATAATCTTACAGTCACTGGTATCAGAACTGAAACATATTCTAAATCCTCCTCAACCCTTCATATGCAAGGCTAACAATGTATGCACACAGGCTCAGATCAATCATTAAAAAAAGAGTTTAGCACGGTTTGAAATGTGCTAAACCAGGTAATTATTTTCTTTTCAATTTATTTATCTTGGCTTTTAGGGGAATTAGTATTTTTTTGTATTACTACCTAATTTACACTGGGCCTAGGTAAAAGTCACAAAGGTGAAGACATAGGAAGATTCAGCATATGTTGAAACTTGCTTTCATGCCAATTTAAGATCCTAAAATGAATACATAATTCATGTATCAGAAAAAAAAAAATTACATTTAGGTTTTATTTAATAAGAATGAGTTATTTCTGCAAGTACTGTTTAAAACTAAGTATGTGCCTCCGTTTCATTTTTAACTCAGGATATCAACCTAAGTTAGACTTCAAGTCTGGAGACACGTATTGTGATGAGATGACAAGATCACTTAGAAAGAGAGACACAAATGTAAGATGTAAAATTACAAAGCCAATCCTAATTCTTAGAAAAAAAGCAAGATTTTTGTCCTCATGTGTACCCAAACCATGTGTTAACGCAAGAAGAGATATATCTAGTGCATGAAAAAGTGCATAATAAAAAGTGTTATGGTGAAATAGAAGCAATCCTTCTGAATTTAACTAAATGCTCTACTCTCTAGTAAACACATTTTTTTTTCTGTTTCATTCTGTAAAAGACAGTGATGTATCACTCACTAGAAAAGGCTGAACTTTTATCAAAAACTATGTAAGTAGGCCATTTCAATTAAGGCAAGACACTATGAGGAAAACAGGCAAGAGCAAGTCAATAAACTGATGGAAAAGTCTAACGAACCTGTATTCCGGAATTTATTTCCCAAAATGTGATATTAAAGAATGATGCATAAAGTTGCATTCATGTTTGATTTTAGAATCAAAGTGGATATTTCACACAGCGTGAACTTGCAGATGATTATGATTAAAGCCAAAGTAACCTCTGATTACAGTGACTTTGTAACACGCTACTGTGGAAGAAACCTTAACATTCTGTCTGGTAGTGTGTATTTAGGAGCAGCTTGTCAATGTAAATGCACACTTAAAATGCAATTTCTCCCTTCCCAAATATAAAGATGTCATTTACTTAATTGAGGACTAAATCTTTGTACAGTAGTGTACTCCGTGACCTCACTGATATCAAATCTGATTGGCTACAATAAACTGCGGGCCACGCCATGCTGCACAGCGTAAGGGAAAGAGTGACTTCTCATGTCTCCCAGCAGGGCATGAGCAGAAGTTCAGGGAACATCAGATCCCATGAGCAGTGCCTATGTATCTTAATCACAACTCCAATATAATTATTTGGGAAGGAATTAAACACAATATTGGTAATTACCTCAGTGTAACGCTGCGCATCTTCAGAGATAGCATCATAATCTTGGGCACAGCTTTTTGCAGCATTTTGGGCAAATTTCATAAATTCTGCAACTTCATTGTTTAATGCTTCTTTCATTTGCTGATGGGGAAGGAAAAAGATCTATTTTTAAAGACAGAATGGAATCCTGTAGGCTAGGTATGTAACCAGCAAAGTTTCCAGAGAGGTAGCACAGGTGATGGTATGAGGGAGGGCAGAGGTTCCACTTGCTGCACAATTTGGCAACACATGTTCAGAGTTTCACTTAATTAAAATTTTTTTTTGCAAGGCCCATTTCCTTAAAAAAAAGAAAATCCCAAAGCAGCAAAACACCCCCATCCCAACAAACAGCAAGCTTCTTTTGATCATACACTGGTGGTTTAATAAAAAGAAAGGTTACAAGACGTTGTTGGAACAAGTTTACATGACAGAGCCACAAAGGTATCTGAGCTCCGACTTCAGAAGCGATTACAGTGTAAGTAACAACAATGCAGTAGGTACTGATTTGCCTGGGAATGACATTCCCATTATTACAGGGTATAAAAAAGGGAATTTGCTTTAACAAGGAAGCATGGAAAAGCAAATGTATTGGCTCAAAAGCATCTGCTGATTAATTATATTTTACAGGATTCAACTAAAATAGTACTTCCAACCAGTGTGAGGCATAGCCTTTCACTATTCAAACAATATTGCTGAGACTAAGGAGCAAGTGTGAAGCAGAAGTCAACACGCAGGTCCCTTCACATGCGAACAAAAAAAGTTCCCATTACAGGGTGCCCTCAAAGATCACATCAAAATGTATCCACCTCCTAACATTATACAAGATTGCTACATGTCATTATGAAATGCTAAAATCACAGTAAGGTCAGCTCTTAACCTCTTTCTCATAAAAACATGTGGGGTTTTGTGGGCATGGGTGGGTGTCTGATCAGCTGTCAAAGATCTACACTTACTGTCAGTTGTTTAGACTACTACTAAAAAAAGAAACAAAACATCCACAAAAAACCCACCTACTTTCAATGTGATAACTAAATGCACTCTCAGTTTATATTAAAAATGTTATTCTGAATATTTGAAACTTTACCATTCATAATACTATGTTAAAAGGCAATTATGACAAATTGAATTTTAAAACTTTTTTGCCGCATTTTTCCTTAACGCTTTGTAACAAAAAAATGGTATGACTCCCTCTGTGATGTTCATATGTACATATATGCACACTTACAAGATAGGTGAATAATTCTCTTTGACTTGCTGCATTAACTTGAAAATGGTTCTTTTTTTTTGAGTACTTATTCATCAGATATAAATATGTTTTCTGCTCCTTCTCAGTCAAACAAGAAGTAAATGGATAGGGGAGTCTAGGTTCTGGGAAAGGATGATCCTCAGTTGTGCTTTTAGCCTCCACCTCAATGGGATCTGCAGTTTGCATGCTACAAGGCTGTCTGTTTTCTGAAGAGTCTGCCAATGCCTCCACATTTTTCTTTGTCTCTCTGAAAGAAAAGCAATAAATGAAAGAACTTTTCACATAAATATTAATATTTGTCAACATTAATAAAGGCAGTCATGCAAGCCTAAACTTCAAATCCAGCAAAACATACTGTGAGATATTATCCTTTTCCAATTCATAGTCTATGTCATAGGAACTTTCTTATTCTGAAACTTCACCTGGACAATCAGATTAACCATTAGTACCAACAGCACGTTTGCCACTGGTTTAAACAGGAAAAAAAAAAAAAAAAATTCAAAAAACCCACAAAACTTTTTTTTTTTCTTAAAACAATATGGTGTATATATTAGTCTGTATACTCAATATTGAGGTGCCAAGCTGAATATGAAACTCCGAATATGAAACTCTGACACTTTGTTCTGGAAACACCCATTATCAATGAAAAGATAAAGAGTTTCAACATTGCATCATTCACTCATGGCTGGTGTTCAGAAACAGTCTGCACTCTGAAAGGTCTGACTTATTAATCAAAGTTATGACAGTAGAGGAGAAAGATTTAACTAGAAAAAGCCTTTCTTTCACCGCAAAAGAAGTAAGGTAAAACGACTTAACTGTTACAATAGAAATTCTGGATTTCAATTAAGAAAATCCTACCGAGTACACAATTCAAGAGTTTCATTTTCTAATCTAAGCAACACTGAAATCAGTTGCCGAAAATAATATTGGGCTAAGTCAAGGGGCATAGCTGGCCTAACAAAAACAAAGAAGTAACATTATAAAGCTGGTTCTTAAAACAGCTCCGGTATAAGACAACCATCTTATCCCTGCTCTATTTAAAATAATATTCTTAAGAGAGAAAATATTTAAGGTTAACAAAATGAACATTAACTGCTGATCTTGGAAAAAACATATTTTTAAGATACGATTTCAGCAGTAGAAAATATCTCAAGTGTTATTCAAACCCAGCAGTATCACATCCACAGTTCTTAATAATACTTCACAGCTGTCTCTCTGAATATGAGAATGTGTCCATCCTCATGGCACAAACTGGCAAATTTAATTAAGCTGCAGCAGCGACAAGATGCTGACTCAGATATGCCAATGTAGGAACATCAAGAAATTCTAGCAGCTTAAATTGGCTATATTCAGCACTGAACGAAATGGCAGCACATCAAGATCATTTCAGTATGCAGTGCTGTCACAGTCTTCATCAGGGTGCAAACCAAAATAATCTGACAGAGCTTTTCTGTCCATATTTACAGCATTATACTTTATTTGAGCTGACGGCTTAAATTTTTCCCCTTCGTTTTATCAGCAACCTGCCTTCACAGTTTCTATGGTGAGAGAACATACGCTTTAGCAAATACCTATCAGAAACCCCAATATAAAAATTGACAAATTTCCTCTAGCTTTTACTTTCACATTTGCCCCAAGAGTTACATTTCTCTTGACTATGGCCACACAACACAGTTCCATCAGTTTCTAATTTTTTCTTGTTGCAACCTCTCTTCTGGCTACAAACCCACTTCTACCACACACAACTGAACACATTCCCACTCTTGTGTGCAGGCATGTCTACTCCAGAAACCCTTTTTCTACATTCTCCAAAAGAAGAATCCTATAGTAATATTCAGTGTACCCAGCAGAAAGCTGTGAGGGCTGCGCACATTTCCGCCAGTTCGAGGGAAGTTGCTACAGAGGTGAACAAGAAAAGCCTTCTCTAACTAAAGACATGGGATATAAAGAGTCATGTGATGTAGACAAGTATTCCCCTCAAATGCGCGTTCTTAGTGTCAGTTCCTACAAATACAGTAGTTCCCCTTTAGAACAAATTATTTCTCCACATGTTGAACTCCCCACTTAGAGCACAGTAACTACCTTGGCATCCCACCCACATTCTTTGTGATGTGAATGTTAACCCTCCATGACTACTTGCCACTTGTAGCTCCCTACCAGCCTAATGACTTCTTAAAAAGACCACAGTAACCTAAATACAGTCCTCCAATTTTTGAAATCCAGTAGCATAAGCCACACTTTTCACTATGCAAAAGAAATGTTAATTCTCTTTCAACTCAAGAAAAAAGACATCAAAATTGCACAAACAATACTACCTGTACCACCTGTGTTCACATAATTTCATTTCCCATTCTTCAGCTAACACTCTATAGTTTCTTCATTACTCCAGGAATTAACTGCATCTCCACAACACCTAAGACGCCGTTGGAACTATGTAAACAGTGATGGCTACTTCCAAAAGATAACAAATAAAAAGGATTTCAATGTACACTATTGTCAACCTTCTACAAAGTGAGAAGACACAGACAGACAGTAAGACATTAATTTCTAAAAAGAATTACATGTGGTTCTTGAGTTACAGGATCCTTACTGTGGCCAGTTATGAGTGTGGCTCGAACTTCAGCCCACTTTGGTACACAGAGAAAAAGTATACAAGAGAAAGCAACAAACAAGCACCACCCCCCAAAAATAATCCAAACCCCATCCCAAAACCCCCAAAATACACAAACAATCTGAGGTCCCAACCTAGACTCTTCCTGCTTTCTCAGGTTTCACAACAGGTAAAGCACAAGTCAACTGCTAGACCAAGAAATCAGAAATAAACCCTTGCATGCCAGATAACATGAAGCTTTCCGCCAAAAGAATAAGGGTATATATCAATAGGATGATGAGAAACAGCACAAAACTATAACATAACAGAATATACCTGTTTGATAAATGCCATAGTTCAGAGAGGCTCGGAGCCAATGAATATTTTTCATAGATTTCACGTGAGAAAAATACTTCACTGCCATTTTTTGGTGAAATATCCCTGATAATTAAAAAAAAAAAAAAAAAAAAAAAAAAAAAAGCGCGCATTACAATACACAGAAAGTTAAAGGCAACATCTGTCCCCAAGAAGCAAATAACAGAACTGTTTATTAAAAAAAACACACAAGAGGCTGTCTAAAATGGTTTTATGTTTCCACATTTCCTCTTTATGGAAGTTATACATATCCTGTCTAAATCCCCACTGGTTTTCAATAGTAAAATACACATATTCTTGACAGTCCAGAAAGAACAATTTCAGAAATACAGGATATAAATTTCAGATGTAACAGGAGAAATTCTGATGGAGTTACACACTTTCAGATGTTCATTAATCAAAAACAAACACTGGATTGAACTTGCTGGAACTTTGAGAAAAACACAACGATCTCGGTTTTTGTTTTCCACAAAAGAGGTATTTTGGCTTCTAGACAGACCCTGCCTTTGTTTTTTAACATAGCGCTTCCCCTTCACAGGGTTCCCACGACGCCAATTTTCCCAAACTATTCTGAAAAGCGTGAGAAAATACTTACTTCTGTCTTCCTCACGAATAAACTAGTTCAAAACCAACTCACCTCTCTAGCTTTAAAAAGCCAAAATACTTCACTGTAAGGCTTTTCATATTAAAACCAAGAACCATGTCACTACCCCAAATCCATATCGCGGATGTGCATTACTTGACTGTACTTCATTTTCGAACATACACAAGCGTAACTCTTCCTCGGCAAAAAGGCACTCGCTCCTACCGCCTTACCCTGACAGATCGATAAAAAATGGCGCCGCCCCACCCTCCCTCAGCGCCGGGGCGGAGCCGGGCGGGCGCGGGAACGCAGGCCTGCCCCGCTCCGCTCCGCCGGGCGCATGCGAGTCCCCGCCGTGCGGCGGGCAGGGCGGCGTGGGGCCATATTCCCGCCCACCGCTCTTCAGCGGCCGTGCTGGGAGAGGGGGAAACGGACTCACCAGGTCAGCAGCTGCCCTCTGGCTGCCATCTTGGCGACCCTCTTCGAGGAAGCGTGTTCGCTGGCTCCTCGTCTTTCTGCCGCCTGAGCCTGTTTCGGGGCACTGGCCAATCAGCGTAGTAGAGCGCCCCGGCGCGCGGCATCAGGTGTTCTGAGCCAGCCAATGGCAACGTGGGCTCGAGCAGCTGCTGAAGGGGCTGCGGCGGCCATCTTGTGGCAGGTGGCACTGCTGCAGGCTAGGGCTGAGGAGCCGCCGGCCAGGCCCGGCCCCGTCCCACCTCGCCGGGAAATTAAGTGTGCCTAAGGCCTCTCTGCGCTGTGGGCTCTGCTCCGACTCCACGTTCTTCGCTTAAGGTGTGGCCCCAACTAGGTGTTGGGTGCCTCGAGTGGCACTTCCTTCCCTGGGTGTGCAGAGGTGGATGGGCCGGGCTCTGCCCGGCGACTCGTACCTCAGCGGGTTGGGGCTGTGTGTGAGGGCTGAGGTGCCCTGCAGAGGTTGCTGTATTTATCAGCTTCCCTCCTCTCCTGGGCTTCCACTTTCCCTGGATCACTTTCCACTTGTTAACATGTGGGCAGAGCTGCAAAACTTTTTTTTTTTTTTTTTTTTTTTTTTTTTTTTTGATGATGATTAGGCTTTCCAGTTTGGTAAAGTGTGGAATTCAAATATGCTCAGTACCTGTAAGTTCAGGTGATGGAAACTCATTTGCTTGTGATGTTAAAAGGTGATCCCCTTCACAGCTCTGCAGATGGAGAAGTGATGAGGGAAGTGAGGATTGTGGCATGAAGCAATCAAAGTGTTCCCAGCACTTAGTCCCATAAATAAGACTCTGGGCACCATACACAAATACATAAGAACACTGAGATGATTCAGAATCATGTCCAAACCCACCAGCAAAGGAGTCACTTCAGCTTGCTTGCAGAACAGTTTTAAGGACATTGTTTGATGTTATTTCTGCCCTTTCTTGTTTTTTGTATCTCAGAGAAGTGGAAAGTTTTCTATCTCACTACTGGATCCACCTAGAGCCCGGTCCTGGAGGTAGCCTTGTGAAGAGTAATCTGACTTCAAAACCCAGGTATGGTAACAGTTACATAGCAGAATGATTAGAAGACATAGATTGTGAATGTGGCAGGTTAAATCCCACTTCAGACTGCATCTCTAAAACCTGTAGTGTGTGGGTTTTTTTTGTTGTTGTTTTGTTGTTTTTTGTTGTTTTTTTTTTTTTTTTTTTTAAATGGTGTTGCTTCCTACATGTGATCTTTCAACTTCCATGACATAAACATGAACATCCAGAAACACTTTTTTGCTGTGAAGGTGACCAGCAGTGACACAAGTTGCTCAGAGGGGTCGTGGAATCGCCATCCTTGGAGACACTCAAAAGCTATCTGGACATGGTTCTGGGCAACCAGGTGGCCCTGCTTGTGACCTCTGGAGGTCCCTGCCAACCTCAACTATTCTGTGAGAAAAAACCCCACACCACCTCATAACCTACAGTTCAGCTTTCCTTATGGGCAGGAATGGGAGTCCTCAGTTTGTCTCTCACTTCAGAAAAATTTCTGTGTTTTATATTGAACATATATATATATATATATAGGTTTATAGAGTTGTTGCCTAACCTGTATCTTGGTGGTTAGGAACTCTCCTTTAAGTGGGAAGATTGCACAGGAATCATGTCCTGAGGATAAGAAAATGAAGTCTGGATTTTCAGTGTTTCAAAGATTACTTGTCATGGAGCTACTATAGAACAAATGGCACTACTTAGTGCTACAGTTCTAAGAAAGCAACCACTTCTACTGCTTCTTTTTGCAGACTTGATCTGTAGGTGAAGGCTGCTTCCAGATAAAGTGCTTCAAAGGTGAATGCTAATACTTATTTCTAGATCATGGTCAGGCATATAAATGCTCAGCTGTTAAAGCTCTGTCAAGACTGAGGCATTTCTGGGTAGGTGCAGAAGTATAATTTTACATGCCTGAAGTCTGAAGACCAAGTGTGCTGTTGACAAAAGTTAGCACTGCAGAGGGGAGATGCAACTTTGAATTTTGATGCCTAAATTGTATCAAAATGACAGTTTTGAAACCCAAATTCTCATTTAGATCTAGCCCAAAGCAGTATTTCCAAACTCACTGGGAAGGCCTTAAGCCAGATTTCTTGTATCTTGCACTTGGTGCAGCGAACTGTTACTTCAAACAAGATGGCACCTTCAAGGAGAGGGGAGGTAGATTAATCCACATTAATTCTGAGGAGGTTTAAAGCTCTTGTTGGCCAAAGGGCAGCTTAAAAGGTGCTGGGGAGTTGTCCCTGCTGCCAAACGTTACGTGATGTATGTGCTAAACAGCTCTGATATACATGCTTAGAAGCACAGCATAGTTTTGTAATGTTGCATTCCTTAAGGAATAAACCTAATAAACCACAATTCAGAAAAACCAAGATGCTACTGACAAAAAATTAAGACAGATTTTTCCATTAGAAGCTGAAGTTTTATTACAGGATAACAGTACATAAAGCACATCTAAAATCGATGTGTTCAATGCACTTAATAAAGGTAATGTAATATTAAAGGTACAGTTTCTAAGTACAATATAACAACATTCATATTAGAATGAAAATTGGAGTATTTAAAAGACAACATTAAATCTCTTATTTTTACAGTCATATTTACAAAATGAATCAAAATACTTTTTTCGGGACTGAGTAAAATAACAAACTTGAATATAAGCAGGCTATTGTAAGAGTGAGTTGGAAAGGTCCATGAAAGTGAAAAGTGATTGGGTAAAGATCATTAGCAAAGGTTTAGTACAATACCACTTTAGTATTCCTCTTGATGGCTTACATTTTATTGTAGCTAGAAAAGGAATTTATACATACCGTACACATAACAGACAGCATATATTTACATGTACAGTATAATTGCATTTAAACTTGTGTGTATTTACAGAAAATTGAGCATATAACTCAACGAGGTTTTTGAAGTCTATGTGCTTAATCTTCAAACTGATGTCTATTTGTAATCAGCATTTATTCTGGTCTTGTTACGTTGAAAATTTAGTAAACAGGGAGAGTATATGTTAACCAATGATTTTGCATAAATATATCAATCTATTAAAACGATAGGGAGAACATGTTCCTGGCATTATGTATAGGTTAGTACAAACAAATTTAAGAGCAAGTCCTTTTCTCTTTGAAAATATCAAAAGGTGACTGAAATCAACAAGGGAAAATAAAATCGTCATGGCTTATATTTAAATCAGATTGTAGCTTCAAGAGGTTTTTATAATTGTCCTGATAGTGTTTGCAATTAAACATTCCACTTATGAAAATATACCCACATTGCAGTAAAGTTTGCATTTATTTTTAGGACAACAGTATGTTTGCTGTTTAAAAAAAATTATTTATATATATATATTCCTTGGATTGAGGGTATAAAAGCAGTGCATGGAAGCCAAGAACCATGGCTTTAAAATTCACTACCTTCTATTATCAAAAAGTGCAGTAAACAGAAACATTGTATTTAATAAATTGCTCAAAAATCTTTGCTAAAGATCTTATAAATTCAGTAATATTACAGAAAAATTCTAATAAATATTTAAAAGGTTAATTACCTCCTTAGTTAGATATTTGATATCCATCAGTTTCTAAGAATTAACATGAAAACAATATCTAGAATGAAAGCAACAGGGGATAGGAATACTTTTAAGGGTACATGACTATGTAAATTAAGGTATACATGAAAAATAAAAACAAAACCCCCAGACCTGACAAAACATTGCAAATTCCACTTCTTAATTAACTTTAGTTGCTAATGGCTGTCCATGGATATGTATGGATGATTTATAAAGCATATCCAAGGACTGAATTTAGCCATCTATCTATCATGGAAGATTTACAGAAAATTCCTATTTACAGTAACTGGAGTTAAGTGTGTAGGCATGGCCTAGTAACATCCGCAGTTTGAGTGTGTACAGATCCTATTTAAAGTGAAGGGGGAGGAAGGCACCCAGCAGAATAACGTCTATAAATACCAGATGCAATGACAGGATAGAAGTCTCCCAACAAGCCAACTACCTCCCTTTCACACAGACAGCATATTGTAATTACTTTATACTGACAGATTAGTAGTTTTTCTTTTTTTTCTGATACAATACAGGCAGACTGTTTTAGTAACCAAAAGGATAATAAGCTGGACAGAACATTTTTATTAACGTTAATAATTAATAATGTTAATAATGTAGAAAAAAATTTCTACATTTGATATCAAGTATCTGTACTGGTGAAGTAATTTTCTCCTTATTAAATATACTATAGAATAATTTATATAATGACACTATGCATTTAAAGAGAAAACCATGTCCCAAATCTTGTACTCTGATACAGGTACTTGTTGGGCATATGTTGGTGTATATATATATATATACACAAATATATATATATTTATATATAGTTATACTCAGTGAAATTAACAAGACCCAAAGGTGGTATTGTCTAGGAATAAAAGGGGTTTGTTTGCTTTTGTTCACAAAAGTAACTTATCTAGCACCACACATCAGAAAAACACAAAAATAGCACACTCTAGTTCTAAACAGCTATGTCTAAAATAGATTATATAGTAAAACAGATATTATACAGCATAATGTATTTGATAAACAGATAAATATTTGCACTGTGTAGGCTGTTTATAGTATAACTTTATCTATACAGAATGAAAGCAAAAAGTTAACTGTATAGAGGTGAGCAGAACAACATTAAATATTGTGACTCCAAAGCAGAGACAAAGTTAGAGTTGAAAGAATAGAGCAAGATAAAATGTTTACAGGCCATTACAAGTCCTTAAATTAGTAGTAAAATAAGGAATCAGTTGCTCAAGTTTAAGAAAGCAGTAAACAAGAGATTGCATTTACATGCAGATGTCTAAAACTTGTATTTCTTTTAAATCTATGCACAAAAAGTCATTTGTTTTTATTGCTTGACATTCAGTTATGGCTAGAGTATTTTTAACCTTTTTTTTTTGTACTTTGGAAACAAGAATATTGTTAAAGGTGCCATAAAAATGGACAACATTGAAAACAGTTTGCAAATAAACCACCTAACACTGCAGTTCTTTATACATTTTAAAAAGCCTTGTCTGGGGTTTGTCATATGTTAAATATATTTAATCTGGGAAAATACATTGTAGCTTGAAGCCTCCCATTGGCCCAAACATCCAATACAAAAACACATCTCCAGAAAAGGAGCAGGCAGACAATACAGTTACATATAAAGAAGCAGCCAGTTAATGTCCTAATAGTTCAAATATTCACCACTGTTCTGTAACTGGTTTCTAAATCAATGTAGAAATGAGGAACATTTTGGATTTAGAAAGGTGTACAGTACGTATGCCTTTTTGTGAAATAAAATTCACTGTATTGCTTATGAATTCTCTGCATTAGATATAAATAGCATTACAGATTGCAAGTTCCTGTAAAGTTTGTGCATCTACATAAAGACTTTGTGGGGTAATTTAGGGTAGTGTTTCTCAAACTGAAAGTCACAACCATTTGAAAGTTGCTGAAGTGTTTAGGTATTATCAAAACACTGCATCAGACAAAGGTAGCTGGGTTCCACGTACGGCGCGGCCGCTCTGGTCTCCAGTGCAGAGCGTGGGGATGTGCTGGCTGCAGGCAAGCGTGGGCCAGGGACCTCGCCCCACTTACTGGCTGCAGCTTGGCCTCCCCAGCGTGGGGCTGCTGGCTGCAAGCATGTGCAGTAGCCAGGGAGTTATTGCCTACTAGCAGCAGCTCAGTTCCTTCAGTGAGGAAAGACCGCTGGTAATTTCAGCTGGTTCCCACTCCCCGCCCCAGAAAAACCAAGTGAATTCCAACACAGAGAGCCATATGAAGAAATATAGCCCAGAGGGACTGTGCTTTCAGAAAGCTTGAGAAACACTGACTTAGAGGAAAACAAGTATACAAAGGACATAAGAACACCAAAAACATGCAGATGTTAACAAAAAGGTGTGACATCACACATCAAGTTAAGCAACTTGATTGTGACGTTCATCTTGAAGAAATGATGAAATTATGAGGGAAGACATACAAGTGAATATTGTGGCAGAAGAAACGAACCTATGAGTATTGATCTGAAGCCTTTATCATGTTTTGTTTCTTATTTGGATAGCCTGCTTATTGCTATAAAGTTATTGCTATATTCTACCAATGATAAAGGCAAAAAAACCCACCAAACAAAACAGTAACATCACGTATGAAAAAGGTAGAATACAGCTTTTATTTTGATGTTAAAATTCTATTTAGTACCTGAATAAAGTTCCAAAGTATGTTATCCTAATGTTACATATTTTTCCCCTCAAGTCCAGTGACAGCATTATTTAGTGAGTTATTATCACAGTACTAGGATTAAAGCACATACTCCAATGATTTTTAAATAAATATTCATTTAAATTTTAAAACTTTTCTTGTTGTATTTGGTATCTGTATGCATTTGCCCTCATTTCTACCAGATGATTTACTGACTGGAATATTTAAGCATAAAGAAAATAGGATGCTAATATTCAAATATATTCATGGCTGAAACTTTACAAGTAATAAATAGTAGTATTAATAATGAAAAATATTTCTAGTAGTTATATTTCTCCAGCTAAGGAAAATGAAGATGTTTTTTCTGTGCAGTCTGAATCAGCTAGCACAGGTAGAATTTCATATATGGAATAGAATATACTCAAGAGAAAATTGCTTATTATTTTTGCATATTGGATAGTAAATGTTGTTTCTGACATATTAATAAGTTTACCTACACTGGGGAGTTTAGGAATGTGTAGAGAAAAAAATACACATTGTTTGCACAGCTTACACTGTGCAATCTGTTTTGTTCATCAAGTACAGACTGGGGAATGTCTATGCCAATCTAAGAAAAGATATGGTAATGTTTGGATCACCCCACTACATAGTTAAAATGTCTTACAGATTTACATATTAACAGTACATTTAATTGATACTGTGGCAGGTATATAAAGCATAGGTTCTACTGTGAGTCAGCAATAGGAGTTTTCTTCTACTGAAGATGCCAGAACACAAACTGGTCGAGAGGTCATACTTGCTAAGCAGTTATCTGCCTTGGAAGGCCATTCCAAGCTAAACTCAACCGTCAGCTTGTAAAACCATAAGAAAGCTTTCCCTGGTTATTAAGCAACCTAAAGTGAACAACTGGAAGCCACAGACCCAGTGAAAAAACCCTCAGTAACCTAAGATACTGCAGAACTGATGATTTTTGCAAGAAGACAGACCTGTTTGATGGAGAAATTCACTCGCTTCCCAATCTAACCAGTCTTGAAATCTTGCTTGTTTTGTTTGTAGTTGCTTATTTACTCCTCTACTTATATTTTCAAAAGAATTTGAAGCCATAAAACGAGGCTAATTGGGACAGGCTTCCAGAGTCCTACAGTTTGGCACTTGGAAACTTCCTAGACTTTGCTGTTTTTTGGTGCCATTGTAATCACTTTGAATTGCTGTATTGGACGTACTAGATACGAAAATGTCTTCGGCCTCAGTGTTTCTTTCCAGTCCAGTTTATTCCTTTACCATGAAGCATACGCACATATGCAACAATGACGGACAACATCTGAAGTGTTGTTCTGGTACTCCTGCAGATCTGCGTACCTTTCTATGTGACTTCATTGCTAAAACGTAACCATTACCTTTTCATTCTTACTGTACTAGCATAAACTGATTTGTTTTCTTTGATGATAATTTAAGTACTGAAACCCCATTTTCTATTGCAGAACACTGAAATTCAGCTGGAAAAATAGTCCTATCGTTATGAAAATGTCCAGAGAATATTGAAATTAATTTCAATCATTTATATAATGGGTTAGCATTAATTTATTTTCTAAAATATAATTGAAAAACCTTTGCACTGTTTGGAGTACTTTTGTTTTGAATAAAATAAAGACCAAAGAGCAGCTATACTGCAAAATTGAGTAAGATAATGAGGCACGCATAGAGCATATAGTTAAAATATCCAGTTCTCTTGTGCCTGGGGAAGGGGGGAAGGGAAGAAATACTAGCATATTTTGTAAAAAGTAATTTGTTCCACCAGTAGTACTGGCCACCCTGTTGAAGAGTTTTAGAAGATCCCTGAGCACATTAGTTTCTGACTCTTAACCCCAGCTCCAAAATGATAGGGCTTCTGTTGTTGGTAACGAGATGGATTGTCATTCACAGTTAAGTCAATCATAAGGTGCTTATCTGTTTACCCTTTTTTTCACCAATCAGCACAAAGAACTGTCAGAAAATAACTTTTATTTTTCTTTTTTAAATAATAAAAGGGCACAAAATTTAAACAATCAATGTTTTGTGACAGTGGTTTAGGATTATTATCTGGCTGCCCCTCAACAACAGACAAGTGATTCAATTGACATTCCTTAGCAAAAAAAAAAAAAAAAAAAAAAAAAGGCAAAAAAAAGAAAAATCCTGTACAAATATGTATTTTTCCCTGAGGGATCAAGGTTACACCCGCAAGTGCTCTATGTACATATTGCACTGTAGAGGAATGAAGAACATGTGCAAAAAAAGCAACAATGATTGAAGCTTACTAATCAAACCTTTTAATCATGACTGCTATGTCATCTTGCATTTTGGAATGTTGGAACACAGCTATTCCTTTAATCTAAAATGTAAAAAAGAAAAAAAAAAAAGAAAAAGAAAAACACACCTCTACTATGGCACATTCAATGAAATAAAAAGTTTTCCAAAGACAAATAGACAAATTCCATCAAGAAAATAATACAAAGTTCGTTCATTTGTTTTTTTTTTGTTTTTTAGAAAAATTACATTACTTTCTTTCATTGTTTCACATTACAAAATCTTTTTTTTTTTTTTAATGTTTACACAAATCACATTTTATTGCAGGAATATTTCAAGTGCCATCAAACATTTATAGAAGGGTTAAAAAAATAGAAGTCTCTCTAAAGTGGTCCAGACAAGGCTTTGTATAGAATAAATCTTTTTTTTCCACCTTCTATTTTTGACTTAAGTATGTCGAATACATTTTCTTTATTCCATTGACACTTAACAGCCTAGAAGCAGCCACTCACACGTACCCACGCATATATTCATGTGTGCACACAAATGTACTCTCTCACACACATACAGGTGCACATACACACACAGATATCTTGGTATCCATACTAAGATAAGCTTTAATAAAGAACAACCAAACTTAAAAACAGCCTCCCTTTTCACCTAATCCCATAGTTTTTAAAATGTCAAACAATGTTGGAGATGTTGAAGTATATTAGGGTGGTTCAAATGACAGTATAGTATCTCTTTCCTAGAAAGCCAGAAAACATCTCTGTGGGTAGATCTAACATCCCATGAAAATCGCTTTGCAGACTTTAAGGAACAGGTCATTCACAACCTATATATTCTTCCTTTATCTTCAGCTGTCCTCACGTTTTTCTTTGTAGTGAACTGGGCAGAATATGAAAACACTCATGTATGTGAATATCCACTGACCCCAAGTGTGTTTTTCAACTGAATATTTGCTTGATCATCTGATACCAGGCCATAGCCCGAGCAGTTCTGCAGAGCGCATTTCCTCTGCTGCTTTGGGTTCTTGTGGCCGTCGGCCTGAGCAGCTACACTGACGTTATTCTACGCCTGCTTTCCTAAAAGCCTCCTTGGCAACAGAAGTCTTAGCAGTACATCTGCCATGCTGGATCCCTTTTTCCTCCCCTCTCTATGAAGAGCAAACCAAAAATAATATTCTATTGCCAAGTGGCTGTTAACTGCAATCAGGAAAGCAGAGTTACTTGGGGTCTGTATGAACAGCCCGAATTAACAAGGTGCCTGTACACAGGAGCTCCCGCAGACAAAAACAACAGCACTTTCTGGCCTGGAAGATCACGTCACAAGCTGTTTTCTGATGGCAAAGGGCTTTCAGCTAAGGCCCTATCTGGAACATTTTTATAGTTATGTATTTTATTAGTAAACGCTCCAAGAATCTGTGTTGTCAATGATTTATGGGTGTAAATATGCTGAACTAGATACCAACTGGCACCTAGATACCTGGTAAAGTACTAACATTTATCAGGAAAAGGTAAGAAAAGGACGTGGCTGAAAATTAATCCCCAATATTTTGCCTACTTATTGTCAGAAGTAGGAGTTGTATCTCGGTCTCTAAAAAAGTACAGGTCTTACTTTATTATTCATTAGCTGACACTGAAATTAAGTTTAGTTGATCTTTACACGACTAGCACCTAAGGCTGGTCACATTCAGAAAACATGTTAGTTAAAAGGGTTGCTTTAAAAATAGGAACACGCATTAGAATGAAAGTACCGTATCGTGCCAGTTACTCCAATAAAGTAAACAATGATCCTGGGAAGAGTGTTTCAGGGAGACTGGAGAGAGCACGTGTGGGGCTGCGAGCCACCCTGCGGGGGCAGGCAGGGTGGAGCAGTGGAAGGATGGCTCTATGGACTTTCTCCCAAAGCTCCCTCAGGCCACCATCCCGGTGCTGCCCTCCCACAGCCCGGGGCATACTGCCTGAAGGGGCAACATGCAGCTCATCTCCCCTGCTTTCAAACCATAGAGATGAGTGAGAGCTGTGAGATTCCCTGACGTGGTAGACTACGTGTCACAGCTGAATGTCTCAACTTGACCCCAAAGGAAACATGTTCAAATCATGGAATAAACCTCTCTTTTGCTTATTATAACCCACGGATCTAATTCTCCTTTTTAAAATAGTTAGGCTTCAGTGTGCTTCTATTCACTTCTGTTACTTCTCAACGACTGCAGTATATGCAAGGGATTGTTTATACTTGGAAATTAAAGCAGTGGAGCACATTCTGTCTCATTCCTTTTTTTTTTTTTTTTTTTTTGAAAGTTTCTGGCTTTTTCTTATGTACTTCATCAGAAACTTCAGTGGTGTAGGCAATCCAATTATACATCTTCATCTCATACAAACCAGTTATGCACCTCCGGCTCAAAGAGCCAGTTTATTTTGTGATGTCGTTCATTATGAATCTGCTTCCTCCAGAACTAGGTTTACTTGCCATATTTGCTCAGAGACAATATTCCTCCTATAGGGAATGGTAATTAATAATAAAGACTGGAATATTTGGCTTATTGGTTGGTTATGCAGTATCACAATTTCAGAATTATGATATTCATGATTTCCAGGCATTATACAGAGTACAAAACAATGCTTTCTAGCAACAGTGTGCCTTTACTTTGTTAGTCTGTCCTCATCTGATAAAGTGCATCTTTTTAAATAATGAGAGCAATGGACTTCTCTGTTCAGCTGCCTGAAATGGAACTGCTGGATGCTGGAAGAACAGGGGTCAGTGTCTCATCTCACTGAAGTCCAAGACAAACCTCCTATGGATTTTGATAGGCTAGAGTTTGAAGGCATTGTTTACTATATGGAGTAGAAAAGTATGTAATACTATGTCTAAAAATTACTTTTCCACATACATGTCATACCCACATACTTTTACTGCAGATACAGACTTGAGTAAATACCTTCAAACCTGGATTTACGGTGGGCAGAAATACAGTTTATTTAATAGCCTGATTTTGAAGGATGCTGTGTCACTCATTTGTAAATGATCTGTAATTGCTTAGTTTAACTTTGACCACAGAAACTCAGCACCTTTGAAAATGAGGCTTTTGACTTTTGCACCTAAATTTGAATTTAGGCATGTAACTGTAAACATCCAGGTTTGAAAGATTTGAAAATGAAAGTACCTTTGAATTTAACAGTGGGAAAGGTGAGTTTAATTTAGAAAACTGTCATTATTTTTAACTCATTAAAAAAATCTGTAACCATTTCAGGATATGACCAGCCTCTCTTTAAAAGTAACATGGAAAACAGCAGCATAAATACCTCCCAATGTACCAGTACCTGCCAAACCTTTTTCAGTTAAACTTGAATTTCTGGTGCACATGCAACACAACAATGAACACACTAGCATTTAATTTAAAGAAAAAGGTGCAAAATGAAAGTGCCTTATCAATTCAACAAGAAAAGCTATACCAGTAACTACATTTTATATTAATTAAAACAATATATAAACAATATCTCTTTTGCTATATATAGTCTTCATGCCCATTTACCCTGTAATATATTATAATGCTATTGTTGCTATTGCTATGGACCCTTTTCATGCCGTTCTGTCTACTGGCAAACAGTGGTAGGTGAAAAAAATCGTCCTTCATGAAACAATGAGCAAGTTGTGCAAACTGATGCTGAAATCTCTGCAATGCACACCAGTCGCTGATTACTAGGTGGACTCTGTTCTGATCAACAAATTGATTGTTCTGTCAAAAGTCTGGGCAGTGAACTACGAGAGAAAACAACCTTCTGATACTAGTACCCTCAGTCTGTGTAAACAGAGGTCAAGGATTGAGAAGCTGAGACAGAAAAAGGGTCCATATTTGTAGGCATAATGGAAATCATATGCATGAGAAAAACAAGTTCAACTTTGTTTCATTGTTTCCCATCCTTCGCCTGACCCCGACCGCCAAGAGATGTGCAGTGTGTTGGCTCCCTAGGTCTGTGCAGGGCCATATAAAGTGTCTTGGTTTTCTTTCTTTTTTTTTTTTTCTTTTTTTTTTTTTTTTCCTTTTGTTTTAATGTTTGTACTTCGGACATTCTAGAAGTGCTTAGGTGATACGTTTACCCATCAATTTGCATCGCTGGCTCAAATTCTGAAGTGAACAACTCCTTGTAAAGTGGAGGAAAATGAAGTCGTACAATGTCTGGGTATATTGCTTTAAATGCCATAAGCTTTTCTGTATGTCGTCCACACAGTGCTCTTAAAGTAGACACTTTGCATATTAACTGTAAAAAAATGAACAGAAGTCATACGGTCATATATGGAACCAGGCCTCCCAATCTTGCGCTTAGGATTAAAACTCTCCCAAAGTCTTTGAGTTCACTTCAGTTGTTTACTTTAACAATGACATTTCAGTTGCCTAGTCCTGAATGTTTGTTACATTAGATTGAAAAAAAAAAAAAAAAAGGAAGCCACGAAAAAGCTGTTTAAGTCATGAATTAATGCTATTTGTGAAATAATATTTAAATTCATAGGAAAATGCATCATTAGGTTTCCTCAATTGCCAAGCACTAGACTGATATAGAAGTATTTCATGGCTGGATCTTCATTCATGCAGCTTGGTCATTCTCTTGGAAGAAGGCAGTCCTGACTACTTTTAAACCCACTGTGAATATTATAGAGAAAACTGGCAGTGCAATAGATTAGGCTTTTTTAATTTATACCAAATCAGGTGAAAAGGAGCAGACCAGAAAAATTTGTACTTCAAAAATATAACTAGGGTACTTCCTGAACTTGCTGGGTAAATTATTTGTAATAAAGCATATGGAAGAAACTTTCTTCTAACAAAGGTATCCAAAGTATACACTGGGAAAAAAATTATATGAGCTAGGGTTTGAAATGAGGAGTCTGCAAAGCCTGGGCTGGGCCATCCTGCTTCTATTGTAATGAATTCTGTGGTATGAAACTAAGCATAAGCTTTCCGGCTGTGTGGAGTTCTAAAAGGAACTACCTCTGTCAGGCAGGGCCTATCTTTCCCAAGATGTTCAGATTTATTTTTTTTAACATCACACCACTTTTCCATTTTTGAAAAACTGTGTGAAGATACTTCAGATTTGCATAATAGTATGTAGTATCTCTTTTCCCTAGGCATCAGTATTTGGAAGAACTGCTGAGAAAAAGGCTGTGTGGGGAACTTGTCATGGAATACTGAAAAACGAGGTTAGTTTGGGTATCGCATGTTATAACAACTTAATTGTCGTGCATGCAGAGATTTCACGAGGATTAAGGCACGCATGTTACAGAACAAATAATATTCTGTGTGGCAGAAATGTTGTGTAGGAGAAATAGGATAAAAACCTTCAAAAATTGCTTTTCATGAAGTTCAGCATTAAAATACTTCTTTTCACACCATTATCAACCTTGTTCCCTAGTACATCATCATTTCACCTCTTCTAGTTTTTAGTAAATAGTTTCAGTTAAGCACCTTGATTTTGAACACAGAATTCTGGGTGTACAAATAACAAATTCACTGCAGAAGAGCTTTTCCACCATAATTAGAATACCATTCATAAGAAAGCATACTTTTATGGTCATGTGAGTGTGACCGTTCTTACCTTTGTTAGAATTCCATCTTCTCGGTGGTTCTTCTGTAGGACGTGCTGAAGTGCTAGCTGAATCTTCTGCTGGAGTTTTTCAATTTTTACTTTCTCCTGAAGCCATGAGCGATCTAAATATAAATGGAGTTAACACCTCTAGTACTACACACATCAATCACACTGTACCAGGAAGTACTATGTCTGCTACAGATTCATCTTTCTTTGCCACTTTCCTTCCCCTTCTTATATACTCTCATACAGAAAATGAGTTTCAAAATTATTATGTGCATTTAAAATTATTTTTATAAAGCCCTTAATTAGAAGAATGCAGTGTATCTGAATAAGATGTATTAATCATTTGCTCACAAGGTCTGTAGAATGCAGGGTATTTACAAATTGAAGCGAGCAACTTTTTAGTGGGAATGAATTGATCACATAATGAACAAATAATTGGAGTGGATCTTCTTGCTAAGATCTACAGTGACATACAGAAAAATCAGAAGCAATTATTCAGCTACTAAAACAAAAGCGCTCCTAAACTTCCCAGCAGAAAAGTAGTATTAGCTGCTACATCCTCTGTGTGGCAGAACTGTGGGATTCTGTGACTTACATACTAAGACACAGGGCTAACATACTTCCCATCTGGCAAACAGCATGAGAATGTATTTATGATAGTCTCAGTAAACCCAGTGTTGCTAACAGACTCTTCCACCACCAATCCTGAGTCCACTATGCTGCAGTCTAAAAACAGAGTGTTTATTTCCTTGGGTGTTATGCCAGACACAAACTGACTTTCTGCACCAGTATCTTGTTTCACTCGACCTAATAAGCCTTCCCAGACCTTGGAATACAGTGGCTATCTACTTGAGATTATTAGGTTATTTTAGTCATGGGTATGGTAGACCCAGGCTGACTCTTGGGGTGACTTGTATGTCTGGCACCATAATTCTCAGTATACCCAGTTTCACGATGGGGACAGATACCTAAGTTACCTCGCTACCTTTGTACCACACTAAAATGGCAACCCTGCTTCCCAGACTGGAGGTGACACTGGAAACATTCTGTCATGTGCCTGAGATAATTCTGCTCTAGCTGCAAGCTCACATACATTGAAAGCTGACTATGTAACTTCAGTGACTACCTCCTGCCCATCTCACCTAGATTGACCCAGTGGTCTGACCCACAGGCACTTACACTTTAGAAAGGAGCTGAGTCTCCAACAAGGTGAAAATTGGGAAGATAAGGGCTTAGATTAGGATTTCCAATTTACAAAATTTATTCCTAAAGTCATAGTTTCAATGTATTAAAATAGAAATTCTAGCCAAGGAGGAGACACTCAAAAAGATGATGACATTTCACACTGTCCAATAGTCTTAACATCATCATTAATAAGACTTCAAAAGAAAAATGACCTCTATCAAATAAACCTAGAGCAAACCTTTATTTCTTACCTGCCGACATTAAAACAAACGCAGAAAACAAAGCTATCTCATCTTCTGTCAGGTGCATAGAACATAAACTTTTTCCAAATTCAAACACAAAACTAATGAAGTCTTCACAACCTGCCAAAAAGAAGGTACAGCTCATGACATGTTGTTTAAAACTACTTCATAGCTACAGAGTTGTTTTTTTCTGATGGAGGTGAAAAATGGATGTGCAGTACTTCATAGGTGAATGGTCCTCTCCCTAAAGACTGTGGAGTGATGGTAGTGAGATGTCACTCATGCTTGAGCTTATTGCCCTCTGCACGAGTCCCCAGCTCGCACAGCCTGGCAGCCAGTAGTTTGAAGGTTTTGCACACTCTCTCTTTTTCACATTTGGTTCCTTTAGGGTAAGTATGGGTAAAACCCAAGCCATTTTCAAGCTCAAAACCGATTGAGCTTTGTTTCTGTTCTAAATGGAACTTTCTCATGTCACTGTGGACTGGAGGTTCAAAATGTGTACTTGAAAAGTGCTAATTTTAAGACTATTGAGCACAGAGAAGAGGCAGGGGAAGAGAGGCATACAAGGTACATGCAGGAGCGAAGGGAGAAGCCAAGGTCTGAAAGCTTTTCATGCAGAAAAGGAACGCTGTCTCCTTTCATCCATTCTCTTGCTCATACAGGTGTAAGTCAGGTTACTGCTGCTGTTACACATGCTGTTACGCAGTTTGCGGAAGTGGAGCACTACTTTGAAGGGGATTGCAACCTGATGGAAGAGGGCTCTCCTCTGCAGATCTCAGCCCCAACCCAGCTTATATTTCTGGATAGGGTTGGTAACAGAGGAAAGTTCTGTTTCATTGGAACCCACATCTCATACTGCATTCTCTGAATTGTTCGCACTCAGACGTTGTACCTTGAGGTGTTTTAGGAAGGCAGAGAATACTTGAGTAACTGTACAGCATTCTCTGCTGCCGTACTTTCACTGCCCTCCAAAATGGCTTACATCCCAAATCTATACTCAGTGAAATGCATCCTTTTAAAATTAGCAAAAATATACAGGAAAAAAATCAAAGTTATAAACTATGGTTTAATTAAAAAATTGATTTACAGTATTTTACCCGCAAATAACTGGATTTTGCCTATCACAATACATCTTCAAAGCAGTAATGTCTGTGTATCCAAAGTTAGCTTAAAATCTGCCTCCTTTTCCAACAAGATCTATACAATGTTAACACTAGATATGAAATCTGGGCTTCTGTTCTCAACAGGTGTGTCCAAACTGCTCTATCCTGATCTAAGTGTTGAATTTCAACACCAACAGTCCTTTACTGCATAGACTTAAGCTGTTTTAACTCCTGAAATCAGCTTGGCCTCAAACAGAGCCAGTATGACTGTACAAAATAAGCAGTTTGAGCTTTGGAACTCTCATGTGAATACTATAGCCTGAATTTTTCAAACCAGCTGTCCCCTAGCTTTTCCACCTTAGTATTACTTTTTTTATTTAAGATACAACACTTGATATTTCCTTACCTAAGGACTTGAAAACCTCTGGGCTAGCATACTTGCCATCAAAGTAGACTGTGTTGTTCTGGGAGTCAAAGGCACGGCACATTCTGATGAACACAACCTCTAAAGACCCTAAAACAGAAACAATGTATGTTTGACTATTTAAGTAGAGACTTCAGTTGCGAAGAGCAAGTAAGGATTTTAAAACTTCCTATGCTCTGCACTGAGTATGGATCAAGTAGGGTAGTAGGTTTCGGTGTTATAACAGAGCACAGTTTGATTCGCTAGTAGAATTGAAAGAATTCACATAAACCCCTTTAGAAGTTTTTTACCAAAGCAACTTAGTTAATGCTAATTAATCATTTTTATTAGAATAATGAAGTCTCTGAAGTCAAAGCAGCTCATTTAGATTTATGTTCACAAAGCTTTGACTACTTCATGCAGTATTTGTAAACTGCATTACTTCTACAACATCTTGCATAGAACAATCTGGATTTTTACCTTGAAATATGTTATTCGCTATTAGTCAGCCAAAATCAATTTGAATCCAACTTTGCCATTTTTACACACTCATTGCTCCCTTGCTCATAATGAAAATTTCCTGTGTAGACTTGAACTCGTTCTGTCCAGAGTAACTAAGAAGACATGTTACTTCAGACAGACACGGACAACTTGTAAGGTTTTCCCCTTGCGTTATTTTAAATGATCATTGTACAACATGTATATATGTGTATATAATCACTGGATATGGTTAACACCTTCCTCAGTCAAAACTAATAGAAGCAGACCTTAAAACTGACCCACATACCTGCTTTTAAAAGCACAATTTGATCGTTTTGACACAGTTCCATAAAGCCATCAATGCGTTTGGCAAATTCCACTACATACTGTATAGCTTCTGTTATTTTGACTGCGCATAACTGCCACATTACCTCTCTTTGCTGTTTGAGAGAGAAGAGAAGTTGAAAAATTACTAGTCAAGGTTTGGAAAGCCCATTTTCATAAAGCAAAACTGAGTTGGGGAAAAAAAAAAAAAAAGTGAATTCTCTCCAGCACTCAGGCTACCGTCTGCTTGTAAGACAAGGGGAATTACCCTCAAAGCCAAAGCCTCGTGTGGATGAGTGACAATGCAAACATGTGAGACTTTTCAGTGATGTCAGAGGAGATACAGGTTAGAGTATTTGGATTTCATAAGCCAAAAATATGAAAATATAATGATTCTGGTCATTTCAGTGGGAATTTTATTTGCTGCATCAAAAGAAAATGCCACTCTACACAAGCAGTGCATGATCACATTTTTCCTATCAACGTCTGTATTTTGTACTGAACGTAAACGAATCTGACTAGCTTGTCTTCATAAAGACACGTATACAGATATACATATATGAAGATCATCTTGTTAGCAACATAAAAAAAGCATGCAAGTGTAGATTTTTTCATATGTTGACAACAATTCAGAATGAAATTACCTAACAAGTGGAAAAAATTATATTCTTAAAGGTTAAATATTTTTTTTTTTTTGTGGAAATGAAAAATATGTTCCAAGAACAGTGTGCTTTAATAGTACTTCCCCGGACAGTTTTCCCACAGTAGCCATTTGGCAGTAGTTTGTGGATGGAAGGCATGTTGGAAACACAAACATGGATTAAATCGCAGAGTACTGGGTGGCGTTACGGCAGCGCTGTGCTGCTGTTCTATAGGTGACACTGAAACACCGAGTGACAACTGTAGGATGAATCAGGACTACAACCAGGCACTGAAGGCTGGAAATCTCACAGCTTTCTGTGTTTGTAAACTCAAAATAAAACACACCGTGTAAAATGACAGAACCTGGTGGTTTCAGCTTTTGTTGTTGTTGATCCAGGAGATTACAAATTAAAAAGTGAAAAGAACATGCCATATAGGATTAGAAAAGTTTCTCTGGTTTCTTGTTTATCAATCCCAGTGAGATTTGAGGGGTATGGCTTTGCCTTTTCCTGTACCTGTAAAAATCACAAATGCAAAGGATATCCTAACCATCTTGCTGCTTCTGATTCTAGTGTATTATTTTTTTGAAAACACACAAAAACATACGTTCCCGATAGTAAACAGAAAGCAGTGAAAAAGTGAATTTTGCAGTGTGTTATAGAAATACCATGCTTTAAAAAAAGCATGCCATGGATTGGCATGTTTTTATACCTTGTTCTGATAGTTCTCAATTTCTTCCTGCAGAAAAGTCTGCCATGTTATCTGCTGTAACTCCTCTCTCAAGTACTGGCAAGTTTCCATGTGCGACTTGGAAATATTCTGTGCAAGATGTTCTAAAGGAAAGACCAGAAAGCGACACGCGTTAGGAATGCAGGGCCGCGCCGGCAGACACGACCCGGCTGCCATGTTGCCGCTGCGGCGGGGCGGGCCGAGGGGGAGCAGGTAGGGACGATCTGCTTTGGTTTCCCATCTCCTCGGGCTCTGCCCCTGGCGACGCGGCCGTTCCGCGCCCGCGCGGCCGTTCCGCGGGGCGAGCAGCGGCCGCGGCCCGCGCCCGCTAGGGGGCGCTCCGTGCGCGCGCCCCGGCCCGGCCGCGCTCCCGCCGCCGCCCTCGGCGAGGTAAAGGCGGCCCGGAAAGCGGGGCTGGCAGCGCCGCGGTGGAGTAGAAGCCACAGAAAGCAATCCGGATGGGCGAGGGGGCGGCCCCCTCACGTGGGGGCAGGGGCGGCCCCGTGGGGACTCTGCCCCGCTGAGCGCAGGACACTCGCGCCACGTCCAGGGAGCGTAACAGCACTGCCAGCCAAAGCTGGGCCCGGTTGTGTTTTATACAGCAGAAGCTTTCTAATAAAGAAATGCGGGTAGTTAGCACCTCTTCAGTGTTCTGTCAAGCAGGACACTATCACTTGAGGCTGCCTGTGAGGGAAAAATGTCTTCTCTACTCTTGTATCATTAAAAAAAACCTAGGAAAATACACTTCTTAGAGAATCCAGACAATTAATACAGCATGCTGAAGACTCAGGGGTTTTTACTTCAGCTTTATAATAGTTCCTTAGTTAACTAAACATGATTTAAAATTTCCATACAACATTTTAATTCCAAATAAACCATTTTCTGCTGCTATACTTGGTTAAAAGACCCATACAGCAGATTTATATTTATTAATAAAACTTGATTCCATAAGCCTTTAGGAACACCTTCAAAAGCATGAATAGCGTTTAGACATCTGAATTCCACTTCTACTTTATCTTTCTCTTTTCTGCCCTGACTCTTTGCACATGTCTGTTCTCCTGTTTTAGCGCGTGACAAGTAGAGGCCTGGTGACTTGTCTCACATAATTCTGCAGTTGGTGCTTTTGCGGGTTAGGCCACTGAAAAGGAAGGCTTAGAATAAACAAGAACAGTGGTCAGTAACAACACTGGGGTACTCTTAGGGACTCGAGCATTAGGTTTTCTGTGAAACTGGCCTTGTTGGGTAACGACCAAACCCAGCTTCTTACAAAGTGAACTGCTGGACCAATCAGTCTGGTTTAGTATCATACTGCATTAATAGTTTGATGTAAGATACTACCTGAAAAGTCTTTTACATCCAGCTGAGGAAAATCAGATCCTATGTGCTACTGGAGCAATCAGTACTGTAGTACATGAGGTAGTTCATACTTTGGTTGTCACCATAGCTTTCCTGTATTTCAGAGCAATTTTTTTTTTTCTTACAAGTCTGTACTTAAAACATTGGCTCTCACTAGCAGCAACTGCCAGCACTGTACCTGTGCCCTTGCAGGACACAGAAGGTGAAGTATTACCATGTTATTCACAAACCTCGGCCTCAGTTCTGGACTGTATTTCAGCACACACCTACATACTTTCATTGAACAGCCACACCTTTCCAAATTGAAACCTTAGTCTGGAAGACAAACATTCTTCAAACATTGTTTGGTAACGTCAGCGTTGGGCACCCAAATCATGCTCTGTAAGGTTTACATGCAAGCACTAAGTAAATAAAGGCAAGCAACATGACAAACTTACTTTAGGCCACTGTTCCAAACTCAGTACTTGGCCTAGAAATGAAAAGCCCTTTCTCTTTTCTCTGTGGGTTTAATATAGATATTTTAATAACTCCTGAGAATATTAACAACTAATTGACCGAGACAAAGCTGGTAGCATAGCCTTTATCCTAATTTTTATTTCTCATTTTTACTTATCTGTAACTGAAGTTATCTGAACTCAAGCCAGACACAGTATTTTGGCTGTCACAACAAATTACATTGCAGAGAACTGCATTCCGCAACATAAGGATATTGAAAAGTACGCCTTCTCGTCCCTTCATCTCTGCAAAATATCTCAAAAGAACATAAACTAAAGCAAAATTTCATATCATATGCTTGCCTCTAATTAAAAAAAGTTAGCAAAAAGAGAAAAATGTAACTTGCAACACCTGATTTTTCAAACTACTTTTAGGTTTTCATAATGGAATAATTAGCAAAAATGTTGCTTAAGCAAGCAAAATCAATTTTAAATGCCTGACTGCTTATATAAGTAATAGAAATCTTAAAGCCACTTCTCTAATGCCCTGTTCCAGTTTGTTTATAACCAGTTCATGTGGCACGCTCTAACTCGAGTCTTAGATGTTGACAAGTCATAGTTGTGGAATTCAGCCCTAGTGTAATCATGCTGGGAAGAGTTTAAAGTAAAAGGTGCTAATTAATGTGGTCATTATAAGGCTCTTAGGGAAATTATCAAAACTTGCTACATTCAAAGATTGTAAGTATCTGAGGTCAGATTCTCTTCAGTCAGTGGCAAGGAGAACTGCCCTCAGATCAGACTGCACTTTGGTTTCATAATTCTCAGGGACAGGTAAAGAACAGAAGAAAATCAGCCTCGTCACTTCTTATTAGAAAACAAAGTACTGAGGTGACGAAAAACAAGAGAAAATGTTCAGAAATAATCTGCAAATAAAGAAATACTCTGTCTGTTTGCACAGCACTGAAAATGAGCTTGTTAATCAGTATTCAAGAGGGTTCTATTACAAGGACTGAAAATAAGAGCAACACTACTAGAGCTGATCAACCCCAGGCTCCTGGGATTTTTCATCCAGGTCTGTAAGCGTTCACCACGTACCCCGATTAGGGTACGGTGCGCTTCACAGAAGAATGCCCATACACGCTCACGGCTGGACTGAAGCAGCGCTCTTGCTATCACCTGGCTATACGTGTCACTTTAATCCAAAGGGTACTATTAAGACAATTACAATGGAAGCTTTTCTCTCTCATTACCTAATTCTGCCATGGACACAGTTGGAGAGGTCTCCCCATTTGTAAAAGAACAATAAGGGAAGAAGCCCGATGCTGGTGTGTAGTCACATATTGGTTCTGGTTTGATTCCATTAATATCAAGACCCGACTGATCTGGAGAAGGCTGTATGTCTAAGTAGAAGCTGCTAACTGCAGAGTCTGCTTTGCTACCTTCAGGGGTATGCCCATCAATGTAATTACTGAGGTCATCATGTAGCTCTGTTAACCCATTGGTGGTGATATTGTATGTTGGTGTTAGTGGTTCTGCCTCTCCTGGTTGCTGCTGATGATCTCGCTGCTGCTGCTGCATTCGATGCTTCTGCACCTCCGCGTACAGGCTGTCCCGCTGCTTCTTTGACATTCGACCAAACTTTACAGCTGAAATACAGACACACAATATATTACATTTCTACAAATCCACTACTGCATTTTAACTGTCTTGGGTCTTTAAACACTACATGGAAGGACAGAGTATAAAGGGCAAATCAGCAGGATGGGCCGACCTAAGAATCACTTCTGTCAGCTACAGGTAAGGGAGCTGCAGCATCTACTTTTCAGAAGACCATCCTAACATGCTACTTAAATGGACCATTAGACGTCACTGTTTTAGCTTAATTAATGAACTTTCCACTGCTATACCAAAAAGATTTTTTCTTACATGTCCATCGAAGTTGACAGATGCCTCTTCAGCATTCAAATCCTACCTAGAAAAGTAGAAGCTGAAACAGAATACCCCGGCCTGAGATGAACTGTCCAATTCCTCCTGGCTGTATATTCATGCTAAGTGAACCTAGAGAGGTATAAACAGGTGGGGTCTATCTCAAAGAGTATCAAAAGCAAGCTTTATTGATACTAGGACTGAAGCACATGAGAACCACCACAGAACCTGCTTTCAGTGCAGCTTACTGTGACAAGCAAAAATGTTTACTTGGAGAATAGTTGTTAACTGTATGTGTGTGTGCGCGCTTATATTTCTCTCCACAAAATTATTGCTACTTTGGGAAATATTAATACTGAGCATAAGCTGGAAGCAACTGGTTTGCAACATCCAGTGAATTCCTAAGAAAATACTATGTGATTTCTGGGACCTGCATCAGCTGTAAAAGCCTCATTCTTCAGGAAGGTGGCTACCACCTTGCACTTTTCTACAGGAAAGCAAACATGTCAGAGAGACTAGTCATTACACGATCGGCCGTTACAGGTTCCTAGTTTCATGCCCAATAATAAAATTAAGACAAGGTAATTCAAGAAGTCAGTGTAATCTGAAAACAATCTCCTTAATTGGGCCTCATGTACATAGAGTAATGCATATGTATTTGTAGAACATGTAGCGTTGCTGTCACTATGGCAGGGAAAAAGACTGAATCAGATCTTCAAATTGGGTAAGTGATGGCAGCTTTGTTACATCTACGGGGGAGGTGTGCAAGTATCAGCTGCAAATCCAGTTCTAATTGAGTTACATAAGCTTCCATTTAACAGAGGTGGGTTTTCGTCATTACACTAGGTGCAATTTTGAGCTTAATATTAACAGCACTGGAACACATTTTCTTCAGAATTCTGCCACTGAAAAAACACTGCTATTTTCTCTTTGCAATTTTTTCCCTTATTCATTATACACACGTTTAAACTTCTCTCTATATTGTAACACTCCTGATCTGTACCAATATAGCAATCAGAGTGTTATTTGCAACTATAGTGTGTCGCTTAAATTGGGATGAACACAAAAAGTTAATAACATTAGACTAAAAACTGCATCTTCAAGAAGTCACCAGAGACAAAACTCCTAACTGGGAACTATAAGAGATAAATAGGAAAAATAATAAATCCAGGAACTTTGTATATGACCTAATTTACAAATATGTGAATTTATAGCAACATATAAAAACTACTTGATGATCTCAACTATCGGCCTGATGCACAATTAACTATTGCATCCTATGTTGTTTTAGTTGAACTTGCAGCAAGTATACAAAACATTATTTTAGTTTTTGCAATTCAGCTGTGTGTTAGCAGAGCTCACCATCTCGAGACATCCCCACCGCAAGGCATTTCTGTAATCGACAGTGTTGGCAGCGGTTTCTGCTAGTACGGTCAATCAAACAGTTCTTCTGACGAGGACAGGAGTACGTAGCGTTGCTTTGCTGACTCCTTCTGAAAAAGCCCTGTAATAGAATTGCAAAATACAAGTCAAGAAGCTGTTAATGGATGGAAATAAAGACTCTGAAAGGTAGCATACCTTACAGAAAATGAGGTTCAACTGCAATATAGTCAACTAAAGGAAGTGAAGAGGGGTTTGTTTTGTTCTCTCCTAGAAACAAACGAAAACCAGTAACTAGTAGGAAACGGTTCATAAGAAAGCATTATGACACAGAAAGGAATTACACATTTTTTCACTGGTTTTACAGATCCCATATTACATATGGTACACCAGTTCTTTCCAAATGAGATAAAACTAGTTATAGACCTAGTTTTCCTTGATCTTCTATCTTTCTTGGGGCAGCACAGATCTCCAAAATAGGAAGGATTCAACAGCTGCTACCCTGTTCTGCTCTTTGCAGATGACAATGGCAGGCTCTGATGTTCAGCCTCACCAATGTATGTATGTGATTAACAATACAGAGCATGATGCTGAGGAGTTCCTTCTAAAAAGAACAATTTATTTTAAAGTTCTTAATTAGTTTGATGCTGACAGCAGAGGTTTTGTTGAACTCAGCACAGAATTTAGATTTTTAAGGAGAGGGGGAAGCTGAAACAGGTTTTATGTATTATCTCTTTTCTGACTCAACTGCAGTGGGCAGACACATCTCCCAAGAAAGTCAGTGTTGAAGGTTACGCAGTAGTTACGGCCTGGTTCTCTCCATCAGAATGGTGCATGTTATTAACCACTATGCCAGCTGTTTGCTTTGAAGTTCATTTCATCTTTTTGCCACAGACTGTCCAAATATAAGCTGGTGTGTGTGTAATACCTACTTCACAAGGATTCTGCGAAGATGTAGTCATTCTAAAGAGGCATTTGGGATCAGTGAGCACAGTAGTTTAGTTTTATGTTGCCACATAATGGATTAATTAACAGTGATGCAAAGAAAATACTTCCTCAGAAAGGCTGGGCACCTTTTAATTAAAGCTGGACTTTAACCAATTTTTTATTTATTCGAAGGCCACATTCTGGAGTCCCTTGGCACATGCCCACTCCTCTGTCCAGACACTTGGTGAAATAAACAACAGGAAGGACTTCTGCAGGACAAGGAAGAAACGTCCTAGCAGACTTCCTGCAGACAGAAACATGAGAGAACACCGAGATAAAGCCCACCGCTCCATCTTCTGAGGGCACCAGTCTTCATTGATTATACCCCTTTTATTAAAGCTTTAATGGGAAAACATGGAATATATAAAAAAAAGAGGAAACTGAAGATGCTTGTCTTTAATCTTGTTTTCCCATACATTGTTTCTCAGCCATTTATTCTGGTTTGTTTCCATACCATTGAACTTTCAACTGTTTTTTAATGTTTGTCAACAGTGAGATGATTGTTGCTGAGACTAAAAGTACTGCACCTATTGAGTTCTGATCCAAGTGTGTTTCACCCTGAAGAACACCTGAAATACCATGGAAGTTTCTACCAGTCCAACATCGTGACCAATCCTTCTGAAGGAACCAACCCTTCGGTAAGTAGATCGCTTAATTTCCAGTTCTCTCAGCACCCTTGGTGCAGCCTGTCACTCCAGTGCAAGGACACACACAAGTGCAGTGCGCTTCACTAAAAAAACAGGGTTGGGTATGGACCTGACCACCGACTGACTGGTCAAGCGCTCTCCATCTCCGCATTATCAGTCCCCTAAAATTTCAGTTCTCCAAACACTGTAACCGTGGCACTGAATGGCATACTCACGTATGAACTGCATGAAATCTGTCACTTAGATCCTGAAAGTTGGCTTTATCAGTATGTAAAATGAGCCTGGCCCAATAACCTCAAAGATCTATACATTTTCCTTTATCTGAGATGTATACTGAGCCTTTATTGCCATTTTGGCATATTTATTAAGAATAGTCTTGTCAAGCTGAGGATTATTTTTAGTATTATAACGGAGAAAATACTGGGCTTTTTGCTTTTCCAGATTTACCCTAGAGACACAGCTGCTCAATACATTTTAGTGTACAATGTATCAGCTAAGTTACAGCTTGAAGCTGAATTTTCAATAGAGCAGAACTGCCTGAAATGGGGGCCTTTAAAAGCACTTGCACTTTACAAACCAGTGATGTAGTAGAGTGCTTTTAAAACCAAACCCTACAATGTTATGGGGGCATACTGAAAACATCAGCAGTAGATAAAGCAAAACAACCCCTTGCCTCAGACTTCAGAAATTAATCTAAACTTGTCCAGAGCTCAGAAATACACATATCTGAGATCTGGGATTGAATTGACAGTGAAGTTAAACTGAGGATTTTTTACTGTCAAAGATCTTCTATATTTTTGTCATTTATTGGTGAGTTTTCTAACCTTTTGGTGGTTCTTGGGCTCTCATATCATTATAAGACACATAGGGAAGCCTCTATGACAGGAGCCTCCTGTAAGTAAATGTAGTTTCTTCCGAAGTTGGTTTCCCCCCGCCTTCATTAGAAGAAGAGAAGGAGAGATGCTGTATTCTGTTGTTTTGTTTCCTCACTTTTGCCAGAGGCAGAGAGCTAGCTATAATTTTTCCACCAGGAAGGAGGAGGTGGATGCATGCATGGTACACGTGTATACATTCAGGCATTATGCAAACCAGCCCAGGCCCCATGCTTTTAATTGCACGCACGTTCACAACCCTTCTTTCACATTCAGACGATTGCCTAATGGGCCACAGGCGGAGTGGACCCCTCTCACGAACAAAACCACTGCTGCACTCAAAAAGTCACGGCGTTACACTGCTCCGACCGACGGCACGGTCTGAGCCAAGGTCTCTGGCAGGGAGTGTGATGTCAGTATTAAAGATCCAGCTGATTTTGATGAGGCGTCACTGAGCTTTGCATGTCTCCCTTTTTATGTAGATGTATTAACACAGTGCCAGAAGAAGAGCAGAGCAGATTACAAGCCATAGCTTCATCTCTGCATTTCAGACTCCTATTTATATACAGCACAATATATGGGTTTTCATATGCTGCCAAGAAATCAAGTTTGGGAAAAAAGGGCGCAAGAACTTTTAATCTGCAAGTCAGTTTGAATAACAACTTGTTAAAAAAGAACTTTGAAATGTAAATAGCAGTTTTTGCGAAGTCTATTAATAGTTTCAGTAACTCCAGTGCTCAGTATTACAGCCATGGGTGTCTAAGCTTGTTCCTGAGCAGGGAAAAAGCCAGTTGCACCTCCCTGACGATCCAACCGGCACAGCACAGACTCCCTCTTCACTGCGGCACAGGCTGAAATGCTGATCTCATGTTTGGTCTTTTGACAAATTTTCATTTAATGAATTGATTCCTACAGTTCATTAACATACCCACTTCCACTTCTGTATACACATATGTCTTAATTAGCTGCTCATTGGCTGTTTAATTACAAGAAAACAGCTGACAGCTGCCTTGCTGCATCCTAATGGCAGACGTTTTGGAATGACTGTATGCAAGCCTGTGACAACAAAGGCTTATTCATAATCCCATGATTTATGGCTAATACTTAAAGACTTCCATGGATCATTAAGTTTTGCAATATTCTGAGCAATTAACAATTAGTTGGGGGGTTCATTCTTTTACTGTCTTCTAAAGCAAACTCGCAAATTTTCTTCAAAATAACATCAGAAAAATACACCATCCTATGAAAGACAGGTGAACATTCAAAGTGGATTTTTAACCCTTTGAAGACACTCAGCACATAGTATAGTTGTAAAGGGAGGAAAGTCCTGCAACAGTATTGTTTAAGAACCTTTGTTAATAAACTATTTGATAACCAAGTTATACTGCTACTGAAAACAGAGAAAAAAATGATCAGTTTTACCTATGTAATAAACACAGGAATGAGATTGTGTTGATCAGGTTTGTATACGAGGCTTTTGATTAGCCCTTTCTGTAACATGGCTCATCATTTTCTAACGTGTTTTGCTTGAAATTGGCTATGCAAAACAGTAAAAAAAGAAAAACTTCAAAAGCATGAATTCGAGGTAAATGTTTGCAATGCCAATATGACATTCCACATTCAAAAGAGAAAAGAAAAACTGGCTAGTAAGGAAAGTGAATGAATGAAACTAATGAACAAAAGAAATACAAGATAGGAAGTGACCATACATCAGGTATTGTTTTCTGAAATAACACGGACATTCCTTGTAGTTACAGTGAACAAGACCATCTTAGGTCTTCAAAGACACAAGAGACAAAAGCCAGTACCTATGAAGCTTTGAAAACGTGTGAAATGCCTGGAAATGTCCTGTGTGGATTGTTTTACGAGACCAACTGTGTACAGTCAGGTAAAGAGAGGGATCACACAAATGTGTTTGTGGGTCAGCTGGGCATGAACTGACACTGTTGACAGCAAAAGCAAGTAACTGCATCTGCAAATTAAAAGACATAGTTTGTTAACAAAAACTTCACTGCAAACTAAATGCTCTTTTATGTCCTTTTGAAGCATTCGGGTGTTTTCTGACAACGCTGAACTGGATTCAGCTTTCAGCTCTGAGAAGAGAATATGGATGTGTACACAAGGCAGCCTCCTCTCTCAGCACGGTCCCTAGTATAGAGCAAAAGGTTGTTAACTGGTTCCCACAATGGACGCTTGAGGAAGTGCTCCATCCAGATAATAGTTTTTTCAGTTGTGCTACTACAGTAGTAGTATTTCCAGTCTTACACAGGGCAACAAACTTTTATTTCTGAGTGGTGGTACAGTCTTCGTGTCATTCTTCATCCGTGCTTCTGAGTAGATGTCTTAAGATGACTACTCTTATCTTCCCTTTTCCCCCATTATATGTTGTACACTGGGCATCAGCAATGGTCAGATATAAAAAACCCCTCTCTTTCAAAATTGATTTTGTTTATAATAAGCCACAGGAGCCCTCCTAGATAAAGTATAAAACAGAGCCTGGCTAAAAACTTCATTTTTTTCACCATAGGGGGAGAAAGAAGATGGGGTGTTAAATTTCATTTTTTAAAGGCAGATTCAAATTCACATAAATAGGTTGGTGAGTTGGGAGTACTCAGTGATGTTTGTGCAAAACGCAGCCACTAACTTCATAAAAACAGCCAGTAACATCACAGCAAGGTAGGAAATGAAAACTTCTCAGGAAGCACTATTTGGCTTTGTTACAAATCTTCAATTCTAGTTATGTGAAACACGATATAACAACAAAAACTGGCCACAAAACTTTTAATTATGTGAAGTGCAAGGGTCACAAACCTGTAGAAGAGCAACAGGATCAGTGAAAGTCAATTTGACAAAAGCTTTTCTGATTTCATACATGACACAGATTAGGACTGCAAAGTTGGTCTTTACAACTAAAAATTCACTTTATGTTTTAAATAAATTCTATTTCTGGTGGTTATTAGTATTTACACAGTAACACTTCCGTTAACATTACAATTAAATAACATTAAAGTTCACACTGAACTGGAATGAAAACCAGTAAGAGGTGGAAGCATCCGTCTCTGCTGCTGCTGCTGCAGCTCCCTGCTGGCAGCCCAGCCTGCGAGGGTAGCGGCACAGCCGTGCCCTCCCGCTGCCGGTGGCCCCGCTCCTGTGCTCTGAGACGTGCGGAGGGGCTGGCGCCACCTGTGCAGAACCCCACTGACTTCTCTGGGAACGTCCGCTGGTGCAGGACGTCGGCTCCGGGAATCGGAGTGCAGGACTGGGAACTAGGTCTTCATAGCAAAGCACTTTTACAAAGGAAGGTTTAGCATAACATGGAGAGCAATGTAAGCATGCTCCAACCTGCAGAGATCATAGCCACAGAAAAGCTGGGGGAAAAAACATACTAACACACACCTGGCTCACTTGGCAGAAGCTGAGCTATGCCAACTTTTTCACCAGCCAAAATAGTTCTGTTGGGTGAGACTTTGTTGACATTACCGTGGAAGAGCGTAGCACAAACACAACCCATCTGCTACAGCAGGGCATTTCAAATGCTGCCTACCTCACTGCCGTGGTTTAAACCTGCCCAGCAGCCAAACGCCCCGCAGCCGCTCGCTCACCCTCCCCACCCCCCCTAGAACGTGGGGGAGAAAGTTGGCAGGGTAAGGAGACTCGTAGGTTGAGATAAAAACAATTTAATAATTGAAATAAAATAAAATAAAAATAATGATAATAATAATAATTATAATAGAAAATACAAACGGGTAACGCACAGAGGTGTGATTGCTCACCATCCACGGACCGACACCCAGCCCATTCCCAGCTAGTGATCCCAGAGAAGCAAGAATCCTGAAACCACTATCCCAGAAACCCAAGTGGAGCTTCCCGATCCACCCTTACCTATATACTGAGCATGACGTTAGGTGATAGGGAATATTCTATTGGCCAGTTTGGGTCTGTTGTTTTTGCTGTGCTCCCTCCCAGCTTCCTGTGTACCTGCACACTAGCAGGACATGAGTTGAAAAGTCCTTGATTTCTTAGTGACAATAAAAACATTAGTACATTATCAACATTCTTCTCATATCGATCCCATACTGAATCCAAAACACAGCACTATTCTAGCTACTACAAAGGAAGAAAAAAAAATCCTAATTAGCTCTATCCCAGCCGAAACCAGGACAGTCATGATCATTTAAACTCTTCCCGTGCCTTGTGCCCACTAGCACTCCCCTATCTCTCACTACTTGCAGATTGTCTGGGCTCTGGCGCTAAAGAAGGGTGAGCTTCAGAGTTATCCCCCTCCTGAAAGGGAAATAACTTAGTTAACTAAGCTGATATTAATTGGCTTTAAAATACTGCCTGAAATTGTATGGCTAGAAAACTTTGTTCTGCTACTCCAAGAGAAGGAGAAAATGCCTAACTTAATTCATGGGGCCACTGTCTGTCTTATTAATGCACACTCTGCTTTCAAGGTTCAAATGGGTTTCAGTGTGCTGAGCGTATTTACCTGCTTGCCTTCCCTTCTGCCCCTTCCCGCCAGCTGACCATCCTGGTGGGATTCTCAGAAGCAGACCAAGGATTGCACAGAGCTCACAGAGAACTCGATTTATACAGAAATCGAAGGAAAATAGCGTGTTCTAAAATGTAAGGAACCTCACACCCGTTCCTCATTCTGACCGCTGGAGGTACACAAAGGACTTTCCTCCTAATAACTCCCGTTTGCGTTTATTCCCGGGAAAGCACAGTCACCCTGACAGAGGAGTGCTCGGTGGGTGGCTCTGTGTCTTACCCACCCTGCTACGTGCCTACCGGCTGCGTGCTCACTGACGTGGCTGCAGGACGGTGTGCTGTTGCTTCCCGAGAAAGGCCTCTCCTGCACAGAGGAGCGTTGGCGCTACGCTAACCTCAGCCTGTGGACAACGATGTTCGTCATGGAGCGTGAGGCAGTCCCTCATCTACACGGGCCCCAGACCATTTAAGGATTAAAGAGGTCTCGGACCTTGAACATAACTTGATACTCTTTGACAAGATAGTCATACAGCAGAATTCTCACTGCAAACATCTGCCACTGTACACAGCTGAAATTTGATAAATGCAGCTCAGCCACATAAAGCTGGAAAAAGCAACCACTTTATTATCTATGTATTTTTAGTGTATTTCTTGCTTTTTACGTAGCAACAGCAGTTACAAAGGGCAGAAGGTGCTCTCCTATATCATTCTAACATTTTTACGTTTGTTGGTGTTTTAGGTTTTTTTTGTTTTTTTTTTTTCTCCTTCCTTCTTCCCAATACCTCCATGAGAGTGAGAGAATGTGTTAATGAAAACACACAATTCTTCATTGGAAAAAAACACAAAGGAAATCTCCACAGTGTGAAAGCAAGGAAATTACATTTTGAAGATGGGTGATAGAATCAAGCAGGTCAGGAGAACAGACTAAAAATTGTTATAAGTATAAATTCTTCACACCTAAAGTGTAGATTAACAGTAGAAAAATCTATCAGCGTGGGATTGCAACGCATACATACATGAAGACAGCAACAAGCCAGAGCATAGCTGTGCACCCCGTGTCATCCCAAGCTGGCACTGTAACTTTGTACTAGTGACAGAAAGGCGTGATGAGCTTCGCAGCACTCTGGCCTAGCGTTAGCGTTGTCCGAGTTAATTCTTGGTTGTGAGACACAAACTAAAACAAAACATAAATGCTTCTAGTGTAATCCTGGTTCAGTAGAGTTACTGAAGGTAAAAACCCAGGAAAAAATTCAAAGTCTAAACCTTCCACAGCAACGGTTGCACTGTAAGGAACAGGCACTGCTTCCAGGAAGACCCAAGTATGCTGAACACCAGTAGCACGTGCTATTTGTGCAACATCATCTTCCATGCCAAACAGAATAGATTTGTAACTATAGCAGATGACAGAAGACGACTGAGAAGTCGGAGAGCTCTCATGTATTTCAACACAGTTTCTTAGCAATTTACAAAGCAAAAATGGAGAGGGAGATTCAAGAAAGCCACAAACGCCCTTTCAAGTGAATCCACAGAACAGATTCTTTGTGGTACCCTAGAAGCGGATCATCTCCTGTACCTCTGCTGCTTATTGACCGAGAGACAGAATATGACGCACACAGCACGATTTTTGAAGCTTGTCCTGAAATCTGGGGCGGGGGGTGGGGTGGGGTGTCACAAAAATGCCCTATTTGAAACCCAAATAAAACCAGTACTGCTGAATCCCCAATTGATTTAATATCATTTGAAATTGAATCCACCAATCCAACTTCAGCACGATGCTTGCTCTTTAAAAAAGGAAGGAAAATAATCACTATCAAAAGGCTAAATGCTGTTTAAGACTTAATATTTTAGAAGCTTACCTTGCAGCCTTCACATGTAATGACACCATAATGGATTCCTGATGATTTGTCTCCACAGATCTTGCATGGAATAATTTCAATTTGAGCTGCAACAGAAGCACGCAACCAGTTAATTACATTTTCTTTTAAACACCTTATAAAAGCATTCCCTGATCAGCATTTGTACAGTGAAAACTAATAACCTGCTAAACATTATACTGCATTAACTATTCATTGCTGAACTGCAAGGGTCCCCTAGAGCTTTGGACTAAATTATGGCTGCTCGTTATATAATAGCTTTTGGGTTATTAAAATGGGTCATTTGAGAAGGTTTTTAAGAACCCACAAGAAGGCTAGAATCAGCATTTCAAAGCCAAAAAGAATAGGAGAGTTCACAGTTTGGCCAAAGAGCTAAGACAACACCAGAAAGGTTTCTTCCAATCTTACTCATGTGAGATTGTAAAAGGTAATTCTAAAGCTTGCCCTGCCTGAAGATGAATGCAACACCTTTAGCAGAGGTGTCACCATCATGCCATCCAGCTCACATGACTGGTCAACCCTAAAGAGAAGTAACAAGGTAAATAGCACCTGCATTTTACACAGAAAATCCAAAATTCAGGTATCTGAATTGAAAGTGAATTATCAGTACTTATTTGTATATTAGCCACCACAGAACAAACGAGGGAGCAAAATACAGTATTCTAGTCAACTTATGAAAGAAACGAATCGGCACAGTCTGGAAAATGCAATAGAGATACATGATAATGAACGCCCCAATTTTTAAAATTGAACTTCATACACCTAAAACATACCTACTGAATTCAGTTTAGTGTGTGACAAAACTCTCTGCATCTATCTCTAAATCACAGCACCTTCCTGTTTGAATCCATGGATTTAAGAAGGGACTCCTGTACGCTCAGGAACACGGTGTTTGGAGTGTATGGCTGCAATCATTTTGCTAGCAAGTCTTTTTGAATGGGACCATGCTGCGGCAGTGCTTCACAGTGTCAAAGAGCAGCAGTCCACATTTTACATATCCTTACATATGCTCACACAAACACAGACTACACATTAGGTAGAGAACCAAAAAATCCCAAGAAAGCACGTTCTCTGCCCCGATGGTGTTAGGATCAGGCTACATCAGTTTTCATGAACTGGCTTAGTCCAAACTGGAGTACAGACGCTGCTCTTGCTGTGTCTCTAACTGTGATAGATTAACAATCAGAAGTGCTGTTAATATCCTGTGAGGAACTGAAATCCTTTCATAATATGCCAGATTGTTTCAGAGAGCTTTTATTTCATCTAGTTTATGGCTATCCAGACTGTGACAACACATAAAATCTCAACTAATACTGTCATACAATGCATTAGCTTAACTTTAGTTGCACTCTTAAGACTGTTTTCAAAAAGCCATGTCCACTCTTAACAAACCTTGCATTTTACATGCCATTAAATCCCTAACCAACTGCTTATTATTAAACAAGAATCACCTTCCAATGCTACCGTGTGCTCCATTTCATTGCAGCCCATCATAGCTCAGAGCCAGGCCAAAACTGTAACTATAAACCAGAAGACTTCTAGCACAGCACTGACTGTGCTAAAATACTCCTTCAAAATATTCTCCAGATGACATCAAATGCAGTGATCGGAGCAGCTGAGTAGCACCCAAACAGTTCCCATTTGCTCCCAGGAACATAACAGCAGCTAAAACGCTCTGCTGAGGAAAGCAGAGCCCAGCAGCTACTGGGCTATGTTGCTGTTTTCCTGACAGTTTCATATCAGCAGCTTTCAAAATACTTTCATACAGCAGGACACCACTTGCATCTGCTTCCACTATAAGGATCTTTGCATTCTTGATCTTTAATCCCCCACCTTCCCTGCAGCAACAAAACGACAGGCTGAAATTAAAAGGTCCGTTTAGGACACTTAAGGAAGGAAATACTTCTTCCCTCCAGTCCTCTGAAAACTTAATTTCATTTCGCTCTCAGCTAACACATTAAACACAATGGAGCAGGAAGTGAACTAATAAAAGGGAAAAATAAAGTGTATGCTGTTTTTTGAAGTGTTACATTAATTATCACTAGAGCATCATAAATTTAGGAGAGAAAGTTTTGAGCAGGAAAAATAGCATAACCCCACTTCACATCAACACGTTGAACAACAGACTGAAAGTCACAGAAACTCAAAGCTTGTGTAATGTGCAGTTCAAATTCAGAGAGCGATCCTGTGGGCGAATGCCAGAACAGATCTACCAATTCCCAGTTGTGCTTTTACAATATATGATTATTTTTCTACTCTGCTACAGTGAATCAGCAGCCTTCTCCAACTCCTGTAGAGTGACAAAGTAGCGACAAGGCTTATCTCTACAGCTACACGGCAACATATTTTTTACATTTCACTTTTATATACATAATTACTGCCTTATTTTGAACAGGTATGGTATAATTGGATCTTGTTTATCTACAATCTCCAGCACATTAGTTAAATCACCCATGAAGCCTGTCTATGCAATGTCTATTTTTAAAGCAACAGGACATTTGCAGAGTGTTTTAGAAGGAACGTAGCATGCCTTCAAAGTGATAGCTTAAAGCTAGGTTACTAATAGTCTGAAAGGTGCCATAATTATTTCCAAATGCATTTTGCCAGGGTCCTTTATTGTTAGAAGAGAATCTCCACAGCTTCACAGGCTTCAGCCGTGCCAGCATTTGGTGACCAGTGTCTGTATGCCCAGCAGCACCAAATCAGGTATAGTTTTAGAATTCCAGATTTCCTCGAATTTACTACATCTTCAAGGCACTTACTTTCAATTAAGCACACAGCTTTTAAACCTTCAACCGTTTCACTCAGATACTGGACAGTGGGATGAAACCTAGCAGCAAAAATCACTTGGGACTGCCACAACCAATTGTATTACAAATTAATGCACAGAAAGACATCAGATCAATTACTGCTCCACGTGGTTGTCTTTGCAAATCAGCTAATTGAAATGGAATCCCTGTCGCAAGTTCATACACTTTCTATATAGCATGAAAGGACTTAGATACTTTAAACTTACTAAATGCAAATCGCCTGTGCCAAGATTATGCATTTTTCTTACGAGGGTGAAAATATTTTCCCCACTTTTAACTTTGACATGCAAATATGTACTTGCTAAAACCTTGTTCTTATGCAAACAAGGCAGGTGGGAAATATTTTTACATGTCAGGAATATGTTCCAACTTGGTTTCTCACATTCCCAGAGTTACTTAAAGCTTCCTACTGTGCTCACATTAATTGTACCTGTTCTGTGCTTACATATATTTATATGGTATATTTTCCAAGATTATATAAAATACTCTAATTCATGCTTTAGACTAGAATTAGCCTAAATTACAGTTTACAATTTCTGTCTCCTGGGGTGGTGCTCAGGCTGATTCTGGTTCATGCATGAGCAAATTATTTCTTAAATATGAATTGCAGAAAAAAATAAACTCTTGTGGTTGCTTAGAAACCATTACAGATACCCAGGTGACAGATGTAGTTTGTATTGCCGGATTAAAGGCCTAAGAATCTTTCACACCCTGAAATAACAGTGCTCCACAATGCTACCAAGGATGTCCTGTGCCAAAGGCAGCAATGAATAGGAATAAAAGCCCAAACAAAGCACCAAGAGCAACAAATGCGAGCTGGAGTGCAGAGACCCACTGCAGGCATCGAGTAAGTTGCTCGAGAAATGGCTCCCGAGAGAGAGGAGTGACCACTAAGGGCTGGAGGTAGTAATCGTTGCGAACCGATGTCAAACCCAAGGCAAACTCATCTCCATCGGAAAGGGCATCGGACACCCACTAAGATCTCTCAGTATATGTGACTTTAACATGCAGCTGTGCCCATCACTGGAATGTCTGGAAATCTTCCTTCTGCTGTGACATCGTATGATGTTCATTTTACAGCAGGAAAATTGAGTGTGGACTCTTTGATTTGCTCAAAATCAGACAGAACAGGAACTTGAGTCCAAGTATTACAGGGAAAAAAAAAACCTGTGTTTTTCCTCTGAACCTTTCTTCTTCCTCCATCCACTGTGTTTTCACGTGGCAATTGTCTGAAGCAGCTCTGGTATGCTTAAATTGCATGATTGCCTCCACCTAATTCCTAGTGAACATGCTTACCAAACAACCAGAGAGACCACTAAACGACATCTTTTGTTGGCGTCTGAAACAAAAGAATATGCCTTATGCACTCCTACTCCAGGCTTCACTTATTTCCCCAAATCTGGAACAGTTTCACTGGGCTTGCCTGCCTTCTTCAAGCTCCCTCCCTGCAACCAACCCCTCTAGACAGCCTCTCCCATCTTTATTAATTCCCACACTGTGAAATGCTGCTTTATTCCTTGTCTGGTTGGAGCAGTAGAGGAGGAAAGAAATCTAATTCTCTATTTGTAAGGAAATTCTCTGTACAATCTCATCATAATCTTTAGTTTCTTCCTTTCTAACTCCTTGGGCAGACTCTGATCAGGACAAGAGCCCGTAAAGCACAGGGCATTTTCTCCCCAGTTCTGCCATTTAAGTAGAAACACACTGAGCCTCAACACAGGAAAGCGTATTACTAGTCCACACCGAAGAAAACATTTTTCAAAAGAAAAAAATGTTTTCCCAAGACAAAAGTTTTGTCCTCCCCATTAGTGTGTCTACAGAAAATGTTTGTTTCTAGTGAATCGTCTTGGGGTAGAAAAAGGATTTTCCCATTCCTCCTCCTGCTTTCACTCTGTTATTTTAAAATTGTATATTCATATGGATCACAGATCACAGATGTCATTGTTTCCAATTTGCAACAGGTATGAAACCTCAGATTTGGTATCCTGGGAAGGGCTCTCCAATGGAAGCAAAAATTGGTCCCCATTCCTCCCTTTTAGGGGAGATTCACCTACCTGACCTGAGCTATCTTGAAAGTTGGGTAATTAGCCAAAGTTAATTGTCTTGTCTGCTTCTAGGGTGATGAGGAAAAAAGGAAGAAAGAGAAAAAGAAGGGGAGGGAGAAAGAGAACGTGAGAAGGAAAAAGGGAGAAGGGGCATGATTCATCTTATTGAAGACAAGCGAGATGAACCTCTGAGTCGAGATGCCTCCTCTTCACTCACTAGAGGAGGAATTTAACAGTACCTTAATTATAAGCCTAAAATTTAGAAGGTGAGAGTCAGGTGAATCTTACTGCATCTTTCTGCTCTATTTCTGAAATCAAAAAGTTGTGTTTTCTGGAAAGGAAAACCTGTGTAGGAAGTGCACCCTTCCCCTCTCGTGACACACAGGGTCCCGATCACCTGTGTACGCTGGCACCATTGAGGTAAGAGCATTTCTGTGGAGTTCCCCCTCACAGGTACCAAGGCAGCAATAGCAAGAAATTTCAGGTAGACACATTCCTTTTTTACTCAGTAAAGATGGACTTAAGCACATACTGGTTAGTCTGCCAGACTGGCCTCTGTTTCTTAAAACCTCTGTGGGTGCTGAGCATCCTTCTCCGAGCCACTGGCTTTCTGGGGAAAGCACCCTAACCAAAATTGCTAGCTGAACTGAGGACTTGCCTGGAGGCTAAATGTGGGATACATACAACAGCCAGGACTGCAGCTGGGATCTCCTGGGTCTCAGGGTACTGCTTAAGACATTACACCTTCTTTGACTGCAAGAAAGGTCAAAATGCCTTTCCCCAAATGTGGCTCGTCTGCACCTCACTCCACAGGGTACGTGCAATTTTGCAGCTAATTCAAAAGGGCTTTGAAATAAATATGATACATACACAAATTGGGCTAACCTGCTTCTAAAGGGATGCAGTTTGTGCCAGACATCACTGCTAGTGCTGTTTGTAAGTATATTGATTAAATTAGGAGGCATACATATTCACTGACATATTCATACATATTCATTGACTCAAACAAGGGTACTGCATGTAATGTGGTATTTAAAGCAACATAATATCTGATCACAAACTGAATTAACAAGGAATGATTTTACTATATAATATTCTAATCTTCCTGCATTTTCAGCTTCATTACCTAAATAATTTGTTCTGTCATGTAGCCTAAGTAATTTGAGCTGGCTGCAAATTACTTGCCTCTGAACACCTGCAGCTTACAAACGCTGCAATTCTACTAAACTGAAAGCTAGTGGCAGCACAGCTCTGCCCATTCCATTAATACACTAGGTGAAGTGGCCATCTGTCCACTCATATATATATTAAAGTACTTAAACCCCATGTACTTGTAAGGATGACGGCTGGTTGGTAGATGTCCGAGGCATTTTTAGAACACACAATAAGTGTTTTGATCAAGAGCTGCTGGAATTTACCTGCCCACTCCTCGTGTGAAAGGTTTGGTTATTCTGTATACAATGCCCACCATAACAGCATGCTGGCCACAATCGGGCCCGCTGGAGATTACAATGATAGAGCTAGTAACAAGTAGCTCCCAAGAAGAACTAACCAAGCCTGGTATCCCAGAGATCTGTGTCTCATGATTGGATTTTCTGGGGTCCAGTAAGGTTGAAATTCCAGCAGAAGGCTTCCCAGCACATGGGACACTCCTTGTGTCTTTCTCTCCTTCACAGATTCTGCAATGTATAGCTGAGCCCAGGCTGCACAGTGTCCCTCAGTGGAGTATTAGTTGGGTATCTTTCTGGGTATGTTTTTCAAATTTTTGTGAAACATGTAAGAACACATCTTGGGGACTGCTGATGCTCTCGAGCTTGCCTGAAATGGTTTTGGAAATGAGGAGGATTGGGGTGATGGGTAGAAAAACAGACAAACACAAACAACCTCTCCAAGCCTTGTTTCCTTAGGAAATCACACTAGTAATAAAATAAAATAAATACTGAGGTTATGCTGGTACAAATCCTTTGAAGTCTGTGGGTGTGATGGGTGGAGTAGAAATGAACGTGGCCACCAAAGTATTAATTAAAAGTGAAGTATGAGCAACACCTCAAACACACAAGGCAGAAATGCTGCAATAGGAAAGACTAGATCTTTGGGCCCAAACACAGCTGAATCCCTCTTAGTAGGTCACTTGATACTGTGCAGCAACTCCCTAATGCTAAAAACATTCGGCTTCAAAGAGTATTAAAGGAGATGCACGATAAATAGTATGGAACCACCTGAGCACTTTTGGGGCTTGGAAGACTGACTTTTAGAAATAAATCTAAATTCTTTTGACCTCTGTTACTGATTTAGAAACATGGAAGGGAAGAGTGCAGTAAGAGCTCAAATTCTCATGCCAGGATCACTGACATGTATGTTTAGTGTTTTACTTTAATTCAAGAAATTTTACTTACACAAATTTTAATTTAAAGAACTAAAGCCTTGATATTACATGAAGCACTGGCATCAGCACAAAGATACCTGGACACCTAATGAAGGAAGTCTATGTGGAAGATGGTTTGGGTTCTCTAACAGGCAAAACTATTTCTGTGAAGTTGTTGCGGTGAGGTCTCTATGTATATTTTGAATGCTATATTCAAATAGAAAATTGCTGAAAAAACCCTAACAGACCATCATAAGATTCTTAATCCTTATAAAGAAAAATTAAACCAAAACAAAATCCCAACGCAAAAAATCTAGGACTTCTGCAAGTGTTCAGGAGCACAAACAAGTTAAAAAACGATTTAGGGTTTTCAGAGAAACTCAGATGATGTTTGCTCCCTCTCAGTCACATGTGCAACACTAAGTGCTCTTTATTTCCCTTCTGTGTAACAGTCTTGTATCTCTCCACTGTCTTGGCTTTATCCATCCAGAAATATTCTCATTCTTTTTTGATCCAGCAATGCAACTTGGTATCTCAACATTTGTAACACCAAGCAACTGAAGACCTACTTTATCTTGTACTTTCGAGGAAAAAAGACCAGCAATCTAGTTTGCAGCTGGTCATGTTATGGAACTGTACCACAGACTATAATATTAAACCACTGAACTACAAAGCCTAGGCTGAAAATAATCAGTACTGCCACAACCAGACATGGTCAGTTGTTTAGCAGCACAGAAAAACAGTTTTTTGGAGAATCAATCTCTCAATTACTTCCCAGGGCATATAACTAACATCTTCCCAGTTTGTGAAGTCTAGGGAATTCCGAAAACTCCATCTTAGTCACTACTTTCATGAACTTAAACACAAATCATGAAGATGGCTCAAATACACAACAAGAGATGTACGCTGTAGCAAGATAGAGAATAATACTAACTCTTTTGAGGAGAAAATAAAACCAAGAAAAAACAAAGCACCAACTCTGAATACAAATTCTATCTTTTTCTAGTGGACAAGAAGATTCATTTACCAGACACATCACACAGGCACAGTAATGGGGGAAGAAGGAAGGGAAAAGTGTTGCTATGCAATGTCCTATGCATTTCAAAACCAAAGCATTTGAAGACTAGTTTCATTATTTCAATATGGTCAGAAGAGATTTCCAAATTTCATAAACCACCAATTTTGTTCCATAATGTTTTGACTTCTTTCTTTCTTGGTGGCTCAGGTGATTATGAATAAACATTTAACCGTTTTATTCCCCTCTTCTTCTCTGGCTGAAAATTAACAATAGCTATACTGGCTGTGATGAACACAGCTCGGAGTATGATTAATTTAAATACCGGGCTAAATGTAGTTCTTGTTAAATAAAGCAATTCAGATAAAGTTTTTCACAAGAAAACACACTGACACTGCAATCATGTGACTCTCTTTAATGAAATATAGTAGGTTTAATCAAAGTCCTGAACTGCATGTCAAGAAATAGATATTATAATCCTCACTCTAGTGCTGATTTGCTGTGTGAATGTGGACACTAGTTGGTGTCTCATTTTCTCTATCTACATAATCAAGATAATCAAGATGTCTACTTCTATCTACAGCTGTCTTAGGTGACTGGTACTTATTGCCAAATCTTGGGTCTTGGACTTATGACCCAGGAAACTAGTGAGCAGACCTCCAGACAAACAAATCCCCAGCGTTTTGCATCGCTTAGATAAAAGCTACCACAAAACTGTACAATAGGACTGCTACTTACCTGAATTTTATTAGCTTCCTTTTTTAACTTTTAAAAACAAAGCTTACAGGCTTAATTACACAGCTACAAAACACTGCTCTTGACAAAATTACATAAAACACAAGTTTCAGGAGCAACATAGGTGTGAGCTATTGCCACAGTAACTGCCAACACTGACTTTTTCTGCTCTGATTTGCTACTACATTTATTCAGTAAGCAGTGAGCTAGTGCTTATGTCAATCCATGCTGTATATTTTTACAGGATTCTAGAGTTCACTCAGGTTTTGACATTCCTAATTTCTTCCTACAGATAAACATTAACCTTGGGCATTTATGAAGAAGAACACCTGCAGCAGGGGCATAAGCACAGTTCTACTATGATACAATCTATGCCATGCTGCTGTGCTGCTAGAACAAACAAACGCATAGTCTGTCAAAAAAAAAAAAAAAAAAAAAAAAAAAGAAAAGAAAAAGAAAAAAAGAAGTGAGCTTTAGGCCAAGATGCATGTGCACCTTGAGGCGAGGAAAGTGCCCTTTTATACTCAATCACACTGAGGTTTCTCGTAGTCTTTGCAACTTATTTTTCTACTACATGGGGAAAAGCAAATGTATGCTCCTGGTGTTTGCATGTTGCGTTTGCATTTTGTAGTATTAGTGGAGAGGAAAACAAAGTGAAATCTGTAGGAGAACATAACGCAGAATGCACTTACTTGCTAGAGCTAGCTGGACAATACTGAACGCATTCTCCTCCCCTCTCACCAAAAAGAAGCCTGTACTGAAAAGCTTGAAATGTATTTGTACTTCTGTCCAATTTCCCAATTCTCTGGAAGAAACTAATACAGACTTGATTTTAATAAAGAAGGTCTTTTAATAATGCAGCATTTCAGAGTGAAAATCTAAAGTACCTCTGACATTTGCTCCACAGATTAATGCAGAAAGTCCCCATTTTATATGAAATTTCCTACTCTCAAGTGTTGGATCTAGGCTTCTGAAGACTAAAATTTGTTAACTCAAACACTGCCCTCCCACCTTCTGTTCCCTAATTAAACGTACTGCCTTAGGGGAGCATCTCAACATTTGTTTGTGTGCTTGCAGTTGGAAAACAAAGAAGAACTTACCAACCACTTGTAAATTTTAAGCACCACTTTACCAAGTCAGCTACAAGTATCACAGCATAACAACCTTTACCTGAATTATTTTTCATAGGCTGCAAATAGTTTTAAATGATCAACACTTTGAAGGCAATCATTTTAGTCCCTATTACAAAGTGTATAGTTACTGTATGCAGGATTATGAGCGTAACTTAGTTGCTAGCTAAATTAGACTTAACGTTCATTAAGGAAAGACCTTTTACTAGCTTGTTAGAACAGTGGTAAAAGGGTACTTAGAGAGTCTTAGATTTCCTTTTATGCAATATGAAAACTCCTTAATTCGATTTTGTTAAGAAGTTACCTACACTTGTTCTATCCATTTGCAAAATTACATCTCAGTTCAATGGTCTCATTAGGCTATCTACTAGCACAAATCAAATGACACCTACAGTTACTAGATTTAAAAAAAAAAAACACCTGGAAAGAGCTAATCACTTGCAACACAGTGTCAAAATTATTAACAATTTCAACTAAATTCATTACCAAGGTGACAGGCTCCTGTATCATTAAGGGGACATTAGGTCAGTGAGACTACACGCAGCAGCTAACTGTGGCTAACACGGCAATTTCATTCCTTCTACCCATATGCACATAGCTTTCAGATCAAGGATTAATAATTCCTAACACTACTACTTAGAAGGTTGTCTCTAGTTAACAACCCATCACCACCACGTGTTCTCTATCACAGTGCACACACTCTCTTTTATACTTCCTATTCGGCCAAGTCAGGTTTCACTTTAATAGTTAGTGCCCCAGAGATAGCAACAGACAGTTTGGGAAAAGGAATATGGAATGAAGTCAGAAGAGGTAACAAAGCAGAGGGCAACCCAATAAGGTAAATGTCCCTTTAAAGAAAGTATTTGTTATGATTGAGCTTTGTCCTGCCCATTTTGCCAGGCTGCGCAAATTTTATTAAGGGTTTGGCCTCTGCAGAAATTGCAGGATGTATCACTGCGTATATTGAGAAATGGGACTTTGTACGATTAAGTTTAAGCCAGGCAAACCTGGCTGGTGCAGAAGCCACTTCCTTACAAGAGAGCTGCACTTTGATGAAAAAGCACTCAAAACCTGCGTTTCCTTCTAGAAGAAAAAATAGCAGGGAAAAACAAGTATTTCACCCAGACTAGAAACTCCATCATTCTGAAGTGACTACATCTGCATTTTTAAGATATTTTATTTGTCTTTTTGGCTGTACATAAATTTGATGTCATTAAAAAGGCTGCCTTTGATGCTGTATGCCAAGTAGAATCATTAGTTTCTCACAAAGGTACACTCTAAATGTCTAGTTTAAATTTTCATTTTCACATGATTCATCTAAGAGATGAACAATAACAACCAAAACCAACTTCAGAACTCTAAACAGTGAAAAGCCTTTTAGCTGCACTCACTCATTAACTCCCTCCAACACCTCCATTCTGGGTTCACAGGGCAGCCAATGCTGAGCGTGAATTCTGCAATTCCTTCTGTGATATACAGCTATTAGAAGCAAACCACAACCAGATTCCCTCAAACCTCACAAAAGAGGTTGTTCTGAAGTCTGCATCCTGCATCCTTCTGGCTGACATGGGGTCACTTCTGTAATCCAAGTATGCTTTCCATTGCCACTGTTTCTCGTGTGTATGTGTTGCATAGTCACAGCTCCTCTTCGTGAGTCCTCTTCAGAGGTCATTAGAGATTTAATGAAACTGAGGGACACTCCAGAGGAAGCAGCTTCCTCAGCAAATGTAGCTTCAGCTACTCATCTAAGTTTTGAAGGGAGGGGAGCACAAAATAAATTAATTATACCTACATTTTCTCCATTTAAAAGAAAATGCCACTGAAGTCCAAAACCAAGCAATGATTTACAGCTGATACATGTTTCCTGATATATATTGAGACACTAGAAAGTACAGACGTCAGCAAGAGTTTATAGCCTTTTTGTGACACAGGGCCAAATCCCTGCTGAATGAATAACCAGGTGCTTCTTTCAGCCCCTGCCACATCTCAGAGGGAGCAATATGTACGTATGTGGGATCAAGAGGAAGGCTACATCACTTCTACAGCAACTGCGCAGATGACAGCCTGGACAATGAAAAAGTGATGCAGAGTATAATTTTGCTGTCACTCTTCCCTAACACCTGTACAACTTCTCTGAACGCTTCATCATACTGCTTTGGGTAAGAGACCTACACACTCCCCCCAACACTGACCATTTGCTCGAGACGGCCCCGATAGGTTGCAGGCACCCTCGCCAGACCCTGCTACCACACAGCTCTGCAAAACCAGACACCTGCACACACTACACCAAGCACAGCCACACGTGCTTCTTGCGAATGGCAATGTTTGCCTACCCGCGGCTTTCGTACCAGAGTCTAGAACGGGCTTTACAAGGCATTTCTGTCGTACTTCAAACTGACTCCCTTCCCCTCCTCTCGATCACTGACTGCATCACTCTGGTTTCACGGTGATAGAATTTTTTGCTTTGTCATCTCAGTGGCAGTTTACTGTCTTGCATGATGTTACATGATGGTCCTTCATCTCTATGAAGCGGGCTGGGGCTGCCCGGCTGGCCAAGGACTAGGGGGACCCATGGGAGGGTGACCAGCTCTGCCTGTCTGTTGTTGGGCACACATTTTTCTCCTCCCTCAGATAGTCTCTTGTAGAAGGGCACAGAAGGAAAACATGCAGGATGATATCAGACGAGATGGAAATTTTATAGGCTCTGGCTTATGACAAAACCACCATCAGTCTGTCAGTCTCAGAAACACTCCTGCCAGAGAGAAAGTTTTTTTTGCCCAACATGTTCTTCAAACCATGTATTACAGTGTTGCCCCCCACCAACCATGCTCATACCATCTCACTGGACTTGGCTCTGGTTTTGTGCTTCTTTGTATCCTCACAATGTCTGTATATACTAGAGTGTTTGAAAACTGTCTTCATTGTGTGACAAGGATCTTGAAAGAAAAAAAAAGTTGCCCACAAAAATGTTTTAGAAAATTACAAGCTTGTGAAACGAAAAGGTCTAGCAAAAGCTCTTCCTTTGCAACAATCAGATTAGGTGCTACGACCTTCATTAAAACCTTTTCTTTTGCCTGCTCATTTCATAGCATTCAATTTCCTGCCTCTCAGTGATTAAACCAAATGAAAGGTAGTAGATAAAGCAAGTTTGCCTGCTGTTTCAAACAGATATATTAATACTTCATGCTTAAAAAGCTTTCAAAGTGTCTTCAGACACTGATTAACAAACATTGTACATAAAACCATGTCTGAGGTCAGACTGTGCAGCCGATATGTTTCTGAAACCTACCACAACAGCTCTATTGCAATGCTGTGCGCATAGGCTACCTCCACTGCATACATTAAGGAAGCTTAAAGTTAAGCTTCACATATTTTGAACACTAACAAAGTCTACTTAATGGCAGTCTTCAAAATGACAGTGGCCTCCTAATCTGCTGGAGATAAAGAAGTGCCAAGATTAATGATTACATAAATGCATCACAGAGCCCAGAAACAATAATCAGCTCTTCTGTTGTTATTTGTGTACAAAGGCTATTAGAGTCATCTGACATTCCAAAATCCAATTTGAAGTTGTTAAACCCCTTTCATGTACTTATTTGAGGTTGGAAAACCAAGAGGTTCAAAAACGGAAAGGAAGGGTTTGATTTCCTAATTCTTCAACCCAAGCTAAATCTCTCTAAGAAATGCAAAAAAATAAGCTTTTAAACAATGCCTGGAGTAACCAATATTGCTGTTGAAGGAATAATACAAATAAACCCCTAAACATGTTTAGATAGCAAATTTTAAAATAATGACTACAAGCAAACCAAGTAACTATTCTATAGGAAGAGATCCCATTGAGTTGAGGGTGTCACCGACATCAGCTGTGCAATTCTGACAATAGTGGCCATCTCCAGCAAATCAGCAGGGTGAGAAACCATAGGTGCTCAGGCACCAAACACCCATTTCAGTCTAGTCATGGACTCAGTGAGAATTCACTCTCTGAATTCATACGGGCACAGTACTGCTTGCAAGAGACCAGACGGCTCTTTGCAAAATAAGGCAAAAGACAGGGCTGACTGCAGCCTCTCTAAATATCATACAAACAATTATTTTTCCACAAAAATCCTTTAAAATTCAAAACAACCCTCTGCTTCTGACAGAAGACTGAAAAGCAAGCTTAGAAACAAAATGAAAAAGTTGGTCTTCTGGTTCCTGTGTTGCTCCTTCACCTCCACAGATGGCACAGAGAATGGGACAGGAAAAAAGGTGGCTACATTCCTGCCCTCTCCATCTGATCAACGAGTCATGCCCCTGCCACGCCGGGCCGGCTGGGCAGCTGGGAGCTCCCTCAGCAGCCGCGTGTGCAGCGGGCAAAGGGGCACGCTGCACACCGTGCTGCCCTCTCAGGGGAGCCGTCGACTACAATCCCATTTGTAGCACAAATCGCTGCAGCCCTGCACGCAGAATTCTCCGCTGGCTTCAGAATTCACAGAAAGGGCGGCTGAGCATGCCCCGGCCCTCGGACAGACCCACAGACCAACTGCCGCAACTGGGTCTCGTGGGCGATGAGCTGGGCCTTGTGCTGAAATGGCACTTACAGCAGCCACTGCCCTTCTGGGGAAAGGACGAGTCCGGGAGCAATCAGCCTCTGGAGGCCACAGGCCCTGCTCCCCCAGCTTGGTGGTGACTTTCTCTCCTTGTACGAAGGGAGAGGCGAGGTGACAGCTGTGATCCAAGCTAAGGAAGGTCATCACAAGAATACGTGTAGAGGAAGGGCAAGATGCTGACCATCACAACCAAGCTTGCATGGCGGCAGATCCGAGGCAGGCTTTCTCCTTCCCTGTTATGACACTGGTAGTAAAACAGCCTCAGTTTCTTGTACAGCCGAACGGAACCATTACAGACCATGTGCAGAAGTTTTTCCTTTATGGCTGTGAAGTGATTTTCTAGTGTTCCCTAAGGTAAAGTCAATTAAGTGATAACTGCATCTGTGCAGAGAGTATTCAAAATGCTAATACCCCCACCCAGATAAGTCTTCAACTTTGCCTGCTTATTTATCTACAGCTCCTAGAAATTATTGCCATGAATGCTCCAGTGCCTTCACTCATTATCTTTGCAATCCCTGCTTCTCCCTAACAAAAAGGCAAAAGGCACAATGCATAAGAGCTGTACCACTCTGGCCACACTGCAAAATGATACAAGCAAAAAAGTATCAGCTGATCTACTGCAGTGTAGCTACTGGTATATTTTGCTGCTCTCAAAGTTGATTCAGCTTTTCAGCTAACCTATAGAGGTAAGAAAATCTGCTACGATATCGGAGGCTCACATACTCTAGAAGTAACAACAGTTTGCATCTCGAATTATCTAACATGATTTACCACTCACAGAAAATAAAAGCTATCATGTTTGGCATTGTGTTATTTGGCTCTAAAATTGCAATGTTTGTTATCTTTGCAATGGTGATAACACAGTGCTGGTCTGAGGTACCTGGCTCTAAGATGGCTGCCTTACCTCAACGTGGGATGACTCATGTTACATAAGTCTCTGGCCTCGTGTGTTCAACGTGTCCCCATGTTTTTAAGTGAAACACGCCCCCCCACATTGAAGCTGAAAAACACAGTACTGAAAAAAAAAAAAAGGAACTTGATGTGCTGACTTCCCATCAACATCTATACGGCTGCCTTAAGACTTTGTTATTTATGTTATCTTTATAAAAATCACAAAATTGCAAAATGGCCACCAGAAAAACTCAAACAGAGAATACTGACATCTTTTTCAAACAAGTCTGACAGTACAATAAGGTGAAGACAATTGCATGTCCCACAGAACAGGGCAGAGTACACACATTGTGTAGAATATGAGTATGAACAGGAGATTACAGAATAACATGATTGAGTCAACGATGCTAAATGAATTTGACCAATTAAAAGGAAAAGAACAACTTGCTTAATGCTAGGTTCTAGAGGCCAAATCAACCAAAATGGTTGAAGCTGGCAAGTAGTGAATGTATTGGATTTGTGTTTCCTCAAATAAAGAAGCCTTGATAAAAGTAAGAAGAAAATAATAGAAACAGCACCTGTATTATTGCAATCATTTTATCCAAAGACAATCCAAACCATTTAATGAGCTAAAGTTCATCACTTTGTCAGGACAAGAAAACAACCTTGTAACCAGAGCTGAATGAAGCCATACAATAATGACAAATATAATCTCTCAGACCTTTCAAGACGGTCTTTATCCATCATTCTTGCTGATGTTTCTTTCTATGCTTGTGTTCTGCATGCATCAGAAAGCAGACAAGAACGAATGCCTAAAGTTTCCCTACTCCTGAATGGAGCATTCATTAAGTAAAATAAGCTTCTCTAAGCAAGCATTCCAAATGAGTGTAAAAAAATTTGACAAAATGAAGAATTATTGTTCATTGTGGTACTTGACTCTCCAGAGAGAGAGGCAGCTGTTGTTCTTACTCTAGCAATTTATTAACCAGCAGTACAGCTGTAACAATGCTCCTGGTAGCACCTCAATGGTTAACAGCCAGATTCTTTCCAAATCTGTAGGTCCTAAAGTATTGTTCACAAAACATTGCTAGAAGTTCCAAGTTGAATAAAAAATACAAACAGATATATCACAAGCCTTAACATCGGGGCAGAACATCCCTGTGGAAGAAATCTATGTTTGGGGAGTTACAGGCACTTTACACAGAAAGCACAAGTTTTTATTTATATTATTGCAGCACAAGTTAATGCCAATTAAGTAGGAGAGTCACTTTGGATTTAGCACAGAACCTGGCCCAGGGCACTGGCACACAGAATAGAAATAAATACTAATCATGCTTGCTCACACTGAGAGGATTAGATAACTACAGACGTAGGAAATTAAAACCACAACAAGATGACCCCACGCTCATGATTTCCCTGTTGTACCAGATCAGTCAATATGAATAATCGACAATGTAAATTGAAATCCTCAGATAAAAATAACGGCTTTACCGCTTTATTTCTCTTCACTTGCACATAAATTGAGTTGACTATCTCTGACAATGCCATGGTTTAATATTCTAAACACACTATCTCCTTTAACAATGCCTGGAATAGAAACAAGCTGCTGAGCCAGATCCTCAAGGGGTGAAAATCAACATTGCTACACTGGCTTCAGTGGAAGCACATTGATCTCCACCAGCTAAAGCTTTGGGCTCTAGTGGGCAATTAGGTTTCTATTATATGTTAATTTAAATAATGTACCACAGAACATTTGCTGTACAATAAACCAAATCTACATTCTTCTGTGGAGAAGAACAAGCATTTGCTGTAGCATGATGAGAGTTATGGATTCTGGTTTCAAAGAGCAGGATGAAGTTTCGGTATAAACTACTCCTCATAATAACATTTTAAAACCTGCAATTATACATACTATAGTACTTTAGGAAGCCTGTAATTATTTGGTAAGTTCTTACCAATGTCTAGTCTAGATTGTAATTGCTAACAGTGCCTCCTTCAAAGGAACTAGTGACTATGTTAAAATCTGGTTTTTGTTAGGTTTCTACTATACAACATGGCTGTGCTGTAATGTTATGATCTACATTCAGTGGATGAGGAAAACCAAACTGATTTATGTCCCAATCTTGAGAATTTGAGCGAGGCCTGAACAAAAACACGAATACACCAATCCCACACACGTGTCTTTTGAGGCTTCTGAGATGGCCAGGTTGGAACAGGGACTGTGGCTGCAGGGACGCAGGCCAGAGGTTTTTCACAAAAGTTTATGGCACTGAGGATCAGCTGCAACACCCTATCACTCTCCCAGTGAGACCTCGTGCTCCAGCCAGAAAACCAAAAAGCAGAAAAGTAGGGGGGCAGGGTTCAGCCACAAAGACAGCAAAAAAGATTTTCAGGTGGTCATAGGGCAGTTCAGGCGAGAAGATATCCCTGTGTAAAAAATGTTAACAGCAGTTGTTAAAACAATATTCTCTTCTGTAGCAATTTCTTAAGTACGAGAACTCCTTCTTTCAGTCTCCTTCTAAATGTCATTAGCACCCTTCCTGCCTTAGTCATCAATAACCAAGTTATTAGCATGCCAAGGTCCCTACTTAAAGTTTCTGGACTTCTAATGTAGTCAGGATGAGGGCATCATTCCACACTTACAGGTTCTCTGATGTTGCAGTCCTTCAAGTGAAGCAGCAGGATACAATATATTCTATTTTGAAAGCTAAAAGCACACATCAGCACAGCAATTTGGAAGCTCTCCGAATGCCACTTTTGAGAGAGGGATAAGCAAAACATGGGTTCTCCCCATATGTATGACTCTCACACTAAAGTCACAGAAGAAAGTTCCTAGAGATAATACTTCAGCTAAAGACTAAAAAATATGCATGCAATTCCATTTTTTGTTTTCTACCGAACCACTCAAGGCAGAAAGTCAAAGTAATGAGTGCTCACATAGGTCAGTGGGGTATAAAGTGAGATGTGGCATTAAGCTGCGCACTTAAGTTACGTAATTCCCTTTATAAACATACTTATCCTGGTAATAGTGCTCTTCTCTGGTTGCATTTAAAACTCCTCAGAAATAGTTTAATTTCAAACAGAAAAAGCTATTATAGAGTCAAGCATTTTTAATGATAGCAGCCACACAAGAAAAATTTGCCATACGAGAAAGTTCTAAAATGTCACCACAGTAAGAACTCAACCAAAGCTTCCCCTGCACTCTGGACTCCTCAGCTGCCCCCTCACCATGCTTTGGGTGGGCTCTGCAGACATGAGGAAAATTCAAAACATGCAATCTGCACTTGAAAAAATGAAGAAACTAGAACTGATTTTGGTTAAGGTTCTGATGAACGCAACCCCACTAACTCCACAAGCATTTTAGCCCACAGGAATCTCCAGTCACTGAACAGAGTAGGCCTCCTCTCCCTCTCCCCACTACTCCTGGTGCCTGTACAGCTGCACTGCAAGAGCCACATGAGGCAACGACTCAGGTTGAAACTGTTCTTTGGGGGATTAACTTTAACCTGAATCAGTTTCCTGACTTAATTCCCCATGTGACTGCGGAGGTGCCGCTTGTGCTCACACAAGGGAGGGGTGCATCTGTTTGGCAATGCCAGCTTATGGGAGGTTAAAATACTCACAGAACTAAAGTGTTAGTCTGCTACACCAGGAAGAGGAGATTTGGGGTAGCAGGCAGAAGGACAAGGATTACAGGGTTGGTTTTCCAAGAAACAGAATAGTTTATGAGTAAGTCATTGGTTTCTATGTCCAGTATTGCTGTGAAACTTTAAGCAAGTCACTGATTTGATGTGTCAATTCTTCAGCTGTGAAATGAGGACAATGCTTTCTTACATCACCAAAGTGTCGTAAGTTGAAAATTAATGACCGAGGTACTTGGACACTGGTGCTGAGGGCCAAGTCAGTACGTAGCTACAAGACCTGAGTGATTAGTGACAGGGAGGGGCTAAGGAATCAACATATTATTTTTGGTGGACTATTTCCTTAGAGGATAAATGAGAGTAACTGCTACTTACTTGATTGCAAGGAATTGAAAGAGCTCTCTGTAGCTCCCTCGTGGGTGGACACCTGAACAATTAAATAGCTATGACCTAATTTTAGACAGAAACCTTATGTCACACGGAATTTACAGGGAGGTGTCTTCTCTATGTGCAAAAATAATTGCACTGTGGAAGGATAGTTGACCAATGTGTTAATTTAGCTGCACAACACTGGGACTGTATCCCATTCTCCAATTCCAGAATTTCTGACCGTAAGATACAACTGCATGATACAAAATATCATTGGATTAGGTCTGAGAGAAAGTCTGTGAACACACTGCTTCCAGCATCAGAACAACGGGGTCAGTGTAAGGAAAAGTTTACAGAAACAGAAATGTAAAGGGGGCAGGTAATGCTGTAATAAAATCTCACCTTCTGTGTGATAGAAACGATGGAGTATCAACCCAACGGGTTTTGTATGATGCTCATACACACCAATGATACTAAAAGCGCCATTATTATGCACATTGAGCATCAAGTGATAGAATACACACTCCAATTCGAAAAGAAGTTGTTCCAACAGGTTGTTCTCCTCACAATTAAAACCTGTCCTTTCTTTCTAGCCTGCATTTTCCGGCCTTCTTTCAGAAGAATATGGGAAATATTTCTTCCTCTCAGGCTAATGCAGGACTGCTACTGCAGGATTGGGAAGATCTGACTCCCAGTCCCTGTGCTGTCACAAGGATTGTGTGTGACACCCAGGGCAAGTCATGAAACTATCAGAGAGTTATGTGTACCTCAAAATTCTGTAGGATGGGTAGGTCTCACTGAAAACACCAGCAGTTAAATGATTAAATAGCTTCATAGAGCTGGCCACATGCCTTTCTGTAATTCAGTTTATACCTGTATAACATTAGGATTGGAGGCTTCTTATCTGTGAGGATCCATTAAATACCGTATTGTGCTTGGATACATCAATAGGAATAGAAGCCATGTAAATACTTAAACAGGTAAATAGTGTTTCCAGTCTTATTGAGCTTATTAATGTCTCAAGAGCTTATTATATGTCCTTGCTAGATTAGAGAGCACATATTCAAACAACAAACACAAACATAAGGAAAATAAGAATCTGCCACAGAAAGCTTTAAAGTTGAAATATCAACCTCAGGGTTTTAGATCCTCTTTTATGATTTTGAGACATCAGGCTGATGATTCTAAAAGTCCCTGGAAAGGGATAACACTGAAATTCCCTTTCCTTGGTCCTCAGGGCCAGGGGATCAGCCCTAAATAATCATTATTATGAAATTGTATCAGTGGGTTTAAAAAAAAAACAACAACAACAAAAAAAAAAAACAGAACATCAGTAGAAAGTGAAAATCCTGCACTATCTGTATTGCACTGAAGACCGCTTAAATACAAGGCAGGCTAAAATCTCTGCAGGCAGTCTGGCAGTTTGCAGTTAAAATGCTGGGAATGCATAAGCATTATTGGCCTCCCAAAGCAGAGCCTTCCAGTTTTACCGGCAGAGTTAAGCACCCCGTAAATTGTACCCAAAACTCAAATCCTCAGTGTTGCATCTGCTTTTGTTCAACTTTATTTTCTGAAGTCTTGTGGTTAGGCAATGAAATGTGAATCTGTTGATTCCTGGCTATGACACAGGCTTCTTGTGTGGCCCAAGCCAAGTCTCTTAAGCTATACTTCAGTCCCCTACTTGTGAAACAGGTAAAACGCATCCCTCAGTGATGTTTTATGCATAAATTAACTTGTGGAAGCCGGTTTTTCAAAGAGTTCACTAATTAACATTATAGACAACCCTATAGATAAAGAGATTGTCAGAGGGCTCTGTCTGGCAACCCTGGCCCAGGGAGAGAGCACATTCCAGAAGTGATGATAAAATCTGCATACAATTCCAGAAAACCAAGTTTATTGAATTCCACAAAGTGATTTTTTAAGAATGTGCACTTCTCGGTAACATATAGTAAGGATTTCATACAATGTAGGGCATCTCCTACATTTAGTTTTATTTGGAATGAAATGCCACCATCAGTTTTCAGCACAATTTATATGTGTTATCTCAACAAAACTTTACTGGAGAAATTCTGAAACATTTAGTAACCTTCGAACAAAGAGTTTAATGGTGGACACCCTGTTTTCCACAAATATACATTCACAAGTTACTGGAGAATGCAAAGACAGTTCTACAAAAGTCACATTGATCATCATATATTTTCAGATGTAACCTCAACAGGATAGATAATATATTTTTTCCTGTGTTTATACAGTGCCTACTATCTGGCTTGTCCTTAGAACATGGAATAAAGTCCACAAGTAACTGCATTTTCTAGCTTCCATACACTAGTACAATATCTAAGCACAAAGCTCAAGTACAAAACAAATTAAACAAAACACTTTTCATGCTAGGATGACCAGAAAGAGACTAGAAAGAGGACTGAACATTACTAATCCTTGTTCTGCCTACACTGACAAAAGAGGCTAAAACAAGAAGAGACTAAACCAGAAATCTTAGCTTTTTTTTTTTTTTTTTCCTTTTCTTTAAATGGTATAGGATGTAACTTGACAGATCTACAGTCTTCATTATCACATGGTTTACTTAACCTGAAAGTATCAAACCTTTTAAGCACACCTCCTTTTCAAACACTTACCAATTAAAACAGTCAATATTGAAAGACACAAACAAGATAAAGTTTTTACTAAGTCTGCAATTACAGTTTTCAGGAGCCACTGAAAAGTGACTGTACAAGTAGGAGCTGAAATATGCTTTCAAACAACAGCTGAACTTCTGTCATAAGTTACCGCCTAGCCCACATACCAAATGTCTCTAGTTTCCTTTGAAACGTAGCAGCTTACTGATTACAGGAACTAAATAATAATTTCTGCCTTTGATTTTAAAATCATAATCCAGTACTGGAAAATAGATTTGTCACTGTTGCTGCATACCAGTGAATTCATTTGCTTCATTTCAAGTGTAACAACATTACCATCTCACTATAAGGCAAATATCTGAACAGTAAGAGCAGCTGATGACAATCCTCAGAAGACAGGTAACAAACTATAATTTTTGAGTTTCTCAGCCAAAGCTCAGGTGAACTTCATTGTTTGTCTTGTGTTTGCTCACAGGTGATGTAATTAATCCATCAAAAGCTCTGTTGCAACATTAATGACATTCAAAATCAGCATGCACAAAAATTGTTATTAAGTTTATTTTAAAAAAGAAATTGCCTATGATTTCATGACCAACTAATCAACACCATTACTGTTCTAAAACATATATTCAACTCCAAATTGTGCACAGTGTTACATAAGGGACCTGTCTGCTCCTTCACACTTCTGTCCCAGAAAAGACAATACGGAACTAAAACATGACCAGGGCTTCCCTTATGCCTTCAGCTTCTTTCACACAGTCCTATGGCTGGGACTTCGCCAACACTACACTTCAGTGGAGTTCCAGCCTGCTTATGTCTTAGTCCTATCCAGTGTAGTTAATCACCTTTACACAAAAAAGAACGTAAGTTATTCCAGAGGAAATACAACCATTACAATATGGCAACTTGAATTTGGAAACACTTTTTTATGTCAGGGTGGGGAGAAGAACTCCTTGCCATATGAAACTAAACATGCCACTGCTAAATCAGACAATTCAATTTTGGAATATACGCTATTAGGGCACTAAAGTAGCATTTTTTTCTAGTGACGGTGTAGCTCTGAACTGTCTGGTAAGGCAACAATAGTAACCCTTCAAACCATTCTGTTATTTTGCATGTGTCTCAGTGAGCTTAATGATGGGGAATTTTTTGACCAATATACTTTTACATTACAGTTGAAGGCAGCAGAAAAGAGTAAAATACCTATTCCAGACAGAAACTACATTCATATTCCAGAATAACAGGGCAGACAGATCTCTCATACATGTGACTGCCTGAGCGAGAGGAGTTGGAAAGCAAGCATTACCAAACGGAGCTGTAATTTTCATCTTTACCCTTAAAATTTACAGTCTTCCCAAAGCTGAAGAGAGCAGTTTAATGGAGCCTATGCAAATAAAGGATTACTAGCCCCTTATCTGATGTCAGCGATCCTCCGAAATTACGTGTTACCCAGGAAGAGCAGTGGGAAGGTACAGGGCTTGCCACTCCTAGGTGGTACCTGTCTTAAATACATTCCCACGGTTTTTCACATTGCCAGGGTAGAAAAATAAACCAAGCAAGGCCAGCAGTGATTCTCTGAGAAAGCTGTGAAAAAGCAGTTGCAACTTCTGCCATCTGATGCAGTGGAGAAACGACCCTCCCCTTTCAGCAACCTCCACCTAGCCCTAATACCCAAGAAAGCTGTGGTGGTGACCCTGCGTTAGGAGGGTGCCAGGCTGGGAAGAGGAAGGCTGACGGCAGCTCTCCCAAAGAGGTAGGAACGATCAAGGAACAAGCAATGACTCACACTATATGATTTATTACTGGGCACTGATCCCAAATGTGTTAATGAAGTTGCAGCCAAACAAATGCACATGCCTTAGGTCTTTGTTCCAGCATGGCCAAGACAATTGAATATTATTTTCAAGTAAAACAAGGATGAGATTCTAGACAATATTCCTACCCCTATTAATATTTATGTTTCACCATTCTACTTCACAGCATTGTCAACCGTCAAATATTTAATAATAATAATTTAAAAAGTACAACACAAGAAAGAAGCAAGCATACATACGAACACAGAAAGTCATAAGATTTTCAACAAATAAGTATGAGATGTTTCATTTGGCTTTCAGTTTATCTTCGGTAATTTCAGGTGTAAAAGACAACTGACAAAATCACTACATAATCACCACACTCAACTGAAGCAAGATGACAATACAAAACCAGTTAACTCTGTGTCAGGTAACAAATGGCTTCATCTGTTCATGGCAACGCTCTTCTTGGATGTCTTTTGGGAACTGAGAATCAGAGGGAAGGGGAGAGGCCAAAGATCTGTTTGAACCGAAACATTTACTTGATTAGCAGTGAAGCTCTGGGGAAGTAGTGATCAAGCATAAAAAAAAAAACAAACTGTGACAGGTTTCTGTAAGCAGCCCGCTCAGGTTTCACATACCAGCCAGTGAAAGAGAAACATGGTTCCATAAAGTGTGATCACTGTGCAAGCAGATGCTCCTTTTAGCTTTAATTAGCATTGAAAGAGAAGCTATATTCACACTTTGACTTCCGATATAGCTTTGAATCATGAGAGACGTGATGGCTAAATATGAACTGCCTGGTGGCGTACACATTTCACAGGGCAGTTCTGTGAGGGAGAGAAATGCTGAAGCCGTTAGAAGGGCAAGGAACTACAAAGGAATGATGCTGTTTGCAGGAGATACCTTCCCTGGTATTACCCACAGGTAGTTTCTGAATCAAGTCGAGATTCCTTTGTTTCAGAAAGTAGATAAGCCATGGGTTAGACACACAGAAGCACAATATATTTCCAAGCTACACCCATGAATAAAACCACCAGGAATATTTTTAAATGATAGCTGAGAATCAGCTATATCCATCTGTTTCCAAAAGCCAGAGCTGGGCAAGGGGAGAGGGGAGGGCAGAAGATGGAAACACACTATGAATTATGTAATTTTAAAAAGAAAGCATTTTCCAATGAATGACACTTTCTTATGGATGAGTGGAAAATACATTTTATCATGAGTCAGTAGTTTGTCAAGAAACTGCAATGAATTCATGAAAATTGGAAATAATGTCTTTCCAGACTGTTCAAGACATTCACGATCAATTGACTTATCAAGTAGATTTTATTAGATGTAGTGATTTTACAGCCCAGTAGCCACCCACGGGAACTCCCTCACCTCACCTTCCATTCACTCGTACAGGAAGAGTTAGGCAGTGAATATAAAGGTACTTACTATGCACAGTCCAGTTCATCCATGCTTCCAGCCCATGGACCTCAACAATCATAATTTCTATCTCATTCTTTTATAATTGCTATTTTTGTGCCTGTTTTATAGTGTACATAGTATTACTACAGTAGTACATGTATGTAATTTATAAATAAATACATATACGTTGGGGGTACATACTGATTTATTTATCTATTTTTTAATTATAAGGCTGCATGATCAAGTTTGGAGACTACTGTTCTGTGCAACCTGATACGCAAGAAATAATGTCTACTGGCTACCTGTGTTAACAAACATACCAGCATTAGGGTCTCCTATTAAAAGTAAAGTTAGCAGTTTTGAAAGCCACTTGAACAAAAGGGAAGGACAGACAGATAGTTTGTTCACCACTGTCACTATAGTAGGCCTGAGGAACCATAGTTTTGGATGAGGACCTCCTACAGACAAAAAATAAGCATGCATAAGTGCAGATAAGAAGATGGTCCCTTTTCCAAGGATCTTTAATGGAAATAAAGAATTGTATGTTCTTTTGTGTTTTCCTTGCTCCCTACTATTTAGTTCCAAAACTTCTTGATCAGCTAACTTCACTGTAATTCTGGTTTTATATAATTCATATGTGATACAGATGATGACTGCTGTGTTTTATAAAACAACTTCTTTAAGAGTAATTCCACAGAGCTTTCTTGCTTCATGCTAGTTCATTTTAAGAAACTCAAATTTACCAGACATTCTGTGAGCAAGGCAGAGGTTTCATCGACACCTCCCTAAAATCTAGCTTTGTGGTTGACTTGTTATTAATCACGCAGGCAACCGGAACAGTTTGCATATGTTTAGGGAGCTCATGATACACAACTAAAAAGATACTGCAGCAGCCTGGAATAGCGATTCCACATCTCTTTCCTCCAACATCACGAATCTGAGAGCAGCAGTTTCTCTCCAATTAAAACAACAAGCAAGAACAAATGAAGTTTCCTGACCGTGCCAGTAAGCATCTGTTGGTGTCCCTGGCACAGATTGCCAAAAGGTGGTAATAAAGTCAAAACCATTTTGAGGGTGGGGGACAGGGAACATGGCTTTAGAGGCCAGATGTGAATTTTGGTAGATGGAAAGACAATTAAACCGCATCTGAAGAGATGGTTTCTTCCAGTTGTCACGACCCTCTGGTGCGCTTGGAACTATTCCAGAAGCTTACTAAAGGAACAAAGATCTCTTGAAGAACTGAGCATGCAGTGTTAGAAAGGTAAAGCACAGAGGTGTCCTAGAGGGCTCTATCTTTCATTCTTTCATGATGATCTGAAACAGCTGGCTATAAAGGGCCTAAAACGTATAGTTGTGTTGTTATCCCTCACTACACTGTTAAAGAGATTAAATAAGGCACTGGCAGTTTGCTTTCAAAAGAAGGTGAAAGAAGAACACAAGAAAGTGAATTAGAGATGAAGAACGTTAACATGAAGGAGAAGAAATGAAAGTCATAAAATGAAAGAAATGAGAAACTAGACAGCAAAGGAAAGAGGATCAAGCAATTACACAGCACTTCAGCAAGATGACAGTTCTGTGTGCAGCCTATGTGATCCCAGAGCAATGTGAATTTCAAGCAGGAAAATTCTTACATCCACATAGTTGGAATAGCCAAAATGGAAAGACAAAGATGGAAATGGCAGAAGTACCACGCTCCAGTCTAAAAATATATATGCTACTTATTTCCCAATCTGTCCTTGGGAATGTGCAATCAGCAATGCTTAGGTTTATTATTTTCTCTCTCAAACTCCTGAAAAGACAATAAAGGAATCCTATTAATAAAATGTAAGATCAGGCTCACAAAAATTGCATTAAAATCCACTGTGTTTTGGTTGCATCTAGATTTTAGTTTTGATGACCAATTAGCACTTTATTGTAAGCTTCACACAATATATAGATTATAACAAGTCAAAGCTGTAAAATCTCTTTCTTACATTAAGTTGTTTGAATGTAGCAAACCAATTACTCAATTGAACATACTTCAGAAGAAATTTACCTCGAAAATTTACCAATCTGACAAGAGTTAATGGATTTACTATCAAAAAAAGTTGTTTCTTCTGCACAAACTAGTAGGCTCACTGCGTAGCCAGATCTTATTGCAAAGCCAAAGACCTTAACATGATAAAAGCAAAAAGCATTAGGAATATTAATGCCTGTTCAAAATGAATTGTCTCTGCAGTATAGCAACGCATTATCTAGCTTCTGTTCACACTTCTTTGATTAAAAATCCAACAACCAACCCAACAAACCACCCGCTCTTCACAGCTTAAGAGGCCCAAAAGCCTTTTCACAAAACAATTCTGTTGTCACTTTTATATAGGGTTAGTTGATGCCCTTCCCCCTCCTTTTTTCAATGAGCCAAATATAATTAATGACTTCAGAACGGAATTAGTTCAACAGCATTTGGCTGAAAGAATTTATTTATACGAATCCTGTTATAAATCATAACTCAAAGGCACATTGTAAAGAAATTTACTTCACTGAAAATTCAAATAGCAGCCTTCTATATAGAAGTGGTATTAAAGCTTAGACATGAGTACAGTCAACATAAGTTCTGATTCTAACAGGCTTGGACAAAGATATAAATTTTGGCTCAGCTAGTCTGCTTTGGCTGTCAATACTCTGAAATAGATACAAGCTTTAACAAACCTTTAATTCAAAAGCCCATTATTGTACAAACTGAAATAGAAAGACTTGAGTATCAAAGAGGAGTTCTTCCCCACTTTCATGGTATTACTTCTGTAAGACACCAATTGATCTTCAGCCCTTGAAAGAAAACAACTTGCTTCTCTCTCCTGGATAAAAGTCAGCGCAGTTTTTTCATCCATCACAGTGTAACAGCATCAAAATACACCTTCTGCATCAACTTAAAACAAGGAAAAAAAACCTACAAACCACAAAGCCATTGTACGACATGTCAATTTACTTTATCTGACAGATTCACTACAGAAAAGAAAGTTTTCATTAAAAAAAACCCTAAATGAAGATTTGTTAAAAGCAGTCAGTAAGAAGGAAATGAGGAAAAAGAGAAGTGAGAATTTAGAGAGATTTACCTGTTGCTAACGTTACTCTGAGGTGCTCTTCAGCCTCATAAAGAAAACACGGATAGCTTCCTGAACCCAGCAAGTGAAACGTGACCTTCACCTCAGCACCAAGGTGCAAAGCCCCCTTTCCCTGGCAAAGGGCAGAGCAGCTCCGCAGCCAGCCCAGCGGGCAGGAGCTGCCGGGCTCCAGCAGCACCTGTGGAAGAAGGTGCCCCGGCCTCATGCAGGGGCCGGGCCGGCCGGGGCAAACTGCCCAGGGGCACAGCAAGCCCCAGCTCAGGCGGCCGGCTGCGGGCAGCTACTTCGGGTCTACCTTTTGACAGACTTAAACCAGATTTTACCAGCTTAATATCAGACCATTTGGAAAGGGCATGAATGGCATAACTGTGACTGTTCCAGGCTGTTCGGGAGTCTAAAGAGCACTTGGTGATATGTCTCGGGCCCACTGCCTTGGGGTGGATTCCAGCCCACTTTGCTCCTTTTAACTCCTGCCACAAAGCCGGTTTCTGCTGGCTTTTGCAGAGGGCAGGGTGAAGTTGCACCAACACATTCATAGCGCACGGCTGCCTGGCACAGCCCCATTTCAGATGGTGGCAGAACATCTGTCCAGAGCAGACGACTGCATACTCACTTCCTAAACTAGAGATTATTATCCTTACCTTAGACTATTTATGCAATGTCTTGAGATTTAATAAATTGCCAGACTGTTAGTTACTTAATAACTAATAACATCCATAACATTAAGCAGCATCTGGTAAATTGTGTAACCAAATTAATTTACATTCTCTAACATTAAACCAGTTATTGTTAATAAACAACGCCTTAAAATATTTAGGTGGGTTCTTTAATTCAACCAAACAATGCACTTGGAACTACTGTGATGGCATTAGCAGAAAAGTAAACAAATATATGCTTATTTTCATTCCTTCAGTGCTACGGGTGTTTTATCTTTAAGAATACCGTCATTCAGTTTCTTCTGGTGTTCTATTACTACACAGTATTTTCCCCGGAAAAAACCCACAGTATTTACACTCTACTTTTATTTTGGATGGGAATGCTTTTTATTCTTCCAGGCCATGCTAAATCCTATTTGATTAGGTTGTTCAAATACCTGATCTCATCATAAAATGAATATCATTTTGAGGAGTAGTAATAAGCACAGCTTCACTGAGAGAACTGATTTCCTTACTGGCCCATATTAAAGGAGAGAAGAGTTCTTCCGCAATGTTATCAGGAAGGTATTGCGCAGAGGCAGCTCAGCCTGCCTGCATGCGGGGACAGGAACCACTCGCACCTTTGATGCACACAAGCAACTCCGCTAATGTGAAGAGAAACACAAACAGGATCTGCTACATCAGCCTCACAGCCACGAATGAAGCTAAAGCACAACTTCTTCCTTCAGATAGTCTTGGGGACAACAAACAAGTTTTAAGAAGGAATGCAAACGCCTAACAGAGAGTAGGTTCGGAATAATTTCTCCCATTCTACTAGCATGATTTATGCACATTCAAACTGCTTGGGACATGACATTGTTTTCAAAAGGAAGAAATTAGTAGGTACTTAAAACAAAATGAATCTCAAAACTACTCTCTACTGACATTGTTTACAATGGGCTTAATTATTTACGGGAAGAAACTATCCCATTGTATATCTGCCTGAGTTTTTGAAAAACAAGTAAAGGGAATAAAAATTAAAATCTTGTTTGTAAAGCACCGGATTAGCAGCAAGCAATCTGGGTTTTGTCTCCTTGGATAAATCTCTTAGATAGCTGGATCAAAGTAGTCCTTTGTGAAACAGACACTTTACTGAGATGTTGGGAGACTTGGAACATTTTCCAAAGTGATAACAATTTTGGTATCCAGCTTAATACAACTTTGAAAGCATTTTCTAAAAACTGGAATTAATTATAATTAAATTTAATTCTTCTCCCACATTATATTTGGTGATTACATTTGAAGTCATGCTATGTAATTTCAATTATTAAGGTGCTTTTACACTAGAAGTTGATAAGGGTCCTCAAAAACTGTAAAGTTTGCACCAATGAAAATATGCTTGGCTAACAAAAACTTACTCAAATTTAGAACTAATACCTTAGACAGTGCACAGCCATGCTTCTCCTGTGAGACAGATAGCTTTATGCCAGCTTTGGACATGCTCCCAGAACTTTAACATTAGGCTCCAAGGAGACAAGGTGGACACCTGTATGTGTTGCCCATTCAGAATATTCATTCACATATAAAGAGATCCCACCCACCACTAATACAAAATTTGAACTGAGCATAAGTTACCAAATCACTAATAATGTGGTGACAATCCAAGAAAAGAAGTTAAGCTACACAACCCCACACTATTTTTTGTTGGCACCTCCCTTAGAAATTTTTCAGTTCAATTGGGGGTGGGGGTTGGTAAGTATTGAAGGATTTCATTTTGGGATTTTGATTTTACAAGTTACTGGCAACTCTCCCTGTGCATGAGTGTACACACACTCTCTGAAATATTAAGCTATTAACTTGACAGTTCAGGTATTTTAAAGGTGGGAAAAACAGTCTCTAAATAGTTAGTAGTGGGGGTTTTTTTTTGTTTTTTTTTCTTTTAATTCAAAAGTAAACTCTTTCAAAAGTTCCTTCAATTTAGCATATAAATTGAATTCATTTGATTAGTCTTTCTAAAATGTAAAGCTCTTGTCTCTTCCAAACACGCTCTATGCCAGCTAGCAGGCCAGGACTTGACATACTGGAGTGAGGAAATCTCCACCTTCTTTTAACAGCACAGTACAAACACGTCTGCTGTTAATTTGTCATAGCAAGGTACACACACAGCCATTACATTTGCTTAAGAGCAATGGTCACTATTTAAAACCAATTATTATAATTTCCTGAGAAAAAGCTTGATTTCAGCGTGTTGAGCATCCTCAAGTCTCCCCAATGCCCTTGTGTGCAGAAGTGAGCAGTGCTATTAGAGGGACTCAAGCATGTTGCAAGATCCAGGTAAAGCCACTCAGTTGGTAAAGCTCTTCAAGTACAGCCCGTTTCTCCCCATCAACAGGATGAGGCAACAGATAGATACAGAAACGGGCCTCCTTAAAAAGATACGTCATGTTTTTCTCTAAACAGAAAAATATGAACCTATTTTCACCATAACATCTTCCTCAAATCATCAAGAATGAACATTTCTGAAATGCCAGAAGCTCATGGTAATAGCTCCTGCTTCCTCCTTGGCCACAGGGACTTGCCACAGTACACACACTGTCCCAGGATGGAATTCTTTCTCCAGCTAACACTATTGCAATGGGGTAGCAGCAAAGGATTTGATACAAGTTTTAACCATGTTTCCAGAAGAGTAATTCGTTCACATATCATCACATCCACCCTGATCTCTACATACACAACGACTGCATCTCTTTTACAGTAACATTATTGAAGACCCTGACTTTTCCAAAGAGATAATTACAGACTACTCACTGGCAATTATTTCTAGGTCTCAAAGCAAACAAGACAAATGATGGCACAAATCAGTGGTCCGTTTCATATCTCTATTAACAACTTAATAATTAGGACAAATGTATTTAAAGCACAGTATTAACAAAAGAAACATTTTAATAACACTTAACCTGACACTGTTTTAAAAATATAAGAACACAGTCTAGGGAACTATCAGAACATCAACTTGAAGGTAGTATGGAATACTGTGATCAGTAGTATCAAAGGTGTTTACAGCTGTTTTATTTGCAAAATAAAGTGCTAAGCACAAGCCTGTGTCTTCACAGTTCCCCATGTCCTGGCCTTCTGGAGAACTTTCTGTCCTTACACCAAATGCAAATGCTGGTCTCTCCTGAGGTGCCCAAACTGCTATTTTCAAGCCTTGATGTCTTTATACAATTCCCAGCAGCAGTTCTCAGCCTTTTACATTCTGACTTCTGTTTACTGATGTACTACTTCTCTAAGTGTAGCAGCACATCAATTAATTATACAGTAGTATGCCTAATCAGGTTTCCCTAGGGTTTTTAACAGAAACTCTTTGTATTTCTTAATGATTCCATGAGATGGTAACTATTTTTAGTTCTGTAATAAAAGAAAGAAGAGTCTGCTGACAATACTATCTCCATAAAAGGTGAAACTGGTATTAAAACCGTTGATCCAAGCACACTTGAACTTTGGAGAATTCAGATTTAGTCTGGATTTTATGATTAACATTTTTATATACCACATAAGCAGTCAGCACTTACAGACAAGAAATACAAAGGAAGAAGTCAGACTGGAACTGAAAAACTGATGTGACCTACTTTACTTTTTAATATTAAAGCAGATACATTCAAATTAATAGCCAAGTCTCCACTGCCTTCAGCATGATGCTACCACCAATTGGTCAGCAGCACTCCAATCATTTTCTGTGATAAGTTTCTCCTGCCCTGCCACTTTCTGAAGGGGACATGTGCTCTAGATACCCAAGATTACTTTTTTTTAGTTCTAAGGGAGACATCCACAAACTTCCTCATTAATTTAAGGGAAAAATCAGAATTAAAAAAAAAACAAAAAACAAAAAACAAAAAAACACAACACCAAAACCTAACAAAACACCACAACAAGCTACTAAAAGCCCCAATCAGCAAAATTACATCCAGTTTTCACACTACTAAAGCTCAGAAAAATCAGTAAAAAAGATTAGTTTGGTAAACTTTCACTGTGCTGGTGCTGGTCACATTTTTGGCCGAATTGTGTCTTGTATTAGGAAGGGTCATAACTGAAAATATAAGTAAACAGCCGCCTTCCTATAGAAGTGTTATTTTCATAGAATGACAGAAGGGTTGATGTTGGAAGGCACCTCTGGATATTGCTTGGTGCAGCCACTGCGCAAAGCAGGGTCAATTACAGCTCAGGGTTGTGTCCAGCTGAGGTTTGAGTATCTCCAAGAATGGAGACTCCAGAATCTCTGTGGGCAATGTGATACAGTATTTGACCACAGGCATAATGATATATTAAAAAAATTGATCCAAAAGCAGACATTTAGCTATGCATTTTATGTACTTTTGCCCATCCTCCCCCACCCAGTGAAACAGCAGTGTTGCATACGTACCTCCTACCTGTCACCCATGTTTATACACCTGAGTCACACTGCACACAGAAACAGCACTGCTGACATCATGTAAGCTCAGACACTCTTACCTAGTATATTGGCAAGACTGGATTCTGAGACATTGCTTTTAATTCTTAATCTTACCTTTTCCCCAAATCAGAAATGAAGATGTGCCAGAGATCATTTCCACATTATGAAAGCAGCTCTCTCTAGTATTCCATGGGGACCTGTCTGCAACGCTGAACTGTATCTCTATACAGTTCCTTTTGTCCTGTATTTGTTCTTTGATGTACAAATATGCCACAGACTAAGCGGTGATCTCTTTGATGTTGAACTTCTATACTTTACTGCAACCAGCATGCTTACAAGAGGAGCTGCCAGTCATTTTCCATTCTAAACATTCAAATTTCATGAGGCACTTGCTTTATGAGTCAGATTTCTTAGTAACTTGTTTTCAGCATTTCCACAAGAACTGTACTACTCTTCTGGAATGATAACTTGATTAAAAACCAAGATCCGACCAGGTTTTTCAAGTATTTCAAATTAATAAAAGCATTAGCTAATATAGCTGAATGTATTTAACATAAAATATAACTACCTAGTCAAGTATGCATTTCCTCTGTTTCTTTTAGATAATTCAGGCTGGTGCCTGAACTCTAGCAGTGACCAAGGAGTAGCTGCGTTGAGAATAGTGTAAAGCCAAGGCAAGCATGTAGTACCACTCCAGCTCCTCTGCCAGCCTCCAGCAGTTTACAGTTCAAGGACTTCCAGAGCCTGAGGTAGCCTCTACAGTACAGTTTTTCATAATGTAGAGTGTATACACAAAATTTTAGACGGACAATACCAAGGAAGATTAAATTACAAAATTAGTTACTTCTGTGACAAAACAGTAATCAGCGTTGGCAAGAACAACATGTTATAAAGTACAAATTTACCCCCAGTATGTGCTAGAGCTGCCAGTGTGAGACATACAAAAGAGCTTCCATTCTGAAGCACTTTTGTGAGAGCTTTTAAATCAAGCCTAAGAGCAGACATTCTTTGGATTGAGATTTTGCCATTCAAAAGGTCTCTGCTTTAGAGTGACCTTCATATTTGGATATTTTCCCCTTCTGTAAGTATAAACACTGCGGTTGAGAGGGAAAACATCAGAAGAAAATTGGAATATTTTGGAACAGTGACAGCAAGGAGGGAACATTTCCCCATGCTGAGCTCTAGGTTTCCACAACAAAATCAGTAATGCTATTGATGCCCCTCTCCAAGCCAGCTACTTTAAAGATGCATGGTCAGTGGACTGGTACTACTTTGAACATTTTAAATTTCAAGTTAAAATTTAAAAATGAGGAAATCATATTATAGCTTAGTCGTTTTAAGTGAGAAAAAAGGAATCTAAAATGAAGCAAATTTGTTACAGATACTGATTCCTCTTTTTGAAAATATCTAGGAGCTCAGTAAGGAAAAGTGTGTGTTAAGAGCTAGATGTATTCCAAGGAGGGAGCACTCTAGCACTAGCTATGCCAGGCAGCCAGGTGCTGCACTCCACCCTTCTAGCTGGGAACTGCTGAATTATTCCCAGAGATACCAGTAGATTTTTAAGAAACCTGGTTAAATAGAGCCAGCCGTAGCAATACTGGAAACATCACATTTTCAGGGTCTTTCCAGGTCCAGGCAAAAGTTAGTTCTCAGTGCTTACCAAGGTTCTATCATGTGCAGTAAAATAACCCACCAAGAAAAATGCAAGGGTGAAATACTACTCGTGTTACTGAGCGGTTTCACAGAGTTTCCATCGAAGCATCCCATGCAGGAGGCAGGAGAGAGAATTTTGATCCTCCTTGAAGAGAACAATAGGAAAATCAATTCCTTTATTTAGTTCCCTCTGCTGGCCCCGCTCCAGCACCTATGCCTTAGTGCCAGCCCAGTGCTGTTTCATGCTGCTGGCTGCCAGAGGTGCTGCCAACCACTGCTGCTCTCCCTGCTATCACTGGGGAGCATCTGGGGAGGGAGGAATGCTCTGCGCCTGTTTTCCTCAGCCATTTAGAAGGCGCCTATGTATATGAGGATTCTCAAATGAAACATCTCTGGCTCTTTAATTAACCTGTCTGGTTTTTTTATTATCTGTTGATACAAGAATCTATCCAGCAGTTATAAACATTTTTATGTACTCATATTTTAAGCAAATACTTTTTTTAATTCAATAAAGCACCCAGGGTAGAATAAAAACTCTACCCAAAGCTTAACACAATACATCTCTGTCAATCTAACAATTGCAGGGAGTGTCCCTTTGAAGGAAAGCAACGCTGAGCGTAAACTCAGCTACTCCAAGACAATCACTAGCAATCTGTCCCTCTGCGTGGCAGAGTGTGACCCTGCAGCAAGAGTTGCAAGTACCTCCAAAACCCTAGAGTGCTCCAGCCTGATGTATAAGGCCTAGTACCAAACAGTAGTTTCACTTACATTTATGTTGTCCAAAACTGATTAGTAATATAACACCCAGCACGCAAACATTTCTACAGTAAACTAGAAGGAGCTAGTCCAAGAAGGGGAAAAAACAGTGGCAGTGTACATGCCGTTTTCTGCAGTGCAAAAGATGGGTTTATTAACTCCCAAATTGAGCTTCAAGCAATCACTATAAATTTACTAGAAAATGTGTGTTTTCCCACAATAACTACTCTGCCAAATCAAACACAGACAAGGATGAGCTAATTAATTTAGCTGAATGGAAAAATGCACCCATTATGAGTAACACTGTAGCTGATACGGAAAGGGAGCAGGTACTGCTGCTTCTGTCAAGTAATAGAGCAATTTATACCATTCAGATGTAAGTCAGAAGTAAAGCATGCAAATGCCTATGTACAGAAAGGAAGCTCCAAATGTTCTGATGACCAGGGATCACTTTTTACTAGCTTTCCACACTCTACCTAGACTAACTGCTTCAGGCAAAGAGCACCTGGGGCTTAGAAAGAATTTAACCTTCTTTTGGGGTGAGGAGAAGATAAATGACACTTCCAATCATGTTCTATTAGGCACAGGGCCAAGTAGAGGAAGCCGGACAAGAGAGCGCTTCTCTCCCTTGAATTAAGAGTCAGGTAAATATCAGCTCACGCAAGTTTTAGGCATGCTTAACCCATGGCACACTACCAACTCCTAAGACCCCTGGCAGTCTCACAAGAGTTGTGAATTAAGTGCCACGTGTAAGGAGAACTTGATTTCTAATTGGATCGTGTAAATTGTACCAGGTCTTAAACAGCAAATGATACCTGGATGTAGGGAGAAAATCGCTGAGCCAATCCCAACTTCCCTGGTGTTTTGGAGAAAGAGGTAGAAATTCAGTACCACAAACACATGCCCGAGCACGGCCTTGTCCTCTTTCAAACCGTGGTGGAGACTGAAAGCCTGAGGCCCTGTATACAATCCTATTCCCACTGTTCCGATTCATCTATTCTGAAATTACTATTTAAAACTAAGTCAATTCTGTCCAAAATAAAAGTCAGCTGAAACAACCACGGCTTTCAACTGCATTTCACTTGCATGCCATCCAGCCTTTTAAGATTATTTAGCTAAAGCGGTTCAAAACGTTTATAACTTGGTTTATAGACAACCTCAATGCCCCAGATGCCTCCCCTTTTGCCCCTGGGGCAGAACCAAATCTATCAGCTCTCGGGATCTGCGAGAGCTGGAAGCAGAAGCCCTGTCATACTGCCTCCTTCCTCAGGTTTCCATCCGAGCAGTTAACAAAGTAACAGCAAAAATAACAAAGTCTTTTGGACTTGGAGAATACTAAATAAACAGCACACTGCAGAAGACAGCACATGCAAATGGTGACAGGACCTTGCCCTTATTTTTAGTTGACACTGCAGAAAGTATTCTCAACATCCCAGGTGTGGGCAGAGGTGGCAGGAGGCCCAAGCGTGCCCCGCCGGGTCCGGTGCCCACAGAGCCTCTGATGAGCACTGCCTAAAGCCAGTGGAAAGCAATCCTGGCACGCAGGAACACAGCCCGTGGTACTCTGTCAGCCAGACAAAACTCCAGTTTGTGGTCACTTCAGTTTGAATGAATACTCTGACAATCCCTTTGTCACAGTGCATCTGTCTATGTAAAGATTTAATGTCACTTTTCCGCCCCCTCCTTTGAGAATGATCAACTTCTTCTAAAGTGCATAAATAGAGAGTCATGCAGTTGGTTTTATGAAGCACCTTGTCCCAGGATTCAACGGCAATAAACAGCATAGTATTTCAAAGAACACAAACATTACACAGTAATTATATGGCTGATACCCTATAAGTATGCTGACTATTCTATTTGCATTGTTCAGAAGTGAAGAGGTTAGACTTATTTACATCCAAGTAGCTTTAATTAGGCTTTGAGATAAATGTTCTTAAAATGAAAGCTGGGATGATTATACCTCTCTCGACATTGATTTTAGCCTAGATGGCTATGTATGTAGCATGACAAAAGGCCCAGTGGCCGGAATCACACAAACAGAAGAGCCACAAGCTATGGGTCCCGCATCACTCTCCACCACATAGGAAAGAAAATAAAAAATACTGTGAAATCGTGACCTTACTGAAGTCAATTGCTTCAGCGTGGTGGAGCCAGGCTGTATGTGAACGGGCAGCAGCAGTGGGTGCTGCTGACCACTGCCAGCTCGCGGCGAGGTGAACTGCACCCGGCTGCATTCGCTCCCGGCGGTGAAGAGACGGGCTGTGTTTGATGGCGAGGGCAGCAGGCTGCCCGGCCCCACCAGCGCTGTGGAACCCCCAGACTTCTTGGGGGGCACTTGTGCACTGGTGAGAGCTTTAAGTGTCAGAGATTCACGTCAGGCTGCATCCAAAGAGCATGAGGAGCGTTCGCCATCTCGGAGGCTGCAACTGCATGGCTAGTAACAACCTCAGCTTTGTGCTTCTGAGCGGACAGTACACACGCATCAAGAGAGTGGCTGTGGGATCTAAGAGAGACGCCTTAACATTGACAATACTGGGCTCAGATTTTCCTGGGTATCCACTCTCTCCTGTCAGCATGAAGGCTTCACCTTCTCCTCACACCAGAAAGAAAAAGGGAAGCAAACACAATTTAATTACATTTTTTCACAAAACCGAGAATCTGTGTGTGAACCTGTGCAGGCAAGCAATCTCAGTGCGGAGGGCTGGTACCGCAAGGGGCTCTCTCCAGTGCACTGACTTTGCCATGTGTGTCAGCGAGCTCCCTCCTGCAGCTAACCCCCACTCTGATGGGGGGAACAGCACGACACCCCATGAGTCACTGCCGCCCTGAGTCACTCCCTAGTGTTCTCAACATAAGGTGCAGGCAACTGGGAAGCAGCCTGAAACTGTACCGAGCTTGCCAACCTATATTTTGCAGAACTTCTTAGCCTAAATGCCTCTAGCAAGAAAAGTGAAAAAAAACCTGGGCAAACTAAAGACTTTGTTAACCACAGGCAAGGCTCCCTTTAAAACAGGATGAAGCATAAGAAGAAAGTCCATCTGCCAGATCCCCTAACAAGGCTTTCTGCTTCAACTTTTCAGTCTGTGGGTTTTTTTTTTTTTTTTCCTTTTCTTCCACCAACAGGAGAGGTCTGCACTGTGGAAAGTCACCTTTTTCTCATAAGACAGCTACTCTTGGAGGACAGAATCCTCCCCTGTTGATGTTTATTGCTCAAAAGAGAAAAAAACTTAATCTTCAAAAAGGAACCAGAGGTGTAGGAGACAGTTTCTGCACCATTAGTTACGTGCATATCCCTTAGATATCAGTCCTCAAGGAAAAGACAAATCACAAAAGGAAAGAACTACAGCTGGCTTGATCTCAGGAGTTATCACTGTAATTGCAAATTACAGCTCACAGATAAACACAAGAAAGGTGAATTTTTTTTCTTCTCTTGTTGCAAATAAAAAAAAAAACCACAATAACATTCTAAAATGTATCAAGTCTGACTGCAATAACTAATTCTTGTCACATGCAGTTATTTTGCGCACTACAAAAACTTATCTCACGGGAATGAAAAAAAAATAACATCTCAACTTCCTCTAATACTAGATAGAGAACTGCAAAGTCAGACAAAGTTGCATGTGTCTATTCAGGAGAGACACAAAGATTTGACAGTTCTGATTTAGTACATATAATTTAGAAATAAATATATCAATTTATAATTCTGTTGTGCAGTGAAGGTGAAATACTAACAACCCTGTCAGTAATTAGCATGTGATAGCAATCATTTCTATACTGTACTGTAGGCAAGAGAAGCAAGAAAGAAGATTTAATACCCCTTAAGGTTAAAATTGAGTGCTACATCATCCTAGGAAAAAAAAAACCAAACTTGCAAGGCTCTCTATAATGGGGAATGAGTAAAGAAATCAGTCTTTTTCACACACAGTGGGTAAGCACTTGACATAAAGAGGACTCAGTTCTTGACCGAGGTCTCCAGACACTACGCCCCAAACTAATAAATGCCAATACAAACATTCACCTCCCCACTGCAGAGCCAAGCTGCAAAGCTGCAGGCCATTATCCTGCATCACATGCTGAACGAGCTGCCACCTCCCCCAACCCCCCATCTCAGCTCACTGGATAAAACATGACAACATTTCATATTTGTGCAGAGCCCACACCCCAAACACCAGAGATGCTTAACTACCCACCTCTACAGCCTCATCCCTTCAGGGAATTTTTTGTTTGTTTGTTTGTTTGTTTGTTTTTAAAGGGCACAGAAATCCTTGTGTGGTGTCCATAGACCACTTCAGTTTTACCCCAATTATTATTCAGAATTATCCTAGAAGAAATATTTTTAAGATTGTATTGCCAGCCAGTTGGAAAAGGCCCACCATTTCAGCTAGGCAAGAGCTGTACATGTTTAAAGATTTTGATCTAGTGAGATGTTCGGCACCCACAGTTTTCACTGACTTAAACAGGACGTACAGATTCTCCATACATGAAAGGAGTGTCCCCAACTGAGACTTGTACAGAGCAGGCAACTGCCTTTGATTATCACAGAGTAAGACATAAAGACAGATTTCCTTTCTTTTACTTGCAAATTGTGAGAGTCTTTCAAAGGGCCTGAAAAGTACATTTCAGCAATAAACCTCAAACCAATCTTCTCCTGCAAGTGTGATGCAACAAATGTCTTCGGTACAAGTAAGTCATTCAGATCAGTTCTATGAAATTAAAGCAGCAAGAAAACAGCCTCTCAGCTACCAATTCCAAAGGCCAGATTCTGTTAATATTTAGTCAACAGAAGTTCTGTACCACAGTATTTGCTAAATTGGATTTAACTTTCAATAGTGCCACAGTGAAGGAAAATTTAAACACACTTCAATTTGTAACGCAACTTTTTTTTTTTAAACCTATGGCAAGATTTTTTTTTTCCACAGGCAGTTGTTTACTGTTGAAAAACACAGAGTAATTACCAACGTGCTGGCAGGTTAGTTCCAAGATACATGACATAAAACACGTCAAAAGGTCAGACAGATGCAGCAAAGCTCACCCGCAAGTAAGCAGAAACCCTGGGCCGAGGGCCTCTGAGCAACCTGGCTCTGCCGAGGCTGGAGCGAGGGGGTCGCAGCAGGGAAAGCACGCTCCCTTCCACGCTACAGCCGGGCAGCGAGGGAATCCTGCGTATCTACCCGACTGCAGGCTGGGTAGTCAGAAAAACTTCAGTAAGATCCAAAAATCATGTGCACTGATAAGGAAACCAACAGAGTTTATTTCCTTAAACAGGTATTTTTAAATGACTGAATTTTCATTCAGAGGCAGTGTCAGCTGGAAAACTAGTATACTTCCAGCGATCCAAACACAGATCCCCCAAGTGAAACAATCTTCCATACAGCCAAGTAACAACTGATTCTACTCATCTGGTCTATCCTCCACAAAACAGCAACAGATTCAACTTTGTTGATGTCCACACATCAAAAGTCAGGGTTAGTAGCTTAAATTCTACATTAACAGTAAATACACATGGGTGGAAAAAACTTAGAAAATTCACATCTGCTTTCCACCAATCTCTATTTAGAAACATCCACACGAAGGATAGTAAAACTATTACTAGGTTCATTTTCATCAGACTGAACCCTTCTGTGTGGGCATGATGATAGTATGAGACAAGTACTTCAGCTCTCACCAACACCGGGCCTGATCCACCCCTGTCTCTCTACAAAGTAGGTACCAAAAAATGGTAAATAAACTTTTGAATCCATTTCCCTCTGTCTTGGGCTCACTTCCAGTTATGTACTGGCATGTCAATGGAATCCATGTTTCTACTCCTGCACAGAGTATTTGCTCACCAATTCACAGCACTTAGTACTATTCTCCTTGAAGTCAGCCTTGAAGCTTCTGCCAGTGAAGGTTCTCGCACGAATAACATCTGTACCAATGAATATACTGGTGAAAGTATCTGATTTCTTTGCAAACTTTTACTGGTAAGCATATAAAGTTGTACTCTCCCTTAAAGCTATAAGCCAGTTAACTGGCCTGCAAATATTATAAACTAAGAATGCAAGGCTTCATGAATCCTCTGCACAGACTTACAACAGTTGATAAATAATTTTTAAAAGCTTATCAATCTAAAAAATACTCAGTTATTATGAATTTTGATGCTTTACCATTGCTTATTTTCTTACAAGTAGACAGAAAAACCCCCTCTTTACTCTCTACTTGAAACCAGAAAGCTACATTTCTTATCACGCAGCCTGTCTTAAGGACATGTCCAACCTCTTCACTGGACTAGTCCGTTTTCCAGCTCTGTAAGCGTACTCACGCAGCTATTGATGTGCTGAGGGCTGGCCAGGCACTTTACTCATTCAAACCTGTATATAGTCTGGAAGACTGAAGGCTTTTCAAAATGAAAAAAAGCACATTTGCCAGGACATTATGTTGCATGAAAAATACAACTTGCAAATTGATTTTACATGGTATCAATTTGGGCTACCTGAACAGCAATTAAGAAAGGAACATACTCTTGGTTTTCACTCTTAAAAGAAAAATAATCCAATAGGGAAATCTGTAACATCCCATATTCTCCTGCAGACCATAGTTTTCTGCACTTTAAGATCAGATCTGTAAAAGATCAGAAGCACCAAAAGATGCCATTACAGCACTGAGAATAAACAAAATATTCAATTTACCTACACATTTCACATTTTTCTCTTGTACCTTTGAACTTTTATAAAACTGCATTCCCTATGCTACTGGCCTACTTCTCTCAATTCACAATATTGGATTGTGGATCTAATATTTCATGGTTGTCAGAGGTCACTAAGACAAATGACAACACATTTCCTACACCTGAACCCTGTCCAGCAAATTAGAGAAAGGATGAGAAACCAAGGAAGTTTTTCAACGCACTACAACATGAAATAGTATGAAACATGAATGAAACGTACCATGGAAGTCTTATGTAAAAAGTACAGAAACCTAAGTATTTTCATAATAAAGCTGTTAGCAATTATACTTTAAAACTGAAAAGCTGGGCTCCACCAAGATTTTACATCAGTGTAGAAACTGGTTTAAATGAAATGCCCAAGAGAGTGAAAAAAATATTTCAAAGTTGAGTGGCTGAAAATCATCTGCCTGCTCTTTTACAACACACCTTAAGTCTCCGTCCAGAAGCATACGAGGCACTTACACCCTCTGATTTTTTAAAATTTGTGTATTTCAATTTTTTTTGTTTGTTTGTTTATTTCATTTCATGGTTTTAACAGGATTGCGAGGGATACGCTGGAAAACTCTTATCAGAGTATCCAGAATTCTAAGGGACTTCTAAAATATCCATGTAGCTTGCACTTAAAAAAATGCTTTTCCTTTTGTTACAAATGCAAGTATTTGAATCAACACAATTACATTTTCTTGCCAAATGCATTCAGCATGGCTAATGATTAATGAATATAGTGCTTCTCTTTTTATTCACATAGGCTTCTCTCCAAGAAGAAAAGGAAGCCTAGTAATTGAAAATTACCATGCCTCATACATTATGCTGGTATGGGTACACGTTACCTATGGCTCTTGCAAAGTGGGAAAAAAAAATATATAGTTTTTGGTTGGATCTGAACTCAATCTTCTTTTTCTAAGTATTTTTTTTTAAATAAAATTTACCTATAAAATCCATGAAAATATTTTAAAGTGTACAGACTTAGCATTTTAGTGGGAGCATTAAACGCAAGTGTCAACAGCGATGCTCTTTAAATTACTGTGAAGGAATACTGTATTTAAGTAAGATGGCTACTGGCTTTAATTATTTTTTTTTTTCTAAAAACCCCAGCTATGGCTTTAAAAATGCTGCAATATAAAGCTTTACCGTGGACCCCATTTTATTAGGAAACAGGGCAAACCGAAAACATACCTCTAAACTTTTGATTTCTCATCAAAAACTTCGTTTGATTCTCCTCAGTCTGACACTGCCCCTCAGTAAGGCCTCAGATCGGCAAGCAGATAATACTTCAGGTTTAAAAAAGAAGAATAAATAAGTAGCTCCGATTTTTCCTTTTATTCTAAAGCCTTTTTAAGAGCAGCTGTCTCTTGAGATGACATTTTAGCCCCACCAGCTACCTACAGGATGCTGCACGTTCTTCGCCCCTTTGCTAGAGGCAGATTTTACAGTACGCGTTTTCTGCAAGGGTTCGTAGAAACATCAGACAGCTCGTCTCCGCTTTGTGCGACGCCAGCCACGTTAATCATAACCTCCCCGTCCGAAGGGCCGCGCTGGCAGATAAGCTATCTCTTACCCTCTAACTTGTAACGCGACAGCGGGAAGCGCAGCGGCTCCGCGGGGTTACGGCTCCGCTCCGCTGCCCGCCCGCCCCGAGACACGGCGGCAGCCCCGGGCGCTCCCCGGCGCTCGCAGGAAGGACCGAGCCAGCCCATCCCTCCGAGAGATGCCAAGAATCCCCCCCCGCCCCGCTCCAAGGGCCGCCCGGCCAGGTCCCCGCAGCGGCGGCGCCGCCCCCCGGCCCGGGACTCCCGCAGGGCCGCCCCGCAGCGGCGGGACGTCGAGCTCCAGCGGCGGCACCGGCGCCCGGAGAGGGGCGGCCACGGAGCACCGTAACTCCAGCCGGCCCCGCGGCTCCCGGGCCGGGCTCCCCCTCCGTCCCTCCCCGCGGCGCGGCGCGGCACAGCGTGGCACAGCGTGGCGTGGCGGCTCCCGCGGGCTGCGCCTACCTTTCATCGCGGCGAGCACAAAACACATCATTTGTCAGGAGCGAAGCGGCGGGGAGCGGAGCGCGGCGGGCAGGGAGGCGGGGAGGGGAGGCGGGCCGGGCCGGGCCGTCGGCGTGAACCACCACCACCACCACTACCGCCACCGCCGCCGCCGCCTCAGCAGCAGCAGCCGCCGCCGCCGCCGCCTGCCAGCGGAGAGCCGCGCCGCGCCGCCATCCCCCGGCCCATATGAGGCTCCATGTGACCCGCTGACATCAAGCCAGCCCCGGCCCCCCGCCTTGTTTACACCGCTCGCTCCCTCCCCGCCCCGGCCCGCCCCTGCCGCCGCCGAGGGGCGGCGCGGCCGGCCGGTCACGGGGCGAGCCCGGCGCGGCCCGGCAGCACCAGCACCGCCCCCGCCGCCCGGCCGGGCCCTGCGCCGCGCCGCGCCCGAGCGGCGGCCCCGGGGGGCGGCAGGTGCTGCTGCGCGGCCCCGGGAACGGCCCCGGCGCGGCTGGGGCGCTTGGGAACCGCGGCGCGCGGCGCGGGGGGGAGCTGGAGCCGCGCGGTGGCGGCGGGCCGGGCCGGCACACGCCTAACTCACAGCGGCCGAGAACGACCAGCCCTCCTTTCCTTCTCGTCTGCGGGGAAAGTTCGCCTTTTTTTTTTTTTTTTTTTTCCCCCTTCTCCTCCCTCCTTAAAGGTTTTTAAAACGTTTTACTGAAGCTACATCCTGGCATAACACGACTATACCTTTAATAGTCGTTAGCTTGATGATCAAGCAGAGCAGCATCTGCACTTTAAATCTGTCCAGTGATGGGTTCTTACTTGGAACGTATGAAGCGTTACACCACTGCTGGAGTTACTTCCATATACTCTATAGCATGTGCTGTCACCGTACTGTCAGTTGGCATGATGAAGTTTTGCATCATTGATACACACACCTCCACACTACAAAAGGGATAGCACAAGACTGAACACAGGAAAAAAAAAAAAAAAGTCCAGCATATGAAAAAAACCCAAAACACACTGGTGAAAACTGCATTAACAAAACCAATATTTTTTCCAATTTCTTTGTTAGACACTGGAAGAGTGTCACAAAACAGAACTGCAGAAAAGCACTGACGGATTACAGGCTATTTAATAGGGGACAGAATATAACATTTCATAATTATCAGAAGTATAAGCATTTAATGAAAATAAGACAAGGCAAAATATATAAACAGAAGCCAGAGGAAGCCTCTTAATATTTGAAACAAAGTCCTATATATAGAAAGAGCCTTTATGAGACGAGGACACTGAAACAATCTGTTATTTCATGGCCCCTAATGACTAATTCTTACCTATTTATTGAATGAGTTCTTCATACAGTATGATATTATTTAAACATGATTAGAAGCTATCCAGGTGTACTTACCATTTATCAGTCTAGTCATTCCGGTCCCATTAATGCAAAATACTGGTTTAAATATTCCTTATTTTAAAAGATTCCAAGAGATAATCTGGTGCAGGAGTGTAAATTTAGCAGGTACCTCTGGCATGAAGTTCTTGCTCTGGGTTTGCCATCTTTACTTACATTAAGCCATTCCTACCAATAGCACTACACCTGTAGTGAGATGCTGCTCAGAAAAGTTACAGTGCCAGAACTGGACACAGGCAGGTTTGTGTTCATGGAGTTTTAGCTGCAGCACATGTTTTAAAATTGCAACGTACTGAACAGAAACCTTACAGGATGTCCTGGACTGAATCAAATACCACTAACAGTGTTGTTCAGAGCTCTTCAGAACCTGGAAAATGCTGCTCTGACATGTGGGCCATCTGCTGCTGTGGAATTTAGATGCAGCCCGAAAACTTGCAACATGCACAAGAGAAAAGGATGATGTCTTAATATGTTGTAATGTGGAGTTAAATCATTGTAAACATTTCACTCTGACACAGCAAGTAATGTCAGACCCATGGCTTGAAAAATGTCACAGTCCATTAGCGCCAGTTGTCTTCTCAGACATTTAACCTTAAGGTACACAGCATTACATTATTACTGATTTGTATTCGTTTCCAGTCCAACTGAAATGCAACTGGTAATCTGGAATGACATCTGGTGTGCTAAATAGCTTCAATAATAAGCAGGGGACACAGATTTTGCATTCTTACAAACACTCTACGATGGTTGCTTCATAAAATTATAGAAGATTGGTCATCAGACATTTTAAGTGAGAAGAACATACTTAAAATCGTTTATTACTTGTTATCAATATTCCATCTAAAGCTATCTGCTAACTGACTTTTGGAGGTATAAACACATCCATTTGCACTTTAGTTTTCTCTCTTGGTTTGACCTCATTATGAACATTAAATTTGTTTCCTCCCAATCTACCAAACTATTGTGATTCTGAGTGGTTCAGACACCATATCCATGACAACACAAAGACAATGTGCCAGTCAAATAATACTTAGCTCAGTATTACAGTTTACTTGACATGCAATTGCTCTCACTGGTTTGTACAACAGGGTTTCATTTGACTTATATGAATGCTTCCTATTTTCCAGAAGCTTGTACTCAATTGTGCTTGTTGCTCATTGTTGCTTATTGTTGATAAATACCTGTAAAACACCGCAAGACTGCATACTCCTCATAGGAGTGAGAAACTACACCTCAGGTTACACACAATTCTTTCCTTGATTTCTGTATCCAAACATGTCCTGAAGGTGTCAAATCTATGTACTGATAGTTTGGACTAATTAGTATACCCTGACCCACAGCGTGTGTTCATCCTTTGCGCCACCTTCTCTTCAGAAAAGACAGCAGTCCGTCCCAGGGGGATGCCTGGGCCTGCTGCTCAACACCCAAGTCACCCCTGCTCCCTTTGTGGGGAGCACGCATGTCTCCCACTTACATACGTGTCCCCAAACGTGGGTGGTTCCAAAACCGCACCGCAGCTTGTCTGTGGCTCCAGAACGTGGCTGTTTCGGCGAAATGGAATTTGGCATTTCAGACTTTGTGCTGGTGGGGAGCAGGCTGCCCACCCCCGCAGGGGGCTGCCCGGCCGCCATCAGGGCACAGCACCCGGCCCCCTCCTCTTTGTGGTAGACCACCCCTGAAAGAGCTGAGCTCTGCGAGGGCGGCCAGGAGGGCGCGAGGTGCGCTCCAGCCCTTTCACAGCAGATAAAGATGAGCCGAGACAGTTGCACTCTCGCCTGCCTTCGGTGTGCCAGTCCCGAGGCCCACCACAACTGAGGAAAGCTGCGAGCACTAAGGGCCTGCTACGGCTTAAACTTAAATTCTAACCACACTCAAACATCCAGGAACTATAAATGTTAGATTGCTAGTTTAAAGATGTTAACATATTGTGTAACCTTATCAGGTATTGTTCTGTGTTGTATTGATATAAAAGGTGTTCAACTTCTTAGCCTAACCACAAGCCTCCCAACAGTCGGAGGAAAACAACTGTTTCTAGCAACCTTTTCAACCGCACATAACAGAAAAAGGGAAAACACCTATGATGGCTATTAGCATTAGTAATCGGGGAACCAGTATTTAATTGAGTATTCTAAGCACAGGACAGAAAATATTTAAAAGCTGTCCTCTTCCACCTCTTATTAAACCTACTGAGCAAAGTAATAAATACAGCTTCCAAAAGGAACAAATAACTACTCCTAACTACTTGTTCAAAGACATTCCCAAACAGAAGTAGTTTAAATGCAACTAATTAAAAATGTTTATGTTATCCTAACTTGGAACACGACTGGAGAGCACTTCCGCAGACTGTTGGGTCATGTTTTGCATTCTTGCCTAAGTGAAGCTGCATGGTTAGGCTTAATTCAGGAAGAATTTTGAGACCTCCTTATCAATAAAGTTTAGGATTTGAATAATAAATATAGGATGGAACCACCACCTTCCTTCCTTATATAGCAGAGAGAAAAAAAAAAGAAAAGCTCTTAAGAGAAGAAAATGTGTCATGTAACAACCCCCCTGTCTGAAGGAGGTGTAACCACATAGGGTTGTTATGAAGCTGAAGTTGTCAAACCACTATGAGGTACAGCATTTACCCACTGCTCTATCACGGTCACATATGCAACTGCATGCAAATCCTCTTGCAGGGAAATGACTGCATGCTGCATTCTCCCATGGAGATCAAAACTTTACTTACTGGAAAAGAACTGCGATATAAAAACATTTAAATAAATTGTCCAGGGCCTCCACATTTTCAGTTTTAGCAGAGACAGCTTCTTCACTTTGTTAAAATGACCTAGAGCTGTTCTTCCACATATGTTTTTGATTAAAAAAAAAGGGGCTTAGCCTGTGAGTATAAATTTACATAATCATACATATTTTTAATTGTTTTTTACCTGAAGTTTTCATATGCTTTTATTGAAATAAGTTCTTTAAGATGTGTAGGAAATCTTTTATTGATTCAAATAGATAGCACTAACATTTAGAAAGGTTCAAGTATTTTTCAGTACTTCAAACACCTATAGAAAAATAACATCTTATCAACATTTAAATAGCTCCTCTGAGGAGTTAAACCCTGACCACAGAAGATGACAGCAGCTACCAGATAAATGGGAAAAAGCAGGTGATACCGAAAGCGAAGACTTTCCCCAGTTGCAAGCCAATCACGTGTCCTAACGTCAGATGAAGTGCTCAGCTCCCAGCTCATAGTAGAGATGCAGCTCGAGATGCAACAAGAGTTTAAAACACATGACAAGTTTCAAGTGTCAGAAAGCTGTGCTGTTGCCTTTTTGGCTTCTTACACAACAATGATCACAGGTGAAACCAGGCAGGTACAGCAGTCACAACAGCCTTGTTTACCAAATACATCCAAAACAAAGTGTAGGAAAACTGCAGCTCTAAGTAATACAAATCACAAGTCTGTCTGCCCTACTGACAATGACTTTTTAAGTGGTTTCTAACTGGTATACACAACACCCACAAAAAGAAAATTATTGTTCCTTAATACCTTTCCCCCTCTAGATTTTGTGGCATTTTAATCTTAATTTATTTCTAGCCCTCCAAGTAGCACAGCTTCGAAGATGAATCTAACTGAGATTGTCCTCATTAAAGTTGCCTCTTTTTCATCTATTTAAAACTGCTACTATGCTGACCCTGCAATCATACCATTTTGCTTCAGACAAAATACCTTCCTAAATTCTTGCTGAGGAGCTGTGCTTTTGTGCAGCGTGGGCCTGCAGCTATACGTCTTAATCAAGCCATTTTATAAACTACCCCACAACTTCCAATTAAGTACATTGCTATCCACAACTGTTGAACTGGTTGCTGTGCTTTGCCAAACAGCTGCTACAGTTCTGCACCTGGTGAAATGAATTGCGAGTTGACAAAATGTTTTGGGGTTCATCTGGATGAAAGGTAAATCCAAAGTCATTATTATCAGCTAGTTATGCTGCTGGCAGTAAAAGATTTTAAAGATCTAGTCAACTGGATTGTCACCCAGTTTCTTCTGACCTTGAAATCTCCTGAAAGGATATAATATATGCTGCTTTTCAAAATGTAAGGTAACAGCAGTATGCTTTGGAATTAAAGTGATTAGAAAGATGAGATTATGGTAAATTAATCATCTGTCAGCAACTGCAAGTGGATCCATGAAAAGATTAAAAGGTTATCAAGAAACAGATCAAACTGGACTACGTAGTATCCCTCTTGTCTCTACACCCAAAATGGGGTTATGAAGTGACTGGTATTGGATTACTGATCACGCTGCCACTCCTGAGTCCCTATTCGATCTTGGAGAGACTCTCATCTATACATTTTGAAGTTGTTTTAGACCACATCAACAAATCTTTCTTCACTGTCCTAACATTAATGCTGCCAAAAACCAGGAATTGTCTGAAAGCTGTTAGAGCTCTCTTTTTCATCCATAATCTTACCTGGCTACTTTTGGCCAGTGTTGCTTGCCAAAAACTGCAGCTGTGTATTGTTCAGTATATCCCTTTTGGTGGGGAAAAGTCCATGGTGTAAAACCTACTGTTGAGACGATTGTCAGTAGCACAAAAAACAGCAAGATACTGGCTATCCTCAAAGAAGCAATTGTTATATTCCTGTTAAGGGGTGATCATCATGTAATAATTTTTTGGCACAAACAGGCTCTCCAAAGAACCACCTTTCCCTGTAAACCTACTCAAAGAGAATCATGTTGGTTGTAGTGAAACGTCTTGAACATATTTTGGAATCTTCAGAAGTCCTTTTGCCCCTTATCAGCTTGCTGTTTGGGTTTCAGTAGCACAGAAACAGCCCTTGTGAAGCTGTTAACAACTGCATATCCTGCTGGTAACAAATGAAAACAAATGCCTGGATGCATAGATACTGGCTGTCAACTAAACAGGTGCTGGTGCCTTTTGGAGGCCTGCTGAGGAGGCAGAACCCTGTGCTTTGGTCATTTTCTGAAAAATACGTTGGTAGTATTGAAAAAGTTCTTATTTGCCTAAAATGTCTTTGGCCTGTATCCCTTTTAGTCAGTTTTATGGACAACAACTTAGTTTCACAAAGTATTAGATGCCAATCCCAAAATTTAGTGCATACAGTCATTTGCAGAAGAAATGAAATGCTCACAGGGATGCCCTGTTTTCATGCATTCCCACAGAAAAGGAAAATGAGAACTAGTAAGAATGCTCCAGGCCTCCTTGCCTCCCCCAGCAAATTTATGACTGATCTGACCACTGGCTTCAAGTCTCTAGCCAGTTATGTACAGCTTTTTTTCCTGAGGCACATGGATCAAATGGTGATGTTCTGTTTCTTTAACCATTGGGTTTCTCTTTCTGCCCTCTTCTGAATCACCAGGGACAGCCAAGGTGGGAAAAAGGGTAATAGTGAGCAGTGTGTGAGTGAAGTGAGACACTTCTTTCTCAGAATCTTCCTCACAAATGTGTCTGGCCACACGCAGCATCATGAAGAAACCTAGTGGTTTTCTGGCCTTTTCCTGAAGGATGGTTCAACAGTCAAGATGATATGGCCATATCCCAATGGATGAGGTACCACTCTGTGTGCCTAGGGCATTAATAGCACTTTAGCCTCTTCTATTTTCTCTCTGCTTATGGCACATGCTCTAATCTGTTGACAAACGGAATGCTTCAACTATGCTTAAGAATAACCAGAGAAATGTAATAGTCTGCAGTCTACAGACAGCCAAAAAAATTGTCCCTTCTGACTAAAAACTCTGGAAACTATGTCTAGGTCATAGTTGCCAGAGAACTATTGAGGCAGTCTCACATACAGGGCTAAGGGGTAAAGATGAGGATGAGAATTTGCCCTGCACTCCCTTCCAGATTGAGCAAAATTAAGCCGAGTGAAACTGTAAGTATGCCAACATTTAAATTGTTTCAGGTCATGCCCAGTGTCAAAGCTCCCTCTTATGCTATACAAGATCAGCAAGCAAATTTTCCCTATTTTCAAGAATGTGATTAAGAATGTAAGCTTTAGTGGGACAAATAACCTGTGCTAGGCATTCAGAGAACTAATACGGAAATTATTTTTCTTTCATGGAAAACAGAAGCATCTGTCCATTCAAGCAAACCAAACAATGCTTCTGTGTTATGAAATACTCTTCTGATAACTATTGACATTTCAATCAGCAGTGCTACATGTCAATAGTGTTTTTATTGCTCACATTTAAAGTGTAGCTTTCAGGACAGGATTCATCTAAGTTGACATGGTCTGATCAGCAGCATATTTCCTGCGCCTGTGAGCATATACATTATTTATACAGCTTTGCTCTGGAGAGTACTTGTGCTATTATGAGAAAAAAAATAAGATCTGTCACGTTTTCTATGTCTCAGTGCAAAATACAAGCTTAGAACCACACATGCTTTCTAAGACAATTCAAGTTCCATGCTAGGCCTCTCTCCAGAATTAGTCTTCAAGCCACACCTTACATGGACTTACAGCTGTCTGACTCCCTCCTTTCCAGCACAGTATTTAACAGACAGGTCTTAAACACTGTGCATATCGCATTTTCTCCAGTTTCTCTGATTAATACTGAGCTCCAGAACAGAAATATTGGTAAGTCTAACATACCCTCTGATCACATACTAGTAGATCACTGTTCATTTCTCCCACTTCTCACTTCTTGTTATTCTGATGGTAGCTGGCAAACTGTTTTTTGCAGATCAAATGCTATTGTTCTAATGAAACTTAAGAGCCACTCCAGCAGCCTTCACTCTAGATGTCCTTCCCCACAGCACGCACCCTTACATTCTTACAATTATTAAAGAATATTCATTATTTCTGATGCTGTTAGTGAAAAGCAAATGGCAGCTGATTACGGCTTTTAAGGCTTCAACTTTAAGGATAACATTAACGTTAATGATCTATTTTCTCAAGTCAACACAGCCTCAATTATTGTACTTCAAATGCACAAAACACTGCATACCTACTTAGAGTGATAAATAAACGATGATACAGTTCCTGGGCATGAAATCCATACAGATAATTCCTTTGCATAATTCTGATTATCAGATATGATAAAGTGACACTGTTGAAGGATATTAGACTTCAGTAGAAGCAAAATAAGATGATTCACTGACAAAGGAAGATAATTGAGAGCACTGTTTTACTAATAATCACCAAGCTCAGAGGAGAACACCTTCACAGTACCACCTTTTACTTTAAAAGGGGAGGAGAGCAGTGTTCTAAGTTGATGAATTTGATTACAAAGCAGAGCATACAGGGCAGGCCACCTAGAGGGAATGATCTATTGCTTTATATAAACCCTGGTTTTATAACCTGCATTTGTATTAATTTATCTCGAGACAGCTTTTTCTTTTTTTGAAATCCTATTTAGAAAGCAAAATAGGCAAGGATTTAAAAACCTTCTCATTTTCTATCTCAGTAATTTAATCTGGGCTACTACCACTTGCTTGATAAGAATAATTTTAAACTCATAATTTAAAGCTCATTAGCATACACCCATCTTACAGAAAAGAATCCGCCAAGCATTTTTCACATAGGCACATCATTTCTGATTATTTCAATTCAATTTTAAAGGATCTTTGACAGGGCTACTGAAAGGCTTGTCAAAGAACAGGGAAACATTATGACATTCTTTCCCCATATCCCTTTCCAGAGCATGAAATATGAGGGACATTTCTAATAGAATCAAGGCTAATTTAAGACACTGTTAATCTTTACTTTAAGGCTGCTATTGCTGGGGAGGGTACCTCTAGCACATGGCAGCTGCTCTTCAGCACACATCTGTGGTCAGATTCAAACCCATACACCAGCTATTAAAACAAAAACTTCTTGACTCCAAAGCAAATGTATTGCAAACATGTACTTTACAAGCTACAATGAGCAGACACACTTGAATTTCAATACAGGTTGATGGGGGTTTTTAAGTGTCCAATAATTTAAAAAGGTATCTGCTGCTTTTAATAATTCTGTTAATTTTTAGTTGAAGGACAAATCTTTTTTTTTTTTACTGACTGGAAACTGCTTCCCCCAAATAGTATTTTTGCTATTTTAAGAGATTAACTTATGTGCTCTCTAGCATGAACAATTTAAGGTGATTTGTATTTTCAGTTAAAGTGCATCATCAGAGCTGTTACGCTTTACATCTGTTCAACAAGCCTATTACAATTGCACAATCCACAAGAAGTGGCATGATAGCTAAAGGTAAGATACACTGCATGTAGCAGGCCAAACCTTGCCGCCTGTACGCATCCGAGCAGTCCTGCTGAAACCAGTGGGTTCGCTCACACTTTTGGGGCATACAGCACTGATCCAGTATGTTGGAGCACTGCTGTTCTGTGGACTGTGTATAAAAGAACCAGGTGTTCTGCAATACCTGGGACAGATGAGTAATTGTCAAGTGAAACTAAGAGGCGCAAGAGCTCGGATATGAAACAATAAAAAATGAAATACTTGACAAAGAATAAAAAACTCGAGAAAATAATTACTAAAATAAATAGGAGGCATATAAATAAAAAGTGAAATATGAAAAAGGCTGTAATAGATCAAGCTATGTCTACATCATCACCAGAATTACAGCAGAGAGAACCACCTCTACAATTCACTGATCAAAGACAAAGTGACAGACTGCCCACTGCTGAGGTAAAGGCAGATGAGGGATGGAGATGAGCTCTTGTGCAGATGGCTAAATGGCTGCAACATACTGAATGAACAGATGACTCCGGTTTTTAACAAATCTGAGATGAATGGAATCACTGGATCAATTCTAATAGAAGAACTGAAGAAAACTTCAAAAGGAAGTGAAGAAGAACTGAAGTTCAGAGATATTTATGAGATATACACCAAAATGCTGAGGGAGGAAGCTTCTGAAGCACTGCTAAAAATAGTTAATACAATACAAAAGTAACAGAAATTGCTAAGGCAGGGCAACCTACCTCAGTGTGGAAAATGGAGAGGACTCACGTTATTTTTATCCAGAAAATCATCATCATGCTTTCTTCACAACCTTCTGCTCAACAATTTTGAAAAAGCATACAGAAGAAATGTATGGTAAAAATCAAAGGGTATTCTGATAGAAGCAATTACTTAAAGATTATATTATCTTGTAACATGTTTCTGAGCAATATAAAACACCAGACAACTCCTTCTGAGCCTCAGTTCTGAGAGAAAAATAAAATACAGTGTTCTCTGCAGCAGCTTTTTGACTCTCCTCAGTGTCTATGATATATCTGCTGTATTTCCATCCAGTATTGAAGTGAAAAGGAGACAAGTAGCAAATGGGAGCTGTCAGTAACGGAATCTTGACAGCTCTAGACTGAGAATCAAATGTACTACAGGAATCCTCACCAATGCACAGGACAGAAGAGACATTTCTAGCAAGTATACACAGTTGCCCTCAAAGTTAGGAATGTATCAGTGCCTGCGGTAAGGACAGTCTGCCAACACTTTGCGGTATGCTGTAGTTCCAATAGCAAGGGTCCGTCCCCAAACCTTGCTGTTCAGGCCAGCCTACTAAGTGACAGTAACTGTATCTGATTTTGGAACTGGGCATTTTTCTGCAAAACAAGGAGGGAATAGCTGAGGTAATTCTGGGTCTGCAGTATCTTTGCATGCTTACACAGTCAGGGTCTTGAAGTTCCCTGGGAGAAGGAGAGAAACTACACATATCAACTAGCCTCTAGAAACTCCTAAAGACCTCCAAGGAGAACGGTTAAGAGAAGGGAGAAGTAACCGCTCTGGGGAACTGAGTGCCCTGTGTGCCCCAGGGCTGCAGGTCACTTTGGTCAGAAGGCAGAATCTCCTTGAAACAGGCTCCGAGGGGAGCCCCATGGACCCTCCCAACCCAAAGCAAGCTTTCACATGCTCATTTATCTGTTAGAGGAAAGGTACCCCATTCCAAAACCCTAGATGTTTTACTTCTTTCTACCTAATCTTGCTTTCTCTTTTGTTTCATCTGTATGCTATATGTTAGCTTTACCATACAGCATTCAGAGCTACACAAAGCATTTATTCTATGCTAGATTTCTTTGACATTTAAAACTGGTGCTCTGGAAAGAGCAATATGCATAGTTTCATAAGGGGAAATGAGTGCATTATTTTTGACTTCACAAACTGTAGCCTCTCCTCCTTAGTTGTACAGCGATCCCAAACTGAAAACATGCCAAGACATTTCAATATAAATGCTTCATTGGTTTTGTCAGCTAAATAAGAAAACAAATATTTTCTAGCAATCACTACATTTAAATTAAGCCTTCAAAATGTTTACCAGTATTAAGAAGGAAGAAATACACTGAATTTTTGTTTGATGAAATTGACAGGAAAAATTTATAAAGCTAATAAAAAAAGAGCCATATTCTCTGACACAAGAACTAAATCTCAAATCTGGCCCCAAAAATCTGTGCAGGATCAGCAGTCTACCAATATGAAAGAGGCAGCAGCCAGGGTTCACACTGGGGTTCTCAGTCAGCATGGTAACAGTAGGCAGGTCTGTTATTGTCCTAAGTGAAAAAGATGCTATCTTTGTTGGGAGAAAATCAGAATATGCTTCATACTGCTATACCAACTCCTCAGGTCTGATATAACTTTAGAGGTATAACACAAATACTTTGTGAGCATTGATGACCATACAGCAAGAGCAAAAATGACTGTTTTTGTAGAGGTCTTATGTCAGGTGAAAACTTTCAGGCAGTTTGTTACAGATTTTTCTCCTTCTTTAAAGGCTCAAATACTTGTTTTCACTACTTGCAGTACTGATTCAAGTTATTTCACACCTAGCCATTTAGCTCCTTTTCGCTTTCATTTTCTCACAAAAATAGAAGGGCAATCTAAGGAAGCACCAGGTTGGTGTTCGTTGGTCTTACCAATACCATGGTAATGTCTCAGTTTGTAATTATTTCATGTACCATGATATTGAGTAGGATATAATCATCCAAAATTGTGAAATAATGGTCTGCCACATTTAAATGTGCTTTTTGCTGGAGATGTGACAGTTTACTGATGTGATCCAAAATCCAACTAAGACATAAAAACAAACTTAAAAGACAATGGTAGCCTAAGCAGCTAATGCCTGTACACTTCTCACTCTGCTAAGTAAGGTGAAAAATCTCACTAGAGATAAGCCTAATTGTTTTCCATTTTGATGAAGATGAAAGAAATAAATAAGAAAGGACTGGCAGAGGCAACGTGATACTACCGATGGTGTACAGAGGGTTTACAAGAGTTAGGATTAGGGATACAGCAATACTGCAGTATCTTGGTGTTCACACAACTATTATAAAAAGTCAAGCCAAACACAACTAGGTCACATTTGTAAGCATTATCTTGCCTGTCTAAAGGATATTATCAGCTTACTTCCAGGTTATTATTTTTTCCCTTGTCACTAAGAACAATCAATATTAGTAAGAATATTGTTATTCCTTTATGGCAATTCTGAGTTTCAGTGCCAGGGACTAGCAGGAGTGGTGTGTTAAGAGTTCCTCCCACAGGTACTAGGCAATGCTGCGCACCTGTGCTGCGGGGTGGGATGCCAGACTGTCCGCATGGTGCTCCCGCTTGTGCACGTCAGCCACATTCCCCTGAGAGCTGTCTTTGTAGCCGTGTGGTTTGCGGGGAAGCGATGTTCAAGACCACTGCTCAAAAGGCACATGCACAAATGAGGGAACAGGATTGACACTGACAGTGCTTTATTTCTTCAGATCTCCCACTAACTGAGTTACCGTTTCTAAACTGGGACTACTGGGTTAGGGGAGTTTTCCTCCATATCTGTGAAACCAGTCTCATACTGTCTGTCCAATGGTTCATGTCTAGACTAGATAGACAGGAATTAAAGTCTCCCTGAATCAGTGCGGTGCACACATCTTCCCCTCTCTAATTCTGATAACAAATGTGGTGGTGTTTCGACAAAACAGGAAGCTTTTCAAAATTGAGAGAGGCAATGCAGGGAAAACAAAAGATTCACATCACATTATTCCAGCAAGTTTGGAACACACTAGTTTTTTGAACAGTAAACATTTCCTGATCCTTTCCCCTGGTTTGTAGACTGCATGGCTAAATATGGACCCTCATTTGCTGCCTCAGTTAGCATATTTTGTTCAAATATAAGTATGATACATTAGCTTGAGGACTAAGACTTGAGATCAGAAACTCAGCAGTGGAGCTTATAATGCATTTCATGAGGTGTCAGATGGCCTGCAATGGAACATTTGGCGTAGAATTCAAATAGACCCAAGGTTGTAAGAGTTATTCAACAGTGAGTTAATGAGAGCACTCCTTTATAAAATGAAGGACTACAGAGTGCTTTTATTGAACCATAGCTTTTTTGAAAAGCGTTTACTATGGAAACCAAGTTCTGTGAAAAGATCCAGAATACAAGGGAAACCACAGGTATGGTGTCTGAACCAGCTTTCTGACCAGGGAAACAAGAATTTTAAAGCCTGGTGGTAGGGGGTGATTGGATAGGAAGATAAAAATCCATGTTCAACAAAAGCAATGTCTGGTATCCTATCCTGAAGACTGCAGTTTTTAGTGATAAAGAGCAAGCTGTTACACTCCTCCTCTATATACATTTCCCCGGCTTGAGAATATTTCATTAAATCATGTTTTTAAAAAGACTTAGGCATTTAGAGTGTTTTTTCACTCATCATAGGCAACTGTAAACTCTACTGATCATTTGCCTAGCTTACTTCCCTATAGAGAAGTGCTGGAAACAACATTACAGAGACTAAAAAAATCAGGTCCACCTAGGAACGTTTGGATCAGCCATAGGACACGGAAAGTAGAAACTCTGCTGTGAAGTGGAACAGACCTGATGCAAGCTCTGGAAATGATCACAAAGCAAGAAGCCTTTCACCTCTGAGAAACCAAAATTTACAGATTGATTTCCCATGTTCGATCCAGTCTTTCAAATCTTGGTGCATCAGAATATGGGTACATGGGCTCTCACTAAACACTCTGCTCCTCAGCTAAAAACACTGTTTATATATCCGCAATGTGTTTCCGTACATACGCACACCCAGAAGGTGTTAATATCCTTTATTCTCTGTACCTGCAAAAACAGCTTCATGCAAAATGTTCAGTAGTTACAAGGTTACAAAGGTGCACTACCTGTAAGTACAGTGTAAAAATAGGCCTTTTATGAAGAAAAAGAAGGAAAAAACCCCAAAAAGCCAACCTAAGAAAAAACATCAATTGGGTTTGTTCACCAGAACTAGACAGAAAGCAAAAGAAAATCTGTGCTGCTTTGCAACTTCCTGTCAACCAGGTGAATTGAAAATGTGCTGAGCTGCACACTTCAATATTGTATGTCCACACCCAAAGGATGCAGAGGGAGTGGAGATGAACAGAACTACATGTTCCTTCTTCAAATTGCACCTATTATCTAATATACCAGTAGAAACATTTCCCACAATAATAATATGCATACGCCTCAAAAGCTGTTTATTTGGCAGCCTTGATGTATACTTCATTAAAGTATTAACTGGCATATCACACTACTAGCCTATTGCAATGATTTAGGGAAAAAAACAACAAACCAAAACCAGAGCCATCTTTTGTCCACATTGTAAGCATAGCAAAAAAGAAGCACGGACTGGCATTTTCTTGATGAATTTACGCAGCTTTAGAACCACAGACTGTTTACATGAATGACACAGACTAAAGTGTTTGTCCTGCATTATAATGCTGTTAAGTGAAGACAGCTGGATTCTATTCTACCAAAAACATCAATCAATAGAACTGCCAACTAAATTCAAATGAAGAAACCAGCAAAAGTCAAAGGAAAAGCAGAACTGGATGTAACTAGATCACAGATCATGTTTAAAAAGTTAAAAAAAGAATCAGAATTACTTTCAAATTGAATCAATTAAATGTGGAAATTAGGAAAACGAAAATGTTGCACTTCTAGTTGTCAAAGAGAAAAATGGCTCCCTCCTTCAGTATCATTAGTAATTCTCTGCCACCTTCACTAGGCCAGAAGGGAAATGGTATCTTTTGGACGGCTGTTTTGTACCTGGTATTACTGCAAACCAAGCCTGCAAGCTGTCCATGTAGTTCAGAAACCACTTCCTCTTGCATACGATTTGCAGAAGACTTCATCATGCACTCAGAAGCAGTTTTTCAGATTACATCTAAACCAAGCTGCACCACGGGCCTAAAACCTTGGGTGTTCAGTTCAGTTCTTCACCTGGATATTCTGGAGGAGGGCTCTCAAATACATTTGGCAAGCAGTACTGATAATTACATGCTAGTTCTACTACCCTAATGAAGAACTGCCCAAAACACTCAGGGGCAAACTGTTTTAAAAAGAGCCATGCTGTGGAAGCATGTAAAGGATTATGTTAAAAATATTTGATTTAGCTTGCAGCTTAAGCAGGGAGTGAACCAAAACACAAAATATGTCTACCACACAAAAAAAGCTAGTAGAGACCTTCATATATTTATCTCTTCTGGCTTCTCTTTGGGTCAGAAGTGACCACAGTGCCAAAATCATAGCACATCAATGATCACCCAGTCCTATTTGTAATTCTATTTGCCAAACAACTCTGACAGAAGGCTTACCATAACCTCCATCATTTTCCATTTGTAAATAATATAGCTTGCTGAAATGATTCCACAAAATAGTAGTATTGCACATCTGCAGTAACATCGGAAAATAGGCAAATCTGCATTACTGGCAGGTTTTTAAAATACCTATAGGCAAGGTTTGCAGTTTAGCTATGGCTGAATTTAGTGAAGCTGGCATTATCCAATCTGTGCACATTTACTGGGTATAATGTTACTATATTTACATTACTAGTGTATCCAAATATATTTTTGGGAGGGTAGAAACTGAGGGAGTGGTGACTGAGTCAGGATCCCACATATTAGATTTCCATTTGGAATAGGTTTCCCAAGGTATCTAATTTCACTTGCAGCACTGTATGTCTGGGATTTCTCAACGTCTAATTGATGGAAAATATTATGTCTGTGTTTTAATCCAATTCCTAAAAGGCATTCCCTTTATATGGTTGTAAGTACTTTAGCTGGGTATGCCAGCAGACTTTTTGGTATTGCCATACCAAAGAAATCATGCTAGATTTTCCATAACGGGCATAAATTCTTGTGGCTGCTGGTCTTTCCTTTCTTAACTATCAACAATATGTCCAACAATATACTCTTAGGAGTCACAAAATATTTGAAACATCAAATATTTGAAATTAATCTCCTAAAGGTCTATATGGATCAAAAGAAATCCTTGAGTTAAGACCGAGTCCTGCAGGAATGAGGGAAAAGAAAAACAAAACAACAGGAGATCTTATCATGTGAACGTTAGAAATAGAAGGAATGAGAAATATCTAAAAAGAAGCCTCATTTGTTAACACTGAGTTCATGTGCTGTGTAGGTATATGAGGAAGAAGCTTTTTGCTAGGAGAAGAAATAGCAGGAGGTGTTTTTAATTTAAGTTTATGAGGATCACATTCACTCTTGCTTTATCTCCATTATAATTACACTTTACAGTAGGAGCTATTTTGCCTCTAAACCATCAGATCAGAATCTGATTCTTCAGGCATATGATTAGAAGCCCAGGGATGGGCACCTGCTTCATTATCATATTCTTTCCAACTAAGACCAGAAGAATGGAGATAAATTACTATGCAGAACTAGAATACATCTGTCATTCCTCTGCTCTACGAAATGAATCACTTTGTCTGGATCACAAAAAGGATCACTGAGAAAAACTATTGGTTAATTAAAAGAAAGTGAAAGCCCAGTAACTAATAAGAGATATGACCAGAAAAAGAAATGGATAGATTCATATCACCAGTTTCATTTGCAAATACAGAATCATCTCTTTTGGGTGTATTTGGCTCCAGCCTATTGGCAGGGCCAGTGTACAGTTCAGAAGGAGCTGTGAAGTTTAGATGCTCAGCAAGTTATTCAGCAGCTCAGTGATCCATTCAGACCTGCTGTTTTGATCAAGTCCTATCCATGCTAAAGCAGGTGAAAGAACACTTCAGCCATGGTGCTCCAATTGCTGTTCAATTCCTGAGTGGCAACAAACAGCTTACTCAAAAATTACAGGTCCAAGACCCAACCAACTTACTGCATAAATGAAAAAAAAAAAAACAAAACCAAACATATATGATTTCAGAAAACAAAGTTACTGATTCTGATTTTATATTCACATTGCTCCAGGAATGTATAATTTTAAAGCTGAGACTATTACAACCTTGTGCCTTATGTTAAAATAAATATGGTTTATATACATTGTTTGTAAGCTAACAATTCAGAAATTCTTATTTGTAAGATAAGTATAGTACTAATCACATGAAGACAAGGGTATAAGATCCTACTATCACTACGAATAGGTCCTATTAACTCTGCACATAATGGCAAAACAGATTCTCCCTATTTTCAGTACTTACCACATATAAAGCTCTGAAGAATTACTGCTTAGGGAAATTCAGGATTCATAAACAAACTGAGAGTCCAAAAATCCATACTCCAGGAAGGAAGAACTATATGAAACTGTCATCTCCCACTTACTGTATAGACAAAATTCAATTAAAGCCATGTAAACAAAGTTGCAGACATAAGAACAAAAATGATGATGCTTTGCCACAGAATGAACAGCTCCTTTGGGAAAAGATTAAATCAATATACTTAACCTTTACATTCCAGAGGACTGCCAAATCACCTCACTTTGGCAAGGACACTCATGTAAACAATCATTAATTAAATTAAAAATCTGGGAGAGAAACCTAGTTGAATTCCTTCTGGGAATGACTCTTGTGGATATAAATCAAATACCAATGGAGGGAAAGAACATAACAATTCCTGTAAATCCCAGGTTTGTAATTCTTCAAACACCTCCAACCACTTACGTCCATGCAAACCTCAAAAGCCAGTATCATGTATAAATATTCAGGTAAGCTCTAAACATGCTTATACATACAATACAATTAGCACCTCTAGCTCACTTATCAGCAAGGTTTCAGCTGGAGCACTAAGGAAACACTCAAAGACACCGTGACACACCGAGTTTGAGAAGCCTACGATTGCTGCACTAGGAAGGTGACTTGTCCATTTCAGTGACAGACAAAACAGATCAGGTACATACAGGCGCACTCGCACGCCAGTAACTGCATCCAGCTAAGGGTCAGCAAGCCATAGGTGAAAATGATAACTTTTCAAACCCTTCGACTGCCACAAAGCACATATGAGTACATCAGGATACAATTCTACTAGTTCTGCTACCCAAAACTAGCCATACATCTGCTTTACACAGCTCTGAATGGTGCCATTTAGATATCCCTCTAGTTTTAATTCAAAAGGCAGATAATTGAGACCTACTGACTAGTTTCAGCTGACTGGGAGACTGGGACATCAGAAAAGAGCATTTTGCTCTGGTACACCTATGTTCCATATTCTGCTTATCAAAACTTTACTTAAGTCTTATGGCAGTTGATGGAAGTCTTTCTAGAGATTTACGTATGCTGCAAATGAAAACATACCCCTGACCTGAAGAGTTTCCCCTTTAAGCTGTTAATGACTTAGTTATTCACCAATAAAACTAACAAGCATTACGGTAGGGAGAATAAGAGGATGACAAAGTTGGGTATGCATGAAGTTGGGTAGTTCTACATTTTAATCTTCCCAATCTTTACATTTACATGTTTCTAAATGTAATTCTTCTAAAGAACCAGTCATTATGTTCTGAAGGTTTTACAAAAGTCTCCTTTCTCATCTCTCCTGTCACGCATGGGACATACGGCAGTAAAGCTGGCAGAAAGCATCTTTTGGGCATACTGCATCAAGAATGAAAGCAAACCTTTCCAGCTGCTACAGTATTGCTGTAATCAGTCTGATGGACAATATTATTTTAGGCTGCCTGTCAGCTTTCTGGAAACATTGGCGTTGTAATGGTGCATCACCAAAACTTCTGCTTTGACCCTTGTGCAGCTGTTAAACTGCAGGAGATAATGGTTTCTTCATAGCAGAAGGGCAATAGCCATTCTCTCCTTTTTGTTCGGGCAGCAGCCTTGGGGGTGCACTGGGGCAACATGGAGAAGCACTAGCAATTTAAGAGACCTACATTTCAGCTGGGAAAGAACTCCAGGCACCCATTAATTTCCAAGTGCCTCTTGTCTCCCAGGTAGTATGGCTCTGGATAATACACCCCACAGGCCCCACAGGAGACCAGGCATACTGTAAGGAGACCTTTAATAGCTGATGATCACTGCATACTGCATTTTGATTTTTACAGAGTAGTTGTATGTCCTGCAACATTTAATCTGGCAATGCTGACTCCTGGTGGAGATTTGCCAGAGTTGAAACACAGGTTCTAAAGGTCATAAAATATATTGGCAGAAGACCTGGGAAGGAAGGGGGTTAGAGCTCAAAAGCAGGAGAGCAAGTTTTCTCCATTCAGGGAGTTCTTGACCACCACCTCTCATTTTGGCTCCCTATCTTCACAGGTCAAGGTCCGATATATCAAAAGTCAAGAGAGCAACAGAAAAGAGACATGCTTTTCCAAGATTCTTAGTGAGATAAAATTAACTCCCATACTAATTCCACCACTTGCCTAGGGCAAAAGGATGCTATGCAAGAAAAAAGGCTTTTAGTTCTGGATGAGCAAGGGCAACTAGCACGGTAGAGGTGCACCCTTTGACAGGTTCACTGTGTTTGGGTGTGACAGCGTTTCTCCACATTTCCCTGGACTATTACAGAAAAGATAGAATTCTGTGTTAAGTTTTTCCCCTCCAAACATGCTCTGAATGGAATGTACAGAGCTGTGTTTCCTCATTGGCTTATCACACACATGGCGAGCTCTTGGCACACACAACCAGCCCATTTACTCAAGAAAAATATACACCCGCCTATGCAAATACAGCCCATGGCAGGTTTCTTCAATTATCATGTCTCAGTCTCTCACTGCAAACCCTTAAGAAATCACACTCTATTCTGGCACTGTTGCTTTGATACCTCCATTTTACAGCCAGCGGATGTGAGACAACTGGAATTTAGATATGCCATTGCCCAAGTCAGAGGAAAGTTTATGGCCAAATATGTTCCCATTAGCTTTCTGGCAGAGATACTGGAACTATTGCTGGCCTGTACGTGCCTGTATTAGCAAATGGTGTGCATAATGTTCCTACCACATCTCTAGCTGGAAGCAGTTCTGGCGATGACTTCTGCCATTTTGAGTATTAAACACGCCTTTGGAGGATTAAGGTGGAAATTTTCAAGCGTCTAAGGAAGACAGGTGTTCAGATCATAATGGAAGTCAGTGGAGTTTAGTTTCGGAAATTCTACCTCTATTAATTTTGGTTCTAGTTCAGATAAGACATTATAAAAAGTCAAGTCATGATCAGAATGTGAGAAACCACATTACTGCCTTAAAATTTGCATTTTCTAAGTGATTAATACTTTGGCTAACAAGCCAGAAACCTTCAGACCCCATTTCCTTTCTGTGTGTCAGACAGGTTAACAAAACATAGAATAGAAAGAATTTATTGCCTGGCTCTCCGTTCATCTTCAGTAGTTCTTGTCACTGAGTCATTTGCCTCTACTGCTATGACTTTACACAACACCAATCTCAGAATGACCCAGCGCTGGCTTAAAAAAATACAGATGCACTATGTCTCCGAAACTGCAGTTATGGAGAGGCTGTCAGGCAAAGGAAATACTTATTTGTATTATACATTGACATTCTTCAGTTGGATAGCAGTGTTACTTAACTTTTTTGTGTGTGTACTGGCCCTTAAACTTCATTGTGATGGATACATACTATTGAGGTACACAGTAAAACTTGGCTAGAAAAAACAGCAATTCAATAGAGATGGCAAGTCCAGCAGTGGTAGGGCTAGGACAATTGCTTTATCTCCCAGTGCTAACATCATATAAACTGATATATGAAGAATCAATCCTGTCTTCACCTCCAAAAGCTACATTTGGTACTGTTTTCTTAGGGAAGGAAGGGATAAGTCTTGCAGAGAGATAATAAAACTGGGCACAGCTAAGCAGTGATTATTCTGCCTGCAGAATCAGCCTCCTCTGGGAAGGTGCACAATAGCACGTAAGAAAGTAAGTATGTTTAGGATGAATCTGGGAGAGAGGGAGGATCCTCTTCTGCTTGAATCTCTTTCTGCTGAGGAAACCTCTCTTCCCTTTGTAACCATCTTCCTCTTGCCACTTAACAAGTAGAAAAACTGATTGAGGAAGAAGAGTAACAATGTGGGAGCTATCTGAAGAGGAGGCGAGGGTGGTATTTAGACAAACCACAAGTTCTCATGCTCATTATCTTCTCACCAAATGAAGTCTTCTTACCCACCTGTGCATTGTTCTCATCCAGCTGCCCTACTTCTGTTTATTATGTAGCATTCATTAACTGGTTCTAGGGATAGCAATTGAGAGTGAGTAATTATCTCTAGCAGAAAGAATAAGGGTCAGATTCTTAAAGGTGACTGCTGAAGGTTTTAAAAAAATAGAAATGAAAAAACAATCAGGCCTATTTTGCCACTTGGTGCTGCATAAAGAAAGACTGGATTTAAAGAAAGAGAGATACTTTATTTATACTCTAAAAATTTTGTATTGACAATGCAGATTTTGATGAGACACTGACAGATTTCAGAGGCTTTATACTGTCAGCTCTCCCTTTCAGATGGATACAGTATGGCCACTCTGTGTGTTCTTTAATCAGGTCTATTCAGTTATCAATGGCAAATCACAGTCTTCAGTCCTGTTTCACTAAAACTTCAACACATATTATCACGCATCCAGGTAACATGATTTAAAATAGCAGTAAAGATATGGTAGCACAGTATTTACCAGTGATTGAAGTGCATAGGTAAGGCCACTGGAGGGTTATTAATCTGGTTGCTGGAACACACTAAGCTTGTGCTGTTGTGAGGTTGTTGCTATTGTTACCTATGCTAGTTGTTTTTTATTGTAATACAAACTTTCTAAGTTACATGATACAACCTCGACTAAGAATACTGCAATTGTTATACTTTATTTTAGTATTCCTTGAGTAGTTTCCTCATTAGTAATTACGGAATGATACTAGCTCCAGCGGTGAATCATAATGGCCCACCATAGCCTACTGCTAAGAAAAGTGGTAGGACGAGGGTAAGCAAAAATGGAGCAGTCTAAGAAAAAGGACACGTATGACTAGTCTATAAAAGGACAGGGGGCAACTTTCATGAAGTGGTAAGCAATCCCAATTCAGAAAGTCATCAACAACTTGACAAAGATCTCATTTGCAGCAGTGAATGTTTCAGATACTTGATTTTACTGTGAGGATGGTGAGACCCTGGCACAGGTTGCCCAGAGAACCCCCTCCCTGGAAGCGTTGGATGGGGCTTTGAGCCACCTGGTCTAGTGGAAGGTGTCCCTGCCCATGGCAGGGGGGTTGGAACTAGGTGATCTTTAAGGTCCCTTCCAACCCAAACCATTCCATGATTTTCTTCTTTGTTACAAAGCATGGTCTTACCTTCCCCTGAGACTCCTTCCTAAATATCAGAGTGCTTCTTCTGGCACTGGCAGGGCTTGGCCTTCTGCATGGAAAATATTTTTCTCAATAATAATTATAAATACTACTATGTTCTACTATATAAAGAGTAACATAAAAGGCTTTCAAATGAGGTAGAAAGGGAAGAGCAACTTTCCAAACTATTTTTTATGTCTTATGAAGCAGCTGTTACTAAGGACAAGTCTGGATTTCACGAAAGGAGGACAGAGGGGAAGGGATCACATTTAATAACTGTCTGATTAAGTTCTATAGTAAGGGAGAGAATTGAACTTGCAAAGTGCAGTGCAGTAGAAAAACATTTTCTGATTGGAAATTATTAGCATTAGCAAAAACAAAAAGGCTATGCAGCAGCATCAATCAACATTACTAATTCCCACTTAAAGCAGTCTGAATTAAAGCTCTGTCTAAAAGCCGCACATTTGTTCGAGCCTAGATAGCTACACAATAAGTATTTGCTAGTAGAAAGTAAAGCAGTTACATTGAAGTGTCAGCAGGGGCTACTTTGTCCCACAGAAATTTCAATTAGCTGACAGAGCCAAAATTTTCCCTATTTACAGACGTTGCCAGCAGCAAAAATGAAAAATAAGGAGTGCACTCAGGAAACAAGTAGTACCCAGTTGGCCTACGTAACAACTGGAAAGTCATCTCTCAGAGGAGGGATACACAAAATAGAGGACTAGCACATAACCAGGAGATAGGGAAAATCCTCTTCTGAACACTCTTGCTGGCTGAAACTGGGGTATTACCTGGACCACTAAACAGCACTAGACCAGTCATTTCAAGAAAGAGGAAAACTGCTTCCAATGGCAGCAGACAGAGTTTGCTTGGCCTTGTCAGCTTTATCGTGTAGGAGGAAAAGTTCATGTGCCATTCTGTCCAGGGGACAGCAATTGCTAGAGCAGTAGATGCAGACTAGCTCAGAGGCCCTGGATCGACGTCTACTCTCAGATCAGCAGCACAGAGCATTAATGCAACCCCCAATTTCTGTTTGTAGGACAGCTTCTGAGGCAGTTTAAGTAACCACTCCCTAACCTACAATGGAAAAAAAATTAAGCAGTCAGAATTGCTGACCAGGAATAATTGGGCTGATTTCGCTGGAAGGGGGCTAGAGCACATTCACACAATGCCACAGCTGCGAGCTGGAAAAGGATTTGTATCACTTGAGTTTCTGTATGTCTTGGTTCTCCTATAGATGAGAGTACTTCTTTGTCTTGTTCAGATTTTGAGATATTAAAAACTGTGAAGTACTTGGCTTTGATAGCAGTGAGGGCAACCCTATATATGATTACACAGATGGACAGATTCTGCTCAAAATTTGGCATTTGTCATTTTTTTGACGAGCTTGTGCAACCAACATGCTCCCAAAAAGCAAACTGATCCTTACTGGCAGGTATGTCCCCTTTGAGGCACTGTGGTTTATGGACTGAGTTTTGTTTTGGTTTTTGGTTTTTTTTTGTTTTTTTTTTTTTTGTTTGGTTGGTTGTATTTTTTTGTGTGTTTTTTGGGTTTTTTTTGATGGGATTTCTTTCTGTGTGCTGAGAAATGTGCATGAAAGGCCATGTTTGGAAAACCCCATCATCAGTTACCCTAGCTTAGCTACAGATAACAACAGCTAAGATGATGCCAAGACTGATCAAGTTACTACAATATATCTTTTAATTTATACTTAATTTTTCTATTTTTTCCCCCCCCAATAGTCAGTATTTAAAGTTAAATTAATCCTTTCAATTGTTAATGTGAAGTATGAGTTGGAAAGTCAATTTAAACACTAAGTGGGACCTACATGAACCTCTTCATAATGAGTACTCATCTAAGCTATGGCTCCTGTATTGGAAGCCCACCAAATTAGTCTTGAATTGGGCTAAACACCATGTGCTGATCAGGAATGAAATAAAATGTTAATGAAAATTTCAGAACACTGTGAAAAGTCTTGGCAACAACTTTAATTATTAGTGCCCCAGAGATCTGCTGTATGTCTTGATTATTTTTCCATTTGCCTATAATGTCAATTTTTATTTTTATTTTTCAAAGATTTAATTTGAAAATTACACTGTTGGAATTAGTAATCATTCTGGAAAGAGTTGAAAGCACACAAGTCAGATCCAGACTCTTGCCCCTGTGTAATGCCTCTGCTTTTTCACCCCTATACTGGGGGTAGAGCACTTTTATAGAAATCCTTTTCACTGATGGATGAAAAGCAGTTGCATATGTGTGCCAGTACAGCTAAATAATCATTAGAGGCAGACACAGTAATGTTCCTCCTTAGAGCAAAAACAGATTTTATATAGCATGGGTTTCATTACTGTGTTTTTTAGGAAAAAAAAAAAAAATCTGTCTCAGCTCATCATGGAAATCATACCTGTTTCCAGCTAGCAGAAGTACAGATTTACATTATCATTCAGAAAGAGTTTTCGTGATCTGAGGTGACAGATCCAAATTCAGAGTAGTGGTTTATAATACTTATTACTAAGCAAACCAGACTGTGTTTAGTAAGCAAAGCTGGTATTCTTCCCTCCAGAAATAAATACATTTGCAGCAGGTAATTGTTAATGTCATTCAAGTTCTTTTGGAATCACTAATATTCTACAACCAGAAAAACCCCATCACTCAAGTGTTATTCGGCCTGCTGGCTAGGGACCATGGTAAGGCATAGGACAGTGGCCTATGAAAACATTACAAAAAAAAAGAGTACTAATAGGAGAAGTAACACAGATATACACTTCAGAGAAACTTGGGTATGTGTCATTACCAGAGCACAGTTAGGAACTGATTTACAATCACTAGCAGTGGGCTACAAAGGAATTTTTTGTAGCCAGCATTTTTAATTAAAACCTTTGTAATCGTAACAATAAGATTTTGCAATGCAGCTGTTTACCTAAATGCTTGAAACTTTATTTACCACCTTCCCCTTCAACTGTCAAATTATACTGAAAAACAAAGGAATTCTGGATTCTTTTTTTCCTGAGGATTACATGGTAGCTGGCTGAAAGAGATTGAGAAAGACTGCACTAAGGAGTTAAAAACCTTAATAACATAATGGTTAAAATTCTATTAGAGGAGAAATCTTACTATTTCTGGTGTACTCGAGTCAAGGAACGATGGGCCGTTTGTACAGGGGACAATAGGAGTATTCCCTGGCTTACAGCCAGCTCATAATTCATAGAGTAGCAGTATCAGCCAAAGTTAATTTTTTTTTTTTGATTAATCATCTGACAGAGCTTGAGAGTTTGTGGCTAATTGTTCCATTCTTGACTGCAGAATGAATTAGAGAACAATGTGCAGTCCTAAGCCAGGGCAGGAAAACATAAAGCAAACCCATGAGCACATAATAAATAGTTCAGGTTAGTTAGGTATTTTGCTCTTCTGTTCATAAAGACGTGGTGAAAATCCACTGCTCCAAGGAACAGCAAGCGTACGTGATAGATGTTAAAATCCTACACTGTGTGCTCACAGGTGACTGGACTCATGTGGGACAGCTTGGTTTATGGGATAATAGGTTTGAGCAAGGAAGAAAGAAGAGCAAGATCACATTAGAAGGTTAACTCAGATTTAAGAAGTAACTGAGTGAGGCAGCAGGTGTCCAAGGAATGATGAATGGGCAGCAATATAAAACAGACACCTTTCATTATAGGTGGACAAAAAATACTGTTTAAAAGGGTATTACAGAGCAGTTCTTGTGGCTGTAGCTCTATGCTAGCAACCTAAATTAAAGGTCTGTCGGTACTGGCTTGTGTAAGTGACTGATTGAAAAACAAAATTCTTGGTTGCACCAACCATCATTATTAGTGCCTTCCCAGCCAAATCATCACATTTCCAGTGTGAGTGGTCTTTTAATTTTTAAATTCTTTATAATATATTTTTAAACAATAAATAATTATAACACTAAAAAAGCAAATGTGAAGAAACAAAAACACAGACTACCACATTTACATGAGCCACAATAGGTTCACTGTCCATGACTCCCTCTCATTAATAACAAAATGACTGCAAAGGAGCATGGAAAAACAAGGTGAAAGCTAGATAAATATAATATATCGAAATTCTGATAAAAAAAGATGCATTTTCTGCTTGGGCTTCCCCTTCCCATTGAGAATGAAGACTTGGAGGAAAAGGAAATACCAGTGCCAACAGACAGAACTCTTCATGTAATGAGAGAAAAGGATAGCAATGTTTAGATTAAACCTTCAAAAGAAATGCCAAAGTTGAGATGACCTAAACGTAAACAACCAATGCCTAATACTATTAGATACTTTTGGGGTGAAGACACAAAGTTGATGGACTGTAGAGAATGAACTGGCACTGATGCAGAACAAAAACAGTGACTCAGAAGAAAACGTGTCCTAGAAACTCAGGAGATTCTGGAGCCCTATTTCTGTGTAACACTATAAAAAAAAGAAGGGTAGGAACCTGCTTTTTTAGCTCACCATGAACATGTAAATGGAGGAAGGCACTAGAGATTGCTGAGCTGTTCAAAGTACCAAAGAGACAACTGTGAGGAACTACTGATATGCTTATGCAGAGCCTGGCAGCAAATGACAATCCATATATTCAAATATGAAGAAAATGTTACCTTGTAGGAGCTAATTATCACAGACTTTTTACAAGTTACTCAGCCAAGCAACACATTGTCAGCACTGTAACAAATCACATCAAGTTAGTATTTACTAGGGCTAATTTTGAGTAAGTAAGCGAAGGCAGTGAAAGCTTTACTGGAGTACATTAAACTGTCAAAAAAAATTCTGAATTGGAGACTATGTGCATAATAATGCAAGAAAGAGGTCACACCTGTACACCTGCAAAAGAATTGGATTCTGTGTGGAAAACTTTCTTTATAGAACACCCCCTTGTTTTCTTATTTTCTTCATGGATCTCCATTGCCATGAGCAATGGAAGCAACATATGCCATAATGAACAGTGTAGCTTTTGGGCCTGAAATCCATACAAAAAAAATACAAAAGAGCATTAAAAGCTGCGTTTCAGTGACCATTTTCATGAGGTACAGGAGTCATAGCACCCTCTCTCCCCTCTACCCCAATAAATGTTTTCTCTCTCTATGGTAATATTGCAGATATTGTATTTCAGCACTTCCTTATATACTGGAGTGAATGCCAGGTTCTTATGCTGGATATGCTATACAATAGAAAATAAAAATGGAAGATCAACCTGACTTTCCCTTACAAACTGAAGAGCAATATAAAGAGCATTCTCCAACCATCAGTTAACTCTGAACAGGGATGATGCTAAAATATTAATATGCTTAACCTTCAGCAGTTATTATGTAGTATAATGAAGGAACATTTTGTATTTATAGAAAACCATGCCCTTCCACAAACCTCTTCACTTTACAATGCATCTGTGCATATGAGTGGCTTCTGGAGAAGCAGAGGAGTCAGCTGTCCCCATGATGTGACTGAAATGGGCAGCAGTCATGGGGACTACTTCAGAGAGAACATAAAGGCCAGAGGAAAGCAAGGAGACTTGCCAGGGGCAGTTTAGCAGAGTTGGTACTGCAAACACTACTCTGCTAGGAAATTTCTAGTCCCATTCAGAAATTGCACTTGCAGCTTTTCAGTCAACAGCATTTTAGTTCAGATCAGGAGTGTGCTTTTGAAGCAGCTCTCCCCATCGCTTCACTATGTTTTGGTTTGCATCACACAGTGGCCTTAGTGCACAAACAGGATTCCTTTCTGATGAAACTAAACCTAAAGATGCACTCCCAGATAATATGCAATTCAGTCCAGCTGCAATAAGCTTCATGAGACTATACTAGATCTACTCTAAAGTCAACAGACAGACCAACCCTTAAACACGTACAGCGTGGATGTCAGAACCTCTGTGTCAAGTGCTCTGCCATACAGATCTGCTCTCTTTCATCTGCATGACTTGGTAAAGTAGACATGCCTTTTGTGTTCCAGACTGGAGTCTTTATGCTTGGTCTGTCCCAAGTTTAGCTCTGAATAAATTATGAACATGTACTGAGAAATTTGCACAGAGTATATCAATGTTAATAAAATCAGATATTGATACATCTCCAACAAATCTTCCTCTGGCTTGTGGATAAGGCTAAGAATTTATGATTTCCTTCTGTTACACTGTTAATGTAAGAGATAACACAGAAAGAAAACCTATTCTGGTGAAAAACTCAGAAAATTATTCTGTTACTATGTGGCAAAAAAATCACAGTACAGATACAGAGTGTACACAGTACAAAGTTTATGACATCATGGGTCAGCACCACTTACACAGTTTTCACCCTTCCTTTAAAATTAAATAACAGCTTCATACCAACACACCTGTATTCTGATATGTAGTACAATATCTACGACAGTTACACAGGTCAACACTCAAAAAAAATATTGGCAATTGCACCAGAATTATAGCCAGTCTCCCTTTTCCACTGTGTCTAGCGGTAAGAGGTAATGAAAAATGGCTGCTATGCACATGTCTATAAACATTCCCTTCCTCTTTCAGAAAATCAAACACCTATTTCAGTCACCTAAATGTGAAAGTGATAAATTTACTATCTGCTTTGTGTTTCACTGTAACAGTAAATAACCAGCACGTGCCCCGAGGGCTAGGATTTCACAAATCATTAAACTTGTCACCAGGTCCATGCCTGTCATTAACTATAGTTTGAGCTGCTAGGAGATATGCGCAAGGACAGAACTGATAAAGTTATGTGAAAGTGATGCTCATGAAAGAATCAAGCAGGCATGGAGGGTTGACCAGGAAACTGGGTTTTCTCATAGCTCCCCATGAGATCCCCTGCAGGCACAAGCATGGACAAGTAACCCTCAGAGAGAGTTTGAAAGATGAGCAGGTGGCGGGCAAACTCTGTGTAAGGAACTTAGAACATCTGCACTACTTTGAATCAAGTGCTACAACTTCTTCCAACAATGAGAAGTTGTCTTCAGTTTTGCTGCATGGAAGAGACAACTATAGAATAGTGTCAAAAAGATATTGAAAGACATTTCCTGTGTGATATAAAAACTGCATTTAAACCCCATCCATCAGGGTTCAAACCAAACCATTTGGTTAATTCCACTGTGAAACTTAAAATTCATTGTAGTGAAATGTATTAAAGGCTTTTCTACAATCACAAGAAGAGGAAATTTAGTTGAAATGTGCATATAAAATATATGTGCATTTTCTGTATTGAGATAATAAATAAATAAAATAGCTTTTTTTTAAATTATTTGCGTAATTGATAGGATAATATATTCAACTGCACTCATACCTGCAAATTACTTCTGAAATTTTTTTACACATGAAGAATGAGCTATTTCTAAGTAGAGTCATATGCAATTAAACCATATGATCAACAACAGTTTATACTATAAAGTATAACTCAGCATGATAGAAGCAAAATTGATTTTACTGCCTTTTAACGCATATATATTGGAAATATCAAGATCAGTAGGGCGATAGTGTTAACTTTTTTAAAGTGTAAGAATGACAGGGACAGGAAGGCTAAAAGGGCTTTTCTTGTAAAACTACTTCTTATCTTAGTCTGCGAAGATAAAATTCTCTTTACTATGACCTTTGTGTTGTCTTTGTTCCATATGCATCACATACTTTCTTAATCTTCTCTTAACAGCCTGATGCCCACCACCCCTGCCAGTTGAGCAATGACAGACTTCAATGTGAGTGCAGTTTCCATATAATGAGGATTACTTACTGATAAACCACAGCTCATTCAACATGCTCTACCTTACTGACACAGAACTTTTTTGTTCTAAGCTTACCCGGTAGCCTCTGCTTTCTCTTCCAGGAGCCAGTCTGCTTTGAAAGTAATTTTTCAGCCTGTTACAATGTGACCCATGAACCTGCAGTTAGAATTCCCAAAGGCTTAGGCAATGCCAAACCCCTTGCTATAGTCCTTCAGATCTGTCAGCTCCAGTAGTGTAAGGTATGTACAGTTGTGTGGAGCCATTTCTCTCAGCTCCCTTGCTTTTTAAAGCAATTTCTGCAATGCATGACCTGAGTGATAAAGTGAAATGTGCAGACACCTGAAGCTCCCCCAGCAACCCTGATAATTATAGTCAGCCCTTAGTAAGCACAAACTACTGACTTCAACACTGATGCCACCTCTTTATCAGCTTAAATATTTGAGGATACTCAGACTAAGGAGTTCCTATTATCTTAATACAAGCCTCAGACAAACACGCCTAAATTACCACCACCTGCTAATTGACAAGAGCCTAATTTCTCCTCCTCCATGTGCGAGACTTCAGACCTTTTAATGTCTGAACACTGACAATCTGACAGTTTTAAGCTTACATCATAAAACACTGACACAGTGAATGTGCCAATTTCAAGATGACTGCCATGAAAACATAAACTGTTTGACATTTAATACGCTTGTGTTTTCATAGAAATACAATGTGTTATAGATGGTTTGTTTCCATGAAAACACATGGTTAGAAAATAAATTAAAATACTTTTCTCAACACTAAGCACAAAAAAAAAAAAAGAAATCTGCAAAACTAACTAAAAATCAAGAAGTTTAGGCTTCACATTTAATAACCAATGAAGGGTCAAATACAACAGCTAGTAGTATTATTTTTGCCTCTTAAAATTCGGAATAAAAATGTTCTTGGTAATTCATTTAAAAGCACCAAAGGACACAAGTGCTGCATTTGATAACACAAAGTAGAGAGAGCTAACACACGTGGATGGGACAATTTGACAACCGTATTACCCTATTGTCAAACAGTCTGATAAGATCCTAGTTTCTTTCCTTACTGAAGTTAATACCTGTATAATAGAGTGAAAAACAACTAAATACAGTAAGCTGAACCACTGTGGGCATAAAGGAGAAGCTATAACACTTTGCAATGAACGAGATCTTCTGGCTTGAAAACCAAGGGCAGTTTTTCTGCTGATTCCAAAAGGTACACAACTTTCCTCTTTTTTTTATGGCACTGTACCTGCCTTTGATCATCTCTTTTCTCTGATGGGAAAAGTTTCACAAGGAAAATCAGGAGTTCAACAATTAAATAAGTGAAGGCCTCACATAGAAAGTGAAGCCTTTAAAGAAAAAGGATGTTTTTATGAATATGGTATGTTCGGGGTATGGACAGTGTCAGATTTAAATTAGTAGTTGCTGTTACATGCAGATTCCTACAGGATGTATCCTAGAAGTGCTTTTTTGAGAGAGGCTAAGCACTCTTTCTCTAATCTTGTAATCTGGGCATACTTCGCTTGATGTATGTAGATAGTGGTGTGATGAGTTATGATCTCACTGGAAGGAAACAGAAGTTCAAGAGCTTTATAGATCAAATAAAGCTCAAGATCAAATAAAAATTTGCCATCACTTAGTTACTGGTGCCATTCCTTTATATACAATTTGACCACATACTTCAGCTGAAGCTTCTGTTTCTATTCTTGCCTAATAGGTACAAATCTATCTATCTATCTATAGATATTAATATATATTTATAGAGAGATAATAATATATTATAGATTATAATATCTACAGTATATATTTTAGGTAAATAGTAACTACATTCTTTCCTCTCCCTTTTTGCTTCTCATTTCCTCTTCCGTCTCTCTAAAGCCCTAAGTATAACAACAATCAGAATAGAAATATAACCTCAAAACTGTCTAGAAGCAAATGTGTGACAAGCATACAAAACCCATCAAAGAGGCTGCCCATTTAACTGTGTTCAGTGATTGCAAACTGGAAAACAATAGAAGCTAAGAGCAGAAAATACTAACTTGAGCTAAAACCACTTAAATAGTCAATTAAAAACTTTTTCTGGATTTATTATCCAGCAATGAACTAACCTAATAAAGGGAACGGTTATTTTTGGGTATGTCACTCAGAACTAGCTTGCTGAATCAATTGGTTTTTTTTCTTTTTTTTGGCTTTGGGCAAATTGTATTTGCACTTTGGTAATTTATCTATTTAGAAATCAAACCATTTTTTAATTACAAGTGCCTAGGAGAAAGATTTTGCGTGGGGATTAGAAAGGGACAGAAAAGGGAAGAGGGAGAATGGAATGATACAGGTACTACAAATTTTTGTAGTGGATATTAAAGCCTCTCAACAATTGCCCAAATCCCACCAGTGGGAGGGGTCCATGTCAAACTAACACTTACTCATTCAATTTATAACTGCTGAATAGACCTTCTGGTTGTCTAAAAGAGCACTATCAAGTTTGATTTGGAGAGAAGCATCATGGAGACTTTCTATGCCAGTGTCATTAAGTCATTTTGTATATGCAAGCCAAATCTGACACAACAGAACACTTAAGATCTACTTACAACCTATACCCACCCACAATACATTAGAAACGGATATGTAGATAAACTTTTATTGCTTATCCAGAACACAGAGTAAAATGTCAACCACATTAATATGCTCGGCTTTGTGATTTCAAGACTGGGAACTCAATACCTTGAGCCATGAAAATAAGTAGCTACACGTAAGCCTTTTCAGTTTTGTACTTACCAGGATACAAGGCTGGAGCCATAGCCTAAGTGCAGATTTAACCCTGGAGTGAGGAAGGCAGTCTATTTGCAAAACAAGTGATAGGTTCCTGCCTGGAGTGACTGCCATACAACTTCCCATCCAATGTCAGTGAGAAGCAGCAAATTAGCATGCAGTAAGGGGAATTTCTGTGGCAAACTGAGATTGCTAGGTATTAGTTTCACAAAGAATATTAATAAACCCACAGACTATTTGTTCCCAAGTCAAGGTTCGCTGTGTCTCTTTTCTAAGGTTCCTGTTGGAAATGGCTGGGGATTTTTTGGTGAAAACACTGTTTGCTTGTCAAAGATTAAATATTCCAGAGGAATATATATATTAACACTTCATCAAGGATGGGATTTTATACTAAAATCTATTCTCAAAACAGCTGACAGTCAGATGGTGAAATCATGTTAACGAGATGTGGGAAATTAAGGTTGAAGTATCTGAACTGCCTCGTTTCTAGGCCAGCTCTTAAAGTCACGTCACCACTATCCCATGTGAAGGACTACTCACCCTGCTCTGAGGTAACAAGGGGTTTTCTTACCTTCCTCCTGAAAACTGCAGAAAAATCCTGAGACTATTTCAGTGATTTTTTTTTTTTTTGAAATATCAAAATCTCTATTTAACAGAAAAATTATTTTCAGGCAGACTTTAGCACCCTTATGTGCTCAAACAGCATGTAAAATCATCATCTTTGATGACCCCTTTACTTCCACTTGTACTTCAAGGACCATATCTCTGGATTAAACCAGCAGTATCGTGTGGGAAAAGGAAAATCGGGTCAGAGTGAAAGAAATGTTAAGAATTTAAACAGGAAACTTGCCTTATCTGTAAAAGTTGTCTGCAGCCAGCAAGTATCACACCTACATATCAGTTAGGTAACAGTAACAAAGATAAGGAAACAGTTCGTCAGACAAACATTAGTGGGAAGGATGGTTATCAACTGATGATATATCTAAAAGGAAATCAGTAAATGGCTTTGGTCATATACTGGCTTTCTGAAACCAGAGGTTTCCCTACCCCTGTTGCATCAAGATTAAATAAAGCCTAATTTGAATTTCCAGAAAACTGCAAGGACACCACCACTTTTGTGAACTGGCTTTTGAAGTCAGTGGTAAACACCTCAAAAAAAAAAAAAAAAAAAAAAAAAAGAAAAAAAAGAGAGGAAATTGCTTTGAGGGTGTGCCTAATCTGTTGTTCAGCAAGTCACACTGCTATGAACTAGGAGCCAAGAGTTTATGTTAACTTTAAACATGAACCTATTGTACACACAGGGGAACCTAAAGCAGACAGCAAAAAGGTCTCACAAGAGTCTTAGGTTTTGCAGCAAAGTCATCATCCTCTTTGTCAAGGCTTCCTGATTAATTTAATGTTTATATTTCTTACAATAATTCATTGAAGATTCAGTTCTATTTCTATTCAAGTCAAAGATTTCACCATTAATGGCAGTAAGGTTAAGACAGGAAGCTTCCTGAAGTCCCAGTTACAATCCCTTAAAACTATAACTTCTGTTTAGGTGAGAACTATGCCTTTGATAAAGTGAACAGTGAATCCAAACCCAGACAACACAGTAATTTAAGGCAAGGTGATTGCATTGGAGTTAAAGACCAAATCTAGATTCTACAACTATAGTATCTTATAATAGCAAGAGACAAAGTAGCAAAGGATATTCACACTGGAATTCAAAGGTATTCAGACTGGAGGATGTAATTTTGGTACTTACTATTACTGACTCTTTCCCTCTCTGTCTCTCTTTCTCTGTATAAAACATATTTAGAAAAAAGTTATTTCAATATTGTAATGCTTATTTCAATGTGTGCTAATAAGCACATCTCTATATGCCAAATCATGCATATTTTAACTTTGCTTTTATAGAGCACATACAGTTGATTGAAAGGAAATTATGGCATTACAGAAAAATTGTGTTGTTTTGTCCTATCATGAAAGCACTGTATTTCTTCTCCTGTTTTCAACTGAAACACAACTATTAAAATACAACAGGAAATTCAACTACTCCCCTATACTAAAATAACACCAGGCACCATGTTCAAATGCAAATGAAGATGGCATTTATGTTCTCAGAAACTTGAATCGAAGTATCTGTCACTACCTTTTGATCCATATAAAACCCAAGGATAAAACCTGTATTCCTACTTAACTATAACTCATATCTGTCAGGATTTCTGATAAATTCTGCACTGTTCTCCCTGTCTGCTCCCCTCCACTCCACCCATTAACTGATATACAAAAAGATGTAGCATTTCATCAATATACCTCAAAACTATTTAACTGTAATGAATAGAAAGAAAGTTGAATTTTAAAAAGTCTGTATCACAAATTCCATCAGTACTCTATTTAGTTTTGGGGTAATCTGCTTCTGTTTCTACTTCTCACCCACAAATTTTAGATCTTTTGACTGACCCATACTGCCCTTTGAGGCTTATTGTCCCTTTATGTGTGCACTGATTACTATACCTCATCACATCAGGAGATTTAGAGGGAGAAAAACTCTGTCCAGAAAAACTGTTTTTAAAGTAAGACCTTTACAAATATCATCATAATTTGATCACAAGATTAAGAACAAGCTATTCAGTATGAGTTAGAGCAACTAGCTGATCTGCCATAAGGAGCTGCCTCATATGCTGTCTGCATGAAACTGTTCCCATCTGGGGTCAACACTGAAATAATTCCAGGTTGATGTTCTCAGAGAAAGGCAGCAAAAACTTCCAATATTTTCACAGTCCTAATAAGGTTAGCCATCAACATACATTAAAAAGCCCTTTTCAGGTTCAGTAGTTGTTTCAGAACAGTGACTGCACAAGTCTAGCAATGTACTGTCAAATAAATGAGTCAATTAGGAATGATGGAATCAGTCCCTGGTTTCAAAATTCAGATAATAAAATGTGCTTTTTTTGGTTCAGATACCAACCTTGGAGAAGTCCATATGACTGAGCTTGCTTTAGAATCATTAGAATTCAGCCTTACTACAACAAAAATGCAATATTTTGTTATAAAAAACAATGTCATGAAGCGAAATGAATGTGAGCAGAAAGCTCTCAGGACAGATTCTTCTCAACGTGTGAAAAAGGGTAGCAGTGACATGTCCATGGGAATAAACCACCTACGTTGGGAAAATTCTTTGACTTTTGATTTTTGAAACAGGCCTAAAGATCATGTTTTAATCTTAATTTTAACCCAAATTTAATCCCAACACTTTGCTGTGTTTGATAGCAATCCATTCACAGAGACAAAGATTTACCTTTCTGTAAAGACTGAGGTGACTTTAAGGAAATCAAACTGACAGTCTTTCACAAGTCTTGTTTACTAAGTACAATTATCTCTTAGGAAACTGTTGCAAAGAATATAGTCAAAAGACTTCCAGTGTATTGGTATTTCTCTGTATGTATACTTAGAGCTGCCTAGACTCAGACTATTCAGAGCCAAAATATGCGACCTACATATTAAAGAAGAAAGTCATGAGCAGTAATACTTCCTATTTGTTTTCACATTGTTAGTGTTGAAAAATATTCAGAATGCAAAAGCAGATTTGGAGAAGTCTCATCTGTCAGTTTTCTGGTGCCCAAGCCACTCAAAAACTGCAAAGAACATTTAACTTCATGACTTTGCCAAGAGTAATTTCTACTGCTCTCAGAGTTGGATTAAAGTCTTACGATGTGGAGAGTATCACATATTTTGAAGTTTACATTCAGCCCATAACACAGTTCTCTTCTGTAGCCAATGACCATACCAAAACTGTGTTCTTACCAAGCTGGAAGCAGTAACTTCGTATAAAAACTGTGAAGTCTAAAGACAGGAGACTTTAAAAACAACAGAAAAAAGAGAATATGTTTTAAGGGCTGATCAAAGCATGTTTCAGCCAATAGGAATCCTTAAAGCAGCTGCAACTGGATTCAGATCATTCCTATGTTTTCTCTGTTAGAGTGCTTTGCACAAGGCACAAGGGGTGTTCATGACTTAATTCAGTATTTCTAACATCAGACAAATGGCCTTAGGAATTAATAGATAGAAAATTGAAGGGTAGAAAAGGTGTAAGAACAACTTTATAGGGAGCTACATAGGCCAGACTTTGGTATAAGAGAACACTGCAGATGTTCCCAATGTACTTACTGCTGATGTCCATGAACAGTTTAAATTTATTTTTGAGTCACATCCACAATCTCTTAATATCCACCAACCACACTGACAGAATTCAGGTGTCTAATGTCAGACAGCTCCTAGGGCTCTACTAACACTTCATCATTCCTTAAAACATGGGCCTCCAAATAGTTTTTTAAAAATGAAAGATAATGTCTCTGCCCATCTTGTATGCTTCCACAGGACAGACCAGAAAAAGAAATGAAGCGTGTGCGGAATAGGAATTTATTGATATGCAACCTCTATTAACATGTATTAGACACATGGAAAGGGTCAGGACTTACTCCCAGATAAAGACATGCAAAATCTAAGACAGCTTCCTTTCTTCTGCCTTCTCTAATTGAGTTTGATAGGTATCCATAATTTAGGTATCTGAACTATAATCAAACATACATACACACACATTTTAATACTGGATGATTCGTTTTGCAAATGCTTATCCATCTTCGTTTGCCAAAACTGATTTTATTCTCTTTGCAGTTTTTCACCTTGCTGTAGTTTGCATGCTACTTTGCTATAAAGGCACAGAAAAACCTATCTTAAGGTATTTACCAAAAAACCCATTGTAAAATAAGTCCATAATTAACAGTTACAGCCAACAATCTCATGTAGATGGAAGCTGCTCCATATACTCAGAACAGAATCGGAGAAGAGACCTGACACTAGCTCCAACTGCAGCTAACAGACAGTTCCCCATGGGACTTCCAGGGCAGTGCATTTAATTACCTGTTCTATCAGGACTTACATAAAATGAAATGTTCCTTCCAACTGTGCCAAATGGTTGGGGCCCAGGCAGAAACCAAGATTTTGGGTAGCTAATAGAAGATTAGAGGCATCAGATTTGTCTCATCTCTGACCAGTTATTCTGTGAGGGCATAAAGCACACATTAATGAAACGTTCTCCCAACACTCTACCCACAGCTGCTTCCACATGGGCAAAGGGCTAGTCTCTCTCACAAACAACAGAAATTCCACAAATTGTTTCACTGCTATAGACCTACCACGATGAACCAGAGCATCCACAGATTTCTACATATATCCATGTCATGAAGGTCACACATTCACATGCAGAATTGTCACTCTGTGTACTCTCTCTCCCAAGCCAGCCAGAAACATTTTGCAATTTTAAAAATATTCCCCCCCTCCCCTAATTATTTCACAATGCCTTTACCTTTGCCCCTGTACTCAATAACTTGTCCACCAGAATAAGAAGGCAACATTCATTCTCTCTCAGGCAACAAACAAGTCACTGACATAGTGTTTTGTGTGGTAGGAAATAAAACTGATTGATTGATGATGCTGGCACCCCAAACAACCTTTTTATAGGAATGGCTTCAAAGTGGAATTAAAGGTACAATATGTAGCTACTGATAGGGAGATTTTACTTTGGCTCACAGGAAAAAAGGAAAAAAAAAATAAAGTGTAGCAGTAGTTCAGAAAAAGTTTTGAACAAGAGAAAAGCCCTAGATAGTTGTCTTCAGATTCTTCACCAGGGCAAACAGTGCTTCAAGGACAAGGAGGAAGGTAGCTGCTATTTGAGGCAACTTCATTATAAAATCATTTTTAATAAGCAATCTGAACAAAGAGAGGGAGTGCTCTTGCAGAGAAGCCCCCAAGGGATCTTAAGGCTGCCCAGTAAAGTTATTAGGAGGTTACACACAGGGGACAAAACAGCTATTTTATTGGCCTCATGGGACAGGGTTTAGTTTTCACCTGTTCTCTTTAGGCCTTGGTGCTAACAGCAGATCCTGTTAACCATCAGTTTTCTGTAGGCTCCTATTTTATGAGGGAAAGCTATCGTTTACTTACTTTAGTCAGCACTCAAAATACATGAAGTAGATAGTACAATGCACAGTAGATGTACTTAGTAATTATAAATCAGATCAGAAAAAAAAAATAAAAATCAGTTATTTTCCCTTTAATGCAATTAAGCAAAACAGCAAACAAACTTCTGAGAAATCTTTAGCAGTGTCTATAAATATAATATGGAAAGTAAAATCACAGAGAAAGAGAAACCCAGGTCTTGGGCTCAATTAAGCTGCAAACCTTAATATGCTTGTAGAACTTTGGTGAACAGTTCTAGGATATTCAGACATCTGAGAAGCTGAAGAGCTGCCTCCTGCCCCAAATCAGCCTCTTTGTTTATAACATGCAATGTCCTATTCTTAGTAACTCTTAGAGCCAAAGATATGAAGGACATGATTTAGGAATGGATCTCTCCTCAGGAGGGTATTAAGAGCATGTCTATCTCTAAAGAACAAGACATTTTTTTTGGCTAGTAATGCTGCAGCAGCAATGAAGATACAGCACTCCAAGCTCCAGTCAAAGTCCAAGGCGCTTGCCAGGATAATGGCTATCTATTGAGACACCTGAACTTTGTAACCCCAACTTCTGAGATCTTGCTATATTTATTAGGCAGTATACAGTCAAATTGATCTCCCTATGGTATAACCAAACCTTCCAACTGTAGTGTAAACATGAAACATGAATTGAGCACTTAGCCTGCAGGTAAGTCTCACCGAAGTACACAGAGTCAAGATACTTCTCTAGACCAACACCTACTACAAGATTAGTATAGGAATAGTCCCAGAGCTTGATGTGGGAGTGAGGGAAGGGATCGGGATAGGTGTGTGGTGTGGGCTCTCAGACAGTAGAAAGGATGGGTTTACCTCCACCCTTTGCCAACAAAGTTGCCAGTTCTTTGTGAAAATGCTTTTATTTAGTGATAAAAATTACACACAGTCCCTACTTAATTTTTCAGCAGGAGCGCATATCATTAAAATCAGCCCCTAGCTTTGGAAATATTTATTTTCTTATCTGCCACAAATTAATTGAAAGGATAATTTCAGTGTAAATAAGGAATATTTCATACAAAATTAAGGAATTCACACAGATGTGCCTATTGACATAACTTTAAGAAAACTTACTCTAGGATAACTATTTTGATAAATCACAAAAAGCAAAGAAGTCCCAAGTCTGAAATAAAGGGCAAATATCTTAGCATTACAAAGGAGTCTTAATCTATAGAGGGTCTTGGTATAAGTATTTTCTGTTACATCTGGATATACCTTGGATTATGAAAATCTAAAATATACAGTGCTGAATGTGATACTCAAGTACATTACAAGCAAACACAGGTAATAAAGGATGAACAAAATTAGTTCACAGATCATTAATAGTGGTTTTATCACTGTCGTACGTACCACCATACAGTCTACAAAGCACAATCACCAGACACTGTTTTTGTCAGTATCACACGTTACCAGGCAGTGACACAGAATAAAGGAGCAAGTGTCAAAATGTGTGGTAGTTCAGGAAGTAGATGACAAGTGGTAACATGCTGAAATGTGACAGTCCACACCCAACCTGTCCAGGTACTGAGAAGGTATAGCTACCCTGGCCTAATTCTACCTCAGGAAGCAATGCAAAGTATTCTACACATATGTTTGAGATGAAGCTGAACTGTCCAAAAGCTTAACTGATCAGATTGCTGTGAACAGAGAATGAGGGGCAGTTTTTGAACATCATTTTACAGCAGCCTTTAATGTCTGACTCTCTTGAGTCACAGATTTAGGAAAGCGTAGTAGCAAAGTAGCACAACTAAGAAGTTCCATTACCAATAATGAAAATCCTTACCATAAAGGTGTGAGAGAACAGACTGGATTGGTAGGTCTTAAATTTCCCTGCAAAGTGAGCTGGTCCATGTATAGGAACTGAGGTACTTGGCTATCCATCACTGGGACTGCCCAAAGAGAAACATGCTCTTTCTCTCCAAATGGTGGTAATTTAGTCTAAGTGCAGGAAGTAGGTAGTTGTTAAACAGTTTTGGACTCAGCTCACAAAGGTCTGTTACCCACACTGTGTGTTGACAGTGATCTGTATGTACACTGTCACTGGAAAGTTAAGCCCAATGAGCAGCCCCTAGTTCAAAATAGCACCTGGGTTAATCTAGTCCAGGTAAGAGAACCCTCACAGATCCCTGCCTCTGCACTGACAAGCATGTGTCACCAGGAGCTAGGGCTCCTGATCCTTTTCTGCTGCAGAACAGTGTACCAATGGATGGCAGGAGTTCTTGCATTTCCATCTCTTCTGAAGACATAGACAGAAGACTGTGTGAAAGGAAGGCTTGCAAAATCTATGCATTTTTTTCTATCTTAAAAATGTCAGGTAAGCAAATAACTGAATGTACCTGGACCTTTATGCAGGTATGAACTCCAGCTATGTAATCAAACTCCTTTGAAGCTTCTAACTCTGGTTCATTGCAATTCAAATAGCAAGAGAAAGAAGGTTCCATTACATCGCAGATTCATTACAATATTAGCCTTCCAGGTGCATCCACAGGAAACCACCCCTTACTCTGATAGGCAGTCAAGTTCATTTAAGAAAGTCAGTGCCCAGGATACAAAAATGACCTGGAGAAAAATGAAGTGATTTATTTGTGTGACAGTTCTGAGTCACAAGTGGTCTGGTAGGGGCCATGAAACTCATTGCATGAAGTATGGCAGGATTTGGATTTAAGATGGCAGAAACTAAAGACTGCACACTTCGGGACTGAGCATAACCCCAGGTCAGTAGGTACTAAATGCCAGGTCCTTTGCAGCCTTCTGTTCTACAGAATTTCAGATCTTTATTATCGCTGATACAATGATGCCTGTCTGATTTTGCAAAAAGGCTGAAGCTGTGCATCAAAGTTACCACTCATTTTCAGTACTTTTCTATTCGGAGCATGAAACATGAGAGAAAGAGGGCTATATCAGAAATAGTGCAAATTAAATTATCAGAAAATAATTTAAGTGTCAGTCATATCTTCCTCAAGTCAAAAAAGAATTGAAACACCAGAAGTCCCACTTCATATGGAAGATGAGATAGGACTTGGACTCTACCATCTGACTTAGGTAGACTAAAGGTTATATAAGGTGATGGTTCACCTAACAAATTGCTGTGTGAGCCCAGGAGAGAATAGTTCTACAAATAGACAGAAGGCATGAATTTTTACTTCAAAAGCTTGTTTAATCTGCTGAGGGAAAAACTGCATTTTGAGGTGAACAAAATTTATTCTCTTAGTACTGCTTGGAAGAGTATTACACTCCTTGTTTAAAAATGGCAGGTTTTGTAATGCTCAAACTCTGATAAAGACAGGATGTGGAAAAGCAGCTAATGAAACAGAACACTTGGATAAAATCCTTGTATCAATAAGAGTGAAAGTCTCTCAGGTTTTATTTAGATAGTTACACTATGAAAGATCTGCATTTCTTCAGCACTATGTTGCACATGTACAAATACTGAATTACCATTTGATTCAAAAATGACCTAAGCACCTGTCATCAGCACAGTAACGGACATAAGCTGACAGAACACTTTCGTCGCAGACTAATGCCAAGAAAGGGGTAAAATATACCCAAAATCTCAAACAATAAAACCAAGAACTAAGCAGTGGAGACAGACCACCACTGATTTCAAAACCTGCACAAGTGAAGTGGCTATTTGAATGAAATCTGAGAAGGATTAATCTGATGTTTCAAATGCATAATGTAGCAAACTTTCTGGCATTATACTCCATCAATTAAGTCAAAAGGTCATTAGAAATAAGTGCTAATTTGCAGTCAGTCAACACTCTCATATGTTATACATTGTAAACTTGGAATAAGACAACTTCATCCATATTTCTAAATAGTAGTGCAGACTATGTATATATACACTTCACAAAGTGTTTGTGAGAAAGTTGTTTAGCTTGGTTTGTTTGTTTGTTTTTTTCAGAAATCCTACTCTTTGTAACTTAATTTGGATCACAGAGTGATCACTTTAGATCAACTTGATACACAAAAACTCTCTCCTTGTCATTTGTAGTTGTCAGCATCTCAGATTTTAATTGTAATTTTTGCATTTAGGTGTTTATATAAAATTATTTTTTTCCAAGACTTTCCAAACCTGTGAACTTTGATGACTACTTCTTCTATTCAATAATTTCAAAATTTCTAGGCAATAAGGAAAAATGAATTCTTATTGTGCGTGATGCTGAAATGCCAAAGATGCATAATTTAAATAATTCCTGCTGTATGAGAATTTGTTATAACAGGAATGAATTCTACAAGAACTTAAACTAAAACTGGACAAAACCTCATTTTCATCATGCCAATTACAGCATGTTGCTCTTTCTATTTTAACCCTTTCTTAATGGGCAAGCTTATATTTCCATTACTCAGGGATCATTTTTGTTTATGCTTCAGCAATTGCATGACAACTGATTAACAAATCGGGGAACCACTCTTTGACAATTCTCTTAGAATAGTACGGAGTTCTCAACATAGAAAACACTGGGACCCTAATTTCTGTCTTAACTAGATTAAAGGCCATATATAGTGAAGAGTAGCTAATCATGTAACACAGGTACATCTTTTCTTCATCATAGGCCTCAAACATAGCATCCATGAGATATACATGATGAAGACACTTTATCAGTCTGGCATGGCTTAAGAGTGTATTTCCTACGCTTTCTATGTCTGTGGTTACTATTTAATCTTCCCTACAAAAAGTATCAAATACTGGAACTGGAGATGTGACTCTTCTAGGAGGACAGCACACGGCACTGCTGTATACAAAATATATAGGGTGATTTCAGCTGATTTCCAGGTGGAGTGTTAGGAACCACCATGTACAGTCATTAGCCTCTATGCAAGAGAGGCCCAAGACTGAGCTAGCATAAATACCGAATTACTTACCACCTCTAGAGAGGGTGGTCGCTCCAGGCCAGGGTTGAGCTCATGGGCAAGGCTGTGCAAGGAAGCTGTCTGTACAATGCCTGGCCTGCGGATATACAGAGGACTTCAGTCTCCTGTACTGTCAATCTCAGTCAGCATGAGCTCAAATATTCACTAAAAATGTAAGGGTCAAATTCTGCCCTCCGATGCCTATCTGTAGCTCCCATTAAGTTCAATGGGAACCATATATGCATTCAGCCAAAAAGGATCTGACCTTAAGAATGCATTAAGAAGCAAGCCCACCTAAGCAGAGGAGGACCCGCATGCTCTAAGTTTGTGGTATTTAACATTTGCTTCAAAACTCATACAAATCAGTTTCTCATTTGAAATTTTTAAATCAAGCAACTGTATTCTGTAACTCTATGCAGTGAGAATTCATAATCCAAGTCAGATTATTCATTACATGAATATTTTAAAAGTATGAATTAATTAAAAATGAAATTAATGTAAGACACTTTATGACACCACTTTAACCCTAGAAGCTTCAGTGAACATACTTCAAATGCATAACCCTATGAAAATGTATATATCTTTTTAAACTTTCTGCAGCCTACCACCTGTTTTGTTAGAAGACTTTCATGTTACTAACAGCCTCACCTTTAGCCTACTCCTGTTTCAGATCCTGGGCAAGTACAATTCCTGCACTACCAGATTTCCAAACCTCCACCGTATCCGAAGAATCTCAATGTATCTCCTTCAGCTACAAACCACACCATTTTCTTGGAACTGTGCTTTTAAGTCACTGCAGAGTAGATAAGAGTTGATCCCCAATAAAGATGTCTTTGAAGAAGATTTGGAATAAATGTATACATAAGTAAATGTATGCATCCACATCCATTTGCAAGGTTGCTATTTACGAGGACTGTTTGTTTATATGGTTGAGAGCAAAACAATAACCTCCTAATTTTCATCAAGAGCTCCTTAAGCACAAGCACAGAATGATTTACCCTACAGATTAATGCATAGGGACATAGAAAATTAAATTAAATAATTTATTTTCATTGGAATCATGCTGCACATATAACAGACATATCAAAATATAACCATTCTCATCTCCTGTGTTTTCTGGATACATTACTTATCAGGTAGCTGTAAGGTATATATACTAGAATAAGGAATTCTGACTCTTCACAACTTTCTTTCGCTGCCCTCTGGCTTAACATATATGTGAATGCACACACACATATATACACACACACACATGCACTGTATATTAATTTAGATGACATTCCAGGTGAGGACTGGAACCGCTCTAAACTGGAAAACCCACCAGAATTTTTAAAATGGATCCTTTTCAGACCAGACTGACACCTAACAGTCTGAGCACCGCAGCACAGCCTAACATCAATACCCTTTGTAAAAGAATGCCAAATCAAAAGATGCTACTTACATGTATGAGTCTTCTTCGTTACAGCAATACCTGTAGGGAAGAAATAATACCAACGTTAGCAAAGAGACCACCGAGTAAATTCTTTTGACATGTATTTCATCATTAAACTACTTTATTTCAGACACACCGCAGCCACTATAAAAGAGAAATGAAAATTGCAATTATTTGTATGTTAGAAGTGGGAGGATCTCCCTTTGCATGCAGACTTTAATAGTATATTCTCACATTTCATTTGTGATTAAGGCCTCTAATGAAATTTTGGAAATGGAATTGTTTGGCTTACTATTCGTGAAAGACAGAGACACCTGCACCTCACACCTCATCAGTACGTGTTTCAACATTTATTGATTAAATTTTCGTGTTGGAATGTGTATCTATATGCTGCTGTTTTAAAACTGAAGTTGATGAAAACAAAAGATACCAATACCACTATGGAAGCCCCCTTTTATTTTTCATGTCTAAGAATTTTCCCACACTCATATTAGCTAGTACACATCAAACTACCCAGACAGAACAGATTTGAGCAGTACAACAATTCATTTGATATGTTATTAAGTTCAAGTAGTTCCTTGACTGCAAGATGTAGCTTATGCTCATTAAAACCAAATGAACAGCTCTCTCAATGAGAATAACTTGCCATAATTCCAAGCCAGATGCAAATATCTCCAAGCTGTTAAATATATACTTTCTGAAGTAATAAAGATGTTTTTATGCTAGACAGGCATGTGGTGGCAATCACCAACAATGGTCCAGTGCCAATGAAATTTGAGAGGCATTTTAAAGAAAGCAAAGGAGTGAACAGAATGAGGCAAAATTTATAATACCAAATAAAGATAAAATTAATTCTGTTAAATGTCATGGGAATTCATGCTTGAATACAAACAACACTGTCTCCACTTTAGTAGATAACTGGTGCTGTATTCAGACCCCTCAGTATTTAAGCTCCACTCTCCTTAGGGGGAATTTTATGAGAAGAGAAAGAGGTTACTGGAAGAAGTACAAGTATTTGAAACATTTCATTTGTGATTAAGGCCTGTAATGAAATTTTGGAATTGGAATTGTGTGGCTTACTATTCATGAAAGACAGAGAGACCTGCACCTCCTTAGCTACCCTTCTCTACCCTTTAACCACCTCTTCAAATACAAATTGCTATGGAAAAAATAGGCTTTTATTTCAGGCTACTTTGTTGTGGAACAACTCAGGGAGGCAGTAGATTATAATAATTCAGAAAAATATAGATACCTTATTTGCAAATGTAACTTCCAAAGCCAGCAGTTTTCAAATTATTCATGTTTTTTTGTAGATACATAAATCCACAATGCCAACCCCAAATATGTAGCTATCAAGTTTGACACAAATGTTATAAGGTTTGGGTTTTTTTTAATTGCGCTTTTGTTGCTATTGGCCTTTTGGTTTTGAACCACAGAGTTCTACAAGCGTGAGCACAGAAACCTTTTTTTTCCCCAAAAAGAAAAGCTGAGAGGCTCCAGGCTTTGGGAAGAGAAATTCTGAGCTGTTCCTTTGAGTAATTTTGTAAATGTGAGACACAAGTAAGCAATTTGCAAAAATCAGAATACTAGGAACTAGTTTATGTATGTGTACTGACTTAAATTAAAAGGTCCCAGCCAAAACTGCACATTCCTCATGCTAGGAATTAGGGTTGTAGCCTCAAACTGTAGAGCCAGGGTAAGCAATAAGAACAAAAGGAAAACAAGCATAACAAAAATAAACCCATTTAGTTACATAAGTAGCTATTACAGGGGGCAAATTAATCCTTTAAATCAATATTTTGTAAGTGCCAGCTTTCTCATATTTTCATTCCAGTGCAATTGTTACTGGCTGGCTTGGAGTAGGTGGACAGGAAAGGACAGCTGCGGGTGTCAAGGAGAGAGCGTTATAGGAACAATAGTGCAGGGCAAGAAGAGGGGCAGAGTGAGAAAAAGCAGAGATCGAAAGTATCCATGTCAAAATGCACAAACAATACCTTGTGCACTCTTTGGTATGAGTGCAAAAACCCCTCTCTCTAGGGTTTTCCAAAGGTCTGCCTTACTCGTTGAATTTGAAATTACAGCTGTCATTAGAACATTTGTTCTTCCATCAAGGAAGAGCACTTTTGATGCCGTTTGACTTCTTGAGTGACCACCGAACAGCATGTACAGCTCCTGACAGTCTTCATCATCACAAACTGTCTTAACATTCCCTTGGCAGAAGTACTCGCTCTGCCCTTGTCTACCTGGCCAGCTCTGACAATTTTAAGGATGTTTTACGGAATGGGAAATGCAGAGAAAAAGGTCTTAAATCTGAACACCATTTGCAAAACTTCTTCTCCCAACACTAGTGCTAATAAATGGATACATCAGTGCTCTTTCAGCATTATGGAAGCCATATGTGTACTTTTCTCAGAAAATAATGCTTTCTGTAAAATCACTTTGAACAGAAAGTGCTTATGCTGTCACTTCTGATTACTCACAGCCTCTTCACAATGGGATTTGCCACAGCACAAAACAGACTTAGCTGTATTCGCTGACTGAGGGCCTACTTTCCCCTGGTACGAAATAGGGATGGAAATATTAGTGCTTATATTTTTACCTTTTTTTTTTTTTTTTTCATATGAGATTAGTGGTGGGTTTTTCCAATCAGATGTTTCCATAATAATTACTGATTACCATCTGGTAAGGTCTTTTAGCTGTTTTATGCAGATATTTTTAGATAACCTTTTAAAACAACAGCTTGGAGGTAGGCTTTTTTGCATCTTCTTCATAATTACACTGATAGTTGCAGTGAAACCAAAGTATTTTGCTTTGAACTGTGGTTTTATAGAGACTAACTGCAATCTGGTGGAACAAGGATAAATGTTGCCAGTGAGTTCAACAGGATTAGATTTGAATGAATCAGCAATCTCTACTTACATTAAAAGGAGTTGTGAATTTTTAAGAAGCCTTAGCTTTCACACCAGTAACTGTGACTAGAAAACCCGAACAAAAAGTGTAGCAGCATATCCAAACAGTCACTTAGATTAGATACATTGTAGCTAGTGCTTTAAATGTAGTATTATGTATGCAGCACATTCCTGCATCATTGGGATCAGTTTTAGTTTTAATGCAGGAAGCCAATGGCTCTGCTATTCAGAACATTCAAGAAGTATAATAATCTCCTAGAAATGGGTGTATTAAGAAAAAAAAACAAAAAACAAAACCAAAAAAACACCAAAACCAAACAGTCTGAAAACTACTTAATGTTAAAAAAGGGGAGTTATAAGATCTTTGCCTTTCTTTGGGCCAGTGCTAACTCTCACTTGCATATATGTTTCAACTGACTTTCCTATGAGCCGTATCCTACAAGTCTTACGCAGACAACCCATCAGTTCGTTTGAAATCAACAGAATCTCTTGAGAAACTAATTCTGCAAGTCCAACATACATCCGTATTTTTCTTCACATGATTAGGCATCATTAACTGGGACTGATCTCATTTGTAAATATTTCTGGGACTGTACCATCAGTTTATGTACATTTGAGTAGACATTGTATAATAAAAGCTAAACCTAATACACCACCAAAAGGCAAAGTTTTATTTATTTCTAATAAGTGGAGCACAAAGAACCTACTGATTCCTTTCAAAATGTTAATGTAAAATCCCATTTTTAAATGGGCTTCAATTCAAAATCTGATAGACTGGAGTAATATGTGACCACTTGCCACTATTAGCACTATCCTAAACAGCCAGCTTTCCATTCTTACTTAAAAAATAAAGAGAAGAAGAAACAACCCTAACTTCAGTGTTGCTAATACAGAAAGATTTCCGGACTTAACCAACTAGACTTCAAAGTAAAGCAAAGGAAATGTCATGAAAATACCACAATATATCACTGCCATGGTTATCAGTGAGTGAAAGTTTCAGTATTACAATTATCACAGAATTTATCACCTCAGCAGTGCAATTTGACATTCCTGATCAACACCAAATCTTAAACAAATTAACTTCTTAGACTTTTAATTGTTGCTATGCAATGCTCTTTGCAACAACAATCAACTGTATATATATATTTTTTTAAAAATGAAAACAATTCACATACCATTCCCTTTCCCCCTCCCACTAACAAGATGTAATTTGCCATGATGGGTGGTATTTACAAAAATAGCTTTCTGGATGCAATGAACTTTGAAAAGAGTATCAACTAACAGAGACAGGATATTCTTTTGCAAGCGGTTAGTCTGACTGACCTTCACTAGCCAACTTCAAATAGAGATAACAACGTCTTCAAGTACAAAAAGAGACTCAGATATTTTATACATCATAAGCTATTTCTCACAGTTGCCCATCCAAATAAAGAAGCATAATGAAACACTGCTTACTCTGTGAACCCAGATCCCTGCTGCTGTTGTACAGTTGTCAACTTCCCATATTTCAAGGGGAAAACATACTTTGATGTACAGAAAGATAAGTAACAAGTCCCCTGTCTGGCAGAATACATTACTCTGCAAAATATCAAAGGAGGATATTCTTGAGTTCAATTTTCTTAAACCTCCAAGAAAACACTTCCTCAGAAGTTTATATGGAGAAACAATGCATCACTGGCAAAGCTCATAACTAATCTCCAGGACTTCTGTCAAGCACCTTTGTGTTTCCTTTGCTTTGCTTTTTGTGCAAAAATCAGGTGACTAACATTGGTCGGATGACAGTATATCTATGTATATGATGATTTGCTCATGTGGGTGTGTGTATCTACCTATCTATACTCACTTTCTTTTACCCTTCCCTCAAGCCAGCATTATAGCTCTACTATGTTTTGGAACTTAGTCATTTTATGATGGATTGAAAATCTTGAGGGGGGGTGGGGGAAGTTAAAATTTTAAACTCTAAGCCTCCTGCCTGATGCATTGTGTAAAATCAGAAAGAAAATGTATTACAAGCTTCGATCCCACTGTGTTTCGTTCTGTCACTCCACTTTTTTTACTCTGTCACTATACAGAGCTAGCAATTAAGGTAGAAGATTATATGTAACACTCGGACACTTGCAGAGAATTTACCAAAGCAGAATAATAGAATTGAGTGTATTGAGAAAGGAGTTCATTATTTTGGAGACTTTAATAATGGTTTATATTAAAGTCTATAAGGATCTCTGGCTTGAAGGAATTTTGTGATTTTTGTAGGCCATTGTTTACCAAGTGACCAAGGTAAAAATAACATACATACAAGTATTGTAAATACAACTTCAGTGGATTTAACCAAACAAAATGATGTTGCAAAACAGTGTCCTTGTCTAGGACAGGAGAGCTGCTAATAATGATCAGCACACATTACTGAAAGTGCTCCAAGTAATTTTAGTATTTTGTTTCAAAAATTGTTAATGGACACTAATGTTTATAGTTCACTCAAAAGAGAAATAAATTATGTGCTAGGGTAGCAAGGATCAAGGACAACATCCACTAGGCATGTAAGAACAAGGAAACTTTCCATAAGAATTTGGGGGGGTGTGGGGAGGGAAGAGGAAGGGAAAAAAAAATAAAGTGGTTTTTTTTTAAACAAACAAACAAACAAACAAACAAGAAACTTCTAATATGATGACCATAATTTTTTGATGTAATATGCCAGTTTTTCCCTGACTTGTTCACAGCTTTTACTGAAAAGGAAAGAGGTCACCATGGGAAACAAGGCGTTTTCAGCAGGTCTAGATCATTCTTTTGTTGTCAAGTCCATAGACATATACCAAAGACCCAGGAATCAAGATTGACCTAAATGCTTCAGTACTGAAAAAAACTAACCGTGCTCTCCTAAGATTCACAGCTGTTTCATACACCTAAATTCTATCAGAGTATCATTCTGAGTTTTATTTTTGATGTGTTGCTTTAGTCTTACTCCTAGAATCATATGGTTATATCAGATTTAGCTACAGCAAATTTTCCTCAACACAATTGTTTAACTTTCTACTCAAATACAGATGCAGGATATTTGAGACAAACCTGATGGTTCTTTTTAAAAAAAATTGTATTGGCCTTATTTTATTGAGATAAATGACTTTTTAGCCCTTGAAACTCAGACTGGCTTCACGATTCTGAGAGTGACTTGCTGCATCATCTAGGCATTGTATGACTTCGGTTTTCAGTAGCTGACAGACTCCCCTGCCCAAAATTTCACCTGTGAAAACGTGAATACAACACAGTGTAATTGTTTGAAAGTTATTTAAGAGAGAAAACACCACTTCCGTAAGTTATTTGTCATCAGTACAATTCTCAGTTAAAAGAATTCCCTGTTCTTTCTAGATTTTTCCACAAACTGTCAGAAATGCTCCAAAAGAAACAAGAATTTAAGAAACAAATTCAAGATCCAAGTGTCTATGTTTAAGGCTGAAGTAACAATACTGTTGTTATTACAGATGCACTTACTATTAACCCAAAATTAAAATACTAACTTCTCATTTGTGATCAATATTGAATAAACTACTTCTCTCTAATACTATTCTGGACAGCTGACCACATGCAACTCCTTGTTTCAAATCTTCCTATAAACAATCTTTTCTTAGCCATATGGAAACCTTAGATTAATACTCATTTGATGCTGGACTGAAGAGTCATCTTTTTATGTGTGGATCTCTCACACACACATACAGTTACTAGGTGCTGGCATCATATGTGACTTCTGGCACAGAGTGCTGACTTTTTTTTCTCTGATGTGAGACTAAATACTGAACAAATCTGGGAAAATTACAAATAAAACTCTTTATTGTAAAGATTATGATCTTTAACCACTCCTTCATTCTTGTACAACCTCACTGAGGCCTATCTGAGTTTTAACATTTATTTCATCCTTATAAAAAAATAGTGTCTTAGATTAGAAAAAATGCAATGAAGAACCTTCACTAAATAGCCATTAGGTTCTTACGTGACAAATGTTGCCACAGAACATACAGCCAGAGAGCACACAAAATATCTGTCCCACATTTGTATTGTATTTCACACATTAAAAGTCAAAGATAGTTCTGAACTGTATGTAAGAGTGTATTTCCTGCAGGACTCTTTATAGGAAAACCATGAATTAACTTTCTTTTAATTACTATTGCTTACACAATTAACTGAGCAAATCGAAGTAAGAATGTCAACATAGTCTTGCAGAGCGACACAGTTATATTGACAGAATCCAGCTGAATGTACAAAGTTGCATAAATCCAAGCAAGCCCCTACAGTTCTTGAAATACACTACAAAGTGCAAGGAAAACCAACATTCTTAAAAACTGTCACAGGCTTTCTTAGTATTGCGTATTTTCTTAAACTGTGAGCCTTACTGCAAGCCACCATTTTACATAGTTTTAACAGTGGCAGGAGGACATTGCCAGGAGTATGACAGACACCACCACTGTAAGCATTGTACTTTTTCTTCCCCGTGACATTCAAAGAACAGTCTCCTTCAGCTAAAGGCTCTGTCCCATCAATCAGCACACTAATGGGAACAATTTGTTTAACTTGCACCAGATACACAAGCAAGAAGCTCTGGAATGTGTGTAGTTTCCTGAAGAATCAATCCTCAGAGCTGGCTCTTCCTACCACTTGATTCATTGACTACAGTTCTAATTTCTTTCTACTTAGTGTGATCTTGAACAAAGAAAATACCCCAGCAGTTGTGAACAATTAAACGAGTGGCACCATTTTTACAAACTGCCTGCTTGTTGATGTTATGAATGAGTCAAACAGCACCATTTTTAAGAGCAGCAAGTTTGGCATGTGCATGTGCACACATGTATGTGTGCTGGATACCCTGTAGTCCATGCTATTGAACAGGTAGTAGTATGGCTTTCAACCTCCATTTTGAAGCATAAAATTACATTTTACTTGGCTGTACTCCCAGACCTACCATATCAGGCACCTCATCCCAAGAATACTTTTGAAGTCATTTCAAAGCAACATTTTACTTAAACGTTGCACTCTCCATTCCTATACAAGCCTTTCAGACTGCCTTGTTCAAGCCTACAGACAACTTAATATTTAAAAGCATGAGCCAGGCCTCAAAGAGTTAATCATATTCTCATAAAATCAAGAAAATTATCAAATTGCAAATAAAAACTGAGGGTGGAAGCTATCTTCCTGCATGTTACCTCAGGCCAACCGTTTTCAGTCATTTCTCCAGGTGCATGGAAATCTAACTGTCCCTAGAGCAAAACTGAAATTCTCACAGAGCAGCCTAGGAGCAGTGATATTGGCTGAGATAGCAACCACAATGCTGCAGCAGTCCTGATTACACCAATCCTCGCCTAGAGGCAGTCCTTCAAAATGGGAGATAAAAGAAGCCTCAATGCCCCAATTCTGTGCCTTCAGGTAGCTACAACTATGAAGTGAACATTTTCACACAGGCTACCAAAGCTCTTTGGCATATGCAAACCAAACCAAAATGAAACAAAACCAAACAAATATCAAATGTGTAGCTGTAGTCCTTGTTACTTACATTCTGTGCAAGAGGAATTAATTATCTAAGATTATTGCAAACGGAAATACAATGGATTATGATTTAAATGATCAGATGGATATTCTTATGTCAGGGAAAGGAAAATAATGGGTTTCTATTTAGAACGCATTTTAAAGTATAATTGTAATTATTTTTCTTCGCATTTTAGCTTATAATATATTTCAATAAAACCCACTATATTTAAAAATAGATCTATTTATCTTCTATGCCCTCACTGATGATACAGGAGACAACCAATGAAATCCTCTTACTATTTCTATGACCAGATAAAAACCTGTTAATGAGTTGTTCATAAGTTGAATATGATCCTAAAACTCTGGAAGCTGCACACATTCATAAAATGCAACAAAACAAGCCCCCCCCCAAAGACCATGTCCAGTGAATGTTGGTGTTGCAGTGGGCTACATGCTTTTAGATATAGTGCTTGTATCTACAAAACTAATCACTTAAGACTTAGGCCTCCAGCATTCGGTAATACAAGTTACACATATTTACCAATCACAGAACCCAGTCTTGATCATTAAGCTGTTCATATCATACTGCACTATACGCTGTTTGGTATGGCAGAATCTACTTGAAATAGCATTAATATGCCACATAAGATACTATAAATTTTACAGAATGCAAATATATTCTGGAAAACAGTCTCTTGCACTAGCTACACATTTCTCACCCAGCTGCCTTTTCTGTAGCTTATGTTCTAGTATAATTAAAACTATTAAAAGTCATCACTCATAGATGTTTGTACACACTCTGGAAGTATCTTTGTCCAGTTCTGTCTCATACAATTATGCAACATTTCTTTGTAATTCTTCTGGAGAAGTATCAGCAGTCGCAATGTTAATTCTTTCCAGATTTCCACTTAGTGTAACTATTTGCATTGAAACTCATTTAATACTTGTCTGAGTGACTTATCAGCATCAGGTAGGCTCTGTGTGTCAGTCTGACACCAAACCCCAAGGATTCCTCAGGTGAAAGGAAACAAATGATAGTGTCATGTTCTGAGGTATACTTTCACAGGAATACATGGTTTTAAATTATTAAAAGTATGTACCTCTTGAAAATTAAAACAAAATCTAAAAACAAATGAAAAGGACAGAACTGGTTTGGGCTTCGGGAACTTCAAATCTACATCTATGCATCTATTCTTCTTTTTACAAGAGCTTAAATCAAAGCTGGCATCCAAAACTCTTGGTTAATAGGTACGCTGCAACATGTCCTGCTGGTTAGTTACATCCAAGTGTTCTCCCTTCTTTTGGTCTTAGTCAACTATGTCGACTTCTCTTGAAATGAAGAGATCATCAAGACTGCAGTAATTTCAAAAATCCAAGAAATCACCAATTCAAATGTCAATCTTAACTGCCTGGTTTTCAGGAATAACCATGAAAAGAGATAATGTTCACAGATGAGTTCTTTCAAATAATCAAAATTTATCTAATTGGTAAGTACATAAAACAATTCTAACACTTTTCTATGAGACCATAATTCATACACTCATCATAAAAGAAATAACCACCTACAATTTATTCATGTATTCAAAGCACAGTACTTTTTTTGCACAGCCAAATAAAAATGCTACTTGGTTTTGCCCCTTGAACCCAGTGGCAATTGTATATGGCAGGCAATTCCTGGCAAATGGAATTCCTCATGGAAATTCAGTATTAGAGCATTATATATGCTCTTAATCCACATCAAAACACATTTCAGCTTCATATAGTTTTAACTGCTGGATAAAGTGAGGACAATGGACAAAGATTATTATTAGGATCACAAAGATGCCAATGCCAATGAGAGCACCTTGCTACTAAGTTTTGCCTGTATCACATTCCAATGCATTTAAGCAGTTCCTACTGTCCTACTACAAACACTGCTCAGTCAACTCTGTGACAATTGTTACTTTAATGAAGACCAGATGCGTCCATGGACTATTCAACTGTACAACTCTGATGGCAGTGGAAGGGAGCTGGTCAGGTTGTAAAATTGGGATGAAAAGGATATAGGAAAGTTACAAAGTAATTTAAGTTTGCTATATATTTTATCTCAAAGATGGCATTTTGACTAGCACAATCCCCCCTGATACAACACAGATATGGCTTCTCTGCTGAGCTTAAAGAAAAGGTGTGGAGGAAGGACACCATCAAGTGATTTATCAACCCCATTTGCTCTGACATACAAGTTGCTCTGGGAGATCTCCAATCCAAATATAGCCACAGTAAAGTCCAGTTTAACTTCTGAGAACAACCAGGAATATCATACAAGGTGATATGCTTCCAAGCTACAAGCACTTTTTTTTTTTGGTCAGTTCCTTCTCTAACTTACAATCAACCTGTGCAATCGAACTTTACCAAGTAACTTCTGTTACTGACTGAAGGTAGAGTTGTAATGCTAAGATTTATCCCACACCAAAAAGCAGGCAACTCTACCAAGGATACCTTTTGTGTCTTCTTTGGTGCTACTGGGTTGGCTTTTTTGCAGTATTTCACATCATTAAGTTAGTGCTTATGTATCTTCAAAAACCAAACAACATCTGCAATTTACAAAGAAACAGAAACTAAGTAGTTACATATAACTACAAGTCATGTATTTATAAACTGGGTTGCCTGGCTCATAGCAGCAATCTTAATTCAAGAACTCTCCAAGCAAGGATTTTCTCACTGCATCTTTCACAATCAGTTCATGACTTCATCAAGATAACTGAGATATGACAAGATTAAGCACTATAACATGTCTGAGGACCAGAATTTTAATGCTGCATCTCATACTGTAACCCACATATTTTAGAAATGAAATTTGGGCCTCCACTCTAAAAGTAGTTCATGTACTAATGTGCTAAGATCTCAACAGGAAGACACAGAAAATAAGTGTTTCCAAAAGGTTTTTCAAATTATCCTATAGTATTGAATAGATAATTCCACACCGACTACAGGGAATTCAGTATTGCTTTGTAGATTTCAACAGGATTTAAAATGACAGCTGTCTCATAAGGTAGTTATTTCACTGCCATGTAAACCCTTTCAAAATCATGAAAGAAGTTCATTAGGCTGACTGAATATCTTCATTCACCCCAATGACTTTAATCTACTTAACACCTTGGGTGAGTTTGGTCCTTTGTGCATCAAATGAAGACAACTCTGAATATCAGGTTCTCACTATAACTGGAGGATTATTTTAAGTTTAATTGAAAGGTCATAAATATTTTTATTAAGGAACATATTTTCTTTGCTCATGTGTTCTGCAAACTATTTATAAGGTAATATTTTTGGTCCAGGAAAACTGATTCCTTACACATGACTTCATCTATCCCAACTGAATACTTTAGCTGCAATGTGCATGTACATTTGCCTTTCAGTATTCTTCTGAGACTGACTGTTGCAAAAATGACACTTTTTTTAAGCAGTCTCCTATCACAGTAACTTTTTTTTTTTTTTTAATTTCAAAATATACTAAGGTCGAATCTCAACTTTTCATTGCTTTGCTCTCATGAGGAAAAGAAATAAGATTCTATTACATCGTCTTCATCAGCTTGGATGAATGAGGGGAAAACAGGGAGAGGGAAGGATTTGTGCTAGAAGTTCATGCAAAATTTGAGACTTGAATATAGCACAAGTAGCACTTCAACACTTCAGACTCCTTCAGTGCTGAGACCCCTGGAGAGTTGAGTTTAAATCACTAAACTTATTTCAGGAAAGGGGAGAAGACTCTGGAGAAAAGTCTGTCGACTCCAGCAAAATTAATAAACTGGTTGCTCCTGAAGTGAACTACATTTCTTGACAGGAGTTTGACAAATTTCTAATTCCTTCTTAGCTAGCTTGTGAGTGCTACACTTGTTGCTCCGTTTTAACAGTTATTTAATACTACAGCACAATAGAAGTGATAAAAATTGCTAAGTTTCACTCACCTTGCACTTTCAGTGCCAGTTATAAACGATAAAGGAAAACTATGACCTTTCTCAATGTCTGTCAACAAGGGCAGCCTAGTCTTTCCTCAGTTAAAATGGTCAGTTACAGAAAAAGAATGTTTAATCCCCATTAAGTAATTTTTGCTTAAGGAAATCAGAATTAATAAATTGAAACAGATCTCAAATAAGTCCATAACATTATGCATTTTTTACTAAAGATAGAAGCCAGTTGTCTTCTCACGTGTGCTACAAATCTAAACAGAATTGGTGAAATTTATTTTTCATGTAACTGCATTCATCTAGCATAATTACACCCCAAATTTGCTTGGACACTCACTTTTCAGAGTTTTTTTTTTCCTCATTCTTATTAAAGACCATTGCTGGTTTCACTTCCATGTGTTTAGGATGCCAGCTGTTTTGCAGTGCTCATTGCACCGCTGTGATGGTTGGTGACCCACAGTACAGTCAAAATCTCAGAACCCTGTACTCAGGGGCTAGTGGAAACGCTTAATTGCTCTATAGAAATGATTATGTTCCAGAATTCATATGCATCTCATAATATATGTTTTAAGAAACAGAATAAGGTGTTAGTATCCCCTTGAACTAAAGTATATTTTAGAATTTCTGTAATAAAAATGCTTATATGTGAATTACACTAAAGAGAGCCATAAATCAACTTAGAATGGAGTCCATTTGCATTTTATAACTGGGCCATGACAATAACGTATAATAAAAAGAGGTATTTACCATCTCAGAAATACAAGTCAAAAAGGACATGCTGATTCAATGCCCCAAAAGTGACATAGCTATTTTGCAGCACAAAGGCCCTTTTTATTATTGCAAGGTAAAGTTTTGTTTGCTTTATCTATTCAACCATAGAGCACAGATACCACCCCGATGTATTTTTCACTTACATTAGGGCTCTGCCATGCCTGTAATTGTATGGCAAGGTTAATACGTCTCCCACGGTCCTGGGCCGAGAAGCATCTTTCCTTTAAGTAGGAAAGATCTTCCAATAGGAGATCAAAAGAGTTTCCCTTAAAAGCTCTACTCGAAAGTAGGAAAGTACCTGCTGTGGATGAAGAAGGGGAGAAAAGATCATGTTCTGTTAAGCAGTTTCCTAAAATACTGCATAGATATGTGTACTGTACACAAAAACAATGATCACACCACAGCTGTAATCACCTGAAAAGTACAGCTGGGACTCTGCACTCGTTACTCCAGTCTTCTGGCTGCTCTGCTAACAGGCAAATACGTGTTCCTGTTTACAGCATATGACAGTAAATCTGTGTGTTGCATCCACCATTCCAAAACCTCCTACTGCAATGCACACGGGCTTCACCCATAGATTTGCGGAAAGTGATTTGCAAAGCAGCTTACTGCCTACCAACTCTCAAATCTTGGCTGGGTTAGTCTTGTCCACTCATTCTTTCAGATCTGAAAGGTTTCTTGATTATTATACATTAAACTTGAAATGCAGGAGAGTACTTCAAACAAGTATTTACCACTTTCAATATGTACATCCACTTGGCACAGAAAAGAGAAAGTTAATTTCAGGTATGAGCCCCAAGTAAAAATCCTGCTTCCAATACACGTTTTAGACTGACTTTAGCCCTTTTTTTCCCCTCTGTGCACTGAACTCCTGGAAGCTATCAGTGTCATGTATCTCTCTTCCTATACATAAGCCTGTGGGAAGAAACCAGTTTCTGTGACTTCAGTGAGCTGACATGATTGACACACCATGGTGGAACCTGCCAGGCTGAAGTTATGTGGTTAAATTTCAATAGTATGCACTAAGACTTGAGGCACCCGTACTCACATTCTGGTTTTGCCATCAACTCCTCAAATGGCTGTGCAAAATTCACTTAATTTCTATATACTACAATCTCTGACCAACAAAATAGGTAAATTCAGCCTGTTCTTCCTCTCTTTGCCTAGTCAGTTCATATGATAATCTTTTTAAAATGGGTTCTGATTCTTGACAAAAATTTGGATCAACTTTACTCATTGGTGTTTCTTAACTACTGAAATATTCTCTAGAGGTCAAAATCACTGAGGATCATCACAATAAAAAGATTTTATTTTTGGAAAACAGAGAAATTTTGTTAAAACAAATTATTTTTTTCAGTCTATTCTGTACTTTATGTCACCATCCACAGCACCTACCAGAAACTGTAACTATCTCTAACCACATTTAGCCAGTAAAATTATTTCCTTAAACTTTCTGTTCCCTGAGGACAGTGGTTCCCCCAGGAATACAGCCGGAGCTTTTACAAATGCTTGGAAGCAATATGAAGCTGTGTCACAGTTAAAAAAAATAAAATAAAAAAAAAGGTCATGAAAATATCCAAATAATCCCACATTAGTTATTCTCAGGGCTCCAGGGAAATTAAACAAGGGTGGGGAAAAAGGCATAACCTGACTGCTTTACATACACAGCTCAAAGTTACAGCATTAGCAATTGAAGCTCAAGACAAGAAAATTGAGCACTGGTCTGTTAATTCATTCTAACGACATCACTGCCAGGATTATCTTTTGGGGGATATCTTGTGTAGGGGGTTGGGAGGAGAAGGCAAGGGATTGAGGAAGGAAGATTTGATTATGTCTGAGCTATTTCGATTTGAGGATGCTCTTAACTGACAAAATAGAAAGCATCTTATCTGCGAAGGGATTTTGCTCAGCTGCTTTAAAAATCCTCCATACATACTGTAAGTCAGCACATTCCCTGGAGGATCAATTGGCTTGACAAACTCTAGACATCCTCTATACCATTAAAAAAAAAAAAAAAAAGAAAGAAAAAAAAAAAGAAAAAAAGAAAGCATTTCCATATAAAAACTTTCTCCAGGCAAAAGCATGACATGCAAGGGTTTGTCCTGGGGCAATTAAAAAAGAACTTTTTATAAGTAAATTTAGTGCTTGCAAAAGTTGCTGCATTAACAGTTGATACCAAAGTGTTCTCTTTAATCCAACAAGCTGCAGCAGGGCAAATGTCTCTTCCGCCACTGCTCTTTATCTCACAGTAGGATGAATTAGATCTAAAGAGGGGGTGAGAGGGAGATTAGCTCTTCAGGCTCATTCATCATGAAAACTTACTTTTAACTCACAAGCTGTCTCAGTGATTTAAAGAAAACTCTCATCCAAACATTTGAAGTGCTTAAATGACATTTTAAGCAGTACACTTTAAGCAGTAAAGTACTGGTCTCTGCTGAGAGGGCCAAGATGACTGCCAACTCTACTTAATGAAAGCTCTGAATGGAGCTATTTGGTACACAGGTGAAAAGCTGGTAAGAAAATGGCATCTGCTTCAGAAGATTTCTCTGATTCCCCGCAGTAAAACACTGAGTTTATCTAAGATACTGTCTAACAGTAGCCAATTTCAACAAAGCTGTTCCTCTTGAAAATGATAGAGAATAATATTTTCAAACTTTTTATATGAGATTGTACTTCTTGCACTGAATTTATTACTGTATTTGCACACCACACATTTATCTAATTATCCCTAGTCAGCAGTGACAGCCGCAGAATTATTCCTAAAAAGACAAAATATAGAAGAAATGTCATTTAAGAAAAAAAAGCTTTCAGTTTTAAAAATCTGAAATTATAGACAATCATCCTTACAGGTGGACTTATGATCCTCTGCAGAATACAGAAAATTTAGCAACTAAAACACAGAAGTCAGATTGGCTGTGGTCCTTAGCTGGAGATCAAGGGGAGGATTGCCAGATCCTCCCAGCAGGAGGATCACCCAGCAGCTCTTGGCTGGGTCATCAGCTGGGGTAACAGCACTGTCGATTCCCAGGCTGGATCTGATCTCCACAGGATGGCTATCAGCCACACTCATCCACACCAACTAACCCAGAGCTGCTACAGCACTGCCTTGGCACATAAAGAAAAGAATTGCAACTTACTTTAACTTTAGGCATCTAACAAAGGTACCCAGAGTTCCCATAATCTTGCATTTAGGGAATACAGTTCCATGCAGACAGAAAGCATGAATGCTCCCCCTGTATATCAACTAATTGCTAATAGTTGCAGATTCACTTCCCATTCTATATTTGTTTCTGAGAAAATTTAAGTTGCCACTACTGTGCATACTTTCTACAAACACTCTAGCACTCTTTTAAATTTGTCTGCTATCAGATCTGGCACCAACTAACAAACTAGGTGTTCATTGGGGTTTTTTTAAACTGCTTTCAAAAAGGACTTTACAGTTGAGGCATTCCAAGGTTCTTGGAGCCACCACACACTCCACACGCAAACAAAACTCCCATTAACCTCAACATGACCAGAATGGGATGGAATACCATACCCTGACCTGCTGGGCAAGTACTATATAATCTGGCATGTGTCTTAAAGCAGGATGTATCCAACCAGCTCTTGTGTTCTATCGTCTTAAACATGAGAGTTTGTTACCTCAAAAATGACTTTTTAAGAGACATTACTACAGTTCTGGCTCACCACAATGCAGAAAAACGGACAGAGTTAGTTTAGCATTCTTTTGTGATCCAAATATTTACGTCAATGCAAGTATCCCCAGGAAGATGTGCACCTAGTGTTTCATCAATCCTTAAACAGTTAACATACTGTTTTCTTATTTCTCCAAACCGCATATATTAAAGAATGAGAAAACCCAGGAAAACTGCCTAAAATACTTCACATAAAAATTACACAGTACTTTGTAACATCAGTAGCACTGCACAAATGCAACCAAGAATAGTACTTGAAACAAAAGGTAAGAAAAGGACACAGGAGAGACAACAGAAGGAAGAAAAAAAAAGTAATTTGAGGGAATTTTGAAAGTAAGAATCCACTAACTACTAATTAAAAACACTGGAGAAATTCTCCAAGCAGCTCCTGTGAAGTTTCCATGAAGGAATTCAATGCTTCAGTGCCCACTTTAATTTGTGCGCAGAGAAAATAGATATTTGCATATGCAGCTAAATGTGTATGTGTGAATAGCTGGATATGTATTTTCCCATACAGATGGGCAATTTTGTCAATACATCTAAGGCAAGGATTTTGAATGTGTCCTTGAGCCAGGCATTCAATCTCTGTTCCCCATCTGCGTTACAGGGATAATATTGTCTCACAGGGACTCTATGGGTGAGGATAAATAGGATTAAGTTTGAAAGGTGTTAATACATCCCGGAAAGCTTTTCATATGAATATATCCTGATAGGCTCCTAATATCATCACAGTACAATATTCAGTTATCTGACAGATAGTCAACAATAGTATTGGCCAGTTGGTTTAAATCAGTAATTGCTATTCACTGTTTTTTTTTTTAATTTTCCACTCAAACTCCTGGCAAATATGATGAAAAATGACGATTCAGCAAAGCAGAGTTCAGAAAAAGGCCTTCAAAAAATTACAAGGTTTGAATTTACCTTTTCCTAACCTGAATTGCCATGCTCAGCAGGGGTCAGACAAGGAATTTGTTAATATGTAGAAAGAGCCTCTTTTGGCCGCACTGAAAATGAGCAGTATTCATTACTAAAAATCATACACAAGTTGTATAAATATTTACTGAGCTGAAAGAACATGTTGGGTAATGTTTTCCACAAATCAGTGGAAGGGAGTCTCTAATTAATGAAACCAAAGCTGTAGAGTTTTACTAGGCACTTAAGAGCAGTCTGGAAGTTAAACGCCAATGCTGTAGTTCAAACACTGGAGTCTATTAAGTCCTAGTGCACTCTTGCTCTCAGCTGACTACTTACAAACCGTGAAGAGGATTAAGGTGGATGGGATAACTGCCAACTTGAAGCTGTTAAATGACTGCATTACAAAAAAAAGCTCCTTAACTTGCTGTTGTTGAATATTTTTCCTACAAAATTCTCAGCCACTGGAAAGATAAATAGGGAGGGAGAAAGGTTACTACCGCTTTTTTTTTTTTTTTTTTAAGTGCATTTACTGCACAGACAACAGCAGGATCATAACCACCTGACCCACAGAATACAGACAATTATTGGAAGGAAAAAAAGCAATAATTAATGACCAAGTCTATGTGCATTCCATTAAGTACAAACTGATGTCGTGAACATCTTAATTTAAAGAGCTGCTAGATAGGGAATTACAGCAGTGTAAAAAGCTTCTTCCTTCTGCTGCTCCACAGAACCAGAACATACCAAGGCTTTAAATTTTTAAACACAGCTTTCATGTTCTTTGGGGTACACAAGAAACCCTCTGAAAAATCAGCTTGTTAATAGATTCATCAGAGATCATTCAGCTTATCAATGTTTTCAATCATTTTTAAAAATTGTTTAAACAGTACAGTAACTTAAACTCATTCAGGAAGATACTCTTCCTCATTATATCCAGAGTACAAACAAATCTGGGTAAAATGTCACATCTGTTAAATTGGGCAGACCTCCAGGTTCGTCCAACTTTTTCTTATGGGTAATAAAGTTACTGCAATTAAGGTCTGAAATATTTGAAAGCCACGAAGACAGACCACTTCTCATACCCAGGGTATAGACAGAGTACATTTTTAGAAGGAGGGCAACTCTAGAGTTATAATAACAAGTTATTATCAAAGGAATAAAAGAGGTTTATGCATGTCAAAATCTTCTCAAAACTGCAGTCCACTGCTGTCTGCTCATTGTATACAACATTTTCGAGATGAACAGATCCTAGCACTACTGCCTCCTCTATTAAGAAAAGTCAACTTATTTGCCACACCATATTTGAACATGTGGGGGTTTTTATTGCCTCCTATTGCCAGTAAAGGATGACTAATATCTGTAATTTGTAATTTCCCAGCTTTTGTGGTTTCTGTTTTAAGCAGCGTTCCTTATCTTTTGTAAGTTTCAATTTGGGGAAAATTGTCTTTTATACAATATTTTTTTCCCATGTCGTGTCAAGTCAACACCTTCTGGGCCCTAACTACAGTGTAGGTGACAAGTACACTGACAAACACAGTGACTGAGACTTTTTTTGTTTTGATAAGGCTGCAAACAACACAGGTATCAGAAACATTATCTGCCTGTGTTGGTCAAGCAAAGCATGCTGGAATCAAACTATCTTTCAAATTCTGAGACTAAACCATGAAGACAGGTATCAACAACAGGAAACACCACTTCCCCCCAAGAAAGTCTTTTATTTTCAAAAGTACACATGCCGCAGTGTCCCTGCCAAAAGGAACACTTGGTATTCATTTCCAGTCCTGGCATATGTTAAATCCTTCCTTTTAGATGCACAACTAGCAGCTGACTTAGGCCTTTGAAGACCTTGATCCTCATCTTCCTTCCAAGCTGTAACTTAGATCCTCTGCTGCATAACATCTGGAAAATAGGCAGTGACAGTACAGGTCACAAGGGAACTCTGGGCCTAGCCTGTCCTAACTTCATGTCCTCTGCAGAGATTACTGAAGACAAGTCACAGGAATGGACCTGTTTTCCTGTGAAATGCTGATATTTCTTTTGAATTATGTCTTAGAAGATAAATGACTATGTACATGTTCCCTCCCAATACTCCTCAAGCCTCATAAAGCTCCACTACACGTCATTTATTTAGCAACAAACTAGAAAGCATGAACACCATTTGAGTTCTATCAGCATGTTAGGAGATAATTTAAACTTACAGATTTTAAGGAATATAGGCAAATCACCATTGCATTTTCACAACTCTTTCAAGCCCAGAACGTGAGGGTTTAAATGTTTCAACTGAAAAAAAAAAAAAAAAAGAAAAAAACACAAACCTAAACGAACACAGAAAACCCCATAAACCAAACCAAAACCAAAAACACAAAACCATAAAACTAAACCAAATCTCCAAACTTTAAAAAATGGCTCATTTTCTTCCTGAGCATCTTCTCAAACAACAGCAAAAGGCCAATCTCTTACTGAATCGGAGGCTGGCAAGACATCAGGTGACAGAGAGGATACCAGGCCTCAGAACACACTGCAGAAAGACACGCTCAGCTTGCAGAACTGCCTCGGCAGAAAGTTCAGGTGGGTCTGTTACATCTGTATTTTCAAGTTAGCCCCCCAATCACCCACACTACCAAACACATGTGTTCCAAGTCTTGATTCAGTTATCTCACTTGCCAAACCCAAGAATTGAGCCACAGAAGATGACTGGCTGGAACATAGCCTCTCACCCTCACCCCTTTTCTAGGCATCGTGGATGTAATCCATGTGACAAACCCACAGTCAGTCTTGGCTAACAAAGACAGTAGATGCATAGTCTAGACCTAATCTTTAAGTCTGTCAGATTTGCATGGTAACATGTAGCTGTATTTGAGACCAAGACAGGCTCTATCTATTCACCATCTTGTGAGACAATAAAACCTAGGGTTCTGGTTAGCAGAGAATAAAAAGATGGAAGTCTCAAAACGATAGGAGTATCTATCATTTCCCAGTTTGTGCTAATGCAGAATTGAAGTAGTGCTTTTTTTTCCAATTCTCCTTTTTTTTGCTCTTTTGCTGTAGGCATTTTTTCATAAATATGAAAAATGGAAACAGCAATCACTTATTTTGGAATCAAGGAGAGAATCCACTAGGGCAAGACAAGGGTGTCCTAGTCCCAAGAAAAACGAGCTGTGAGCTCTGAACACACAGCTGTTTCATCTCAAAAGCAAGTTGCCAGTTTATTCCAGGAACACAGTTGGTTCCTTTTCCTTCTTTCAGTTTCAAAAAACATAATGCAAACTGACCAAATGCACTACATCATTCTGAGACAGAACCAGGGAGAGGATAGGATGAGCAATGGAACTAAAGTTGGACAATAGGTAGATAGTGTTCCAGAACTTCATAGTTCAACTATCTATAACTGTGAAGTGCCAACAGAGAAGTTTTATAGTCTACCAGTGTCGCTGCCAAGCTACTAATTTTCAGCACTCCCCAGATCTCTGCTGAGATGTAGAACTGGAAAACTTCCCAGTGGTCTTCCTACCTAGGCTTCCAGGTTTGACAGTCTGAAAAACTGGTCTTTTCATTCCAAAACACTTCAAAATGAGTACAGACACCCAAGAATGTTTTAAGTGTGGCATCCAATGACTTCTACCAAATGTGTGTTGTCATTCTCAGAGCAATGAGACACAAATATCCTATTGGCATGAAAGTTCTAGGCTAAAAAAAAAAAAAAAGGAAGCAATTTATTTATCAAAAAAAAAAAGTATCAAATATCAAAAGACACAGCAATAGGCACCTACTTTCATTCCCAAAAGTATTAATTTAACTTCTGACACTTTCTCTAATATATCGTCAGTAGCTTTTTCCACACAGAAAAGTAACTGCATCGCTGCTTCTATCTTTGGCTAGGATTGCTTTCTTCAGAGCCATTCAACACCAACATCTCACCTAATACTACTTTTGTACAGAAAATTTTTAAGAGCCGTTTGTTGCTGGCTTTACTTCTTCAGAGGAGCCTATATGAATTCCTTCACATTGGGATAACATAGGGAGTGCTAATGTATTTTTATATCCAGTTCACACATAAAACAATCGGTGCTTTTCAACTGGATTTTAATTTCTCCTCTCCTGGCCCCACCCTTACGTCTAATAACATTTGGCCTTCCTATTATCTGCTTTATATTTTTCTCTACCAACAATGAAAAGCATACAGACCTCAGCATCACTGAAAAACATGCAACGTAACAGTACCCTTACTTCAGAAAACAAAGAATCACCTCCCACTTTCATCATATAATTCACCTCCATGATGTACTGCACACTCAATTCCATGCTAACATTCATACAATAAAGCAGTCAGATTTTATTTACTGTTACTTAACTGTGTTTTCACATCTAATTCCTTTTGAGTCTCATTTTTGAAAATGAGAATGGGTAAGGAAATTTTTAATGAATATTTGACATAAGCTAACACAGAGTAGAAGACTCTCTCTTCTCAAAAGTTCTATCTAATTCACTATATAATGCTGATGAATCTGTTTTAATGCCACTGTAGTACCACCACAGCGTTAAAATGCCACCTTTTTGACCGCTTAAATGAATCCCTTTGGCAAAACACCTGCATAGAAGCACAACAGAAACGGTTTTTATTCAAAGACTGCATCAAAATGTTTCAGTGAAAGTCTCAATACAGTGTTTGTTCTGAAGAGACTCTAAATATTTCACCTCTTTACAAATCCCCCATCAGCTTTATGTAATACCCCATTTGGGATGCATTGAGAACTAGTGTAATTCAGTTCACTTGCATTACTGCCAAAGTGGAAAACAATGACCTTTCCATTAAGCATTTAAATGCTAATCATTCTAATGAGAAAACTTAATGATATTAAGTGTTATCTTTTTAGCCATGCAAAGAGACTGAAGCAAAAGGTTTGCACATGATGCTTTTGTTCAGCAGACTAGATAGAGGAAGGGATACTCTCTGAGAAGATAGGAACCTTGACCTGCCCAATTCAACAAGTCTCATGCAAACCCCAAGTGCAGACAAGGAATTATCAATATTGCAGTCTACTGGTTAGAAACATGATAATTTTAAACAGAGCACATTGTGCTTTCCTCGTTTATGCATGCAGGTTCGCACAGAAAGGTTATGATCAGTTATTGGCCAAATAAAAACAAGACCTCACTTTTCTTGCATGCCTGAAATGTAATGTGAGTTTACTCAACCTTGGAAAAATAAACAATGGGTAGTATGTTAAACAATAGCTCAAACTACCACAGCACTAGCCTAAAACTCATATCTGAAATGGACATGAATTTATAAACAGAGATGGATGTCTCTTTGCTAGACTTTAGTAAAGGACATTAAATGAAAAGAAGCAAGATGTACTTAGTTTAATTAACAGCCACCACTCTGTATTTTGAGAGGCCCTCACACATTGGCTTTATACTATACACTGAAGAAAATTAACTGAAAGGCATCTCAGAAAGTTAACAATATCTGATTGTTCAGGTGTGAACAATGTTCTTTCCCAACAGAGCAAACTTATAAAAAAATTTTAGCCCTAAGAGAAACATACAGAATATGTGTGTTTGTTGAGCAGCAAAATACAATTTATTAGTTCATTTGGAGGAAAAGTGAAAAGGCAATAATTCTTGTTTTTCATGGGATCCAAAATGGACTGAAGTCCTGCTGTCCTCGTAACGACTGCCTAGAAGAGAGTAACTTGAATCCCATATACTGTCTGGAAAAGAATTTCAGCCTATTGCTCTTAAATGTAATAATTAAAAAAAAAGGAGTATTTAAAAAATAATTTTAAAGGATAAATGACAATAATCTTCTATATTAAACCCTAATGCTCATAATAAGACTACTGAAACAGCTTTGGAAATATCAAAGATCCACTAGATCTTATCTTGCCAAGCCCTAAGATACACTCCAAGGAAGTTCTCTTTTCTCCCTCTGCTGATTCTCATGCAGATCGGTTCCTGACACATCCTTAGAGACTGCTTCAGGACAGACAAAAAGCAGCACTACATAAACACTCCAGGGATACTAGAGAGTCCCTCTGTGGTTAGTGAAGCTCACAAAAAAGAATTTCTTAGCACTTGGTAAGCAAGAGGTTAATAGCCTATATAAAAAAAACACCTCTAACAAAAATGTTATTTCAATTGTATTACATTTAGGAGCCCTGAGGGTCATGGGGTAGATAATCAAAAAGGACAAGGAGGAAATTAAAAAAAGGAAGAAGGCAATCAAAAAGGGCATTTAGAAGGACCCATAATCCTCCATAGGAAGAATACTAATTATACTACTGCATCATCTTATAATTAACCCTGATCTAAATTTTTTTTTATTATTATTTTAGCTGTAATAACGTTCACATGCACAATGATTTGATTGCTAATTCTTGCCGTCTTTCTTGAACAGCTATTTTAGTTTTGGTAGCTGATTTTTACATAGCAGTTTAATTTATAAAGAAATAAGACAAAATATTTAGATATTTGAATTATTTTGTCATCAGTCATTCAGATTAGCACATTGGTTTCCTTTTATTCTGTCAGTGCTGGGTGGTACACTCTTCTGCTTTCCCCAAAAGTCTCTTCTATTTAGGAGTGAAATTAATCTCTGATATAAATCAGTGTGTTGCACCCACCTCAGCAGTAAAACGTGGCCATATGTCTTTGTGATGACTTCCATCTGTATCTCATATTTCATTTAATAAATGTGGGATATTATTGTAGCCAGAAAACTGAATTCTCAACATACCTTCATTCCATAGCAGACCCCTGCTTGGGCTCACCTACATCCTTGGGCAACTGGGGACACATTGCTATGGTATTTCTAATGACTTACAAACAAGTCTGAGTTGTTGCCAAATTGCAGAAAATAACCAAGCCCCAGAAGGTGTTTTCCCTAGGATGAAGGATAGTCATTTGTGAACAAAGCCAAAATCTATTCCCAAACTAACCCGAGACATTGACACATGCAATGATTTCACAAGATAATGTGGACTCTACAACTGATCTATAGGAATAAAAAGATCCAGAAATAAGTCTGTCTGATGTATGCCTTCAAAGGAAGGCATCTACAGACATCACTTATTTTTTATCTTGATCTTTTGGATTCATTCTAGCCATACATACTTTCTGCAGATATAAAAGCAGACATGCTCCCCTCTTAGATTCATAAGTATGAATAAGCATACATAACAGAAGCTACTTCTAACTAAATTTTTGTAGAGTGATATGAAGTTATCCTCTTATTTTCTGTACTTCCTTCATGTATCTGTAAGGCACCTTGCTAATTAGTTCTTAATGGTCACTAGATTCTCAGATAATTAACGTTTGGAGGGCACTATTCCCAAGTCAGGGCCAATCTAAGGACGGTAGTCTCAAAGGCTTCCTCCATAGCATTTGTCATGGGAGGAAGCATGTTTTTTAATATTTTAACAATCACTTTAGTTCAGAAAGATAGGGCCTGAGGGTTTTGGCTTAGACAGCATGGGAAACATCAGCTTCTCAGAAATCTGGACGCTATACTGTGTGGTCAGCAGCATGTACTCTCTGGACAAACACATTACTCCTCTGGAGAAAACAGAAGAGAAAAAAACCAAAAGACAATCTATGTGATTAATACTGATTTCCTTCTGATTAACCAAAGAAACTACTATTTCCAAAGCAAGAATTTAACCCTGATTAAAAGGCAAACCCTGAACTTGTTAAATAATAGACTTTAGTCCTGCGGCAAGTACTTTTGTCTAGGTACAGAAACCATTTGCAGAGATCAAATAATGACAGTATTTCTTCCTTGTATCAGTTAATACAGCTGTGTAAGAATTTGGGAAAGAGGGATGCTATCTCCCTGGAAAACGAGTGAGAATAGAACATCCTAAAATGCGAGTAGGCCTGTCTAAAAATCTGAATCCTTTTTTGTTCCTTTTGAAACCCTATCTTAGACTAAATGCACATTCTCAATCAATATTTAATAATACAGAAGCTACAACACCCTGAGGAATTCAATATTCTCCAATTCCTATTATTTTCACTGTGATAATATTTAATACATCCACTGAATTATTTGAATTGATGGTTGCACTCCTCAGATAATACTAAAAACTAAACTTGAAGCCAGTTTAAGCTTCTGTTGCAGCCTGCACCATTAGGCAGCTGAAGTTGGAAGTATAAAACTAGAGAGTAATTATTAATTAAAGTATCACCTCCTCTGTCTTATTCAGAAATATTGACTGCAGCTGTAGTGATTTTGTCGTAGGAAACTGCCACACTTGTCAGTGTTTTTTTCTTTTTGCTGGTTTATCTTACAAGGTAGTAATATAGACAGCAGTGAAATGAAGCACAGAATCATCTCATTAATGACCTGTCATTGCTAATGCCTTCCTCATTTCATAATCAAACAAATAATTAAGAGCAAACATAGTAAACAGCTAACACTTGGAAACATCAGAAAATACCAAAAATTGCCATCTTGTAAATGAACTTTAGGTCAGCTTTGAATGTTGAGCAAGCACGCCCTGTTATGCCCACCCAAGCTGTGCACTCACAGCATGCAACTAATGATGTTGAAAGTTTTCCTTATTAAAAGTTGTGCCGTTGAAAGTACCACTTTGCAGCACACTTTTGCCCTGAATAACTCAAGGCGGTGCCTGCTTAAGCAACCGCATCTCTGCAGTCAGACTAGACATAAAGGAATTTTCTGCCTCTATGGCTAAATAGAGCCCTCTTACATTGCCAGAAGCCTGACACTGAAATATTTTGCTGTGACTGACAGAACTAAATACAGATTATTTCATCTCCTTTCAGCTATTGCTTTGATGAATGTAACAAGAATACCTAGAAAGGGCAAGAGGCATCACTAGAGACTACCGGCTATTGATTTTTTCTACTTATTTTTCTAATCACAGCTACTGGAAAAGTACCTCTATCATAATAAACAGGAATCAGTTCCAGTTTTTGAAAAATGTAAGTACATTTGTAATGGTAATAACAAGAAAATAACAATGTTAGACACCAATCTGCATAAGAAACAAAAATGAAAGGAGTTACCACAATGTTTTGTGTATATGTATAAATAACTGCTTGCTCAATTAAATGGCTACCCTTCAAGAAAATAATTATGCTGACTCCACTGTACAGGTAAGTTCCACCATACAGACATGGACCGGCTGATGTGGAAAAAAGTATTCCTTGTTGGCATACTTCCTTGCCCCCCTCCACGCACCATGACTAGCTCATGCTTCCCATGGCTACCACTGCTGGGCTGCCCTGTGAGGCTACAAGAGCCCAGGAACAGGGTTCTTGCAGGATGATGTTATCTTCTGCCCAGGGACCATTCATTTCCAAATCTTGTCCCTCCTCAGCTTCCGAAGGTGTGCAAACATGTATCTTCTGGTTAAAGGCAAAAAACAATTTTAGGATATGGCTCATGGAGCCAGGAATTAGCTGACTGCTACTTTAGGCTTATTTCTCAGACAAGATTAGGCTAAATTTAGGCTAAATTTATGCTAAGTGTATAAAGGAACCTCAAGAATAAAAAATGTTAGCCTAGAAATCAGTGGTAGGAGATTTGTAGGTATGTTAACTTTTTGTTTTTCTTTTCCTCTTTCAGAGAACATATGGAACCCCTTTTCTGTTTCTTCCCCAAGAACCACACATGGTGGGATTCACACGTTCAAGTACCGCTGAGTTGGTATACTGATCTTTCCAGATCCTATGGCAGCTCCCTCATGGTTTTGCTGCAACCTTCAGCATGTGATGAATGCTGATGGCAGCTAGAACCCGATTCTTAGTTCATTCACTTGTTAAATAAGCAGGCTCCCAACTCATTCCTGCACAGCACAAAATAAAAAAGGGAGGCAATGATTTTAACACTTTAACTCCAAAAAAGCTGAACAGAATACATATGAAACATTTCTTTACATGAGCTTTCTCCTCACTGAATTCCAAAGGCATTCTGCAAACAATGGAGATGTTATTCTAAGGAAAAAAAAAAAAAAAAAAAAAAAAGCAGCCTGCAAAAATCTTATTTAAAATATTAGGCAATCTGAGCATAGGCCCACCACAGCTCCCTATGCTTTGTTATTGGCTACCCAAAGCTACGCAAACCTGTTACCCGGATTACCAATAGCTTGATAACAGATTTAGACCTGATATAAAGCTGCTTTGCAATCACATTTAACTTCTATGGTTTGTTGGGTTTTTAAACAGTCAAACAAACTTTCTCAAAATTTCAGTTTACTAAAGTCATCCTAAAGTTGTGCAAGGGACAAAAAACACAAAGAAACTGCATAACATGTTCTTTCCAGCTCAGCGTAAAACTGTCAAGGTTCATGAAATTTATATATTTTCTTGAGACCGTTCTGCTTCTCTCTCCTCTGAGCACACTGTTGTGCTCAAACTAAGACAGACAAGAGCCCATACAGAAGACTCTCCTCTTTCCTCCCCTATACATGAACTTGTAAATACTGTCTTGGGCAGTGCACACTCAAAATGTGGGCCTGTGAAAATGTAGGCTTTGTTAGTATAGCTGAAACATTTTTCCCTGTTTAGAAAAAGTTCTAAACTCCTTGAAATGACACTGTAAGACAGTGGGCTACACAGATTTACATTTCATTGGCAATCCTGTGACATAGCTACTCAAAAATTGGCAAGGGAGAAAGGCAGGCAGGAAGACAGAAATATACTGATTGGTGAATATTCCAAAGAAAGTTAATTGAGATTAGCAGTAATTGACACCATGCTTCCTAATTTGGTTTATCTGTCTAAAGATAGTCAAGGCAGATAAGGGCAGTTCCATAACTAATAAAAAAACTCACACATGTTGTATCTCCATGGGCCATAAACAGACAAGCTACAGGCCACCTAAGCCTATGATGCAGTTGCCTTGAGAGCAACTGACCACCCGTTACCACATTTTTTTTCTCACCATGCTACCTGCAGATGACTAACTGTTTTGATGCATTTCTAATTTCAACAGGATCAGAAGAAAATCAGCTGTAATTGGCTCATTTGGTTTTGGAGATGCTTTCAGACCCAGCTTCAGTGACTTCTAAGGAGAATTGCTAGATTTGAAGAAGAGAGCTACTTAACGTCATCAAGGTGTGCTCTTCAGGCACTTCCTTTACAGAAGCAAATCAGGATGAGCTATAAACAACTGAGACTCAATGAAATCTCTCTGGATAGAAGAAAAAGAATTTTAGCCACAGATTCGGTAATATGCAAAGTAGACCTGAATGAACTATTCATAGAGAATAATCTTTGTAGCAAATTCTCCCTTTTTCCTAGTTATGAATAGTATTTGAGTTTCATGAATTCACTTGTGATTTAAAAGAATTTTACTTTTTCAGAAGAAAAAGTAAATTAGCAAACCATTGCCATTCTGTCAGGATCCAGTCTCACAGAACATAGCCACATGCTTGGTTATTTAATCATGAGGGACCAGTCCTGCTCCCTGATTGGTTACAGATACATTTGTAACTAAGAAGGAACATTGAAGGCTAGAGCTGATGGCTGAGGATCCTTGGTTCTTTTAGGAATAAATACAGTATTGAGTAAATAATGCTATTCACCAGCTGGATTAGAGACTTGTACAAAATGACTGAAATTGAATCTCCTCAAGCATAACCATTTACCTAGCCAATTCTGGCTTTAGGTGGTGTGCTACTTGTTTCACCTGGAGATTATCTGACAATTTGGGAGTGAGGCTCAAGCCTGCTTAGGCTGCTTATAAAACACACTGCATATCCTCTTACCCTTAATGTTCATAGCAAACAGGAAACCCACTAGAGCTAAGTGTGGGACCAAGGCTTGTTAACTATGTCTTGTAACTTCCTCTACACCAGCTTCTCAATCACTTATCTAATACGGATGAGAATATAAACAAGTAAATGCATTTCAGGGATTTGTTGGAAGAAGAATTGACAGAAAAAATTAAACTTCCTGGCCAAAATAATTTTAAAAGCCCAATGCTTTTCTAATTAGGTCATTTAATTTGAAAAGTCTTTTTCACTGTTTCTCTCTTGCACTACCTAACAGTTCTGAGACGAGCCTAGTTAATCCGTTTCTCCAAGCTTTTACAGTGAGTGAAAGATTTACACAAGCTATCAGGAACACAGCCCCCCCAGGAGGCAAAATGACAGAAGAAGCTAAACACCTCTGCCCCTTGAGCTTCAACAAACACGGGAAGTCAAAAGTTTGGCCCATTTCTCCCACACAGGCTTCATTTGACAGACTGCATACCAAATCATCCTGCAGGACTTGTACTAATCGATGTGGCATTGTACGTGCTTAGAGATTCAAGAGAAATCCCACTGTGATGCAATTCTTCACTTGCAAAGTCTGTGTTGTCTCTTCAATTGCCTAATCTCATCTCATCCTCTGCTCATTATCTATTTTGTTAAAAGTTAGCCATAAGACTTTATCTGCAATCACTATAACCTGCAAGAGTAATTCCCCATGACTTTTGTTGCTTTAAAGCACTCATTTCAACATAATTCCCACAAATGGGTATACATATAAGCTTGATAGCATGTTCTGTCGATCAGTTTGAGATTTTCACATATTTGGGTAAAGAGAAACCAGTTGTCTTCTTTTCAAGCCCATGATCTCCACATGACTGCTGCCTTGCAGTGTTTTTGCCTTCAGTTACACTGCACTGACATTAGGTATGTTTTTCTGCAGGTATATGTAATTTATTCCTGAGTATTCATTGATCATCCAGTCAAAACATAGATCTGAAAGTAAAACTCTGACTGAGAAGAAAGGTTAAGATGGAAAAAGAAAAAAAAAAAAAGAGAGAGAGAATCAATTACTGTTCCCACAGGCTTTTCTGCGTAGGGGAACACTTGAGATCATCTAAGTACTCCATTCTGTAGAGTCTATTTTATAAATTACCATCAGGCTTTCAAACAAGGGTCACTAAACACTCTCAATAATGCTAAACACTTAACTTCCCAGTGGAGGTGGAAACTCCAACACATAAACTATAAATTCAAAATCGAAATAATCTTACACAAAAAGCAGACTCATAAAATAAAATAGCTTCAGGGGCATGTGAAGTAAAAACTGATCTTGTGCAAGAACTCTGACTGTCCATTTAAAATGCAAAACTCTCACTCTGTCAAGGCTTACAGTTTTGTAATGGAAAAGCCATTCATATTCCTTGATGTGAACCGGAGTCTGAGAAATCATTAAAAGCAGCAGTAACAATACTGTTAGGCTTTGTCAAATGCAGCACAGCCTCTGTGAAATGGTTCTCTTTGAGTGAACAGAGGTAAATAACAGTAATTGCTTTGTTAGACTGCATGCCAGAAATAAAGCCTTTTATACTTATGCAGAGTAAAAAGTCAAAACCATGGCAGTAAGACTCAATTTCAGCAAACAGACTGTAATGGAATAATGCTGGTGGTTCTGCTAGCCAGAAGCTTACTCAGGTCTTTGAAATGGTAATGTCCTTCACTGTACAGAGGAAACCTAGTAAATGAAGAAACTTGTTGCAAAGAAATTGATATTCTTTGAACAGATACATCTATTTTCCCTAACAGCTCTATTTCCAAGTTAGCTCTACTACGTCCCTTCAGCCTGCCCTGCTCCTAATTTGAATGCTACCCACCAGGTAGCCAGTGTTTGCAAATCCTGTTTGGACTTGACAAGATACCAGTTCACAAGGAAGTTTTTCATTTGTCCATCAAGCACATCTGTTTTCAACAGCTCACTCAAATGCCACATTCTCACACATGCAAAGAAAGAAAGTCTGCATCATTTGTGTACCTATGGTAATAAGGTCACCTGTTGTCTTCTCCTTGCCATGGTCTGCCTCTTCCAGAAAGCTCTTTCAGATTTCATAGCAGGTGTTTGCAATGTCAGTTCATAGTTAAATCTTCTAATAGATACTGGTTTTCCATCACCAATTCATTTTTGAAAGAAACTAGGCCACCATTAGGCAGCAATGATTTTTTGGGCATTAAATCGGGCAGCATCCTATGCATTACATTTATACCTCTTTACCCATGCACACCATGACACATTACACTGCTTAATGCAACAGACAATTTTTCCACTCTAACACACAGCTTGGCTCTTAAAAATACCAATAAAATCTCATGTAACTCTAAGCACCCGTGCTTTCTTTGCTTCTGTGCACTATTTGCCACACTCCTAATCCTAGTAAAAAAAAAAAAAAAAAAATCACATGAGGCAAAAAGTGGAATGTATTGTCAAGTGACTCAGAAATGTTGTTTAGACTCTGCCACAACAACATGGCTAGGTAAATGGTGCTCAGTCAGCTCTAATAAAGAGGTGAGAAGCAGAAAGGTTTTGGAATCCAGTCTCAGAGCCAGATTCTGCTCTTAAGCATCTGAGAAACTTCATGGATTTTCAGGGACTTTATTTTCAATGGGCTGGGGGTGATGGGGATGACTGCACACGAGGATCAAAAAACCAAGTCAGTGGAGTAGTTTATGTGATGCTACAGTACTCAATATCAGGAATAAAAGCAACGGCCTCACAGTTTAGGCTAGGTTCCATCAGGCCTTCAAACATACTGTTGTGTTCTGTAAACCCCCCTCTTCCATTTACTTTTCCAGAGGAAATTATGCTAAGGAGGTCAAAGCAGACTGCAGAGAACATCTGTGTTCACTCATTTTGAGGCCAAGATGGAATGCAGATTGCACTGCATTTACACAACATGAACTTTTGTTACATCTAAACCAAATAGAACAATAAAAGTGGGGTTCCAAGTCTGCACACTTTGTACACCCAAAGCTCCTTGTAAAAGTTCCCCAAATGTTGCTTGAGCCATTCACACAGGATGGTTCTGCTATAGGCTGCAAAAGGGAAACATTAACATAACTGAGGTGAGTACCCCTGGCAAAAGAAAAACCTACAAATGTCCAAGTCAACTGCAAGGAAAAATGCTGTCTTTTCTCTGATCTTCGCTTGAATGAAAGATGTGGAGGTTACATTTCAGATGAAGGAGCTAACTGCACTCAGAAGAGACTTAATGAAACATCTGCCAGTAAGCTCCTGATAGCGACATTAATCAGAGACATTTGAGAGAGAGCAGTATAGGCCCGTATGCATATTTACTCACATTCATGAATTTGTTTACTCTCTGAGAAGGACGACCACTGAGATACAGAGCGTTAGCATGAGATCTCACATTCAATGCATACAAATTCAGATAAATATATGAAGAACAAGATCAAACAATGCTGTTTGTTTGTTTGTTTTTTTTTTTTTTCCTACCAACTTCAACTAGAAAATCCAGCAGTTTGCAGCTTTCTACCCAAAACAGAAACATAAAACTCATGAATAGGATTAGTAGACTGTAGTGAGCTCCAACTTTTAGCTACAATGACTCCAACAGTGTGAGAAGAGACAAGTGGCACAAGCAAGTATTGGTAATGCTGAGTCTCTGAAGTGTTCCAGCTCAGGTCCTGACCAACAGCCTGCTCCACTGACTCCCTTTTGCTATCCAGAATGTTCCGTTCTGTTATTTCTGTCTGTTCCCAATCTTGTGATGTGATTAGAGTAGATGATTACGCTTACATAACAGTATCAAATTAATTTGCAGCAGAGCACAACAGCAGAGGAAATTGTTTCGAGTTCTGAAATCTCCCCCTCCCCAGTTTATTTCTGTGACATCAGGGGATTAAAACAAAATGGGTCAGTAGAACACTACTGGGAAAACAACCAAAACATCAGTCCTGACCTTGTAAACGAGAGTGAGAGAGATTGCAAACAAGGCAAGCTGTTTATAGCACGTTCTGTAAAAAGAGCTATCAAGGTGAATCAGCTTCCTAAACACCTATCACCATCTGAAAACTGACAGAGGACAGCAGGTAAAACCACATTGCACACAGTCTTTCGACGGAAACAGGCATTTTGGACATACTTTTCCAAAATCATGGAGCACAGACATATTTCGAGTTTTACTTTCTTTTAGAGGATGCCTTAATGACAACAGCAATCAAAGTAGCATGTTCCTGCTACTTTAAACCAATGTGGGAGCACTGAATAAACCCACCTCTGTATGGTCCAAGAGGCCTGACATTATACATCTCAGTTCTCTGGCATTCAGTAACTGGATGGCTCCTCTCTCGCCTCCCGTACAAACAATTTCCTACTGCTGGGATGCTGAGATATGGATCATGTTATAGGGCTATATTTATATTATATTTTAGCACTCAAGACAGTCTTCTGATAGGTGTACAAAGACTGTGTGTGTCACTATCAGATTTATATTGATTGTGGATAGCTGGTTTGGTGCGAAAAAGCAATCATTTTTTACCACACTGTGCAGCTGGCACATCTGGTCTGTGATCGCTGCTATGTACAAGGCACCCACAAAATATTTACCTTCCCTTTGGAAAAACAGATGCTTCCTCAACAGCTACTCCGTAAAGCTGGCTGGCTAAACAAAATTTAGGCCAGGGTCCAACTTCTCAGAAATATCCAAATGATTCCTTTTGCTATCTGTTTGTATTTTCATCCTTCCAATGCAGACACACCTACTTTCCATCCCAAATATTTTAATGGAGGTATATTAACATAACTTCTTCTGGTTTAACAACAGCTTCAGTTTTACACCTTGACATGCAATAGCAGCATCATCTGTGCTTTGCCAGCTTCATAAGCTGAGGTAAGCACAATAACTAGGAGTGGTGTGGATTTGCATGTCACTGTTGCAGGCTGTACTGAGACAATGACACTTTCTTCACTTTGAAAAAGGCAGTATTTTAAAAAGACATCTAAACTTTCAAATGTTGAAATTTTATCATGACAAGTGAATCTAGGCTCAGGGTCATTAGTTATTTAATTTCTTCCTTGTTCTCTATTAAGAAGTCTATCGTATATTTATATTTATATGCTTTATATTAGATTTACAATGTTAAATATGTAGATTTCTAATGTCACTAAATTCAGCCTCCTCCAATATGGGTACAGTCGTACATATGTTCAGCTCAAAATAATTCTGTATGGCTGGAAGTTATATGGTATGGCACCTACTTACTATATTTGATCAAGTGTGCAGTGTCACAATATGTTGATGCATTTAGGCTCTTTCTTCACTAAGGTAAAAAAACAGGCTCTTTCGTATTTCTAGAGCATATGAAATGACAGAAACTCTCCATATAAAAATTTTATCAGTGATCATGGTGAAAAATTATGAAGATCACACAAAAGCAAGTACTACACAGTTCTTTCCTGAAGTGTCATAAACACAACATAAGGTAGTCATGCTAGAAGTATAATCTAAACCTACTTTTCCTGCTCCTTCCTGTTTGTTTTTCTTCTCTATCAACATTATAATGCTTTGATGAAATGCAAGTATGAATACACAGACATACTGTAATTTGTTACGCTTTTCCTTTCCCCATGTCTGTAATTTCTACATAACTAAGACAACTTGTTGGTATTAATCTGATTTACACATATAAGAAACACATTACTTTGTTCCTTTAACCGTATAATCATGAAACTTGCCCATCGTGTTACTGGATTACAGAAGTCTAACCTGTGGTCACCTTTATTAGATGTTCAGTCTGCTCACAGATATTTATATTGCATACATTAAGGAGAAAACATTAAACACTAGAAACTTTGGATATCCTAACGTTGACTACGTCCACACTGCACTTACTACTCTACACTGCTCTCTATATGCAAAGATAGATGAAAAAACAACAGCGCAAAGCATAAAATGTAATAAAAAAAAGAGGAGACAAAATTTAGGTTTCCTCCATTCTGACTGCTTGGTATTTTTCTATCTTTAACACTGCCCTAAAGACATTCCTCTTCCATAATTTCTCCATATAAATTGTCTAAGTCAATGAAGTCTTCAATGCTGTCAATTAAGTATTCACATCTGAAACAGACAAGATGCTACCTAGATTGATCTGTCACCAAGGTTTTCTTAACAAAACATGTTATTTTTTTATGCCTGTACTGTTGGATATCTAACCAGTGCTAGATGATTAATAATTCAGAAAGACACACACATAAAATTCTATAAATTTACTCTCTGCCCCTGCTCGGGCACCCTACAATCCAAGTACAAAAACTACTAGCCAGGCTGAAGAATACTCTGCAAAATTATTAAGTTTCTTGATACAGAACAGTTTAATCTGCAGAATTTAAGAATTCCTCCAATTTCACCTTCAACAGTGCACCAGATTCCTCCCATATGCTGATGAAACACTTCTACTTTTTCAACATCAAGAAGACATTACACTGCAATCTTTTGATCCTCACACTACTACTATCAATGCTACTAGCAAGAGCCCTTGACCCAAGTCTGTCAAGCCTGATGCTACCTCTAGCAATTAACACAATACTACAACATGAAGCACCCCTTCCCCCCCAAATCTGTAGCAGTTGCTACTCCCATGGATATGTCGTAAACACTCTCAGCAGCATTAAATTTCATTTAAGTTCACAGACTAAACTTAATTGCCTTGAAATCCTAAATCAAAACCCTTCTTTTTTCAGGGCCCTGACAGATTCAGGGGTGGATTATCTGTATCTGCATGCTACTGTCACATTCTTCTTGTGAAGATCACAGAAATTTAGGCAGGGATGCCTAACCTACTCATAAACCAGTTCCCAAGCTGGCATACTTCTCAGTTTAGTACTGTACCATAAACTGAAAACTAGACCCTATCTTTGGTAGGCTGGGCTGAAAGGAGCAGCAGTGGATCAGACAATACCAATTCTGGTTTGTGACTTCTGTCTGGAGAGTGGATAGCAGGAAAAGGTAGTATCTTGACCAATTCCAGTTAACTACTGCAGTTAATCTGCCAGAGTTTACAATCCAGAAGCCTTCCTGGGCAAACATTCATGACTTTTAAAACTTGGAGTTCACAGCGTTGGATGCAGCTGGCTGATACTGATGCAATCAAGTCGTAAGAAGCTTTCATAACTCATTTCTTTGTATGTAAAGCCAGAATATACAGTCTAATCTATGACAACAGCCATGAAATCTATGACAAACAGCTGCTGAAGACAAAAAGCAAGAAATCAGGCAGAAAGTCCATTTTCGGATGGCTATCTATATTGCTTTATCAAGGACTGAAATGTTAATTCTAGTAGCTGTGAAGATAGTTTTAAAAATAGACAAACATCTACCAATCCAGAACATTTCTGTTTCTGTCACAAACTGTAGACCTTCCTATTGTTTCATAACTCTAAGGGAAACAGAGATTATGCCTCCATTTTTTTTTGTGGGAAAGGGGGAGGAATGAAGAAAGGGGGAAGAATAGCTTCTATTGCAGAAAAGTCTATAGGGTCACATGGATGGTTGAGCTTAACTAAAATGCCAGAGATTTCAACAAGGTACTTTGAGCAATATTTTCATTAGGCTTGCATTCAAGGCTTTAACTCTTTACAGACACTCCAGCCTGCATTTAGTCATCAATTCCTTAGTAGTAAGCACTGCAACATTGTAAATTTACCCTTTCTGATTTATAAGCAGAAGACAACACCGAGTTCTAGCTTTACCCTTTTTGAAATTCTGCGTAGGAGAAACTCCAGCCTCAGACTCCTATGTATGTAAGATGGATGATAGTACTTTAAGGTGACAGCTGAGGGCACTGTGCTGTAATACGCAATTTATGTCTCAAATATGTTCTTAAGTCATTAGAAGCTAATGCTGAAATCATAAAATATATACCAGCACTTCCACCATTTGAAACTATTTCATCAAGTATCCCAGACAGCACCAAAAGTAACATGAGATTGGTGTAATTTGGACACCTGACTGAAAGAGGCAGAGCTTTTATAAACCAACTATCTACATGCCTGAATCTTCATACTACTCAAACTTCTCTTGACTACAGTAAGGCTAAGGATTGTGCACAATAAAAGACATCCAAAAGAAGGTATTATTTTATTAGACTTACGACTTTTAGAAATATTTTTAATAGAAATAAACCAGAATTACATTCTAAACCAGCTGCTCAGCAACCTGTACATTCATGGGATTTGCTCCCAAACACTGGAGACACCCAAGACAAATCCCTACTGACTTACAATGGGGTTTGCCTGTGCAGACAGGCAACACGGATCCTTTAACATGTACATGTACTTGCCAGTGCAAGGAACCATGTATTCATTGCCTCAGACAGCAGGAGCCAAATGAATCTAATAAATGTCATTTGATGTGATGCTGCTGCTGTTTATAATAATAAACCTATTTTATTCCTTAGTCTCTGCAGTTTCTGTAGGAGCTGACCCAAGATTATGCCTCCAAAAAAGAAAACATTGAAGTGTTATAAACCACGGCTATTTCTTCTCTTTCTGATAGACACGGTCTAATGAGTTAAGAAGATTACATTGAAGATGCTGTTTTGCTGATTAGAATTGTCAGTACCTGATTCTTGAAGGACACAACGATGCTTAACTGTATGTGCAGGTATTGTATTAAGCTGTGGTCTCTGCTTCTCGTGTTTTAAGTACTTAAACCTTCAGAGTCAAAGAACAGCTTAGAAAAATACACCTGGTAACAAATAATCCACACCCACAGAAGCGATAGCAGCCATTCTGATGCATCTGATTTTGAGTAAAACCAGTTTTTCCTGAGTTTCTGGACCACAGAATCTGAAAAACAGTCCTCTCTTGAATTTACCCAATTTTTTCAACCTATATATGTAACACTGGACAACTAACCTAGAAATCCAAAAATTTTAGGACCCATGACAGAGTTTAAAGATTGATGAGATGGATTCAGAAATATCTGTGGAGGCAGAGGGAAACAAAAGTGAAGGGTAATCCACAGCACACTCTGCATCTGTAAACTAATCCAGATTACTTCTTCCTTCAAGGATCTAATGCAGTCATTTTGCTATGGAAATGGATAAACCAAAAAACTAGAAAAATCAGACTGAAAACTGGAGCTAGCTTCCCATGCAAAGCAGTGAGACCTTTTGTTAAGTAGCCATGAGACTTCCCACCAGCTGATGCCAGCAGATGTTTCAGGAGGACCAACTGAATACAAAGTCTATTCCTAATCTTGTAGCAGCAGGAGCATTTTGTCCTGCTCTGTTTTTAGTCTGTAGTTCACCAGAACATCAGGGCTACCTTAGCCATGTCCACAGCACCTTGGAGTTTAACATTCAAGCCTAAATATTAATATTACAGTTGTGGCTATGAGATTTCCACTCTGCTGCTTGTCTGGTTTGGAGAGGGGGAAAGAAGAAAGTGCAGAAAGTAACCATCTGTGGTCTTACCTGGTTGCTATGTAAAACTTAACCGTTGAGAGTTCAATGTAAGAAATAATTCAGGATAGTAAGGAAGCAGAAATACTGTGAGAATCTCATAAAAACAGAGATGATGCTCAGGTTCCTCCAGCATCTCATGTTTGACAAATACAGCAGTATCACACATAAACCTCTGGAATTGGGCTGCAGAACTCAGAACCATCCCAGTTTTGTTAAGTAAATAAAAAACTTAATAAACTGTGAACAGGTAATAAAAATAAACAGGCATTTAGATAAATTAATTACTCTGCGTCCTTCTTAAGCAGCAGCAGTACTGTTCTAATGTTAGAGCAGTGGCAATTTGTAAGTTAGCACTGACTTCGTCCTTCCAGCCAGGCTGAGTCACTCTTGCTCATCAGACAGAAATGACTTTACACCCTGTAGCACTAGAGCCCTGATCTCCACCTGTGTTTCCTTTCTCTTAAGCCTATTTTTCGCTTTCTACCTGCTTCTGATGGTGGCACTGCTCTCCCAGCAGGCTTTGTACACTGCTCCCAATGTGACTGGCATGTTATTAATGAAGAGGTGGCTGGTGTCTCTCATTACACTTCCACTGAGTGAAAGCACCTCAGAACTAATTTAGCTTTCACTCGCAGGGGAAGACACAGTACTCCAACAAGAAGTTCACTATTCTGCTGCCTTTAGCAATAAAATCCCCTTCTTTTTTTTTGTTTTAACATTAATAAGGTAAGAGAATAGAGTATTTCCAAAAGAAATTAAGAAATGCAGAAGATAGATGCAAGTGCAGAGCCTCCCTGCGAGTAACCACCAAGCCCAATTCAAAAGATAACACGCATACTGAAACAGATGTACAGGGTGGAGAACAACTCCACAGGCAAACAAGTGGTAATAAAGCCTGCACCTACTGCACAGAGTTAAGCAGGTCTCTCAACCATTTAAACTTTCTTCCCTGTTTGCGAGAGTTCTCTGTGGCAACAAATGTAAAACTCCTGTGAAATTAAGGAGTATGGAAATAATTTTGCTCCCCAGGCTGAGAAGGTCAAATAGATTCAGAAAGTACTTCATATCCATCACTGTAAGAATAGAAACCTAATTAGAGACCAGACTTCACTGGCTAAAAGAGATCAAACTCACTTAAAGCTATCATCTGAAACATATTTTTAAAAGACTTTCCCTTGATTATTAATTCATTTACTTATACTGCATACAGGGAGAGTCATTCACTTGACACAGCTCTGCAGTTGCTCACTGTGAAATGAACCACCTCTTGACTTCCAAGCACATTGTATTTGCCAGCATTGATGTTTATTACACTCTCCCCTTTTCCTATTTCATGCTCTTTAAGCTAGGATATTTTACATTTTATATCCTTATACCTCTCATTAGCACTTTACATGTTATGCTTACGATTTAATATTTTACTAATGGAGTAGTGGCAATATAGTGAACTACAAGAATCACAGAGATGACAGCTTGTATTGTACTCATGATATCAGTAGGTTATATGCAAAGATACCAGCAGGGTCTCCTCTACCATAGGATCAAAGATATCAAGAAAGAGGATCAAGAAAGATTTCTCTTGCTGCATGCATTTAAAGATTTTCCAGCTATGTGCCAATTGAATAGTGTGGTGGAACTGTCAGTTAATTGTTATATAGACAGATTTGGATCAATGTCAAACCTCATTTAAGGACCAATGCATGTCTGGCTTACATACAAGGAAAACCTTACTGATTTTTAATGGGAATTTTCTTATTCCTTCATATTTGAATATATTTAATGCTCAGGAAACACTATAGAAAGAATAATAATTAACTTAATTTAGTCAGGCAAGCTTTAAACTTTCTGTGTCACTGCAGCAGCAAAAGGGTGAATGTTTCTTAATGCGCAAGAATAGAACAAGGATGACATTACATGTACTTTACCTTTCACTGTACTCCTCATTTGAACAACTGCAAGACTAAATTTGTAATTCCAACTATTTTGCAATGATATTTTGGTTAGCGTTTACCTTAGGCTCATGGATTCTCTATTTCTTACTCTGCACTAAACACTACAGATAAAAATCGAACAGAATTAGATCACTACTCCTCATGCTAGTGATAGATGCTGGGTAGACAATCCAAGTTTAAATTTTTTTCTCCTCCAAAATTATCTGCATCCGGAAAATTAATCAAACTTCCTTTAAAAGGAAGAAAAAAAGAAAGAAAAAGCTGGAGAGCAGTTACACAATCAGAATTTATTTTTGTTTTAAAAACATTGCTGTAGTTTTATCGCTGTTGCTACCTATGAATGTATCAATTCCTCTTTCTATAATGCAGTTATTGGTAGAAAGTATTATTATTACACAACCTACTACAGAGATTTTGGCCACACTGACTTGTCACATTACTTGTGACATTAAAGTTCAAAACTTGGTCCTAAATTAGCTAGCATCAGCTTGATCAGCTCAGTGTCTGTAGATGTATGCACATACATATATGCCCACATAAACAAACCCCAAACCATAGATATTAGAACTTAGCATGCAAGCTACACTGAGATGTCTCACCATCATTTCAAAAGGCTTCCTGCTGTCATACTGAAATGCCCAGATAGGTAGACTGCTGTGAAATATGTAGGTGATGCCTGCTGACTGGTTTTCAGATGACAAAGAGCATTTGAAAGCACCAGAGATTCCTGTGTGGATGTGTGTACATTAAGCCCTCCCTTTGTGATATCTAGACTTGACTATTGTAATATGTTGTTTATCAGATTGCAAGACTCTGCCCCTCACAGACTGAACCCTATTCAGAAATGTCAGTGCTCCCACCAGGCTTCTTACTGATTTTAGGTATTCTAAACTTAACACGATGGTTGCAGAGATTGCATTGTTTAATGGCTGAGTCTACATCTCTTTTTCATTTTTTTTTCATTACTAAGTATTTTTATGGGTGATGATAACTAAAGACTGCCAACAGACCTTTGCTTAAAAAAAGTATAATTGCATGAGGGACTGCAGGCCTCTCCTCTCTCAAAGCATGCACAAAAGGGAGAAACTGTTTATAAACAGTAAGTAGCAGTTGCCTGCACTGTTTTGTGATGATTTGTAAATTGCTAGCAAATACACTCAGATTCTACATATATTTTAATTTCTTCTTCAGGACTTCAAGTCCAGTTCTCACAAAGATCACTCACTGCCTCCTCTATTTGAGAACAACTTCTAGCTCTTCTTTAAATCCCTTCTGGTCCTTCCATACAGTCAGTATAATAATTTAGCACTGACAGGACTTGCCAAACTTCCCCTACATCTATTTCTATTTCCCTTCATTTTTCTTGCTCCTTTCATTTTTTTCCTGTGTATGCTGACTCCCTAGTTCCTCTTCTACTAAATTATGCTCTATTATTTCCACAGCCTGAAGAACTCACAGCTGAAGCATTATTTCTAACCTTATTTTGTATTCCTAGCATGTCCTATAATCTGTTTTGAGTGTTATTTGCAGCCAAGATGCTGACACAGCATCAATTTTGTTTTCATGGTTTGACTGGGTAGAAAAGTGTGCCTTACTACAGGCACAGGGATAAAAACAGTCAGCTATCTAACACCAACACAAACACATTTAGCATGAACCTTATTTTTTCCAGGTTGCATGTTATTGTTTCTGAGTGGTAACTGCAAAGCCTCAGCCCATCTTGGAAAGAAAGGGAAAAAAACAATAAAGTGAAATGGTATTTTTGTTGCATATTCTCTTTCATCCTTTACCCATTTTAGTATGTCAGTATGTCTTACTCAGAGAATAAACATTCATGCCTGACCCACATCAAAAGCTACTGTAGGGCATCAGGTTGAGATGGTCCCCAAAAGCTTTTCTGACCTGTAAAAAAAATCTGCTGTCCTTTCCTCAGAGTTCACTAATACCTAAACTGACTCATTTATACTGGAGTTCCCTGTTGTGTATCCTTAAATACCCAAGGTATCCACACTTCTGTCTTTAATACACATAGTTTTCCTCTTTCCATGTGAAACTACGCTTTATGAATACACTTAAATCTAAAATCCCATATACAAGCCTTTCTGAAGCTTCAGGAGAGATCTGGAACATGAACCACAACCCCATTTTATAAAAAGGCCCTTTAACAGATGAATCAACCTCTTCTAACATTTTGAAGAAAGCCAGTAAGGACAGTGAAATATTAACTTCCTTTGCTCTGATAACCTAAACTCTCCATTTATTATGAAAGTCTAAGGAAGTTATTAAGAAAGCCTAATTTTTATACTTTACTTTTGACACTGCTCTGTGAGCTAGTAATAAAAATGATTCCAGAATCTTCATACTTATTTTATTTGATGCATAAATCGCAAAAATAAAGTCACTGCCAGTCATGCAAATTCAATGCATTAGAAAAACAGCCATAAAGAAAAGTATTCTTAGTATAGCCTGTAAATAAGCATCATGTAACCTGGCATTAACATTCATAATTAAGAGAAAAGAAACACAAATACAGAGGAGCCAAAAACCTGAGTAACTACAGGGTTTGTATCACTTTCAAAACAATTACCTAACACTGGTACTGGAAAGCCAAGCTTACCTCAGAAGAATAAGATAACCGTGGAATGCACATCATCACCACCTCAAAGGAAAAGTAATTTTCTCTCTCTCTCTTTTTTTTTTTTTTTCCCCCTCCCCTCTTTTTAAACCAGAGAGGAGATTACATGAATACTAAAGAAGATAAAGCTAGGTTTTCTAGCTCCATTACTTTTCAGCACAGCATCGTGAAAGGGAGGTCACTAAACAACAAGTGCTACTGGTCTCCTTCGAGCAATTCACCTGTTCTACACCTAGTGCAAACATGTCACAAACCTCAGCACAGGTAACTCAGCAAGGTTGGTGGGGAAAAAGGCTGATGGCTGACAGGTGAAATTCAAGGCCTTAGAATTTCAAATCTGAGATAAGCTACTTGTTCTTGTGATTGCCATTAGCTTCCCATTTTGGGCACAGCCTCTGTATATTGAAGGTGCTACCTTTTATTAACCTACTACAAAGAAATTCTGGGAGTCAAGTGATATAATTTTCTTAAGAGGCAAAAAGGCAAGCTTTGCTATGGGCTCATCATCAAAAGCCACGTGTAAGGCTTTTGATACTTTTTTTATTTAGGCTGAAAAACCTACCACAAATAATTTCCTTACTTGGAAATTCCCAGGTCTCAGCATATGAACTTCCATCTCAGTCAACAACTTGCAGATTTCTGGATGGACTCTGTGCTGTCCTCATGCTCACTGCAGAGCCTGCTGACCTAACTGGGCTTTAGCCTAATTGTCAATAGCAAAAAAAAGCTGCATAAACACAGTACTGCCAGAATACGCTGGCTTTCACTCATGTAACAGAAGAGATGTCATCCAGATTTATCCGTGCAGTCTCCCCAGAACACCAGGCACCCAAACAAGGTACTCACATTTCCTTAGCTCCCTGCATAGCTCATTGGACACAGACCCCCCACCCCTACAGGGTGTTGGCCATTTCAAACCTGCATCAGTCAACCTCAGCTGCCTCTACAACCAATGAAGGGGACCTCCAGAGAGAAATTCAGGCCTTCTGTACATCTGAGGTTGAATCCTGGCATATAGTGAGCACTGTTTGTGACTCCTCCTTACATAGGAGGGAGAAAAAATAAATCCAGAAAACTTGAGAAAAATAGTATGAAAGACAGTCTTACAAAACTACAGCTGTTACAGATTTCAGGCTCCCAATTTCACATTTGGGAATGGCTATATTTGAGCAGCATAAATAACAGTTATAATTAAGAGGCATCTTGTATCAATACAATTTTCTGTGTTTATTTTCCTTTTTTTCATAGCAGAATGATGTTTTTCAAACTGCTTCAACACTTTAACTTCTATTTAATGCCAAACCCAAGAAAGGATGGGTAGGCATAATCTGACAAACCTTACTGTACTTCAAACTCCTCTTCTCCAGCACACATCTTAGTTCAATTTGAGTTTTAAATAGAAGGTACAAAAATTTTGATTTAAAACTGAAATATACTCTTATGAAAAGAAGAGCTAGAAAAAGACAGAATAATACTCAGTTTGGGAGTATTCAGTTCAGTTCACCCAGACTGAATTCTCAATGTTATGTCTAATTATCTTTGTCTTTAAAAAATTTTTTATGATCCATTTTAGATATACTAGTTTTAGTGCTAACAGAAAAGTTTACTGATGTTGATGGGCTTCTGGTGTTTTTTTCAATTTACATTAAACTACCCAGGAGGTCCTCTAATACTAACCACAGCCAGGAAGCCCCATTAACTTGACCAAACTATGCTTTCTATAGCTTGACGCACCCTCCTTTTCATGTGGCTTTTGTTTTCTGTTGGCTCTGCCTTCTTCTCTGACTCATTGCTGGCTATACTGTCATATAATCCCACACACTCATTCTCGGCAGCTTCGACTTCAATAATCAGCCCATCACGATGTTGTATCCATTTTTTACCTTAGCAAAATACTGATTTCTATCTGACCCTCCCATGCAGAATACCACACCTGCTCTTCAGCATGAGCCAGTTCCAGGTGATACTTCCAACGCCCTAAACGCCACCCCACCCCCCCCACCCCCCCTTGTGAATGATTGCTCCATCACTTCTCTTTCTTCTTTGGATTAATTGTTTTATTCTCACTGCAAAATTTATATTCCAAAACCAATCTTTGCTTTCTCTCCTACTTCTGCTACACTCAAGACAATTATTTCACCTTGAAGAATTAGAGCAATCATTTCTCTATCCCTCAAATTTCACCTATATCGTATTCTCTGCTGAACTAAAGTACCTAGTCTTTAGGACCCCTATACCTATTATTCTGTTCTGCATAAATGTTTGTAGCTTCTTACAAAAACATCTGAACGGTTTCTCCTTTCTAACCCTTCTCAGGAATTTAATCAACTGGTCAGAAAGACTGGAACCCTTGTCTTGTAATCCTTTGCCCTGTTGTACAGAGGCAGATAATGACTTGGTAAGACAGCTACTTCCCAATTATTTGAAATATGCTTTACTGTTAAAACAGGGAGAAAGGAACTGGGGAGCTTTTGAAAAACTGCAATTTAATTTACTCTCTCCATTTGTCTGAGATTTAGGTTCATAGTACACCCTTTGAGGTACAGCTGTTATTATCATATCTCTGTTCAGGGCTCTGCATGATAAAGATTTTGCCTGGGAATCTTTGGGTGCTATTGAAACATATGTGTTAAACAATACATCACATAATATTGCCTTGTTAGTGTTTATGTCTTCTTCCCTTCCCACCAACACCTGTATAATAAAAGCAAACTATTGCAAAAATTCTAGCTGAGATATCTGAGAAAATAATCAGGATTCTTCTTTCCCTCGGGGTAGTGCATTGTATGGTATTTATTTTATTATACTTTATAACTAATTTAGCTACGTATGGTATATGGTAGATATGAACATGACCAATGCAAAATAATTTTCTGCTGTTTATCATCTCATCTTTCACAGGAAGAAAACAAAACAAATACAAACAAAACCCTACTATTTATGCCAATGCAAGAATGGATCAAAGCCAAAACTGTCCCAAGAGGAAAGCAATAGTCTCTCTTCCTGTTAACGAACAGTCTGTTGTTGCAAATTCACATAGGCTTTAATTTAATAAACACAAATGGATGAGTGTGCTTACAGGATGTCATCCCCTTTAGGCTTGAAATCACTGACATGGAAGAATTGTCACACTTCAGTGAATTGAGCGCTACTCCCTACCCTTTCAAACTCTATTCACTATGACAACACAGACACGAAAAATGAAATTTAATTTTCTAACTAATTCTTGTGTCTTTGCTGAGTTTGATTCTTTTGCACTGGAATGTGGACTTTAAAAGTAACATCCTGTTTTACCTGAATGAAAGATAAATTTGCACAGTTTGACTAAAAAAGAAAATAACGCTTAGCCTGAACACAGAGTTTCATTAAATTAAAAAAAAACGCCCCCATCACTACATTTGGAGCTCATTTGACCTCATGCAGCTGGACTAATTTTCTGAATCTACTAATGTCAACAAAGTTCAGCCCCCCCCCCATAAAGCTTATTGCAAGTTTGGACATATTTGTTTAATAAATGCTCTTAGTTTCAGCTAGAGCCTAAAACTTCTAATATACAATGAGCATTATATAGATCAATGTTTTTAATCCACTTCAGAAAACAAGTAGTGGTCACCAAAATCCAAAACCCCCACCGTGCAGTAAAATCTGTATAAAACAGAAACTTAACAACTGTTTGTTCACTGCTACTCAAGCTCACAAGGGTTAAGAACCCTTTTGTAAACACTACGTTCCTTTGCTGAGCAGACAGACACTTCCCTAGAAATAAAGGGAAAACAATCAGGGTGCAAATTCTGAAGGCTCATCTCTCTGTCTATTCTTTTAAAATAGTTTGGAGGAACAGAACTCAAGCTGCAGTCTCATGCACAAAATATACCACAAATCTCTCTCTGGTAACACTGACATTGTATTAAAATAGCTTTAGAAGTATTAAAACTGGTACAGTTTAATACAATCTAACAAAGGCACACCTGGAGTGTCACGTCACTGACACGATCTTGAATTTGAGTTCAGAAAGAGGAAGTGATTTAAATTTAATCCAAGAGTCAATACAAGCTTTTGTTGTGGAGGCTCTATTGACACAGAGTTCAAGTATAGCCTCCAGCAAGGGGTGCCTAGCACAAACATGCCTTACTGCATGGCAAAGCTGTATTGATGGGTATCACAGGAGTTTGTCCCTTCAGTACAAAACAATTATCGAGGAGTGTATTTTGTGGGAACAAATGTAATCCAGAGATCAATTCAGATTTCTCAAGGATCTTTTTTTTTTTTTAATCTATTTTACAGTTTGACTAATACCAGTTTGTTAATTTAGGCATGTCTCAAAGTTTCTGTAACAGACAGAATTATGCTCCATGGGTGGTTTTGGTTTTGTTTGGGGGAGGGTTGCTTGGTTTGTTTTTTCTTCCAGGAAAGCCTTTGCAGAATGCAACCAAGAAAGCTCCACTTTCCCAAACACAAAGAAAAGTCACTCCATTTCTGCGTCCTTTAGCATTGGCAAAGGATTTAACTGGGTATAACAAACTTCCTTCAAACAATGCTTCTCTTAATCTGCATTGACAAATTTGTCCAAGTACTAATTCAAAAACAGACCTGTGACTTTGCAAAACTGAGTCTAACTTAGCAAAGCTGGTAGCACACAGTCATCTAGCTGCAGACATACATTTGCATCTTGCTGTTTTCTAGAACTGGTATCAGAGTTAGCTAGCAGAAATGGAAACTCAAAAAAAAATAAAAAAAAAAAAAGGAAAAAGGAAAAAAAGACTTAAAGTATACTCTAATGCTTCTAACACGGAACTCTGCTCTACAGAATCCATAAGAAATGTATAATGTACATAATTTCCAAATTTTGCTACCCCTAGAGTTACAGGGAAACAAAAGCAGCTGGAAAAATGTAGGATACCAGACAGTTCCTTCCACAGAATATGAAGGCTACAACCTTCATACCACATCAGTTTCATTAATTTAAAAGCCATCTTCAACATTTCGATGGAGTGATTACCTGTCACACCAACCACATCAGTCATGTCATCCAGCAGCATAGTATATTTTAGCTTAATTCATTATAAATGTCTGGTTCAAAGTGAGAATAGGGGATCAAGAGCTAATCTGATGGGTTATATAAACTTCAAAAATGTCAAGACCCATTTCTTGTCTAGAAAACAGCCCATGAGCCACAGCTTCATGCCTATCTTAGCCCTTGTGAGAAACAAATGGTGAATTCTGCTGTTTACCACAAGTGGCAGCAATGATAAGGATTACAGAATGGACATTTTTAAAACAAACAAACAAAACTCCAGGCTGGAAAATTCGGAAATTTACTGATTGATACAGTTAATCCACAAGTTGTTCAGAAGACTGAAGAGGGCAATTCATGTGGCAGAAAGTGATAAAAAATTTCTTCCAAAACGGACAAAACAGAACCTTGGCTACACTGGAAATGATAGCACACATTTCCTAAAGAAGGTGGAACCACTCAAAGTACATCATAAACTTGTTAACAAGCTTATTTTACCTATTAAAACACATTAAATTCTCAACACCATATGAGATAAGCCTATATATTGCTTTGATAAGAGATATAAGAACGGACTCAAATAGAGCATGGCGCAGAAAAAACCTTCACAGCATCCTCTTGAACATTTTGATAGCACAAGAAGCCTGCAGAAATACTAGCTCAGTCACAGAAGAAAGAGTTGCAGCCAGACTGATAATCTGTTTCTGAGGTCATCCAATTAGCTGGTTTGTAGGGTCATGCTGATGAAAATACAGAGCTTCTGGTTCTAGAGTTAGATCAGTCAGGGCTAGTTGATGGATCTATGCACCAAACTCTGCTGCACGGTTTAAGCATGCCAAGCCTCAGGTAAATCCTTTATTTCACTTGAGCAAACCAAGCAAGGGGTGTTCTTGTTTGTTGTCACCTTTAAAGAAACCTCCTCACTCCTAAATTACCATTGTACAATACCACCATTTTGAGATATATATACAGACCCACTGCAGCTACAGCCATATACATCATTTTGGGACTGCTAAAAGTGATGTGTTCTCACAACTGGCAATCCTCTGAAAAATGCAGAAATGACTACAAGTTTGCATTAATGAAAAATAGGTTGAAATCCTCCCACATAAACTCTAAGCTGTATCTTCAGCTGAGGATGACAACCAAAAAAAAACCCCACAGCCATATTATTGAAACATTGAGGGATCCCTCGTGCTGCCTGTCCTTCCATTTCTGGAATTTGACTAGGCTTCAAACTGGAGAACAAAAAAAGGCCATACTAAAGCTTGTTTACAATATCTTAGTGTGAATCAAAGAAGGCAGTACTGGAAATCTAATGATAAAGCTCATGCTTTTAAGGTTTATAGTTTCATCTTGCAGTTCCAATCTCAGATCAGCATCCAAAAACTCGGGGACTTATCCTAACTGAACCCATATTTTCAGAATCTGTATCTTACCCTGCAACTTCTGGTGCCTCTTCGGTGTTCTAAGAAACCTTATCCGCAGGTGAAATTAAAAGGACAAAAGGATAATTTGCAGCTTGCAACATTAGGGCCCCATCAGATCACTCACAGCTCATTAAGGCAGAATTGGGGCATATGTTTACCAATGTTTTAAATCATTCATTATTTCTGCTAAATAAACTAGCTCCAACTAAAGAGACACTGGGACATACCTAGTCCATATCTACTCACCGGGGATATGTAAGACTGAAGTTCTAGTTCTGTTCAGAATCTTGCTTAGTAGCAGTAGCTAGCAAGTCAAGGTCTGGCTCTAAAGTCTTGACTGGAAATTGCCTCTCTGCACAAAGTGGTACATGTGATTACAGAAAAAGCTTTGGCTTTTTCTCACACGAATTCCCTAAGCCATCTTTCACTACAAAACTTAGCTGATCTGGTCCAATTCTGCACTGCTCTGTATCTAGCACAATACTTTTGTGCATGTGAACTAAACAACTACTAAAAAGTGTTAGGTAATGAATGTGCAAGGAATATTTACGATGGACAGATCTCAGCAACAATTTTTCTGGATTTCATTTAATGTATTTTTACAGAAATTGGTAACGAAAACTACATGAAAAAGAATGTTAATCTAGTAACAGAATTTTCACATGCAATTGTTAGATACACATATGATTACTCATGCTAATGCTGAGATGTAAACTCATACATATTTGGTTTTGCAGTGCTGTCAGGTGCTGTCTCTCCATCTCTCATTTCAATGAATATGTGACAGAGGGGGAGGGGAGCTGTGTTACAATGAGCAAAGCCTTTAGTTTTGCTCTCCCCATTTACTGTATTTAGTACCATATGACTTCTGAAAATATTGAAATCCATACAAAATGCAGGAAGTGCCCTCTCCATGGCAGTGGGTCAGAGAGCTTTCAGACACAGACTTATGTGGTACTTTGAGTTTTCTTTAAACATGGTCCATTTTGGGCCCACTGGTCTGCACCCACCTGAAATGACTTGCTGTGAGCCTTTCCATGTGGACCACAGAGTTACTTCTGGCTGCTCATGGTGACTGACACTTTCTGCACGAGCACGGAGTGAGAGCAAGCTATGTAGGCTATGTTTACCAGGTGCCTATGTGAATAGCGGAGGAGCTAGGTCACTGCTAGAAATGAAATGTTGGCTGAACCCTGGCTAGAACAAACTTCATGGTTTCTTCTGAACTTCCTGTGACCCTCTGGGTTATGACTGACAGTTAAAGGAACACTGAGCTATTGAAACACTGACCTACTTACCTTTCCCATATCTGCCGATTTTTTTCTTTTAAGCAGTTTTTCCTGTAAACTGAAGTGTCTTCTATTTAGACTGGCTTGGTAAAGTTGATGATGCCTAATATTTCAGTTAACTGTATTTCTAAAAATGCAGTTTTCACATATGCATTTTACTACAAATATTGTACAGGAAAAAAAAGTCATAATGTTCTAGATAGGCAAATCAAGGTAGAGTGAAATTAAGGGTCTTTTCTACCGATACCTATGAAAATTGGTATAACCCTTTCTTATATCAGCCACAGCCCGTATTTTCAAAATAAGCTTTTCAAATATTAGCAAATACTAACTAGTCACCAAATATCTATACAAATATACCAGTATTAACATTTACTTCAGATTTATCCATGCACATACACGTGTGCCACAATCCTGCCTGTACAAATCACTTCCATTTAGAGCAATTCAGTTGAATGAGGTTGAACTAAATAACTTTGGAGTTTAAGGTTTAAGACTTTGGAAGAAAAAGTAACACAAAATAAAACCTCAGTCTGCAATCCAATCACTGTGTGGCCACATGCTGTTGACTATTTCACTGTTGGAAGAGACTGCTGCTTCCATGAGGTGAATACTGAGTACAGCAACTCCAAGTTAATGTGGCAAGGCCTAAATGCAGTTTGGCAAAACAGAGCTATTCATTTTACTGATCAGGTTCTTACCCTGCTCAGCACGTTTACCAATACTCAAACGGCATGAAGTCAGTAACTGACAGCTTAGTGCATTAAATACAGCTGCTCTGTAACACTAAGTCAACCATTTATCCTCTAAGTGTGCTTCTTCATGCAGTTAGCACTACTGCCAAGTGTACTAAAGAGAATTCACACTTTGCTACAGTTCAGTAAGCTGAACTCCAGAGCTACTGGTAACTTGGCTGTGGTGTCAAGTCACAGTTACGTAACCCGCTGAGCTGAACGCCTCCCCAGAGCTGGGAGGTGAGTGCACAAAGGCAAAAAGAAGCAGGAACCCACATTTCAGAGGCATTATGGTTCTGAATATCACAAAATGAGACTTTCTAATATTCTAATGGCCTGTAGATTTTGTAGAAGTTTGTTTGTTTGTTTGTTTGTTTTTTTCCCCCCAGGGTAGAACATTGCGTAGTTTGAACCTACACAATTAAAGAAAGCAGTGAAATGAATTATCCCAGCCACTTGCACATACACTTCAGGCTGTAGTCTAAAGACAAGTGATACAGAGCACTATTATCTCTATTCATCAACTAAACTTGATGAGCAGGCGTGTATGGATTAAAGCATTGTTGCAAGACCAAGTCATTGACATCTCTATCAGTGATGGAAGCCTTGAATGTTAAAAAGGAGAAGTCCTTCACCTAGAGTCTCTAACATTATTGAATAAATTAAATGAAATGATAGCTTTATTTCTAGCCCGATGGTAGGTTTTTTGCTACAGTACAGCAATCACTTCAAGAAGGATAGCAACACATAAGAGATGACCAAACATCCCTCAGACAACCGCGTCAAACACTATTTTGTCCAGACACACCCTCAGATTCTGTTATGGGACAAAGTCAGGTCCTGAGCTAGTACAAGTGAACTGCTGCAAGCAGAATCCTATTAATTTATTCCAGTTTAAGATCTGGCCCTATGAATCCTTGACACCAAAACCGTTCAAAAACAACAAAAATGAGAATTAATTTAATCCTCACTCTTCCCAAAACTGTCTCAGGTGGTAGAGATTTTGGTAGTGCCACCTAAATGCTAGATTTAAGATAAGTAATCTATTTCATACCGCAGATAATTTGCAGTGTAACAAAATTTCTATCACTATTAATCTGGATTGCTATTTAAGTAACTGTAAGAAAAGAAGGGGCAGACAAGAGGAGGGGAAATGAGTACCTCAAAAATCCAGCATCTCACAACCTGTTTCTTTTACCCAAATGACTTCTGTTGGGCCTTACTGAGACTTCACAGAGTAAGGGCAAGCTTTGAGATTCTTCTATTGAATCAGAAAGATAAAGAAGTCTAAAAATCAAAATATTTTTCTGGAGTTAGGAGATTTATAGATAGCTTTGCAAAACACTGATGGCACCTTGGTCCACTACATTAATTTCTATTGTTTTGGAAGCTACAAAAATAAATACAATTTCATATCAGGGCAAAATATTTCATCTTTTTAATTCTGCAAAGGTATGGATACTGTTAGGTGACTAAATGAAAAAAATACAGCAACTAGTTTAATTAGAGGAGAGCGATTTTTTTCTGCCAATTAGGTGGTGGTCAAAACCTCCAACATCATGATTTATGTAACAGTGGCCTTAGTTACCAATCCCACAAAACACTGTGCGAACTACCTTATTAAGTAAAAAAATCCTCAAATGATAACCTCAGTCCATCATTAAGTCTGACCTTTAAAGCTAAAGTAGAAGAGGTAACTTATTTTACTTCACATCTCTTTTGACCAAAACCAGAAACAGGTACGGTGAAGACCATGGGAAGTTTGGTGGGTGGGGAGGTGGGGGGGTGGCAGTGTTTGGTTCGGTTTTTTTGGCTTTTGTTTGTTTTGTTTTGTCTAGTCTAGATAAAGAGGAGTCTGGAAAATCTGTGAGAGACTGTTCTCAATAGAAAATTACAGTCCAAAAAAGATGAGCTTCTGTATTTTTTGATATCTTTTCTATATTCCAAACTAACTGAGGCCCTAGTAACTAGTAACTTGTGCCAATTAAAAGCCTGGACAGTGTATGAAAAGGAATAAACATAACAAAACCCAAGCAAACAAAAAACCCTGAAAATTGGGCCTGGGATATTACAGTAGCAAAAGGCAGCAAATACAGACTACTATAGAGAAAGGGGGCTAATTTTTATCTGATGGTAGGGAAACATTGAAAACAAAAGAAGTCATACAGTTGCTTTAAGGGTATAGGTTTGATGTCTTAGGTTAGATGACAAAACCAGTTCTGAACAACTGGATCTCTTCCTAGATGCACTAAAGACCCTGTACAGGACAGAATGAATCATAAAGAAAACAGTAATAAGTAAAATGCAACTCCACAAAGAACTGAGTGCCTCTCAATGTGGTGAAAAATGGAATGGAGCAACTTGATTGGATCTGGCATATAGATCACTCCAGATTAGCATGCAGATGTTGCTAATTCTGTAAATTACTGTATTTGTGGTTAGGACAGTAATTAATACTGGTTTTGCTATACTTTGGTATACCTGAAAGCATGGAGGAATTTTAGAGAGCATACCTGAAATTCTGATCCAGTAGTAAACTGTTTTCAGTAGCATGCATGTAAGAAGCTAATAGCAATGTACATCTCACTAAGGAATCAAATAGATGCGCAACACTAAATTATGACATCTGAAGGGGAGAAGGTGATGGTGTGGGTTTTGAAACCAATACAATCTTTCAGCTTCCTGAGTATTTCAGCTCTGTTGCAAACAGGAAGGGAATTTACAGTATTTCTTTCAAGTGGTAAATACTTTAAATAAATGAATAAGTAAATAGAGTGGAGATTTGGATTTTATCTGAAAACCACTAAGGCATAAAGAAGCCAAAGCAGTGCATGCAAATACTGAGACAGCCTTATATAATTCTCTCTCTCTCTTACAAACACACCGAGATGTAACAGGCATGTATAGTAAAAAGAAGCAACCTTAGTCCTTCTATTGGTAGGTTTCTATACTAACATTCAGAAGATGCCTTGCTAACCTTCACAAATCCTTAGAGACTGAGCCAAAAGGCTTAAATTCTTCAGTTCTGCCTGGAAGTTCCAGTCAGCGTGAAGCAAATTACACAGTTAATAGGGAATATCAATTTGGGCATCCATTTAAGTACTGACCACCCTCCACTCCTTTTTAATAGTTTTGTGAATAGCCACTGAGGTCCTGCTGTCTGCCCCTAGTATTTTGTTGCTCCTGCATCTGCTGTTCAGAAACACTCAGAAGCAGTATAGTAGGACTCTCAATGCCTAGTATTATGTAATGCAAAAGCACGAGGGGCTCTTCCTAAAAACACACACAAGTTCACCCGTTCTACCCAATGCAGACAACCACAACAATAATGTGGCATTGTACTATACTGTAATGAGTCTGCAAGCCCCAGGAACATGATTTGCAGCATGGCAGGGCTAAGAAGTAAACAGTACCAACTTGGAGGAATATTTGGACATCAGAGCAGCATAAAACAAATTAATAACTGGAAAACAAAAGGCTTAAACCTATGTAGCACAAACCTATGTAGTACCATCAAAAGCAAAGTAAAAGGCAGTAAAAGATAAATAAATAAAGTGCACCAAATGGACCACCTGGATTACAGATAAACAACATTTATCAGAGTACTGTGGGGACAAAGTCCTAGGTAAAAATGTTAGACTTCTGGGCTTATGAAGAGAGGTTAAGAGGGAGGTGGTTAGGAAGTAAAACTGAGGTTGTTCAGCAGTGTTCTAGGGCTCACAGCACACAAGGAAGCAGAAAAGCATGCTCTGAGCTCTTACTGCCCAGCAACATCCTCTGCATATCTCAGCCCCCAATGCCACCTGGCCCTTTTGGAAAACTTTTCAACATATATTTCTTTCAGGTGATCTTCTGCCTCTGTATACAGAGTCTTTTAAACTTGACTGCCTAAGCATCCACAGAGACACCTGCAATTCTGGGTGTTGGCTTGTATGTTTAAACATGACTTACAGCTTCCTGTCTCTGAATATAAACAGCACAGCCTGAAGTCTTCAACTATATATTAACCAACATTGTGCTCCAAAACCCATAAATGGTTGTGGGTTTCACTGGCTGAAACCATTAGACTCATTGCATCTTGCTAGGCAGTAATTCTGGGGAAATTGGATACTAGTATCCACAGCATCCAAAAGTGAAGAGGCATGTTTGGTTGTATCGAACATAGCTTTTCATGTCAGTGCTCTAATGTAGCTGATTCTCTTCATAAATTTATCTAGTTGCATAAACAGAAAATAGGGAATATGAAAATAGGGGCCATATTTAGACAACGAAAGAAGTGAGACAACATTTATGGAATGTTTTTAGCTTATAGAATAAAAGATATCGTTGTTAGTGCTTTTTCATTTTAATTACAGAAAATAGCAACGTACTACACCAGTGCTTCACGGCAATCTGCCAAGAGAACTAACTAAATGTATGAAAATACTTATGCTGAATTAAACGTTTTGCTGCTTTATTTGATTTGGCTTACTGATCATTTAACTGTCACCAAATTGTGAATTTAAGAAGTGGCAATGTTTAATGACAATAAGACACTGTAGATCATGTGTTAATGCTGATTAATGCACTTCCCAAGCGTGCTGGAAACATTTGACTTGCCTAGTACCTTACACTGTGCACCCAAGGCATGCATTCATCAGCACTACTGCTCGGTCTGTCATGTCTTATTGCTGAAGTAGTGCACCATTCTCAGTATGCTTGCTCTGAGCCTGCCTCAGTCAATTTACATTACACTGCCCACCCAAACTCACATTTTTGAGGTTCACCCAGCTCTTGATGATCAGGGGCCTGTATGTTTAATAACATTTTGCTCTGCCAGTCTAATTAACTCTGGCACTGTATCTGCAGTCAGATAAAATGCTCATTTCACACCACATTAATTTTTATCAGCTGAACATTAAGCAACACAAAGCTATCTATGCTTGGTTTAATTTACATACTGACAGAGCTACAAAGCATTACTGCAGTGACTGCAAAGCAAATAAGTAGAACTGGCATCAAACATAGCTCCTTCAAAATGAAATATTGATTTGCAAGACTGGCATCCCAAAGTGAAAAAGGGGGAAAGAAAAAGAGAATGAAAAATTACTTTCCCCTGTCAGCACTAGAAAAAAAATACACATTTTGTAACCAGTATTTCCTTAAATGTTATAGCTTGAGAGCGGTATTAAAATTAAAACTTATTCTTTGATCGGCCAAGAAAAGGTAGAGGTGATGGTAACATTTCTCGTGACTTAGAAAGAAAAGGAAAAAGGGGATGGGGGAGACAGCTGTGTTAGAGAAGGCATCTTAAAAGATTTTCCTGCTCTTTTCACTGGGCTAAATTTAGCTGAGCAGTCCTCTTTTTGTGAACTATGGCTGTAAGTCAAATTCGAAGGCAGGATGTATGAAGGACCCTGGAATTTTAGAATATGAATTAAAAAAAAAAAAAAAAAAAAAAAAAAAACAAAAAACAGAAAAAAAGTTCCGGGAACTTGGGATTTTATTCAGAGTCTAGCAGTGCCCCTTTAGTGCTATTTAAAAACATCTGTGACCCCACAGTACCCAGAATAATTACTGTTCATCTGAGTTAATCTGAACACAGAAAAGTTGGCCATATAGATCAATCATTCCCAGCTTTTCCAGAATGCTGCACCACAGTAGTCAGGCAAAGACCTTAGCTCCAAAAATAAAAATATCCTGCCTTCCACTCAACTGTTCAAAGTCAAACCTTCACCAAAGCTAATTATGAACTGCACACCATTTAAGTGCTACAGTACACATCCTCCTTTGGGTTTTATGTAGTCTTCAGTTTGAAGTTAAAACAAAGAATTAAGCAAGTCCAACTGGGCTGCATTACAAAAATCTCACAGAGATTTAGAAAATGAGAAAAATGAATAAACTAGTGCTTTTTCACTTCTGCCTGTAGGTTAATGTAATCTTTTAAATCTCGGAGCTAGTACCATTGAGTCTATGAGTGATATTGTAATTCTTTTTTTCCTAGTTCCTCAGCCATTCTAAACATTAAGCAATGACTCTACTGTATTAAGAAGGTTTCTGCTCACAAAAGTGCATGAGGTCATCCACACAAGCAACTTCCATGTAAGCAGGCAAGGAAGAAAACTCACAGGTCCCAGAGGGGAACTGAATAGCTAATGCTCAGTGTTCCTTTCCAGAAGTAAAAATCCTGAAAAACATTTTGTAAAACTTCAGAGGCTTTCTTGAGTGATTGCTCAAGAGTTAGGATTTAGGCCCCATCCAGGTGCATGGTTTTCTGGGTGCTCTGTCCTGAAAAACTGCTATTGGCATTGATACAGTTAAAAGCCTCTATGACATCTGAAAGTGTCCCTGTTCCTGTCTCAATGGCCTCCTGTGCTTCCCTGCTCCTACCTCCAGGTGGGTAGAAGAGTAAATCTACGCTGGACTGGGCAATCATGAAATTGTTCCCCGAGAGAATTGACAACTGCTGTGAAATCTTTCTTTGCTGTTGAAGTCACCTTTATGAAGAGCTCTTTTCTCTTAAAAGTGCAAATATAGTTAATAACCTCCTACCTAGAAGCGCTAATATTCGGTCTGACTGGTAAGTGAAAAATCATTTCAAAATAGGACATGGTATTACAGCTATTTCTCTGTACTGCAGTGCAGTTTATTATTCTATTCCAGCTATTTTGGGAAACGAGTCAACTTAAAATGTCATATTAATTATTTACAAAATACTGACACATAAATGAAATAAAGATTTGACTGAAATAACAGTTCAGTGCCTAGCTCTGCCTTCTTAAAGAACAAAACAGGGAACTGCTGACTAATTTTCTGCTTATTCTACCACAATCTTTCCTTCTCCTCCTTTCCCTGCAAAATAGACCATCAAAAAAACCTCAGGCTTAGACATCTCTGAATCTTGGATTGGTCAAAAGTCATAATCAAATCTAGATTCTATCTTCAGATAATACTGGAGAACTGTTTGGTTTATCTTTATAGAACATTCCTTCAACATATGTTACAGTTAGTGTCTCAGGGCACACTAACTTTATTTTCAGCTGTGCTTTGAAATACGAGAAGCAAAACAGCCCCAAAATACCACTCTAACTAAAATCAGTCATTGTTTCGGAGTAACTACAATACAAAGAGTATTGTCCCTTTCTGACTTCCTTGTCGGATTAGTAGCAGGCAGTTTTCTAAAACATTAAGTCAGTCGGAGCCCAAAGGATAACGTGACTTCTAATTCAAGGTAACTGGAATAAAGAAAAGAGAAGAGAGGCTGATTAATTAGATCTGTACAGTGAACTAATTTACATCCCTATTCTCACTGGTTTTCTAAAAAGAGAATCAACGTGTGTCTGTGCCTCACATCTTCTGGATCTTCCCCACATTAAAAATGACAGGCTTTGCAGGTGAAAAAAACAATTTTCCTATAAAAAAAGGTAATATTTCCTATTGGGACGCAAATGATTTTTACTGAAGTAAAATTTCCTTCAGCACTAGTGCGTTTGGGATAAGAAGCATGGAAATTTCTCAGAGTTCTTCCAAGAACTTGCAGGACTTCCAGCACTGCTGTTACAGAAAATTTGAGAGGTTAATCTAAATTATTTCATGCATCCTGACACCACATCATCTGTCACGGCACCACTTCTGCACAGCAGACAAAACAGTATATCCCTTCCTTGCAATTTAAGCCTTACCTTGTGCCTAAGGTGGGTACCTGACAGTACAGATGTGATGCATTTGTGCACCATCCCACCAACTCCTCCTCTCTTTTCAAGCCACAAAAGGGATATCCATAATGACTCTCCCTAAACAACAGCAGGGCAAAGTAAGGGGATAGATCAAGGAATCTTTGCCTTGTTTCTATCTTTCTAGCACATGAAGATGCAGAAAACAGTGCGTCGCCACACTGAATTTTCCATTCAAGACTGCTGACTGAAACAATAGGTCTCACAGCTGCACAGTAACGCCATGTACTATGTTGGAGGAGATCCCTTCTCGATCCATTCACGTTTCTGTTTTAAATCACGTTTTTACAGCAGTGAAATTTTTCTAGCAATCCCAGCTGCCTTACTGAAATATTTTGGAGGTCCAAAGATCCTCATAAATTTCTGTTAACGTCTAAGGCTACACTAACTCATTTGAATTGGAGTGGCTCTGATAGTTCAAAATAAAGCTTGCTTTGTGGCTTGGAAAGATCTGGGCAAATATTAGCCAGTAAATTCCCCTTCGACTTTCTGCCTCAAAAAGTGATACGAGGCCTTGCCAGGGCTGTCAAACTGACCTTTAACTCTGCTTCAAATCAGCCTTAAATGCAGAGATGGGAAGAGTTGTATTATGCTCCACATTGCACTGTCTCTACAACAGCAAATTAACTGAATCACTTTTCATATGTTTTTTTGGTTTCACTAGCCAAAAAGCTGTTTTTCAAACTAAGACTACATGCACTATGAACTGTTGACTTGCACCCTAGGCACATTTCCCCCCATTTTGTATAACATTATTTTTTGCCCTTCCCAGAGTGGGGGAACCTAACTTATCTATCCATAAATACTTCATCTTAAAATGAACAGATTCCTTTTCAACACCCCATTCCATCCAACTTGCTTTCCCTGGACTCTGCTTTTGCCAGTATTTTGTGTACATTATGTCTTTTGATAACTCAAATAAGTAGTTTATTGATATGCAGGCTTCAGGAGTGAAACGTCACTGACTGAGAGGGAGCAAGTATTGGTCTTGACAGTTTGGATGCTGCTTCCTTTCTCAAAGATGACTTTTTTGACAGCACCAGAAAGCTTTGTCTGTTTTCAAACTCTAAGATATGACAGCAACTCCGAATGCAGGATAAGACAGACCATGCCAGGTCAGTGTTTTTGTCTACACAAGCTTATGGTCTCTGTGAATTTCTAGCAGAAGAAAAGATGCTGGGCAAAAGGAGGGGGAAGAGTATCTCAATATCTTGCAATAGGTACGCTTTCCACAGCCAAACACTGATGTATTCAAGAGGAACCACATCGCCTTTGTTAAGCTATACATCCCATGTTTAATTGAGAAATGATTCTTAATAAGTCCTGGAGAGCTACAGGTCTCTCTGTCTCTCAAATGGGAAGCAATCATATCTCACGGCAACTCATTACGTATTCTTTTTGTACCATGAGTTGTTTTAAAACCGTGAAATTAGTTCTAGCAGAGTGTACAGAGAAACACCCATGAGATGAGACTGAATGAATTATGTAAGGTTTCCACACATTCCTCATGAATGTTAACTCTTCATGGTTAGAAGTCAGCCTTTTTTAGATGAAGAAATATTCATGTAGTGTATAAAGGAAACATGGCTTTTTTTCTTCTCTCTCTGACATTCTGTGTATATAACATCTCCATATTTATGTCTGGCTAATAAACCTCCTTTCTCCATTGTTTGTTTTGACGCTTAGATAGTTATGAAATATGACTGTTATCAATTAAAGAAGTTTACAGTATCTATAACTTAGTTGAGTTGGAGCTGCCTGTGCTGACAAGTAAACTGACCCTTCTGTGTGGCACACTGAAAACTTTTCAAAATATATCAGATTCGTTAATATATGTAATGTCATACGAGAACACAACTGCCAGAAAAAAAGATCAATACTATGAACTGCCTGATGGGTTGGACTCTATAGTCTGGATATCGATGACCCTCCAGGAAGAATCACAAGTCTTTCCAAAGAACTATAGCCACTATAACTGCCAGTGAGCTTTTAGCCTCCCCAGGGAGAGTATTAGCCTTTGAATATTAGCACCACACTTTTTTGTAGATTCTAGGGTTAGTGAATCGAAGGCCTTTCAAGCTGGAACTCTTCTGTTGTCCTGCTCAGCCTAGAGAGGTACAATGACAACTGGGGTCAGGTTAATGATACAGCTCAACAAATGCCCATTTGGAGCTGGGAAGAGATTTCTTCTGCTCTCCTGCAAGTAGGATAGAGGGTCAGGAAACTAAACTAAAACTTGTGCTCAGCTTTGAGAGCGATGAATGGAGTCAGGATGGAGCTGCAGCTCAATGCACATTTAAGATGGGATCTTTTGTCATTCTCCTTTTACAGTGAGGCTCCAGCCTATTGCTGACTAAACTGACAAGCCGGCCCATGGTACACACAGTGTTCAAAGGAAAAAAAGAGGGAAGAATTAATGAGATTTAGTGTCAGGACACAGTAGGGTCTATATAAAAGCACATATTGCAAACTTAACCTTCTGGAATTGCAGGTACCCTCATAATTGCTCAGAGTATGAAAAAAAAGGGAAATCACATGCAACTTTCAGTGAAAGGTTTAATTTGTTAAATTCATATGGAAAATATTTTGTATGAAAACCTCCCTGCTTGCTAGGCCTTTCAGAGTGCAAGCTAATGAATGAACTGCCTTCACAGAGTTGTTGAAAAACAGGCTAGTTCTTTAGAAATGCAGCTCCTTTCACTTTTTGCATTGTAACAAGAAATTCAAATTCTTTGACAAAAACATAGTGGAATAAATGAAAAAAAAAAAAAACAAACAAACAAAAACAAAACACCCCAAACCAGAGCAGAAGTAATATATTAGCTGTATTCAGTAGCTAAATAGATAGATAAATAAATAGAAGGAATAAATTTTCATTATATAGCAGAAGGTGACCATCAGAAAAAAACCTTCCACGTTACATACATCTCAACTTCTGAAATGTCTTAAGTTCTGAGGATAGAAATGGTCTCATTAAAGGCCATGTGAATTTAATGAAAGAAATAACAGAAGAATTCCTTTTCACTTTCTAACAATCTTCTGTTGACATGCTCTGCTACATACATAATGAACAACAAAAGTCAGAGGCTTCCTGTTAACTGAGGAGTGTTAAAGTTCTAAATGTTACACAAATTGAAAGAAAAAGAAGTCTCATTGGCTTGTTCTAAAACTGAATTAGGCCATTAAAAGAGTAAACAATTTTAGCTGTTTAAATATTTCTCAAAGCAAATGGGAACCTGGACTTCAGCAAAACTGTAGTACTGTTTCCAAACGTCTTATTTTCCTCCCTTTAAACATTCTGGAAAATTGCTCTGAATACGATGCCAAAATGTAAAACTCAAAAACACAAAGGATATTAGGACTGTCTGAATTACAGATGTCTCTAAAGACTAATATCATAAAGATGTGAAACAGGCTGACCTTAAATGTCCTTATTCTCAACCTGTTTAAAGGTCTTATGTTTGTTTCTGTAGTTTACTTTTATACTTGTGCTGACTGGAAATGATGATAAACATTCATAGAAATTTCATAAAAAGCATCTAAAATTCCTCCTTCATGCAACTGAGCCCACAGCATCTATTACAAATAGGTAAGTTTTCTAAAATCCTTGCCAGCTTTTCTCTACAGATAGGGCATTTGAGAGGAACAGGTGACCAGTGGGCACATACAAATCAATAACCCCAGTGGAATATGAAAGCTTGTTGCAGCATCTCAGTGTCTTCCCCCAGCCATTAAAATTTAAAGAACCATTCACTGGCAGCTAATAAAAAAAGAAACCAAAGAAACCCTACAACTAACACTTCTGTTGACAAAAAAAGAAAGAGACAGAAAATCTTTCAGGACATCCTTCCTTGTTTACTACTGCAGACACTTTCCATATGAGAGGGCATAAGGAGTGAAGACAGATAAAGACTTCCAGTGGTGTAATTCAGCTCTAAAGTTACAAAAGAACAGAACAGTCCATAGCTCTTGGAGCTACTGCATGCTACCTTTATAAAATTCCTGGTATTCCATTGTCTGTTGGCCTGAACAAGGTTGGTTTTATTTTGTTTAATGGAAGGGTTATCGCTGAGGTTAGTAGAAAACCAAGGTAATTGGCTGTCATTGTTTTCATAGCAGTAAAGTAAAAAATTTGTCTTTACAATTACATAATCTAATCATTCTCTCTTTCTTTGTCCATTCCAGAGGAGACCAATACAAAGTACTTCTGTATGCAGTGATGTGCACTGCTGGAAATTTATAATTTTTTCCTACAACCAATACCTAATGTTTTAAAGGTACCCCTGACTTGATGCTTCATAATACCTTTCTGCATGCCAAGAGAACTATGCAAGGAGAGAAATTCAACTTCTGGCCCCTGAACCTTTAGGAATGGAAAGGAAGCTATATACCACTATAGCCGGACTCACTTCAGTAAGACTGTTTTTTGTGATTTGATACTTCTTTCCAACTGACAGCGTATTGAGACTGCAGTTCTCAATGTACAGTATGCATGACTGAATGCATGGCATAGACAGTTCTACCTCAAACTGAAGAAGGACCATATAGGATATGACTCTCTTAAAAGCTGGCCTGGGTCATTAGGAACTTGTTCTGTAGCTCTAGAACACCCCTGGCTCCATTTGTTCTTCGTAATGACCAGCCACAGGATGCCTTGAAGTCTTCTCACTGCTGCTTTCACATTGGTAAAATGGAGATGAGACTGAAGAGTCAAATCTTCCAACAATTTAGGCAAACGTGAGGTTTAAACAAATCTCTAATTGCAAAAAGTAGTAAGACTGACCAGCAATCCCCTTCTCCCCCTGCTATTTGAGCTTCTCTGTGAGTTTCAGTCTGTGTATGTATTTTGGCGACAGGTGGAAGCAGGAGGAGACTACCTGCAATCAAGGAAATGGTTTTGCCAGAAAATGCTTTTTGCCTGACTGTGAAAACCAAGACATGGCTCGAATTGTGATTTCATCCAGATTGTGATTAATTCAACATGATCTACAGCCTAACATGCAAGTGAGGCTGTCCAACTCAAGAAATTCAGACCTTCTGATTTATCCTAATGTAGTTAAACTATAGAATATATAGTTTATGTATTCTCCGAACTCCAATAGCCAAAGGAACACCCACCACCACATAAAATACTTAATTGCTCAGTTACACTGATAGCAACTCAGATACCTCACTCCCAAAGTAAACAGGATCTTTAATTGTAAATGATCAGCTATTTGTTAGCCTGATCCAACATCCAGCATTACAGCTTATAAAAGTAAATGTAGACCCTGTCCTATTTAAAACAAAACAAAACAAAACAACCAAACAAGCAAACAAAAAACCCAAAAATAACAAAACCAAAAGAAACCAAAACCAAACAAAACCAAAAAAAACCCCAGAAAACTGTGTAATTCTGAAGTAGAAGAGTGACTTAGGAAGTAGAAGACAAAATAATTCTACATTTCACATGACTTCCACCTCTTTATGGTAGAAGGCCAAAATAAACCATAGCACCTTCTAATACTGAGAGTGGAAAACAGCATAATTCATTTACCTTCACTTGCACAAGTATTTCAACTATGAGCTTTATGGCTCATCTCTGAAGAGCCTGGGCTACAGCCAATGCATCTCTAATATGTATTTTGGTTGGTGAAATACTGCTTGGAATATTTCCCTCTTTCTTAGAGAAGTCAAAGGTTTCAGAAGTTTAAATTTTCTGCTATTTCTTTCTCTATTTTTAAGGCACTGAAGGAAAAACCCATCATCAAGTTGAAAGTAGTGCCTAACTCATTATATGTTTTTATAATTTCATCTTCCCCAAGCAAAATAATGCAAGTGGCCAGAAGCAAACACACAAGACTTTCCATGTTAACAGGATATTTTCAAGCAGCAATTTCAAATAATGAAAAGGTAATAAATGTGAAAAATAAATTGTCTACACCTCATTCAGTTTTACAAACAATTTAGTTACATTTTTACAGTGAAGGTAAAAGGTCGATCACTGTACCAATTTTGTAGACCTTGCTACTCAAGAGTTTTCAAAGAAATGATGACTAGAATTTCTGAATAGGGCAACATCATTCTTCTATGCTTAACTCTGAGGTTATGTCTTAACAAAAAGCTGAAGAGTTTTGACTGAAATTTTAAAAACTTAAAGGAAAAAAACGGAAGATCCCCTCCCTGTTTGTACTGATTTCAGTAAACTCAGAAGCAACTGAGATCAGTGCTCTCCTAAGGAGAAATGCCAACAGACTAAGTAGTGATAAAGCTTTATCTGCAATACATCAACCCAAGCTACAAACCAAGCAATGGTTTTACTGCCCAGGATCTTCAGAAGAGTGATACTATCACAGCAAGTGAGAATACTGGAACTTCACTATTAATCTATATAATCCTATTTTCTTGAAAAACCAAATGAGTCAATTTTTAAAGTTTAAGGTTTAAGAAAAATGTGTCACTAAAATTTAGTAAAATCAATGTCTTTTCTATAAAAAAAAGCTCAACATATGAAACCTAGTGACCAAGAATTTTGGCTATCTTTCAATATAAAGCACAAAGTGTGAATTCAGCTAATTTTACCTCTCATATTTAATATTATCTTTCCAGCTATTGCATTTAACCAATGCTATGAGAGATGTCTTGTATTTATCATAGTGTATCAGTGCTGCATTATAGAAAATGCAAATATATGAAATAAAATCCAATGAAGAAAGAAAAAAATGCACCTAAGTCAATATTGACTAAACCTGCCTTGCTAATACTAAAAAGGGCACATTTCAATATTATTTTTGAAAGCAGATATAGTATTTAAATGAAAAAAATATTTGTTAATATGTCCATTTTTATAGCTGTATGAAGCATTCTCTTGAATTACTTAGGGAATAAGTAATAACTACAATAGCAGCTGCATGCCTGTGTTAAACCTAATATGCAGTCTCAAAGTAAGAAAACAGATTAGATATTAGAGTTACATAATAGCTATACAGTCTTCCCCCCTCTTTATGTCCTTCCTCCTGCATTCTACTTATGGTTCCATGGTTTAATCTGGAAAAGAGTTGTCGTCTGTTATGTATTTTTAGATAGCAGGCAGAAATGCAAGCAGGGTGAGAGCTGTTAAACTTCCCATTTCCTCCTAGATGCTAGATTGTGGTTAGGGCACTGATCTGACTTCCACTGCTACAGTCACTAGTCTCTTAAGATCATTACTTACTGTAATTGCTGTGATGGAGATCCTAACATTATGAATACAAGTATTCAGAAGAAAGGCTGCTGCAGTTGAGACAGTACAGTTTTGAGTAGAGTCTGTCCTTTTTCTCTTTGGGCTTCTGTATGTATAAAATATTTTCATTTACACACTATCCTAATCCTTACTCAAGATACTCATGACAAAGAGCAGTGAGCACTACAGTCCTCACAATGGCTAAATTCTGCTGTGCAGATCATTATCTTGTACCTAAATATATTAGTGGTTTCACACTTCATTTTTCTACCTCTAGATTCTTTCTTTCTTTCCCTGCAATTCTTAAAGTCTCTCCAGCATGTAGTTATACGTTGTATAGTTGCACGGTTGTCATACAGTTTTGTATGTCTATGAAACATGCCCCTAAGTTATGCTTTCACTTACAGACCTTTAAAGAAATAGTTTCCCAGCTGTGACAACATCAGAGATTTAGTTAACTAATAAATACTTTAGGAATTTACTCTGGATATTTATGATCCTTTCGTTAAACTGGAATATAGATGAAGAGCACTCCTCCTTATGATAAAACATATTCTGTAAATGTTTCCCCTAGAGACTTAGACACAGTACACAAAAATCTCACTCTTCAGTTATACAGTTATTTATAAAGAATGTATTCTGACATGAAGAAGTTCCTGAGACTTCATCAGAAAACTACTTTTCTCTTCTTTATAGCAAGTCAGAAGCCTGACAGCAATCTAATCAAAACATGCAAATGAGGTCAACTTTCTTGAAGGGTTGTAGGATTTCTCCAGAGAAATTTAGAGAATGTCCTGGCACAGAGGTATTTTCTTAAGTCACTGACTTCGTCTTCTGTGGTTCTATAGCATTCCATAAGGCCTCCTTGTCAGTTTATACTCTCTGCTGGGTACAGATGCCCCAGCTGGGGAGACATTTAATTTTTAATTTAATTCTGGACACCTCAAAGGATGGTGAGTTTCAGGAAGCAATGGAATTACAGAAACCTATATTTAGCCTTCCGAAGTAATAATAATCTAATAAATAATAATTTATTCAACACGCAAGTTAAGTGACTTGACTTTCTTTAACATCAAATTTAAAGCTACAAAGAAACTGTTTTCTTCCACTGCTGATTACACTACTTACTGCAGTTCACACAGAAACTGACTTTGCATGCAGACTAAGATAAGAATAAAGTTTCCCTGTTTTCTTGACTCTATTCCTTCTCTTAGCTGTCTGTACCGTCCCTTTCCATGGCATTTGGTGAGAGAGTGATGAGCTGAAGAAGCTGTTAAGATCCAAGTGCGTGCAAGGAGCGTTAAACCATTTTTATAGAAGCCAGATTAGCTTGGCTGAGAACTAGAATGAGCATTTGGGAAACTCCGCCTAACAACCAAAGGAGGGGGTTCTGTCAATACAAGCAAACACCACCAGCATCCTGCCTTTGCAATAGTTTACACCAGTGATATGTTAACGTGGAAGATGAAAAATATGTCAGGTTCTCTTCAGACTGTAAAACCACACGCTTCCATGGATTATACAGAAGAGCTTGCGTGTAGGATCAAATCACCATATTTTCATTTCCCACAGTTTGACAAAATGCATTAACATATTACAGTCTTCTTGCAGCTTGCATTTATGGTAAACTATCTGATTAACTTCTAATTTTCTCACATTACATACAGCTTCCTGCTTATCGTGTCTCTACTAAAATTGCCATGAGGAATTGTGGCAGCCAGCAATTTGTACAAAACCACACATAAGCATCTCTCTACAAATAGACCATATTGCAATTAACAGTACTACAGAGTCTGGTCTCTGTGATTAAGAAAAGCACTAAAGGGGCATCAGCATAAGAGAAACAACAATACTATCCAAGCCTACTAAGGTAAAGGGGACAAGATTTTCAGAAAGGCATATAAAACAAGTACTGCAATTTCTATAAAATGGTGACTGATTAAAAACAGAAATTGAAGCGTGCCCATTTGGAAAAGAGACTGAATGCTCAAGGCACAGGAATCAAGACTTGCATATAAAAGGCCCTAGTCCAGTGATTAATTATTTACACAAAGTAGAAGAGCTGCACTGAGACAGCCTGAGAGAGCTCTAATGCAGAACAACCAATTGCCTGTTGGTCCAGGGTTCTACTACTAAAGCACACAGTTCTAATGCCTAATCTCATTGAGGCAGGGCTGGGCCCTGAAAACCAGATAATGAATTCATAAAAAGAAATCCAAGAAAAGCAGAATGAAACGCAGAATTTTGTACATCACTCACAGATTAACAGGGTCAGAACTATCCATTCACACTAAAAGAGCTGGAGAACTTCAGAGGGACAAACCCATTCTTTTTCTATATTTAAAGATGTGACAGTCATTGTCGAGACACTGTCCAAATCTCATGTCTTCCTGCAAATTTTGGTGCATGTTTCTTCATGCATACCTTTGCACACAACACTAGTACTTGAAAAAGTAACTTGTCTATGTCTCCCACATAGACCAAAGCAAGATCAAAGCAAACCTCATCTAACTGGATGTACTAAAAAAGTACAAACTCTTAAAGCCATACCTGTAAAAAACATATCTCAGTAAATATGATCTAATTAAGATATTGTTACAATTATTTTTATTATTATATCAGATATTATCATAGCTGAATCACTGAAATACAAATAATCAGTGAGGAAATACAATGGCACCAATCCTATTTGATTATTTTGTAGAAAAATAACAAATAGTGATTCTGATGTATTTTTAAGACTTCCATTCACTAAATGTAATTTAGCAAATGAGTATTTTTTCCTGGAATTGCCTAAATACTACATTTATTCCTTTATTTTCTTATTACTTAGTATTGTTTACTTAATCTGAAAGGTGTTCCTGTGATTATTACAGAAAGTATAAACTCCTGCCTGCCCCTCAATTCACGTGAAAACCTGAAGAGGCAGAATTTACTTCCATAAACGAAGCTGTACAATGATCCTGATGCCTAAACAGTTACAAAGCAGACAAACTCCAAATTGTGCAACTCAAATGGTGCGTGACAAGTAGAAATAACAGCAGAATACTGATCATGACATCAGGACTACCTGGAGATTTGTTTAATTCCCGCCCCCCCCCCCCCCCCCCCCCCCCAAACTCTCAAGAGGAAAGCTAGGAAAGGAATTCTCTCTAGACTTGTATTAGAAAGCTAAATAGTGCAAACTCCCAGCTCTAGCGGTACAAATTAGAACTCAGATTAGTGAGGGCTCTGGTTCCTTGCCTCTAACAATTCTGACCTGCACATGATCTGCATGCAGGTTTTCTAAACCCTGAACGAGCTACATGTTTCAAAACAGGTTTTTTTTTGTTGTATTATATTGAAAGGAAAAATAAATGGTTTCTATTTTTAACAGCTCTTGATACTAAACTTCATTTGACAGAAATGCCAAAGGGAGAGTTAACACAGAGTAGTTTCCCTTACTCCTGCTCCCCATTGAGAATGTGTAATTTATTGAAAACTGGCTGATACTTTCCTGGCTCGGAGATGATAACTTTTAAAAAAAAACAGTATCATCTTTTCTTCACGTTATACTGCAAGGAAGGCACTACTCTTCACTTGAATGTAAGTCATTTAACCCTTACGATGCTTTTGATCCACAGATCAAAGAGTATTCATTACAGATTAATTCATTACAACCTGCAATTCTCTCAGGTTTAACTATATCATCATCCTTGCTTTGTAATGGAAAACTGATTAAGTGACTCCCCAGTACCAGACAACACACCAATGGCTTAGCAAGTACCAACACCCATGAATCTGGAAGTACATGCTCTCCCTATAACCTTCATTCCACTGTCTCAAACAATGGGCCACAGTCTCTGGCCTCATAAAACCAGAATAAGTTAACGCATCTCTATGGAGTCAGATTCACATCATGTAAGTACAATCAGAATCAGACACAAAATATTTAATTAGATTTTGGATGTGGATTTTTCAGCCCACAGTGATTTAGTACAACTGAGTCATTCATCCGTTATAAAAAGAATAATACTGACTTATTAGTAGTACAGATTAGGGGTAGTTGAGATGAAAGCTGGGGGGGGGCTTGTTTGATTTCTATAAAATTCTGCTTTTTTCACTGGAGCCATGCCAGTGGGAATGCAAACACAATCAAGCCCAGGCTGGAAAACCCAAAGCCTAGGCATTCACTGCTATAAGATCTGGGCTACCTGGCCTCAACCATTAAAGAATTTATGCAAAACAATTATAAACAGGCCCACTGAATTCAAGGAACTGGTCATGCACTCTGTTTTAAGAGCTGAAGGTGGAATTGCACTTAATTGACCTTAATAGCCATCTTACAATCCTCAATTTATAATATAAAAACACAAATAAGCTAAAAAAAAACAATAACAAAGCTGTGCAAAGGCTACAACGACAATGGCTCTTCTGCATCTCCAGATGCCGGCTAATAAATCTCAGCTAGCTAAAGTAAATAGCCACAAAAGCAAAGCACATTTGATCCTGAATATATTGAATTAGGAATTTCAATTGTGATAACAAATTAATTTTGATCAATTATCCCACTAGAAGAAAAACTTTTCTAGGTGTCAAACTGCATTAAGATTACAGAATACTTCTAAGAAGCCTAGTTAAAGAAACAGTTACCAAAATAAAAAAAAACATGTATGTAAAATTCAGGATTCTTTCACAGCCTGAAAAATCTGGAATATGTCTTTGAAATTATGAAAGAGCTTTCAATTTATATTAATACCTTGAGAAGGAAGCCCAGGCTTTCAAATACACAAAGCTGAATCCTGCAGTTATCTATTTAACTAATAAGTTACTAAGTAGAGTTAGAGCCAAAATGTTTAAGAACAAAGGGGAACGGGAAGAAAGTGCAAATAGCTCCCCTCATTCTCAGTATGTGTCGGATAGTATATTGAAATAGTGTGGCTGGAAGCCTATTGCCTAGGGCTGGATCTTATAGTCGATACGGTGCTAGATTGCTGTAGAATTTCAGGGACTTCTTGATAATGAACAAACAGGTCAAAGAAATCATTCGCTTCCACAGTCTACTTACCCCAGTGGAACCAGTCACAAATTTTCATCATAAATTCTGAGTAAGCAACAAGACTTCTCCACAGATTTAGAAAAGCTGGCCAAGGCACGGGCATAAAGCCAACCGCGAGGACAGAAAGTGAGCATATTTTATTCTTGCTAGATGGCAGAGTTGTCACTGCAACATGTTCTCCTTGTCAGCAGCCCACAGTTCTGGCAGGGTTAACCATGACAGACTCCCTCTTCAGAGTGGGCTACTGTACAGCATCAAGACAGACATTTTAGAAGGTCCTTTACTGTACTGAATTAAAAACAGGTTGTCTTTTCTGCCTTTCAGACACTTCCTAAATGTGTAACATGGTTCCATTTTTAAACTGTTTTGAACTGATTAGTCTTTGTATCCATAGTGCCAGGCAGTGAACAAACATAAAAGAAAACATGTAATCCAACATTTAAGAAGCAACTGTAGAATGCAAGATCGCCTACTTCAGAAAATTACTCAATCTGTGTAGTAAGTATAATTAAAAACAGTTCTTAAAAGGGGGAGGGAGAGGTGTTGTTTTTAAGTTTAAATTTATTTTGTTATGTTTTCTAAGTCCAAATAGAAATATTTTTATGGTATCATCCAATCCAAACTCTCCCCTACCCAAAATAACCCTTAACCCACCCAACCAGAATTCGCAGTAGTGCCATAAATTCAAAGACCACCAAGAATGATTAATACCCAAAAACAATAGGGCAGAAAAGAAGCTTACCAAATGTGAAGTGATTCATTACTGATCTTAGTCTTTGCAGATAGTGAAGGAAAACATTGCTAATTTGTGTGTGTGTGGTACTGCAAAGCCCATTTCAAGCTTTGACAGAGTTTACTCATTTCTCCACCCGACACAGGTATTTGAGTTTGTTTCCTAGTGCTGTACTATAATACTAAAAGAAACCTAACAACCTACTATTGGTGTTTTTGTGTTTGAAAAGCAGTCTGGGATCACAAGCCAAAACTATGAAGAGAAAGAAAGAAGCAAAACTTATCTACTCACATATATGTGGTATGCACAATGAAAAATAACCAACAGCTTTTATGGCTTTGTTTCTGCTTAAATACTGAACAGACTTTAAGAGCCACTGCCAGGTTAAAGAACACCAGGAAACAGGTGAAAAGCACCTATGTTTCCTCTCTGGCAGTTGAACACCGAGGAAAAACTCATCAATTCCCATACTACCTTTAGATATTTGCTGCCAAGATGTGATGGAGAAGGTTGGCATTGTTAGTTTCAGTTGGGAAAAACAGATATGGTTTATGACTGCTAATGTAATTTTTATGCTGTTTTAGCACATAGTAAGTTTCATATTCTTACTTCATTAAATAAAAATATCTGAAAATGTAAATCTAAAGCTTCAAAACCCCAAACATTTAGAAATCCTGATTTTTTTAAAACACTTGAGTGTTTCAAGTCTTTGTCTTTCCTGTTGCCTTTAAAAACTTTTCAAAGATTATACAAGACAAGCGAGTCATCAAAAACTTTCCATGGGACCAAAGGCTAATATAAATGGATACTTGAGACTATACGCCATACAATATGACCTTTGAGTACTGGAGTTCTCCCTTAACTCAGTTTGCTTGTCATCCTCACAATTAAAAATATTTCTAGCCAGACTGGTATGAGACCTGAATTTATGGTCTATAACCTTTAATTCATCCTTTGTCAACAGATCTGAGTCACAATATTTGTAATACTGCCATCTTTGAGAAGATACGTTAACTTTCATTTTTCACTGTGAAAAACATGTTCCGGTAAAATAAGAATTGACAAAAAAACTTAATTCAGCTCTACAAATAAGTTTAAAAGACAAATAAAGACTTTCAAAATTAAATTAGCATGGCCCACTCATTCATTTTCAGATATCTGCCTGTTTCCCTGTTTATTTGCTACCATCAAGAAATACTGGAAAAACCATAAGACAAATCAGTTGCAGTGTAATTGCGAGATTATTTGCTAATCAGAACATTTGAGAATTGTTGCATCTATTGGTTTTTAAACAGCAGTAGAAGAAAAAACAACAGAAGCGTACAACCAAGTTCATTGTAACTGTTTTTAACTGGAAACAGACAACTACTGCCAAGATGCCAAAATTCTGCTACCCCCAATTTGACTCTAAAAGTGGGATTAAATAACACCAAGGGCAAGGAAATTTCAGCTCATTAACATTTTTTCTTGTGTTGTGGGCTTACTGTAATTTGCTAGGATACACATCTATTCAAGAGACAGCGTAAATGTCATAGCTTCTTTAATACTTTTATCTTCATAAACAAAACCAAAGAGCCAAATACCACATATGTCTCAAAAAAAGGATGGGAAACTTTCACTAACATTTGAATTACCATTACTACAAGAAGTCTAGGGTCAACAGATATCAATGCCAAAAGAAAAAAATACACATTTTATCAACTTTACAATAGGCTATATATTAGGATGTATGGATGGGATAGTTATTTTTAATGTATGAAATAGGTAAAATATATGAACTTCAATACAATCATCACAGAGGTATCACCATTCAGTAAGTACTAGTCAGCATATGAATACAAGGACTTTTTCCTGCTACTTCCCTTCCCTCCAGTTGGGACAAAGTTCCTGTCTTGTTCAAGCTCCCTAGCATATTTAATAGTGATTTCTATAAAACAAGACCTCCCTTTTTTCATATGTCTGCAGTGCTTCCAACACCACAGGCTTGTTCTTGATATATAAATAATAAAAGCAGAATACATTAGATGGAAGCAAAATTACAACTCAGAAGCAAACCACTTTTATGAAACATTACATGTTCTAAGGGAATTTTTAAGGCATGATAGGCAATCCAACTACTGTTGACTTTCTTTACTGCTTGAGGAAGAATGCAGGTGAATTAATTTCTGTAAGACTGAATAGTTGGGGGGGGGAGGAAGGGGGGGGAAAGCAAAGGTGAAGTGTGTTTGGAAAGCTGGAGGGCTTAAATCTTGCTTTTCTACTGACTGTGTGGGAAGAGGCAAACTGCTAATTGAGACTGTTTTGTTTTCTTCAAATGTTAATCATTACCTTACAAAACCTCCTGGTGCTATTGTAAGGATTAACATGAGACCTAACCTATTCAGAAAATGAACCAATCAACTTTGTGTTTACCTTCAGTAATGCAGCTTCAACGTCTTTTAGGCTGGGCTAGTCTGATGGAAATATAAGAATGCTTCTTCAAACTGTTACTGTAACAGTTGCACATAACTGTGAGGATTATTTGGATCTGGGAAAAAACAGCAGCATTTCTGATCCCTACACAAGACTTCCGAATTTTCTGAATTTTTGCATGCTGTCACCATTTAATCTCCATTATATCCTACGCAACTGGTGATGAGAATATCAGCATCATCTCCAGTATGTAAACTGCACTGAAGACTAAGAGGGGTTTAGGTTTACACTTTTCCACACTTACACTGAAATGCCAAAACACACATAAACAGGCACAAGCACAAGAGACTTCCAACTCTAGGTAGTCAGAATTGTGAGAAATGTTAACTTCCAATTTCTCTACTGCTGTTTCTCCCCCCACCCCCCCTTTTCTTTAGGCCTTTGAGGAAATTTCTAAGTGTGACAACAGATTTTGCAGCTACTGAATCTGAATACAGGAAAAAATGCAAAGCTTCTTTACTTGCTTTTTGGTATGAGACCCTAAAACCACAAACCAAATGTCATAATGAAACTGATAACAATACGGTCAGATAGACATTTTTTGGAGAAACATCTCTGTGAAAGCGTAGCTGTTTCTACCAGATTTCTAGCAAAATAATACTGGCTTTGGATAGCTGACAAGTAGTGGGGGGAAAAAAAGTCTTGCACTCCAAGAGTGTCTTCCAACACAAATAAAGCAACACTTTAGAGTTCAATGCTGCTCTGCAGGACTGTACATCCGATTGCTGGACTCTGCAACAGTGACAAGATCAACAAGCTGCATCTGCTCATTGTCATAAAGTAATGTAAAAGCAAGTACCCTGAAAAACTAATTGTAAACTTAGACACACTCATGTTTTACTAATTAGAGATATTAAAATAATATTGTTTAAATCTTGTTTCTGCTGCAGTTGAAATTCCCATGTAGCCATGATCGAAAACTTTTAGAGGAAGCATGATTGTCTCTTTTTAAGTAGGAATTAGTATACTGTACTCACCATAAAGTTGGTATTTTATTGAACTGCTTATGGCTGATAAGTTGACAAGGTAAGCATTTAAGTGTAATTGCAGAAACCAGGCAAGCTCCAAAAACAGCAGAACACCATTTTTACAATAGTTGTGTATGGACAGTGAGAACTCAGCTGAAACAAACCAGTAGAAATTTTTGGTTAAATAGTTAAGTAACATTTTGTCAATATCAGAAGTATCATTTTAGATCAGTATTTACTTTCAGATTGAAATGGCTTTAAATGTCATAATTCTCAACTTCAAGTAAAGGCCAAGTTTTTGGAAGCAAGCACTTTAATGTGATCTACTCATGTATGGCTGAAAATATAACCAAGATTGTGTCTGTGCCATCTCCTGGCTGCTAAGCACTTCAGAAAAATCTAGATGGGGACTTTTCTTTGTCAGTATCTCTGTCTGAGTTGGGCTCCTTTGTGAATCAGTTTGAAATGATAACAGAACAGATAAAGGAAGAAAAATATATTAATCAATTATGATGCTTTTGAAACATTCATCCCTACCAATGGTTCTCCTCCCACAACCACAGAACAACTCCCATAGATATCATCGTTACAGGGCTCCATCATAAAAACTGTCACCCACAACTAACTTAACCTTGCAGTATTAAAGCAATATTGGAAGGGTCATTAGTGCTCTGTGGATTGCATGTACCAGTACAAGTAAATGTTCAGGGGTTATACAGTTCATGTGCAGCCCTCTGATTTCCTTTTAATGATAGCAGGAAAAGACACACATATTTAAACTGAAAGTGGCTTGCAAGAGGGCTGAAGAAATCATAGCTGTATGTGGTGTAGATTAGTTTGGAAATGAGGAAAAGGATTTATGTTTTGATTTGACCAAAGCTCTCTGTGTGTATGATGTAAAATTATCATAAGCTGTTCCAGCTAGATTTAGACCATGAGCAGTGGAAATACATTTAGTTACTTTCACATTATTTAATTTAGGTTGAAAGAGCTGAAGAATGACTAATACTGTGAGATTTCTATTACACTTATTCCCGAATGAGTCCAGGCCTACTTGAAAAACTTTTGCCCATATAGCACTGATGGTTAGACGTGTGAGTTTTTTCCTTTTTATTTTGCAACGGTATTATACCAGCAAAAGCTGTAGCACAGAGGCAGTTACACCACTGTGTTTTCACTTCTGTAGTTTACTGTATTCAGGGAACTGACAGAAGCTGCATCATCAAAAGCACTTTTTTGCTGTGTAAATGGGGTTTATCCCAGATGGGTTTGGTGACAAAGCTGTGCCAGCAAACAATCGGTAACAAAGATCAGTAGTATGTCTTTGACACAGGCATTTATAGTATGTCTATACCAAAACTGTAAGGGAGCTTCCAGTTTTGCTACAGAACGCAGTTGCAGCATTTTGCAAAACTGTTTTGCAGAAGTTAATACAGACAAACCAAGGTTTGAAATGTACAATGCTTTCATTGACCAGTCTGCAAGGCTTAACCTGATCCAGCTCCAGTAACATGGGGGCTTCTAAAATATGATATACTCACTTATTGGAAATGTCTACCAATGGACAAAATGAATTATTGTCTAGAAGCACCTACTTGTTTCTGCTGACTACGAAGAAAATCTATATAAGCAGTTCAAATGTAAATTTTTTCAATGATGGTATCTAAAGGCCCATAATATGAATCCCTGCCTACTGCCTGCTCCATACTTTCATCACAGCTCTCACATCAGCCTTGTTTCTGTCATGACAGAGATTTGTCAGTTACAATAGAGATGAATTATAAGAGGTATTTCTTTCTCTTACTCCTCCTCAAGCACCACAAGCCTTCAAAAAAACCAGTCGCAAAATCACAATCTGCTACGTGAACACTATAATCAGCTACTCGGATCATTCTGCCATTTGGCTGAACAAATTGATAGACTAGAAGAGGTGAATTGTAGAAAAAAAATGCTAAGTCAGTGTTTGCCAGAATTTAAAATATTCTCATTTTTAGGAAAGTTTTCAGGTTCTCTTGTGATGCAATAAACTGGTATGAACATCTAGGAGAAAGCTGTCATTAAAAATTAGTACTCAGCAAGGAAAAAGAGAAGCAGGGACACAGGACAGCATGTGATGATCTAGTAGCACAAACATGGCTCTTACCACATGAGATAGGATTTGACCTTTCAGCAGAAAGATGGAGCTACTACATGTTTGTTTACCTATGTTTCTATGAGCAATTCTCAAAAAAATAGATTTAATTTGAAAATATTAAATGGCAGAGTAACTTAAGTCTGGTGTCATGTTTTACAGAGGTCTGCATCAAATGCTCTGGAGGAAAATGAACTCTCTTCCCCCAGGCATACTGCACATGGACAGATTTGCAATTCTGTGTTATATCAACTCTGGCTTTCTTACAGATCTGGTCATTATTTATTCCACAAAGCATGAAAAAGCATTTTCAAAAATCTGCAACCTCCTATTCATTATTTTTCTTACTGCATATATTATCTATAAGCCTGAAACTAATCATTAGAACAAAAACATTCTAGGTTGTGTTGTGTTTTTTTTTTCTTCAAGCAGGGGAAGGGTGGAGCAGGGAGTTGTGGAGTGGTGGCAAAGTAATAAGGGCTGATAAGTACTGGATAATCTGTGGGTTTAAAAATTCAACGTACAACAAAATCAGGAAGACAGTAGAGAAGGCTAAAACCTCACAAAGGCAAAAGCAAATGATAATCTCAATAGACAACATATCTGATAAAAAAATCAATCTGCTCTTCACTTGAGCTTACATCTGAGAAAAAGTGCAAGATTCACACAACAACTGGGGCTCATTTGTTATAGTAACTGCTGATGATTAAGCCAAGTATTTACTTCCATATAGCTGGGACAAGGAAAGATCTAAAGGTCTGCAAACATCTTGGCAGCAAGCTCATTTATAACATCAATGCTCTCAGACATTTTCATATCACTAACACAGTAACTGAAGTTGGGAGTGAAAGTGATTCCCAAAATGTACTCTCACCATTTAAAATATCACTCAAACCCAAAACAACGAACATGGTAAAGAATAAAAAGCCAATATCGTATCACCCAGAATAAACAACTGTGACCCACTTCAAACCAAAATGTCACTATACCACAACCTTGGACACTAGCTTCAGCTCTAAAGGTCAGGTGCTTTCAGCAATGCTCAGAATTTACCACTGCTTTGACACCTAAATTAGTCTAAACACATTCAATGTAAAATCAGTAATCTTAAAATATGGCACAACTCCAACCTCTTCACTTAGGTTTCTTTAGTTTCCGTAAAAGAAAGTCATGCTATATAAAATGAGGCATTTCTATACTTTGCAAAAGACTACAAACCTAATTGGATAAGTTACAACCAGCTACAACAATTTCCCTGTACAATTTACACCAAAATGCTTAGTAACAGTGAACAAAAATAAAATGATAACCATGCTTGAAGCAACTAGCAGAATAAAAGGGAATATGGCCAGACATTTAAGGCCACTAGATATTCATTTCCTTGACTGTTAGTGTTGATCTGGTGTCTCAGTGGCAGCGTGCTAAGATCTGCAGTTGCCTCCACAGAATTTCAGTTTCAGGAGATGAATATGTGTTGGCAACGTGAATCATTCTGTCGGACTCTGGTTCTTTATCTATGGTAAGGTTCAAAGCTCCCCCTTCTATAGAGCCCTAATGAGAATCAAGCACACTATGTACAGGATAAAGTTGTGTTACAAATATAATATGGCATTTAATTTCAACTCAAACTTGGAATGTAGTGATACAGCATCTGTAACTATATTATTTTTCTTGCTTGTATGCATCATCATAAAGCTGAAGTCACAGGTATTCACCAACCTGAATGAACTAGAGTCAAGCTTTTAATGATTTTGAGCTGATTTACAAAAATCATGCAAAGCTGTGAGTATTGCTTGAACAAAACTATGGTTGTCTTGAGGTACGTTAGAATTTTGGAGTTAGTGTAAGTCCCAAATAAAGAAATAAACCCATGGAAAACTAAACTCAGATGCATTTTCCATACTGTCCAGAGAACCAGAAACCAGTGGTTTTTGCTGGGTGCAGCTACCAGCCTCCGAAAGCAGACAGGTTTTTAACTGTCACACACCCCCACGTTTCAGCTTTGCATGCATGACATCCATATGCAATAGATGTAAGTAATCTCAGTAGCAATCTTGACCTCACACATGGAAGCACCCACATACTTCTCACACCCACAAACACTTTCTCCCAAAAGTAATTCATGGAACTTATAACAATATTATTAAATAAATGTTTAATCATTAAGTACATAACCCAAGATTAGTGATGTGGAGAGCAGTCTTTTGTATAACCAAATTAAAAATAAATTATATTTTGACAAAGTTGGACAAAATCGAATACTGAAGACATATTCAGGATTCTAATAGCACTGATTTGTTGGTTTTTTCCATTGCATGTAGTAGCATGCTATTCAATAGCACGTTGCTGGATACTGCTGTTTTACATAGTAATTGGACATGGTAGAATTTTGGTAAGCGTGGCAGTTCCTTACAGCTTTTAAGTGTGTGTTTATATCCCCTTCAGTAAAGGACATGCATAAGAAATGGGGAACAACTGTTGCACCAGATCTGACCTGAAGTGTAAACCAGATCCCTCCTCAGTAGCACACTGACAATGAGCAGTTTACTGTGCTCCAAACTGCAGTCCTCAAGGGACCACACTATTTTACTGGAAGAGAACTGCTTGAAGTAGACTCCATGCTCTGTGACTTATGATATCCACAGGGGTTGTGTACATAATTCATTTTTACATACTGGTTGGCCAAGATAGCAATTGTACCTCTGCTGAAACAACATTCTTGAGAGATCCTTATGCATTCCATACTTGTAGTAAAAACACAATAAACACAAGAACAGTTACTCAGTTTAGATTGGAGAAACAAATCTTGGTTTCATATCCAAGGAATGAAATATATTTTTTCAACACAAACCAGAACTCAAAACACCCATTTTACTGATGAGCTGGCAATGAACTATGGTGTATGTGGATTGTTTGCTTCATACAGAATCAGTTTACTGTGTAGTATAATAAAAAGATTGAAGGAACTCTATTTAAGGATTTAAGCAACTCTAAGATCCATACAGAATGGAATTCCCAGTAAAACCCTCTACTTTTTTCAAAGTCCATCTTCTCCTCCACTACTCCCATTCCCTTTATGTCATGCATGAAAAAGCTGTACCAGACTTGACTTCTACGAAGTGCAGCTTAAAAATCAAACTACTATCACAATAGTTTCCTCAATAGATTACAGCTATTTTCCTCCGTTTATGAAAAGCAGGTTACACATATAACAAACTATTAAATAAAAATCTACCCAGGACTGGAATATTTAACCCTTCCAATGCAAGAAGAAAACCAGTATTTCTGAACATCTTCTCATTATATTACGATCAGTCTCATTCTGCACAGACTATTGTCTTATCCAGTGCAATTGTCTTTCTGGGCTCGATCACGGCCGAACAGAGTTAAGATTTACAGATATCTGGAACTCATCAGTTGAGCCAAAAGAATATAATGAGAATGCCTGGTGAAATCTGTGAGACACCTGTTTTTCGCATTCCTCTCTGCTCCCTGGAGCAAGTTGTATCAAAGGAAAACAATAATGCTTTATGAACTCCTCTTTCTCCTTTCATGCTGTCTGAGGAGATAAAGAGCAGCTCCCCAAAACCAATGGTTATTGCACAGGCACAGTAACTGTATTTAACACATACATATATATATTTTTATCACAAAACACCCGCAAATGAAAATTCAGAAAATTTACCTTACATGCAGACTATTACCAGAAAAGTTCACAGCAATGTCATAGGAAAATAAACTCAAATGTCATTTTTTCACCCTTTTTTCCCCAATAGAGAATATGAATTTAAAAACTGAGTTTTTATAAAATTTTTCAGTCGTTCAAAATACTCAGCTCCAATAATCTGGGCACTAAAATATATGCATAGCTATACATTCTAGATAAATCTGTGTCACCTATGAACATCTTACTGAGATAAACATATAAAGTGGAATGTGTCAATTCTCAAAGGTCACTGAGCATAATTTTATTGAGTCTTTCCATGACTTTCCATTAAGTTACTGTATCAGGAACTAGTAACAGGTTACTAAATGCATGATGTGCAAAGGCAGTAATGCTTTTCCAGTTTTCCAAGTTGGTATGTGGTAGAAAGAGTGGTTGGAAAAAACATCAACTATGAAGCTACAAGCATTTTTGTACTCAAGGTGACTGTATCAATCTATTCGCAAAAGACATTTAGTGTGATCTTTATGATTTAATAAAGGGACAAGTGTGTGTCTTCATGACCTAATAATTTAACTGTTTGGCTTAGTTTTGTAAACAATCAGAGGCAGGGGAACAAAAAAATCACCAGTGACTGTGGTTACTCACATCCTTAGAGTGCCTGAACTATGTTTAGGCTCACCACAGCAGCCTACTTGAACTAATATACTGTAAGTCAGGTTGTCTTGTTTCCTGGCTTGCAGCAATTGATAGCGCTTCTCACTAGAGTTGAATGAGTTGTACTTGTGGTACAGGTACAAGGACAGTTACTAGTCCTTGGTGGTATTTCTTTTGTTTTCCCTCACTGTATATTTCCAATACAGTAACAACCAAACCCATTATTGAGAAGGTCCTTTGTTAAAACAGTGTCCAGCTTTTTCATGGCAAAAAATAGTGCTACATCTGAAATCAAGTATTACAGTTCTGTTGGCATGTTCTTCTCTTCTGAAGACTGGCTGCAGCATAACTTGAAGTCATTTCAAAGAGCCTTTAACCACACGCGCCAACACACTTCCACTCAGTCACTCAACAGGAACAATTTTCATGAAAGAATTTCCAAAGCTTTTAAGCAATCTATTCTATTCAACAATAACCTGGGTTCCCTCACAGTTTATCTACTTAGTACGTTTGCCTTATAAACTCAACAGGCCTCTTATTCCTTAAAGAGAGTCCTCTGGAATATTTTCATCACACAAAATAACATTGCCTGAAACAAGTGGTGATAACATTATGTTCAGGTTGTTTATAGCATTACAAGAAATGCACAGCATGATTTGGCTTCCATCCAGATGCATTTAACTGCAGAATCCTCCACTAGCTCTCATTTCTGTCCTGTCTTTCACCCATTGAGGGGAATGGATGAAGATCCCTACACCAATAAACTTATTGATGGTATATATTTAGTCTGAACTTTGACTGGGAACTTAGGGTTCTGGCACACAAACACACCCTTTCACATAAGTTTACCTGTAGTAAGTGTCTTTGAGCATGCCCACAACCTCTTGCAAATGTGTTTAAGATTTTTAATACAAAAGTCTAAAGCAAATATGAATCTTCTTTTGGCTGAGGTATACACCTATCAAGTATTTGCTGAAGGCCACATAACTTTTGATCAGTTGATGTCTGTAGCTGGTTTCTCCACTAAAAATGTTGAGAGGATACTTTGCCCATACTGCAACCTTAATCCACCACAGGTGTGAACAGAAGACTAGCGTTCCTTCTAAATCCTGCACACATGGTAGCTTAATGTTACAGTTAAATCATGTCTATTCAGCAAAATGGGTGCCACAGTAAAACTTTGGACTTTTACTAGGATTGTGTTCCTGTGTCAGCTTGCATCGTATCACATGTTGGTCAAAATTCTGCTACAATATTTTCAAAGACAAGGAAATAAACATGACTTCCAATTCTGAAAAGCACTTTGCTAAGTCTCAGTATTAACGTGTAGTATGTAGTTTGCTTTGTACTATCGCTATTTATTTCTAATAGAAACAGTGCCATCATTTAACATGAAAACATACAGCAGTTCAGCCAAATAGAATACAGACATTGCCTTCTGAATACAGCTTGGGAAACAGAAAACAAGTGACCCAGACCAACTAACAATTTTGTGCAGTACAATAGGCTGAAATGTGATGACATTTATAGCAAAACTAACTTTCATTTCAAAGCAGAACTAGGATGGATATCACTTAGAAATAAGCTGATGGTCAAGTAATTTCAAAAAGAATCCTCCTGCTGCACATGAGGACAGGTTTGAAACAATACACTGTAACATACAACAACATTCTGGCAATATCTAACACTTGGGATAGCTTTTTCACTTCTTTCTACTAACAGAAACAAACAACAACTTTATTTTCTTTTCCACACTTCTTACAGTTCTATATTTCACTGCATTGAGATGACTTGCTTCAGTGCTATTAGTTTGCCTTCAGAATTGTTTGAGATTTAAGATGTGAACTCCTGTGTTTGTCTATGTAAATTACATTTTGTGAAGAAATGATGCTCCACACAAACCAATAATTCAAAGGGCCTCGACATACGGGTCCTGCAAAAAGTCATCGTCTTTCGCACCAATCTGCTTTTACCACAGTTCTTTGTAACCATTTACAGAGAACTAAATAAAATCTGCACTAAATAAACACCTGGCTCTGGCAGCACAAATTCTTAAACTGGCCTTAATCCAAAGATGTTGTAAAACACATGTATTTCCTAGACCTCCCTGGCACATTCCAGGGTGTACACTCATGTTGTTATCTCTTCACAGCATTAAGCCAAATACCCAAAAATAAAACACAAGACTCCTCAAAGGCTTAAAGTGCATCATATCTTGGAGCTTCAAACTCAGTGAATTTTGGATTAATGGTTCAACTTGTTAGGGACAAGAGACAACTGAAGTGAGAGCATACACTGCGTTACTGTTCTACGAAACCAGTTTTTCCTTCAATCACAACAGAAGTTTATTATCCTAAGACCCCCCCCTATATTACTCAGCCTTTACAAATGGGTGACTATCTTGCAGTATCACATAAGGAAAAACCCCAAACTATTGTTTAGTGACATGTTGCATTTCCTTAATAACAGCACCATAACTTGTTTATATGGTTAAAATAATAAAAATTTTAGAAGCTACATGCAACCACTGCATTTTCTGCTCTGAGGAGAAAAAACTCAGAAAAAAACTACAGAAAAAAGATGGGAGCAGGGAGAAGAGACAGAAAACGTCTATAGACTCTTTAAAACAATTGAAAATACTTGTATGCTTCTAAAATGCTGTAAATGCTTTTTTCTGTACAGGAGCTCAAACTGCTTAGTTTATAGACATTAACCATTCCAAGGTACATTCCCGTTTTGCTGAACACTGCAGTATATTTTAGTGCTCAGCTCAATGTCACATCTCATTCTTTCAGGCTTTGTTCTCCTCCTACACTTTGTTTTGGTTGTTATTGCCTCTCACCAATGAAGGAGAGATTATCTGTAAAGGGTTACCATCAGCATGTAATTAGTAGTTACAATTGTCATACCTGAAGTACAGCAGTTTACTTAGAAACTTAGTAGCACATCAGTGGCACCAATGTGTTTCCGGTTAACTCAGATAAATTATGCTGGATATAGAGCAAGCTACTCCATTACATTAAGACCTTAAACTCCACAGTAAAAATTCAGAATTTTCTTCTATGTGCCGATATCTGTCCAGTTCTGGTATTAAGAATTGGGCATTTGTGTAGCAGTAAGACTGGCAAAGTAATATATTCAGCGCTACAGTGACATGCTCTGTTAATAACGGCCACAGAAAACAATGGTGTAATATCCTTGACCTGAAGGGCCGTACCACCATCACAGGAGTCATCAGTTTCTTTCCAACAACCTCTTCAAGGAAGTCTTTAGCAGCTGATGTATGCACGAAATTGCAACTATGTGTAAAATACAAAGATATAAATGATTGACTGTCTGTCCATTGGAGTTCATTAAGAAAAACATTATAGTAGGACAAAAAAATTCTCCCCAGTTGTTGTGAACATATTTATACAGTAGATCCTCACAGAGCAGTCTTTTCACCTCTCTGTGTGGGAATACAAATCCCTTTAATTTAATGATGCTCTTGGTTCATGTTGTCAGGGGATACACATGCATAAACAGTGTATAAATAACAGTCACATTCAAATTCTATGAACTGCAGGTATACAGTTTGCTTGCATTTGTTTTGAACCAGTTTTAAGCAACACTACAGAAAAGTCATATTAAATCTATGTTGATATCATGCTCGAAATATAAAAAATGGGGACAAAGATGAACTCGTCTCTTAATCATTAAGCTGGCACTCACAATCACAGTAAGTTTTTTAAGTACTGTGGTCCTCCCTAAGGAACATTCAGACAATGGGAGATTTGCATACAATGACCATTCACTAAAGCATAACAGGCTGAATTGATACTTCTATTTCTGTTTTAACACCAGATTTCATGCCTTTGGACAGCTTTAGCTCAATCCTGAGCTTTTTTCTTTTTTGATTTTTTAAATTATAATAAATATCTTTAAGATGATAACAAAGCAGAGAAAATGACTGCCTGAGCTCCTGAAAGTGGCTGTTGAAGCAAAACATTTACTCTATTACAAATTAATAATAGAATTCATCTATAATCTATTATTGAGTGCTTGAAGAATAGTTTGTACTCAAGTGGACAGAAATTCTCTCTAGAACCCATTTATTGTAGAAGATAAATTTAAGAGTAGTGTCACATTTTGAAAAATGTTATTTTATTGGCTGTAATTTTTCATGGTACCTGTGGGGACTGGATGACAGCTCAACACTGCAATTGTCCTTCATGTTGATATCCTTTTTTTAGTTGAGACTGTCCTGGGAATATACTAAAAGTGATTTATTTGTCCCTGGACCTGTAAAAGGTTTCAGGAAGGTGGAAATGGATGCATGGCTAGTTAAGAAGAAATAAGAAATGAGCCCAGCATGCTTATTTAACCAGGAAGCTAACAACCAGCAGGGAATATTTAATCACTTCACATTACAACTGAGTAAGACTTCTGATGGCTCATCTTCTCCTTACTGCTTGCAGAGAAAAAGCCAGCCAGCCCAGAATCATCAGCCCACTGTTTCACAATAATGAGATGTCCTTTGGCATCTACTTTACATCATCATCCTCAGCAGCCAAACAGTATAACAGTATGCTGCATGTACTGCTGTGACTAATCCTCCAAATTAAATAACTCTCTCAAGTTAAATTTTACTTAATGAGTAGTGCTCAGTGTTCTCTATCAATGGCCTGTAAAGCTCCTGTTGTAACAAAGTCAGCTAATATTAAGATAGATACTTGTACTTGTTACCATCCATACGACAAACCTATGTGCTGTATTAAACCTGCTGACTGTTGGGTCAACCAGTACAACACCCGGTATTCCCTCAGCCATAGCAGGTAAGATGACAAAAATAAAAGAAAGGCTAAAGTCGCATTTGAGCTTTGTAACTATTTTATATTCATCATATAGCCTGATGAAAGCAGGTGTTTGCTTAAAGAAAAAAGGAGATATGCCTTTAATTTAAGTAGGACAAGTTTTATTACTATTTAATGAAATTCAGCCTTTTGGAATAGCACATTTTAAAAGCACCAAGACTGCACACTGCAGTTTATCTCAGGCAGAAGACTGTGGGGCTCAGAAGGATTGAGGCAGTCTGTCTAGACATAACCAAATGCAGGGTCAGAACTTTGTTATACAAATGACAATAGCAGCAAACTCATTTGGTTTGATTCTCAGCAGCTAACTCACTAACAACAGTAATTATAATCAACTGTTAGTGAAAACACACAAAAAAATAGAACAAATTGCCACAGAATTTCCTTGCTTTTGGGTTGCTCAATTTACTGCACCATATGTACATGAAGAAATCATCTATTATACAAGCCTCATGCATAATCTGTCTTCCTCTCAAACCCAGTTATTACTACCTGGATTATTCAAGAAAAGCATCTCCAATGGTATTGCTGCCATATAATTATTTTAAAGATGAACTATGCAGACCCACTCTAGAAACACATAGGTTTGGAAAGAATCCATTCAGATCAGCAGTGCTCATAGCATGATTTAAACTGAAACAAAAAATATTTCTTAAAATAGGAATAGTCTTTGTCTGAAAAGTCCAAATGCATACATGCAAATTTCAGCTACCAGGCTCCATCTCATAGTGTTGCATTGTGTAGCATTTCTCTAATGTACACAAATTAAGTTAGAAAGATATTGTAAGGCATAGCTAATCAATACATTTTTAAAGATCTCTGGCTGAAATCTGGTAATACTGTATTCCTTGGATGAAAGGACTATGGATATGTAATCAAAGACTTCTTTAACAAGCCAGAAAACATTCCACCTGGAGCATCGTATAACATCATACTCACTACAAACCATGAACACTTTGCCCCAGTCATGGCACACATGTCCCTTTTATGAACAGATATTTTGCATATTTATACCATGTCAAGTGTGGCACCCATTACAACACACAATTCGCAGAAGGAGGACATCAACATTTATCCATGCTGTAAATCATATTCTTGTGCAACAATAATCAAATTGTACTCCATTTGCAATACATTGCTACTTGATCATCCAAAGTTGTTACTTTGGCTAATTACTTAAGAACACTTTCCAGACTTATTTTAGAAGTACATCTCAAATGTTCAGTGGACATCGACTTACTGTTCTGGTTCATAACTTTTTCAAGTAATTTAGTTATTTTTATCCTTTAGACACTTGTTTTTTATTTGTGTAGGGAGAAACACATATTCTCATTCTGTGCTACTACAAAATTACATTTTCTTATAAAAATCTATTCAGATACAGCCTTCATCTCCCAGAAATTATAAAATATACTAAAACATTAAGACAGAGAACACCAAATTAATTATCAAGGTAATATTTTTGTTGTTACTATTTAAAGTACATAAATTATATGATACTGACAAAGCAAATTTGAATATTATTAAGTTTTCTTTGGGTTTCATTTTTAATTTTCAGAGCTACCATCACAAAAAGGACATTGAATGGGAACACAACACTTCTGTTAAGTTCTTTTTTCATTTAGTAGCTTTACTAACCAAACCTTATTGATGCTAAATAATTTTACATTATAAAAAATAAGTGCAGACGTACAGATCCACGAGCACACACTACATATTTTAGTCTTTAAAATCAAAACAGTAGCACTGTCCTCAGAACTAGCAATATGTATTCTAAAATTTTCTTTTCTCCCACTACACTTGGCCACCTTCAAAATTAGACCAAGGTAATTACATGATTAGACGGAGGAAATGATAAGCATGTAGACACTCATTTCAATCTTGAAACTATAATAAAAAAAATACAAGACTAGACATTTCCTGTCAAATTAACTCTGTAGAAGTAGTCATTTCCTGCAATTCAAGTTATATTAACCAAAGTGAAGCTAGAATGACTGGGACGCTGCCATAACCCAATACTTCAAAAATAAAATAAAAGGATAAAGAACTACAGGACAGTTCCAGGCCTCTGATGTTCCATGGGTAGAATTTATAATAATTTACCCATAGAAGTAACTATTCCTGTGTAGTTGTATATTTTGAATGACTTTTCTAGAAAACATCAGATACAATACCTTAGCTGTTGGAATACTGTCTATCCTTCTAATGATGCTCCCAAAAGAAGTAACTTGCAGGGATGGAACAATTTGGGATGTCTGGCAATTCAATAAATATCTCGATGATTTTGGCTCCATTCTATTTTCAGAAGCACATTGCTCTTGTAGAGTAAAAAAAGTTTTTTGAAACTAAGAGTTCTGAGTTTTGATTCAATATTGTTCAAGGCCACTCAAGCAGATTTCAGGAAGTCTGCTGCTAAGCTTTTGAGTTCAGCTCTCCAGTGCAATGTGCTCTAAATACATGACCTGCATTGAACTGCTGCCCTAGCAAGCTGTAGCTATTATTCACTTCACAATACAAAGTCCGTAGTACTTGAAGGCTGGATCTACATGATATATTAAATGCTTTATGAACACTACTTTCTTTAAGAGAGCACAGCCATCCAAACCATACACAATACCATTTATCAACTACACCTCACAAAGACATTTTTCAAGTCCTCCACCTCCTTTTCACCTAGATACAATTCTTAGGCAGAACAAGGTAAAAAAAAAAGATGTGTGAGATACAAACCTACCGTGGTTTTTGTCGTTGAAGACTTTCCCGGTAGGGCCCACTTACAACCTCTGTCCAATGTTATCAGCCTTTCTATGTCCTGTGTAATTAATAGTTTACAGAGTGACTCAATGAACTGAAAAGTAATTGCTCATAGAGTAAGAAATGATCTCGAAACACATGTAAAATCACAGTTTGTCTCCAGTGTTTTTGACTTGATCCCACATAACCTTAACATCTAACAAAATGAACTAATTGTCTTTTCCATTAGAGATTAAGGATAGATTTTGTCATTTCCAATAGAAGCTATGAATGGCATAGAATAATTAGCTAAGTCATATGTCTCCTTTTGTTCTTTTAATTCACAAGACATTAACACTTATTCATTTTACATCTGATGACTGGATATTTGAGGCCTTCTCAAAACATAATCAGATATTTATTCTTCAATGAAAAAAAAAAAAAAAATGTTTCCTGACACACTGGTATCCTACAGTGGTTCTGTTCCAAGAGTAAACGCCTGAGCCTCTAAACAAAGAGTTTACAGAAGCATATTGATAACTACAGAAGGGGGTATTATATGAAAGCAGGCATTTTTAGAATTCACTATTATCACTTGATAGGCAATCATTGTAAACAGAGAAAAAAATGTTTTTTCTTGTTTGGCTCCAGTAAGGGTAAGGGAATTTCCGAATAAGTAGGGCAAAGGAAGGAACAATGACTAGCAATGAAATTTGGTCTGCTCAATTTTGAAAACAGAGGACAGTTTGAAGGAATCCATTGAAATATTTAGTCACAATTCTGTCTAATTCTTATATATTTTGATGCATGAACTGATGCATAAAGTAACATCCAGTTATCAGCAGTCTCAATATTGAATAATGGGATATGAACTAAATCAGCCATTCAAAAGGAACCTCCACATTTTTTTCATCTATCCCTCACTGGGAACTTCTTTTGTATCAAGCACTAAGAACAACACAAGTCTTCCTCCCATTACAGTGAGGTGTTTAACACTGCAGATGTCTAAGCAAGTTTTGAGACTAAAATTATGTCATCCCACATATCTGCATTTTTTTCTAATGATCTCCAATAGCTCTCATTTCTGAGCAAGGATATCTTTTCTAGCATAAGAAATAATTTCCTAATATGAGGTCACAATAATTTGATACTGAAGCAAGTTTATCAGAGAAATGTCTCTGTTTCACCTGAGCAATGCATAAACTAAGAACACTCTCAGCATTTCACTTCATACTTGGTGCAAAAGATGTACCTCAAATTTTGTGGGCAAGTCACATTCAGGATGTCAGCTTCATGTTACCAAGTAGTGCTCAGGAAACAATAATTAGTTTTTCCCACCAAAAAAATACTATAGGTAAGCATAAGTTCATTATACAACCATCCTGCCTGCTGACTTTTCAGGAAAGCACACAGCTATGTATACAGGTGTCACTAACTACTATCAACTATGTCAACACAACAAAAGAAAAACAAACCAAACCAAACCAAAATGATCTACTGCTAGCATAGCGAGAACTCCTCTTACACCTTGCCATCTGTCAGGGAGTATAGCGTCCAAGATAGAGCCTTTTATATTGTTAATAGAAAAGATATGAGGTTGTTCCTATGTTCCAGAGAGTTAAATTCTTCCTCTGAGCATTACTTTTCTACACTATTTAAAAAACTTCTCAATTTACACAGTAATCCTTTCAACCCACAAAAACTGGTCTCAGTTCTTACGCTTATCCTTCTGTGTTTCACATCATGGTCTTTCAAGTGCACTGTCATCAACACTAGAATAATAGATTGCCTTTCTTTCATTCTGAGGGGTGTGAGGAGCTATGAAATTTAAAGGGAAGTGCATTACTTTTGCAATGCCCTAAGTACTGTTCTTTCACTTGCTCTTTAATAAAAACACATGAGATCATCTTCCATTGGCCCAACTTTTTTTAAGAGACAAGAAAAACTTCTTAAAGCAGAATCTATAGATACAAACTTTATGTTTCTTGGCTGTGTGGTGAGAGGGAATCATTTGCTGGGACATAAGGACTTTTTAATGAAGTCTGACTAATCCAAAACTTCAGAGGGCAAATGGTAAAAAGCTGCCTTCAAGGATCTTTTCTCTCAGTCATTCATCAGTGGGAGTGATCTTCACCAAGACAACGGTAGGTAGTACCAACTAAGACCAAACAGGATGAGTGCAAATGAGTCCAAAACTTCGTCCATTATGTTAAAGAATTAAGAAATGTCACAATGTCCCCTGAAAACACTTTTAAGACACAGCTCAGAAATAATTTTGGTAATAGGATCTTATAATTTTCAAATGGCCAATACAGGGAATAGAAAACTAGCTGTAGAAACAGCAAGCTTCAATTCCCAAAGTAATTCTTCAAGGAGAACCTACTGAATTATTTTCAGTAGAAAATTCCAGTAATATGAAGAATTCTATTATACCAAAACTCCAGCTTTCTTCTTAGGCTAATCAATTTTTTGAGAGTTTAAAGTCTGGTTTTACCAGTCTTTCCAGGTTCCTGCTGCTTGTAAGTACCCACTTGTTGAACAAAGTTAGCCTGCTTGTAACAGAAGTTGCAATGTGTCTCAACCACCTGCATAAAGCTTTGTGTTTAGGCCATTGCTTATTTGGTAATCTCCCAAACCACTTTTAGGTTTAGATTATGAGATAACAAAACCATTTTGTTGTGCTTTTTACTAGTTATCCTGTATATAATACCATTATACTGCAGGGTTGTGCTGTGGTAAATTTATAACACCACTGTCATTCACCTAAGAGAAAATACCAAAACTGTTTACATTCAAAATATACAGTGAAAAGCTATAGCTAAAATGACAAAAGATAAAGATTAGATTAGTAGATTAAACAGATGATGGCATGACAGGGAGAAATTCGGGCAACCTGAAAAGAGCCACAGACAGAGAAGACCTCTGTGAACTGAACTGTGCCATTAGGCATTCCCAACAGAACAGACCAGTGGAAGCCAATTGAAGCAAGAGGCAGAAAGAGGTCAAAAGCAAAAAGGGTGCAAATCACTCAAACTCAAGAATATACATGGACTCTCCAGTCAGTTCTTCACTGCCACTCATGTAAAACACAGCTTTCGTGTGTGGCCACAGGTATGTTGAGATGAATAAAGAATTTGAACTTAGACATTTCTTTTTACATAGACAGTCATTTGATCTGGGTGTACATAAAGCATGCAGCACAACCTCACTGAAAGATCAGTCTTTCAGCAGATCTTAGGCATATGTGAATGAAAACCCAGAATAAATTTTCTCTCTCATTCGGATTTTCAAATGTCCATTTACCTACCGAACAGAACATTTGCAGAACCTCATCTTCATTTGCTATTCACAGACTGCACGTTCATGAACGCATCTGGAGCTCTGATACTAAATACTGCTTAGAAAAAAAAAATAAATCAGATTTTGTATCATGGGTAGGAGATAAATATTTAAGACCTTTAACATTCCACTCTTGTGCATGAAGCTAACAGAATTAGCTATCAATAGACTGGAAACTGTAACATCTATGACAGACAATCAAACCTCAAGTCTACCTACAACACTCTGCTCTTCTTCAAAATAACAGTGAAAGGCTTAATCATATATATTAAACATAAAATATTTTTTTGCACAGTGTTTAAAGGTGTCTCTATAAAATTAACCTCTAATTAAGGTTAGAATACTATAAAATTATACAGATATTTATACCGTCTAACTTTCAAGAATCAATTCTTTCCATTTTTATTTATTTATAGCACAGATAGAGGATAAAAAAGTATTACTCCTTCATTTACTGCTATTTAGCTTTTCATTTTGAGTCTGATTATTTTTTCTTATGTCATGAAATACATCAGACTTGGTTTTAGCATAAATATCAGGGTGATGTATAAATTTTAGATTTGTGAATAGATATCAAACTTCTTTATTCCTCGCCTGAATACAATTAATAAGAGTATTTGACATCGCAAACACAAATAAGAATTTTTGTTTGTTTCTTCCCATGGAAAAAAGATCCTTCTAACTAAAAATAGTGCAAACACATGGAAAAGTATAGATGTATTTGCTGTGGGCAGTGTTAAAAGGTATCAGTACATTTTTAGGCTTCACATATAACTAAAATCAGCATATAGCACTAATGACAATGAGAAGTAGTACTTTGATAGATAATATAGTGGCCCTGAAAGTTAAACTTAGGTCTGCTAGTTAAGAATATTCATGAGGTAATTGACCAAAAGTCTGCTCTGAATGAATTATAGTACTAGAAACATCATCAGAATCCTCAATGCTTGCATTGCTTTTCACCATCATGCTGTGAGCACCTGTGACTTGGTGACAACCCATTTATTTACAGTGTGGAAGACCTGCAAGTTCAAACCTAACGTTGCATAACAACCCTCTCAGGATGCACACTTTCATGAACAACAAACATAAGAAGGAGCAAGCTCCTCATCACCTGTACTTATTAATAGCCTGGTGAACATCATAAACACTGAAGCAAAGGCAGTAAGTAAAAAGAAAGGACATGGAAAAGAAGCTTTGTGCACTGAAGTAAAATTAACATCATGGAAGTCCAAGGAACCACAGACCAAAAGCTCTTTTTTCTCATCCAGTTTTTCATCCAGTTCAGGATCAAACGTCTGAGCATAGTCAGGCACTAGAGAGGCCCAGCACTAGGAGAGGAAGGAGGGAGCAGACAGCTGTCAGCCCATGGGAGCTGAATCTCATGGCCAGGAAAAGGGGAGGCAAGGCTATACACATCTCCCTCAACTCCTGAGGATCACTTCCTTTACTCTCAGAAGGGCAAACAGGTAATGCAGACCAACGTGTGGAGTCAGGAAGCCAGGTTTCATTCTCAGGACAGAACTATACAGGAAAATAATTTACAATTATATTCTCATGGGCTCGCTAAGTATTGTGCACATCTAGGAAGAATTTTTGTCTCATACAGAGCAGAAACATTGTTTTAAAAAATACAACTGAAAAGTCTGAAAACTAGGTTCTGGCAAACTTTGGCTAAGCATCAAAGCTGGTATGAAAGCAAAATATCTGTGGCTGTTCATCATGGATGGCTGGACTATCAAGCAACTGTTTCACTACTCAAGAAAGGCCTCTGTGTAGTAATAAATGTCTGTTCTGATTTGGTTTTTATATTGAAAAAAGCTGCAATAATGGCACAGAGGTGGCAATTAGTGCCCAGAGGGGGAAATCAGACAGACTGACTTTCAGAACCACTGTACTACAAATTTATAATAAAAGAACTATACACAGTATCGAGAGCTCTGAATGTGAAGTATTTAGGGCAGATTTTGGGTTACTGTAAAAGCAATAAAGCACCCATCATAAAATTAAACTAGCACAGACTTGCTGTATATCCTGATGTCCTGTGTGAGCATAGCAAAATGAGTTTGAGGGTAGAATCAAGAGTACCGGAATCAAGCAGTCATACTAAGTTAGACCAAGGCTATTGAAAGTCACAGAATTTGGAGCAACATGGAGCAAAACCATATTCCACTGTTTCTTTGCAAGGATTCTGTGAGTAGTAGAGCCAAGGCTCATGACCATCAATTACAGCTCTCAACTACATGCATTTACAGTATTCCCTGTTAGTCCATCTTAACCACACAAGGAACAGGTATATTCCAGCTCTGATGCTGCAACCAGCTCACTGACATTCTCTACATAGCTCTGTTTGCAGAAGCCGTAATACATCAGACATTTTTTCCTCATAAATTTCCACAAGTTTTCCCTTATTTAAAAATATTATTTTGCATTTTACCAATATAACTAGACAAAGGCAGGCTTCATTCTCTTCTCTTACTTCCTTAAGATGTTAGACAACCATTTCTGACTTTGGGGTAAAATTAAAACAAATGGGTCAAGATTAATTAGCATCACTGGAAGTTATCATGGCTAAGTTGGAGTCTCCTACATTATTCACACCCCTGTTTATTTTACATAAACAGCTGGTAACACATCTGCAGCTCTTCTTAAGTTTCATCCTAATGCTTGTCAAGAAGAGCTGAGAGACCATACAGTCCATAACTCATGGAACTGGGCCCCTACTTTACTCCTAAAATGACAGACTTCATCCAATATGGACAGGCTACGTATTTCTTCTCATCTTCTCCATTCAGCAGTTGCATTTTAAAAAACGGTAGATATAGAAAGCAGAGCTAACAGAGCAAACTCTTGCCACCTGTCTCTATGTGAAGTTAGTGTGCAGTACACCCATACGATGTTAAAGCTCTTTTCCACTAAATCCGGGTGTGGGCATTTTAATAGGCCTTTGTGTGAGGGTAGCTTTCTTCATTTTAAAAGTAAGTATGTCTGGAAAGAAACACAGAGGCTACTTCGACCCCTCCTCTTGACATTACTAACTTTCCCATAAGAATTAAAGAATCCTTCCTTAAGATTCTAAAAATGTGTTTTTCTTCACAGTTACTTTTTCACTTTTTACTCAAAAATAGGTATTTGCCTATCTGTGCTCCAGCTCCACTACAGTAATTTCCCCTACTAGTTTGGGAACAGCTTTTTTTCAGAACATTTCCAGAACTGCCAGAAGTGAGAAATACCTGGTATTTTACCAGAAGCTCACTTCCTCAAGAGATTTCTAGACAACTTTATCAGAATGAGCTCTGCAAGCTGTTTCTTGTAAGGTTTGTTACTTTAAGTAACAGAAACTACTATTTCTCCACAAGCAGAAAGCCAGGGCAGAACAAAAATAATGGTAGCAAAGGGCAGAACCGTTCCTTTATTGGTTCTTTGGCCTTAGAGCACTATGTCAGGAAGTCTTTACAATTTAAATTATCCTTTTTTATAAATAAATTACCATATTTTGTTGCAAATTTAACCCACATTCTTTGCCAAAAGAAACAGAACTATTTGCTCTCCAGACCTGAAATTCAAACAGGATAGTATTACGGCAATCATATGTCGTGGCACTGGCAAATCCAGGTTGTGAGTGAGATTTGGGCTATTTAATGCCAGTCATTCTGATTTGCCCCCAAACTGGGTATTTTTTTATTAAATTTTAGATGAACTTAGAGAGAGGTATGCACTTCCTCAGCATGTCTTTGCTATTACGACAAAAATTACACTATGCTCCAAGATACAAACATCACATGTGTTTGACAGAAGGTAGTGTGATTTGCAACTGAAAGGGTTTGGCTCATCTGTGCAGCAAGCACAAACTGTGTTGATTTAGAGTAAAGTACATTCATCTGAATTAAGGAAAATATTTAAAAACAAATAGTTGGAATAAATTAAACATGTTTAGAGGCCAGAATTGTCTTTGAATCATATTTTTCATATCACTCCAGTATGCTGCACAATTTTTGGTTTTATTCAATTAGAAGAAAAAAATGTATGATTATTAACACTGGTTAACAGTCATACTTGTTTTCTGAAGCAAAGCCAACAGATGAATTAACTACAGTGTCAACTACAGAGACAGTTCCTCTAGATCAGGGACGAGACAGTTTGGCAGGAGAACGATGGGAAATCATGTGAATGTGATCCAAGATCCTTTTAGCTAAACAGCATGACACCTTTTTATTAGACCCAGACAGTATGCAGCCCTATTTTCCTAGATTATTCTGTAAACTGAGCACATGTGCACAGCCACAGAGCCTATAAGAACTGGGAAAACTGACAGAGCTAAGATGTTCTCTGTGGAATCTTCGTACTATCTTTGATTTTGAAAAAGGACATATAGTTGAGTGCTTCATAAAAAAGGAGCAAACAACACAAAGGCATTTCAAGAAAGCTGGTTTATTCCCAGTATTACACCACTGTAAAAACCAGGGCTTTCTGGTTACCTGTGTAAATTAGTAGAAAATGGATTGAAGTCTAATAGTGGGCATTACTCTGAACATAAGGAAATGTCTCCATGCTTAGGAAAGGCAACAAAAATACATAGTCCACTGTAAGAAGGCAGGATCCGTTTCCACAAACTGCTGAGCAGGCTACATAACACACTAAATGAAATCCAGACTGAGTACCCTGTGGGCTAGAAAGAGAACTGGAGATCCAGGGAAATCCAAATCTTCCTGCTTTTTCACAGTAAACAATTCTGACTGGCTTTTCTCCCTCATTCCTGTACATACATGAACTTCATTAACAAACATGCATCAAAAAGGTGCTTAAGGACAAATCAGTAATTGCTCTTTTATAACAAATCCGAAGTTACTGAGAAAATCTTCTATAAAGACTCTGTCAAAACAAGTCCCTTAAGGATTAGCAGAAGCTAACTCCTCAGTCAGAAGATTTTACTCAACAGCAGTAAAAGGGGTTTAGTATCAGATCTTAAAAAATATACTTTCATTCCTCTCTAAAAGGTTATCTGAATAGTCCTGCCCTCTTCAGAAGCACAGATTCCATTTCTTCCCTTTTGTTTTTATACAAGCTCTATTTTTCACAACAAATACAGCATTTAGCAGCTCTTAAAACAACAACATTGATTCCTTTCTCATTTCATTGTTATTGTTATTGGCGAGGACAGTACCTTTAGGAACCTTTGCCTAGCATGAATGAAAGGCAATTAACAAGCTTTGAGCAAGCTACATATTTTCAAACAATAGCCCATGTCATGTCTGGGGAACACACTGAGAGTTAGAGTTTGGTGGTTTTTTTTTTTGTTGGTTGGGTTTTTTTGTTTTGTTTTTGTTTTTTTGTTGTTGCTGGGTTTTTTTGGTTGGGTTTTTTTTTTTGTTTTTTAAATACAGGCAGACTAGAGTCTTTTTTGCTTGTCATACAAGTCAACATTTGCTCTTTCAGTCTATAAGAGATTTTTGCGGAAGATTGGTTTTAAGTAGTCAGAATCTTGACACATGTCAAAGCCTTTCAAACTCACAGTTTGAGAAATTAATATTTAACATGCTGTCAATGAGGAGCCATCATGTTTATTGTTTTAAAGTAATTTGGACAAGTCTTTTATTTTGACTTGTCACTTGAGCTTACATCACTAACAGAATGCAGCATCTGTCTCACTCAGAGCTACTGTGAAGTAAATAACTGCAATCGATAAGCACTAGAAACAATACAGGATTTTTTCCACACACAGAGAATGGACCAGTGGTACGTGCCAGCGTGAATACACTGACATTCACCTCCTGGACTGGAACAATAAGCATGCTTTTCCCAAACGCTTTTCTGATTGGAATTTACAAAGCTTCTCTGGATTGTATGCCCTTAGCACTAATCAATAACAAGACAGAAAATCACTTACATGTTTAGCTTATGAGTGGACCCCCTTATTTGCCAATGTTTATGGTTTTCAAACACTGTCCAGTTTCCTGCACTCAATTTTCTTTTCATCACAGCAATTCCTTTACAGAACTGAATATATAAAAGCTTTAGGTTGGCAAATTATGTACTATCACAACTATTAATGAATAGTTGGTGTAACCCAAAAGCAAACAATGGTTTCGTTTCTATGTCACAAGTGGGCCATTAAGGGGAAAAAAAAAAAAAAAAAAAAAGGTGGCTGTTCACTGAATTGGAACCTTTTTCTTTATCACAGAATTGGCAGTATTTCCTACATAGAAAGGGGAATCTCATCTTGAAATGGCGTCAGACTAGCTACTGTACACAGAAAGGAAAGCCTCCATTCACTCTAGGCAGCCAGCCTACCAGTGCATTGCTGCACTGTACCGCTTACATGTAAGGAAGTATACTATATAAAGTAACCATACAACTACTTGTGTAGTCCATTTGTATTTATACCAATCTTCAGCTACTTGTAAAAATCAAACTTGTAGATGCTACTATAGCCTGATTCAGCAAATCAAGTAAACATATGAGTCTGATAGATTCAGCTGACTGTATTAATGATCCAACCATTAAGTTTATGCTGTTTTTTTGGCCTAAACATCTCATGCAATCTACTTTTATTATTAACATCTTAGAATGCTCAAAAGAGTCCAAACCGCAATGCAGAACCCTTCAAATGTAAAACTCAGTATATAAGTAAAAGTAACATGAATATAACCAATTTAACAGAAGTAACCTCTTGCTTTCTTTTTGTCATGAAAAAGAAAAATCTATGGGTTGATCATGAACAGGTTGCCAGGTTCAGCACTGGTGATTAGTTGGCTCACTTAGCAATTCTGGAGTAGATGAACCATATAAAAGACATTCTTTAATCACATGCAAATACTCCTGGTGCAAATATTGATGCATACAATATCAAAATCTGGTTAATAGGAAGAACCGAATTGAAAACTTTAGACCTGTGGCTTCTCTTTTTAACAGCTTATATGAACATGAATCACACATGCTCTCCCTTGGAAAAAAACTTGCTTCTGGAGATCTTGGGAAGACAAGCTCAACTGGCTACTGACTGAGACTGTCAGTAAAACAAGTCTCCAAATGGTCAGTGTCACTATCACATAGGTACAATAGAAACATTTTTCACCACATAAGCCTACTCCTCCTGCCTGACATACTATACATAAAAATATCGACATATAGCCTAATGCAGCTACCAGAAGCACTGGCATTTGCAATATTTTTATGGAATCTCTAAAATGGGAACAGACATCTCTTTAGGATCTTGGCTGCTCCACCAACCCATACGCTTGAACACCTACTGGAAAAGAAAAATAAGAAATCTGAAGAATTTGCACAAGTTACTGCCTTAATCTGCATATTTTAAAGAACTCTTTGTACTACTGCCTAAGCATTTATTCTAATATAAATTGTAAAGATATTGCATGAGCTGTTCCATTTATATATTATAAATTGTTTTATAATGTATTATTCATTAATAAATCAACTGAACTTTTGAAAAAAAATTATAACCAATGTATACTGTTAATTCTTTTTGCAGCCTAAATTATACAGCTGTAATCCTTAAACTTCCTGAGAATTTTCCAATAGATGAAACAAAATGAACCAGTAAATTATAAGATGATGAGTTATAAGGATCTTTCTCTATTGAAGAGTAATCAACAGGAATGCAAAACTATCAACTACAACATTATAGTTTTGTTCTAATTGTAAAGCTGAATGCCAAGCCTCAAAGGGACTCCACTAGAAGCAATGCAGATTCCCTAGCTACTTCCATTCATATCATACATTTGAAGTGTTATATGCTACTCCATACTAAGATGTGGGGTTTTTTTCAGGCATCCCTAAGGGAAACCAACTTAAAAATGCTTAAATTACTGGTTACAGATGTTGACAACATACAGTTAAAAGTTCCAAGTTCTAAGTGTTTAGACATTTTCTCTTTAAAATATCTGCTAATAAAATACTTAATTGAGGAACCATATAAATTGCCCAACTTTAGATTCCAAAGTTAGACTTCTGAAGTTCATGATTCCTTGAGATGATACTTCAAAATACCATATACTTAAAACTTGAACTTGCACACTTGCCAAAACAACACACAGCCCTAAAGGCAACTGGTTGTTTAACTTATCCAAACTGTAAAAGATTCATTATCATTCCTTAAAACAGCAACAATTCCTTCATTATCCTAAAACTACCTCAAAAACTCAAAACCAGCAGAGAATTCTCCTTCATGTAAGGCCATAAACTGATTCTAAATCTGCAAAATAAATCATGAACCTCAGACAATTTTCTGATTCATCACTAAGTTAACATGCATTTTAGAACACTCAATAGATAATTTTCTGAAGCATTAATAATTATGTCTTCCCTAACACAGACATTAAAGAGAAAAAAAAAATCCCCCAGTTTTTAAATTAAACATCTTGTGATCCGTAGTGAGTTAGAGAAGCACAGTCAAGCTTTAAATGTGTACAGTTCTCTTTTCATCAGCAAGCAGCTACTCAGTTTCTAGCCTCTCTAAAGAATACTTTCATTACAGATTTAGCTCAGACGATTAGTATCTTTCCCTAAACTCTGAGCTAACTTGGATTAGGTACAGTAGTCGCCTCAGAAAACTCCCTCATGTTGCTGTGTCTCTCTTTATGCAGAAGCTGCCAAGCCTATTGTTATGATGTGACTTCCAGGAGTACACCTTGCAGTGTTACAGTAAACTGAGACCATTCTGACTCTTTCTCACTAGTTTATGCAACGTGTTTGTATGACATAGGCAGCATGCTCTTTGAAAAGTGGTCTAGTTACTTGTCAGAAAAAAAGTGGCATTTCTTCTTTAACTCAACCAGCAGACTAGCTCAGGATACTGGTAGCTGTAGCAAACAGTGATCAGCAGACAGAATCGTGCATGGAAAGAACAGGGATTAGAAAAGAACCCAAATAGGAACATGGACAAATTCAAACTGAAGCCGTATCATAAGAAACACAGAATTTAAAATAATTTCAAGAAATTAATGGATGAGTCTTATATGAATTCTCATTTCTTTTATTGAGAAGAATCTCAGTAAAATCCTTTAACATATCCAAATCACTAGTGAGTTCTGAAACAACAAGGTAATATACTGAGTAAGAACTCTTCAGTGCATTTATAAAGCTTCTCAGCTGGGAAGATCATCACTTAATATCTGTCGAGGCTACGAACTTCGTCAAGGCAGCCTTCACACCATGGATATACTATGCTAAAGCAATAGCAGATGACTGGTATTTGTAGACATTCTTATCTCTTTCATCTGCTTTTGAAAACATGGTGGAATATCAAAATGAGACATGGAGACCACAAGAAAATTTTAACTATTAGAAGAACAAAGTATCATTGTTGGTCTAAAAGAGCAATAAATGAGGAACATGAAAAGTATTAGTACTGTTAAAACAACATAAGTATTACCAGATACTGGTTACTCTTCCTGTGACAGTTACATGTATTTTGCTATTTTTCAAGCTGTTTACAAGAGTTCTGTCAAATAATAACCTTCAGAATCTATACCAATTTGCAAAATGAATAAAGATTGCCAGTTGCTCGGTGTTTATAGTTATCCATCATTAAAATGAGCAAGTGATTCATGATTTTGGCACAGTATACAGCACAAAACTGTCAAGGAACATAAATACTTCTATCAGACAAGGCATCCCATTCCACAGGAGGCTGGACAGAATCAGTTCTCTGGTACACACCAACTGGAAATGTTCTGAAGTATCATCGTTTCTATTTTTGTTCTCATTTACTAGGTTCCCCTTTCATATTTAATCTACAATTTTATTACCTCAGTTTACTAAATTTCAGATGAACCAAGTAACTTTCTAGCTTTGGGAAATTTAGGCTCAAAGTAAGAATAAACTAAGTTAAATAAGAATAAAATTATTTGTGTTAATGGGATTGCTGATGCACTGAAGTCATGGAAAGAACTACTAGACCATGCTGAATACACCTGGAAAGGGAAAGTGCTGCGTCAGTAGGAAATACTCTTGATGTCCTTGGTTTACTTTAGGATTATTATGGATGTTTTGTACAGTTACTTACACAGTCTCATGATATAAGAAGCTTTCTATTAAATCTGTATGGGTAAAGTTTTGGGATAGCATTCTAGAATATTAACTTTGCGGAGGAGAAAGTCTGTTACCAGTTTGCAAGTGTAATGAAGACCAAACAGAGAGTTCAGAAACCTTTTTCAGATGATCACACAAAATCTTGTAGATTTAAAGAAGTAACTTGGTGCTCTTAGAAAGGCTTTTCTTGATTTCAGGAGCACTAATAGCAAAGTCTTTGAGTTTGAGCAAATGTGACTAAGAGCATGTGTCCTAAAAACATAGTCAGTGAACAAAGATATGTTTGCACAGAAATCTTCCACTTGTAAGAGGAATGGAACTGGGTTTCTAAAAGAAAAGTTGTTCTGCTTTTTTACATAAATACGTCACATCAGCAGATATCTGAATTAACTTTTTTTTGTACAAAAAATTCAAAACAAACTAACAAGTGATGAAAAAATTCCACCCTCTTCCAGATTAAAAACCCTTTAATCAGTTACCTTCTTACCACATCCCTTAACAGTGTTGAGTACAGCTCAGGTAATCAAAGAAGTTCTCTGCAATAAAATGGACTGTCTGAAAACATTTTTCTGATAGCTTAAATAATCTAAATAATTATGTATATTTTTTTTTAAAGTTGAAACTACCTAAATTCAATCCTAGAGTTTAAGCACCTACCAGCTAAAAAACTGGCTCACTGCTGAATTATCTTCATTCACTGCAACCAGAATTACCACAAACTCTCACAGAAGCTTTTTGAGATCTTCCAATTACCAAACAACAGTCATGAGAAACTGCTCTGCTAGCAAGTTCCCAGTCAGCACCTTTCTGATAGATGGATTCTTTAGAGATGACACAAAGAGGAGAAAAAGGAGAATTTGAGAATGGAAAACTTTTAATTATAATTATCCATGCTCACAAACACTGCATGCTAGCTAGAGTCCCTATGCAATTTGGAATATACCCAATCATCATGTTTATTCACACCTTAAAGGATATTTGTTTAAAGCATATTCCCAGCATGAATCTCTGAAGACTTCCTACTGGGTTGCACAGTATTTCACTGAATGACAGACAAAGACACGGTGGACCTAGCTATGAGAAAAGCAGCAGGTAGACAACAAACAAGAAAAAAAAAATAACTGAATCATTTACAGGTGAAGAATTCCCGTGTTACTTATTTTTAACACAGATATATGTTTGCATATAGCACAATTCACATCTGCTTGAAACAAAAAGAACAGAGCATAAGTAACTCAAAAAAATGTCTATCAAAGTCTGGATTTGGACAGCAGATACTACCATCTCCAAAGATCAGCCTAGGGCCCACTACTAATCTGTGGGGATACTGGTTAACCCGGTTACTACTAGTTTTTGTCTGCCATTGCTACTGACTAACAAGTGAGGCTGTCAGAAATAAATCATTATGAATTAAAGGCATGCATTTGGACCTGCAATTGTGTGTAAACAAGGTAAACTTTAGCTAGAGCTACTTGCTTCTATAAATGCGTATCCCTCAAAAAAAAAGGATGCTAGATAAGAAAGAGATTCTGAAAGAAACAGAAAAACTTAGATAAGAACAAAGAGCTGAAGTTGTAAGCCTTGTTAGAGAATTTTCCCTTTCATGTAGGTGGCTACCTAATTTATTTAGGGGTAGACGAAAGAAACCACAAATCAAGGTATGAAATTTAATTTGAAGTCAACTAAAGAAAGCTCAGCTTTTGCAAGTAGTATGGCTTCAGGTGAAAAGCAACAAAGATTTTATTCTCAGTTACACATTTCTCTGTGGTGACTCTTGCAGATGAAAAGAACAGTTGCAAGGACCTCTGCATGAAGATTCAATTACCACTGGAAAAGTAGAAAGTTCTAAGCTTCTGAGTGACAGTCTTTTCCATGGTCAGAGTACTATACACTCTGACAGTAAAAACAATGAAATAAAACCAAAACAAGCATATTGGAGGGATGGATTAAGTCTTCTCACATACTGGTTTCAAAAACAGGTGCAGCCAAACCATAAAATCCATATTCAACATGTTCAGATTGCAGCAACTCATTTTTTTCCCATGGCAAATCGCCCCCCATATGCAGTTTCAGGACAAACAGCCGAGCGTGTCACTACAACTTCTTCATGCTGCCACCTGGTGGGCTTCGGCACAACACCGGCCCCACGGAGCAAACCCAACACCGAGGGTCGGGATTTTCCACCCAATTTCCCCCACTGGAGAGTTCCACACTAATCTGGAGGGTTTGTTCTCTCAGTTCCCTCCTCCGTATCTTGTCTACTGAGATGCAGAAGCCATTTTCCGTAGTATCTTTGTTTCTGCATGACTACAAAAAGTACAACACCAATCCTGAAGCAGAGAACTATGCATCACCCAGTTTCACATTTGTCAAGCTTGCACCTTCCACTCTCACGATAAAGGAATATTAATAGCAACGCCAGTCTTCCTTCACACATGGAGCACGAGTCAACTTTCACAGTTAGGTTGTCTTTTCAGGTGCTGCAGTTCTAGACTAGTTAGGCTTTCAAATGACCCAGTATTACCATTTCTGTTTTTCAGGTGTGCCTTTCTTCCCCATTGTGTCATGCTAGAGATTAAGTGCAAATGAGAAAGATCAGTATTATTCCTATTTTGTCTGTAAGAAAGAATTGCAGTATGGATGTTTTGAAGGTGAATTCTGACACAGTGAATGGCCTGTTTTGTGGTGTGTATGACTTTCAGACATGATTTTTCCCTTCCTCAAACGAAAACTAATGAAAGGAGAAAGTTGTACCTGTATATAATCTCTCCAGCTCTTTTCTCCATCAACTTTTTTGCTGCAAATGAACAAAATTCTCTTTGATAAAAAAAAAAACAACAAAAAACAACAACAAAAAAAAGAAACAACAAACCAACAAAGCAATCTTTTTCTAACACATTCAGTTAAAAATCACTAGATAAAAAACGAATCCAACAGGCAATGTCCCACAAGCAGTAGCAGACACCCAGGTGAACAAACACAGCAGCTGGCAGTGACCAAGCAAATGATTCAATACAATACAAATGTCCATTAAAAACAAACCCCAAGTCAGATTTTTTTTGTTTTTTCCTATAAGGAAGTATCAGGAAAGAAATAATTTATTATTTGAAAATCTAAATGAAGCATCAGGGAAAAACCCCTACACTTTCTCCCCACATAACTAGCCAAGCTGGCTAGCCGGTTGGCCACTTCAAAATTTCATATTACTGCTAGTTAACCAACCGTGTAATTCTAATTTGTTATCACAGAGCAGGTACTGTACATGCTTATTTAGGCCATCCACATGACAGGGTAATTTGTAGTTATATAATTTCATGGTAATTATAGTTGGAATTACTGTGTACAAACTGGGCATTTCCAATGTAATTACCAAAAACTAGAGGCTCAGTATTGACATGATTAGTAGAACCCTTGCAAAACAAAGTATTATGTAAGCCTGACTTGGAGATTGGTTTTCCCTCCTCCTTCAGCTTTGTAATTGACAAAGAACAAAAGCGCAGAAAGCCAGAGACTGGAGCCAATGTTTTTTGGTGTGGGTGGCACTTACCTCTCATGAGCTGATTTACAGTTGCTGATTCTGCCCACCCCTATTTGTTATCAAGGATGACACAATTGTTCAGATGTTACCCCTCCAACAAAGAATTTTGGTGGATAAAAAAATTCTTTTTATTTTCAGTTTAAAGCTTAATTGTTGAATCTGAAGACAGACACCAATGCTACCACCCTTCCTTCTGGTATATTCATTACTATACAGTACATGGTTTCTACTTGTGTCACAGACACAAGAACACAGCCATAGCTGCATAAGCCTGTGGAAAAAAGCAGCTTCAATATTTGAGATTGTGAACATGTCGCTAGCTGTATCTGCCTCATTTATCTATAAGTGGTCCAGGAATTAAAGGCCTGTTAGGCTACATAAATTCTGTAAACTGTTTTTCCTGAGTTATTTTCAGTTCACAGTTCACGGTCTCATTTGAGAGAATTAATTCAGGGAAGCCTACTCACATGGTTACAGTATTTGAAGCCCAAGAGATGGTGCTGTCTTCGCATGCTGTGATCGTTTAGCCTTTGTATCAACATCTGGAAATGAAGCAATGGGCACATGCAAATATGCAGAGTATCAATTCAAAGTCCCAATAATTTGATCAATTAAAAAAAAAATAAAAAAAGAAATAGGAAGGTTTATAGTTATCTCAAGGCAGTGAAAGACTGGACAAAAAAAATTCATGAGAAATAACAAAAAAGTATTTTCAGATTACACTTATTACGGACAGAGACAAGAGATCATGTGTGAATTTTCAGTCCCACCAACAATGAAGAAAAAAAGTTGTCATAAATGAACTTGAATGGATTAACAAAGTAGAATTATTTCACTACAGTTCCTCATCAGATAGAGATATTCTACCATACTCACCATGACATGCTGCAAATATATACCAATACTTGCAGCCAGTGAGGCAAAATTTAAATGTACTTAGTCAAAATCCTGGAAAATTGGCAGCCAGGAAAGATTGAAGGAGTGATGAAGCAGCAGCTCCTCAAGGCTATTTCAGTCAAAGCACCTCATTCATAAATCTTGTGTTAATAACATGGCCCACATTATTACAACTAATTTTTAATAAAAAAAAAATATTATCTGTCAATTAATACTTTGGAAAATACTGTAATGCTTAATTTGTTTGGTACTACAAAAAAAAAAAAAAAAAAACAAACACACAAAACAAAAAAAAACCAAAAAAACAACAACAAAACACCTACCCCTGTAACTAAAAGCCAGCTGGCTGGGAAGAAAATGCTACAGGAAGGAAACAGTTACAAAATGACAATCTTGCTAAGCACTGAGCTTCCAATTAAAGGATGGAGATGAGGCAGCAGGATGCTGTGCTGGAAATGGTTCTGACCTAGTACAGTAGAACTGGATGCTAGTTACATCTGGTTTCAAAACTGACTGTTGAAAGTTGCCCACAGCTAACTTCTTTCCCTACTTTGCTTTATTCCTCTCAGACTTTTCCTACCTATATGGTTTCCTTCTCCTTGCTCGCACTCAACCTGCAACATTCTACTTCCTGGCTCCTGAAGTAGCTGCCAATATTTTGCCAGTACACCCTAGGGTGTGAAAGATAGAAAAAGGCCTATAGGCAACACTCACATTTCTGCATAAAGGAAGAAGAGGGAGAATAACCAAGAAGGTGGCAGGATGCTTTCTAGCATTGGACACGTGCTTTTGGAACCAATTTACCAGGCCTCCAGATTACATTTCAGCTCAAAAGAGAATGTAAAAGTATTCTTCAATATTTAAACATTAAATCTATCCAGTGTTGAACTACTGCTCTAGGTGGCAAACCCAACAAATTGGTGCATGCAGGTTTTCTCCCAAGGTTTTATCTTGCTAGGCAGTAGTTTGGGGAGTGGGGTGGGGGAAGGACCCTGGTAACAGATCAGCTGAAACCTTCCCGATCCAGGTGCTATGCTGGCTACTGCATCCTCACTGGCAGCACTTAAGTTTCCCAGCTGAGGAATTAAGCACAGAAAAGTAACCAACAGAGATTGCTGCCACTTATCACGGGGTTGGGCTGGCATTCAAAACAGAACAAAGGAGCTTATATTTTGGGTCAGATTCTCCCTTACTCTTAATGACCTGAATCTCTAGATCAAGACAACAACAACAACAACAAAAAAACAAACAAAAAAAAAAAAAAAAACCACAGAAATTAATCTTTGTTATGATTACAGCCCAAGCTACATTGTTCTTACGTGAACCCGAATGGTAAGGAATTAACAAATCTATAGGGAAATTTAACAGCAGCACCTGTCACCTGACTGATCTGTAGACAGGAATTAACGACTCTGAGAAGCTGCACCACAGGCACCACCATTTCCCGGCCGGGGTGAACTGAAGAGGCTCCGTGCATGACACGACACAACACGACGCGGCCCAGGCAAGAGCCAAGCGCCTGCACGCTGCAGCCGCCACAGCGGAGCGGCCGGGCCCCTCGCGCCCGCCGCTCCCCTCAGGGCCTCGCCTCAGCGCCCGCCAGGGGCGGGCGGCGCCGCTGATTGGCTGGCCGCTCTCGGTGGCGGGAAGGGCGGGGGGCGCGCGCCGCTAGCCGCCATTTCCCCGGCAGGGCCAGCGGCGGGGACCGCAGGGAGGGGCCGGCACAGCCGCTCCCGCCCGCAGCAGCCCGGCACTGTCAGGCTGCTTTCCGCTGTGCGCAGGCGAAAAACCCCAGCGAGATAACGGAGGGCAGCGCTATAAATACAGAGTATTCCCACTGCCTCCACAGTCGCAGTGGTACTCCACTGCATTAACTCTTTCATTAACATAAACAAGGGAAACTAAAAGTGACAGGGGCAAGGTGTTCAATCAATGCTGCTCTCTTTGAGAGAGGAATAGACTCCCCAGGGAGCAGAAGGGGCAGCAGGGAGAGGGACAGGCTGTCTTGCACCTCTGCAGCTTGCCATCAGGTTTCTATGCTAGCTCCAAAGCTACAGCACCCTTCCCAGAGTCACAACCCGGGTACTGTGCACACTTACGGCACACGTGTTACAGCAAAGCCTTGCAACCAACACCTGTGGTTGCAAAACGGTCACCCTTCAGTAGATGCCACTACTCTACAGCAGGTAGAGCAGTTAAAAAAGAAATTATGGAAACTGCTATCATAGTTCCAGCGACAAAGGCCGCTTTTCAGTGCAGGGGCATAACCTGGGTCCCAACGAGTAGGAGTGTGGAGCTGCGTATATAGGAACTGCGTATCACCTACCACGAGTTTGGCAAACACAGTGTCTCCCCCTCGATGGAATGACACACAGGAGAGGTCACCCCTCTGCCCAGGAAATCCTTACAGGGGAACATAAAGGAACTGCACCTGTATTTCACTTGGGAGACTAGAAAACTGTCAGAAGAGGAATTCATTTTCATGGTCAGTGTCAGCTGATTAAATTCTGTCCCTGCAGAGCCATTTGCTCATTCTCTAGCTAAGGGAAAAGTAAAGCTTTATTTCACACCTGAAAAAAATAGACACATCACAGCTGTAAAGTTCAGGAAGTTTGATTGTGCCTACAAAGCTGATTAAGCAACTGTGTCAGAGTGAATCTCAGATCTCTTGACACCCAGCCCAACTACTCCCTCTTCTAGACCACACTACCAAGGGACCTATCACTCACTGACTGATTTAAGAAACTTCCAAGCTTGCCACTACAGAAGGGCCTGGCTCTTTTCTAAGAGAGGAGCCCAAACAGCAAACTGCATGAGTAATGCTGCTTATACTGCTATGAAAATGTGAGAATTTCAGATGGTATCTTCCAGCAAGGAGCTGAATTGTTATCTCAGAATCCTTTGACAGCGAAACATGCTCCTTTCTGAGCCAGGCTTTGCAGGTACTCCTGTCTCAAAATACTCACACATGAGAAAAACTCTGAGGAGTTGGTTTACCCAATTTCCTTTTAGGACATAGCTTGTTAGAACAATTTCAGATTTTAAACAGCTCTGCATCAGATCTACAATTCTTCACAGAAGCAAGCTCGTCTGCCTCAGTATTTATCTACTGAAGAAGATTTTGCTCTTTCTTTTATCATCCCTCACAATGACTTTCAGCTACATTTCCTGCAGACACCTCTTGCATAACAAGTGTAGACAGCTACCCCTTCAGATCCTGTACCTCATCCTTTCCTGTTTACATTTCTTCTCAGAGAAAATGCCTGCCCATACTGTCACAATAGGATGTTTGGTCAAAAGACCTAGCCTTAAGCTGTGGCAGAGAGCTAGGATCCACAAATGTTCCTGACATGAGTGCATCTCTGAATTAGGCATATATTGCCCCAAAACAATAGCGCTTTGTTTAGGTATAGAAATGTTATGCTTCTTCAGTGCCATGTCAGCATCCTTCCTTTTTTCCCGCTATCACGTCAGAATCTCACTCTGGGCAGTAGGGTACTAGGAAAGAGCGGCTGTTAGGGAACCGAAGGATGGTCAAGTCCAGAAAGACAGGCTAGACACTTGCCTTCATATGGGATTGATACTCCCACACTTCAGCAATGCACAGAGCAGCACAGATGTAAGAGTTAAAGATGAACACACAAGACAAAACATATAACACTCCTACTGGGCCAGCTGGGAGGACCAAACTGAATGCTTCTGAGAGGCCTGAGAGCACTTCCTACAATCCTGGACTGGTGCCTCACAGCAGCTAGTTCTTTTCAGTGAAGGGTACACACACATGCATATATTACTTTACCTTTTTCTTTCCCTTTTTTGTTCTTTGGTTGGAGTTCCAGCCTACTGGAAAAGTATTGTACAATACCCCTGCTGCGCTACAAGTCTCCTTTTCGGTTCAATTAATGAGCCATAAATAACACGATGAAGGTGTCAACAAAGAGTGTAATTTATCATAACTTGTCAGAGGGGCGATTCTTAGGAGGAGAACGCTCATTCGCAGTCTGGCGTAACACACAAAGATTTATTCCTTGCCTAGTACCTCCCTCTACTCCCTCGGCCTGCCAAAATTTATCTTGTGCTGGAACCCTCACAGGTGTACCACTTTGACAAATATGCTGTGAAGTCTGGTATTCATCACAGGCAAGTCTTTGTTGGGAAGGAGGCAGCAAGAAATAAATTTGTTTTAGAAAGAAGGTGCTTGTGATTCAGTGTGCTCTGGGGTATGGGGAGAGGCAGACAGGCTCATTATTTTTAACCTCCCTGTGTCTGCAAGAGAAGAAAATGAGGTAATGTAGTTGATGTGACATTATAGTCCCTGACTTCATTACTTGCTGCATGGTTAAACAAGCACCTAGGTAATTACTACTACTGCAGTCTTACTTAGCTTCGTTTTCTCCTTACACTTGCCTCCAATAGGTAGGGCAACTGCTGTCTGCTAGTACATTTTATGGAGGGAATTCTTCTCATGGCCAAGTCCTTTACATAAATTAAGATTCACCAGCTCAAAGGCTGTTTTTATGAAGCCCAACTGGATATGAAACTACTAAACCCATTTTTGGATTCATGAGGCAGCACTGTAAGACAGTACACTGAGTAAGAGAAGATTCTCTAAAACATTAAGGTTCAGAAAGCAGATAGAGGCTATGCTGGGGTAAAAAGCCAAAACAATTAAATTGCTCCAGATTTACACCACTACCGCATTACACATCAAAGCATAACCTTAGATTAGTGTCTGTCTTGACAAACACAAAGTGCAACATTTACACGTCTGAAACTGACTCACAGATCCAAACTGGAAATTTTCAGCATGCAAGAATGAGGGCAAATTCAGCCTACACCTGAATTTGATGTCTACTAGAGAGTATGCTGGCTATAGAAGTCTGAAACAGTTATGAGGATTTATTATTGCCAACAACTACAGTTTGACATTCTGAATGCAAACCGGCCCAATTTTACCAGCACTGGGACTGAGCGTAGTTTGAAAGTAATTCCCTTTAGAGTACTAATACAAAAACCCTAAACTGTCATTTTGGAGTGCTAAATGCCTGCCAGTTTTCTAAGGGTGATACAGAAGGAGAAGCAGAAAGCTCAACAGTAGAACATCAAAAAAACAAACCAGAAATGACCCTGCTATAAAAGAATTATTTGCTGAAAGAAATAACAAGACCAAAGCATTTTACTCCTTGGTCTTTGGACTGACCAAATAATGTTTTGCCAATGAGAGAGAAGCCATTTAAGACAAGCTTGACAGTCATTGTATTTCTTGAGATTATTTCTGAGCACAGAGCTGATTACTTGGTATCTGGAAACTGCTAAGGATGGCTCACACAGATTTTAGCAATTTCTGAATAATTTACTTCCCTACCTGTTAAAATGGAAAAAGTGAGTCAAAAATTACAGTTTCTATGTGCACAGAATGCTGACTATTCATAACTAGTAAACAAGTCTGTTATGCCAGGTCTGTTGTACACATACACAAGTATCATCCTGTACTCTGAATAGACACACTTCTGCTTTTATGGCAAATCACAATTGGTATGTCCCCCAATCCTGAAAGTCATGCTAACACTAGGAATCAGTTTAGGACTTCATCAACCTAACCTATTATCCTACAGGTTTGACAAGTCAGTGGGCTCCACCATTCGCCCTATTTTTCAGCCTCTCTGAAGGGGTCTCTTTAGGGCATGCAGCTTGCAAGCAGAGGCCCTTCCTCATCAAAACTGTCAGTTTCTTTTAAGCACTGAAAACGTTATTATTTAATACAGTTCTGTTAATTTTGTGCATTTGAGGTTGACCTAGTGCTACCACAGCACTTCTCATAAAAAAAGAAAATGAGCTTTGTAGTGGCTGTAAATCCAAGCACAGAGAAGGACACAGGCAGCCTGGAATTGTACACTTCAAGAAACTTTCATCTGCCTTTTTTTTTTTTTTTTTTTATGAAAAAGAGAGATGCTTTGGAACTTGGAACTGACAGTCTCCTGATTGAAGAAATACCTGATTAGCATAACAGCAGCAACAGCTAAACAAATTAACTGCTGTAGGGTCACAGTGGCCTCCCACTGACACATACCCAGGCAAGCATTTGTTTTGTTTTCCTTTGTTCTAAAGGTTGCCCTGGTCTGTTCAAGTCTCCACTCCCTCACATCATTTACTACTGGTTTCCTACCTGACAGATACTGCAGAAGTTGTTCCACATTAGAAATACTTTTAAAAGCAATTACTTCTAAGATGTTTGGATGTAGCTCATGGTATCACTTGGCAGACAGAGTTTCTGGGGAAAAATTGCTTTCAGTGACACAGCAAGGGCATCAGCTGCTTACACACCCCTGATAATTCAGCGCTAGGCTGTTTTCACCTCAGTCCATGTAATAATTGCGCATGGCAAATACAGTCCTTGTTAGCATGAGAACATGATGTAGGATCCTGAGCAAGCAGTTCTAGAGAAAGCAAAAAAAACTTAAAAATCCTTCATGGCAAACAGGTCCAAGACTCAATCTCTGCAAATATATCTGGATTTGCACTATACATATGAAGTATATGTATATACGTGTATGAATAAATGCGAAGGATATGTACAAATGTCTTTAACTGGAAAAAAAAATAATCAGTGTTCTAAGAAAACCTTTTCCATCAAATCATGGCAACTCTTAGCCCCTTGTCAAACATAATAAAGGGGAATACATGCACAACACATGCGGGGCTTCGAGCTCAGCTTGCTTGACACTGCTCTGGAGGTGGGTGGCAGAACTAGCTTTAGGCCACTTTTCTGTTTTTCCTGATTGTGGTGCTGACTGAAGTCCAAACTGACTCTTGCCAGAAGTTACAGTTGTGGCTGACATGAAAACAAGAAACGTATTTCATGAAGAGTTGGAAAATACTTTCCATTCAGTACTGGAAGAAAGATAAAAGCCTTGGGAATTTTGCAAAAGTGCTATCTTAGAATAGTTAACAGTCTAGTAGCTGAAGCAGTTACCTGAGACAAGGGTGTCAAATCAGGTAGAACTCGGATTTGAACTTCACCATCCTGCATCCTAAATTAGTTCTCTAATGGCTAAAAGATAGAGAATGAATTGCCATATATATTTGTCCCAATGAATGATGAATTGTTATTTCAAATGAGATATCCCCAAAGTGAGACTGAGACATAACAGAACTTGTGCTGATTTAAGCACACCTGTCTCTCCCACACCCCAGAAATCTCGCTGGCCATCCTTCTCAGGTGACAGGATCCTTCCTTCCTTCCTTTCTGGTTGCGCAGCAGTGAATATTCCATGTGGAAATACTCAAATTCCAATTTTAGGCAACGGATGGGGCATTTTAGTTTAGACAAAATCTGCACTGCAGGGTCCAAACTGAAAAGCTTTTAAAGTGGGTTTTTCTTGCACCTGTAATTTTTTTCAAGTGTACTAAGAAAGCTAAAATGCATGAGGAATGTATTAAGAAAGCTAAATGGTATTTACCAACAGAAATCTTTTTATCAGAACACAGGTTATGACGTGAAGTCAGTGCCTGGCAATCAGATGTTGTGTGTTATCTTAGAATAACATTCTAGGTACATTAACCTGTTAAAAATAAAATCACATTTGCAAGAAAAAATAATGTACATTTATAGTCATTTAGTTATGTATATGCACATGACAGGTAATTTTCTAAAAGCTCAAACTAGCTCCTGTACACATCGCTCGTTTTTGTTTTGAGCTCTGCGTATTTGAACTTATCTTCTGACTTCAACACAGCACGGGCAAATACATTTACTTGTAAAACAAAGCCAGACCTGTTTGGAGGTGGACACAATAATCAATCCTCTTGCCACAGAGGCAGTAAGTGTTCATTTACCATTATATGACCTGTAACAATACATATTATGTCTTTTGCCAGCAGGAGCCTTGCCAGCTGCAGTATACCACAACTTTGTCAGCAATCAGTCACAACCATCCTTTGCAACCTTTTGTTTGCTGTTCATTAAGGTGAATTTATAACAGCGGGATGGAAGATTTTCTGGAGGCCATCCTTCAGTTCTAAGTGGTAATGTTGATGCTGCTTCAAGTCAGCACTTTCCATTACACAGCCCTATAGACTTTCTCTCTTGTATTTCCACTCCTGGCTCAATTTTGTGCAGTCTGAAGGCAGCAGCCCTTCCTCTGAGCAGGAAGGAAACTCTCTCTCTTCTCAGAGCCTGCATTTTCTATGGCTGTCATATCCAAAAAGGCCTCGAGAGAACACTAAACTGGTTTGTAGTACTGTAAGGGAGCTTACTAAATTGAATAAGGGAAGTTACTAAATTGAGACTGAGAAGATATATATGCAGGAGATCACAAATTACTCCTTCAGTACTGGAGGCCTGATTCCCCATACATGATGCTAGCAGAGCTGGCAGATATTTCTACAAAATTTCAATAACTGTTTAACAACTTAATTCCCATCTAATTACTAATAGATTTAATACATTAGAAAATGTAATTTTTTTTTTCTTTGTAATACTATTAACCCTGTTCAAAGTTTGATGACAGAGAGGATCCACTAATCATGCCATCAATATCCAAATGTCTGTGGTCTGTAACCTATATACAGCTGTGGGAAATCTATCAGCTGCTACGCTAATTACTTCTTGCATGTAGGAACTATCAGCTGCAAGTTTCAAATATATTGTGCACCTTCAGAAAATAGATGGATGTATGTTTCTGTACGATTATAAACTGCCAATAATCAAGATGCTTTGTGCCGACCATCAATGTCCGTTTGTGACAGAAATACAAGGGAGTTGGACTTGATGCTTAGTTTAGTTCTGTAACAATCTGAATATATGCTATTTTTCAAACAAATTTACGAATTTGTTTCTTTATATAGAGTATGCTGTATACTCTACCTCACTTTACCTGGGCCTCTTTCAATCATTAACAAAAGAAGCAAGACAGGCAAATAGCACTGATTTGGGCTATGTTGCATCACAATGTTTGCTTCTGACAACTAATTACAATAATACAGTTGAGACTATGTCCATTCCTGTATTCACAAGACTCATCTATAAATTACAGCTACTGTAGAAAGCTGTGCTGTAATTCCAACAAGCCACTTAATCATAACTGCTCATTTACTATAATTTGAAAAAAACATAAGAAGGTTTGGAATCTACAGAGTTTTGCTATAACTAAAGTGCTCAGGCAAATGAATACTACTCTAAAGGCTCTAAAAATACTAAATATTGCAAAACCAATCCATCTTAAGCCACTAATACAACCTTGGCATTATTACTTTCTTGATGGTATTTACATTTTTAATGATTTGAAGAGTTCAATAGATTTTCTTACACTTTTTATATAATCAATTAATATAATTATTTTAAATTCATGAAAAGTGTTTTCAATTATTTTATTGTCTCATTTAACATCTATTAAACATGCTTTTCTGAGGTAACAACTTTGTCTAATCTCACAATCGTGTCACAAAATGATTTTAATTTGATTTTGCTTTTAAGAGTGTGTAAATGAATACTTCAGCTCAAGGTTTTGGGGTTTTTTGTTTGGTCAGTTTGGTTTTGGTTGGGCTTTTTTCCACTTTTCTCTCCCAAGTGATGATAGTCAAGGATCAGCCTTGGGTATTTTACTTACAAATCCATCTTCTTCACAAAGCACAGAACCAGGTCATGGTCACTTGCTTTCTTCTAGCCACCTCATCAGTCCAGTGTTAACTGGACACCTAAATCTTTTATTTTCCTACTCTCAGCAATGCCTTGTAGAGAGCTGGGGAAGTACCTAGTCCCCCACAATCCTTGCTTGTCTGAGCTCACTGCAGTCTGATCAAGGCAGAATGCTGTGCTGGCAGGGAACAATGCTTGTGGTGGTAAAGGAGCTCTCCCTATATTTTCCCCCTAGCATTACTGAGAAAAGACAGTTGCTTAGAAATTGAAAGTATCAAGACCCACCTTCATTTAGTAATGTGGCATTTACAAGTGGAAATGCTACACAATAAAAGCCTGCGTGTTACATACAGACACATAGTAAAAGTGCAGTACTAAAGCCCATTTGATTTTTTTCACCTTCGTGTTTTACAGTTAGGGAGCCCATCTCAATTATCATTGAGGTCAAGAGCCTAGTTCCCCAAAAGGAGTGTTTCAAGCTAACATATATCATGTATTTTTCAGTCCTTCTAATTTATGGATGATGATGCCAGTATTAATACTAAATGCTGAATTCTTTTAATGAGTAATCATCTGTGAAAGATTTCTTGCATAAACATTGTATTGAAAGTGATTTCCTAAAGACAGTTTCCCTAGACTGTCCAAGGAAGGAAAAAGGCATGTTTTTCCCTAAATGACATCTAGGGTACCAAGCAGGAGGGGAAAAAAAAAAAAAAAAAAAAAAAGCTAGCAGAGGAACATATTTAAATGATTTAAATGATTAGTCCTGAGAAGCAACACACAGGTATGTTACCTTAAGGACTACTGGCAATATAATGAGTGCAGTGATGGATGGAACAAGGATGGTTCAGGGCTCCCAGAACTGAAGACTGAAAAGTCCATTGAAGGTAATGGGCAAAACCAGGCTGACAGGACTTATTTTATTTTGAGGAGACACTCTGAGGTCAAATGTCTTAACCTAGCTTTGTCGTGGACAGATCTATACAACTGACCTATCCTAATATTATCAGTAGAAAACAGTAAAGAGACCAAAACCAGACATGTAGTCCCTTGCACATGAATTATGTGCCAGTCCTATACCAGCTTACAGGGCTATTTAAGCACAGAGGAGCCTTCACCAGTTTCAGTTAGATCACTAAGAAACATATATAGAAAGACCTGTGGAAAGGTCAGAAGGCAGTTTCCAGCTACCTAAGCCTAAACATATTAGGATGACAACAGTTCTCTGGGGAAGAAAGAAATATTGGCACACTAAGAGGCTGTGGCTTTGCCAGTTGGACCAAGTCTTCTACTGGTATTGTTTCTGGAAAAAGTCAGTTACTACTAGCAGTATTTCACAATAAGGGAAAGACTTTGCAAACAGTCTAAAGATGGGAGGGGTCACAAGCAGTGTGAATGAAGATGAGAATTCAAGTGATCTCAAATTGCAGAGCGATATAAAACAAACGATAATTCAGCAAGGACAAAGGCAAACCGCACTGCTTGGGTGGTATAAACGACTGCATGCAACATGGGGAAAGGACTGGGTGGGAACTCTTCAGGAGAGGATCTGATGCTTCCAAGCATCTGAAAGACAGACACTGCACAGCTGGAAAGAGCTCAGAGGAGAGGAGTGGGTAATATGGATGTAAGGAAATGCTGAAAAAGCTATTTGATTTATGGTCTAGATACCAGAAGACTGAGCAGGTATTACAGGAGTCTCCATATAACTGAAAGCTTGCCAAAAAGAGGAGGCATCACATTTTTCTCCCCAACTCCTGAGAATAGCACTGAAAGTAGTGAGCTTAAACTGCAACAAAGCAGGTTAAATCAGATGTCACCAATACTTGACATGGATTACCTGAGCAGTTACAGAACATCCATCTTTGGAGTTAAGGTGGGCACACTTCTGAGTCAGGAATGCTCTCCAGACAAAGCTCCTACCTTCAGGCACAGGAATAGTGAGGATGACCTCTCAAGGTACCTCCCAAGCCTATTCACTTTGACCTTTTGTGTTTGCCACAGAAAACAACACTAGAGAGAGTAATAAGCTACAAATAATGCTCAAGTCACTGCATCCAGATACATGGCTTATTAGAATATAAATGACTTTGATAAGTATCTCAGGGTTCAAAACAAACAACAGAGGTGGTGTTCTCTCAACCACTGACTATTAAAACCAAGCGAAGCAAGCAAGTGCTCTATATCTTGGAAAAAAAATATTAATTAACAGCATGGCCTTCCAGCCATGTGCAGGACCAATTACTCAATTATCCATGGCCAACTGTTAGCTAACAGTATTTCCTGTCTTACTACATGAAGTACCACAAACTTCATTTGCTATAATGCTTACTTCTCCATTGTTTCCTCCTCACTCCATCATGCATCAGTTGTAGCTCTTCAAATTTCTACTCCAGTGTAATTCACCACAAAGAGTATTATAGAGACCAAAATAACTGTTAACAACATGACAGTAACAAAGTTCCCATACACTTACAAACCATGCAGATATAAACCAGACAGAACATCTATACAGTAGATGTGGAATTCATTTTCCAACTGAGAAGTATCTCTATCCATGGTGTAAATAAACAAACCAGAACCCTGTTAATTTTTACAAGCCCAAGGAGTGAAAATGTTGTACCAAGGCTCTCCTACATTCTTTCTTCAAGCAAATTCACTATGATTGGCACATGAGGATAACCTTCCCTTGATATGTGGGGGCTACAGCTTTTGGAGCTGCATTTCAAGCCAGTGGCATCATCAGCTTCTGAGTGACCATGATGTGTCCTGTAATGATGGGAAAGAAAATCTTAAAATAGAAGAGGGTTTGTTAAATTCTGTTTAACTGTCAAAGGTGCTATGAAAGCTAAATACAGTATTTTTGAAGTACTTCTTAAGCCAAGGACAAGAGCAGTCAACATTTCCAAATACACCCTTATCATTTTTGCAAGTACTCTTTTTTTATGAGCTTGAGTCCCACAGAAAATCAATGGGACTTGGTGCTTGTCTGCACAGCCTCATTCAAGTCAAGTTAAATCAAATTAACTAAAGTGAAAATTACTATGTATTGAAGATCATTAGATTCTTTGAAAGACTCCTCATTCAGAAGCAAAGTGGCTTTCGTTAGTTCTCATTTTAATTCGTTTTGGAAGTGCTGTAGTGTTGATTTTGGCAAAACATCAGCCTTCAGACTATTTGTCCCAAAAGCACAAAGACTCAGATTAGAACCAAAAGAAATCAGAATAGAGGTTCACAAAGCTTTTAGAAAAAGCAAACAAATATTGAAAACAGTGATTTAATCGAAGACAACATGGCAATTACTAGCAAGATTGTTTTCCCTGGCTGATATAACACCCACACATACCTCCAGCCCCCAAATAATTATTTCACCTGCAGTAGGTTTGGAATAAAAGCAAAAAACAAAACAAAACAAAACAAAAAAAACACCCACCTGAATTTCTCCCTCTGTTTATGTCCTGAATATAAATTCTGCCACATGCAACTACGTTTATTATTGCAGAGCTGGATCTTCAAGTCCTGAATATATGACAGTGTTTTCGGCCTGAGAACTCAAGCGGCACCCAAAGGAAGGCAGGCAATGATGGTAGGCTGGGGTGATGGTATAAGTGATGTTTGAAGTAACAGCAAGATGTAGTCACTAAATGACCAAATGAGCTTCTACTATGGGTATTTGCATTGCTGGGGTATTGTAGTCTTGTCAGGATGACAACCCTGCTTCTCTGGGCAACAAAAACAAGCAGAAGAATCAATGTCCCTGTCCCAAGGAGCTGATAGCCGTGGAGGGGGGAAGAGGAGAGGCAAAAGCCTTTACTTGCTGGTGTAGAATCAGACAAATAGGACTGGAAGGGATCTCAAGGTCATGTCATCTGCATCAAGCCCCAGGTAGGGATCCACAATACCTGTGTCCTTCAGAGAGATGTGTGACTGCCCTGCCCTTACCTGCTTCTAGCAATAAGGATGCCAGAGCCTCTCCAAGCAATCTATTCTTATACTTCTGAGAAGTATAGGAATAAGAAATATCTTAAGTGTCTTGCTTAATACTTCCTTGCTGCACTTAAGTGAAAGATCCACCTCTTATAGGTAGACTACAGGAACCTTACAACTGGATTTCAAGACAATTTTCTTTTCAATCCTCTTCAGAGAGAAACAACAATAAATACAAAAATTTCAAACGTTCAAAGGAAAACATTTTATTTCTAACTTTCTTCAAAACAAATAGTCAGGTAGGACCAGCTGATTGACTAAGCAGTGAGTTGAAGGGAAACACTGGGTAAATTCTATATCTTACATTAAACATGATTTTTACTGCACCAGACAATATGAAAATACACAGTAGGAAAATGTAGCCCACCAACTGTGGGTCACAATGCTAACAGCACTTTAAATATTGATACTTTTAAAGCCAAGGTAAATTAAACAGCAGGTATTATTGCATGAAAGTGAGAAATGTTTCCTTGTAAATCTCGCATTCCACAGAAAGAACCAGAAAAGAAATTTCCATTGTGCTCTGAAACTGTATATCTTAGTATACAATGCCAATCCTCAAACCAGTGGCCAGCATAGTAAAATCGACCGGGTCCCAGGGCTCTGTTTTGCCAACAGGCATTGCAGCATAGAAGTATTCCTTTTTTTAATGGGGTTGCCATCACATAGCAAAGTCTCATGCTCCTGGGAATTCAGAAGGAGCTAAGATCAGCCCACTTTGTTAGTACATAAGCTATTTTTAATTATTTTGCTTTGTACCAAAGCCATCTGAGTTAAAACACATTATATTAATGATGTTGATGAAAATAATGACCTTATTTTCCTTAAAGATTGCAACTAAACTGAATAACATGACATAACAGATTTTTCAAATATGACCTCTCAGTCTACACGCACAATCTGCAGTATCTTTAGATGCCAAAATCCTTAAGCTCAAATACGTATCACACATGGGAAAGATACAGAAATCTTGTTTCACAGCTACTTGACTATTACTTTGAAAAACAAATCATCACAAAAACAATCAGTACTAATTTAACATTCACGTAATTCAAGTTTTGTGTCTATCTAAAGCATGGCTATCTGTGACACTGCCTTGCTGCTTTATTATCTCTGTCTAAATGTGTCACACTGATGTATCTATTGTGCTGTTTTGTTCCATTACACCTGAGCCATTATTTCACTTCTTAGTTAGTGGGGATGAAGAAAACTCTACCCACTATTCAAACAAAAAAACAACCCCACAACCCAGGAGCCTCAAAGCTGAATTTCAAGGTAAGTCTTTTTATGTTCCTCCCCAGAAGGAAAGAGGAGGCAGAAATATTCAGTGAAATACATGCGACAGAACGGAACGCAGAAAAATCCCCCACAGCTAACATTAATAAAGGAGCAGAGATGTGGAAAGAAGAAAAAAAATCCAAACTAAAACAACATTTAAAATATATTATATGGAGTGGTGGCTCATTTTGCCAGAGAATAATTCAAAAGGATGTTTTTGTTCCTGCTGTCCTACCTCTGGTTCTTTGCCTGGGCCCTCCTTTAAGTAGAAAAACATGGCAATATTTTTAGCTGACCCACCCTGAGGGAGAAGAGACTGATTCCTGCAAAGTTGTCCATTCTCAATTTTTTTTTCTTTCCCAGCAATTTTGCTATCCATTCATTATATATCACAGCAACAAGATCTTCCTTAGGTATCAGCAGATTTTCTAAGAATTCTTTTTTGATTCTTCTTTGCTAAAGATTCTGAATGGGAAGTTGCAGCTTTGAAAAGAGATTTGCATGCACCACTATAAAACACAGCACTTCCTTACGGCTGTAAGGCTCACAGTGGGGTAGAAAAGACTATTACTCAGTAAGCAAGCATGCAGCTTTCAGATCTGATTCAATGCTAAAAAGCAGTAAAATACTTTAGGTTTTCTTATGTGAAAAAGTCCCTGAAAATGTGATGTCTAAAAAAGGTAAAAGCAAAGCCTGAGCAAGTCACAACATTTAAATTCTTCTGTAATCATCACCAGTTCGGCAGGGCTCTGAAGGCAGAGATCTGCGCAGTTCAGAATAACATGGGTGATCACAGATTTGATGGCACAGTGAGGCCTAAATTATGTAGCAGCAAAAATAACCAGGATACTTTTACAGTTTGTCAACAGCAAGTTACTAATTTATGCTTTTTTCCAGTTGGACACTCTGTATTCCAATTTTTAAAAAAGAATCAGTTCTGTTCAGCTATAACTTTTTTCTTCCTCTGCTTATATTTGGAGGCCATTATTTAGTTTTTTATTTTTGATAATAAAGCCTGCAGATATCACTGTTCAAGTTAATAAAATCTCAATATGCCCACCACAAATGTAGAAGTCTGACTTTTTCTTTGTTGACTAGGGAATGAGCTGGCAAACCTAAAAGCTTAAGCCAAGCTTTTAAGATTTTTCTGATTCCTCTCTCTCATTCCCACCCCCCTGCCCCACCCCCGTTAAATCTTGGAGTAAAAGAAGATTAGCACAGATGGATGAAAATATTTTTTCCACTTCAGCATTTGCTGTCACTATCCAGTGCTAAGCAGGTTCTCATATGGTGTCACTGGAAAGATGGAAATTCCTACACTTCTCTTAAATATAATCACCTTTCCACAGAGAAGGAAAAAAAAAAAAAAAAAAAGAGAAACTGGCTGTTTATTTTGCCTGAGTTTCCTGTGATTTATCCAACAGGAGAACCTGTAAACACAGTAACATCTCAAATTGATGCCTTGCCTTTTATGAAAGTTCAGCTGGCTTCTCCTGCACCACACCACACCAATCTGTTTCTGGCTCACTGTGCCCAGTCATTAAATTGACCTGGACCCAGGAAAGATGAAAATATGCAGACTTACTTAAAGTAATCCCCCTTGCTGAGCATGCAGGCACATGGCTGGATTAACCGGGGAGGGGAGCGCGGGGGGGTGACTGCAGCAACGGGGAGGCCCTCAGGAACGGCTGGCCACCTCTCCTGGTGCCGCCGCAGGCCCGTGGGAACCCGCGCGGCACCGAGCCGGGCCCCCCAACTCCCAGCCACTCGGGGCTGCACCCCCATTCACACCTGCCTTCATTAAGTGCCCGTGATCCAACACACCCTCATAGGCATCCGAGTCCCGCACTGCCATAGTCAAACCGGCCATTTACCATGAGTAACTGGAGGGGGAAAGGGGGAAGAAATTAGCATGATACTTTTACACGTTGCAAACCTTATAACATCAAATAAATATAAACTAAGATGTAAACAAACACTTCGATGCCCGAGTGTTAACTTAGAAAAGAATCAGCTTGCCAATGACTTCATATTCCTAATAAATATTCAGATTACAATTGGATTCAGTCACAAGTGATCACCCACGCTTTTGTAAATAAGTGGTCACACTAAAGATTTTAATGTAACAGCATTAAATGTCTTCAAACTGCCCTTGTCTCCAACAGTGGAAATACAAGTAGCTGCTTAGGCAGTCACATGAGGATAAATTGCTATTATCATAAACAGCCAATGTTAAGTTGTACCTTTGTTATTTAATGCGATTTGAAAATAATATTTTACTTAATAAATATAGTATAATTAAGTCCGATCAGTAACCATGTTTCCTTTCAGTTGGAAAAGAGACATTTTAATTACCAACAGTTCTACATAAAGAGAGAGAAATCCACTTCAGAAATCTCTGCATCTGATCTAAACTAGCTTTGTCATTCATAATGAGGATATTTTCAGTTTTGAAGCCTGTGGATTATCTGAAAAAACAAAATGAAAAAGCCCATGTTACTCAGCAGCTCTGCAGGCCACCAGCACATGTGGATACTATGATGTTCTGTATCTTCCCTTCCACTGCTCCTCTTGTAATACTGTTCCATTCATTCCTTACAGCCCATCCCTTCTGGCTCTGTAGCCCCTCAATCTGCTTGGATTTCACATGGGCTGAGAATCATCGGACTTTTTTTTTTTTAAACAGATTCAGACTATTATCAAGGCAGAGGTTATATTTTTTCATCTGTATAAAATCTATGCAGCTTGTATTCTTTTTATATTATAGAATACATATACATATATACACACACACCCCGAAACTTCACTGGGATCCCCCCAGTCTCAGCCATTGACATACATCATGCTTGGATTTGCTAAAACATTCTGACTGTTAGAGACAGAGTAAGAAATTCTTCCTATATCCTTCACCCTTTCTTATCAAGGCCAAAGCTGATTTTTAAAGGCATCCAGAGCAATCATCTAAATCAAGGTTCAATTCAAATATGTTTGGAAGCACTCTGTTCAGCAGGTACCTCAAAAATCAATCTTGAACTGCAGAGAAGTCTAGGAGTCCTGTCTGTTCCTGCACAATAGCATCTGCAACGGAAGATCAGAGTTGAAGTGCACAATTGCTCCAAAGTACAGGCAAGATCCACCTTTTGCTCTGAATGACACCATGAAAGAGGTTTGAAAACAGTGCGTGAGAAGTGTGGGTAAAGGTATTGTCAAGAAGCCATTGACACAAACTTCTCTGGAAATAGAGAGGTCCCTTAGCCCTCGGCCTTAAGGAACAGGCTCTCCTGGTCTTCATCTTTTATCATCTAAAAAAATGTTGACATTAAAACTAACTTAAACAAAAAGAATGCTCATGGACTGCCAAGCCTATCTGTCTTGGCAACACAGCCTGAGAACAGTTGTTCCTACAACACCTTGATGCCAGCTTAGGAAGAGCTACATATTTACACAGAACTGGATTCTGGATCTCAACAAGCTGAACATCTTTTAACAGCCCAGCTAATTACAAAGAGCCAAATATTGTGGGACTGACTGAAATTCAGTGTTTTTCACATGGAAGTATTCCCTAATCCTGGCAATCAGAAATTAGCTATGGTAAATTAGTTCCCCCCTAAGTTAAACACAAAAAAGATCAGAGACAATAACCCATTAGGGTAGGAAGTATCTGTAGGCAGTAAATTTTACAAGCACTTTGCTGGATATTGTATGTTTCTCTCAAAACATCTCTCACATATTTACAAATCACAGAACGTATTTAAAAATATGTTTTAAATTATAACAGGAAGTTCCGAAAAATCTCATTTTTGCATCTAGAGTTCAGTATTTACTTCGCTTGCTTACTATATTGAATGTATTGAGTCATAAAACACTAGTTAGGTTAAAGAGAAGTCATACAGAATTCTCTTTTGGTTACACTTCTAATACTGGTCATTTGGAAAAGTCTCATTTGAATTTCCTGGACTATAAAGTATCACTGCTTTCCAAGATCTGAAAAGATAACAGAATGGCTGGTTTCTGGAAGCTCAATTACAATCTTTCTTTGAATGTCAAGCCATTTAACTATATTTTAGTTATTTCAAGATTTAGTGTATTTAAATGATTATGGGACTAGTGTATTGTCTGTTTTAAAAAGGAAAACTGGGTTATAGTTTGTATATTTATGAAATGAAGATCGAAAGCATGAAAGAACCAATATTCAGATTTCAGTAGATAGTATACATGATACTAGTCCAAATGTACAAGAGACTTCTAAGAGTGTTCACAAAACTGATGTAGTTTTTAAAGATCAAAGTTATGGTAAAAACACAATCAAACTAATTAGTTACAACTGAACCTCTACAGTGGCAATTTTTCTGTGATCTCTTATACTCTTTCTCACCAATGTATTTATATGTAAAGCCACAACAAACAAATATATGAGAAATCAACATGCTCAGCATAAGTCTGCAGAAAGTTTTGCATTTCTACATTTCTATACTTTGTGTAACAATAATAAAAACACAGGTTTAGTCATTTATAGATATTAGTAATGGGAAGAACTCTGAATCTGCATCTGAACCCCCTGTTACCTTTGGACTACTACTGGATGATGAACTGTGCCCTGGGTGCCAGGTGCCCACCAAAGCCGCTCTGTTACTCCCCTCCTCAGCTGGACAGGGGAGAAAAAAATATAACAAAAGGCTCATGAGCCGAGCTAAGGACAGGGAGAGATCATTCTTCAATTGCTGTCATGGGCAAAACAGACTCAACTCAGGGAAATTAATTTATTGCAAATCAAATCAGAGTAGGATAATGAGAAATAAAACCAAATCTTAAAAAGCACCTTGCCCCCACCCCTCCCTTCTTTCTGGGCTCAACGTTACTCCTGATTTTCTCTACCTCCTCTCCCTGCCAGCAGCACAGGAGGATGGGGAATGGGGGTTTCCATCAGTTCATCACACATTTCTGATGCTCCTTCCTCCTCAGGGGAGGACTCCTCACACTCTTCCCCTGCTCCAGCATGGGGTCCCTCCCATGAACTTCTCCAGCGTGGGTCCTTCCCACAGGCTGAAGTTCTTCACAGACTGCTCCAGCGTGGGCTCCTCTGTCCATGGGCCCACAGGTCCTGCCAGGAGCCTATTCCAGCACAGGCTTCTCACAGGGTCACAGCCTCCTTCGGGCACATGCCCCTGCTCCGCCGTGGGGTCCTCCACGGGTTGTGGGTGGATATCTGCTCCACCGTGGAGCTCCATGGGCTGCAGGAGGACAGCCTGCCTCGCCACGGTCTTCACCAGGGACTGCAGGGGAATCTCTGCTCCGGCGGCTGGAGCACCTCCTGCCCCCCTTCTTCACTGACCCTGGGGTCCGCAGAGTTGCTCCTCTCTCATATTCTCACTCCTCTCTATGTTACCCCAGAGGCGCTGCCACCGTCGCTGATGGGCTCGGCCTTGGCCAGCGGCGGCTCTGACTTGGAGCCGGCTGGCGTTGGCTCTGTCGGACATGGGGGAGCTTCTGGCAGCTTCTCACAGAAGCCACCCCACTACCAAACCCTTGCCACGCAAACCCAATACATAAGCAAATAACATTTAAACAATCTTCCAAAAAGACTTTCCAGCAATACTATCAAGAATTGAAAGTTCCCCTTCTGCCACTGTTCCAGCTGACATCCTGACCACAGAACAGTGGGATTACAGAGTTGCATACTGTTTGGCAGAATCTGTTTTCTGAAAGAGAAGGGGGAGAAAAATATTCACTACACTTACTTTCTCCCATAAATGTTAATTTCCCATGTGTTTGGTAAAAGCATGTGCTTGAACAAGTCATGTGCTAGAATGTTGACATGAACAATTCTACAGCATACCTCTACTATACAAGTTATTTTTAATATCAGAAGAAAAAGAAAAAGCTTTTCCCAGAGAATGCTACATTCTCAAAGGCAGTTCAAGGTCACATTCCTTGTATTGTATTTATTGTCACATAGTTTCTTATTATTTAATATAACAATTCAGTATCGACTTAAGATACATCATCCTCAGAGGCTCTGAAAAGAACTCTATCCTCTGAGGTAAGAAAGGGTAAATAATCCTATTTACAGCCAGACTTCCAAAAGTCTTTAGCCTATTCCTGGGTCAGATGACTAGACTACAGTGCTTCAAGTTCTTCCTCCAGATTTTACATGTTTAAGTAAATAGAAAAGACTGTTCCATTGAGCACACTCCTTCAGCCTGTAATCAGACAGCCTTATTACTGCTAGGGAAGTTTAAGTGACACTATAAATAGAGGTAGATTTTATGCTTACTTTGTACATAAAACACTGTAGGTTCTACTAAAAGGAGGTACATAAGAAATAATACCTTTTATTTGATAGTTTGCACAAGAGATAATTTTCAAAGGTCTTTGCAGCATAATTGGTGTTATTCTATTGTAACTTTCACTATATCCATTTCCTACCAAAGAAGGTAATGTCTCATAATGATGAGAACCCTGTACATCCCAACACAGAAGAAACAAGTGCAAGAAGAAAGTGGACTCCACCATGGAAGCAAACAGTGCCTGAATTTCAGGGACCCTTCTTTGCTGTTAAGTAATACAGCAGCCTGGCAGACACTACTTCAGCTTTTATGGATTCAGCCATCTGGTCAGGGCAGACAACCCATAAGAAAGTTTGAGGAGTCAAGATCAAGTCTAAGATGCTATCTGATGCCACCACACCTGAAGTGATCAAAATAATATGAACAAAAAGGAATTATTGACCACCTTTGAGTCCCAGCTTTCATGAATGGACTGAAACTGATTTTTCAAAGAGACTCAGACAAGTAATTCCCCCGGCATCTAGTACGAATCTTTTCCAGTAATCAGGGCTGTAATAAGAACAGGGTGTTCTCTTCAAGGCTCTATCAAAAAGAGCCAAATGCCTGCCTTTCTGGAGGCCCGATCCAAACCCAGCTGGGCATGTCCCTTCGCCCCGCGCCAAGACCAGACAGAAGTACTTTTTGTTAGGCTGGTGCCACTCCCCTGCCCCGCAGGCAGCAGGATCCCCAGGGAAGCGACGGAGGGGTGCCCACCAGATACCACCACAGCTCACTGCAACTCTGCAAATGCTACTGTCAAGGCCCTCCCTTAAACATAAAAACTTCAGAAGCACATGTTCTCCCACATACACTCCAAACCATTGTTCATTTACATTTTAAGTCAACTTTCATCTACTTATGTGATACAACAGCTTCCTTTATTACCTTGGTATTATGATACAGAACCATAGAATGACTTGAGTTGAAAGGAACCTTAAAGACCATCGAGTCCCATCCCCGTTGCCATGCGCAGGGAAAGAAGAACCTGTCCTGGGTGGGCTTGAACCACCAGCCTTTTGGCTATGGTTCATCATTTCTGTTAACAATTGCTTGCAAGCCATGTTATATTCATTATGTGTTCTGGCTGGCTAATAATTTAATCACTAATAGCCAGTAAATAAGTGATTTTCCCACTATTGCAACGTTCTATCAACAAGTTATAAAAATAGCAAAGAAACCGAAACACAAGTTAGACTGCCAAGCACATACTTAGGAGTGGGAATAACTCCAGATTGAGATCCTTACTGACTAATACATGCTCATTCAGAAAATTAACAGTTTTCAGGATCACCTTAATTAGAAAATTGTTTAAAATACAATCTCTCAAGAAGAATTTCACTTTACTGAAGAAATCAAATGTTTTTTTCCTCTTTAAATGTAAGCAATCATTACCAATTTTGTGTAGAATAGTTCAGTTTTTAGCTGATGAAAACTCTTAGAAGGACCACCTCATTAACTACTTAACCACAGAAAAACAAAATCACAAGAAATCCTGTTACTTAACAGATATCCTTACTAGAAAATTGTTGGCTATTGAGTGCATCCTATAATACTGAGCTGTATTTCAAAACTCATAAGTCTTTTGGGTTGAAACACTGTGATTTTAGGACTTTTGTCAATAAAAACATCACCTGGGAGCCATCCCTCTACATATCTACTACTGACTTCAAACATCTGTGACAAAAAATGCAATTGTTTATTACTTAACAGACACGGTGAGTGTGTGTGTTTACATCAAGGCTGCCTAATTTTTAATTTTTAACAATCGCACATTTAATTTATGCTTAATCTTAAATTTATCTGTATGAAGTATAAAAAGTTTACTTACAAGAGTTCAAGAGTACGAAACTGAAATAGACACTAGAAACTGTGAAAGAAAAGCGTTAGGTGCTTTCCAGGACAGAAGAGTGGTATTTGAAACACATCAATGCTGTTGAGGCACAACTGTGATGGAAATAATCTGAGAAGAAACACAATAGAATCTCTTACTACTGTGCGTCTATAGTTAGATTCACTTTACCAATAAATCTCGAGCTTCAGGTACTTACATTTACAGTGCTTTCCACATGGAGGAACTTCTGGTACCAACTGTCATTGTAACACAGCTTTCTAAAGACCATTCAACATGATGTCAAAACGGGCTTGACAGTATGACTGAGTGACATTTGAGTCGCAGCACCTGTAACTAAGTACTATGTGCAGCATAGATCTTCCATGGCAAATACTCCTAAGCACATGAATGGATTTGCTTCTACAAATGATTTAGTTTAGTAGTTTCATTTTAGCAACTCTTCCAGCTGTACAGCTGCTGTCTCTACACATGACCAGTATGATCATTCTGTCAGTTCTACCACTACCTCATTCACCAGCTACTACAGTATAGGAAACATTACTGCTCTAAAGCAGGATAACATTTCTTTCCAAAAGATCTGTTTGAAATTTCTGACTACAGCCACAGAGGCAAGTCGGAACTTTCTCTTTTACCACCAAACCCCAAATAGTTCCCTACTTTGGAAAAACTGATGCAAACAGGGGAGCATCTGCACTTCTTTCATTGACAGAAACTGAGCTAATTGTGTCTAAAAGAGGAGGAATTTTTGTCTGTTATGAACAGAAGCAATCCAGGGTTTTTTGTGGACTTTTTTAATGTTTATTTTTCATTTGGACTTCTCCCCTGAAAAGGGTTTCTGCAGCAGTGCAGTGGCTCTTGTCTCACCACTAGGGCACGGATACACAAAATTATGGGAGGGGAATTATGGACAACCAATGTGGTCAGTTCTCCCATGGATGAAACAAGCCAAATAGCATCAATAAAAATAATTTAAGACATCAGTGGACATTCCAAGTCTCAGAGACAGTTTTCACAGGTGAAAAATATGCAGCAATCAAAGCAGAGGTAAGCTAAACCCTAACAAACTATTAAGGAGGTGAAAACCAAAGGCACTCCTGACTGTAGCACCACTAGAGGAATTACATCTCCTACATGCTATCTAATATAAAGTAATAGGTGAAAGAAACATTAATTAACTGTTGTGACTGCTACTCACTGATCCCTGGAAAAGGAGCTGAAAAGCAGACTCAGCATATTCTGATCTTTAGACAATGTTCAGAAGCATTTGGTCCTGGGCCCAGGAAGGTTTCTATAGTATTCCTGGCTTTGTCACTAACCTGCTGGGTGACCTGGGACAAGTCTTCAACTTGGAAAACACCTGTACCTATCCTGAAGTGAGGTACAAACACCTACAACTGTCCCACCTGGTAGTATCATGGGCTGGATATGTGACCTTTCAGCGACAAAAGCACTCCTCTGGTGCAAACCAGAAGCCAGCTGACATACCAATCCCAGACCTAGGAGACACCACAGCGCTTGGCAAGGGAAGGTGTCAGATCACATCAGCAGTGTTGGTCCTTATTGCTATTATTCCCACACACACCTCAAGGAGTGGGTCATTGACATTCCTGTTAGAAATGTTCCTTGTGGAGGCTCTGACCCCTTTGTCTGAAGAAGAGGGCTAGGAGCTCATGAGACTTAAACATCACTCCCCAACAGGGAGTGATTCATCAGCCATTTTACCTCATTACCCCCTCCAACTCCAGCAGACAACCCTCTTTGGTGCCATAAGGGTATTAAACTTTAACAAGGGCAGATACTCCAGTGGGATTTTGAGTATGTAAGAGCTAGGCAATTTCAGTTTTTTATCAGTGGATATTATAACAAGATACTGTCAGGACAGAGCATCCACCTGCAGGAGAAGAGATTGGAAAAATTCCAAGATTTCAAGGTAACAAAGGAAAGAATGGTTATAAACACAGTTGGGGGAAAAAAAAAAAAAAAAAAAAAAAAAAAAGAGATGAGGGGGGAAGAAACGCTTAAGAATAATGACTCCAAAACTTTTTCTGGGTCTGTACTTCCCTGTTCAGAGAGGCACAGCTGAGACAATGTGGCTGGCTCTGTGACAAATGTGAAAAAATAAGCCAATTTGAGCTGGTTGTTAGCAGTCGGAGCACAGCGTCTCAGATAAATGAGTGTCTGCCTCAGGTATGGCAGCAGATCTTCCTGAACCATTCCTGAGAGACTTGCCAGGATTGCAGCAGCCCTTAGCCATCAAAAGCAGCAAGAAAGTTCTCTTCAATCTCCCATCCCTGTGGTAAAAGGTGACCTTGGAGCAGGATTTTCTTCATGCCCTCTGCTCGTCATACCAACTCCATCCTTTCTCCTGTCTTAGAGCTAGACATGTTGTCTTATTTAACAGTAGATAAAACCAACACTTTCCCCAGCACAGTTGCTCAAACTGATCTGTGTGGGTTGTCACACCTCCAACTGTATCACTGTCTAACTCAAAGTGGTATTTTCAGCCTGATCTGATGTTTGCCAGGAGTCCCAGTTTGGCTCAGAAGCTCTTGTCTGCCTATCCTCGTCTGAGCTAACGGCCTCTTATCAGGGAACAGTGTGCAAGGATGAGTCCACACAGTACTCTGTGCTTACTTACCTTTCCAGTCATCACATTCACTGAGGCTATTTTCTCAAATATTTCACCTGCTGATGCTGTTCCACCTACTGCTTCTCCCCCACTACCCCTCCTCCCCCCGACAGGAAAAAAAACAAGTATGTAAAACTCAAAGAAAATGAAAAGAGATAACAGCCATAGTAGTACTGTTCACGCACCCTTGCTTCAAAGCCTTACAAAATAAGAAAGTCTTTGGCTGCTTTCCTAATTCCACAGTAAGAGGAGCCACATAGAGCAATCCTTGTCAAGGGCTGACGAAGAAGTCTTGAAAGAGAGAAGAAAAATAAAGAAGGTAGGAGCAAAGACCAAGGGAAAAAAAAAAAAAAAAAAAAGGCAAGCATAAAACTTCTTAAATCCTGAGAGAAATGAAAGGACTTGACATTTTCTCTCAAAGAGGAAACAGAGCTATGTGCCTGTTGACCACTTCTGACCAACCACATGGGGCCAGGAAGGTTTCTTTGAAGGGCCAAAACTTCACCAAGAGATTGAAGTAGCTCCATGTACAGAAATACAGGTTGTCTTGGCAGGTCAGTGGGCAGGCATCCATGCTCTGAGATCTCTTGTGAAACATTCCATTCCCTATTCAAAACTTCCTTCCGTTTTAAGACTGCACTGTGTATTCCTATGTAAATGCTCGTACCATCACACCACACGTAATGGAGTATGCTATTTTCAACCAACAAAACTATGATTTCCATGGCAATCGCAAGGAATTGGCAAGGCTGTTTGATAGACTTGGTCTGGTGAGAATGTTTTTGAGAAAAATAAAAAACAACTGAGCCTCTCAGCACTAAGATAGTGTAAAATTCTCCACAGTACCTATTCTGTTTAGCAGCAGGCTCAGGAGCCTCTCCTTCTGTGGAGATCTGCACCAGAAAAACTCACTTATTAATGGCAACGTGCCAAGGCTGCACTTGAGCTCGTCACTGTATCAGCATAAGGTGAACCCATGCCTCCCTCAAAGGATTTACAATACTTCCTTACACACAAAACATTTGGTATTTCAAATGAAGTCCAAGTTCCTTTGAGGATGCCACATGAATTTCTATGGGTTGCTGAGATTTATCCTGCGCTTGTGATTTTAACCTCACACTCCAAATGACCATAACATAAGCCAACTTGTAGCTACTTCTCCCAACAAGCTATCTTCACATAATCAGATTACAAAACATTAACCCAATTCTACATGGGGGCTGAGACAAATGGAGGTAAGATGATTCACCCACAGCCACCCAGGAGATCAGTGACCAAGTCAACAAGAGATTCAAGCCCTGGTGTCCTGACCCTGCACACTCAGGAGCCATGAACCTGTCATGAGAAGAGAACCTTACAGGCAGATATGAATCACTTGGAGATGACCTGCAAATAATCCATGCTTAAACAAAAATGATTCTTGCAGACATCTGCTTTTATAAATATACAGGCTTGTTCTCCTCTTTCATTTTCTTTCAGCTTCTCAGAAGACTTCAGCTATCTCAGCCTTATGGGACAGGGATTGGCTTGTGGCCACAGATTTCACACTTAGTTTCATGAGCAAAATCTAAACAGGCCTTGATTGCAAAGACTGTTGTGAGCAGCTGAACTGCAGATGGATTTCTGGGGAGGGCAAGAGAGGTAAGAATTTAAAAAATCTATTGAACATTTAGAAACACTTAAGAGACTGGAAACGCAACTTCCTGTATCACGTTTAATGTTTTAAACGGTTTAGCAGCTGGAATAGCAACCTTCCAGCATTAACATTTAATAGTTTGTGCCACTCGATGGAAAATTGTAAAGCATATTCAACCTGTAGAGGTCTTTTACAGGAAAGAAAAATAATTTTCCAGAAGTAGTGTTTTGGTGTGGTTGGGGTTTTTCATATTTTATAAAAATAAAGCCTGAAAGAATGGTAATGACATTAGCTACATATTAGTTTCCAAACTTTAAATAAACTCTCATCTAAGAGCAAGCATCAGCAGTTAACTCAGCAGTTTCATTTCATAGAGGCTTATGCAAGCATCTCGGGTTTTGATCCACACAGGCACATGCCTTGTGAGTATTTATTGAAGTGTCAAAGCCCCACGTCTCAGAGTTACCAACCAAACAACAGTTTAAATTCATCAAAAGCAGGCATTAAATTAATGGGATTTCAATTAGTGATGGACCGAAATCCAAGCCCTACAATCCTCTCTAAATGTAAACAAGCCTCAAATCCACAAGCAGGCCTGTCTCATTTTGAGATCAGAACCAAGTAAAACAAACAGCAAAATTAAATCTTGCATTGTCCTGGACAAGTCTCAAGGCTGAACATCTTTTCAGTTCTTGTAGGTACATCACAGAAAACATCAGGAGAAAAAAAAAAAAAAAAAAAAAAAAAAGCACAGGCTTGTGTAAAATTAAATTAAGAAACAACTGAGTGTAACACTCTGTAGTGACATTCACTTTGTATAAAATCTGCAGTCACTGATAGATATCATCCTAGGACCTCAGGGCTCTGATGCTTGAATTAACATGAGTATATAAACATTTTGTTTGTAGCTAGATTTTGCGTTTGACCACAAAAGGAGACATGCACACACAAAAAGAAAACCATAAGAGAGGTTCTGGATAGTGAGTGTTATGGGCAGAAAAGTAACAGAGGGTAGAAAAAAACAATGTAACTTAAAAAACCCAAACAAAACAAAACAACCCCCCAGAAAAAAAAACAAAACCCCAAACCCCAAAAAAACTTCCTTATGATATGATGGAACTACAGTGGTGTAGAAAAGAATGTAAAAATGTAGATGCTAAACAAATAGGGATGGCAGTGGCTGGTGCTGCCAGAAGGTCCAGCCCAGCTGCTTCCCAGAACCCATTTGTATTATCGTTAACATCAGAGTGAATAATTTCACTGAGGCAGCAGTCTAATCCGTAACACTTCGAATGTATTTGGGTTTAGCAACAGGTAAGACAATACGTGTTATCCAAGTCATGGAAACACATTGAGAATTTTTAAGCATACACAGGTAAAGTAAGAAAGCCACATGGAAATTTATCTACTGTACTATATATAAAATTATTGTTTTGTATGTCACAGGCATATTGCTTTTATGACTGATTATATGTCCAAACAAACCTTTTAATACAAGTATTTAACATATCTGACAGACACATACTCTCTACCATTTAAGTTATAACCCCACAGTACAGACACTAGTTATTAGGTGAAAATTATGGGATCTCAGTGGTGTTTCTGCCACATGGCAGGCTTTATTTTGTTTAATTTAACAATAAACTCATTATATTAGCTGAATTCAATAGAAACAGCAGGGGGAATCCTGTTAATTTAATCTCAAACATCAGAGAGCCTCTGAATGTGCTAAAAGAACAAACACAGAAGGAATTAGAGGAATGGTTTCATAAAGAGAAAGGAAGTTTCCATTTCCTCAGAATGCTCATACTGAATTTAAAATTACTGTGTCTGACTTGATATTAAATGGTTTAGCCATATGGTTACTGTTAGCGACAGGATACTCAGCTTGATTTGACCTAGTATAGCCCTTGTTACATTTTTTTTTTTTTTAGTATGGCAAAATCCTATGTAGTGGTGGCCATAAAAAGACACCACTTCTACCCCTCTTAGCACATGGGTAAAAATCAGCAGTGCAATTCTTCCTCCTCCTTCAAATGGGGAAAGCAAGAACGGTCTCATACACATTGCAGCTCAGACAGTAGCTATTAGTTAGCAGTGATCATCACACTGGTCTCCTCAGGTGTCAAACCTTTGTTATCAGTGACAGTCTTTGGGTTGAAACTCAAAGGACTATTCTTAAATTACTTCACAACAATTACAGCAAGCTCCACAGGTTTCTCCACCATTAATTTGTGTCTTTCTTGACTTTTGTATTGAAAGAGCACTCTGGAGCATTTGACAAACCTCCTCTTTTTATTTTATTCATCTATTCAAGAAACCTGCCACTCCCTGAAAGTATCTGTAGCAGCAAGGAAAACAGGCATACCTCCATGCATTCCAATATTTTCTGTAAGCAGGGCCAAGAAGAGACACTTGGAAACAGACAGTTAGTAAACATCCATATTAATTACTTACATAGGTACTTTCTCTTCTTCATGTAGGTGGTAACTGCTGATCCCTGAACACCTGTGAGGTCCAAACACTTGGACTTGCACTCCCAAATCAGATATATAAAGTGGTGGGAAAAGTGGAATGTACCAAGGTGAAAAGCAGATGGGATTATGCTTTGGGATGAAAAGTAACATTCAACAACAGCAAAGGGAGGGGTTAGAAAAAAAAACACATTTCTTCCTACACATATACTTGCCCTGACACAGGAGCAGAATTCAGTGCCACTCATCACGCTATTCTCAGCCATGGCCACTGACAGCATCTACCTGACTGCTGTACTACTGTCAAGATAGAATCTGGACATCTATAGCCAAAACCTCCAGAGGTAATGTAGATGACCCAAACACACATTTATAGACCAATGAGGATGACAAGCTCTGGCAGGTTTCTGTCAACCAACAGATCTGCCCCAAATGACATTCTTAAAATGGAAATTTAACAAACAAAGCTGATTAACTGTGTAAGAAATTGCAGTTATCTTACCTGCACACACACACACCTGCAACAAACAACAGTATAAGGGGTTCTATGTAAGTTGGTGATCTGATCAGTTGCCCTTTTGGAATGAAATTCAAGTATTACCTCTGCTAGATCCTGGATTAACCAGTAATCTTCTGAGATATACAGACATCATAAGATAAGCAGTTTGTTTAAATCTTTCACGGTATTCAACATAAAAAATCCAGCTGTGAGTTTTCATAAATTCCTGACCTGAAGAAAACAGTTGGCAGCAGCCAATGCAGACCATTATCAGAAGGGCAAGCTTATGGGCTTCTGGCATTGCTAAGCACATCACTGCAATTAACTCTAAAAACACAGCATTTTTTTTTTCCCCATGCTTTGTGACCATCTACTAATTAAGCCTCAATAAAGACACAGAAGCTATGGTGAGAAAAGTATTATTTACACATTTTCCAGTAGCAGAAATGGAGACAGAGGCAGGTTATAAGCCTTCCACAGTGTCATGTAACAATCTGGTCACAGAGTATTAACAGATGCCTGGATTTCTGAGTCCTTCATCCCCTGCTCCCTTGGCAAATAACACCACTCCTCTTAGTTTCTCATTTTGTGTGGAAGACGTTTTTGAGAAGGTGCTGTCAAGTATAAAAAAGAGACATTGGTAAGCAGGATTTTCATCTGAAATAAAATGACGGGCCTCGCTGATTCTGGCCCCTACGTACAGCCAGCCTCATTGTTTAAGTCCAGATGCATAAACTCCTTAAGAAAGGCTGACCAGAATGAAGCGACTGGCATTCTGTGCACAATGTGGTTTGAGGGAGGGCAGGAAAATCAAGGTAGGAAGAGAGGAGGGAGGAAGAACACTGATGCTAGGAGAGAAGTGAAACTAGAAGCAAAACCTCAGTCTCTAGAAGAACACATTTTGTACTATTTTTACATTAGGTTTTAAGTATAAAACCCCCAAAGTATCATAATAACACTTTTAAGGAATATATTTCCTCATTCTAAGGTTTGTCACTCAGAGAAAAAGTTTACAAAGGGTTGTTTCTGCTTGCAGCAGGAACAAACCCCCAAATTCATCATGGCTGCATTATAAAACTTCACTGTAGGAAACTTCACATATGCTTAAGAAATTTGCACGCCTTAATTCGGAAGAGAAATTATCAGGTAGGACAAAAACACACATGAAACTGGCAGTTTATGAAAGGTACAGAATATTTACCTGCTTCTCCTTTCACACAGGAAAGGATGTGAGGAGATCCAGCCAAACGTACATAATAGCTGGTAGAACTCATTGCCATAGGTTATCGCAAAGGCCAAGAGATTAGGAGAAACTCTTGGACTTTGTATAGATAATTAATACACCCCCTGTCAGCAGGCCAAGATGAACTCTTGCTATGTAGGGTCTTTGTATCTTCTGAAATGGTGCTGTCAGCGACAGACGGACCAGTGACCTAATCCAATGCATTTTCATAACACCACACTAACTCAAAAGAGGGAACACCAGATTACTAGTAACGAAAGTAAGACAAATGTATTTTCCTCCTTTATGACCACAAATTCCCTTCCCTATTTCCCCCTACCACTCAACATTTACTTGCTCGTGATGTTTTGTCATACTCTGCCTTTGGGCAATTTGTGCAGTGTTCCATCTATGTGGGCAATGAAGTCTGTATGCTGCCTTTTCTAAATGGATGCAGATCACAGAATCCTTTGTGTATTGCCATGTCTCAAGACTCTCTGTACAACCCCTGACCCGCACAATCCTGCTTCACAGATGTCACAGGACAAAACGGAAAGTTTTCAACCCTTCCGAATGTCTCACAGACACTCATCTCATAACACAGAAGGAAACAATCTTTTTTCCTTCTCTCTGGCTGAAATTTTCTTCCATTATGTACATTACTATTATACTCGTGCTCGTATTGACAGTGATTCTTGACAGAGAAAGATTAATTTGCTGTTAAATGTGGAAGATATAACATCCACTAGCAAAGAAAATATGAAAGCAAAGAATTTCTACTATTTTAACCAGCAAAAAAAATATTTTTTTTCTTGTTCTGTAGAGTAAGCTTGTGACCTTTTCTCCTCCTCAAGGCTACTTACGCTTCTGCATAATCCTGAACACCCACAAAGGCCTCAACAAGCATCAGTGAGGACATCAGTTTGGAAGAGGCCCTAAATCTAATGCAAGGTGCAAGGATCAAGCAGAGTTCTTTCAAGCCAGCTCCAAAGTGATCTTAAAACTGACAGAGACATCAAAAACATGGGCAAAAAACACAGACCATGGCGAAGAGTTTACTAGTTTATTAATTTGCACAATCGAAAGAAAAATAAATAAGAGCAGGCAGATTGATCAACACATGAGCTGCAAACACTGCTAGGTCATCTCCCTTGCAACTTTTTAGTAAGAGTGTCTCTGTATGCAACTGCTGTGTGCTAGGAACCCAAAAATGTTCTGAGGCTTTACCTGGGTGACTAACAGATGTAATAAAGTGACAGCACTCTCATTTCCTGAGCTCACTTTTGTAATTAATTTCCTTTTGATGTTAAATTTCAGAATTACTTGGTTTTCAACCCAAATCTACATAACTAAACAACTAGAAAATATCTATGTAAAACTCCCATATTTCAACTGACTTCTAAAATACTGCCTGACTTATAGTGGGCAGGCCACCAAGTATTTTGCAAGTACCCAGCTTAGCCTGCTTCTATCATTTCAGAGCATAAATTTAAGAGGAAAGCACTGTAGAGATTTCTCTAACTTTCCATTACAGCTATACTGTATGTACTGCCTTGCACTCCCCTCCACAGGCATGTGGCAGCTCTCAGATCAGCATGCTGGATAGATTGACTGAATATACTACAAAGTTAATTTTTCACCCAGTATTAAGCACACATCAGACTGCATTAGAGACAGCATGCTAAAGATTTCTGAACACCTATTCGACAAGCCATATGTTAATTGCCCAAAGGTCAGGGTAATTATTTTGGAAAAATGTAGTTCTCCATTTAAATGAATAACAGCCAAGCAATATAATTATAAAATAATGGCATCGTTTCCAAGTGATCTGTATACTGTGCATGAAATGAATACAAAAGATTGATGAGATTTTGTGCATAATTTCTTGCCATTCCAAAATACTGCCTTTTTAAAAGTTAATAGTAATTCTTAAAACATGCACTAAAAGAACATATGCCACCATATTTCCAACATTTGGGAGCGCATGTGCTACAACAACATTCCTTTGCTATTAAATGCCAAAGGCTGTTTAGTGATAAATCTAAATAAAACCCACTAATTGCAGTAGGAACCGTAGTTTATATTCACAAAGAGACAGGCGACATTGAAAAACTTTACATGTCATTTATAATAACTGTAAGAAGAAAATTGTATTTCGTTATAGGCCAGTAAAGACAGATAAATTCAAAGCTAGCTCAGGTTGCTCAAGGCCACAGCCAGTTGAGTTTGAAAGTCTCTAGGGACGGAGATTCAACATCGTCTCCAGGAAATCTGTTCCGGTGCCTGACCGCTCCCACACCCAGCAGGAATCACCCTTGCTGCAAGTGTTCTTTTGCCGTACATGTATCTGAGAAAAGTTTGTCTCTTATCTATAGCCCTCCCTAAGAAAGCTAAAGGATGCAGTGAGATCCCACCCTATACTATAACCTTTTGGCTTTCTTCTGAGTGGGCTGAACATACCCAGCTCGCCTGGCTTCTCCTCGTGCGCCAGTGCTGCAACCCTCTGAACATCTTAATGGCCACAGAATCCCTTAATAGTTGAGGTTGTAAGGGATCTCTCCTCCTCTCCTGTATATTCTGCTTTTCCATAGAATGACTTTAAAAGATCTTAATACTGTCCACTAAACAATGGCAAAAATGTTGAAGCCTTTAAGCAGTTTCTGGGAATCACCCCATCCTCTCTTCTGGGGGATGCACTACTAGTTCTTAAATCCTCCACCAAAGTCTGAAGTTTATACTTCTAATCCTCCCAGTCACACTGCAGCACTACAAGTATGAAGTGCTGAAAAATGCAAAGGAAGTATCAACTCACACATGCCACCCGCCTGAGTCTGCTAACAGTCTAAAACAATATTAGCACACCAAGAAGGGTCTAACTGATTTTAGAGGGTTGCTACAGTTGATCTTTAAGGATGATAATTTAAATGCCAGTATAACTAATTATTTACAGCTGACAAACAGCTATAGCCAACTCATGTTCACTACCAGTCAAAAAAAAACTCTCCAGGTGACAAAAACCACAATGATTTTGTATTTATATGGACTTACAAAAGGAAACCCAAAAGCTACTCATTTCCTTCTTGACAAATCTTACAGCGCAGTTTGGCTTTGGTAGTACAAAGAAAAGAAAGCAGCAAAATCAAAATAAATCCTAATCATCAATTATACATAGAGCAGTCTGAGTTGGATTTAAATCTTTCACTTGTTTTAGTACCACTTATTTTCTGTGGGAGTTTCTTTTCCTTTTCCCTCTCCTTTTTGTGTTTAATCTGGAAGATTTTCATTAGTAAAACATTAATCTTTTATGCTCTATTTTCTGCATTCTTCTCTTACATTTTAGCTTCTCATAATTTAAGACAAGAGCAGGATCTACAATCACCCTCCAGCTTTTTCAACCTGTATATAATAGGTTATAAGCAACACATTCATTATCATCACCCAGCTAATTAGAATGTCTGTCTGTAAATATGAAAGCAGAAGTGTTACCTCAGAAGAGCACTCTCCAAGGAGGGGACACATCAGAGTTCACGGGTTTTGAAACTAAGCTCATATTTTACTAAGCAGATACGGAAATTATTTTCAGAATTTTTTTTTACAGAATTCATATGGTGCAGAATGCACTTACAGAGAAGCTGCTCTGAAAGCCTTTTGTCTGAAAAGGGCCCCTATGGAAAAAACTCTTTGATTGCCTTGGACGAGATGACATTATTAAAAAAAAAAAAAAAAAAAAAAGTGAATGTCAGGATGCACAAAGTTACTACAGGTTTAAATTACTTAAACTCAATGCAGTAATTTTTTTTCAGGAGCAAACCCAGCTATTTTCAGGCAAGTTCTCCCACAGCCAGAAAAGAAGATTAGAGATCCAGGAGCTGAGTCAAGACTAACAACTGTGTGCTGTCCTAAACTTGTAAAGGCAAAGCAGGTATTGCATACCTCAAGCATGTGCTATATTGCTTTCAGAATAACTGGAGTGCAGAGAAGGAAGCAGGAAGGAACCAAAATTCTAAACAGGCCAAAAACCTTGACTTCGGTATTTCTGAAGTATTTACCTCACTGCAAATCTTTATTTGCTTGTGCTCTTTGAGATGTAAACATTTACATCACTGACAATCCAAAATACTTCGGTCTACATTGTGATTAACATGAAATGTGCTTGATTTCTATAAGGCACTGTATAGACAGAACTGTAGTCAATTCACCTGCATGAGAAATGTAGCAATCCTCATCCCCTGTTAGTTACACCAGTATCATAGTGATTAATCCAGTATTAGCCACTCCAGTTGCTGAAGCAGCAGCATCTGGCAGGCACGGTGCCATACCAGCTCAGCTGATTTCACACTGCTATAGAAACAGTATGCTAGTTCCTAGCTTCTCAGATGAGTCCAGTCGTGCTCAATTTGTGGAGGAAGCAGACTAAAGAAACTAAACTAGGGATGCGAAGTTTAAGAGGTTGCATGATTTAGAACCCCTTTCCATTTATCTGGGAATACTGCAGAAGGGAGAATTCGTTCTGTTCTCAACCTAACAGAGTAACACATGTTCCTTGGGCGTCCAACCAAGACAATGGAAAAACTCCAGTTAACTTCAATATTGCAAAATCAAATACTTAATTCATCAGCTTGCCAAACCTCATCTGCCTGTGATGTCTACACAGATGAAAGCTGTCAGATAAGTAAATGCAAAGAAGCAAAATTATTTGCCTGCAGATGAGAGATTGTAGAAGATTTTATTCATCCTTCTTCATTTTTCCTACTACTTAACTGCCAAGACATAAATTAACATTTGACTCTGCTGGTTTGTGCAACTCATCTGCAGCACAAAAGTGAAACTCCTAGTTTCCACCTCAGAAAATCAGATCTGAGGTCTGTCTAAAAAGAATATGCCTCTGTCTGATCTTTACTAGCCTAAGAACCAGCTGACTCCAAGCTCTTTTCATGCTTCTTAAAGAAAGTCTGAAAAGGTTTTGACATCATGATCATGAAATGAGAAATGTTGATCAACCTAAGAAAAAAAAAAAAAAAAAACAAACCAAAACAAAACAGACTGAGTTTTGTTGAGTAAAACATAAGACACTCCTGCTGGTGTGTTCTTCACATTGACTATTCAAGATGTAAATCTGCATCTCCTGGACTGAATGCTTGACCTAAGTGTCAACACACACAGATTCTTTGCCCTGAAAGGTAACTCACTCTGTTTCTTTTGCTGACTTCCTGCCACTTGTCGATTCCTTTGCTGGTTTCAGATAAATGAAAAATTGAACAACCCAGTACACTTCTGGGAGAAAAATACTGAAAAGACTTCAGGATTTTCTACCACTGACCATTAGCAGTGCTTCTGAAAACAAAATAGTAAACCAACGATCTTTTACATGCCAAACTAAAATTCAACCATCTCAGACCTTCCCAGCTATCTCTTTTTAAGCTACCGCTTAAATTCAGAGTGGGACCAAGCTGAAGTTCCTGAAACAAAAGCCACATCTGAGCATCCTGACTGACGGTGTGGCACTTGTAGCAGACTGTATATGCTCAAAATTTGGGGTAAGTTTTGGTGAGTATTGCAACAGTTTGACAGTCTTGCACACGTAGGTTCTAGTTAAAGCAGGAACTCTGATCTTTAAGCGCCTCTTGCTCACTTGTTTGTGGTAAATATCCCAACACATTTATGATACTAAAAAGGAAATCCAAATTTCTCAAGTCTGCTTGGGAAAGAAGACTGTAAGCACCCATGGGTTTTTGTATGCTTATTCCCATAAGCCCCAGATATTTTGTATACTTATTCACAGTATTGACTGTCAATGGTACTTACTTAAAATGATTATTGTACACAGCATGGCTAACTTTTAAATGTAAATTATATGCAAATATATGCAATGCCATCTTTAATGCAGATGTAGCAAAAAGTATTAAGATGTGTAAGGCCTAATTAGGTCCTACATCAAAAACTATATATAAAAACTTGACTCCAAAGTCTCAGCAAAATAAATTTGAGGTAGAAATCCCAGTGTACACTCCTAGGGAAGCAGGGGGAGTAACTCTTTCCCTGAGACTTCTGAAAGCTGAAAAACGCAGTGAACTCTATGAACGTCCGTTCTTTCTTCAGACAAAGCACTTTCCTTAAAGCAAGATGCAGATATAATGGTATGGCTGTTCCATTTTCTTTGATCTCTTAATATTTAAAATTATGAAAGAAGGCATTCATTTGTTATTCAGACTGTATATGAAAGTCAGGAGTAGGGACATAAAAATTTCTGGGCAATGTAAGGCTGAACCTAAAAAGAAAAAAAAAAAAACAAAACCAAACAAACGTGGCTTATCTTTTCTAAGCCAGGGGCTGCTCAGCACTGGCCCTGCCAGTGGGACTCTGATTACCGAATTCATTGGAATAGAAAAGCACTTGCACATAGCAGATTCCAGAGACAATAATGAGCCTTAGGGACTTGCATTATTAATACAGCGAAGTAAACGAGGCAGTTGACAGCCTACAGTCGCTGATCAGGTATGTAGCACTAAACAGGATTTCCCCCAGATACACACACTTCTTTGCTTTTAAACACTTTTGCTTCTAAAAAGAGAGGGTACATTTTGGGGTGCAACTGGTGAATTTTGTGGAGGTCAAGGACTGCACAGAGCCTCTAATATGTAGATTTCAGATAGAAAGGAAATCCATTTTACATCAGGTCAGAACGAAAGCCAAGGAAGACAGACTTATTCCAAGAAAGGTACCAGTCTGAGTGCTGACTTGAACTGAAGACAGGTCTAGCATTAGAGAGACGAGAGTAAAATCTGACTGCATCCCCTTCCTGGAAAGGAAGCAAGTTTAATCTCTAGTTGCTCTTGAGCAGCTATGGAAAAGTAATAAGACCCACTCCACCCTCCAGAGGTACTTGAAGTAAAGGACATATGACTCCCCAGTAAATGCATAGCCCCTTTTAAGGAAGGAGCTAATACCTTCCCTTCCTGCTTCAGTATGTACAAGCCTGGAGATGTTCCTTGACCAACTACAAGCCAAGAATTTTCTCATCCCTTTTCTCCACCCTACTGTCTCCGCTTTTCTAACCTACACCTGGAATTCTCCTTTAGCTGGGCTGCTTGGAGGCACCTCCCAACCCCACCCCACTGCTGCCCACAACCATGCCCTTTCCCAAGTCACGGAATGGGGCTGCAATAATTTGGATATTCAAGTGGACTAGAAAATCTGCAGAAAATTTGATGCTTCTTGCCTTCTATGTCTAGTGGCAGCCCAATTTCTTTAAGGAAAGATGCTGCAAATTATTCACTGTGAAATAGAAAGCTTGCTTTTCATTTTAATTTTGTTCCATTTCTATCTCTGTATTTCCTTTATATCTATTTTTCCAGCATTATGAGAAATAAAAAAAAAAAAAATACAAACTGAGGCACCACGTCAGCCCAGACCAAGCCAGACATAACATCCTGCATATGCTGCCCAGGGTATTAGAAAAAATGCCTTTCATTTCTCTCCCCCCAGCCCTCGTCGCAAGGCCCGTTCCCCTCTGCTGCCCATGAGCCAGGGGCGCTTTCCAGCAGGCTGCACACTGGAATTCCTCAGCTCTCACATTCCTACAGACGCAAACATAGTTTACTGCTCTCAGAGTAGGACGGTCTCAGCAAGTGTATTCGTTCTATCTTCCAAAAAAATAGGGTGGGAGTTAATACTGGCCACAGTTCCATTTTTTTTCCAGCTTTAAAAGACACCAACCAACCCTCTTAAAATCCTGTTTAGGCATTGCATCACCAACGATCAAGTCAAGCAGCTCACTGCTACGTACCGTGCCACCGGATAAGGGTATCAGGGAAGGCTGTAATTATGAGATCCCTAGAAACAACGCTAAGGATATAAAAAGAAAGCAATGCTAGCCAAACATTCATTTTATTAGTGCACCGGACTGATGGGAAGGAAGCCAGCAGAGTATCTTCAGGATACTGGCACCTTTCAGCACAGGCACCGCAGCCGCACGGGCTCTCGGCTGCCTTTGTGCAGACAATTTGCCATTCCCGCATTCTTGCCGGCACTGCAGCACTGTTCTGAGCCTCGTATTTGAATTAACCAGGCCCAGAGGATAAAACTTTCAAATTAAACACATTCCTACAGGATTTCAGGCTCATTGTGTATGCACCAAGGAAACATAACATCCTAAAAATAATACGTATACAGAAAGAAAGCACATTTTGCAGGCATATTAAAGTGGAATATGAATTATAAGCAAGCTCATGGGAGAAGACGTCAGATTCCATGCAAAAAGGAGCTTTTGTAAATAACATCATTCTTTGTAAGCTATCACAATTATCATCAGCTATTTAATTTTGTTCACCAACGCCTCTATCATTGTTAAAATTGTCCACTTCTTCTCCCTAATGAATTGTAAAGCCCAAGATTTTGCAGGGTTCAAACTAGCAGCTGTATAGATTACTAATCATATACTAGAACTCAATTTATATTCATTTCAGTAGATGCTATTTCATGTTTGCTGTTTAAATATATATCTCACCAAGATGCCATCACTACAGTATAACATTCAGAAAATGTTAAAGCTTTTGGTAAAATTTTATCAGAGTCAATGCTCCAAGTTTGCGTGCACCGAATTGCACTGAAATCTTGATGCTAAAGAACTCATCACATTAAAAATATTAAAATAATATTCTATTGCTCAGTAGTGATTCAGAAAACTTCAGTAAAGGCAACATCTGTTTAAGTTTAGAACATTAAAGCAAAAACTTTAGCATTATTTTTCTGGGGTTTAGCTTTTTAGACACAGATTCACAGGGTCCTTGTATTTCAGATTACTAAATATGACAGAATATTTAAGAGCTTTGCATATTAAGCACAATGAAAAATTCAAAATCCCTCACTGGAATTAGTAATTTAGCCCCAAGCTAGTGAGAGATGCTATTCCAGTAGAACCAGAGACTTGCAGTTGGCCCTCAGCTTAATTTCACTGACTAAAAAAAAAAAAAAAAAAAAACAACCTACAAGTCAGTTTGCTTTGCTACAGTCCCTTTACAAGCTAGCTGAACCTGGTACAAAGAAACCACAATCTGAAAAAAAAAAAATCTTTTTAGCATCTGATAAGCACTTACTCCTCTTATCTCTTATATTAACTTATGACTGGCTTTAAACTAGAGTTTGAAATTCATCAGAAGATGGTGCATGGAAGGCTCTTAATGGTTAGAGCCCTCATTTGAGGAGATAAAGCTTCTACTTCCAGCCCCATCAAGACAAACTTTCTCTTACTCTTCCTAGAGGGGTAACTTCTAAGTCAGGAGTTCAAGCTTAGGCACTTAAACCAGTGGTCTAGTTGTCAGATGCATCAGACAACTCAGGATACACAATCAAATCCTCAAAAGCTGAGAGTGAAATTCAGGTCACTTTTGGTGGTTCAATCATTTTGCCCTACGTTTTGAAGATATTAAAATGCATTTATGCACAAGAAACATTCATATGCTAACACAAATAAGAGTCATTAAGGAAAATAAATAAATGTAATATTATAATATCAATAGGTGAAAAATAGCGTAATTCTGTTCCCATCAAACATAGTCAAACTTTTCTGAAGGTTCTTGTTTCATCCAATCTGTGTTTAAAGGGCTTTGAGGAGTGCCCTACAGTGGACCACAGTTCCTCCATCAGAGACTCAGTGTCTCTCAAGACTGTGACAGTGACTTCAGAGGTGCTGTCTACAATAAAACTGAGTTATGCACTTCAGGCAGCAGAAGAATGAGACACATTATATCACATGAAAAGTACACTGGGGAAAAAACCCCCACCATATTAGAGATTCATTAAAAAGAAAAAAAAAAATAAAAGCAGAGCAGGGTCACTTGCAGGAAGGACTTCATTTCTGAACATATCGTACTTTCACCCCGGCTAGTCAGCGGGAACAGACCCAGAGTGAAAGACACATGCAAATCCTTAACGCAGATCCAAAATTTATACTAGGCTGTGGGCAGTGAAGTATCATCTATTCACACTGGAGCTGTGCATGTGTGAATAAAGTCTCTCTAACCACAGTTAAAGATCAACATTTTTGTATTTCTCTCAAGAATTATAAATATTTTTTCCAGATGTTTAAACATGGGTATTGGGTTGATTCAACTGTTTTTAAACTTTGGCCAGAAGAACCACTTCTCCATTGACACAGAGTTACAGGAAGAGAATTATTACTCGACTAGCTGCTTCCAAATTTTTCTCTTTACCTTATGCAGTGTCCTTCTAGGTTTTTGGGGTTTTTTTGTTTGGTTGGTTGGTTTTGTTTGGTTTTTTTCCCAGCAAGATATATAAAATAGACTGCTTCAGGTATCACTCAGGTTCTCTGATTCCAAGGATCTCATATCCAAGAATCATCAATTAAAGAAGTACTTAGGAAAATATATCTCTCTAACTGTAGAATCCAGACGAGAATCTCTAAAGTGCTTCATATCTTACCAATTCTGTATAATCCTTTATAAACTAGCAAAAATAAGAAACGAAAAAGAACCTAAAGCAAATACTATAGCAACACCCAAGAGTCAAATACAATGGCAGACACTTTTAGCTGTTCTGTTTCTAAAGCTTGGCCATACTGAATCTGTGAATAGGTAAGAGAAGCATTTAATATGTTCTGCATCTCATAAACCTTGGACTAACAATATCGCATTCTCTCCAAGAACTCAATGCCCTTGAAATCAAGGCAAAACACCATTTAGAAAATCACTACCTATTATAACACTGTCTGCAATGAGGACCCAGCAATGCTGTGCCTCTCGCCTCCCTCCTCAACCCCCCTCCACCAAAGTATGAGAAAACAAAATTCAAGCAGTGGCATTGCTTAATGTGATGCTTTTTCTACAAGCAGTTGTACTTGACTGTGGGACAAGACAGGGATACAGCATAATACACGAGACAAATGAAAGGACATTTCCTGAGCCTTACAAATGAGTTCTAGTGACAACTCATCTCACACAAATTCAAGCCACAGTCAGCGTGATGGAAGCCCACGAACAAATCCTTGTAACTAGTCCCTTTAGATGTAAGTCCCGAGCACACTCAGTATACATTAAAAAAAATGTAAAACTCTCACAGAAGAGATGCTCTTTGCAGACACATCTTATAGCTGTCTGATCTGAGTTACTGCACACTGATGGACTGGCGTAGAACTTGAAGACATGTGACCCAGAACAGGTTTTTGCAAATCAAGTCAGTCTGGGCTGATCTGCAGGTACCACACCACAGTGTCTTTCCTCGAGAAATGGGGAACTCCTGTAACACAATATATTGCGCTGCTACTCTGTCTTTGGCTTAGAAGCAGCCTATTATATTTATTTTTCCAAACAATACATTGTTTTGATGTTGATATCCCTATCCTTATCATTAATTTTTCCATGTATGCCAAAACCAGTATTTTCTTTATGTTCTTGCTGAAAAAGTCTTGTGCATGCATATGTGTATGTGTGTGTGCACACCCACGCATTTATGCACAATCCTAGAGGAGATGCAAGGATTTGGAGGGTGGGGCAGCAGGGAGACACAGGATTTGAATTGCAAAGTGTTACACAACCATATTGCTAATGTTTGGTTTTGCTTTTTAACTCATGAATTATCATATACCAGCTAATACCTATAATTTATGGATAACTTAAAGACACATAAGAAAGCATGAACACTGACAGCAGATCACATAGATGAGTTTGAATATACATAGGTCACTGAAGGCAGATCCTGAATAATAATTCAGTTCTCTTTCTTAAAGGCAAATCTTTAATTCTTATGGTTTGAGTAAATAACTGGATCAATAGTAAAGCTAATTTTGGTAATAGTGGTAATAATGGGTATCTCTAATTCTATCCATAATTTAAGGCAGATTTTGGACCAATGTTCTGATGAGTCCACATAGCAGCCCTTCAACAACAAATCAGACCTTTACTAGCTACCTGCTCAAGAAACACACTCCACATCTTGATACAAAATTTAACAGCTCCCAAGGTCAGGCTCAGAGTTTTCTTTTCAACAGTTTCTGGCTTCTCAATCACACAAAACTGTGAACATAATTTAGCATAACCAGATTCTTCCTCGACAATGTCTTTTAGTCCTAAATTAACAGTGCTGCAGGGAGTGAATCCAGAAAAGAAAAAAAAAAAAGTCAAGAAAAAAGAAAAAACCAAAACCAACAAAAAACCCTCTAAACAAACAAACAAAAAACACCAAAAAACCCCAAGCTAAAGCATTTCTTTGGCATTTTCCTTTCCTGGCAAGGAAGAAATTCAAGTAAGCCAAAAGAAGCATCCGGATTTGAAGTCAATATTGCACCAGAACATATGAAAACACCAATGCAAAAAAAAGTACAATGCCTAAATTACTAAAGGAAAATGATTATTTATGGGGTACAATAGCAAAGAAGGATTTTATTTTTCTTTATTCTCCAGTGCTTAGCAAGTACTGTTGGCAGCCTCCCTCCCCTTCCCCCTCAGTCTATCCTAGTAAGCTTGCTTGCATACTTATTGCATCTGCTTCTCATTTAATGACCATTGTTTTGGTCTGTCAGAAGAACTGCAACAAGTATCCAAATCTGCAAGATTAGGCAAATATTTTGACAATGTTGTGTGTCTCATTTTCTTGGAGAGAAAGAATAAAGGATTTTCACTTTTCACATAATTTCACTGGAGCTCTTAATCAAAATGCTACAGAGAATCAAATAGCAGATTGAACATACTTCTAGTGACAAAATAAAGCATGCCATTTTGTTTCCAAGAGCTTGCCAATTCTCTGCACATTACTATCACAAGAACTCAAACACAGGACTTTAAAATATCATTCACATCACATTGGCAGCTGTTTCTAAGATGACAAACCAACAGACCTGGTGAACAGTAAATGACAATGAAATGGTAATATGGGTTATCAGGAGGCTTGGGCCAGGGGGAGGGGAAAAAAAAAAAAAAAGGATGGTCCCAACCCTAGGTTTTTAACCTGAAAGTGCTGGTTGTCTTCTCCATTGAGGCTTTTGTTTGACTCGCTGCAATAGAAAATATTCGTAAAATGTAAATTCATATCCAGATTCTAAACCACAAGTCTCACGCCAAAGCTAAGATTCAAACTAAGACTCGGCATGTATCTTAAAGGTAAATACAACCAGACCCAACTCATATCATCACTGGCTGTAAATCGATGCTGCAATCAAGCAGAACTACACCAACTTCTATATTACTAGAGGATCTAGACTCTAGAAAGTGTATTGAGCAGCCAACAGTAGCAGTTGTTTGGCAGAGAAGAAGGAGAGCTCACTTAACGCGCTCCTTTCTAAGCAGGAAAGCGACTGCTCTGAATGGTGATGAAAACCAGGGCTACAAGTTTTATGAGGACTTGGTGTCTCACAAATCTTACTCACAGTTCTTTCAGCTTTTTGAGGGCTTCTTTGCTCACGTGTCACTCTAAGGCCTACCTCTTTTGTAGTTGTGAGTTTAGGCCAACCGCAACGTAGTCAACGAGTTAAGCATCCAAAATGGCAAATAAAGTGAATTCCTGCGTTGTTGCCTATGATAGGCCACTCCCTATGCTGTTAGCGAAAAGAAACCACTCAGGCAAGGTAACCTAATGGCCTCTTGTAGAAACATTCCATTAAGGACCCAAACACATGAGTATGCTTGTTAAGCCATGAGTTCACTTCTACTTTCAGTCCTAAGAGTTCATCTGGAGAATTAGAAGACAAACAGAAGGTCTTTTTCATGTCAAATTTCAGAGCCCACCTCTGTTCAGCTCATAAATCCCCCTACTCCTTTTTTGTTGAGGGAAGAATTTTTTACTGCAAGGAGATTGCTTCATTTGGTACTTATCACATTTTCTGAATCAACTGAAGATACTTTAGACACGTAATAGAAAAATAACTTTGCCCTGAACACTTGGTATCAACTAGCATGTGGCCAACTACACAAGAATAACATACAACTTCCTTTTGCACTTCTTTCACATCTTTCCATCTTCACTGCAACAGAGCTTTTAATTAAAAGCCAAGCTTGGCCAAACTCACGTATCAGTGGAAAGCAAAAATTACTTTAGAACCAAAAACTGTCTTTTTCAGCTTAGATTGTTGGTACCATCTTGGCAGCAGCCCACGAAGTTCCCACAAAGTGCATACTGACCACAACACCCGACAGCACAACCGCTTTTTCCAGCAAGCACCTGAGTGCAACCCCGGTGAGGACAGAAATGTTGCTCTTGGTCCATCTCTGTCATCAGCCACCATTCGCCAGTCAGTCACTGGGCTCCATCAGCCACGCTTCCACCACACCGCTTCGGTGGAACGGTCAGGTCCAGAGAAACTGTTTGGACATTTAGAAACAATTTATACACCAAGTTTCTTCCTATGCCAGGCTCCCAGGAGACACTGGAATTCACAGCGGTGCCTGTGTGCACCACAGATAGAAACTGGGATAAATCTGCAGCAACTCTTAACACCTATGAACAGAAACCAAAGTCTTCTCACCACCTATCATAACCTTAGAACTTCACAAATTATATGTGTTGAGGAAGTCTGTAGAAGCCCTGACTGCTAGAGCAACTGGAAAGGTTTCTACTACTCACAGCAACCCTCATTTTCCAAACCACATCCCCTCCACCCCCCCCCCCCCCCCCCCAAACAGAACATTTATAAAGCTAAACTATAGGTTAGTTGTGGCAGAGAGCTTGCTGTAGCTGTGATGGACACATTATTTCACTTTATAGGACGCATCTTTTTGTTGTTAGGTTTTTTGTTTAGTGGGGGAGGGATTGTGGTGCGTTTTTTGTTTGTGGGTTTTTTTGTTGTTGTTGTTTTTGTTTGTGTTTTGGGGTGTTTTTTTTTTTTTTTTTTTTTTTTTTTTTTTTAAGAGAGGAACAAAGGTTCTTTGGGCTTGTTTGCACCTTCCTCACATGCAATGATAATTTTGTCATGGTGACAGGTCAAATGCGTAGATGCTGTAGCAACATTAGAAGCCTTTTCTGATCTCAGATCTCCCTTTCCTATCTTTCCTTAACTTTTACTGATATCACTGACTTACTGCTATGCCAGACCAGAAAAGTCAGAGATGATTCAGTCTCAGATCTGGCTCACCCTCTCTTTTACACCATGTCCTTCTGCTACTATAACAGAGAATGGCAAAAAAAAAAAAAAAAAAAAAAAAAGCAACCAAAGCTGACCTCTTCCACTATAAACACTCCTCCTGTTTGGCTAGCTTCCCTGCAAAACATTTACTTCTCTGATTTCAATGAATCCTGCATCACCATCATGGTTGTCTTTTAACTGCATTTGACTCTTACCTGTCCATGTCCATTGTTTTCCTGCACATGATTTAAATGATTTCTTCAGAAGACACTGGCAAGCGTAACAATCTTTCCCTTCCTTTCAATTTGACCCATCTGTAATGTCACCCTCCATTTCTACCTTCCATAAAGGACATATTAACCTTTTTTTTCTTCCTCCACCACATCTATTTTTCCCATGGCAATACTTGATCACTTTATTTTTCTAGTGCCCATTATCTTTCCTTCCTGCCTACTTCTTCATCTCATCTCCTCTTGTGACTGTTCCAAGACAAGTAAAGCCTCAAACTTGTCCACATCAGAAATACTGACCTAACTCACTACCATCATCTTAATGTCCTCACTAAGCTCACAGATGTTTTATTGCAACCACTCTTGTCCATGTGCAGCGCGGGAACTACAAAACAAATTCTCTCTCTCACATGGACCAAGTCAAGTATCAGTGCAGACTCTGACCCATAATTCAGAACCAATACTTTGCAGTTACTCTCCTCAACCTGTCAGCCATCTTCAGTGTAGCCAAGTGCACTCCTTTTCTTTCAATAACATCATTCCTTTAGCTCCTAAGTTAATTTTTTACTCATGCTTCTTCCTTCTTCACACTAATTTATATCCTTTTGAAAATCTCCCATTCTCCACGGGGTTACACAAGACTTGCCATTTCACTCACAACAAATTTAGCCACCAGCTCTACCATTTTCATAATACCGTCTCCATCCATCTTATTCTCTGCTTATGGATATATCACCACAGTTTCATCTCTTAACATCTCCCCCTCCTAACCATTCCTGTTGTCCCCTCACATAGTTCACTACAGACAAACGCTACGCCCATATCTCACACTGCAAATGGTAACATGCTAATGTGGCATCTTATTTCACTTAACCTAGATAATAAAACATTAAAGAGGCCTATGTCCAAATCCTGGGAATATCTACTTGTGGCATCATTAACATATGTCCTTCTCTATTTACACAAACAATGCTCACACCCAGAAGGAAGATAAGCCAGTGTGTACAAGCAGTGAAATTTATTGAATAGCTCAAAAAAAAATTATTTCTATAAACAAATTAACAACACAGCAACAAAAATAATCACAGAAGCTGTCTCTTACTGGTGACCAAGTGTTTTTAACAAGTCAGAAAACAGAGTCCTTGTCAGCCCAGCTGCCTGCAGCCATACAGAATGCGCTGTACCTGCGTCTTCCCCATGCCTGCTCAGAATCCGTTACAGCAGGAGAAAAATGCTAAAAAATTCCAAAGAAGCAGGGCTAAAGAAATTCCTAAAAACGTGGTAAGGCACTAGCATTGAGAGAACCTCTAAACCATAATATTCCAGCCACATCGAATCAATAAGCATTTTGTCAATAGCTTACACAAGCCCTGAGTTCCGTCTTTTGATTCTGCATCTTATCCAGCACTTTGACCTGTACCTGACAGTCTGCCTTGTCTAGGATAAACACTCTTACTTTCCTAGGAAGAAGCTGCCGATTTTTGCTTCCCTCATAATTGCTTTCATGGTTTTGGTTACATACTTTTCCTGAAGGCCTTCAACCACAGAGGTCCTCCTCCTGGTTTAAATCCCAGTAAGAACTGGGAGAGGGAAGGAAAAGAGGGGGTCATATTGTTTTTCACCAAACTGACTTCAACACTGGAACATCTCAAAGGTCATTGCCAGCTTTTCCTCAAGTAATTGTTACTTTGTATTTTCCCCATATGCTATCCTAAAAATACACGTCCTTAAACACTCACCATTCCCCTCTCTGGGATTAACTTCAAATTTCACTTTCATTTTTCTCACTTCACTTACGCTCAGGATCTGTGTTTACTAGGTTGGTTTTTAAACATCATATATTTATGAATGCACTTTTTCAGAGCATGTCTTCAAACACATTATAGAGATGGGCATGCATTATTATCCTCATGCTACAAGCAATATGACAGCAACACAGAGAATAAAACCATCAGCACACAACTGAGCAAAACCAACAGCTGACTAACAAATGAAGTTGTCCCTGAATTCTCTGGCTTTTAATTGATTAACCACTTAGATGCAGAAACCCCTACTGACATACTGTGCATATGAAAGTAAATGAATGATTTTTCATGTGCAATACAACAAACACAGGTTGTAAAATCTTGACACAACTTTTACAATGTAACACTGCTGTCATCAACAGCACTCCTATTTTGAACTAATTTTATCATATGAAACCAATCTACACTATAACAAAAACTTTCTGAAATGTTTCTGAATGTTCCTTTATTTTTCGGCTTCTGAGTTGACAATTTGCAGATTGTTTCTGACAAAAATCAAGTGTAGTATGGACAACAGGAGGTTCAACCCTTTGCTATAGTTTGTAAAAGGGGAAAAAAGGTGTTAGCAGCAGTCTCAAAGCATCTGTTTCCCAGAACTTGTTTTTCTGACAAATGAGAGTGGGTTTGGTCAGCCACATGATATTAATAATTTGTATCTCTCAGGGGCTGGGAAGGCATAATGATAGCTTCATAATGGGTGCTAGAAACACATAATGCACCTCTTGCTACAGCTTTTCTTCCCATACCTGTCCTGCTACTTGTTACCCTTCTATGGCCAACTTTGATAATTTCTCCTGAAAGAGCTTCTCTGTTTAGTGCTCTAGAGTCTTGTTTCTATCAATGAGGATTTTGCCTGATTGGTTTTAAAGATACCCTACAGAAGAGCTTCACTATGAAAAGACCACATGGATGCACCCATGTTCACTTGTGTAGTTTTGGAACTGCCAGCATTACGGAAGTCTGTCTTTTTGTGGAGATTTCCACCACCAATATTGATAAACTCTGATATCTAAGGCACTATGTGCTCCCTGATGCTCCTCCAATGCTTGGACATTTTATTTTGGTTGGTCTCTCTTATCGTTGCTTGGTCTAATTCCACATTTTTCTCAAGAGGTGGAATAGGAAGCAAATAACTAACAAAATCCAAGCATAAGAAACACATTTGATAAAATCTAAGATCCTTTAGAGATTATACATATAATTACCAACTGCAGTTTGTAAAATGCACACTAGAACAGCTTTTCTGGTGCTGGCAATCACACACTGACCGTTTGCACCAACCTCTATCTTCATTTCAACACGAATCTAATTTGCACCTGTTTAAAAGGGCTAACCATGGTCATGGGGTTTCCCCCACTGATGGCTGGCAGAGGAACTTCACTGCTGTGAACATACCCTATTATCTAGCAGACATAGCACGGGCCCAAGACATGGGATGATGGGATGAGTGGCCCAACATCCTGGCTGATGAAAAGAGCAGCACACCCAAAGCAAAAAGAGTCTGTCAAAGCACTGTATTTTCTCCTAGTCCTTCTCATCTCCCTAGCTGGACAAAACTGATGTTGGCACAGATATATCTGTTTTCCAGAACAAGCCTCCAGTTATACGTCCTCAATACACACAAACACGCGGTATTTTTCAGTTCAGAAAACTGCAGGAAGATATCTCTGAAAATCAAAATTCCACTTTGTCGTCCAGGCCCAGAAGAGGACAGGACTTGTCAGAGTACCCAGGAACACAGATAGCAAATTAGGGGACATTGAAGGTACTTTCCTTAAATAAAAGAGGCAATGTGTACAATGTTGACCTTGCATTTGCTTTCACAGGGATAGAATCTGAAGCTAAACTCCTCTCAACTATTTGTCATATGCTATGACGTTAACCTATGGTATCACGCAGTATAACTAACTGGTTTAAATTCTACTGGTTTTGCTCAATACTGGTATTTTTATAGGGACTGCACAATACCAAAGAGAATTCATTCTGGTAGGCCAAGATATGGTAGTGATACCCACACAAAAGCAAAGAAAAAAGTAAACGTAGAATCTACTTTACAACTCTGAGCTATAAGACTTAAGAAGTCCTTGCACACTCAGCAATTGAAAACTTTTGTAAAAAGTTGAGCCTGGAATGATACATGGAGAGGTGACTGCTATGACAGTTAGTTGGTGTCCTTCCCATCTGAATCAGATTTAGCTGATCTTAAACCTCGGGAAACTCAGGGAAGTCAAAGCAAGAACAACTGAATTCAGCACAGGTACCAACACTGAATTTATGAAGTTGCTTGTGTGAGCAATTCCGCATCCCAAGTGAGAACAATTCCTGGCACCACCCATACAATTTTTAAACTCTGAGAACTCCTCATAGCTGGGTTTTGCTATGTGCTACACAGAAATTTTTAATGCAAAAAGCAGGAGCAGATGGTGTACCTAAACCTGACCTCTCCACTGCAAGAAGGAAAGGAAGAAAGCCTGCCCTCAGTGTTGTCCTCACCTCCTCCATGCTGCACCAATGAAGGAGAGGATGTCTGGCTGGGCTTGGTGTTGCCTGTCTTCACATCACATTCACTGTCAAGATGAAACCAGCATTTCTAAAGCAAGCACTCCTCTTTCCAGCAGGATTAATGCTAAGAGGGTTTAACTTTAGGCTGTCTAGTAAGATCCAGAAAAAATATTCTCTTGAGTCTGTTTATTAACTTTTCATTTCAAGAACACTTCAGAGGAAGCATCTCAGGGACTGTAACTATTTCAATTTTTTAAGGGGCACTGAAGAAAAAAATAACCTGGAGATTTCATCTACATTTTCCCACTGACCTGCAGCATGCTTTTGGCCAAGTTGCTTTGTATATCTAATCAAAAGAGGAAACAAAGCAAAGAAGTAAGGCACAGAGAGGATTAGTACAGATCAACATAGTTATATGCACATACTCATCAGCACACAGAAGTACATATCTGGGTATTTACAGAAGTAAAATCGGGCCAGAAGTAATAAGGAATAGGGAAATGGACAGATCACAGAAAGAAAAAAAAAAACAAAAAAACAAAAAAAAAAAACAAAAACACCACCAAACAACAACCTACCAAAATGAAAAATCAACACAGACAAGAAGACATGCACAGGGAAGAGCTATGTTTTTGACTAAGGATGCTTTTATTTTCACAGTGATTTTAGAAAAGCTCCTTTTCTGCTTTCAAAAATCTCCAGTGCATCACAGCCAGGGAGCCAAACCTGCTTGTGACGATTCTGCCTGAGAGGAGGGAACTGCTCATCTGCCCGGCTTCAGAATTTCTCCAGTCCCAGGCTGTGGGCGAGCCTGACGTCAGTCCCCACGTGAGCCATAAAAATCCCCTTCAACAACTAACTCTCTCCTGTGTGGGAAGCCCATAGCATTATTTTAAGCAAGGACCCAAGATTATCCTGGTGCTTTCTTTCAGTATTTATCACAGAGCCAGGGATAGGACTGAACCCAGAGCAAATGCATATATGTCCATCTCAAATACTTCCATGTGATCTGCACGTGAAGAATGGTACGTTCTAAGGGGATAAATATGTTAGGCTCCCTAAATCTATTCTAGCATCACCACTGTTGTCCACTGTCGCAGCATAAATGTTTCTGTTACAATGAAGAAGTTTTTTATTCACAGTGGAAATACATCTGATGTTTATCCAATATTCTGGCAATGGGAGGCCTCGGAAAATATCTTCATTTCCTGTTATAGGCCAAATCCTCTATGTTTAATTCACAGCTCTGAGGTCTATTTTATCAGACTACTCTGTTTTTCTAGGAGTATTTTGATGAAGGAGACTGGAAGAGACTTCTACTTTGCTTTTGATAGGCAATCAGAATGGGTTTCAAGCTACATTAAAAGCAATAATAATAATACCACCACACTCTCTCACAGCATCTTTCCTTACAAATGAAGTTGAAGCCGTGCTCTATTCTCAAACAGCAGCAGTCTTTTAAACAACTGTCACTCCACTTGAAAACACCTAATTGAGGCAGCTAAGTATGAATACCACCCATACACAACACTTAAGCAGGTAACAATTGTTCTTTTAAATCATAACCCCTTATTGTAAATTCAAGCCCACATTCCATTCTTAGACACATCCCTACCACTCCAATTAAAATCACTGCTGACAAATCAGCATGCCTGAAAACTCATGATGCTTTAAAGAAATGAACTGATACATCGCAGTTCAATGAGTTTGCTTTAAAAACAGACACTCACCAATTGCTGAGAATGTTCCTCAGGAATAATTACATTCTAATTTTAAAAACTCAGAGTAAACTTGACTTAGATCCATCTATCTCTCTCACACAGTTCATCCTACACTTCTATTCCTACCAAATGAGAAATTAATACAGAAACCATCATATGCCTTTTAAATGGAGCTCCCCAAACTAGTTACACAAATAAATCCTCAGAGATGTCCCAGCTCAACAACACCCTTAACTGATACTCAACTTTGAACACAAGCTTTATACCACTGCTCTTCATTTCTCTAGTGAAAACAATTAAGCATGTGCTTAAAACATAAGCATCTACTATGAAGTGTTTTATTTAAATTTTGGGATTATATGCTGGATTTCCTGGAACAAATTCCAAAAGGCTGAAACAGACCTTCACAGGAACTGGGTAACTTGACAGGAAGATTAAGGTATGCATCTGGTAAAACAACATTTCAAGAAGCTTTGAAAAGATAGTTTCAATTTTTTTTTTCCCCAAGTAAGCAAAATCTTCAGGTTTTTGCCTGTACTGTCTTAACAGAAACAGGCCAGGTTTCTCAGGACAGCTCCAACTTGCATAAGCCTGAATGCACACGCCTATCTGCCTTCTGACTGAGCCTAGTGATTAAGTGTTAGGAGTGTGCTATAAAAGACCAGGACATGGTGTCTTTTAGACAGGAATTATTTCAAGCTATAATGAAAACCTCAGTTGTTACAAATGTGGTTTAACCTGGGTAGTACACCAGGGTGGCTATGCCACCTAGTGATATTTGTAATGTACTGTTCTCAGCCCAGAGAGGGAAGAAGGAAAAGGAAAAGAAAGAGGAGGGAAAGACTGAATAGATAGGCCTCGGCAAAAGTCAGTGCTCAGGTGGGCCTTCACTCACTACACAGCCGTTTATATAATTCACTAAACAGCAAGCAGCAAAAAGGTAAAAAGAGTAAGTGGCAGCCCCCTCTCCTTCAGCCTTTGCAGCCACAGAAATAGTGTATGAGGAACAGGAGTCGGGGAGCGGGGGGGAATATGAGGGGGGGGGGGCCGGGACATGGGGACAGGGACACTGGGAACAGACATGGATGGACAACACAGAGAGGGGTGTCAAGACAGATGCACAGGGCAAACAGCAATCAGCAAACAAGAACAAGGCAGAATCAAGCTAAAATCACCAGGGTAGTATCACCATCTACTTCGGAAGGTAGATATTATCCCATCAACTATTTATTACTTGGTTTATTCTCCTTACATGCTGCAGAGGTTCTGTCTTTTACACAAAAGGTAGCTACTTTGTGTGAATAAATAATAAAAAAAAAAAATAGTCCTTCAAGTTGGAGGATAGTGCCCATCAAAACCACCATCTTCATTAAGAAAATATTGGCATAGTCAGCAATTCCTTTTGTCCAAAAGGTTCCCAAATAAGCTTCCAAGAAAATGTAGAACAATAATCCTATTAAGAATACGTGTTAAAAAAATAGCACACAAAATCTGACAGAAGTCTATAAGTGCATGTCTAAATTATACATCTCTCCAGCGGTGGTAGGAATGCAGTAGTTCTTCAGCACAGGACACACCGTGCCATGGCAATAGACACCCGAGTACTGCTCAAATCACTCTTTTCCATAGTTCAAGCAAGAGGTGAAAGTTTCTAGGGAAAGAAAGTAAGGTCACAGAAGTCTGAAGAAATAGAGCCAGCAACCACTTAAAATCTAGTTAACTCAAAGAAAAGTATTCCAGTGCTACTGCACCTGCTAGCTAGGCCACCCTCTGTGCAGGCTGCCCACCTGTTTCCCAAATAACAATTTTAATTCATTAGTACCCAGCCTCTCCCAGCAGCATGAGAATTCCCCTATGCAAACACTGACATATCACCTTAATAAGCAAATGTCTGGCAAAACAACAGGATAGAGTGATCTCTGACAGCAAGATAATAGGGAAAGAAAAATAAACCAACAACAAAATCTCTTCCTGGCTAGTGCACATCAGGCACTTCTTGCTTTCTAGTTGCTCAGAATTGCTCTCAGTATGTTCTGAAAACCTCCAGCAGCTCCTACCAGGACAGGACTGCACATTCTCCCTATTGACAGCACATCGCTGCTTCTCAGGTAAACTCACAAGTTCTTCTAATACGTAAGCTCATCATGCACACTACCCTTCTGTTCGCACAGCTATGACATAAGTCTATATTGGTACAATTAGTGGAAAGACACTGATAAAAATCAGCCATTACTACATATGCCACAACAGCAGTGACAGGTTGGACCATGACTTTTAAGATTTTGAATTTGCCAGAGTTTACTACTAATCAGCCAAACAGTAAAATGGCAACGAGCTGCTGCAATACACATTTTAATACATTCTTACAAAACCTACATCCAATTATTAAAAGTGGCAAAAAAAGGATTTTTAAATGGCCTCATTATCACTTAGTGTACACAGCAACTGTTACAGTTTGAACAGTAAAATGAACTCCTTTGTGGAATTACTTCAAGCTCTTGACTAGATGGATTTAAAATAGCACTCAAGAGTATGCCTAGTACCTCCATTTCTTTATTTGCTGGCAAGGGAAGACAAACCCAGGCAGATGAATGGAGAAGTTAGTCCTTGTTCCAGTGCTATCAGTAGACTGTAACTGATTAAGAAGGGGATGACCAAAATCAGAGGCACCCTGTAACACACTTAATTTAGCCACCGTAACCCACAGACATTTCTTAAAAATGCCAGGTGGCTTGGGAAGCTAAGCTGCACATCAAGTATGCCTGAGGCACTTGTGTCCCTACATCCCCACTCCTCCCACGGACTGGGAGACTCCAAATTCACTGCAGAAAGGGGAACTTGGAAGCCTAAGCTGCTCTTCTGTTTACAGCTTTATTCCATACATCCTTTTCACTTCAGCTCAGTAGCAATCCAATTTTTAATTTCAGTTCTGCCTCAATTACAGCCCTTCTTGAAGTTGACCATGACTTCCTAATTGTTTTTTCTGCCCTCAGCTTTAAAACACCAATTAGATATGAAGTGCTCTCCAGCTGCACCTTCAGTTCACACACAATTAGGGGATGCACAGAAAAGCAGAGCTGCCTGGTGACAGAGACATTTCCTGTGTTAAAACAGTAGGAAATGTGGCACATCCTTAAGAACACAGCTTGACAAAGCATGTAATCCCGGCCTCCGCCATGCCACAAATGTGAGGACTTCTCACTGCTTACTTGGAAAAATCAATTAAATGACATATCCGAGTTATGCTAGGAGAAGCAGGGGGGAAGGTCGCCTTCATTTCTAAGTGCCCTTGCTGAGTCTGACGATTTCACTGTACTAAGAGAAAACAGAAAATAATTACTGTTTGTTTTGTTAGTTTGGGGGGTTCTTTTTTTTTTTTTTTTCTTTATAATTAAAAAATAACCTGTATCTCATATTCCTCCAGTGTTTGTCCATTCAGAAATCTTTCAAATGCAGTATTGTGGTGTGACTGATAAACAAATGTTCTCCTCCAACTTGAAGAATCATTTAGAAAAACTTGTTTCTTTTTCAAAGTAAGTTTTGAAATCCAGTATGTTTAGCCTTCCCTAGTGAAATCCACTGCATCCACAAAAAATTTAAAGCCCCATTGTACTGCAAACATACAGACTTCTTCAAAACACAAGTTTTGAAGAGGAGGGGAAGGACCAAGGAAAACACTGTTTCAAAAATATTTCACCCAAGTAAAATTTACCCAGGTATTCATAAGCACTCTACAGATCATTCTGGAAATAAATCCTAAACCCCAGACATCAGAACAGATATTCAGAATTATCCTTACCCTTACAAATCTCCCACAAAAATTTGTATAAGAAGTGTTTCTCTCCCTTTAGATTTTTCTCTGCCAAGACTGAACACAGACCAAACTAGGGCTTCATGCATAACTGGGTAAAGGTATTGTTAGTAGATGTAGTGTTATTTGAAGTATCTATAGCAATTCCTGATCTTCTTTCTCCGTAGGGAGTGGAGGGTGAAACATTCCTGCATGGCGGGGTTATGCATCCACAAGCACCCTATGCTCACAGTTATCGGGCACTTGCATAGCTGCAGTGGAAACTTCGTACCAGCCCCTTCCCTCATCCTTCTAAAACCATTCTAGGTGCACCCGTGAAAAGGCATTGACTTTAATGGTATAAAATTCAACAAGACTTGAAATTAACCTTTTAGTGAATCTTTCACATTCAATGTGAAATAACAGAGCAGGTTGTGATGTGACATTTTTGTAGGTGAAAACATCAAAGGCAGCCCTGCCGCAGACTGATCTACCTTTGAACACCCAAGGGTATGTGAGACTGCCAAGTCTCTGTAGACTAGACAGAGAGAAAGAAAAAAGGAAGAGAAAGAGATCTAAGATATTCCGCTATTTAAGGCGAAGTCATTCTAACTAGGATTTAATTCAATCTTTTACACTTTGTTACTGCTGGTGGTTTTTCAATACACAGTCAAAAGAGAAAATCAGGATAAAAGGAAAAGAATATTATTTCTGACTGTCAGGCCATAATAAGGCATAAATACATGAAAATTTAACTGGCACCACTTATTCTTTCCTTCCTCTTTAGCATTTATGCCTTAGGAATTCCTTTCTATTTGAGTTATGCAATAAACAAACCAAAAAAAAACCAAAACCCAAAACCCCTCCATCAGTATCAGCCTTTGAAAAAGCTGCACAAAAAGCTAAGCACCTGTCTAACAACTCAGAAACATCTGAATTAATGGACATGAACTACCCTTGCTCTTCTTCCCAAGCACACACGTTGAATGCTCTCCTGGTGTTCTGGCTGGGGTCTTGATGGAGTTACTGAGTCTCTCTTGAAAGCACTACTACTCAGATCTGCTCCTGACCCTTGCTCTGGACATAGCAAGAAATACCAGCCCAATTTCTGGCTTGCAGCTCCCTCTGTGCTAATAAGACACCCTCTGTGCATCTGGCCATGCCAAGCCCCTGCTCCAGGAAGCTGTGACCACTAAACTTATCAAAAATTCAAATGTATCGTCACCAAAATGTTGCACAACTGGATCCTACAAGGTCACAAAGCACACAGAGTTAGAGGAAAATAAACACCATTTATTTGGAGGGTTCTCCTTCCTGCTGAATTCCTTTAATAACTCCTTTTACTCAAACTCCAGAGAGGTCACCATTATACATAGCAAACATAAGAAAACATGCTTTCTCTTCTCTGGGATAACGCTGCTAGAGGTTTTGATTTATCCCCTTCTCAGGTGCTTTCAATATAATCTTCAAAAAGCATCAGTGAATGTCAGAGTGAGGTTACAAATGCTCTGTGTGATGGAGCAAGATGCTACTGAATCAAACCGTGCAACCCAGTCCATCCTGTACAAGCCATTCTGGTTTGGGTGCTAGAGTTGGTGTTCGGGTCTTTGCTTTAGAGCAAGACTTTTCTGTTGCAACTGCATCAAGAGACCAGGGCAGCCAGCGAAGTGGGACTCTGAGCTGGTACTCCTGGCTCTGCTTGAGAGCTGCAGCAGAGGAATCTAGGGTCATCATCTGTCAGCAATGAGCAATGAAGAAAATTGTACTTTGAGACAGAAAGACGTCGGATACACTAGGTATGGCACCTGTCTGGGATGATAGCACCTCTTTCTGCTAATGACTCAAGTGCTTTATTTAAGGAAATGGGCTATGGCAAAAGGCTAGACTAGGCTAAGGAAAGAAAGAAAGAAAAAAAAAAAAATCACAACCAGAACAGGTTAAAGAAAATCTCAAAATATCCACAGCTGACTGTACAGGCAAGAAGGAGAGTAGGACATGTGACATTCTACTTCTATAGTTGAAATGACCGTATCAAGTTTCTAAAGCCCTACCCTCTAACAAGCAGCGCGCTCCCTAAGGAATGACTTCATGCCAGAGTGGTCAACAACAAAACAGGGAGCAGCCACAAATGTTGTCCTAGGGTTTTGGGCTCTGACTTTCTGAATGGTGGAGGTCTGCATGTGGCCACTGAGGAGACGACAGTCCACATTTATCACACTTGACCCAGGAATATATGGGATCCAGAAGGCAGATCTACCAACAACAGAGGACTTACTTCAGACAGAAACAAGATCAGGACCTACCAAATTACCTATGTGCCAATATACAAACCCAGCCTCCCAGAGACAGCAGAATTTGTGTCTCACAAATACCAATGGCATTTTAATGGTTTTCTAAGGATGCAAAAGAACATAACAGAAAGTGGAGGTGGGAGAGGAGAACTTGCTGCTGCCTTCAAGTTATGCGCAACTTATTCACACAGAATAATCCTGTCTTGATCACTCCTGAACTTCCTTCACAAAACAACATCTTATACAGCCTGACAGGGGCCTCCACCAGGGGCAATCTCTCACCTCCTTACAGAGCATGTGTAATTAAGTGAACCTCTTGAAAAAGTAAAGAATTCTTAAGTGGCCCCTTTTCTGAATCAGCTTGAATCTATTTGTACTCACCTTCAAAAGGTCCCAAGATCTCACGTAATGGGGAAAATCATATATATGATACAATTTCTCATGGCTCTTTCACAGTCACTAAGAGACAGAGGAAGAAAGACAACTTGGAAGCGAGCTGAGATATAAAGCCTTAGATGAAGTTGCTAATTCTCACCCAGCTTCCTCCCACACATTGTGGTATCCTGACCTTGATTTCATCTCTATCAATGATAACTTCAGTGCAGCAAAGATTTTTCTGATGATCATTTTTCTCAGAGTCTGTGGTGCCACAGTAGACATGGGGTATGGTTTCACGCATTAGAAATCTGAACTGTTAAGTTTAAGATCAAAACTGTCAGTTTTTATCCTACTTCATCACAGAATTCTGATATTCCTGAAAAAGTTTTAATTTGAAATGTTCATTGATGCATCTGTGAAGCTCTCAAAATTATCTTTCTTAATAGCATGAGCTAGGTATTGACTAAGCAGGTTGAAGCAAATTCAACAAACTCCTAGCAGCAGAGCACAAACTCCTGTTTTCACCATACCTCCTCAATTCCACACTGAAATGCCAGCCAAGGTTCCTACCTTCCTCACTAGTTCTTCCTCTTTTTCATTACACAACAACTGGAATTGCAGTTTATACTATCTGTTCCTCAGAACAACTTTTTCAGCTTTCCTCTTTGGAAGAAGAACTACTACAAAAAAATAAATGCCCCAAAACATAGCAAATGATAGAATATAGGAGTTTATGACTCAAGCTGCATTTCCAATGAGTCAAAAATTTAGCAGCATAACACACCGCAATATTAACTTACCAAGGCAGAGTGACACAATCAAGGATAGAAATTTTCTTAATGTTCTGTTCTCTCTTCTTATCACCCTCTGAGGAAGGGTTGTTAAGTTGTTATATATAACTGCATTGTTAAATTCTAAGAGAAAGAGAAACATAAACTCTGTTGATGTGGCCCAAATCCGAGCTTACAAGGAGCCCTTGGGCAAGGGTGTAGGCAGAGGCCCCAGGTGAGGCTGGTCAGGGCAATTAATGCACTCAGGGCCCTAACAGGGCCCAGTAAGCATTGATTGACATCAAAATGCTGGAGGAGACAGAAACACCTGGGACCTGTTTTGGAAGACAGAGTAATGCTTAAGCAGAAACTTCTGCAACATGACACTGAATGTATGCAAGTTGCTATCGTACTTTTTCCAGAAAGAAGAAACAAAGATTGAAATAACACTTGTGAAAGCATAAAACATATTCCTTAATACGTATAAGGTCCCTTTCTAACTTGTTTTGAAATAGTAACATTGCAAAGGCATTGAAAATACCTAAGATGTGAAGATTATATTAGTGTTTTGCTCCCTGTAGCCTCTGCTTTGGCAAAAAAAAAGGGAAGAAATAGAAATGAAGACATCTCTTTGATGCACATTGGTATTGGGAATGCAAATGCATGATTAGATAGTGCTGTACTGTCACGCATCACTCCCGCACTTCTGAGAGCCTGATGTCTGAAGATACACAAATGACTGTAGACTAGCAAAATACATTATTGGTGCCTTCTACCCCGTTACTTCTGTGACAGTCCCCAGGGCCCCTGCTCCGAACCAAACTGATACATAAAGACACACAGGAAAACACAGTCCTGTCAGAAACATTTTACAGGCTAGGGATACAAATTGTGGGCAGGTACTGATGGAGGGTGTTGCTGCTCTCCTTGGAACCATACCTCTGTTGGCAACTTAACAGAGGACACGCAGCAAGAGAAATGACTCTCCACACCTACAGAGTAAAAATCTACCTCTAGTACTTTGAGAGGTAATGGCTCTACCTAAATTTCTGAAACTAACCAGTGATTTAGGATAACCCAGACTAATTTGGACATGGACTGATTATTAGAAAATCTTTCAGAAATCTTTCCAATTCCTCAAAATTGTATTACTGGAAGAGCTTCTTGAGGGCATCCAGGCTTCAATGACCAAATAAGTTAGTGGGAATAGATGGACAAAGCAATGAAAATGCATAATGCAGGGATGCTCCATGGTAGAAAGAGAAGAAGGTTTTTTTATATGCTCATAAGCAGGTACACTCAGTGCAGGTTCTACTGATGAACTTGCTTTTTCTATTGCAGGCCTGAAATTGCAACACGAAGCACTCAGAGTTAATTTAGCTTTCTGGTTTTTACAGCTAGTGACACTAACCTGACAAAGCACAACACCTGGCAACATACTATAGCCTAAGATGCATTTCTTTCTGCAAGTGTGTCTGAAGATACAAGAAAATCATCAAAACCCAGTAAATTGTTTCCATTCCACTATGATAAAAAGAAACCACTAAAAAAAAATGTGAAGTTACCAAATGCTTAAATTTCTGAGTAGGACATCTCCTGCACTCTGTTCTTTCTTGCTCATGCACTGGGCTGAACGCACTGCACTCCTACACTAGACCCACGGGTATGAACTGCAGAAGAGCAGAGGCAGCATCAGGCAGCCTAGTGCTACTGATCCAGCACATGCTGGTCTTTAGAGCCTAGGCAACAGCCAAGTTCCCTCTTGGCTGCTTGCACAAAATTTCCAGTGGGAGACAAGAGACATACTGGGAAAATCTGGATTTAGGACAGCTCTAAGATTGTATGAATTCAACCACAATAACAGCACAGACAGGTTTTCTACACCATACCGGCTGCGTACATTCCCTCTGTCTTTCCAAGAACCTGGTCCCTTTGGTAGTTCAGCATAACATGAGAACTAGGAATACAAAGAAGGATTTGTCAAAGATTGTACAACAGAAAACCTCTATGGGTTGTTTGAAGAATGATGAAAAGAACATTAGAGTGAATAGCATACATGTCCTTGATGCATTTAATGCCTGCTCAGTTTAAAGAAACATTGTAATTTCATTTATGAACTAATAAAAGCCCTTGCTTTTCTCTCCTCAACTCTGTAAACAGTAGTTGACACTAAGAACTAGTTGCGGGCTGGTACAGCAGAGAAAGACAAAATCCCAAATTACCTGAAATACCATTTGGATTAAATGCAAAATCCAATTTACCACTGGGATATACCTTAAGTCACACACACAAGTAGCAGGTGCATTTAAATGCTTGCTTAAGGTCCAACAGCTGTCTACCTTCAGCTTTGAAAGAACTGGTCTTCAGTAATAAAACAGAAAAAAAAGAAAGGTATGGTCCTTTGATAGAGTCCAGGGTTTCTCACAGTTTGTAAAAATTATGGAATGAAGAATCCTGACAGTTAGTTCTCAGTCAATTAAAGGATTTTAATACTGGTTTGAACTACTAGTCAGAATCCAAAATCTCTAGGTCATGAAAAAAAGATGGAAAATGCTAGAAAAATGTAAAAACTTTTATCCTGCCATACAAATGGCACCTCTGAGGCAAGGAGAAGCAAAGCGGTTTGCTGTTAGTCACACACAAGAGACCTGCCATCTAGGTACTGAATCTATGCCTTCTATGTTTCCCTCCCCACAAGTAATCCATAAAACCTCCTAGTGCCCACTGCTAGCATAAGGTCTGTAGGATGGGATATTCATATGGAATACCGTGGTAATATAAAAGCCAAACAGGAATTAATGACATCAAGACTTTCTCTGAAAACCACAGTGCACAAATTTGCAATTTTCTCAGTCAGCAATGTCCTTCTAAGATACTCACAGTGGTGCCATTTTCCTACTACGTTTTCAACATACATTTTTTGGTTTATAAATAGGCCATACACAGTAGTCAAAGAAACTCATTTGTAGCTAAAATGTTAGCAATAGTACGTGGAAAGTACATCATCAGTCATTTCATTACATGCTACTCTAATACAATGGATACGACTTATGATGGCTCAACACACATGGGTGCTTTCTGCTGTTTCAAAAAGTTAGCAGAGCTAACTGCTGTCCAAAGCAAGCAGGTTTTGGAATTTTTTACATATCAGTTTTAAATTAGAATAGTCTGCCATCGGGAGTCACACAAACAAGAGGGAGCATACATCCTTCAAGGTTTGTCCGACTTCGTAATGGGAAAATAATACTAAAGCCAGAAAAATCACTACTGGTGTAGTTATTAAAAAACTACCCACAAGCCTTTTACAAGAGATACAGTGACCAAAGACTCTCGTAACACAGCCATAAACTCAACAGTGGTTTTGGCCTACTCATTAAAATGCCATATTCATGAATTGTGTGTAGGTGTTTGTGCCCACAGCTTTTGACGGAACAAGCAGCTGGGCCATGCTGTAGTTCTTGCTGCAAAGTATTGTGAAGCTCAGTTAGCACAAAAAATTATGTGGAAAATGAATGTATATTGTCTTGTACTGCATCTACTTCCTTCTTTATTGCCACAAATTGGGAATGGCACCGATACCATATTAAAATCTCCACATACAGGTAGCGTGACGTATTCAGGGTTTACCTATGTTTATCATATGATAGAACAAAAAAAGGGAATTAAGAGAAAAATAACTTTAATAATTAATTCTAGAATTATAAATGGTGCAGGCAATTTATGAGCCACCTCCTTCTGGGGAGTTATTTCTACCAGTCACTAAGGTCTCGATGCACAGCACAGAAGCGTCATCAGGCTTACCAAAGCTGGGCCCCCACCTAGGGCAAGGCAACAGCGGCCCTGCCTCAGAGCAGGGGAACACGTCCTACAGTACATCTCTATGCAGAGCCCTCACACTTTGTCCCTGCCTCTGGTTATCGTCATTTCTTCGTTAGCTTTCTAGAGAGGAGAAGTGGGTTTGTCACAACGAATGTAAAAGTATTTTCAATCTTCACAAATTATCTGAAAACTGCACCTTCAAGCACCATCTAAATACCCTTCAAAAGAGTTAATATCTGTAAACCAAATTAGGCCCAAAGTGATAGAGACGGTCATCAAAAAAACATACCTAAAATAAGGTACTTTGAAAGCATGCTGGGAAGAAACAAAACCAAAGCAGAGACAAATGACAGAAACTAAGATGACAATTTTTTTACGAAGTCACAACAAGAAAGGGAGACAAGAGAGAGGGAAAAGGCTGGTGCATCCAGGGAGGGAAGAAGGGGTGAGTGGAAACAGCTGGAATTGTTCAGCTGTGTCAACATTCGGCTGTTTCGCAGATTGACTAGCAAAGTGTCATCTGAAACCAATTACATTCCCAAAACCCCATGGACCCAGTTCATAACATTGATTAATCCACATTGTGAAAACGTCCCCAAGCAAAACTAGAACAGCTGTCAGCCCTTGGAGCTCAGAAATAACATTTGATTTTCTTAAAAAAAAAAAAAAAAAAAAAAAAAAAAAAAAAAAGCAGTGCACACTCTTTAATACCATCTTTGTAATTTACAGAAGATCACTGATTAAGAGCAGAAGAGATCCCTACTTCTTCCTACCCACACTGCTTTTCCTGCATTACCATGGCTGGTGATAGAAAAGGTTGTCAGCATTAGACACAGGCCAGTACTAGTCCCCACAGACAAAGCACCTGCCCGAGAACTAACACACTCCTGAAGATGCTTTTTCCTTTCCTTTGCAGACCCAGGGGGACCACAGCTGACTTTCTGAAGGATGGAAGCTTCCTGTCCCCACTCCAAGTGCCCTGAAATATTACCTTCAGGCAGATGAGTTATGCAGAAATCCTCCACTGTACTTCTGAGACTCCCGACATGACCTGACTGTAAATCAGCTGCTCTGCCCAAGTGAGGCGTGGGTCAGCCCCAACCGCCTCCCCAGCCCACACTCCTTTCCTAGCTCTGTCTGTCTGCCAGTTCCAGCACCGATGAAGTGCCTGCTACAGGAAGGTCTTGTGCTTGACAAGGTGCTTCACTGCTGCCACCTCCATGGTCCCATGGATCTTGCTTGCTACAGGGTGCTTCACAGTGCAACCACATCCTGGTCAAATCCCCACTCTGTCTATCCAAGCAGCAGCAACCTGAGCCAGTGTTCTCCCATTCAGAGGTTCTTATTGGCCAGGAAAACATAATTTATCTGTCACGTTTCTCAAAAGAGTATCAGACAGATGTATTCTGACAGGCTATATAATATTTCCAAGCTAACCAAAACCACTGCAAGAATATTGTAACAAACAGGAATGAAAATGTGCATAAACGAAATCAAAAGAAACAGGGAATAGGAGGGTTTTCAGGTTTCACAACTGTCAATTAAAGGCTGCTGGAAAAATAAGCTAATTTTTGCTTGCATGTTAATCAAATCACTTTATTAAAGAAGGTATTCTTATGTGGAGCTCAATGTATTTTTTTTTTTTCAGATGTATATATTTACTTTATCAGCTATTCTAAAATAAAGTTTAGAGGAGCAGGAAGGCTCCATCAGCTAGTGCCAAAGATGAGGAGATGTTGCGCTTCAACCTGCAATATTCTTCCCACAATTCTGTCAGTAAAAATTGCTGTCACTGTGTAACATCAAGAGAAATTCTCTGCTGGATTTATATTTTTATTTCCCAATTTCAGAGCAAGGAATTGTCAGACTGACAAGGTAAGTACCAGAGCATAAGTCCACAACAAAAGCATTCAAATAATATTGTTATTGTATGATTCCAAGACATCGGCGAAGGGACAATTCCTTTTCCAATGAATACTTGGTACATGTAACTCGTTCATCATGCATCTTTTGAAAGAGCTCATGAATTGAAATAGAGATACACAAGAAATCTTTAGCATTACTTCACAGCCTTTACCAGAACTTAAATGAATAAAGTCAACATCACTGGACTTAACCCACTCCTTATTTCATACCTACCACAGAGAAATATTTCCCACCTTTAGAGAAGCTGTTTGGGAGGGCAAAGTATAACATTACCAGAGTCAGAATATCTTTTTGCTTATCTCTTCCTTCACTCAATCCTTTTCTTTTTTTTTTTTTTTTTTTTTATTTCTAAGGACTTGTCACAGATCAAAAAACCCACATTGTTTAAACTTCAGGATTCCATTTCAGTTTCACAATCAAATACACAAGATATAAACCAAAATGCAGCACACATGATCAACTATATCAATTAATTACTCAGAAAATAAGTTATGCTAGTATGGTTATTTATTTGGGGACAATGGCATAGTGTTGAAAGAATTTATATTCAGGAAGGTAAATACACTTCCAAATTCAACAGTGTGAATTTCCTTTTGACACTTTAGAAAATACTCCAGCAACATTAGTTAGTTACCACCACTGGATACAAGGCAAAAGCTATCGCTACTTGGTATGTGTTTCCAAGACCCAACCAGGATCAGCATCCAATATCATGGGTGCTGTATAAACAGAGTAACATCTAACCATTAGGCTCCCTGTTTTGCAGGGTACCAGAATGCATCAACTCAATGGAGCATTATTCAAGCCTATAAAATTGTGTAGTATTTACATGTGTACTTAGTGTTAAGTATATGCCAGTAATAAGTTGCACTGCATTAAAAAACCACAAAAGAAAAATACTACTTCACACATACAGAATTCTGTGAAGACACTCACAAGCTGTTCTTGTTTCCCATAAACATTAGAAATAAAAAATAGACACTGGATCTAATATTTCATATTCTGCAACAGAAAATAAATAGTCAGTGGCATTAAATACAAACTGGAAAATTGTGAGACCACAGCAAACCTGCATTCAGACAGATGGTCCACATACAGTAGTCAGGCTTTTTAGAGTATCTAATCTTCAAAGAACAGAAGAATTCAAGATCTACTAGGTATTGGATTCTGTGCTGTTGAACATACAAGCATTGCGCTGTATTTTCTGATCACCAAGACTTACCATCATTTTCTCATGAAAAAAAGCTGAATGACTCATAACATTTGTCTTCCAAGAATGTAGAGATAAAAGTCAAAATTACTTCCAACTTATCAAAATCCAGCACGAGAAAGGGAAATTATTTCCCAAGTAATTCTTACAACACCAATGGCTGGATTCACATGCATTGCTAATAGGAGCTAACAGACTGAGAGAGTAATATGTAATGTATTCTTAAGACTATAATGAGAAAAATTTGTAGAAAGACTTGTAGAATTAGGGTAAAGTACAAAGAGTTATTCAAGCTGTATCACTAGCAGACATCCATCAATTCATAGAATTTCAAGTCAAAAAAAGACAAGTGGAATGATCTATTCTTGCATATCCTAAGATGTACATATCATAGGTCATTGCATTTCACAACTTTAACTCCTGCACTGGGCCCTATAAATACTGTTTGATTACAACTTTTCTTACAGAAAAGCATCCAAGCTGAATCTGAAGACTTCAGGAAATGGTGCAGCAGCTGTTCCGTATAGTAATCCATTCCAATGTTTAACCACATGCAGAGTTGAGCAATTTTACATACTCTCCAATTCGAATTCGTCTGCTCCTGTGTTCCAGCCACAGGTTCCCATTTTGTCTCTCTCCATTAGATTAAAGAGCATCCTCTAGTACCCAGTATTTTCTTTCTCTGAAGACTCTTAAACACCGTTATCCTACAGATGCCCAAGTTTCTCATTGATAAATTTAAGACATGATGCTCCAGGTAGTTGAAGCCTACCCATTTTCTCCCACCCCAAATATTTTGTGGTGACTTTCTGAATCTTACCCAATACTTCACGTCTCTCCTAAAACACGGACCTTAGAATGAGAGGAATTATTCTAGTACTGTCTTGCCAACACACAGAGGCAGACAAACAGCAAACAAACAAAAAAAAAGACAAAAGCAGACAAAAATTCCCTCCCATCTCTCATTCCCATTTACACAAATTAGTATCACATCACAGCTCTCTTCCACTAGAAGCCTGTGGTCAGACGTCACCCAAGAGGACCGTCTCTGCTCTGCATGGCACGGTCTTCTTGCACTGAAACATTCAGAGCTTTATGTGTAAAGTGTTTACTTCATTTTTATCTTGTATTCTGCCACTCTTTGTTCTACCTGGAATTAAAGCATCAGTGATTCAGATAGATTCTTCCAAGTAATTGACAGAAAAATTGAATAGTGTTGAAACTAGTCCTGATCCCTGTCAAATGCCAGGACCAACTCACACCGATTCTCCACAAACGTGTGTCTGAGATATGTCAGTTAGCCAGACCTGCATTCAGTGCACAGACTGCTGCAACTAAAGCAGAACTCGCAGGAAGAAGCAAGAAAGAACTTCAGATTAAATCCTGGCGGACAATGTGCATTGAACCCCACATGGTGACTGCACGAATGACTCTCATAAACATGAGCTGCAAATGAATTTAAAGTTCAGAAGGTCTCAAACTCAGGGATCACAGCCATAACGTAAAGGTGAAGATGTAGTGATGTAAAGTAGTAATTAAGACAATCAGGAATTCCTAGCACTGACACTAAGAGTCTTTCTGGTTCCATGTTTTCTGAAGAAAATACAGATCATCACCACAGATTGGTTATCTTGAAGGGTCAAGTGTTGAAGAGGAGGTATGAAACGGGTAACTAAAATAAGTGAAAGAGAACAACAGAAGGAATGTCTTCCCAAAGAGAGTAATGACCATATATAGCACGCCTTTTTTTATATATAGTTGATGTGTTTGATGTCTGAGGACCTTTCATCAACTCTGTCATCAAGTGGTATTTCCCAAATGGAAGACTGGTGTTTTGTGAGTGCCAGCAGTTATTTATTTGAGCTTTTGAAAGCATGACTGCTCTATTTATCCTTACGGGACCATTACACCAAAGAGTATTTTGTAAAATTTGCTACTGACAGCAGGAAATTGGGCCAGTAACATGGACGCTCACCTGACAACCCCCCTACCTCTCTGTAGGTGCTTAAAACAGCAAAAGCGTCCTGTGCAGATCACCCGTCCAGAACTGCGGAACTTGCAAACAACCCCCTGAGCCGAGAGATCCTGTGAGGTTTCCCCAGACACAACAGCCACTGGGATGAGTTACTGTGTTTGAACATCTTTGTAAAAATAAATATGGATTAATACCTGCATGTTCACAATACATACCTTTAAAAATGGGCCTGCAGGCTTGATCTTTAATATCTTTTAGGGTAGTACCCAGAAAGACCTACAACTATAACTGTGTAACCACCAACAACATAATATAGAAGTAATAATACTGAAAAACAAAACTATTGGATGACATAACAGTTCTTCAGCTGGTCTAATCAGCAAGCAAGCCTTGGACAGAAATACAACAGAGATTATAAAACCTAGATATATCAAAAAGATAAATGATTCTTGATGCAGTGGAAGTATGAGATACAATGAAAGAGTGAATCTGAATCAAAGTCTTTCCTTTCTCATTCTAGAAAATCATCTTCTGCTTCCTTTTACTACATGCTGAGAAAAAAAATCCAAACAGAGGCATATTGTATAAAATGTTAGGGAATAGAGCCTTTTATTTTTAATCATCCCCTAAGAACAAAACTAGGGAGACGTGGATAATTACTGTCATGAAGGCTTACGCTAGGAAACCTACTGAAGTAACACGATACAGTTGTTACCAGCCCCTGGGTATCTGTCTATTTCTTCCACACCTCAGCCATGGATTCACTGAGCCCCAGGGATTCTCGGAAGGGACAGTAAATGAACAGCTCTCCAGAGCTGAACTCCCACTGTGGTTAAACCCATCTGATTTTATGCCTCCTCAGCCTCCGCACTGGGACACAGCGCACTGGATCAGAGCAAAGGTGACACATGTCAATAAAGTTGCCCTCTCTCCACATTTATGCTTAGTCACTGCTAAATTTGGCATTGAAATCACCTACAACCAAAATGGTGTGTAAATAGCAAACAAATTTTTTTTTTTTAATACTCTACAAAAGGGTCTAGAGACTAGCAATTTGCAAACAGAGAAAACTGCCAAGAAAAAGTCATCAACACCTTTAATTGCCTTTTTTTCCCTTTCAATATTTAGAAACAAGTATGTAGTAATTTAGTACAAGATTCAGATGCAGAAGCTATCTAGGATTTAATTAAATCAGTTTGAATTTAACACTGCAAGAACTTTATTTTCTTTTCTCAGCAGAAAGCTGTGACTGCCCTCTCTGCTTCTTATCCAGCCTGTAAAAGTATCCACAAATATGCTGATACAAACCTGGCTGCAGAGGGCAAAATGTGCTCTCAGTTCAATGGCCCAGCATATGTGCTGCACAGACTAATGGGAGAAGAAGACTATTGCCTCCTCAGATTCTGTAGTACAATGTATATTGCATAAATAGAGGGTTAAAATTTGTGAGGAAGGACCTCTGGACCCAAGATTCTTCACTTCTCATGCCTTCTTTCAGTATTGGACTGTTTAAATGAACTATTGCTATTTTTTTCCCAGACACTCTCTCTAGGTGCCTTTGCTATCTTTTTCATCTTTTCAAGTCACTAATTTTTTGAACACTCAACCAACCCCAAAGTGCTAAATATCAAACCATCTATTTGAGTGGAGTTGGATCTGTTTTTTTGCTGAGCTTTCCAACCAGGCCAGCTTCCTGCGTTACATTTCAGTATGAACTAGCCTTGGTACAGAAACAAGTTTTCCAGTGTATGTGCTAATAAAGTGACAAAAACCAGAATCCACTTGAGGACTTGCTCCAGATTACACAATGGGTAGAAAAATACCTATCATCTGAGCTTACATTTTAACTGTACAAGAAAACAACCATGCCATTGATCTATCTACTTTCCCCTCAGATATCATTTTACAGAGTGACATTGTTTATTAACACTTTCATACCACAGCTTCTAATTTCTCTAGACTAAAAATCCATTTTCAGGTATACTTGGACAAAAAAGCCGATGTTAAGGAGTCTGCATTCACATGTTGCTGAAATGCATCATCATACACACCAAAGACTTTGTCCCCAAAACATAAGCCTCTGCAAGAGGGACATGTTTTCTGGCAACTGTGAATATTATCCTGAAGGTTTCTAGAAGCTACAGAAGTTATATAGATAAAAATGAACTGTAGTGCTTAATCCCAGAAATGTTGAAAGGAAAAATTATATTTAAAAGAAAATACTTTGGTGACAGAATGATCTGAAAGGTCAGCATATAACTGAAGTTACAAATATACCATGCTCTCACTGTTGTGAAAAGAGAACTTTCCACAGAACTCATATGTTTTATTTTAAATCCTTGAAGCCTGTAAATTCCTGAAGACATGATTGTCTTGTTATTGTCAACACACCCACCCACCCAATCAACCTTCAAAACATCAAAATTCACTTTACTCCCACCATCTCCTTGATGTAAATTATTCTCCTATTAATAATTCTCTTTTGTTATAATCATCCTTTCCTATCTTGCATGAATTGCTCTCATCCTAATATGACCGAGTTTGATCTTACTTCTTGAAAAACAGACCTCACTGGAAAAAATATAAATGTCTGGGGCAAAATCCTTGTCCTCCTCCAATCACTGGCAAAACTCTTGCTGTTTGTGGTGAATTTCATCCTTTCATCCACATAATTTAAAAGCATCCCTGTAGTACAACTGGATATATGACGTTGGAGAAAATGGCCGTTGCTAACAGGTATATGTCAACTCACTTTATACTCATGCATTGTATCTGGAAGTGAGTGAAGACTTGCTTTGCTCCAGAACACGTCTACCTCTCCAGGTCATGATATTTTTAAGCATCCCCAAGGGTGTCATTCCTTGGAATGGCCTGGTGAGTCACATTACAAATAAGTAAACATACACCCTATGTCTTCCTGGCCAACAGGACTGAGACAGTCACCAATATTTGTTCACTAATCTCACATTATGTCAGCAAGGCAAAGCAAATTTGTTCCATCTCTAAATTATTCTTTTCATCCTCACTTAAGTGGGTAGCTTTGTACTGTTAAGCTGTTATGCCACTGAAGTAACAGTAAAGGTATCATGAGAGTTAGCCTGTATATATTACCTGCTTCAAACATTATGATCAACACATGAAGAATGGACTTGGCAGAAAAATTGAAGATGCTTCCAAAGCCAGATTCCTATAGCAGAGGGCTTGAGTTCTGCAGTAGTATATAGGCTTCCTAGTTTCACAGTGAATTTTCTTGATTATACTCGACCCTTTCAAAGGTTTTCCAGTTTCATGGAAATATTGCTAAAGCAACCCATCTTTCTAAAACTTAGGCTATCTGTTCAGCTTCTGGTAGCATGGTGGTCAGAGGAATTCCTTACAGCAATTGTTTCAACTACATCAGATCACATGGAAGCCCCAAAGGTGGAGCATGAATTCTATGGGCTTGACAGAGCACAAAAGTTTCTGGCTGCTGTTAAACCAAAGTCAGATTGGACAATTGTAAAGGTCCCTTCCAATCCCTTATGAAATCTATTAGAGAGGCAAGTAGTGCAAAATACAGTCTTTTGTATTTGCAGTGTTTTTCTGCCATTAGTTTTAACAATTTCTTTATGGGGCCGGGTTTGGCTTTGTGGTATTTTTTGTTTGTTTGGGGTTTTATGTTTTTGTTTTGTTTGTTTGTTTACTTGTGTGTGTGTGTGTTTTTGTTTGTTTGTTTGTTTGTTTTTAATTCCTGGCTAGCTGAATTCTCCCCAAGCATCTCTGAATTTGCAGCAGCAATTCCCAGTGATTGCTCTGATGTGATAAAAATGGTGGGACTGCAGCTCCTCAGCTGTAAAATCCAGCCAGTGAATCTCTGGGGCTCCTGGGCAGTCTGGGGTATTTGGTTTATGCTTGTTTTTTTCCTTATTCTTTTCCTTTTATTATTAAAGATTTATTTGTTTTTTAATTTACCTTTGTTATTGTTAAAGACACTTTGCTACAGACACATTCAAACTGTCGAGCAGAAAAGGATTCTAAAAGACAGAGGCAGCAAATGAATTGTCCCTTTCCGTGCTTCTCCATCTTTCTACATGCTTTTAGCACAGATTTTTTTCATCAGACATATATACTGATGTATAATAGGTGCCAGAATCAAAGCTCTTATGCCCGACAGGTACTGGATTACAGAAAATGTCCCTGTAGCAGTTGGTGCGTTGGGCACAGTGGTTTTTCATATCATCACTGCAATACACTGTGCTGACTTTCCTAACAACAACAACAGAAATATTAAATTTTAGTCTATGATCGGATTTCAGCTCTTCCACTGCACCTGATTTCTATGGGATAACAGTAATAGCTAACAAACACACTTGCAAATTTGCATTGTATATGAAAATCCAAAAGACACTGGCAAATTAATGAGTACTGGCTGGGAGATATATTACTGTCTTTTGGCAATGAATGCTGAAAGATGAATTATTTTAGCTTGGTTTTGAAAAACAGCACAGGTCAAACAATAGAACTGGGTGGCAGAGAGCTGCAAGCACACACAATAGCAAGGAGTCACTTTTAGCTGAAAACTGAAAAATGTTTCCTACAAACTCTGTCCAGCATGGCAGAAGATTTTTTTTTTTTTGGTGGGGTGGTGGTGGTAGTGAAATTTATATGCTGTTCAGCAACCTTTTTGTATTATACAGTTTTGTATTATACAGTTGAGACTTTTAAAATACGTTTTTTTCCCTCTCCATACCAACGTCTTCAATTTAAAAAATACAAGTATGTAAGTTCTGATAATCCTTGTACAATGTAAAGTGATGCTGTCAAAAATAAAGTAGAATTGCACTTCAGACAGTCCTTCACACCTAAAACCACTCCTTGCTGCTGTAAACATGTTTGTACACTTGAAAAACCCCCTAGACCCAACATCCTTATGTCATTATATTGAGAAGTATTAGGAAGGCTTTGATTCACATGCTTGGAAATGGTTTCTGTGCTGTTCATTAATGCTTTTACACCTAATATTTATGTTTTATTACTTTTATAATATGCTTGGAAACAAAGTCAGGAAAATAACCCTCCCTTAGAATAGTGCAGAAGAAGAAGAGAAGAAAAAAAAAGAAGAAAAGAAAAAAAGGTAGAAAGTTCTCTCAGAAGGGCTGTGTGCTCCGCTCTCATAAAACGAGTTTAAATCACTTGAAAGCACTTACAGAAAGTCCCCACACATGTATGTATTCTGTTACTGGTGGAGTTAACTCGGGTACATAGTCAAAGAACAAAGCTATGCATTAGCTAATGATACACTTATGCAATCAATACTGAAATGAACACACGTATATTTACGTAATTATCATATTTGGAAGTACATAATGAACGATTTAATAAAGTAAAAAAAGAATATCATAAATACAGCCAAATGAAATTAAACTGCACTACACTGATAAATCTCACCAAGAAAAGGCAAGTAACCAGCAGAAACTGGTAGGGGACAACCAGTTTACACATTAAGATGTACCACAACTATGCTATTTAAGAATCCTGAGGACATTCCTGTACTTCAGAGAATGACAAGAAATAAAAAAACAAACCCACCAACATCAAACTTGAAATAAGTAATGTTTACATGCAGATTAATGTTGTTAGAGACTAGAGCCATAAAGATCACTGTGTGCACATAAAAATAGATGCATGATAAGAAAGATACCAGAATTCTGAGAGAGATCTTTTCTGCTCTGAGGATTCTTTTCACGATTCTATATTCCGTAGCTGTTCCATTCATTTTGTTTGCTTGGGCCTGGTTACCATCATCCTCAAGATTTTCAAACTGTGTCTACGCAGCTCGAAAATGAATAATTTATTAAGTCCCCTGTATTTGCATCTGGAGACTTAGGGCTATATCTAGCTGGCATTCCAAAGGCTGAACAAAGCAGGCTTGCTTGTGGTGCAAAGCACTACATGAACAGTTGCAATATGCTGGGGTGCAGACAGTGACAGAGGCCATCACTGTCCTCGTTCCAACAGAACCTTGCAAGAGGGCTGGCAAATGCAACTATGACCACAGAAGTCACTGAGGCCCTAGCTTTGCAAATGCATCACAACTATAAAACCAGATGGATTTAGCCAAGCTCACCAAGTTTCACTAAGCTACATCTGAAGAGCAGGTCACAGACTCCAAAGGAAAACTGCAAGTCGGAAGAGCTCCAGCACTGCTGTAGTAATTATTGCGCAGAATCAGCAGCCAGGGATGACTAGGAAACAACCACTGCAGGGTCAAGAGCAGGAAGAGACCGTCAGAGAGGAACGAAAGCAAGAGAGAGAGTTTAAGATCGATAAAAAGAAAGAGCCTCGTCAGGCCAGAAGGCCTCCCCATCTCTTCCTGCAGTGTCTTGTGCTCTATTGGCATTTGTGACGCTCTCCCCCGGTGCTGCCTTTGCTCTTAATTGCTATGCCAGTCACTGGAATTGCATCCCAGCCCAAGGTGGTAACCATCACTAGTGTATTTATTAATAAAGCAGTAACTGTACTATGCTTTCTTTGCCTGACATAAAGGTTGCTACAAACACGTTTCCATTATTCTGTAATTTCAGCAAGGAGAAGCAAAGAATCGGATGGGAGGAAAGGACACACTAGGGAGTGGCAAGAAACAGTCTCTGGAGAGCTCAAACCAACAAAAATGCATAGTCTTGAATGTGAAAAAAGCATGGCTTAATAAATCATCATCTGAAGTTGCCATGGTAATAGTAAATGTCTAGTTCCCTATACTGTTTAACTCCCTACATCCACTCCTGCAGGAGAAGAATAACACCAATTTCTCCACCGTACCAAATGACACTGGAGATTCTTATTTAAGGCTGAGGACAGAGCGTGCAGCTCGGCGCAGTCAGGCTCACGACCTGCAGGCTACTTGAGGTGAAGGAACACTTTCTTTATGCAAGTCAGCTCCACGCCGCACACTCTCTGTACTTTTTGCAGAACTCGCTTCCTGGTGCACTTGCCTCCAAAATGCAGTTTGCCAGATAACCAGCAAAGCAGCGTTTGCTTTCTAAAACTAGAAAACACTTTGCGATTGACTGAAGATTGCAGTCCCACATGGAATACCGTATAATAAATTATCATAGCTGTAGGTAAATATAGATACATAGATAGAATCTGAAAAATCTTTTTATGTACCAACCACTTCTTGGAGGGAGGGGCTTGAGTAAGTAAAAAGAAAGAATCTGACAAGAAAAAGGATGGTGCGTGGGTCTCTCACAGAATAAGGTCAGCTCCCACAGACTTCCTCAAGCAAGTTTCTTAATGTTCCCGTATCTCGGTTCCCCCATCTGTACAACAGTGTTAACATGTACTCTGCTTATCTAAGCTTATTAGCATGTAAAAAGTGATTTGTAATCTGAAAGTTCAGAGCCTATGAAAAAAGAAAACTTTTGTTTCAAAACTTCACTGCCTCCAAGAGTCTAAAAAATAGCCAGGCTGGCAATCCCTGTGCTAAAAAGCACTGTCAAGTGTATATAAAGCAAAGATAAAACATTTCCACATCACATAAAGAAGAAAATTGTCTAGTCATACTTAAGGCACTATAATAAGATAAATGAGTAAAAAGACAGTCAAGAAATAAACTAAAGCAACAGCATCACTAGGAGCAATTACTTATTGGAGAAGTGCAGCTCAAAGGAAAGAGGAGAGAGAAAGTCAGATTCAGCTTTCCAGCAAAGGAGCATGCCAAGGAGATTTCAATGTCCTGAAAATCTGTCAGGTTTTTCCAACTATTCTTTTAAAATGCTCGCTGTACCATCTCAGAACATAGTCATGCCTATGGCATGTCACACTAGTTTAATTAAGGTCAGGTTAAATACCTTTCCTGGTTTCTCAAAAGCTAAGTCCCTTAGACCACATACAGGTCATGAAATCTCATTGCCAGAAACAAGCCACAGTCTATGAAACATAATCTGGGAATAAAGAATACTTATTTTTATTAAAACAGGTCTTAGAAGGTAGTGCCAGAGCACTAATCATAAGTGCGTGCAATTCAACTACACTTTCCTTGCTGTAGTCTCTTAAGCCTTTGTTACTGCAATTTCACATTAAATAAGATATGACGTTAACCTAGAACACAGCCCTTGTAAAATCGTGATTTTTCAAGAGGTGCTACAAGGTCTCTTCCTACTGGTCATTCTATTTTTCTCTAAATCTTTACGGAAAGCTCTTTATCAGGCTACATGGACGTGATGTATATTAAAGTACAGTTCCTGGTCTAGAGCAATTTATCACAACTCCATGTTCTCTTCTTTAAAGAAATAAGCTATCTGAAAGAAGGGATAGGATTTTTAACTGAACTAAAACTTAATGTAAATCTGCATCCTTTCTATAATGAGCTCTTTTCCTAAGCCATTAAAGGTGAACTAAAGTTTCAAACTTCTCAAAACAATGATAAAATTTTGCACATGGTAATCACAGACAAAATCATCCATTCATCACAGACTGCATCTCATATGTAGAGGAACATATACACATTTGTGTTAAAGCAGCACAGTCGCTGAACGATTTCAGATTGGTTTACACATTTGACTTTCTCAACAGAATATTCCAAACACCCATTTCCTTCTCTTTCTGCATATAATTTATATTCCTGCGACACAGAAGTAATGTCAAAACTTGAAAGAACAGAGAAATCCACAGTTGTGAAAGGCTCCTTGGTATCAACAGGTGTACATCAAATACTGTGAGCTAAGACTACATGATTTCACGATGCCTCCACTTCTCTGACTGTGTACCTACAGGACTCCTGCTTGATTGAACTGCTGCATAGAGCCTTCAGAATCTCACATTGCAAATCCAAGCTCCAGATGAAAATATAAATTCATAATAGGTTCAGGGCAAATATCCAGCATACCAAGGTTACATCACTGTGGATGAAATCTGCAACTTCAATAGAAAGACAATGAAAGGAATCAAAGTGATCCTTTGAGGAAAGTGTGATTTACTAGCTAACACAAGACCAGTATTTTGTGTCATCTGCACAATGACATCCATAGCTTGACATTAAATACGTAAAAGATTTTGAGTGAAGGCAGTTCCCTTGGAAGCTATCAATGCTATCTTTCTGCAGACCCTTTGCTTTCTCTCTAAAAGAGGCCAACATATGAAAATATTGTAAAACTGTGGAATATACTGGTTAAATGGTATCTCACTAAATTAAAAAAAGGACACCCTTTCTTACCCAAGGAAACATTATGCCAACAATGGAGACAAAATACGGCCTCTAATGACGTAATGGAAGAGGCAAAAAATAGTGCAAAACCATAATGAATGACTGACTTAAAACCCAAGAAGAATTTGACCCCTAGTACTGTCTTTTTTTTCTCCTCCAAAGGGACACAGGACTCTCATGAGGTCTGCTAGGCACTTTCTGCATAATGTCCAACAAAGCAGACAGCATCAGATGACTTGGTGCCAAGCAGGCCTGGAGAAAAGTGTACAGAAAATTATTTTGTCTCTTCTGAACAAGGACCCTGCCAGTGTCTTCAAAGTCACAATCACAAGCTTACTTTTAATGTAGTCACATTTACCTTAAATTTAAGAAATTTCTAAAACATATATTATTTTTAAGATGATAAATGTTTCTCAGTACATTAATAATCTGGCTCCTCTGCTTGTAACGTAGTCTCTCTGTAGCTAGTGATTAAAGTAGGCACCACAGCAGAAAGGACTTACGGTTTTCTGTTTCTCCCAGCTATTCTGTGGACAAAGAAGAAAAATAAAAACAAAACGTACAAACATTCTAGCTACTGGAGGATAACAGTAAAAAGCCAGCCATTCTGCATACTGTTTGCCACAGAAGGGGACCTCCCCAGAAGGGACAGCACTTAGCATGACCACACTAGGAACTCCCTGCACTAGCCCTCACCCATGTCCACCATTCACATGACGTCTTATACAGTCCCTGATGTACACACGTGGTATAGTATCAGGGCTGCTGCAGCACTCCTCTTTACTGTACGCTACAGCTAGTACATACTAAGGCTGCCTATATATTAAGGGCAGCCTTTCAAAGGACAAGAAGTCACAATGGGATTCTGGACAGAAAGCACAGAAGAGGTTAACAGAGAAAAAATGGTATTAATAAAACATGAAGTTATTTAAAATAGTTCAAGTATAGAAGAACTCACTTTCAGTTATGCCAGACTGGATGATGAAGTTTATGTGATTAATTCCATTCTCTTCCTTTTCATCTCAGAAAACTGTCAGCTCTGTTGTACCAACAACATACTGTTACAGTGGCATCGTGAATAGCTCTTGGATAGCAAACAAAATATTAAGTGAGCTTTGCCAATTACCTACCACACGTTTTGCTCACAAGCTGCCTTATTCCCTTCAAATTCTATTGTTGGAATATCTAACCTTTTAAAAATAATAGGTACCACTTAAAAGCAATTGTTATTTTAATTGTGAATTGGAACCATAAATCCATTCTTTAAGAAGCAATTGTATGTTCTACTGAATTCTTTTGAATGTGCCTCCTTTAATTCCCTTGCAGGCAACTTCTGCTATAATGAAATTTTTCATTTGCAAATTAGATTTGCTTGTAGCTAGAAACAAAAAGCCATCATCAGAGTGCCAGTAAGAGGGATGCATCCTTACCTAGTAGGAACAATTAGTTGCACTGACTGCAGTTGTAAAAGCTGCCTCTTTTTTTCTTTCTCCTCCAGCTCTATGATCTGAAGCAGGACTCAGAAACATGGGCACAACAGGAAATTGTCTGTGTTTATACACAGCAAAATAAAATCTGGAGAGCTGTGCCTCATTACAGTGTCTTAAAAGCTGGACTATAGTATGTAAGATCCATCCTGTAGATGTTATTTCTACATATGTGTACATATGTTATAATAGAGAAATGAAAATTTAATTATTAATGTAGAACTACCACTCAGCAAGGGACTTAAGCATAGGTTCACATAATAAATAACCTGATTAAAGGCAGCAATAATCAGCTTGACAAATGTCACAAACTCCACAGTGTACTCATCTTGTTTTTTCTATGTCTTATTGACACAGAGAACTTGAAATAACACAGCAATCAACCCACCTATAACCCAATTTTCCAGGCATAAAAGCATGGTTATTCCCATTTCACTTTCAAAAAACCTGCCGACAGAAAACAGGCATGAAAAGATTAATCAACTAATCCAAAGCTATTCAAGAAATCTGTTGAAGAGTTGAATATTGAAAAAGAATATTGGAAGTTCCAGCCTCGTACCTCACTACACATAAACCCCTGCTTACCGCAGAACACTGGGTACAGTTTAGACTTGAAAACATGCTTTCCCTGATATGCATTTTGTTTAAATTTGCAAGACTTCATATTTTCTTGAGACAGAAATAATCCTGGCACTGTACGATCCAGTTGTTATTTCAATAACTAAACTCTGTGTGAGAACACCAAGTATTGTATTTTTAGGTTCCCTGCAAGTAGCATTGTTCATTTTTATTCTTTCAGTGGGTGATCTTTATCTCTGGCAGCCTTTGGGATATTTTCTTCTTGTTCAACACCAAGGACATTCTTATTATGCTTCACTCTAATGAATCCTGTAGTCTTCGGAGTGGGCCACAACTCATTTGGGGAAATTAGTGAAAGGGAATAGCTACCAGATGACAATGAAGAGACCTGAGAATGATCCCATTTTCAGGCATGAAAAGGAAGTAGCTGGAAACATACCTGCCATTAGGCGCAGCAGGAGCTGGAAGCTTTGAAACGAACATTGCATAAAGAGAAAGTTCTGCTTTTGGAAAAGTAGAAGATTTTATCTGGATACATAAATCTGTCAATCGCCACATGCCTTATTCCTCTTTGCAGCAGAGAGGTTTGTGAGCCCTTGCTCTTTTTTATTTTCTGTCATCCATTTCAAATATAAAATTCTGTTCTTTTTTTCCAGTCAACCCCGCACATCAAGCTCAGGAACGCTTGCTGAAAAGGTTCTTCCGGCCTTTTATCCCAAGTCATGTAGAAACCAATTTGAAAGCCATAAACCAGGTTATGTGCAAAATGTTGACGAATGCACCACTTGTGGCTCTGCATTGCTATGTTTTGCAAAAAATAAAGATCTAGAACTCTCTATCTCTCCTCCCTTTTCTGAAAGGAGGTATTGTGCTATGGTAGGATAGGGTTGGGTTTGCAAACGCTCACAGACAACAGGGACAGGGCAGTCAACAGCAACAGAAAGTACAACCAGAATTTGCCAGACCGTGTCAAACCACTGTCCCACAAACTCTGTAAACTGCCTTGAGCTACAGGCAGTGCCTGATGAGTGAGAGGAATACACCCTGTGCTCCTGAGGCTCCATGCCAGGCACACCATGTTTTATACTAGAGCATCAGGGAAAGGAGACCAAGAGTCTCTGAACTTCCATCCATCTCCACCATTTGGTGAACAATTTAAACTTTAAACCTATGACTTGTTCCCTCAACTCCTGACAGTCTCGGACCACACTTGCTTATGATAATTATGTGTTTGAACAGCCTCACAAACCAGTACCTTCTGATGATTACTCAAGACAACATACTGCATCTAGTTAAAAGAAACAGGCAGTGATAGTGGTTCAAACCTGGATAAAGGAAGGACACACTGACAGCCATGAATTTGCAAATAAAGACTGGTCCTTAGCAAACACGCTGACCAAGCTGACTGATGCAAACCAGTCAGTTGAGAAGCAGGAATTGGAAATGCTTTTAGTAAACATTTGTCCAAATATTGCACTACTTCTTTTTCTCATATCTGATAGATTAAATTTAAAGATAAAATAGACTGGCTTAAACTTAGAGGATGAGATAGGAACATACGACAAGTGCAGAAGTATGCAGTCAAGCTTTCTCACTAAATATAAACATTTTATTCCTATGTCAGTATGTGAAATCTGGCACAACAAAAAAACCCCCAAATCTGTAAAATCCAAATATCCTCGACTCCTGGCAAACTATTTTTGGGGAAGCCCACTGTTGTCCCAAAGCTCCTGGGAAGACAAGGACTTGAGCCTCAGGCTGAACCACCTGCCCATTACCAGTTTACAGACATTGAAAAAAATAACAAGTCCTCTAACAACTTGGCAAGGACTTCAGACCTCTTCCACAGCCTTCCATCCAGGATGGAGCACACTCCTGAACCCTGGCTAACTGTCAAGCTGAAGCAAGCCACAGCAACCCTTCGTAAAAGGCACAAAAGCTGAGATCTTCTGTTTTGTACTTCTCACAAAGGCCTCAACTGTCCTCCTCAAAAATAAAGCAAGTCTTGCCTCTAGCTCTTCATCGTGTATTCCACTCTTCTGTAACACCAAGGCCATGATACAGCCCTAGCTCCTCAGACCTCTTCCTCTATTTTCCTTAGTGTCACTCACTGTTTATCTTCACAACCATCAGTTCCGTGCGATAAATGTTAAGATCTCCCATATAAGTACTACTGTTTTCTATTTCTTTCTGCCTTACCACACACTTATACTTCTCTCCACGTGGTAGTAACACACATAGTTGCAGTTCTTGTGAAAACTTGTTAGTATTAAAAGGGGGGGGGGGGGGGGGGAAGAAAAAGGAAGAAATAGGTGTAGGCAAAGAAAAGTGCCTAACAGAAGCACTGAATACAGAAGATGGCCTGACGTGCTGCTATAGGTAACAGGGATAGAACCAGGCATGGATTATGGACGAAGGAGGCAGCTACATTTATAGCTCAAACTGTGTCTGCAATCCCGTTGCAGCAGCTCAGATCTCTGCTGCTGAAAAAAAAAAAAGGAAGTGGGGCTAAGTATGACCCTCAGGTAAGGTATACAGATAACCCTCTCTCCCAGTGTGATGGAATGACCAAGATTTTAAGTACCTCAGAAGCAGAAGAGAAGCTAACACTGCATGCGGCTTTACAGTCCTAGCATCTCCCCCAGCACTGAATAGGTCCAGTCTCCAGAACTTGATGTAGCACCATCCTAAAATTATAGAAAAATTGACACCTCCTTCCCTCTGGTCTTAAAAGCACTGTACTACCCTGGCACAGCAGAAATAAGAACAAGGAGGTGATTCTTCTTGCCCTCTCACAGCATGTACCCTTGTACCCAGGAGGAGCAGAAGGAAGCCCCATAGTTATTTGAGTGGAGGGGGTAAAGGCTGGAGGGATGTTCTAACTGCAGAAATGGTCCAAGGTGGAAGCAGACAGACTGGAAAGAATGTTCCTTCTCTTGCATCTAACAAGAGAACAACTCCAGATTTTCAGAAAATCTGGTAAATCAACGCTTCTGTTAGCAAAAGGTAACTCGCTGTGTTTGCTCCTTCTGCTGTAGCTGGTCCCCAGGCAGCAAAAGCCTACTTTCTGGATTTTAAAGGAACAGAATAAGATCAGACACGGTATATAAAAATAATTATGATTATGCAAGTAAGAAACAGTACCTTAACAGAACAGCAAAGGAGAGAGGTGCATCTATACTGACATTTCTAACAAGCATCATTTCACAGACTTTAACTTTTATTTGTATCAGAATATATCTCAGAAACAACAGCCTCCATGGTAATTGTACCTCACCATGGTTTGACAATTGTTTTATATTCCATGGACCCCCAAAACAGTGGTAACTGAAATGGTAAAGGCCAGCTGGGCTCCTCAAGGTGGACAGCAGAAAAAACAAGGGTCAGAGAAAATATAATCCAGCCCTGCTCTTATTTGCAGATCAGACATGGGCAACAAGGTACTCTGGTGTGTCCCAAGGGGGGAAAAAAAGCCTCACCCAAACAAAAACCCCCAAATCACAAAAAAACTCCAACAAAAAACCCCCCTCATCATTCTGGCACACATTGTGGCAAGTAAAGATGTTTATGACATTTGATATCACAAAAAATTTAGATCCAAATAAATGACAAAGACACAACAGTTTTTGTTTGGAGTGAGCCTGTGGCTCATAAGGGCTGCACTTGTAGGCAGCAGATCTCTGAAGCAGTTAGAGGTAACTCCAAAACAGAGGTAACTGATAAAAATCTTTGAAATGGGCCATCCATTTCAGATGCAACCATACTAAGCCCTCTCTATTCTCCCACTAATTCTTTAAATAGCATTCAAATAATCTTTTCATTTTCCCTCCTTACTTCAACCAGATGACGTCTCTGTATTTTATTTGATTTATTTTTTAAAAGTCTTTCACAGCAATTAGTTTCCCTAACAATTTCTTATTGCTGGCATGAAACATCTTTAGATTTCTCCCTGGAGGGCCATCCCTCCTGCCTCCATAACCGATTTCTTGAAATCTGGGGGTTCCATAATTAATCTGAGCGATACTTTCTGTAAGGGATGTATGACATTTAGAGTTACAGTAACACTGCCTTTGGTTATGTTTTGGCTTTGTTTTAATCTTTAATACTGAACTTTACTTCAATTTAAGAAGAACTATGTGAAGCGACTGTTAAATGTGCTTTATTTTCCTGTATCTTTAAGAGATTTGTTGACATTCTAAACAACCTGCACACTTCCTAAAAATTAACTTGGCTGATTCTGCACGAGCACTAACCAATAGGTACAGGACATTAAGTAGTACATTCCAATTCCTATCACATTCGTTGACTCTTGGCTCCAGACACATCGGAAACCTGCGTCCCAGAAAGCTGGGATACAAAGAAAGAGATCTATGAACACTGCAACTCTAGATCATTTGCATGCGGGAAGGGATGAAATCCTTCTCCCTTAAGCATGCTGAATTTGCCTTGCAACCACCCTGAAATGCCACTTTGCAAATGCAGTGTGTTTCATTAATCTAGAAAAGAAGCAACATCAAACTCCCTTGGATCTTAACAAATCTGACAGAAAGGGTTACTTTTCTGGGGGCTGCTCCCAATATTAAACAATACGATGATCATTTCCCTTTTCTTATTAACTCAACAATTCACCATTTCCTGCTATATTTTAAAGTTTATTTATTCACAGGAATAGTAAGGAAACACATACATATTAAATCACACCTTTGAATTAATGCATCTCAGGCTTTTTATCTGCTGTGTTTATCTCTCATTTCAAAACCCAGGCTTCCTTCTCGTGACCCACAAAGCAAAAAAAGCCTCTTGTTCCCCAGTCAGATTGAAGAATGTCATGCTCTACAGTTCCCTTATCCTGGCAACTAGGAAAATCAGCAAAATCACACAGATTTGTCTTTTTTGTGGGTTTGGGATTTTTTGTTTTGTTTTTTCACTAAGTCTCAAAGTCAGTAAGTTCTATCAATTTCTATTGAACATAAATTCTAACAAGTGTTGAATTTTAGCTATTACTTTAACATCATTAATTTCCTAAATATCTTACTTTATAATGAAGGCATCCCCCTCTGCCTCCAAAAGCTTTCCTTATACCAAAATGCTTATTTACCAAAGAGATGTGTGACTAACGCCAGATCTGAGGAGATACCTAAAGATTGACAGGTTTTTTTCTTTTCTTATCATTTTCCTCTCCAAAGAAACACCTGACCATTTCTATAGCTGGAAAAGGTGGCAAGACTCGAGACATTAACCCAGGAAATGTATTTATCATATGTCTAATCAGCATGTTCTTACAGTCTGGGTGTTTCGGAGTGCACAGCCTGCTGCCATACCCTTCGGCTATTGTTGTATCCCAACATGAGCAATAGATTCAAACATGAAGATGCAGAAAAACTGAATGGCTTTGAGCTCTGAGAGAGGCTGCTCTGGCTGTGTCCCCATGAGGAAAAATGGTTTATTCTGCTCCCGTGGGCCAAAGTCTGAAGAATCCAATAAAAAAGGGCATGGTTGCTCTAAGTGTAAGCTACAATATGGCTTTCCTTCCACTTAATTCAACTGGATTTTACCTCATTAATTAACCCAAAATATTTTACCTAATGAAAACAAGACCAATGTTCACAATAATCACTGTATGCCTGTATTTGCTCTCTTAAGAGTTCTTCACATAAAAGCTAAGAAGAGTAAAATAAGCCCAAAAATTCAGTGAGCTTTCAAACTAAGCCACTGACAGGTGCTGAATTCTTTCTCCATAAAGAATTAGGTTTTGAAAAACTATTGTACATGAGGACTTCCTTGATTTAAGAAAAAAGAATGTCCTTTTTATGACACACACAAGGGTCCTGACAGTGCAAAGTATGTGCTGGACATTTTGCTCAATTTAGTAGGACCTAGGTGCATGATATGCTGGAGGATTTCATCGCACCAAATCCATTACCAAATGAAGGCTATATAAAGGACCTGATTTCAACTGTATGCCTTCAGTATTTCACCATTATAAGGAGAAAAAAAAAAAAAAAAAAAAAAGATACAAGTATGGCTTTCAGTACACACCTGGTCTAAACCAGCAAAGAAATAGATGGTCTGGTGTTCAGGTGTTCATCCTCACTTGCCCAAACAAGCTAACATGGTATTGTGATAAAACTGTTAACAAAGGAAAATAGAAACATACAAAATACACTGGTGCTATTATTTTGATTTTTTTTTTATTCTTCATATTTCCTCTCAGAATTTAAACTTTGGATATTTGAGAAAGGACATTATGAAAATTTTTTTCCTAGCTTATGATTTGTAATTTATGCAGACTATCATAATGTGAATAATAAAATTATGCTTTGCATAGTTTTATTCCTATGGGTTATAAAAGGAAGAGCATTGGCACTGTCCTGTCATTGCAAATGGTCCTGGATTTCTGACGTCTCACTTCAATTGATGTTAATGAGAAAAAGAATACTCAGGCAAAATCTGCTGTTGGCACAGCATACAAGAAAAAAGCCACACAGAATCCCAAAAGGGGGAGGGTGGAAGCAGGCAAATCTCTAATGCATAAAGTAATAGAGTTTCAAAAGATCTTTACAAGCTGTTAAGTAGCAGTTGGTGAAGAGACAAAATAAAAAAGATTACCTAAATGGCCTCACAAGATTTGGGCAGGACCCAGACCTTAATTCACATTCCCCTCTCCCACAATCTGTATATGCACTGTGCATTTCAGCTGAACCAATTTTTTTTTTTTTTTTAAAAAAGATGGTCTCACTCCATCTGAAATTATAGGAAAGGTATGACATTTTCTCTGGATGATAAAATTTAAGATATTAATTTCAACAATTTTGGCTTAGAATACAGTGAACTTTACCCAAAGAAAATGGCAAACCTTCTGAGGCTCAGCCATCATGGCTAATAAGTACTGCAATGAAACAAATTGATTAACTGGATTCCCTACAGACTTCCAAAACATTTCCTTGTAATTCACAGGCAAATATACGTATGTGCCATGAGCTTGTTAGGTAGATGACAAATGAAGAGAAATGCCTCAGTGTACATACAGCTGTTCTGAGTTGGAAATCCCTGATTTAGAATTTGAAGTCTTGGGAACTCCTCTGGCACCATTTCCTCCCTTGGACACTTTGGTGAGAATGATGGATTTCTAGACGAACACTGCCCAATTGGAAGTGGTTTCCCTTGATCCTGCTGGTCTTCACACATCAATAAACTTATTAAGGATCAAATAATTACTTCAAAAATTACAGGTAGCTTTTTTTGTGAAATGTCGAATGTTAACAGACTGAAAAACAGGTGAAGGAAGACGGATCAAGACCCCTCAAAAAAACCAAGAGTAATTCAAGGAACATAAGAGGACTGGGGCACGGCTCACTGATTCCATGAGCCCACCAAGTCCTCGTAACCTCCCAATTTCTACAAAAGCACTTGATATGCAGGAGAAGCCCAGGCCCAGGGCTGACAGGTTACCCAGCTGGGACCCATTTCTGAAGCTTGTAAAGGACTTAATGAGTGGCTGTGTTGTTTTATCTGGGGGAAAGAATAGAATAGGGAGAAATCAAGCAATCTCTAAATGTTAGCAGCTATTCTAAACCATCCTTAGCTACATCGAGGAAGGAACTGAAATACCAGAGGACAGTATAACAGAGTCAATCATGGTAACTGTACTGTTTTATCAGAAACAGATTGTCTGTGGAGAAGAGGGTTCATTCATTACAAATCAATAATGTACTCATTAAGACTTAAGGAAACCATTTTTCTTCAGAGATGCATTTCCATATCCACAGTGAAGATACTATATATTTTCTATAAATATATGCATTAAATATAACTCAGAGGAATACACATTTCTATGATGCACTGAAAAATAATGCATTCTTTTAAACATCCAGCAGTTTTCTATTTCTTACTTGCAGGCTAAAGGACTCAAGGGAAAACTGATCAGGACTTCTATTTTTAGTTAAAGACACTTAAGTGAAAAGTAAAGCAAGGTGGTGAATATACCTTTTTTTGGTTATTAAAAATTATTTTATATTCTAAAAATCTCCTGCTGTATTGCTACTTCTTCAGAGAAAATATATATACACATATACTTTAAGGTTGTTTTCAGCACCTGATAAAAACATCCCATTTTTTGCAGGTTGAAAAATTTATGTCAAGAATTTAAACAAGTGGCTTGCATTAAGAGTCTATTCCACATCAAAATGAGAACCCTCTCCATCCCACTCTGATTTCCACCTGCCTTAAAAATTCCCGCTGTGTACACAGAGCGTACCTAGCTATAAGCTTTCCGTCTTTCCCTCAAAGTGCTGAGAACTGCCACATACACAAAGTTCTACCCAAATCAAATGAAATGGCTATTAACAAATAGGAATCCAGTTGTATATCTTCCTTCAAATTCTCCTTATGCGCTGTGATGAAGCCACTGACGTGGAAGGCTACTTCCTAAGTTCTGGTCATGAAATATATAGGAGCCCAGGACTGCCTGTGTGCACATTTCAAGGATGCGGTCTTTTTCTAGCACTAACACTGCCCTTGAAACCATAGCAACTCATCACCCAGTCTGATGTCAAAGTATTTCAGCTTCAAAGACTAATGCATTCCTTGGGACACCATTAAAAAGAAAAAGTCAGTTTATTATACCATTTGTCAAAGGACTAAGTAAACCTGCTTCTTACAATAAAATATTGGGTAAATACCACTTCTTAAAGGCCTTGTAATTCATTAAAACAGAAACCAACCCCCCCAAAACCTTCATGTGAATGTGTCAAACCAAGGGAAAATCCTGCATGAAAGTTCCTGCTGAAATTAAGGAGTTTATTGGTATATTATCTTGACTATGCCATAAATGGGATAAATTGAAATCTTCTTGTAAAAACTGTGGATTTGGCAAACAGCATTTTACTCTGCAGAGTGTTCAGATGACACTGTATCAACTCAGCTCAGAAAGGCCTTGGCAAAGAAACCTTTTTACCTATGTAAGTTGGTAGTAGCTGGGCAAGTTCCAGACAGAGTGAACGAAGGGGTTAGAACAAAGCACAGATTTTCCTTTCCCTCAGCCATCCCTGGCTGTCTCTCCCACTCAGCTGTCAAGCAGTTTGCAAAGAAAGGAAACAAGAGCAGTGTATCATTTTGTTCCCAGGCTTCTGCTTACCTCAGAGATTCCAGATCACAGTAACTGTTGACTGAGCCTTCATTTACCTAGGGAAATTCCTAATCTTATTGTTGAACCCATAAAACCAGTCTCTAGCTGGTGATAACTCGGAACAGGCCTTCTTGCCTTGCAGAAACCGTTCCCATTCAATTATTTGCTGCAGCTGGACACCCTCCCTTCTCCAGGTTTCATATTTCTGGCAGTGCATGTTAGATAATAATGCCAAAACATCTCCATCTGTAGGACTATTAAGTACTTCCTATTTTAGTTCCCTGGGAGAGCTTGTGTACTTTACCACAACCCTTCCCCCCGCACCCCTCAACCTGTTTGTCCTTCTGGTCTGAAATCTATGAAAATAGTTCTGCTTAACTCTTTGGCCAGGTACAAGTGTGGATCCACCCTTTTTTTCCCTCTCCTCTTGTATACTCCCTTGCATATATTCGGTTGGGTCTTTTCTCAATTCAGGGACTGGGAAAGTGACAAACATCACTTTGTGAAATAGATTATACAAGTAACTTATTTCTTCTAAAAATAGTCAGTTAGAAGGCAAGAAGCTCTCAAAACAATTAGCCAGCAGTTTCCAGGTAGAGAACCGAAACCTGACGTCATACAAAACACTAATACATTTCAAAAGAGATGATGTTCTTGTCCAGCTCCAAGGTGTGGGTACCTACTGTCCTTTTCTCAGCAGTTCCACTCCACCTAGAGCTTGGCAGCACAGGAAGAGACCCAAACTTGTGTTCAAGTATCTATGCCCAGAGGTGCCTCAAGGCACAGTCAGAGCAGACAGCTGCCAAGAACAGCTGCCAGCAACTACCCCAGTCATAATAGCTTCTCTCCTGCTTGTATGTAGGTGAATAGCTTGGAGTTTGGAGAGCAGAAAGTCCTGACTACATGCCCCCTGAAAACCACAAAAGAATGCTTCCACCACAGAGCCACCTCCTTGCTTCCCATCCAGGCTCCATTTAGTGGTTCCCTCTGATAGGACGTGGTGCCTTTTCTCTCTCATTTTGCAGCTGCCCAACAGAGAGAGGCAAGTGAGAACAGGGGGCTAAGGAGGAGGCTGCTACTTGTGGGGTGGGGATAGGGATTCTAGGACAGCAGCAGCAAAGAAAGAAAGAGGAGATAAAAGGGTGACTGCCACCCACTTCAACACCCTCTTGAAATATTTTACATCCCCCAAGTTCCTTCCAGAGCAACCCTACACTCCATCTTCTTCTCCTTTTGTGTTACACATTTTACCCCCATCTCAAAATGGAATTCTGCCTGTATGACTCAGCCTTGGGCTTTGCCTCTCTTGGCTGAACTTCCTCACCTGAACACACACCTTCCATCTAGCAACAATATCCCTCCCACTCGAGACTACAGAGCAAAGGTAGTATGACATGAACACCTGTTTGTCACCTCTCTTGGATCTGTTGCTTCTGATTGCAGTTTTAACTGTTTCTTTTTAAAACTTAGCAAAAAATACTTCAATATATTTAGCATTCTGGCTAATGAAGGGGTCCTAATTTTTATTTTTCCCTCATTAAAGACAGCAACTTTGTCACAAACCAGTCAGAGCATGACCCGATCGTGTCAGTGCTGAAGGTGAACTGAAAAATATTAGTTGTTCTTTCTCTTATGGCATGCTTGTCTGCTTCTGTACATACTCTGAGGGAAATAATTCGTGATTTCTTCCACATGTGGGAAAACCTCTTTCCTTTTCTCTTCCCTAACGAAACATTTTTCTTCTTAAAAAAGATATTCTTCCTACTCAAAACAAGCTGGGATATAAAAGTAGAGAATATGTCTTATTCCTGGTGGGTGTGAAAAGATGTCTTTTATTAGGATACACATCATCACTCATATATGAAACAATTTACCCCTCTTGGCAATAGAGCTGTTTGCTCAATTTCCATTAATGACTCTCACCACGGTTTTAACCTCTTTTTACTTTCCTACTGATCCCTTGACGCACACTGAGGGTTTCTTCTATTTGGAGAACAATTCTGCACTTCGCCATTTCCATTTTATTTAGTAAGCCAGACAACTGGAAACCTGGATGAAAGCTCAACTGATTCATTTCTACTCAAGTATTTCAGAGAAAACCCTCTGCCACCAGATGAATTCAGTGACTAGTCTCACTAGCTTTTCTCCTATTTTTCTCTTGATCTCCCACTCCACAAAGAGCTATATGCCCCTTCCCTAATTTTAATTATCAGGCAACTAGGTTGAGGTATATTTGAACTTCAGTTTCAGCTCACTGCAATAGAGGAAAAAAGAGTACCTACAACACTCTGCCAGGAAAATACAACTTTCCTTAACGCAAAAATGTGACATTCTAAAACTGCCTCTAGTTCAATGACAGCTATCAGACAAATTGCAGTGGTGTCTGGGGGCTAAGCTATTGATGTATCATCTCTTTGGGCATTATAATAAGGAACAATTGGAGGACAATACTAAAAAAATAATTCAACTAGTCTGGAATATCAACATCAAGTAGGGAGATATCCTTTGGCACCAGGAGTTTAGAGTTCATTTCTTTGGAATATATTGACTGGAAATATGAAAGTGATATTGCAGGAGCAAAATTTTTCATGCTTAAAATCGCTGGGAAAAATATTAAGATTTTTCAAGAATAAACCAAAGCATCCTCTAGATACTCTTGTGACTGAGAATCACATAAAAGAACCAAGGCTTCATTTGGCACCCCCATGAAGAATAGTCTCATCACGGGTGTATGTGTGAATACTGGCTTCTATCTATCTCAGTTCATCAGAGCCTGGTTTCTGATAGCCAAATGGAAAGACTTTTACTTGCAAACCCACAACTTCCCAGCAGATTTGGAAACCACCACGTATTGTGTGTTTATGTATGTTGGAAAGACAGCAGATGCTGTGAGGACTCTGATATATTTGGGAAGTGAGAATTCTGTTTACCTACAAAGTTACAAAAGCACCTGACCTAAAACCAGATCCCTGAAGGAAGGGTTGGTGGTTTTTTTTCTCTGAATGGAAAAAGCTGGAATTAACAGAATTGTGATATTATGACAGGAACAAATTATTATGATAATTTACTCTATTCTGCAAGAAAACGTATGTTAAAACCTTTGCAGATTAGAAAAAGTTATCTGATTTTTTTTAATCTTACCTTTATCTCTTATGCTTATATTTTGATCATGTTTAGTATGGTTGCGCCAAGGACCAAGTGAAGATGGTTGTCACCACATGAATTAATACTGGAAGACAGCCAAAGAATGGAAATCCAAATATACAGCTTTTTAAAAGGTTTTGAGATTCATATATTGAAGGAGAATATCCTGTATTATGTTTCACGCAATTCAGTAAATGTGGAAGGGATAGACATCCAAATGCTTCACGGCAGAAGCCAGTCTTCAGCTGAGATGGAAAAAACATCACATATGGCCACATGACTCCCTAATTGGGCGTTGTAGGTTTTCCTACACTTTCCTTCACAGCAGCCAACATTGAAGATAAAAGAGACACTAAATAGGGCAGAGATCTGATTCAATTACATAATTTTCATCTGGATGGAGACAGCCTAGATTTTGGGGATATCCACCTTTAATACAGCAACTGTTTTAAACACATAAGTAAAACAAATCCAGTTCAAAGCAGTGCACATTACTGCCTGTATTTCATGCTGAATCATCATAATGTCTTTCTAAAAAGAAAAAGGAGGATTTTGTGTTCCAATGTACCTTCAGTTCATCTTGTTCCCTTTTTCAAGCCCTTGTATTGCAGTAGGAGCAGAGAATGATGAAGTCACACTGCTGACCTGCCCTTTAATGGGACCTTAACTTTTACACTCCTCTGCATTCAGCCAAGCTAGAGAGATGAATAGCTACTGTAATTTCTGTCATCTTTAACTCTGAAAGCCAGAGTTTATCTTGGTTCCACTTCATATTTTTCCTGACCTTCCCTTGTTCTCTATTCCTTTCTTTCACCTCCTCTCCATTTCTATTTTCACCGATCAGTTTTCCTCTACCTATACTTTTGTAAAGTCATCTCCTGCTCACACACTAATTTTCACCTTACTTACAATCCTTCTCTTGATACAGTTAAGTAATATTTTTTTTTTTTTTTACTAGTATCTTAATAGTCCTTTTTCCAGCTTGTTTATGTAAAAGGACATTCTGAAAATTACTCTTCCGGCACTGCTATCCATAATCTGCACCAGACGGCAGTGTTAAACATAGCTGTTGCTAGGGCAGTTTCAGCATGAGCTATTTATCAAGACAACAGTTGTTGACTAACTTGCAAAAGGTAGCTGGGGAGGCTGGCTACCTTCTCTCTTTCTACTCTGTCCCTCAATACTCAAATAGCTCTCTTCCACTTACCGCAATTGATTCCTCTGCCCTACATACGTGCAGAGAATATTTACCCCCTGCTTAATTGCTTCCATCTATTTCCTGTATTCTTGGATAAGTTATATAGCAAGGAGACATTTGTGTATGGCATTGCTGTGTTGACACCATCCACTGATAGAAGTGAGAAATCAGGTCACTACGGAGATTCAGTAAATATACACATAAAGTACCTGTTCAGGATAAAAAAAAAAAAAATAAAAAAAAAATCACCTTTGAATGGCAATAAATTCTTATCTATGAGTTAGTTTCACAGCTACCGTGATTCTCCAGTCTCAAATCTGTGTTCAGCAATGCCTGCAATATAGCTCTGTGCAGAATGAACCAGCTCTGAATCTCATGACTGAGTAGATTTAGTATCACTATTACCCAACAATTTACTTCAGAAGATGACAAAGAAAGATTATTAAATCTTCATCACTCAAATTATCGAACAAGTGAAACTGAGTGCACACCACTGACGAGACAGAGAAATGTTAAGGGCTACACGGGATGGGATTTGCCTGATGTCAAGAAAAATGATACAAATACACTCCACATTGTGCATTGCAGTACCCCGTAATAACCAAGAATGTTATCAGTGTTCTCTTCAAGATTCAGAAAACATAATAAGATTAAAATGCTTGCAGCTGAGTTACAGCAAAAACACTTAAATTATCAAAAAACCTTAAAATATAATTAATCCCACACAGTTTTATTTATTCCCCTATAGTTTAGAACTTAATAATGTGAAGGAGCAATATTCTTAAAAGTGTTGTTTTTAAACATATTAGTATAATAATCCTGACAAACTTGCCATTATTTCAATAAGCTCATTACCTTCATTCATACCACAACTACCCGTCCACACTTCTGCAGTGTTATCAAAGGACCTTCAGGAACCCGACAATATTGATAGCTGAGGCACTGAGACACCAAACGATTTGTGCATGACTGCATCACAAGTCTGTGACAGAGCTGGGAATAGCATCCAACAGCTTCAACATACGTGCCATAACCACAGAACAGTACTTCTCATAAATCAGTAGAACTCTATACACCTTAGGGAAGCGCCTCTGTACCCCATCAAATCCCTTTCCCCTTGCTTCTTCTCTAAATTGAGAAAAATCTCCAGAGACATGTTCACCAAATCTTATGACAGGTTTGTGCATGTGCATATGTATGCATCCAGTTGGAAACACCCTGGCACAATACATCTTTCCACACTCTACCAAATGAGCCATTTCTGTTCAAGTGTGACATATAAAACCAATCGGAAAAGCACAGTGCAGAAGAGTTTTTTAAAAAAAAAACCCAAACCCCTTCACTGTGAGCCTCAGGCAAGAGGTAATTTTAAACAAGGTTTCATTTAATAATACACATGAAAATGTGTCCACACATGAAAAACAACAACAAAAAATAGACTGAGTACACCAGGGGAAGGGGGGGGGTGTTGTTATATAAAGATGAGGTAACTTGATAGCACAAGTACACAACCTGTGTGTAACACAGAGCATGATAATAGCTCTCAACGTAAAGTGGTTTCATACAGATTTTAAACTGACCTTCATTAGTGTTTTGGGTTTTTTTTTAAATCACTAAGCTTCATAAATTAAAATGAATTAAAATTACAAAAATGAATAATAGGAGAATTCAGGTTTTTAAAACTAAACAACCTTTTAGCTGGGCAGAAAATCAAAACCTACATTTGGCATTTTCACAAGCCATCAAGGAAATAACATGGGTCTATTCTTTATTTTGTCTCCTACTCCTGAGCTATTTCTCTTAATGCAAAGAAGCTCCTTCAGAAAAATACAGTAATAATTTATCTCTTTGGGACAGAGCTGCAGATAAAATGACAACTCGTAAGAAACAAAAGCTCATTCAGTTCAGTTACAGTGACTGAAATTTATGTTTCATGAAGTATCAAATGTGAATATAGTAACAAGAAGGACCTCCACAGTACCTAACGACTACTAACACCAACAAAGCTTCTAACACATGCTAGGTATTTGAACAGAAGATAGATGTCTAAACATCTTCAATAACATTATCCTCTGAGGGACTTTTGTGCCATTTTTTTCCTGTATGAACCACAGTTTTCACTCTAAAATTCCTACAATCCTTGACAGATGCCAGCCACGGAGCACAGTATCTTTCACATTCCAGCTAAATACTCCCAAGGATAAAATTCACCTCAACACAGAATGGCTCTCAAACCACAATTAAAAATATCCTTACATCTAAGAAGGCTGAAACAGTCCAAAAAGTCCTGCGAAGCTGTTTTACATTTCAGGGGCAGGAAGAAATTTCACCCCACAAAATACAGTAATACATTAAGTTTCCTTGAACAAAGCACAGTGTGTTGATGCTTCATGTTAATCAGCCTCTCGGTTTCAGAGTAAGTTCAGTAAAACAGCAGTACTGATGGTAAAATGGAGAATCTTGGATACAAGGGAATAAGCTAGACAGTATTGTCTTATCTTACTAATAATTCTCATTTTATATTTTCTCAGTTGTACAGCTGAAAGTTGAGCATAACAATATTTATTACTGCAAGGCATGAAATTTATCTACTATAACTATGTTTTTAAGATGTTATCTGTATTATTTCAGACAAACTGGGCTTTGTCATTGCTGGTGGTGTGCAGGAAGGTATGTGGCCAGCAAAACATCATGAAAAGCATCATATTCATTAAATTGTTACAGAACTTTGTAGTGAAAGAGTCTATGTTATTGGTAACAAGATAAATATGAAGGAGGAATGCTCATATCCACTATCACAATTATTTAAGAAGTATGGGATCACTTGAGGAGCATCTGAAGAAACCCGTAAAAAAATTTTGTCCTTAAGTAAATTTCCGAACATCAAAGTAAAAAAACACTGGTTTTATTATCATTTCAACAACTTTAGCTGAAATTACACTAGAAATGCAAAAAGCTTTTTGCCTACTTTCAAACCAGAACTAGAAACCAGGCCATTTCCACTTTTTGTGCATTTGATTTTTCACACTGCAAATCAGATCCACAAATACAGTGCCGGGGTAGGTCACAGTAGCTCAGTGCTCTCGTACTATTAGAAGGGACCAGGGCAAAGGACTTCATCTGAGCCTGACTAATAGCCACAGATGATTTCTAATGACAACACTGACATAAAGAGAATAGATAACATAAAGGAGAAAAAACATCACACACTTAAAGAGAAAGAGAACCGAAACTTATGTCGCTGCTATAACATCTGAGAAAATGAAGCACAGAAAACATAATTCTACAAGCCTGATAAGCATTTCTTCAGACTTGGGCAGTTTCTTTAAACAGAATGGTTGTCACAACGGTTCACACCACTTATTTGTCAAACCCTGTTTCCCAGCAGAGGGCAAAATGCTACTTCTGTATCTGCTGTTTTAGCTGCTTTAAGGGACACCCAAAAGAGGATGAACGGCTGATGGTCCTGAAAGTAACAGCTCCCAAAGAGGAGGGAGGGCACCGGAGCCCGGGCAGCCCCGGCCCCCCCCCCGGCCCGGGGCCTGAACCAAAACAAGGAGGGAAAAGCAGCCAGCTTCCTCCTGGAGGTGCCACGGTACGGCATCCGCTCCCCATCCGCTCCACATCTGGCCTACCTCTGTTTGTGAAAATCAATACCACCTCCCTACGCTTCTCTGTCATCTACACAGTATTGACAGCTTCTCGTGAGATGATACGCTGCAATAAATTAGTTAGTGATTTTACTTTGTAGACGAAAAAAATCTTTACAGCTCCAGAGACTAAACAGCATCACTAATTAAATTATATCATAAAAAGGAAATCTAAAAGAAAAAGAGAGGAAAATATTTCTATGTAACAAACAACACATTCAATATTAACAATTCTAAAACAGATGAGCACATGGAATACACTGTAAATAATTTAGGAACCAGTGCCCTCATTAATGATTTGATACTATTAGAATGTTGCTTATTCCATTTTTTCCCCCCATCTTCCACTCCCCAAAGTGGTTTTATATTTATATAAGGCAAAATATGTATTTTGTACTTGCCTTGTGATAAAACTTTGCCTGAAGGGCTTAAATACTGCTGTGAAAATAGCCTTTACAATCCCTGGATTTGCTAATTTCAGGACAACAGGATACATTTACAACACCTTATCACGGATGCAATCCACTAGACAACATGAATAGAGATCGCTATAACCAATTAGAGAGTATCAAAGGTAATAGTGTTAGATTTGCAGAAAATTTTCAAAGATGTTGTATCTTTGAACAAAACTTATTAGGGCTCTATCAGACGTTTGAACAGTTTTAATGAAGTTGAAGCTCAGCTAAATATGGAATTATTTTACTTCATGATTAACTTTGAAGAATTTTATTTTTGAAGCTTCAACGTCCTGTAATTAAAAAGAATCCTTAACTCATTGCAGTAATTCAGTATTCAGTAATTTATGTTACAAGTTTTACTTCCAGAAATGGTCTTGATACATAGCCAAATGCTGTTAACCAATGGGTGCACTTTCATTTATTGCTACTGGCTTCTTTAATATTTTAAATCTCTCAGAGAAACCATATTCTCAGCTTCCCATTGAACACTACAGCGATACATTTGAAGAACGCCTTTCTTTTGGCAGCCAGCTCATCTGCCTGCAGTGTTTGTTGCATGTTAACATTTACCTACAGCAGCGCAAGTCAATTCAAATGCCAAGGTGCAGGCCCAGTCCGACCAAGATATTTCCATGAAAAGATGAAACATTTGAAATTATTGATACTTACAGCTGTTTGAAGCTACATTTTAATGTTGTTTTAATTCCACGCTCTCACTCGCTTAATTTGGGTCTCTCTAAAATGACTCAAATTATATACTAAAGCTGGCAGCTAGAAACCTATTGCTACTTTAACCTTAAGGTTTCCTTTTTTTTTTTTTTTTTTAAAAAAAAGTCTCCAGGACTTTAAATAAAAATATTAATGCCACTGCTATTTTACCAACACTTTCCAAGAAAAAAATCTAAATCACTCAGATCACACATATGTATGACACCAAACAATGGATTTCAAATACAGAGCACAACAAATGACTTGTCTAGATTTCACAAACCTTGTTTAAAATCACTCTGTTTGGAAGGATTCAGTAGCCCAGGACTGAAATGACCTCTTAACAGCACATGCTGTTAGCACACAACCTTTCATCATAGCATGAAAGGACTTAATACTACAAACTATATGGTATTTTAAAAACAGAATATCTTGCATCCCACTTCTAAGCCATCCCTCTTCCCTTCTTGGTTTTCTTCACCTTCAGTACTACACATTATATTAAAATAAACAAGGAATGGAAAGATCACCTATAATAATGGAAATAATGAGCACTATATAAGTAATTACCTACGAGCAAGAAAGTAAGAGTTCTCATCCTTAACACCCAAACTATTTGCAATGTATGTTTTTGACAGTTATACAGGCACTGTACATGGTCCTCTCAAGATTTATTTATTTTAGCGCAATTGGGACAAGGATATATTGTGTTCAAACCATAAAGATACAGCAAAGGAAGCGGAGAGTCACTTTTCAAACCTGTTAACAGAGAGCAAGGACTTCTCACTGAAATCACCAACTCAAGATTTTGAGATGTCCCAGTGGCAACATGTGCAAAGACGCCTACCAGCCTGGAACTGCAGCCTGAAACAGTTCTCTATAAAAATGATTGCTTTCCTAATTTTGGAATGGAAGCAATGCACAAAACCACTGCCATCAACTGAAGAGTTAATTTTGAAAAACATCTGTATTTTATTCTGCCTTGCAAAAAGCCTCCTTTTGGTAACATTCCTTGGCTTTAATCCATATCCAAAAGTCACTCTGCCTACTCTTATAAAATCCCAGTAGCAGCTTAATGAAAGACTAGTGGACCCCTTCTTTTGTGACTCTGGTGTATCTGTATGCCTTTTCTTTCCCAAAGGGTATCAACGAACAAAGAAAAATCTTTGTGTCAGGCTTGGGCTAGTTTTGTGGTGGCAGCCATGCTGGGAGCTGAGAGGCACGCATCCATCTCATACCTCTCATCACCCTGACTTAGCATCACATCACAGAGCTTTGGGGGGGTCCAGCCTGCTCAGAGAACACTGGAAGCTGTCCTCCATCACTTGTTCCTTGCCAGTAGGACACCTGCAGGGGTCTGACTGAAGGGAAGGCAACACAGCTCTGTCTCCCTGGCAGGTCTATGACAGAACAGGAAATAAAGTAAGAGAAAAAGCTACTAGAAAGAAACAAGCCATAAATAAGGAGGAACAAAAACATTTCAGAGATGTTTGTTATTTCCCACTTCTCTCTCTCTCTCCCTCTCTCACACACACTCCCTCTCCCTACATTTCCCATTATTATTATTATTGTTTTCGGTTCTCCTAACCTGTGGGGAGATATTTTGGGTAAAATGAGACAAGTCTACATGAAATGCAAGCTTCTGATGTAGACAAGAAATCTTCTTTTTTCCCCCCAGAATATTTGGCTTGACACTTCAAAGGCTTATTTCTCACATTCACAGTGATTCTTCTATAAATATATCCATCTATATGCACATAGCGACTGCAACAAATCCACGGTCACATAGGACTTCACAGTCATTACACGCACACCAAACTGCAGCCCTACAGACCTCACAGTAAACCACGGGGAAGAAACTGCAGACCTTCCACAAACACCCCAGTTTGTGCTAATGTGCTAGAGAAAAATATTAGATGCAGTCTTTCTAGACACTTCTCCATCTTCCAATCATTATCAGACAATGGGAGCAGATCTACTCCTTTCCCTAGAGGACAGGGGTCTTGGTTCACATCGTACCTTACATGGGCACAAGGTACACAGAAACTCATCTTCTTGTCTGCTCAATCAAGCATTTAAACAGAGGACTGCAGGAGAGAGTTTACAGAATGTAACACTGTGGCTTTTTTTTTGGATAGGGGAATTATTTTTTAAAAGCAAATATGCATTTGTACTGTTTCCCACTCTATCCCTGATAGCTCTGTGGATCTCTTATTTTTGCAGGGGTTATACTCTACTGGTGTCTGATACCAGCCCACACCCAAACCATACTATTAAGTCTTCCAAAATGAATAATAGATGAAAGGAGGTGCTGCTGAAAACAGTGACAAGCAACTTATCAAGAAAAGCTGTTTTTCCACAGTAAGAAACCTCCTGCTCAAAACCACTAAACCATACCTACCATCATACAGAGCATATTCTATTTACAGTACACCTATCTGGTTTTAATCACATCAGAGGAGTGTAAATTCTAGGAGTGAATCCTTTTATCTTTAAAGCCAAGAGATGTATCAAAAGTTAAAAACACAATATCAAAATATTTTCATCACATTTTGAGCTTCATCACAAAGAGTTATTTATAGCATCGACAAGGGGGTGTTGTACAGACTTTCTGAACCAACTTTTATAAAAGTGACATACCTATGCATTATTACCGTATGAAGTACATTCTTTATTATTTGAAAAAGCTCTGTGAGCATTCTTTTTATAAAGACACAACTCAGAAATTTAGCTCTCATTATAGGTTTTGAAAAACAAGTATTTGTAAAAGGATGGGATACTTCACTAAATGAAGTATGATGTGTTTCTGTTATTCTTTTTATTATAGTCCAATGAGCTTTTGAGATACTGGAAATAACAAGAAAGGGTATTGTGTAATCTTCACTTAAAAAACTCAGCGCAACAGCTACCTGCACATTCCAGATAAATACAACCCTTAAGTAAGGGCATGTATTTAATAAGGAATATAGTTCATCTCTGAATATATTCAAAAGACCATATTTCATATAGTGATGTTGTTTTCTCATTAATTTATACTTGAATGATATAGGTTCCATTCTGTATCTAACAGTTCATTGGTCATATTATCAGAGCCATTTGAGTACTTCGCAAACTCCAGTGAATTCATTCTTCCATTACCATAGAGTGTTCTTCCCGCTTCACAGAGAAGAACTAAAACAATCAAAGAGATCACACCAACGGATCTGCTTTCCCAACATCTCGAGGAAAGCAGAGAGCTGGACTTGGATCACCCACCTTTCAACCCTGAGTTTATTCCTACTCTCTGCCCAGGAACAGGAATCTGTTCCCAAGTGAGTCATTGCCAGATAAAGATCTTTAACACTGCAGGCTAAAGATTCTCAAGTCCCTGCAAGTGCCAAAGTATGGACACTGCTAAGGTCAGAAAGAACCAGCACAGGCACAATAATATTTTACAGTTTTCTTTTTAATCTAAACATGAATAAAAGTCTAAATCCCAGCTATCACAGCATTTATTCCCCATGGTAACTTCTCAGGAAGAGGAAGAGGCAGACACGGCAAGTGAGAGTCAACTGAGACAATGGCACAGAACAAACCTCTCCATTCCTGCTCACTTGAGATATTTTTTCAATATCTACAAGGTTTACTCTTTCTTCCCTGAGGCATTGACTGGGACTGCATTTTTCCAATCCCCCTTCAGCTCATCCAGCCACATTTGTCATTTCTCCTGGCATCTCTTAGCTCCTTGGTGATAGCCACTAGCTCTTCCATCTTCATCTTTCAGCTCAACTAGACATATCTGTTAGCTCTGTTATGATTGATCTAATTTTGGCAATTAATAAACATGACACACTTATGGTCTTGTTACTTTAACACTGAGAATTCCTGGGAAGGCATTGTCTTGGAACAAGTTTTCATGAATGACAATTTTATCAGGAACTAAACCAATTCTACTTTCAGGTACAATAATATAATTTACTGTCTCTAGCTAAATTGCCAAGTCTCCACATCTCTAATATCACAGCAATACACACTCCCGAAAGCCTTCAAATGACAGCAGATAGCCAATTCAGATATATGTGACTGCACTGGTGAACTGAATTGCATTCTGATAGCTGTCACCAACTTAGATGGTGAGAATACAGGAAATCAGTGTGCATTCTTTATATTAAGTTCTGTAGCATAGTTGCTGATTTTATGACAAGTTAACTCCCGCAATACATGGTGTAATGACTCTGTCACTGTAGTGCACGGTCTGTCAAAAGCAAGGTAAGGCTGCAAAGCCTTTCTTCATCAAGCTACCTGGCAGGACTAGGGGACAAGAGTGAGTACCAGAGAGAGAGAAAGAAAAGTTCCTTGCCTCCATTCCTCGGAGGTAGCCTTGGGTTCTGGTAATAGGATGTAAACTCTCAAGGCAACATAAATTAGTCACTTCAATAAACCAAACTCAAACTCAGGTAAGAAATAAAACCAATAGAAATAAAGAGATGAATTATTTGTGCTGTCATTCCAGTAGGGATGAAACTACAGAAGTGTCCTCAAGACAACTGTGCTGTTGACCGTTTGAGCATTTATGATCATTTGCAAAATCAACATTATAGGGAAATTCTGTATTCCCTGCGCTGGGCATTTGGAAGTGGTCCAACATGTGCACACCTCTGTGGAAGATACACAGAAGCTGACACGGTAGCAAAATAATGGTTTGGCAAAAAAAGTTAGTGTGAAGTTCTCCTTCTCTGCTGCACAATAATAACCTCTAGGAAGGCCCCAGCTCCTACTGAAAGCTTGAGACCACACATGTAGTTAATACAGAAGAATAATAATGCTTCTATGAGGCTCATTTACTTTTAAAACGTATCCATAACCTTTTCTCTGACTCTTGCACATGTACCCACCATTTACATAAGATGCAAGTTTTCCTTCTTTCTGTGCAATATGCTTCAGAACAGTGGATAAGTCACAGTTGCCTGAATCACAGAAGAGTATTCTCTTTCCATTTGAGCACAACTGAAAATGCAGCGGGTGAAAATGGAGCAATGTAGTCTGTGCTGTTATTACCACATGGTCCCTTACACACACCATTTATACAGCTGTAATTGAAAGGGGTGACTTTTCCACACACACAGTGAGCAATGAGCTCTATTCTCCCCTCCTCTTGAAGTTGAAGATTGATAAAACTGTAGAGGCATAGTCTCATTTGATCATAAGTCACCAGAAAGAAAACATACTGCTAAAAATGCTAGAGATTAACAGATTTTCCTGGAGATTTTTTCCCAGTGTCTAGATGAGAGAATAAATTGCTAGGGCTTTGCTGTCAGTTTATCTTGTCATCCAGACCCTCCAATTGAGATTACTTCTGTTCTTCACTACAAACCATCTGTTTCCCTGTATAGAAAGGGTATATGCACACTGGTGTTCATTAGCGTACATCAGGAATGCCCCCTTCTTGCACAATAGCACCAATTAATTGCTGTTACTTTAAGCTCTGAGAGAGCAAAGTGGAGCCTAACACCACTCATACACACAGTGACAAAAAATCCCCACTTTCATCTATAATTTAGGAAAGTGGATGCAGTTCAGCAACAGTTAAAGACTAATCTCCTATGCTTTTTGTGCATTTACATAACTGATTTGCTAGATAATGCACTCTGCCTCCTTATTTAATAAACATGTTAATGATTTCAGACAATTACTCAAAACTGCCTACAAGTGTCTGCCTAAGAAACAGAGAAAAAAAAAATAAAATGAAAATAAACACCAAAAGGCACATCCTTCATATCACATAACACAAGATATTAAGTCAATATGTCACCCTGTCAACAGTCACTTGCTACCTGCTGTTATACATTTATTCAAACTCGTGTATTAGCTGGGGCTAAGGCACTGACTAGACACCCATGTGGGCTAAAAAGAGAGCTTGAGAATAAAACTGGTGTGCTGTCAAAAGTCTGCGTGTATGCATGTGTGCATGCGGGGAGGGGAGCTGTGAGACAGAAGGAAAGGAGGAGGGAAAGAAAATAATGCAGGGTAGGAAGAGAAGATTAGAGAAGACATCTCTGCTGTGTAGTCTCTTATGGGCTACGGGGGGAAAATTATGGAAAACCTAAGCTTGTTCTATTTTTCCCTCCATGGCTTGAAGAAGGCCCAGAAGACAAATGTATCACTTTGAATCTTGTAAGTCAGCACACATTTTAGCCACTCTTGTTCAGTTTCAAGGCACTAGAGAAACTGCTCATTGTAGGGCTGGGATGGGGGCCCACGTCCCACCCGTCTCTGCTGTTCCAGCCGGAAGCAAAAGCCCCAGCGCGCGGAGCTGCCGCTAGAAGAGGTGAAGGAGATGTTACTGCTAGCTACCCCAGCTCAGGGCAAGCTCCACAGGGAAGGGATTTTTGGGCCAAGATGCTCAGGGCTCCCCTTTCTTGCCCTGCCATTACAAGTTGCAGTAAGGACTTCTATAGACACATTTAGAGGTAGCCCTGGCTGAATTGAAAAAAGTGGGAGGGGGAATGGAGGAACCACCAACTAGCATAATAGCTGGTATCACCATTACAACAGAAAATCTAATACTGCACTTAGAAGAAATTCCAGCACAAGCAGCTGCAGGTCTCATCCCCTACTTGACATAAAACGTTATGCAGCAAAGGTCAATCTGCTTTTGGAAAACTGGCTAACACGAGGCACTGCATAAAGCCATCCAAAAAGCTATTTTCATGGCCTGCACGCAAAGAGATCCAAAAGGGTGCTGCTTGTCCACCCTCCCAGCTGGAGGTTAAATTGTTCCAATAACAGCTGACAACCAAGACAGCAGAATAAGAGAAAAATTGTCAGTGTCTTTTATCTACAGTTTTTAATCATAACAGGTATTTTAAAAATAGCTATTCACTCCTCTCTGTGTTGGCTTAGCAATTCAGGGAGGGAAAGGAGGGAATCAATAAAAAAAATATTATGCTACACCACTATTATCTTCATCCAAGCGAGGCTAATGGAGAAGTAACAGCAAGATGTTTCACTAACTTCAAGTTAAAACCAAGAATATAAGTATGGCTGCGCAATAAGAAGCATAAAAAAAAAAAAAAAAAAAAAAAAAAAGCACATTATGATGAAGAGAAAATAAGAAGTGGAATGGTTTTACTGTGGCACAGTCAATAACCTGACTACTGGACAGTGACAATAGCAATACTTCATACTCTGGAATTCCCTGCTTTTTAATAACGCACAGTATTTTACCTGTGTGCGCCATATCCACAGCCTGGACACAATACAAATCTTGTAGAACTGTCTGCTTAGAAGACGGGAATTAAAACCATCTTACTGATCTTTCCTAATGATAAATGGGTGCACTATCAAGCATTTTGATTATCACTTCTATATTGAAATATCTTGCACTGAAGAAAACAGGCACAGAGACTTTTTACACTTCAGTCCATGGCATACAAATCCCACACTTCCACAAGATTGATTTTTAAGCTATGAGTTTAGCACTGGTTTAAAGGAAACACATTCACTGGTTATACTTAAGTTTCTACTGGTTTGAAGTATCTTAGGAGTCATAATGGGATGCTGTATTTGACATATGATAACTTCTCTTGGACGGGCAAACTTTTCCATGCACTGGAAATATTTTACAACCATCACTGATGGCATATGGACTAAAAGGCAAAGTTTTCCGCAACTCTAGCGTCTGTGAAGTTTCCATAACTAGACTGTAGGTCATTAATAAATTCTGGCCATTTTATGAGACCAGCTGAACGGCAATGACATTACTGCTCTAAAAATAATTGCCACAAACTAAAAAGCTCCAGTTCTCTATCTGTGGGTTTCCATTTCCAATAGATATGAAACAAGTCAGCACCACCATACTGTCAGACCCTAAATTCACATTCATTCTCAGTAGCAACAGCTCGTCTCTTCATCCTCCACAGGTGATGGTCTGAAAAGGTACAGACCTCCCTCGATTTCCATCATCCCTCTGTTACCTGCTACCAACGCTCAGGTTGATTGACAAGATTTCAGTTCAGAACAATGTTCCTCTCAATCTCCCCAACCTAGAGATACACACAGTCACTGGCAGAGTCACAAATTAAAAGTTTCACAGGTAGCAAGCACCTTGCCTACTAGACACCTAGGAAACAAACGCGGTGGGGGGGAAGACCTCTTGAGCTGTGCAGCTTCAGAACATGATCAATTTGTTCAGAACAGAACAGCAGCGTAACAAAAATAAGTGCTATTACAGACCCTTTGGATTTCTACTCCCAAAGTAACTAATGTAAAATCATATTGTATTTGTTTACCTGAAGCGGGCATATAAAGTGGCCACAAGTACCACTTGGAATTTTCTGTGCATCCAGTTACTTTCTAACCTGAAGATTTATTTACACTTAAGAGAAGAATATCTATGGAAACAATGAATTTAAAAAAAAGAAATCCCACTCCAGTTTACCACGCTGCATCAGAAATTTGGTTATTCTACTTCTTCCATAGCTATTATATCCAGAGCTACAGTAGTATCTCCTCGAGTACACTGTGGACAGGATGCTAAATATCAGATAAAATCATGGTAACTCATAAATCATCTACATTTTCTGTGAAGTTGGTTTTCACTCTCTCTGTCATATCATGATTCAAGATTTCCAGATGATATCTAATTTGGGAGAGAATGCCTAAGTGAAATCTGGAATTAGCTCTCCATGTTTGTGCGTGTACGTTTAAAACACAGCACACACTGCCAAATTTAAAAGGTTGCAGCTTACCCTCTTTCTCCTGGAAGGCTAACTGCTTAAATTCAAATACAAGACAGTGGCTAAGAGTACAAAGCCAGAAATGTAGGCATAGTTTTGCACGTCAGGCCTGGCCCTGTAAAACTGCTTCTACAAAGAGAATTATAAAGTAGTACTTCTGCAGGTACTTTGTCATATCTGAGAAATATATATATATATAAAATACATATATGGAAGCAATGCCCTTCCTCATACATATATAAGGAAGATTTTTTAATTTTGTTTTTAAGTTTTTATTACAATGAGGGTTGTGAGACACTGGAACAAGTTGCCCAGAGCAGCTGTGGCTGCCCCCTCCCTGGAAGGGTTCAAGGCCAGGTTGGACGCAGCTTTGGGCAACCTGGGCTGGTGGAAGGTGTCCCTGCCCATGGCAGGAGGCTTGGACTAGATGACCTTTGAAGGTCCCCTCCAAGCCAAACCATTCTGTGATTCTATAATGGCTTCAAAGTTTTATTTAATTTTGTTACATATGTGTTTATTTGTATTTCCTCCACACACATTCACAGGAGGAAGAGGAGAAGGGTCAAAATTACAAACTGAAACATAACTACTACTTTTAGCTCTATACAACGTCACTACTTCATTGCTTTTCCATGAAGTCTATTTGAAAATTGAGTGACAACAGGGAGATCAGGATTTGTCCTATCCAAACCTATTATGTTTGTTAGTATTTGGTCACCTAAACCCCTTCTCCTGATCCATCAGTTCTGCTCAACTTACAATTTTCAAATGTTCTTTCTTCCTCAAGGTACCATACTCATTTCCCTGCACCACTGCTGGTATGCCACCAAGAACAGATTCAGGATGATGACAAGTAAAAATGGTATCAGCTCTACTCGTGCAATATCAAAGCCAAGACTGCCTTGTAGTCAAAATAAGATAGACAGCATGTGAAGGCTTATCAATTATGACTAATAAATATCATGGCAAGTCACAGATTATTGCCCAGTGACTCTCAGATTTACTTATTTTTTATTTCAAAGACTCTGATGAGCAAACAACATAAAAAGCTAACTTTTTGCAGAATAATAATAATAAAAAAAAAAAACAGAAAAACCACAGCACACCAATATAATTGCAAGCATACCAAACTAAATCAATTTTGTTCTTTTGGGCTATTTTTTCCTCTATGCTAAGAAACCTTAAATAAATGTAGCATCCCATTTTTGCAGTCTCTGTCAAACACCTACATGTCAGAAGGCAGAGAAGAGGCAAAGTGAATAACCCTTACTCTGTTTCTTCAAGAGGGCCAGTACAGTAAGTAGCTTCTGTTGTGCACAATATGGCAAAGCACTTGCTTAGAAGCAAAGGTGCAATTCAAATTGCAAGGCAAAAGGCTTACCATAGGTAAAGAAATGTCCTTTTCCCCTCTAGGTCTATTACTTTCTCCTAACTGCTCCCACTGGGTTATATTCTCAACTGGAATGAATCAAAATCAATGAAGCAAAGCTTATTGACACTAGTTGTTCACCTATTGTAAAATCCCCTTGCAAGCAGCATATTCGTGCTACTCCTAATGTCTAAGACAGCCTTTCTTCTCCTTGCACACAAAAGAACACCCTTCTCTTCCTCTACAAAATTTGTCAAGACCGGTGAGTCTGTCCAGTGAGCTCTGCTCCAAAACATTATCTGATTTCAATTATAATGACAGCGAACAATATTCTTTCTAAAAATAAGAAGCCGACACAAGAATATAAAAACAGGACCTGCTCTCCTGAGATTTATGCCCACCTCCCCTTCCCCCTTCCCACCACTTCTCTCCTTTGTGCTTCTCCTCTCTTTTTTGATCCTTTCTTCCTGGTTATCTATTTAATTTAGACTATAAGCTCTTCGAGGCAGGAGACAGTATTCTCAAGGGTTTGAAAAGCATCATTGCAAACTTAGAGCATTCTATTAAAGAGCTATTTATAAATAAGGCTCTGTTGCAGGATGAAAGTGATTTATCAGTCATGACACTGACATCAATGCAACATATACCTTGTACGGTTGGTTCAGCTCAATGTCCTAGGAAGGGCACAAGGTGCCATGGAATCTTTACTCTTAGGATTCAATGTTTGTAAGTCATGATACATGTTAATTTCATTTAAGAAACTGAATTTTTAAATTAAAAACAGATGGAAAAAAATTCCACTTCTGTAAGTAGAAGAGTTCCAGTTGTGAAATTCAAATGTTATGTTTATTTCACACGTTAAATTATATATAAGGTGCCATGTTAAATTATACATATAGGAAGAGCTCATGTAAGTGAGGTAAAGTCTCTCCAGATTTCTCTACTTTTCTCTTTCAAAAAAAAAAAAAAAAAAAATTTAAAACCTGCCACTTCCTTCTCCTTTTTATTTTGTCAGCAGAAGGCGAGAACTATGTTAAATTCTGATCGCAGGCACATGCCACCAGCCTTTAAAGGCCATTTAGTTTCATCATGTCCATCTGAACCGAAGGCATTTTCCAGCATTCGAAACACCTCAGTGGTGTCTACATTTCCAAGACAAGAAGGCATCTATTTTCTCCCATGTATAAAAGTATCCTTTAAGAGGCTGCTGTATCCTTTCATTCTTGCAATCAATACTCTGGGTTTTCCAGGCAGTACCATCTGAAATGACACACCTATCGGTAACATAGCAGAATCACGAAAAGGTGGCCTTACAGAAAAAAAATAAAAATCACTTGCAGTCAGTTGCAGAGTTATTTCAATCTCATCACCACTACTGTTCTCAATATTGGACAAATATATTCAATTCAGATAATAACATCCATCCTTTGGTGAGATCACTCAAAAGGGGAAGGAAGTCAAGTACAGTAACAGGCACAACATGTGGACACCACACAAAAATTCATTACCAGGTCTACTGAAAGCCAGAACTGTGGCAATTACGAGGTTTGGAAGCAATTTATTTAGGGTACATAAAGTACTTCTTTCATACTGCTCATTATTGCTACTACCCAGAAGAATCATTAACAAGTACCACAGTGATGAACAGTTTCATTGCTCACTTTGTTTCCTTTCCTGTTTCTGGGCCACCATCCTTCTTCAGATTCTGAACAGCCACACAGGTGACCTGAAGCCCTATTCCCACAGTAACAACGTCTATGACAGAAAACTGTACACAGAGTTTAGCCAATTTTCATTGCAACTTTGATGGAGACAATAATTTGTTTCTTTATCTTTTTTTTTTTTTTTTGAAACATTTCTCCTCCTCTAGCACTTCCAAAAGGTCTTGTTCATTATTTCAATTAGAAGTGCTAAGAGCTCTTACCATTCTACTGTTTTAGTGTAAGTGATTTCACAGCTCAGTCTCTGCTACTGCTCCTTTGTCCACCCAAGCTTCATCTTGAAGGTGTCAGTAACTAGGTGCATCACAACTCTTGTTATACAAAAAGAGCTATTGAGACAAATGGGACTACTGGCATATTCTCAAGACAAGAAGGCAGCATCATGTGAAGAACACCAGAGCTCCAGCAAACTAGCTGGAATGTTTATCCATGCCTTCCTTCTCCTCCCAGGTGTAGTTACTAGTGGTAGACATGGGAATCTTTTAGGGCAAAGGTTCATTCAAAGAGGAAGAACTATGATGTGATACATATGGTATAACAACTATGCCCAGGGAGGTACTCAAGATGCAGGCAGTCCTAACAAGACTCAGATTACATACCAGCACCATGATAGACAAAGACAAAGCATTTGCAAGGGCGTAGGAAGTTATCTTTTCAAAGTGCACTCCTCTCACCACATCATCTCATTCTGTCTTGGCTTAAAATTTACCTAACGGGGCTTTGCCTTGCTGAGGCAATGGACGGAGGAGATGGGGAGATGACAGCATCTGCACTGTTCACTACAAATATCTGGAAATGTCTTCCAACTGGAAAGAAAAAAAATTCACAATGTTTTCTTCTGCACCAGAAATTATCACATTAGAATAAGCATGTTGTGAATGCTGGGGATGTATTTTTAATTTAGCTATAAACTGATCAATCCAGGACACCAAACAAACTAGCACAAAGGAACAGCACGAGAGAGAACCATCATCGTACTGATGGCAGAAAACAGAACAACCCTGTGAATGTTTCCTCTCTCTCCTCCCAGGCTCTCAAATAAATGGTCTAAGTCATCTGAAGAACAGATTCCCCATAAATCTCACCAGATTCATAATCCTTTTATTCCTCTTATTTTTCCAGCTATTGTTAATTTCTTCTAACTCCGTGCATACAGTCCTTGCACTATTCTTGATCTTCCTGCTTTCACCCTATGGAGAGATCTAATCTGTTGCTTACCTTTCTTAGCCTTTGGAAAGAGAGACCTCCCGCATAACTCTGAGGCCATAACTTCAGGCCATCTGTTCCACTTTATTTATCATTAATACTCTTATTATTTATCCTTTTCCCATATTCCCTACAGCAATCAAGTCCATGGAAATAAATATGTTTCTACATTTCTAAATGTTGCTCTAAGTTCTGCCTTTTTTTTTTTTCTCCTAGCAGAAAACATCTTCAGAAATGCTCTTTCTGCATGCTAATTTCACTGCAAATACCTGATCTGAATTCTGAGTAATTAGCAAATGAGGTGACCTGTGACAGAAGCTGGTCTGCCTTAATATATGTATGAAAGCTTAACAGAGAGGGGATTTTCAGATCAAGAACCTCTATAGCCTGAAAAACTTATGGGATGTTCAGGAATACTGGGGAATGTTATTTATTTACATTAATAAAACATTACTTCACTACCAACTTGGAGAAACTGCAAGGGACTATGTACTGTACCTGATTCTGAGTGAAACAGCTCACCTCATGCCTACATGATGCATGTTAATTTGCATTTCCGCTTAAAAAAAAAAATAAATCAAATTTCTCTGCTAGATTAGAATTACAGTTTCTTATACCAAGATACTACAGATAAAGGTATTCCCCATTCAGTGTCCTTAGTGCTCGTATTTCAGTTATAAGCACTGAAAATGAATGTCTGTAGTATAGGAGAAAATCATCATTTGTTAGAGAAATATATGTTTCATCCAATGAGTAATTCTCCTTTAGAAAAATAAATTGCACGTTTTAATTTTTGACTGCATTTTTTTGCCACAAACCAACACATACAAAATATTTAAATTTGGAAGTATTAAATAAGCAATCCAAGCATAGTAACTGAGCAGTCTGTTCCGTTATGGCCCACAAGCCATTTTGAAGGCAAAAAAACATGTGCCAGTATATATTTATATAGGCATATACGTTCTCACTTACACCACAGGAAAAGACAAATGTGTTCTTATATGTTACATAAAGTTTAGAGTTCATGGGGATTGTTTTTAATTTAAAAAATAAATCATCATCATCTCTGCAGAGGGAAATCTAACATGTAGAAGCCTGTGTTTAACAGTTTCCCCAAAACTCTGAAATACCATGTTTTCACATTTATAGCCATATATTAAATATGAAAAATTTAAAAGCAAATGTTTAAAGCTGCTGAATATTTGACAGAATCATTCTGTATGCTCTGAAGGGAAGGGAACGGTTTCTAAAGGGACAGAGCACGAAATCTCAGTACACCAAAATAAGCTGTTCAGTAAGAAGCTACTCGGAACTCACCACCATGCAAGAGACTGTGCCTGCTAACATCATCATAAAGGCACAGGGGGCTGCTTCCTCGCACGGCGGGTCCTGGGGGAGCAGAAGCACTATAGTTCCAGCCAGGCTCTAACACTGCTGCTCTAGAGTCCCTGAAGTTGGTTAAAGTGTCAAACAAATTCAGATTCCCTATACTGTGCAACTAAGAAATCACAGCACCCATAGTGCATACACAAATGTTGCCCTCAAAATGCTGAGCAACTAATGTTAAATGACAGACCCGCCTCCCATTTCATTCAGTGACTTGAAGAAGATATTCCATTATCAAGTCAAGAACACAACATGATAATGCAGCATCATCTTCCCACTGTATTCTTTTACATACATACTTAAGCTTACTGCAGAAAAAGAAGGTTTCCAAGATGATACTTAGAAAAGATCAGCTATCTTTTGAGCTTAGGTTGACATAGGGGAGGAGGCAGTATATACTGTAAAACATGCACAGACAGTTTTGGAAGGATTGGTAAGAGGTAAAAACAGTACTAGAGAAACCAAGTAGGCAGGCAGGAGAGGTGGACGAAAGCCCTGCCCCAACCAAGCTGTATCACTCACGTAAACACTGCAAAACTGGTTCTAGGATTGTGCTCAAAGAGTCTCTATCTGAAGTAGAAAAAAATTATTGCCAAGCTAAACGCAGACACACACAGTGATGTTACTGTGCAGCCTGCAGCATTTGTTAGTAACAGCACCAAGACAGAACTTTTCTCATTCTTTGCCTCACATGAAACTCCAGGTATGACCACTGCTTTAGTGCTATGGCACTTTGCTGGGGGGGGGAAGGGGGCATGGCGGGGAATCACAAAGAAATGGTAAACTTTTAAATACATTTTTCCACTGGGAGTAGAGCTTGAATGGCTAGCAAAGAGCCTTCCTCAGCCTCTACCTCCCCTCCACACTTCACCAGTGTCTCCTTCCTTGGCTTTTTCTCAGTTATAATACAAACCTGCAGAACAGTCTGTTCAGCAAATGGTAGCAGAAGTACCTTTTACCCCATTTAAGCTCTACCATTAGTTATCCCCTCCACACCATGGGAAACTGGCGAGTTGAAAAGAGGTCATCACAGTTTATATTCCATGAAGACAAAAAGTCTTAATGGAAAATAGGTGTGATGTCCAATGTCTCTGTCAGACAGGACCAGTGTACACTAACAGCAGTACAGGTTATTCTGATGCAATTCTCAACTGCAGAATGGCCAAGACTCCAGCGACCAGTAACGTATGTGCTGATGTACAAGCCAGACACAAGAACTTAAATACACTATTTATCCCTTTTACATAATAGATGGAGGGGAAGAGGAGTTACAGAATGGACTTCAGTCTTATCCTAAATGTCTCTGCATATATAGATAGCTTCAAGGAAGTAAAAGCGACTTACATGATCTTTTCACTAGAAAACATTTCAGAAAATCTAGACAACAAATCAGCCTCAACACATGCAAAAGCATTGTAAGAACTTGCCTGCAAAACAGAAAACGAAGCAATTCTTCAAGTGCTAAATACCAGATGCTTAAAAAAAATTAAGCATAAAAATACCACTGCAAAATAACTGCAGGTTTGAGTGGGGAAAAAAAAAAAAAAAAAGAAGTCCTACACAAGGAAATCACTTTTAAAAATCTACACAAAGCTGAACATCACTCTGTACTGATTAAAAAGCTAGGAAACTTGTTTTTGAGGAATATAAATCCTCACCCTTAGATTGATTGTGTCAGAAGTCAAGACTGATGAAAATGAGGAAGTAAAAAAATAAAGATCAGCCACTGTCCTAACAGAGTCACTGGCCAAAACCGTTTGTGGGTATGTGTCACTTTTAATGACACCACTGTTTTCCAAAAACTTTTCTAGTCTCATAGATTTCTACCTGGGACTTCATGAAGTATATTGACCTTAATGTAGGGCCTTTCAGAGAGGAAGTAAGTGGCTGTATCCAAAGTCCTCTGACATACAGCTTTTGCAGTCAGGCATGGTGCCCTGCAACCGCTTTATGTCTTAAAAAAAAAAAAAAAAAATCACAAACAAACAAACAAACAAACAAAACAAAAACAAAGTAAGGAAGTTCCCTAACACATTCTGCATCTCATCAATACGATTACAGCACTGCTGTGAGGTATTTAGATATAAACCTGTCTGAAAAAAGTATGAACACATTAGCATATTGTGGCAAGCTGCAAATTAGGATTTTAAGCTTTACACGAGAGACCATTTAGCCTCTGTAGGATCTTATAAGAACAATACATACTGCAGACATTTGAATATTTTTTTCCCCAGGAGAAATTAAAAAAAAAAAAAAAAAAAAAAAAGGAAGGATAGAAGCAAAAATCTGTAAAAGGAAGCACACTAACTTAGTCCAAGTGTCTGACAGTGAAACTGAATATTGAGCATCTGGGTCTTAAGACAGACATCCTTTTCTTTGGTATCTGCATGCTCTAAACAATAGGTGTATCACAGGATGATAAAAACTATAGCAACCAATATACCAGGAAGGTATTTGGTTACCCCAAGCTGCAGCAGAAGATTCTTGTGCTCTTTCATAAAGTATTTGGAAACCAAAGCCTTTGAGGTGAGGGGATTTCTGAAAACAATTCTATGCAAGAGAATGGTAAGAAGCCATTTTGCAAGATTTTCAGTAACAAATACATACAGAGTATATGGAATGGGGCATAAATGTAACTATCCTTTTCCCAGCATCCTTTCCCAGCTTCTCATCATCAGTGGGTCCAGGACTTCGCTAGTCAGGCCATACACTCTGACTACTAGTTTTAGGTCAAGGAAGTAACATGAGATCTGCCACTAGTTTTAGATTAAATTAGGAGATTTATTATGAACAACTGAAGAGTAGGTTAAGATAAAATCACTATGCAGGTTTTATATGCAGGCTTTATACTGTTTATACATGCATCACACATTACCTAGTATCTTTTTGCGTTGTTCTTAGTGTTGCAAGAATTAATGTACACGCAAACAATTCTGTATATTTGTTGTCCTTAATGATAACCTGGTAGATATCACACTGAAGTAGCTGTAATTAGAGTGACTTTGTTTTCCATAACCACTGCAGTTTTGCTTTTGCACAGCTTCTCTTCCGAAATTCCTCTGTTTTCAAATTGAGCTATATACCTGCCAGCCTTATCCATGTCTTGTTCATCATAAAGATGAACACGCTGGAACTTGTTCTGTTTGCATTTATACATTACATAAAACCTCCATCACCACCAAGAGAGGCTATCAACAGATTATTCCCGTACAACATTTATATGAAGCACTTCTGTGAATAAAGCAGAAGTCATAAATCCTTATTTAATTAACTTGTGTAAGAAAACATGAAGCTGGACTGTACTAGCATTTACACACCTAGGTTCTGACAAACCAAATGGCAGATCAGTGCTGCAACTATCAAGCCCCATTAGGTAATTATACTTTTTGTGTCTGTATAGCTATGTAGAACATTACCTATAAATCACAGAGGGACTGAGAGGTTGTCCAGATTAGAAAATACAGGGGAAACTTCCAGTGCTAACAGCTGTCAATGGAAAACTCAAAGGAAATGCAGGAACACTTTGGGAATTACAAAATCCCACAACTTTCAAGAGAGCTTCTCGGTTTCTGTATTATCAAAAGCATAACATACCATGACCTCTAAGTTCATATAAATTAGTTATATCCAACTTGTACTCATAGTTAACAATTATTGAATTATTTTATCTATACAATGTATGGCATGACTTCAACACAGGAGTAAGGTAAAGACTTTGTAAAAACCTCCTGTCTTGATTTATAACTGTTATTCTTTTTCATGCACAACCTGTTTAGACACTACAGATAGCATTGTATATTTATATCATCATCAAAAGTAACAGAACCAAGAACTATTTTATTTTTTAATGAATGAATCTTACAGTGATGCAGAAGCTGAGAGGGATTCTTATAGATAATAGATGTATAGTAGTCAAAGTCTGCACTGCTATTTCATTAGAGAGTGAACAGCCAAAAATATGAGTTAGATACAAAATAGTATTCAACCTCCAAACACTGTAATTCATCCTAAGTTTAAATGACAAATAACCTCAGCATTGGACAATGCTCTAAAGACACCCAAACCCAGTCAAATAAATCACCTCTTTGAACAAGTAAGCTTTTAAACAGGCATACTTAGAGGAGACTAGGCACTAAATTATTATTTTTCCTAACTTCCAGAATAAAGCTACAGCAATAACAACAAGATATTCTAGAATATCCCCTGTATGCCAAATTGGAGTACTAAGTAGTATTTCAATTTTCTTTTCCATTTAAGCTTCCGACTCACTGAAACATCCTCCTCAATTCTCACATTCCTTTTCAACAACTCTTTGTGTAAAAAAGGATTCACTGTGCTGCTACAGACAAACCATTTCTCTTTTCCCTATTCCCCTAAGCACATTTACTAGCAAAGGGGTCTGAACCTGTGGAAGGCATTCCTCAAAGGATGCTGCCTAAGCAGCCCGCGTCGACTCATGCGTACAAAGGACACAGGGAGCTGCCGTTGCCCATAGCGTGAGGGAAAGGTAAGCTGCAAGAATCTGTGCAGCAATCAGGACTTGATCCTGCATTTTCATTTGGCATATACCAGCTGTTTTTGTGGAGAGACTACATTTGTAGAGAACCTTCCAAAGACTGTACTATCGAGTGCTGCTGTTTCTGACTACTAATCACAAACAAGTAATGCATTATCATCTCTCAGCAGTCTCATTTAAGAAATCAGCTGTAGAAATACTTCCAGGCTTCTGATTGCCTTTTATCAGCCTCCAAGAATTAGAGCAATACACAGCACTGTGTTTCCTACGCTCCCAGGAATTTAGCTACGTAGTGAAACTTGGGGTTCCTTCTTTTATGCATTAGAGCTGAGTACATCAAGGCACTTCTAAAGCTGCACCCATGTCATACTTCCCTTAAAAAGAACTTGCACAAGTATTGGGAAAGAGACAAAATCCCCGAGCAAGCAGCCATCCACATCCTAGATCCTGACTGAAAGTACCACTTCTAAATTAAAATAATTGTATCAAAATGTGGTTATGGAGGGAATAACCTTGGAATAAAGCATCTCAACAGCAGTAGAAAGGATGCAATAGTTGAGTACCCTGAAACAAAGCTCTCTCATTACAAGAATAACTCTCTGAAAAACTCAAGTCCAACAATAGCTTTGCTTTCAGCAGTACCTGTGACTTACCAAAGTCTGATTTCTTATTCATGTAATCTACATAACCAAGCCTCCTTGGGTGCTGCTTAAATGCCCAGATCATTTTGTCACCCATAGTTCCTTTGATGCTCCCTCCTAATCCTCAAGTACAATCACCCCAAGACAGTTCTACACTGCTGATCACCGGCAGCATTCTCCTGTCTTCCTCTGCTACATGGTGATTTGCAGCATAGTGGTAATTTAATAGCCCAGCATCTGCTTTCCTCCAACAGCACACTATTGTGGATTACACCTTTAAAAAAACAAAACAAAACAAAGCAAAAGCCAACACTTAAAAAAAAAAAAAATCTTTAAACTAAGAAACAAACTATTTGGGTTTTTTGCCTAAGAAACCTGGATTTGATTACAAAGCATCACTGGTGGAAAAGACAGCCCCAGCTTAACTACTTCTATGAAGGCAATGTTGTTCAAAAGAAAAAATGCAGCCCTCTTATTACCAAAAATCATCCACAATCAGTGACACAAAGGGGAGGCAAGGGATGGGGTTAGGGGCAGGGCAGCAGCAGATATAGAGGGAACAGCAAATCCCAGGAAGAACAAAGGGTCATGTCTCACAGATCCTACACTTGTGCATCACCTCTGACTTCACAAATAAGTAACTGAAAACAACTCAGTGCAACAGAGCTGGAGAGAAACACACTTCTGCTCAGCTGTGTTCCTATTCTTGACATCCAGACAAAAATTGAAAGAGATGGCAGTAACTGAAAGCTTTTTCAGTAATGAGGGAACTGAAGTTACCAGTTATAATTCCAGCTAACCTTCCCTCTTTTCTTGCTGGGGGGGAAGAGACAACTACTGTATTTTCTGAGACCATGAGGCTGCCAACCAGCTGTTCTGCTGGAAAGGATTAAAGTGTAATGACAAGGAGAACTGTTGGAAGAATGGGACTAGGAAAAGCATATAGCTTGGACTTAGGGACGTTTCGTCTGACAGTACAACATGGATTTTAATACTTCTCCAGGACCCATGGAGCAGGGGGCCACTCTTCAGTAATTTAATAGTGACACTTTTAAGTTTACTTGGCAACAAGACCAGAAGGTAGATTATTCTCTGTAGTTTCACTGGTGTAACTCCAAAACAGTGACAGTGGAGTCAGTGGCACTACAGATTTACATCATCATAAAAGAGTTCACATCTTTTACCATCTCCACAATGAACAGCATAGGGAACTTGAAAAGCAACAATTCTATATATATTTGACAAAATATTCTGCTTGCTAACAGAGACATTACTGTGGTTAAACAGAAGCACTCCCTCCTTTCTTTTCTAGCACCTGATGCATATTAATCGCTGCAGCTCCATTGCCATGACTGCCAAGGCTCTCTAAACACTGAGTGGCACTGGGAACTCAGGAAAATGTCTGTAAAGTGTGTTCTTGAGTAGTAGCCCACCATGCAGGCATACAAAGTCATGAAAGCTTTAGTCTTAAAAGACACCCAGGTTTGCGGGTGATCTCACCACTGCCATCCTTCTCCAGATTCAATCCAGCATTTGCCACCCCCTCTGGCTTCATTTAACTTGCATAACAAGTTCTGCCAGAGAATCCACCTTTGTCAGTAAAGCAACATCTACAGCCATAACAAATTAATAGTAATAAATGAGTAGTGTCTTATATTGACAGTAAACTGGTGGGTGTGATGAAGAAAAGATGCTTATTTGCTTGATATATTGTGGGATATTAAAATCAATGCTTGATATTTCCAGCTATGAATCTACTCAGTTGCTTTAATGAGCTTGAAGCCTCTCCTTTCCTAAAGCACTGAAAAATAACTTATCCTAAAAAATAATCACCAATTATACAGTGGCACATTCAGAAAGTTGAGGAAAATAGCAGTAAGGGGTTAGATTCTTTTTTGCCAGGTCAGAAAATCCAAAAGGGCTTGCTGTTTGCAGTTTGTTTTCTTTATATACATTCACATTACTGTTTTTCATTAAATTTTCTTTGATAAAAATCCTCTGGCAAACTTCATATTCAAATGTATTCCTTGTTGTACTGACCCTTCCAAATGAAGCGTTTATGAAAGGTGGTGTCAAGAAAGAACTGCCTGAGCAGGAACTAACATGGATAAAGAGCACAACACAGGTGTCAGACAAGAACGTTCTTGTTTATAATGATCTGTTCATGAATAACCACATATACCATGACATCCCGGATCACCAGGGCCACCTAGGCCCGCTTCCTTGACTTGAACAGAAATACACCCATGGAAAGAGTCTTGAAGCTAGAGTATGCAAGCAAATAGTATTTCTAAAGGGAAAGAGAGGGGTGAGAGTAGAAGGCAGAACAATATTTTTATGTAACACAGCCCAGCTTATATTATAAAATTTTTCTGGCACAGTTATGTCAGCAGCGAGAAGAAAAAACCCAAAATACACCCACAAGTGGCATCACAATGCCAACGAAGCCTCCCTAGAGATGAAACTTTTCAGCAAGACTGTCATTTGGTCAGTACAGTTTCTATAATTTAATCAGATTATTTTGATTAAATTTATTTCATTGTCCCCTTGAATAAGGAATTATGCTACCTACACATCCTGCTTTTTGCAGGTGTTACATGCATCTTCCCTAAGGGCCCGTTCTGTGCGAGGCAAAGCCTCGCAACATGGACTACCTCTTACATGCAGTGCTCAACCTCATCTTGCTCCTGTCACAGTACCAAAACAAGACACACTATAGTCCCTCCCAGCTTTCTGTCTCAGAGGCTACAGAAAGAAGATCCTACCTAGAGTATCTACAGCCTGCTAATGTGCTGCCTTTGAAATGCCGAGGCACTTTGTCCAATTAGAACTGTGGAGAAATATTCATCCTGTCCCTGACTAAGATGAAGCACTTCTTTCAAAAGCTACGGTGGCATGGCGCCAGCACTAGGGAGTCCAAGTGCTCTGTATGGAGCCAAGAGTTATTAATTAGTTTTATTAGTGGCAGGTCCTTAATGTGAAGTGACAGGGAAGGAGAGAATATCCCATCACTACTGAAATATAAATTGTCCAGATTTCAGTTTTGTTGTTCCACAACACATACAGGCAACCAGCCAAGGAAGAGTGAGGAAGAGTGAATACAGCCAAATGCCTGTATTCAGTGTTCCTGTATATTAATGGCGTACTGAAAAGACTCTGTTACCTCAGGTGGCTCTCCGGGGAACTGCTCATGAATTTTAATTATGAGGGAGGGAGCATTTTGAAAAATAATGCTGCCTGCATGTTAGCATTAAACATGGCCGAAGCTACAGCAGTCACTTCCCATGAAAACAAAATAGGCAAGATGAGGGGGACAAAGCCTACTCACTTTAACTTCAGTAGGACTGATAGTCTGAGGAGAAGATTTGGCCTCAAGGATGGATTCAGCATTCAGAGATAGGCCTAAAAAATGTTACGAGCACAAGCAATATTAATTCTTCTAGAGACTAATACAGTCATGTACATAATGAGGTCGCATATTTCAGAAGACAGATGTTTGGAAACAACAGTCCCATCTCAAACACCTCAAACAAAAGATTACTGAACAGGTTAGAAATAAGCCTCATTCACAGTTGTGTCCAGTGATGCCTTCAGCCCTGCAGCTTGCTCCCAGTGTCCAGACTGTGGAGCTGCCCAGGCTGGGACTGCCATATACTGCAACAGCACTCAGTAGCTGATTGTCAATTTGCTTCTATAGGCTGACGTGTTAACGTACGTTTATCCAGTCTGTATCAGGGCTTTAAAAGTATTTAGTTAAAAACAACAACTTGAATTCTAAATTAGATGCACTGACAGAAAGCAATGAGAAAAACGTGTCTGTGCTGAAAGAATCAAGTATATTGCACAAATGCATAATACGAGTTCCACTAACACCCATTAGTCACGCCAGAGTAGTACTGAGATCTAAACAGCTATCAAGGATCATTCTAGGCTTTACAGAAACACGTGGCAAGAGAATACTCATAAGGAACATCAGATACAGGATGGAAAATGCAATACAAGAACGGAGGTGAAGTCACCTACGTGAGGTCACACCACAACTTGTCTTAGAGCACAGAATTTACACTCTGTTCTATTCCTCTACCCTATACCTGTAGATTTTATGGCATATGACATTAAGGTTGCTTCCAGCATCCACTACAGTATGGCTCCTTCACAATACAATACAAGGAATAGGAAGTATAAATAAAAGCCTGCAAACCAGACCTCCAGCTAAACAAGCTGTCAATGTTATTGCTTAAAACTGCTGGTGAGAAATAGAGGATAGTCACTTAATTTCTCTAGCAGAACCGTCCTTCGCCCATCAAGTAAAGCCCAGCAATCCTTGGAACAAAAAAGAAGTACTTCCAACAGTCCATACAGCAAAAGGTGACTTTTTTACTTGGAATGAAAAAATAAGGAGTAGGGGGGAAGAGGGAAAGAAAAGGAAAAGAGAAAACGGGTAAATACCCAACCATCCACGACAAATCATTGTGTCTCCTTTGCCATAAACCCCTCCAATCAGAGCACTACTCTGCAGCAAATGCCACAGAACTGAGCAGTTATCTCTGAGTAACAGTGTACCTGCAAGAAAAGACCCGGAAAAACATTAATCTGATGGAAAGTTTTAAAGCAGCTGCATTAAACAAAGCCAGCCAAGGCTACTCTCTCAAATTCTGAAGTAAATAATTTCCCAGTGGAAAAGGAGCCCCATGAACTAAACTAATAAAGAGAAATGTATGATCTAATGGTAGTATTTTTAATTAAGTTAGCTTTATCAGATTGGCAGGAATGAAGTGATACCCTAAAGAAAACTAACCTTCAAACAGGAGAAAAATAAAGGGGGGAGAGTATATTTGCATTGAGACACCCATGAAATTCCAGGAAAACTTCAGAACACCGGTAACAGAGCTTGTTGTATTAAAATCTCTTATGAATGTTGTTGCAGCTGAAAGACAAGCAGCTTCATGTTGTGTCTTTTCATAAGGAGAAGGTGAAAACAGTTACCCTGTTTAAAGAAAAAAGTCACCAGCAGCTGCAAAAAACACCCCAAAAACCTTTCACTGCTTTGCTTGCCCAGACTACTAGGGGAAAAAAAAACCAAAACAAAACAAACAAAAACCAAGACAGCAACCTCTTCACTCTACTCTCAAACCAAAGCTTCTGGCATGTAGAAGATTATTCCTACTGACAAATAAAAAAAGTTTTAAGGGGAAGGAAAAGGTTTCAAAAAGCCAAAGATTATCTAGCTATCAAAGGCAATGACCATTTCCACTTCGCAGATCTCCATAAATTACTTGAACTACATGGCAGTGCTGCTCGAGAGTAAGTCACAGATTGGAGCTGCTGATGCATAAAGATGGATGCAAAATATATCTGAAAATGGTGCTGTCTTTATTAAAAGAACAGTTTCATTTAACACTCAAAGAGGTCCGAACCAGGCCCTTCCTCTTGTCCCTTCTTTTTTTGAAAGCAAAACATATACTACATCTAACTCTACAGTTACTAACACTTTAAAAGCTCAAGTTTGGACTCTCTGATTTCATTTTTAAAAGGAAGTGACTCATACTAGCACATCCATTTCTGATTTTTAAGAACTTGGAATTAACTATACAGAGATGAAGCTAGGAAACACAATTATTTAGCACAACCAAAGAGATTTTTCTAGTATGTTCAAAAGAGATAGGAATCATGGTTTTCCTTGTCATTATTTTTCACTGTCACACTCTCTTGAGTCTTCTCATCCTGAAAAGAGTAACCAAATGGCTCTTCATAAAACAGTCCAAGAAATGGAACATAAATTATGGAACACGAGAGCCGAACAGGAAAACAAAAAACCGAGCATTTTATATCTCCTCATTCTAACTGGGATGAACAGTACATGTGTTCATTGTAAAGAGAAAATAAGCCCATTAGCTCTCAAATAAAAGACACGTATCAGGGAATGCTCACAAATGGAGCTCTGTCTGTCCAAAATTAAATATAGGAAACAAAGATTTTAATCCATTATGCTGGGTTTTTCAGATCATCCTGTAGTAAAAGAGTGAGCCCTCTCTGAACACTCAAATATGATCTAACTGTGGCTCCTTATTAGCTCCTGTAAGCTTTGATTAAGGCAGAAAGAAACAAACCATTTGGCTCTTGGACACCTATTAAAGCACTGGTTTCTTATATTGCAGACTGCAGCACTGATTTGACTTAACAAAATTATTTTTATATTTTTATGAATTCTTGACCAAGTAATAAAAGCTCTGAGTCTAAAGACGGATGTGTGAGAGATCAGAGGTAATGCATCCATGCAAATAATTTCAGTGTACTCTTTCCAAGACCTGTGTTTAGCTATTCAACTAATCTTAACAGTTCTGTGCATAAAAATTATTAGAAAGTCTACAGCTGAGAAAACTCAAATAAATTCTATGGCTAAGAATCATTTATGTAAATTGTCTTTACCGGTAGTGAGATACTGTTCTGAACATGCACTTGAGACCTGTGCTGCCACTCCATTTTTTTTTTTTTTTTTTTTTTTTTTGGTAAATTGGTATCTCTGACTATTGGTGGCATTCAACAATGTTTCTGAATGCACTACAAATGAGTGTGAAGAGCCTGAACACTAAAGTGTCAGCTTCCTCCACTGGCAACACCCTGCAACATTTATGGTAACCTCCATTCTTTCAACAACTTGGGTTTATGCTCTTCCTTTCATACACTCCTGAGGCTTCTCCTTCAACACCCGAAACCAATCCCCTAATGATTACAGAACAGTTTCATGACAGTTATCCCCTCTGGTACTATTGCTGTAATTCTGCCCTGGGCCCCTCTCACTGCTGTGCTCAGGCCCCTTTTGCACACTGCAGCTTCCCTTAGGAAGTGAGCCCAACACTGCGCTGTGCAATGGAGCACAAGAGATTTTAATGGCTCTTTGCCAGGCGCCACTGCAGACCACAGGCACTTTGCCAGCAAAAAGACACAACCCCCTCCAGGGATCATCCAGGGTACAAACACCCAACCTTCAGGCTCTTCATGTGGCACAGAGGGTATTCATTTTTATTTACTGAGTGGCAAGCACAATGCTAGCATAGAATATGCAAAAAAACACTACTGCTTCAGAGGTCTCCAAAAAAAGACAAGGATGAGGGAGAAGCACAGGGACTCGGCAACAATGTAGAGGAAGTTTAAAGGAAATATTCAGCCTGGGACAAACCGTCTCCCAACTCCAAGCCCTTGCAGAATCCAAATCTTCAACATCCTCTGCCTTCCTCCCCATTGCCTTTCCTCACATCCTGGGAGAGTTCATATTTTGATTAAACACATGAGAAGTTGGAGAAATGTCTTTATTATTTAACAAAGCTCTGCAAACACCCCCATGGGGAATTAAATGCCTACACTCAGAAAGGGAACTCAACAGTGCACTTGGGCATGCTCTCAGCTGGGCTCAAAAGCTGAGCCATAACACATTAATGATAGGTACGTGATAGATGATCTGACCACTGTGGACTAGTGAGCATGCAGAGGTAATTGCTTTACACTAGCATAAGGATTCTCCTCTGAGTACTGCTGGAAAGAGCTGCTCAGAAACTGAGGTAAAAGCAGTTTCAGAACAGTACATGAAAGCTGAGCAGTGTTTAATCACCGTAGTACCTTACAACATGTCAGCCTTAATACTATTATCTAAATGCATACAGTGGTATATGCATGTTACTTCCAAACACAACCACCTTCTCACCCATCTTCATAACTTACACAGTTGTGCAACAAACAACATTATCTGCCAACACATCATTTAAAGCACTAAATAAGCCACCGGATGGCCAAACACCTAAGTCAGAGAATAGTTTCAGCAGTGTAGAAAAGAAAATTTAAAAGCTCTTTATCCTCCTGCCTATGTAACATACCAAAACCAGCCAGCTTTTTCATGGCCTGCTTTATCACTGTGTTTGGATTAGTGCAATGTGAAACGCAGCAACTGCTGTTATGTAACTAAACCCTGAGTATACAGTTGTCATTCTGGGTAAATTTAACTCTGCAGGTTTAGGACAGAGGTCTATCGCCAGGCAGACCATGTGAAATCATAGAAATTTAAAGACGCAGGGCCCTTTTTGGTTTCCTTCTTGCACAGAAATAACGAGATGGGTCACTACACACATCAAGGCCTCAGTCTGGCTGTTACACAAACGTGGTGGTAACAGCCACTGTAACAGCGAGCTCAAGAACAACGAATCCTGAGGAAAGCAGGGCTGCTCAGCGACGAAGCTGGCTCCCTTCTCCTCCGCCTGCATTCAGACAGCAGGCATCGGCAATACAGACGGTTCCAGGGTTTAATGCAGTGAGGAGCCGAAGTGCACGTGCTTGTACCATGGTGAAATCATAACAGGGAACCTTGTAATGAGAATAGAGTGTATTATTAGCGCTGTTATGAAACTGTTTTAGCACTTGAAATTAGTGCTTCCGTATGACTACCAGTTAACATTAATCTGTGAATCTGTTTTCTTTCTTTTATCATTTATCAACAGGCAAGTCACTGAGTTACCTTTAGCTGAAACTGGTGAGTAAGCACTGGCATCGGAACAGTGTCAGGTAATGATAACATAGCTCAAACAACTAAGATCTGAAAATAAACATGAAAAGGAATAGCAATAAATACATTAGTAGCTCAGAAATACAATATTTTCAGAAAAGCCTCCTCAAGCCTGATTATAGTCATATTTTAGGGTCTTTACATACACCATTCTAATACATTTGAAATACCACAGAGTAGCCTTTTATTTTTTTTCTTTTTTTTGCTTTTCACACAGCTCAAGAGCTTCATCTAGGTGAAGAGATACTTCTACCACCACAGATTCCTCCCCTGTTCTGCCAGCATAGCTGATAGCTGTGTCACTCCTGAACCGGCCAGAGCCTGGGAGTCACTATGACTCCTGTATAGGAAATACCTTCACGTTTTGCTGGAAAATGATGCTTGCACTTATCTGAGCAATAACTTCTGTTATTGCTATTTCACTTTTCCAAACAGAAACTTGTTTTCAAATTTAAATGAATGAGGACATTGCAGAAGGAAAGAAGATTGTATCATTGACTTCCACTGGATTACCTCCTGATGGCAATTAACCCTCCAGTTCACAGGTTAGGGATGGAATGTGTCAAAAGTTTTTGCAGATTATTCTTTTCCAAAGGAAAAGCATTTAAAGCAAATATGCTGAAACCCTGAAAGCTAAAAATCTGATTGTGACATGATGGAAACGTGTACTGAAGCAACATCCACAGATGGACAAAGACATTAGAATGTCTCTTGAAACTCTTCAAAATAATTCTGTTCATAAGCAAAGTACGATAGACTGCAATAGGATGAGAACTGAAGATAGAAGGGGGAATGGTGAAAAAAATCAATACTTTTATAAAAAACATATGCTGATACATTTATAAGCAGGCATGTACCATTTGGGTTGTGAAAAAGATGTGTTCTCTTTCTTCCAGCTGCAAATCTTGTTGGGGCTGAAAAGCAGGATTTACAAACCATACCTGGGATTTCTAGACATTCTTCAAGGCAGCCAAGAAAGCAGCTCTGACTGCGCTGCTGGACAGCCCCACATCCAACAGGATCAAACTGAGCATGCCCAGGTCACGTATGGAGTGCATGGCTGGCCAAGTCCAACCCCTTCCACACTTGTAGATTCACTGCTTATGCATTGCACAACAAATGTAATTTTTTTCTTCTTCTTAAGGAAACTCCAGAAAGAAATTTGAGAGCCTCATCAATTGCCCAAAGGTTTAACTTCTATAAATAAAATGTAATAAATTTGCATAATAATCAGACTGATGAGTGACTAAAGATCTAGGTGCTATGGCATTTGAGATCCATAGATCTCTGCCCTAGAGATAAAAGCAGCTGGCCAAAGTGCTTTTCAGCAGTTAGTGGATGGCGCAGCTTTGGCCAAACCAATCGTAAAGGTTCAAAACTTGTCTGACACAGACCCAGCTATACAGTACTGCAGAGTATTAAGAAAATTCAAAGGTTAAGACTGACAATGAATGACATAGTGCTTTTTTTTTTTTATTTTCACTTCTGCTGTTTCCCTCCTTCAAAAATATGTATCTACAAAGAAAAAGTGAATCTTCAGTGATAATAGAGGAAAATGCTCAGAATTAGATCTGACTAAGCACTCTACAGTTTCTTCAACCCATAAAGATACATGTGAATCTCTTCCACCAACATCTGCTAGGAGAGTTATATACTTTTATCATCAGAACCATTCCTCTGCAGCACTACTTTAAAGTAGCTGTGCCAGATAAATGCACTGACTTTAAACATTTAGTTGTAGTATTAATCAACAACTTTCCCAGTAACAAGTGAACTAAAATATGATCTTTCAGATGAAAAAGTGATAGTAGCTAGCTGTTAGCCTTTGTATACAAGCTTGGCATGAGAAGTCCTGCCTGCCTACAAGATTCTATCAGCCCAGGCACTCCTCGTACTTTCAATGCCTGTTGATTACACCCACAAGCCACACCTATCCTTCCAATGACTCCTGGCTTCATCATTCCCTTTTCCCTCTAGGCTTGTAGACAGTTCTGTATCTTGTTTCCTAATAGACATAACAAGGCCTTTGATGTTCTCCTCACTTCTCTTTAACTTCCATTATAGTCAGCATTTTCATTGAGACTGAAATTACAGATTAATGCTCCTAGTTAAAAAAGGACTTTCAAGTAAGTTGGTGAAAATGTATCAAGTGACATATATAAAGTTTTTTTAAATGCAAAAACCCTACACAACTCGTGGGACTGGGCTTTTTTACTTGGGATCACAATGTTCCTTTCAGAATCAAGCTGAAATACCAAGCAAATAACAGAAGTCCTGAAAACGCCCTTCCTATTCAGGGAGGTAGAAATTTTAAATGTATACCTCTTTACTGTTGAACTGGTCACATTTATTTTATGTAAGGTTGTTATTGTACACTCCTCTATGACTTACACTCTGATGACAGTAGGAGAAACAAAGTAATATATAATTATAGGAAGGATGATTGGAAGCAGTTGCTCAGGAAGCTGGCAATGAATCTGGCGAGGAGGATGTACCCAAAGTAGAACACTGACCTTCCAATTGCCAGGTTCACACCTAAGTAATAACATAGAAGTTTCACAGGTAGGACTTGAAAACTTCATGTTTCTAGTACATTTGAGGAATGAAAATTAAAGCACTCAATCAATCAACCAATGGAAGTTGCCAAAGTCTACTAATGTATTGATAAAATGTTCCCTGGTACATGATTATAGTAAAATACTAACAGCGGCCCATGTCTTTGTATTAGATACTGAGAGTCAAACCTAGTTCTCACAAGGGACTTTTTGATGACTTTGTAAGAATTTAAAACCACAACAGTTCATTAACATTTCTAATCATTTTAGACTATGGAAAGTTCTGAGTCTTCCACAAGTCCATATTTCAGGCATACAAAAAGTATTATGAGAGCTGTGTGGTTTGATAAAATCAGTTAATCTGCTTTTTCATGAGATGAACACTGCTCTTGCCCTGCCCTGTCCCACTCCTCTTCTTGAATAGGGAAATTTCTACTGTAAGGGGAAGGTATTTTTTTACTCCTTTCTCAATTAAAAACGTATTAAAGTCTTAACAAGTTTTCATTCCAGCACTCTGCATTTCAAAGTGCACCAGCAGGAACCCACATATCACAGCCCTCTCCACAGGCACCCCAGGTTTTGGCTTTTTTCCTTCAGTGTCTGCTGTTTTTATTCCACAGTTACGTCCATGCTTTTAAGATGCCCGCAATTCATTTTCAGGTTAGAAACAGACAAGTGGCTTTTGCTTCACTCATGGAATAGTTGGTCTACTTTCACTGGTTTCAATTCTAATTTACCTTGGATGAAGCCTGGTGCAGAGGAAGCTCCATCCTCATGGCAGTGTAACACCAGCAGGACCTCCTCATTACCCCACAGACTTCATGAAACCTAGCAATTCATGAGGAAACCAAAGCTGAATAGAGAGAACAGAAAGGCAGGGTCTTGCCTGCTCACTGAGATCAGCACCAGGAAGAGCTACTTCAGTTCTTCTTGGGGGGCAAGAAAGGATGAGGAGGAGCACACTCTAGCTTTTACTATAAACATCACATATGGATTTCTAAATTGCCAGAAAAAAAACCCAAAAAACAAAAAAACACATTAATTTCTTTGCAAACAGCTGAAGTCTCAGAGCAAAGGACAGTTAGTTTGGGGACTGCCTGACAGCTCCATCATAAGAGCTCATTATTTTCATGCTTTCATAGCCTAAGGACTTTGGGCACATTAGCAACAAATAAACTTCTGAGGATAATTAAAACATAACAAGAATTCCTTACTTAAATTAATACAAAACTGAAAGCAAAGAACGGTTCCCAACATGCCATACTGGTATGTGACAAAAAGTAAAATCAATGAAGAAAGATAACAAAAACCTGAGAGTTGTTTTATTTTTAGGCACCTCCCAACCTTTTCTTCTACTTGCCAGTGTGCCTTTCTGGCTGGCTGAACTAGTTACTCAAAGCACCTGACAGTTTCAGCTGACTCAAGGAACACATTTAAGCTTTATCTGTGCCGCAGAGTTATTTGCATCAACTCAGAGTCTGTTCTTTAGACAGTTGTCTCATTTAATTGAGTAAAAAAAGCTGTCAGTCTAAAGAAACTGAGCCCAAGGTAAACTCACTTTGAACTAACCATCTGCCAGAGCATCTCTCAGGACAGCCAATACTTAAGGATATGTTGAATCCAGTTCTCTGGATCCCTAATTAGATCATTCCTGAATTAAACTGTCAATGGCCCTAAAAATTCCATGTGCACCTTGCAAGTACAGAGATAAATCTCTTTTCCCTAAAGATAGGCATGAGGGAAAGCCCACAAAATGTCTTTGATAACAGTGCCGTAGAACAAAAACATTTTCACAACAGATTAAATCCATAGAGCAAGCCCCCAAAATATCAATTTCTGTGGATATGCTGATCCAAATCCAGGTGCCCGTATTATATCACAGCATAAAATTAAAAAGCAGCAATGCCCCAGAATATTGCCTTGGGGAAGATTTTCTCTCAGTTCCCAATGGTACTGAGGGTCAGGCCTCGTCAGGTAATTTACTAACTGGAGTGCACATACAGGACTCATGGTTGTCGCAGGTCCATAGCCTTTCCAGCTGCAGTATTAAAAGAATTAACTACATTAGTAAGCTAGTGGATGAAGAACCGGATTTACCACTCATGTAGCTGATGCTACTGAACCTCCATCATAAATGGAGCCTGATGCATACATAGCAAGGAGCCTGGCACTATTAAAATAAGATTTCACAAGGGTCTGATGCTCATTATCAATTACAAACACCACGGGCTTTTTTTTTCTGCAGAGGAATCATTTTTAAATTCACTCCTCTATATGGATTCTCTAGTGTCTAATAATAAGTACTTTCCTTTAATTGCATGCAATTAAGCCTTTTCTGTATGCCTGTTCTCACAAAACTTGCAGATATGTCATTATCTTTGAAACATCTGTCCTTCTGTCAAACATGACCAAAACTGATGGATTAAAAAATAGTGGTGGGAGGGGAAACGTATCTAAAATTGAAATCCCCGTGGAAGAATGAAAATGAAAGGAAATATGAAGATGACAACCTTGAGGGTAAGAGAGTAAGAAAGGAAAAGGAATGAAAACACCCTATGATTAATTTATTGACAAGAAACAAATGCAACTTAGAATTCTGTGTTCATGCTGTTAACCAATCTGCCACTTCAAAACTTCCACTCCTTTTTAAATCTCGCAATTTTCACGTACAAGCAGGTGAAGGAACATAGCACCAGAATACAATTATTAGAGACCTTCAGAAGCTACTTAGATCTAGTTAAGCTTCTCTAAAAAGTCTAGACATACCATTTCAGGGGCTGTAGCTGAGTGCTGGAGAGTTAAAGATTAATTTAGCACTCTTAGCAGACACAAATTAGCCCTATTTATCTTCATTTGAGGTTGGAGTTGTTATTGTCCAGTCTTGCACAGAACACAAAGCCCTGTAATCAGGAAAATGTGACTGAAATGGCAAAGTAATAAGGCAGATACTTTTGTGCAACTCCATTTACAATAGAAGGTAGGAAGGCAGGAAAAACAAAAACTTAACTCAATGTACAGCACTCCTCTTCAGGCTTTTTCACTGTCTTACTTTCATCTTCAGCATCCTGGCTTATCTAAGAAAACTATTTGTCAGCTAGCTGAATTCTCAAGTCACTGAAAATTAATTCCACATTTGTAGTTTCTTTGGTATATTCTCAACCCTTTGAAATACACAAGGAATTAATCCATTCAGAGAGGTCTGTTGTTCAAAGCTACCCTTTCTCTCATTTTTTTGAGGAAGGATTCAAGCAAATATAAGAGCCTGGGTTTTACAATATGCATTTTGTACCTGGCCATGACCTGCTAATCTTCAAAGTCTATTGATCCATGAATGTTTCTGGAGTAAAATCATTGATTCTTTGGAGAGTCAGAAAGAAGAAGCTAAAATGACTATGTCTGGGGGGATCTGTGTAAATAAAAAGTGAAATTTCAAATTACTGTAATTAAATAAAGATTTTCAGCTATTAAAATGTAGTATATGTTATGACAATTTCATAAAGAATCCTCATTATGGGTTTGGGGTCTTTTGTTTTGTGTTTGTTAGTTTGGTTTTTGTTTGTCTGCTTGCTTGTTTTTTAAATATAGTGGTATGATGGGCCAAATTCTACCCTCAGTTATGCAATGTGTAGATTCTGACAGCAGTTTCATAAGTGCACATGAAAGCACGTTTAGGCCCTAGAGTCAGCCATAAAAATTTAAATGATATTGCATATATAGAGCTGGAAGTGTATTTCCACTTCATTCAATCTCAAATATTTCCCAGTCGGTGGCAGACGTAAATTACCTGAAGATGAAGAATATTACACAGTGCTTGAATAAAAGGAATTTGAAAAGGTCTCAGTTTATAATAATTGCACTAGATCTGAAACAGACTAATGGCAGTGGGCCACCTATTCTCAACATACAGTTTTGACTTTTTTTAATGAATTATGACTTTTCTGATTGCTGCATTAAGCCTGTAAAGAATGCAACAGTCCTATGAAAGGAAGGACTCTGCCTGCATTAACAAGTACACAGGGCTGCATCTCTCTCAGCAAAACCATGTTCAGCTTCAGTGGGTTGACAGCCATGCTCAGCAATTTAAAAATTATGCCATTTAAAAACACAAAGATCCAATACTCAACTTCACAACAATTAATTTTTTAAATCCTGGCTAGAAGGAAAAAGTAGAGAGAGATCGCTTGGTCTCAATTTATCTTTGCCCTAGAAGTTGTAAGTGGGGAAAGTACATCCTAAATAAACTCACCCACCTTTAATTCTTACCTGTAAACCATGCTGGCAAGATGGATTTCCTTCCCACTCCTAGCTTTAAGCACCCATGGTGTTGATATGTGAATTTGCTGTACTCTAACACGCTGGGCTTGCTGTACAGAATTTTTATGGTTTAAAGAAGAGAAACAGGTACACCAAGGGTGATTCCCTGACTTAATTTGGCTATCAATCTTCAGAAGAGTTACCCTCCTATATTATCCTCTAAAAAATGCCCACTTCTTTATGTTAGACAATAAGGGGCATTTTGAAGAACTAACTTAGATATATATATCTACTGTACAAACATCTATGTATTGTTAGATGAATCCTACATGAGATGACTACTCCATGTTCTGTAATCTGGATGAGTAAGAGGTATCAATATTGCATACCTGAAGACAAGGAGTATTAGAACACCCTATGGTAGCTATCACTGTGGAAAGTGAAACACAATAACGCTTATCAACCTTGGAGACCTGCCCCTTCCCTTCTAATGCTTTTCAGACAACTAAGAAAGGGAAACCAGATGAAAACAGATAATGCAGACCTTACTTGCCTGTTTGCAAGGAAAATGGCTGGAGCTTCACAGCCACTACAGGATAACAGAGGATCAGAACAGCTGCAGCTAAGACTTTGTGAGGAGACTAGGTAAACATCTGCCACCGGGGCACTTCATGTTATTGGACTTATGACACAAAATAATGAAGTTGAGAGTCAGCATGCACGTTATTCCACCATGGCTTAAAGTAACTACTAGCAACATTAAATACGTGAAGCAATCCCCAAACCTGTAGAGTACATTACTCACTCACCTGGTTTCCAGGCATCAGAAGTCTCTCGGAACAGGTTTCTCCCATCTTCGGCTCTTTCCCACTTCACATTATGCATTTTCATCATTTGCCCATTAATCAGCTATCACATAAACAATATTTTCAGGCTCCTTTCCTCAGCCCAAACAGCAGCTTCCACTTGCTGTTCAGGATTTATGCTTCCAGAGACAGTATCTACTCAGGACAGCACTGGGATTTTTTCACGTTTCTGCCAGAACTCTTTAGTGTCATTGGCACACACATAACCTCCACATAAGAGTCAAGGGGAAATCTGATGTAGGCATCAGATCATATCCTCTCTTACATGTTTAATCTAAATTGAAGAGCTCTAATTATTCTTTGAGAGAGTAACTCTTCATACTTTAGGTTAGAAACTGGCAGTCTTATCTGCCATAGAAGGTGCAAGTTCCTCAGGATTCTGTACATTAGCCTGTCTGGGGAAGAAACATAGCCTACACTCAATTTTTTTTTTTTTTTTTTTTTTTTTTTTTAGTTATAGCTGTTACCATATCATTTAAAGCAAGTAAGTAATGGCCAAAGTATTCCCCCCCAAAAAATTATTTTTGTGTACATTACAATGCCACAGTTTTGATTGTGTAGTATCTCAGTGACAATAACTGCAACGCTATTCTTTCAGCAACTAATTTGGGGAGTATTGTTCTTTCTGCCTTTAGCAGCCCACGAATTTGATTCTGCTTGTTTGGTAAAACTATTATTTGCATTGCATGACTATTTCATACCACACAATATACAGATCACATATCTAGCATCACTGAGTCTAAAAGCAAACAAAAAACTTGGCACTACTTTTACTTTTTACAAACTCTAAAGAAATTGATTTAAAAGTAAAGGGTTATGTAGGAAAGTTCCAAGAGCCACTTAAACCTCTGCACGTGTTTATTGCCACTTCCAAGTGAGCCAAGGGCATGTATGTAGACTACACCTGAGGGGATTTGTGGTCTGCTCTCAGCTAACCTAAGCAATTAAGTTTCAGAGTAATTCACGAAAAACATTCCTTTCCCTCAGGCTGAGTCTTATAAAGAAGAAAAACAAAATAAAAGCACTAGTAATCAGCCTCATGGCAAAAAAAAACCACCTCTGGTCATGGTACCTCTTAAAGCATGGCTGGGCTAGCAGGTCCCTTTACCAAAGCACTAGCTGTAACAGTGGCTCTTTTCCCAGTGAATACCAGATACCATCTCTTTAATATTTAGAATTGGTAGTGACTACTACCAGCCCATAATCCTAGCTTGTTTTCAGCAATCGGCTAAAGTTGCTTGTCAAATCTGTATGCAAAAATGTCTTCAAAGAGACTGGAGCTTAATTTTGTCTACCCAGAAGGAAGGTTGTTAGGACAGCAATAAGCAAAACTAAATTTCATTAAGCTATCACAAAGTTTACTCACCATGAAAAACATGTGGCTATAAATGAGGAATAAGGTTTATAAGGAATAAATAAGTGAGAAATACCTACAGATGAGAAACTGAGAAGGCTGAAGCACAAGCAGCACAGAGGAGAAAAAGCAAAATAGTAAACCAAAGTTACTCCAACACAAGGCACATATGAAACACAGCTTACTACTTCTCAGTGGAGGGAGACCTCAATTCCATTACACTTTCAACACACAAAGCATACAAGTCAGTAAAATAATAATCTACTGGAACATTATTTTTATTAGTTTGATTGTCAGTATTTATCTTAATAAGACAAAAATCAACACTTCCTCTAACTCTTTCCCAGCTGTTTATCTTTCAGAAACAGTACTTCAGTGCATCAATTCAGCAATTTATGAGCATACCTGCATCTGCTCCGGTTGTTCACCACATCAATTTTCTGAAACAAAATCATCTCCTTGTTTCCATTAATTGGGCATTACAACATGTTGATCCCAGTAGTTCATCATTTGTTATATTTTGTCAATTAAAAAAAAAAAATCAGCCTGGGAGACAATCTCCACTAATGGGACAGCACATCCCCTGCATTTTCTGTTATCTAAAACCTTCCTTTGCTATTTTAGAATTGCTTGATAAAGCTTCTTGTTAAATGCTTTGAATGAAACCTTCACATTCAGGATGTTTTACTGGCTGGTTAATTACAGCATAATTCTAGCTTGACACCTCCATCTCCCTAACGGGCACTCATTCTCAAATTTAGAAAATCTTACTGATCTCATTTATAAAAAAGCTTATATTCAAAGGGATCAGAGTTTCAAAATCAAACAGACCCATAAGGGGAGATGAATTTTCACAACTGTTCACTGAAAGCAAATACAGGACACGTGTCACTATCAATTAACCAGATGTTCAATTTTTTTATGATGATGCACCCTTCCTCTAGGAATATAAATATTTCACTTAAATTTTAATATCCAGCAGCTCCCACCATCTTCATGTTGGAAACAGAGCTCTTTAGAAACCTTCTTAGCTCAGAAATGAAAGCTTAAACAAGCTGCCAGTTTGAATAAATATAAGAGTATTTTTAGATATAATTCTTCTGTTAGAAAAGTGACTCCCATGCCCACTTAGGTGTGATAGATGCTAAGAGTAAAACCTCTTCTGCTTCCTTCCACCAGAGAAAAGAATGAAAGAAATCAATGTTGTTTCACTGCAGATTTAACACATAATGTCTTGGTAACACTTGCATTAGCAAGATTCAAACAGAAAGAAGAGCAGAAGCTTCCCTAGTCTCTTGGGAAGCAGTACAATCTACTTCAAGAAGACAACATGTATATATCGAGGAGGGAAGGAAACAGAATTTCAAGAGATATTTCTACTCCTAAAATGGGAATTTTAATTCAGAACATTAGTGATCTCGGGAAATATGCAAATATCAGAGAGTCAACAGAAGTCTAAACCATTTTTTAATAGCTGAGTATCAAAAGAGTCCTCAGTATAACTGACAAAATCATGATGAATCAAGTAGCTGAAAATCAGTTAACATAGCCGTGATGGGAATTAATGGAGAGTCACTACATTATTAACAGGATTTGAGCAACGCCTCAATGCGAGGTCTTCATACTAAGATTAATTTTTTTGTTGTTATTTGGGCAGGTTTCTGGAAGAAAATTCTAATTCAAGCCTACTACTGAATTTGATCTGTGTTTGAAATATGTGGTGAACCATGCACAGTGCAATACTCAATTATGTTAATTGCTGCTTTGGGTTTTGATATGAGAATAGTCCCTAGCCTGCTAATGGTTGGGATTCCACCTCTTCTCCAGCTTCTGCAGGGTACACAAACCTGTCCTCTCAATGCAGACAGCTTGCATTATCGTTATTCCAAAGTTTTTAATCTAAGATAAAGCTCAGAACCAGGAAGGAAGCAGCAGAAATCTGTACTTTTTTTTTTTTGTTTTAATATTTTTACCAGTTCTCTTATACTCTGAGGGAAGACTTCTAGCTTGGTTCTCTCAGAAGAATCTCAGCATTAGGTCTCTGACAGAGAATCCATCTGCATCAACTGCTGCAAGCAAATCTGCCCTTATTCTTTTGTTAAAGGATATTTTCTCCCTTCTCACCAAACATGTACAGACATTGTTGCACCCAGAATACACCATTCCAAATGTACTGATAACAACATATTTGCAGATTTTCCCAACACAAGAGAAGATCCATATAATTTCTTCTTTGGTTCTCTCTTCCCTGTGCTACCATGTCTCTGAATTTTACTAGTTACTTCTTTTGTCAGAATACTTTAACCGGTTGTAGTCAAACTCCGTTTTACTCTGAAGTCTGTCAAACACAGGCTTCCCCAGTGTTCTCTGAACATACGAACCAAAAAGCGGTTATCAGGCTTGTTTCGCTGGCTAAAACCAATGGCAGTGACCTATCTCCCCTTTGCTGGAAAACTCACTTTAATAAAACTTTAGACTTCAACTACCAACCACCCTTCCTTACCAATTTTAACAATTACCTGCCTCAGCAAGATACTGTTAATAAAAAGCTGAAAAGATGACTAATATTTTGGATACCTCCAGTTCCTGAAAGTGCCTTTGGATAAAACTCGCCCTTAATCATTTCCCATAATACAACTGCATATTAGCAACCTTAAGTTACATAACATACTGTATTTCAATTCTTTTCACATCCCAGATCTGGAACTCCAGTTCACATTAAACAGTCTTTGATGGATGATATCATCAACTTACATTGAGCGAACACTTGCATTTAAAGCTCAGAACCTGCAGTAGTGTTTGATGTGGCCATCAAACCAGAGCCCTCCCAACGCCCTTTCATTCCCTAGCACTGCCAAGCCATGAGATACTCACTCTTGCTAATACCTGCTCTTGGCTAGAATATGTCAGGCAGTCACCCAGTGACTGTGGTCATATCACACATATTATGGCTGAACTTAACACAGGGGGTGTGGAAGAGAAAATGATGCTTTACTGAAAGGGATTAATTTTTTCCTCCAAATTGTCCTTAAGGAAAATGTAAAGAGGCTACTTATTATAGCAGTGCCTTGAATGATGTGTTTTTATGTTGCATTAGAAACCTCTCCACAGTGCTAGAAGCCTACCTGGTTCTGCAAAACTGAATGACTGCCATATTACTATTAACTGTACATTTGAAGAAAAATTACAAATAAAAGTGTAACCTCTAAAAGTAGGCAAGTAGACTGCTTAGTCCTTAATAAAGGCTGGTGGAAATCATGCAGAACAGCTTCACAATATGATTTAAATCTAAAGTATGTTTTAAATTTAAGTTAACTTCTTTAAAGGTATTAAAAATTTCAAATGCCTTAATTTTCAGGTAGCTTAATTATTCCCTGTATGTTCTTGGTTTATGTTTATATTTTTTTTCTCAGTAATGTCCAGCAGTAACAGGCCTCTCTGCTTAAAACAAAACAAATTGGAAAAATATTAAAAAGAAATGCAAATCAAAAGCAGTGTGTTTACAGAGAAAACATTACATTGGAAAACAGTAATATTTACTTTCCTTCAGAAATATCACATAGAAATGTCAGCATTACACAAAAACTTCAACTGCTTACATTTACACTTAAATGAGGTTGCAATAATCAGACACTACACGAGACAGACTAAAACCAAATTTCTCTGTGCTGGTCTGGTCAAGAGATGCTGAAAAAATGCTGACAAGTAAGAACTTATACCAAAAGGAATACTGCTTCCCCTCACACCGCCATTTATCTATTTCTTATAAAGTTTTAATACATAACATACTGCAAAATCTTTTTGTAGAACACCATAGAACTGTAGTGTACAGTCTGCAGGGGGATCTGAATTCTTTCGTATAAATTAAACCATGTAACTCTACTAACCAATAGTGGTATAATTGCAACTTGGTAAGGGCTAACCAGAGAGAGATCCCTACGGTCTCCGTTGGATTGTTAAGCACTGCTTACAGAGCAGAGCCTCTGCTGACACACCTATGGCAAAAAAAGCTGCCCTCCTCCCCAGCCCTTACTACCTCCAGCATGACAAGCAATAGCTTGACAGGAGACAATTTTTAAGAAAAAAAATATGCTGGCATTGCTATACTCTTCCCTTGAACACACAATAAAGTGATAAATGCTCCCTTCTGGTGGCATAGCTGCACCTACACCAGTAGTTCAGACTGCAGTATCAGTGACTGAGTGTAGGTTTTTAATTTCCTGTGCCAACAGAACACACAGGTATCCCAGAGACACGTGGATCCATAGAGCTAGTCTTACAAATGGACACCTAGAGCAGATGCTGGAGAGTAAGAAGGAAAACCATTTAGGCACAGCTGCTGCCTCCTCTTCTACCACTGACAGATGGAAAAATGACAGACTTCTGCCTACCCCTTCCTTCTGTAGGAAGTAAATGCCTAAAAAGTCAAACGTTGAAGTACCTTCCATGGCACTTCAATGCCTGGTGCTGCTAATTTACTCCACGGACAGGGAAATAACAGGTCAACTCTCTTGCATCTCCCACCTTTTTATGTCCTTGTGATTTGCAACTCAATGCATCTCACCCTAAACCTCCATACAGTGTAGTCCATAAGCATTTCCATGACTTCTCAACCCAGATCGTCTGACATCATCATCAGATGACTGATATCATCTACCTGGGCTTGTGCAAAGCATTTGACACTGTCTCGCACAACATCCTTGTCTCTAAATTGGAGAGACATGGATTTGATGGATGGAGCACTCAGCAGATAAGAAATTGGCTGGATGGTCACACTCAAAGAGTTGCAGTCAACAGCTCGATGTCCAAGAGCAGAGCAGAGACAAGTGGAGTTCCTCAGGGGTCGGTGTTGGGACTGGTGCTGTTTAACGTCTTGGTTGGTGACACGGACAGTGGGATCGATGCACCCTCAGCAAGTTCACCAGTGACACCGAGCTGTGTGGTGGGTGACACGCTGAGGGCAGGGATGGCATCCAGAGGGACCTGGGCAGGCTGGAGAGGGGGGCCCGGGCAGGTGGTTCAACAAGGCCGAGTGCAAGGTCCTGCCCATGGACCGGGGCAAGCCCAAGCACAAATCCAGGCTGGGTGAGGAGTGGAGTGAGAGCAGCCCCAAGGAGAGGGGCTTGGGGGTGTCGGGGGATGGAAAACAGCCTGTGAGCCAGCACCGTGTGCTCACAGCCCAGAAAACCAACCGTGTGCTGGGCTGCAGCAAGAGCAGTGTGGGCAGCAGGGCCAGGGAGGGGATCCTCCCCCTCTGCTCCGCTCTGGGGAGACCCCCCTGCAGTGCTGGGTCCAGCTCGGGGGCCCCCAACAGCAGAAGGACACGGAGCTGCTCGAGCGGGGCCAGAGGAGGCCACGAAGATGCTGGGGGGGCTGGAGCAGCTCCCCTGGGAGGCCGGGCTGAGAGAGTTGGGGGGGTTCAGCCTGGAGAAGAAAGAGAAGGCTCTGGGGAGACCTTAGAGTGTGGCCTTCCAGTGCTTAAAGGGGGGACAGGAAAGGAGGGGAGGGACTCTTGATCAGAGGGTGTAGGGATGGGATGAGGGGTAACGGTTTTAAACTGAAAGAGGGTAGATTTTACTTAGATATAAGGAGGAAATTCTTCCCTGTGCGGGTGGTGAGACACTGGCACAGGGTGCCCAGAGCAGCTGTGGCTGCCCCCTCCCTGGAAGGGTTCCAGGCCAGGTCGGACGGGGCTTTGGGCAACCTGGGCTGGGGGAAGGTGTTCCTGCCTGTGGCAGGGGGTTGGAACTAAATGATCTTTAAGGTCCCTTCCAACCTAAACCATTCTATGATTCTATGATCATGATCTGAAAAGACCCCAAGGGACAACATTACTGATGTAGCAATACACAGTCTTTTTCTTATTTCCATGTAGGGAAAGAAGATAAATTAATGAGAAAGCTACAGAAATAGGAACAGAGACCAAAAAATGTACAATGCTCACTGACATCATACCATTACTCTGACCCCTCCCAAATATATATTACAATAATATGCGAAGTCTTAATTAAGCTGTTGTTCAAACACTACAAGATACTCTTTTTATCTTAAGCATGTGTCGTGTCTGCAATAATTTCATTATAGCTTTAGACTTTTTACATGACAAATACCACATAGGTAGAAGAGTAGTTATCATATAAAGTGCCTTGGAACATTATGACAATAAGATTAGAGTAAGTCGGTAGAAATAAAATACTGCTGTAACTAAAATATATTCTACCAGTAAGAGAAGAGGGACTGATACACAAGACAGGAATTCAAGAGACAGAGTAACATGAATCCTGAATTTCATGTGTATCTCTGCAAAGCCATCACTTGACTACTTTTTAAAGCAACTTCTCTTACAAATAAAAAATAGCTGGTAGTAGCCTCTAATATGATGTTCAGTGATTTTTGTAACAGTCCAAAATCTGTCCCAGGACTGTCTACCAGAAAGTGAACATTCCTTTAGTCACTGCCAAGGTTTTAAAGAAGGAACTGCACAGCTGCCTAGGAAGTTAATTTCAAAAGACAACAACAAAAGATATCTTAGTTGAAACTACCAATCCCAAACTCTTCCCCTTGATTTAAGGCACCAGGGAAAACAATAAAAACCTTTTCAAGGGAAGCTTGGAACTTATCTCACCATTTAGGTTACAAAATTCATTTGCTTCATACATAAATCCTCCTCACAGCATCCCACTACCCCACTGTTAGATCACAACTTTTTTTTTATTTTTTTTTTAAATATTTGCACTGTTCCTGGACCAGAGAAACAGGCTTTCCTTTTAATCTGCTTAACACACTGTGGGAAAGGGCTTCTAATTTAACAGCTCTGAGATAAGACAAATAATTCATATAACATATTAGCACAACATCTATGGCGAAAGCATTTAGTCAGAGCTCATTGGAAACAATAGACTAGTGAAGCAAATCTGTGAGAGGCAACTGTTTGAGACCCCACCATGCACTAAAATACATTTTATTACATTAAAATAAATACATTATTTTATTACATTCCATAGTAAAGACAAGATCACAGAATATTAAAATATTAACTGTCCAGAAGCAATAAGGCACTAAATTCCCCTCCCCTCAATAGACACAGTCCTTTTCTAAATGTCGGGTTTTTGGTTTTGGTTTGGTTTGGTTTTTTTTTTTTTTTTTTTTTTTCAGGCCATTCTCCAAATCAGTCATCTTTCCTTTGTGCCCTTTCATTACACTTCTTCCTTAAGTGCCACATCTTTCTTTTACTGTTCATTACCCAAAACTACCCTGCTCCCTTTTTGGCTTCATTTACTTCCTTTCTGGGTTTGTTTTTACATTTTCTATTGCTGCCTTTCCAGAGCTGAGTTTGCTTCCAGTGTGCGTTCTGCTGTGTGCAGAGAAAAGCAATGCAACAAAATATTTTCAGTACACTGGCACAAGTTCCCACCTCACCACTTGTGATCATTTGCTCTCAAATCCCTAAAGACATTCTGCTTTGAACCTCTGTTGTGGAAGAGAAAAGAAAGGATACATGGAAGAAATTCAGAGGAGATTTGTCAGTTGCAGGGATCTGTGACACACCATTTCTACAGTCTCTAAACTGGGCTGAAAACAACAGGAAGGTGGACTTGGGAATGCCAGTCAGTGATTTCAGCACATGGCTAGAACAGAGAATCCCAACACTGGGACTAAGTACAGACTGCTAAACGGAAGCTCATGGCTATCCATAAAACTAGCTGCTCTGTTGATCCTGGCTTCATCCAGAATCTTTTGTCCTCATCCCCTCTAAGGTGAATGTTGTATGGGGGAGCATTCTCTGGTGAACTGAAACCAAAGATTTTAGTGACAGAAAGCCTTGAGCCTGTTTCTAAGAGATGAAAGCACTGCACTGGAAAGTTAATGACTAGCTAGAATTTTGGAAGGATTTTGCTTCCCTTTAAAAAAAAAAAAAAAATCTTTCCTTGTTCTTTTGCATAGCCTTGGATATAACACTACTAATCACTCTACAGCATCTCTGGGACACTGCTGACCTGGCATGGTAATTTCAGTGGGGTATTATGGTCAAAAAAATTAACAACTTCAACTTATCATGAACTAGAGCCAGGAATCTCTACAAAGAGGTGAAGCGGTATAGTGTAATTTACCCAGAAACAAAAAAGGGAAGAGAATTCAGTTACAGTCAAACCCTGTTAGAAGCAGCCAAGATAGCATAAACAGGTTTTGACAACTAGCCAAAATCTAGAGAGGTAAATACCATTAAGCCAGGTCACCTCAACAGTCAGCTTTCCAGATTTTCTGCAGGTAAGTCCCTGTAATTTGTTCCCTTTTCCCTCCTTTCTTCTATCCATCAGGAAACACAAAAAACTTCTTGATTGTTATAGGAACAGAGCTAGGATTTCAGCAATTACAAAATAAAACTTTTAGTAATCTTAGCAAACACATTCCATACGCGGCAACAGACAAGTGCGACTCAGGTTCTGTACACGAGAAAATTCTTCCTCATCTCCTAACAGCTGTTCTTAAATCAGGATATAAATTCTTCTCCAGCAACAGAGTATGATACTGCAAGCAAAATTATAGCGGGTAACAATATATCTGCCAAAGTAATTACAACTATTCACCCAGCCCTACCTACCCTGAAAACAACAGTTAATTCATCTTTTTTTTTCCCAAAGTAATTTCATTGGTATTAGGATTTCATATTTTTCTTAAACAATTTCACAGTGCAGTTCTTGATTACTAGCAGTCCTCCCTTGATCTTTATTGCACATACACCCCTTGCTCTGTACAGTGAAGTAGTAACACTGACATCAAAAGAATCATTCACGATGCTTAGTATTAAACACACATATGAACTGTCACGGGATCAAGTCTTCTGCCAGTAGAGCAGAACTCCTCTAATAGCCAAGGGTAGCTTTCATGCTGCTAACATATGACTGACCCTACTCTGATCTCTTGCAGATTCATGTTCACGAAAATCAGATTACTTCAGTTTTTAAAAACACCTGATTTTAGCAGAAAATAATATACCATTACAAAAGTCAAGAGTGTTGAATGGGAATGAAATCTCTAGAAATTAATTATTGTTTTGTTTTTTAAAGACTCTCAAAGTGTAAAGACCTGCTGGCCATTGACAGACGGGCAAAAATGCTTAGAGACTGAAAGTACCACACTGCTGCATATTTCTTCATCCATTATTCCTCCAAGCATCAACCCCGGAAAGAGTTGCTTTTGTGCTTTTACTAGCAGACTTACTTTCACGTGTATTATCTCAGAAACACTATGACTCAACATCAGATGTTAACAGTTCAGACTACATTTCATTAGAATTTTTAAAAGGCCTCTCTGTAACAACCCAGGCAGTAAAGGACCCTTCCTAACTTCTGTAATGACAACACAAATGACTAACAAGACTTCTCTTGAAGATTACACAAATGAAGTATGACGCAGAGAGAGAAGAGGGTTTTTATATGCCCTAGTTTCCTTTGAGATTGGTTTCGTTTTATTTTATTTTTAATATACACAGGATTTAGAAGATGCTTTATGCTGATAGCTTTTGACTTTAAGTATTAACAGAAGCTGTATTTTAGCCTGTCTTACCAAATTCTGAGACTTCTTTCAAAGGAATAGTTTAAACCTTACCTTTCTGCCCTAACTGCCTAGTTAACAGATGTAATGCAGCACAGCCCTCTAACTAATTTACATTTGGTAGAGACTTTGGCAAAGTCATCTATCAGTTCATAAAATGGCATTTTTTTCCCACCTCTACCTTTGAAGAGAAACTATGAGGGGAAATCCTACTTCTCACATTTCTATGACAGGAAAAAAAGAAAACCTATAATCTGTATTTCACAAGCCTTGGCCTTGGTATCCTTGACTGTATCGAACAGACCTTGCTTCAGTGCCAAAACAGTCAAGTCAAGCTCTACTAATACATAATTTAAGTCTTCCCCATGGTGTCTACAATCTTGCATATATATGTATTTCAGAAGTGTATGGCATACACTTCTACATAACTATGGAAAAAAATTCCTCTCTCATATGTGAGGAGTTGGCAATGCTATTGGATGCATACTTGATAGCACTTATGCCAAATGGTCTACCTCTGTTTTTTGATTTTTTTTATTTTTTTCATTTTGTATTTCAGCCATATTTTCAAAGCCAGCTGCAGTCTTCTTGGCCATATATTCACCATTCTTCACACAAACCGCCTCTTTGGACAAGCATGCCCTTTCTAAGGATTTTTATGTGAGTAATAAAGAAACAGGTGTGAGGGGTGCTCTGTTTAGTCTTCTTCTAGGCGTTCAGGAGTTTTCGTTTCTGTCATTTCTGTATATTAAACACTTTCAATCCATCTGAACAGTTGCAGAACCAAAGCACACAGACATATTGTCAATTAATGCTGTAAATATCCCACAGCCTGGACAAAATGAAACATTTAAAAAGAACAGCAGCACCACAGTTTTTCACTCCGTGATCACTATACCTGACTCATTAATCTCATGTACCCATGTGAGGTAAATACATAGTACAACTACAAACTAAAAACCAATAAAACCTTTAAAAAGGTTTAATTTGATTCTACAAGGGAGGTTATCATAATCCAACTCTGCTTTCTCACATTCTGCTAGCAATTTCTCTCAGCTCAGTTTCAACTGCTAACTTTGTTCTCCATCTCACTACCTATCATGCTGTTATAATGCCAGCTCAAATGCTGTTTGTAACAGCACAGCAATTTCTCAGAAGTTGCCAGCTTCATAGTGTGTTCTTTTAGAAGTGCATGGAAATTATTAGATTAAATTACAAATGAAAGACTCTGCAGTTGGTCATGATTACGGGAACATTTATGTACATTCAGCTGATCGTGAATTTTAACTTTTGTTCCTTTACAGCTCGTCTGTTTATACGCTGTTTTGCTAGATTATATAGTTAGTAAACTTGAAGACAACTGGAAAAGAGCTACATGTTTTCCCCATACTCCCCAATATCCTCAAAAGAAAACACTGTGACACCCGCCTCCCCCATCCTCTACTGGCTTAGAGTCAGCAAATCCCCTACACCCTTTTTAAAATCTCTGTGAAGATGAGCACATTTCACATACAGCAGTGCAACTCACTATTTAAAGAACACAACTGTACACGAATCTACTTTACAAAGCAAGACCTGCAACATCCCAGTTACCCCCCCTGGTCTGTAAGATTTCACATACCAGCATGGGACCAAACAATTAATACATCTAGAAATACCTGAAGAAAACATTGATCATACCACAACTGGTGATCACAATAGGGTAAGCAGCAGGATCTTCGAAAATCTCACTGCTGGGGGTATCATTTTCGGGAAGGTATTTCAAACCAATTTCTTGACCATACACTGCCACTGAAAATATCTAGTAATTTTCTACAGGAATAGAGCTGTTTGACCCAATTCCAATGCAGATAATTATATTATCTGTACCTAAAATCCCTCTGAGTGTTTCAATCAGGTATGGTATTCTTCACTTTCTGTTCTGATCTGCTTAGCATGGCTGAGCACCATTAAACAGCTGTCAGATTCCACACAAGAAGTGGCTGGATTTCAGTAATAAGCAAAATGGTTCCCAATAGTGTTTAAAACACCTGGGTATCCTTCCAGATGAACAGTGCAATGAGGCTAAACTATAAGATTAAGCTGCTGTAAAATAAGCCCCACAATTCCATCATAAAAGTATACACCCTAATACATTTAGTCTCTTAAGAGCTTGGTTGTTGCCGAGAATGAAACATACCTAGATGAGACTTCAGATAAGAGTATGAAGAATAATTCACAACCCTTACATTCAAGAAATTAGACAGTTAACTCCTCATGACATACAGCCCAAGCTATTCTTGTGTTTCTATCAACACAGACCATCTACAGCAGATATGCTTAAGTGCTATACCGTGAATCAGAGAACAGAGCACAGTATGTTAGTTCAACTATCACGAAATACAATACCAGCCTCTTCATTTTTAGTTCAAGGAGATTTTATAACCAACATTTAAATTTGAAAGTGAACTAACTGATCACGAACTCAGTTAGAGGTGAGAAGAGGATTTCTAAATGTCAGGACAATAAAGCTGTAGAAGACACTCCTATCAGAACACTGGGGCCAAAAAAGCTAACCCTTAAAATGAAGTCTGGTCCATTTATGACATGAATTGTGTAACATGGATCTAGTGACAGTAGAGGATTTAGACTCTGTTCTGCAAGACCCTCCTCTACATATCTGTAAGAATCTGTTCAGGTAAGGAGGCATGAATTATCTGCCAGCTGTGGGTATATATAACCTTAAAATTAACAGCTCTGTAAAACACATTTCCAGAAGTGATTATCAGGGCTACAAAGACTGCCTCAGCAACAGGTGAAACACAAGATACTTGAAAAAAAAGACTGAGAGGAAAAGAAAACAAGACAGCAGATACCTGCATATGAAGTGTGGAAGCTTCCACACATCCAAAAGTTTCTCCAACACCTTACCTGTAAGAACTTCCTCTTTACCAAAGCTACAGAAATTGAGAAAACTACAGAATCTCCCTAGCGAGCTCAGGTCTAGGTGTGAGTCTACTGTAACAGAAAAAAAATTTCAGCTCCATTTGAGAAGCAGCCAGTGCTTGCCCCCCATAACATCCTGCCCCATGGAACTGAGAGGAGGGGAAGTCTTTGATGGTACAGGTGCCTATGGCTAAAAGGTCTAGGATGGACAGACAGCCGAGGAGGTGATAGTTGCCTCGCAGTACAGAAATGGAAGGCCATAAATCAAGTGTATTGTTCTGTTTTATCAGCTCCCTGTAAACTACCTGGTCCCAGCATTCCCCCTTCCCTTCCCCTGCCTTCCACAAGTGCCTGACACCAGCTACTGCTGCCTCCAACTACTGCCTCTTTGCTTCATGTTTAGAAGCAAGGAAGCATGGAGTCTGTAAATAAACCTTCAGCTACTCAGCACCTAGACTTGCCAGTGCTTTTAGATACACCCCCAATTTTTTTTTATTTTTATTTTTTTCACACCTGCCCCTGCAACTGTTTGGCAGTGAAAACATGGTCTTAAAAATATTTCCGCAGAGAATGGATCACCTGTTCATGAATTAATTTCAAGAGTGATACATATATCACAGTAATTTAAAACTAGGTTGGGTGTTTTCCCCTCTCTTTCACTGGGATAGCTCTCAGATTAAATCCACTGAGATCAATTGAGTCATTCCAGATTTTCCCCAACACACATTTTTGTAGCTTAGAAAATAAATGCTAGAAGAAAAAAAAAAAAAATCAGACAACCTCCCAAAGCTGAAATTGCCCTTTCCATTCAAATGCAGTGCTATACCCAAAACTGAAATTGTCACACAGCCCGTTAATCTCCATTACAAAACATGTTCTTTATTTAGTAAAATTACAGCATTTGGTTGAATGATAACAGTATTTACATACTGGTTTATAAGCTCCTGAGATGTTTCTCAAGCAAATAAAATAAGAGAATAGGTTACGGTTTATTGAAATAAGAGAACTGCATTGTTCCTAAGAGAACAACATACTGCTGCTATTAGTGCTCCTATGCTACAAACATTTAAAACAATGTTGTCCTTTGAAGGATTCATAGCACATATCATTTACCAAAATAGGACTAAATCAGCGGTGCATGCAGAATAGCCCTCAATGATGACAAAGGCAACCCAAAGAATCTACAGAAAACATCCAAATTTAAAAAATTCAGAGTCCTCTTGAAAACAACACACGAAATTTTGTACCGCAACTGTGCTCCATGGAATAGCCTGAATCCAGAAATGGAGAAAATCTAGCAATAAAGGGTTTTTTAAAGAAAAGAACACCACAGACCTACCGATGTCACTATTAAAGATATCACATCTCTACTTGCGGAGCACCACCCAAATTAAAACAAAACACAAAAAGCAAGCCCCCCCCAATCCACCAGCAGAGCAAGAATCAGAAGAATCAGGCTGAATAGATGACATAATAATAAATTTCAAAGGCTTCTGGAAAATAGCAAATACTCTCAAGTACATCAACAGTTAGAAAACAAGAACAAGCACCTACATATCTGCAGCTTTCTATTATTAAATACGAAACATAATAAAAATATTTACACACAGCATATTCCAGTGATGTAACAGCTGCCTTTTAATTTTTTTCAGCAAGACATTCTCTCTCTTATTGACTTACCACCGAGACCAAGAGCTCAGTTCCAAAAAAAACAGAACATTTTTTATCAGAATAAAAAGCTTTGTATATACTTTTCAATTTTAATTAGACAACAGTTCTCTGTTAAACTATAGTTTATTCAATTATGACTATTTCTAAGGGGACTAGTAGAACATTAAGCTTTATAGTGCAGTATGGGGAAAACTCCATGGATGTCAAAGCCTGCAAAGCCAAGTAACTTAACAGTCACGGTCCAGGGCCAGAGCTGGTGAGTGAAACATTCCTTTTACTAACCATGGCAAACCACAAACCCTCACTGCAGAACACACACGGACTGAAATTCAACCTGCTGGACAGTGACTGCTCTTAGAAAAACCTTAACAATTAGTGTCAGCAGTAAAAATATCCTTTTGGGGGAAACCGGGCTTTTTATCCATTTCCTGCTTTTCCATGTATCGTGTCAATTTTCTAACGATCAGTTTTGATATCAGACTGCAGGTAATTTTCCAAAACAGGCAGGTATGCATACCTGCTCCCATATATTAAATAAATCTACTAACAATTCTCCATTTGAAAGATGATTTTGATAACTCATGAATTTGTTTTCAGTTAAATATTCTACACAGCATCACAAACAGCATAAACCTTAGCAAAATAAAAAATCGAGTTATGTAAGTATCTGGTGCTCCAAATATGTTTGTATATCAAGGAATAGGGTGTTTTGAAATGCTAGCATTAGAATAGCTAAAGCTTGACTTAAGAATTTATTCCACAGCAAACTTTCCCTACTTCCTCAACAGCCCTTTCTCCAATTTTTCTTCACTCCCTAGTAAACTGCTTGTTACAAACTCTGAAGTATCAAAGCAGCTTTGCAGCAGGTGAAGCTATGAAAATAAAGGATATGAAACAAATATTTCTAGTGTTTTAAAAGGTTTGCCCCGTGAAAAAAATAAGGATTTTTACAGTTAGAAAGGTCTGTATATGTGTACGCATATCTAAGTACCTGTATCACTCCTCCATGCAGATTGCACGAGAGTCCAGATCTGCCAGCTTACAACACATTGGAGAATCATGACCCAAACAGGTAAATTCTTGAACCCAAAACACAGCTGAACATATGAGCTTATAAGGTAGCTGTTCTAAAAATAATTTCACCGATACTGATCACACATTAAGGTCACACTGTTGCCAGAAGAAATAAAGGACTGTATTTAAAAAAAAAAAAAAAAAAAAAAAAAAAAATCAAATTCTATTTCAGTAACTTTAAAAAAGAAAAAAAAAAAAAAAAAAAAAAAAAAAGAAGCTACAAGTCTACTGGGACACCTAACGCCTAATCCATCAAGTCCTGATTTCAAGGAGGCCAAAACGTTCATGTTGTCATGTTCTCCTGTATGTTTCTGTATCTTCAGGTTTGAACTATTAGAAAGGTGAAATCAGCTGGCTGTGTAGTGTGTAGGTCAATTTATTTCCAATACGCTAATTTATGCAACATTAGCACAGAATGCCAGCTCCGATTCTCTTAGTGTTTGCACTCTAGGAGTAGACGTGTATTTTCTGCCAACTCCATTACATCATCCGAAAAAACCCAAACATTTCTTTTTTTCACATCCCTGCCAGTCTCCTTTTCCTTCTCCCCTCTCCCTTCCCAAGCCCTTCAAAACCACACGCCAATTACTGCCGGGAGCTTTATTTCACTTTGAAGCCCGCAAAGCCACAGCACCAGGCGCGCTGGCTATTGTGCTGCACACGGATGCCTCCATCACTGACCTTCGTTTTTTCATTCCGACTGTTACATAACCCCGTGCCTGCTTGCGTGCGGCGAGTGTGAGAGCCTGAGCGAGTGTCAGCGTGCGCCCGCGTGGGCCTGCGTGGGCCTGCGAGGGCCTGACCCCCTCCCCCTTCCGTATTTAATCCCGGGGGAGGAGGGACATATGGGTCAGCAGGTTAGCAGTACCAAAGCCTAAACAATTCGGGACCGTGAAGAAAACACCCTCACCACCAGAGCCGCCCGGGCTTCCCAGCCGCACCCCCCCCCACCCCCCGCCTCGCCCCCTCCTCCTTTTCGCATCCATCCAGAAACGACAGCCGAGCGTTACATAATTTATGGGATCCCGAGGTTCCCCCCTCCCCAAGCCCGCCGGGGCCGGCTGCCGGCTCCCCGCCGCCGGCCCCGCTCCCCGGCAGCACCATCTGCCCGCGCCGCCGGAGCGCTCGGCCGGGGGAGCCGGGGGGGCGGCGGGCGCGTTGTGTAACACCCGCGAACTACGGCCGCTCCGCAAACATCCAGAAAACTCCCCGACAAATTAAGGAAATTTTCTCCAGTGTTTCTGATTAACCTCGTTACATAAGGCGCTTGCATTCCAAATCCACTCTCGCAAGCTCTAAATATACGCCGCGCAGCCAAACGCTCCCTGCACACCCGCCCGTGGCCACCCGGCCTCCTCCGGCCAAGCCCGCTCCTCCTCGCCTCGGCATCCGCCTAACTGCGCGCTCCCTGCTCGCAAATCGCCTCTAATTAAATGTTTCGGCGTGTGTCATCTCGATGGCTTTTACTGTACGCGGATTCCCTGAGTGGGAAGCTGCCTGGGAAGGGGGGGGGTGTGGCCAAAAGGGGAAAAATACTGTAAAACACAAGCCAACACATGATCAGCCATATTCCAACCTACAACCAAAAATCCCTCCGTCCGAGGAGAGACGGTCTCCCCGCCGGCGGCGGCCGGGCATCGCCGCCCCAGCCCCGGCGGCGGCCGCCGAGGGGGCTGCCGCTCCCGCCGGGCACGTACTTTTCGCCGCCCGTCGTTCAACAGCCCTGTGTATTATTACATAGCGTTATTTAATTAATTTTTACCCATCACCGAGTGGTTTTACCGAGCGAAGCCTCTCTAGCGCGCTCCCCCTCTTGTAGGAGCAACGCTTCATAAATTATTTACAAGTAATTAAAGCGGCAGCCTCCTCCCTCTCGCACGTCTCGGCAAACTCCGGCGCTGTTTGAAGCCGGCGCCCCTCACCGTGCCCGCGGCGGGAGCCGGGACGAGCGCGCCGTGCCCGCTCCGCGCCGTTCCGCGCCGTTCCGCGGGCAGCGCGCAGCCCTGCCGCCGCCGGGGCGGCTCGGGCACGACCGAGCTGACGCCAAACTTCAACCGCCCTCAGCACCTTCCGAGCTGCCCCGCACGACTAAAAGGCGCAATCTGAGGCAGGACGGGGCTTGGCGCTCCGCGACAGGGGCAGGGGGGTTCGGTCGGTCGGTTTGTAGTTTGTTTGCAGCGTTTTAGCCGGGGGCCGGGGGGAGGGCGGGGAGCGAAGGAGAACCCATGGAGGCAGAGAGACCCTCGGGGAAGTTGTGCACCTTCAAGAAACAACGGCAGCTACGCGATCATCCGCTCCGCGAGGAGATCGTTTTTAAGATACACTTAAATGAATTAAGGGAAAACAGCGCGCAAGAGAGTGAATAAATCACCCGCAAACCGCACATCTCCTGTTTAATCACAGATCCCCCATTCACAACAAGCCACAGCACACCAGTTGAGAAACTGTCAAAAGGAGACAGACGAGGGGGAGAAAAATGGGGGGGAGGAAGGACACTGCAGCTTTAAAAGTTTGTTCCCTTGAATCCCAATACTCCTGCTGTTGCTTTATATATTTATAAAATTATGTAATTCCAGGGGCACAGTACCCATCCGGATACCACAGGCAATAAACGAGAGAGATAGGAAAGCACCAAGCACCGCTCAATATTTTCATTGCATTTGTCCCTCCTCCTGCAGCAATTAAAAGAAGCTATAAAAGTTTGCAAGGTTTTGCAGGGGGTACAAGCGTGGCTCGTTTGCGTGCGCGGCTCCAACGAGCACGAGCAATAAACCTGGGGATTAAATTGCTGCATTTCCCCCTTCTCTCTTACCCCCCTCTTCCTATTCCCACCCACCCCCCGATCCCACTCCCCCGGCCCCCTCCCCCTTCCCCAAGTCTCCCTACCTCTGCTGCTGCTGCTGGAGTAGCTCTGCCTGCGGACGGGAGCCGGCGCATCGCTTTTCCGGGCAGGCTCCAGGTTCACCGGGGTGTCCCTGGCGCCGGCGGCCGCCTCGGAGACGCTGCTGCCCGGCTCACTGGCTGCTGGATCGGGGGCTGCCGGAGCGGACTCCATGTTTTTCCCAATGTAGATCGCTTGGAGATGGCGAGCTCCTACACTCCCTCTATCTTCTGTTTCCAGCGCAACTCTATGGTAGGGAAGCAGAAGGGAGAGCGCGAGCGTGATCCAGATGGGATGTGAGCTTGCCTGGCTGTGACCACAAGCAGCGCTAGCGAGAGCTGCACACCCCCCCGCCCCCGCACCCCCCGCGCTCCGCCGCCGGCCCCGCGCCCCGCACCGCCGCCCTCCGCCGCGGCCCCCGCGCCCGCCACAGGCGCCGGCCCGGGCGGCAGCCGCCGCGCTGCCCCTGCAGCCCCCGAGCGGGGCCGGGGTCGGGGTCGGGGTCGGGGTCGGGGCCGGGGCCGCCGCTGCCCAGGGCGGGCGGGAAGCCAGCCCGACCTCCCTCTGGGCTGGGACCCACGGCTCGACGCGCCGCGGGAGGCCCGTCCAACAAGGTCGCCGGGCCCACGAGGAGCTCCCACCCCTAGCCCCAGCACTGGCAGGAAGGGCTGCTCCACACGGCTAGCTTTCCCCCCACGGCTGTTTCAGCTGAAGCGGCATCAGAAGCTGCCAGCTGTATTAAGTGTCTCAAGACCCACACCTTTAGCAGCCGTGCAGCCGGAGAAGGCGACATGTCAGACAAAACCTCTCTTTCAACCAAGTATGCTTTGACGTAGGACAAAAGGTGACTAGCAAGGTGTCAGAAAGCCTCCAGATCCAGTCTGACTTCTGCAAGCACTCTTGAGCAGTTCAGAGTCTCAGTAATGGTCAACTCGTCCATTACCCAATTTTAAAATAAAGTAGCAGCTGCCACGAACAGTGTGGTGAAGAACACATCTCTCCTGTATAACAGAGGCCATGCTCCATTGCAGCCCTACTGCCTCCTGCACAGAGGGTGCTAAAGGTGTCTGCTTTGACTGTTCTGACTGGAAGCATGGCCTGAGTAGACTAAATCACAGTATTTATACTGAAAGCAATACAAGCTTTTTCCAAATAGTTCTCGATCATGTGTGAGCAGCTGATATGCCACCTTTTGCCGACCAGGACCGCTGCTACAGCCTTCAACACTGCTGGTGCTGGTACCTGCTGAAACTCGGAGGCAAACCCTGGACAAATCCACATTTTGCAGTCTAACCACCAGTATTGCACTGCTCTGTCACTAATGGCGGCTGCTTGCAAACAGCTGTGAAACATACCATGAGACCTATTCACCCCAGGAGCTTGTCCACAAATTGGATTACATCTTGCACTGCTGATAGTTCTTTCAGTGGAAGGGTAGAGTCTTGGGTCAGTTGATTTGGAGGTCCTGAAGTTCCAATTACCCGTTTCTGGAAAAAAAACACAATAGTTCTGATTATCTGTTGGCTGCCTCCACTTGAGAGGGATGGGGAGAGGCTGCAGAAGACAGAGTAGAATTAAGAATGATTCCGCATTTATTTTCAGGGCACAAATAAATCTGAGGTCAGAGCTGGACTTACAGACCTTGCCCATTGAGTAAACCAGTGCTTGTTCTTGACGATTACTAAGTATTCAGTTACGGCAGGCCTGGAAGCCCTGGGGGATGGACACAAAAGGCTACAATGTTTTTCACCAGTGACAAATGAAACCATCTCAAGCCCGATTGAAGCTGTTCCTAGACAGCAGGCTTGGAGGGGGAGCAAGTGAAAAGGGAAGAGGGAGGCAGGAGTACAGTTTGCTCTCAGTGGTACATCTCAAGGCTGTGGGGAGTGTCCCATCCGTACGCTGTAACATGCCGGCACAGACAGGCTTGCAGCCTTTTGGCATGGTCTTGCTGGAATCTGCAGAGCGCAGCGAGGTGGTCCTTCTCTGATGCAAGTTTGGTGGATTAGAGCTTCAATTTCCTGCAAACTCTCTCCCTTTACTTTTCACTAATTGGCAGCCTCCAAATAGAAGCAAGAATTATGTGAGCTGTGCAAATTGAACTGCCTGTTATCCTGAGAGAAAGCTTATCCCTCCCTCTTCAGATCAGGGTTTAGGCAGGCTGACCAGGCAATGTGTGTTGGGAAACTTGCCCGGCTAATAAAAAAAGAACTTCATTCCACAAAGCTGCCAGACCACTGCCTTTCACCAGCACTGGGAACAATCAGACTACTTGCCACAGTAAGGATTATTCACGTGAGTGTTCTGCAGGACTGTTTTTAGTATTGCAGATACTTCAAATTATCAGAGAGTGTGAGGTGTTTTTTTCTCTTTTCCTCTTATCTGTTACAGGCTGCTGAGATTTCGTATACCTACCTTTGCTACACAATTGTCATTTAGCATATCTTTTCCCCGCTTTCTACAACTAAACAATTTTTCAATTTACTTTCTTAGAAGAGAAAGAAGAAGATAAGGAAACACTGAAGGCTACAATAGGACAACATACCATAGAGCTCTGATTTTCAAAAGAAATTATGGGGACGCAGGGGAAATCACAGAGGAGTAAACCCAAGTGCCTAGAACACCTGAATCAATGGAGAATAAAAATTACTTTTATGTTGTTTAACAACATCTCTCTCATGAGTCACTAGAAGTAAGAACCAGCTAAAGCAGGACAGACTTGAAGCATGTTTGTAGAGGCAACAATCTAAGAGTTTTTGTAGCACCTACACAAGCAAAGAGACAAAGCAGCTTTGCTCTTTTGCAAAAAGAGGGTGCCCGAAAAACGTGAAAGCACCATGAGAAAAAGAATAGGGAGACAGTTTACTTGAGCTTTATATAATGGAGGGAAGCCATCATGACTTTTGTCAAGCTTCTTCTCTATGAAGCTGCTCAGCTGAGACATTTGCTGGTCATAGAAAAGGTCTTCCTCCTTCTTTGTTTTTTTATTTCTGGCTTGCAACCTATACCAAAATGGTTCATTAACTTTGATCACTAAGCTTGTTTAAACAAGTGAGATGGCATTAGCAGCAAAGACAGGTATGCTGAGAAACCTGAAGAAAAATGTTTGCTTAGATTAAAAAGGGCTTTAGAAATCGCTGCAGATGTTACCTACAACAGATCCTACCAGAAGTAACAGTGATGGAGCTAAAAGGGACAAATATCACCAAACATTTCCTGTTGATATCATGTAGATACAAATATTAATAATTAAAAAAAAAAAAAAACAACGACAACAAAAAAACCCCACAAAAATCTTGTGTGATTCTGGAGTAGAGAAGATATTAAGATCATACAGACACTCCTCCAGAGCACCGACAGAGTGATGGAGTAGGTGGCAGAAAAACTATAATGCACACAACTATCAACCACCACAGAAAGCACACTCTCATGTGGGACAGGCACAATGTAGACAGACACATGGAAGAAAATCACAGCTCAAAAGACAATAGTACACCACCATTTTGCCGTAGTGTCCATGGTTCATTAATATGCAAGCATATTTTGAATTTGAGGTAGCCAACACTGGTCTTCTATGTACATAACTAATACAGCTGTTGAAACACCCCACTTTAAAAAGCATCCCAAAGTACATTCCTGACCCAGGAAGTATATAGAATCATAGAATATCTCAAGTTGGAGGGAACCCATAAGGACCATCGAGTCCAACTCCCTGCTCCTTAGAGGACTACCTAAAACTAAATCATATGACTAAGAGCATCGTCTAGACTCTCTTATATAATAGCCCACCTTCCCTTCTGTGGATCTGGGCTACAGTGGCCTCTGGCCACACCATGCACATGTCAAAGGGGACTGTCAAACCTTCCTAGGAAGCTTTGTTAGCTCCAACCTAGCAGCTGTAGAGAACATATTGCTGCAGAGCTGAATAATCATGAGGGCAAAGCCTGGATTATATCACACAAAAAGAACTAGCAAGGTATTTTGGTGCTGGTGGCATTTCCTGTCTTAGGTGTTCCCTTGTGACATTCCCTCAAATTCCTCCAGTTACAGCTCCTCCTCCTGTACTACAAGCTGCCAGGGCTAAGGCACATTTGCTTCCATTGGACATGTTCCCCTGTCTGTGGTTTTGATGTCTTTGCAGGAAAAGAGAAAGCAAAAGGTTAGACGCTGAGGACATTCAGAAGAGCAAATTTCAGAGTCATGCAAGTAGTAGGACATCCATCAGGTCTTTAGTGGAGTCAGCTAGCACAATTCGGATGCACTCATGTTTACAGACCAATCTTGAAAGAAGAGTTTAAATCGTGCACATCTATTCTTTGTAATCATATTCTGTGGCGTATCTTTTAATGGTTTACAAAACTTTAGTTAGGTAAATTTTATGGTAGGACAAGAAACTGCTTCCACTTGAAACACATATAGCCTATAATACCCCAAAGCAACTTTCTCAAAGTTATGCACCCCATTAAGCTTCAGCAAAAACAGGCAGACTAGTAAACTACATGTGCAGAACCTGAACTAATTACTGAAGCTGAATATTTGTCAGTAATTAAATTAAATACTACTTTAACAGCATTCTTTCTTATTCTAGATGAAAACAAAGTAAGAAATAATAGGAGAGAAATAAGACAACTGTGCTGGAGGCAGATGCTATGACTAGATGCAGTTTCAGTGGACCCTTTCCCACAGCCTTTATCTCTAAACAAAGTTGAAAGCTCATCAAACAGTTCATCTGGAATTTACGCTCACAGATATAATTCTGTTTGTTTTAAGAGACCAAGGAGCATTTGTTACTAGCTAGCACAGCACAGATTCAGTGGAATCTCCTTCTTCCTGCTGCAAACTCACAGTGTAAACTATGAGCTGCTTTTCATTGTTTGTTAAGCCTCTATTTCCACTTTCCTCTCCTGCCATTTGGATTCATTCCTTACTGGATTTTCTCTTTCTGAAAGAAACTGAAGTGGAGAAGCATACAACACATGAAGTAATGAATCTTTTGTGCTTATCTGTACAGCACTATGTCCACAATCATCATCCCCTGATACAAAGAGTAAGCAGCAATAGCACAGGCCAGTTCTTAAGAATTCAATACTTTTTGTGACTGAATTAAGGCAAAAGGCCCAGAGATATCTGTCTTTCTCAGCATGCTGTCTTTGCCGCTGTTTTCCTGCAGATGGTTAAAAAAATTACTGATTATTTTCCTTTAGCAAGATGAACACCTTTCTCGCATTCCATACACTTGCAGACAACCTCTTCCTCCCACAAAGGTAGCTAATTGAATTAGAGGAGCAATTCAGCCTGCCCATATTCTCTGGAGAGCTGAAGGGAAACGGGGAAGAAAAAAATCTGATCCAAAGATACATTTTTCATCTCAAGAAAATGGAAGTTATTTTAGTGAAGATCAGTAACTGAGACACCATTTCTGAAACCTTGGATCACTCTCGGTTCAAAATGGGGGTGGTTGTTTTTTAACTCTTACTTCAGTACCTTCTTAACTGTGTTTTTACTTGATAGATGTTCCCTCAAATACCACATTTATTATAGAATTCATCTTTTAGATCAGACTGATAACTCATACTTCTCGTGCAAAAAATGCCTTTCTCTAGAAGTAGTAGAGGTTAAAAGCAGGTTAAAGCAAGAAGAAAAAAATAGCTTCTCCTTAAGAAAAAATGTCACTATTGTCTAGATGATTGTTGTGCATATGCCTTCATACATCTCAGTCATTCTCCTGGTGAATTCCATCAGTAAGCCCTTTCAAAACACCTTACCTGAAAGAACCATTCTAAGTTATTTGGCTCACTGGCAAGATTCTAAAATATTATAGAGTTCAAATGCATTTGGAAAGTTCACTTTCACTCAAAATCATTACAGAAATTTGCACTACCGAACCAAAAGCGTATCAGACCAGAAGTTCATAGTTCTAAATCATCCTGAATAGGAAAGCTACAAGTTACCTTGTATTACTGTGCATTAACACGTAGTTAATAAGATACTTTCTAGAAACTGTCTAATGTGTACACAGGAGGGCATGGTCAAGCTGAAACACAAGTGCATATTTGCAGGAATCTAAAACATGGCCAAGTAGTATTCTTCACAATTAACTTTTCCTAAGTATCTGGAAAGACAGATGACAAAAAAATATCTGCATATCTGAGGTTTGTGAACAGCACACTGACACTCAACCATGGTGAAGGACTCACACAAACTTATACCACTGTCACTCTTTCAACAGTCATGATGCTAAGTAGTTGTGTACTTCACCTCAGCTTTAACTCACAATTTCCAACACAGTACCTTCAGAAAGGCAGGGAAGTTATGATAGAAACTACCTGTCTTTTCCCACTCCATCACAAACCAGCCGTCTAATAAAATGTTCTGAACAGGTGGTGGGAAGCTTTCTCATATCCCACTGCAATGATAAGGAGCCATGGCTATACACCACCTGATTTGCCTCCTTCTTCTCCAGGTCACAGAACCTGATCTTCTAGCTAGCTTACAAATACAGAAATTGCCTTCATTGAACATGTACCAAAAAATTACACTAACCATCAGTTTATTCAAGCAGCCCAAACACACAGCAGAGACATTACAGTTTAGATGAGCATTAAAACTGAATTATGCCAGAAAGGCAGAAGTGAAAGTTGCAATTTAATTTAAAATAATTAGTCAGGTTTTACATAATTTGAAGCCTCATTTGATTTATTTAAACACTGTGTCTAGTAAAATGTTTTTATTTCAAGGAAAAATGGAAAGCCATCTACTGCATGAAAAGGTCAACTAGCATGCCCAGCATTACAGAAAATATATATTCTCTTGTTTGCTTTAACTCTTTGAGAACTTAACATTCCATAATGGAACACAACAGCCTCTGTCTTCTATAATAGTAAGTCCAAATTTTTATATGTTTTATACAGACTAGAAGGGTGAATATGAAGCTTCAAGTGTTATGCTGAAAAAATAATCCCTGGAAGAGGAATTTTATAGTGAAAATATTCCAATGTGTTCATGGAATAAAGGTATAGTAAGAAGGAAAAGATCCATTTTTTCCCCTGTGTTTGGAGATGAGAGGGAAGAGGGCAGAACTACTGAACTTTCACAACTGACAGTTCTAATAGTGTACAAAAAGAAATTTGGCTGTTGTTAGAGTTGTCTTCATGTTCTATAAAGCACCAAAATCCAAAATAAGCCTTGCATTTTTTTTTCAGCTTTGTTTCCAGTGATGAAAAATAACATGGGAAAAGTACCTTTTCAAACAAAATATTTAATAAGACCTGAAATTAAAAGATGCGTTTTGCACCTTGTTTTTTTTTAACTTGTTAAAAATGAAGTTTAGGTAGGATTCAAAGTAAAATGATATTTTCCTTTTTAAAAACAAACAAACAAACCTCTGAACACGTTTAGATAGGAACATCAAGGTCTTGCATATTTTCCAATTTCTTCTTCGATTGAAGAAATCAATCACAACATAGAGTTCATTAAATTAAACCAACAATGGATTTTTCTAGCCAAAAAAAGCCACTCCATTTTGGATATGGTAAAGCTACTGATAGCTCTTTGGTAGCCTTTGTACAATCAACATGGTGATTTTTACACAATTTCAACTACAGAAGTAGACACACAATGTAAAGTAGGCTACTCAGTGATAGCATCAAAAGATACTCTCAGTATGTCTTGAACTAGGAGACTCAACTATCCTCAAAGCCATTTACATATCAACATAAAAAATTCAGGTCTTTCTATAACATTAAAAATGGTTTTCATCCTCCGGTTTGTGACTAGCACGAGTGCTGTGAATCCTACGTCTGTGTTAGGCCATAAGCGGCTCTCCCAGGACAAGGATTTAGACCACTGGCAAGCTATTTTCACATCTCATTTTGGCTGAACATCCTTCTTGTTCCATGGTTGTGGATGCACTTCCCTCGCAGGATGAATCTCAACAACCAACACCTGCTTATGGCAATGCCCACAGCCATATTACAAAAAAAAAAAAAAAAAAAAAAAAAAAAAAGCAACTTCTGTTTCTCAAACCACCAAGACAATCTAACCAATCTAAAAACAACAAAATAAAGAGATTATTACAGAATAACTTTCAAAACTTTTATCAATTAAAAGTCAAAGATAAGTCTGGAGGCAAGAAACACATATTGACACACTCGGTCCCTCTGTAAAGTTAAGGGAAAAAATGTAAAATAGGCATCCAGTCTAAATAAAAATTATTACAAGAGTGGATTTTTTGATACTTTGTTAATTTGCAATCATCTTTAATTTAAATAAATTGGACTGCGTTGTTAGCCAAATAGCTACTGCCTTCAACTCTTTTGCCACAGGTTTTTATTTACAGCTTGAGTTATGCAAATTATATATCAAAACATCAGATTTTTTCCTTCTCATTCAAAGAACACAGAAAAATAGCAAATTTCAACTTAAGGAAACCTTGTAATGGAAGATCCTAGCCTTCTACTTCTGAATTATTCCATGCCTGTGAATGCAGTATCTACTGAGATAGGTAAGGCATTTCTCCTCTTTTTCTTCTTGAAAGATTCTTCACTTTTCTTTAAAAGAAAGCTATTATTTAAAATCAAAATCAGGCTGTATAAAATATCCTCACAAATGTATTTAGACACGCTATATTCTTTCATTTAGAAAAATTATTGTCTTACAGGTTTCATAGTCAAAATAGGAAGCTCTTTGCTATACAAAGTTTGTTTTAGTTGTTTGAATCGTGACTGGGAGACTTCATGATAACCCACACAGTCAGTCTGAAGTTTAAGGCAAAAATAAACCTACCGTACTCCATAGATTTTTAGAGTACTCTTCCATTTGACCTTGTCACTTACAGCAAATTTTATGTTGTTTCTTTCTATCTTTACTATCTTCCATAATGCATGGGATTATTTCATAAACCACCTCAGTGATCCTTGTTGCTATTGTAGAAATTTAACCACCATTTGAAAATAACATAAAGCAGCAACTCAAGGAAAACTATGGAAGATTTCAAAAAAATATATCTATATGATAATAAAATCCTAGGTGGTGAATAGCTAACATGAAAATCAATTTATTTGTATAAAACAGAATATATTTCTTCCACATCCTTCATGAATATGTTACCCTATGGACACATTAATGAAGTGTCCACAGGACTTTTCCCAGTTTCTTTTTGCAGCTTCCACCATGTTTCATCTCTGCAGGCCTGCCATTAGTCACTCAAAGTAATCAACACAAATTTTCAGTGGCAACAGTATGCTTCTTCCCACCTTAGCATGATGGCAATCATTTGCCTCCAATTTAAATAGATTAAGCAAATAATTTAAAATTTACAGCACTAGCTTTACACTAATACAATTTTACTCTTCTTCAAATTATCTATAATCTTTATAATACACTGATATTTTCCTGGTAAATATGCCAGTGAAAACTACTGCTGTGCCTCCCCTCCATTGAGACAGTTTTATAAGACCCTTACGGTGATGTTCAATTACTATAAGGAATAGCAAGATCAGTGAATAATTTTCAAAGGAACAAGAAGTGGTTCACTTTAAAGTTCCTTACTAATGTCTGTGGCTTTTCATAAACCAATACAAACATGCAAAACCAATGTAGCAGCTATACTTAAGAATTTTTGATTGTCTGAACATTAAATTGAACTCAGAACAAATACTACCTTTAAATTCTCTTATATTTTTTCCCTAGTGCTGAAAAATTTGTCTGAGGGGAAAATGTTTTAAATTGATGAGTTTAGATTTTGAGAGCCAAAAGATTTATATTGCTCACAAAAAAATATCTTAAATGTTTTATATCTACTGCTCACCATCGGTTTTCACTGTGAAATTTTAAGTCTTTCCCACTTTCTATCCACACCTTAAAAAAATGCCAAAATCTAACAAAACTAGGGGAAAGAAATTTACATAATAAGGAACGATTAATATGGCTTTTATCACAAGCACTTCATGTCCCTCTGATTTAAGTAGACAACAGGGGAGAAGCAGCATATAATGATCTTCCAAAGTGGATGGTGTTAGCTGTTCTATCATTTCAGGTTCATGAACAAATCCAGGAGAGCAATTTTTTACTTCAGATTAAAAAGCCCTTAATACTTCACCTCAGAATCTTCCAGTTACATTCAGGGATCTTGTGTTCTTTCATTTGGCATGCTGGGCCCCCGTCTGGTCAGCTGTGAGCTTATGTTCCAACACTAAAAAAAAAAAAAAAAAAAAATTTAGGCATGCTCTGCATTGGTGCTCAAAGTACAAGCTTCATGTGATATAAAGTTTATGTTCCTTCTAATCTGATCTCATAACTCTATTCCATGGGGACATCTTTATCAAGGAATAGATTCTTGGCCTAGGATGCTGGAATTAAAAATTCCTTACTAATTAATTTTTAGCTGGCACAAATCACAGTCTTTATAAGTTCAGCAGGAACTGTAAGTCTATTCTCCTTGTTTAACCACTTATAATTAAAGATAAATAAATAGCTCAGCTCTATTTTTTCCCTAGATGAATGTAGTGATTACCACAGTAGGTTTTTCTGCAGAACTTTGGTTTGTGGATGAGAGATTTTTTTTAAGAGTCCAACTCCCTAAATGCTTTCCCTCGAGAGAAAATGGATTGGGAGGGAGGAGGATAGTTCTGAAACTGATCATAAAAAGTTTCCAGAAATATTTTTAAAAGCCCATAATTATTTTTAATACCCCAAGATGGAAAATCTGTTTAAATGACCCTGCTTGCATATGCTTCTACAACCCTTTTATAAGCAAAACTGTGTTCCTTCTGGACTGCATACACAGAGATAGGATAACCATACATTTGCTCAATATTTTCTGTATCAGGTAATGACATCTGTGTGCCACTTTTGGCTATGCACAACTAATAGAATGTACACCTCAGACTTTATGGGCAAGCAAAACATCTGGAAAGCAAAAACCTCAGTGTCAATGGACTTACACATATTTATACTGCTAAAAGATTAAATTTTTAGAGAAGTAATGATTGGGAAAGCATACAGCTAACAAACAGTGAAACTAATCATATGCTTTACATGATACATGCTTAAATGCTTTGCTGAACTAGGACCTCATAAATGGCAGGAATATTGTCTTTAATATTCTGGAATTGAAAATGGACTATTAAACCACAAGATTTTTAAATTATTGAAGCTTCCTTCCAAGAAGAACAAAAGCCTAAATTAAAATATAAGGTCTGTCACTTTTTTCTTTTTAAATACCCCCTCTCTTTAAAGTTTTAATTCAACCTCAAGAAATTCAGTGGTATCAAAATAGTCAGACAGTTGCACTTTATTTCATGTTGCTCTTTTTCCCGAGAAGTGTAATTTTGCAATGTAACTATTTCACCCTTGGAAAATTAAGCTGCCTTTTTTGATTGGTCACAATACCACTTCTGTTCCCCTGACAGCACCTATGGAATTGCCAAAAGGAAAGTTAGAAGAAGACATGACAAAAACAACCCTCTATATGATAGTTGTGTTCATCCTGGAATATACTATATGTCCATATACATATGTATAGATACACTGTAATCAAACTGGTCACTGTACGAACTTGGTGGTTTAGTTGCTGTACCATCAGAAACACAGAAGAAACAGCACAGTGGTTCAAAACAAGCCCCTTGCTGGAAATGTATGTGGAATCATTTAATGCTCTCAGTATTAGCTGTGAAGAAGCTTAAGCCAAGTTACAGTACTTGTTTTGCCAGTACAGGGAAGCAAGAGATCAAAAGGACCACAAATAGTTAAATACTATCCCTCTTGTTGTCAGGCAGACTGACACAGATACAGCAACCTGCTTGATCTTCTCAGGAAGTTAGACCAGGCAAATGGCAAGTGTCCGGGATGACAGACCTGTTCATCACAGTTCTGCCACCACATGAACACTCTTTTCTCCCTCTTCTCTTTCCCTTCTGCTTCGCTTTGTTTCTGCTGGTATGCAACAACAGGCCAGTTTAAAAGAGCTGCCTAGTCACCTGAGCCACAAAATCCCAATGGGAATAGCTCCAGCTATCAAATCTGCATGCTCAGGGTTTCAAAAAGGACTTGACCTACAGCTGGGAGAATTTTGGGAACCACACCAGAATTGTCAAAGCCCAGCAGCTGTGGCAGTGTACTGAGAGAAGCCAGTCATATCAGGAGCCATTTAACATTGATACCAGTCAGCTCTTTCAGAATCCTGAATCTTTCCCAGATGTGTCAAAGTGATGTGTGATGTTACAAATACATATACTTAAGCTTTTATCCAGATGCTCCTCAGTTTGTGACTGTCTTGAATTCACACTGTGCACACCCTCTAAAGTGATTAAAAGGTGGCAGAAAACCATTAAAGGAAAATAGAAAAATGAATGAGAACATGCATGGTTGAAGTAAATTTATTTTTATGTTTAAGTGGATACACACAGAAACCTGTCTATGGCATTCAGTGATCTGCACTTTCTGAAGCACTGTTCTCCACAAATACAGAAATTCAACAATTAGATTTCAAGCTATTCATTAAATTTCTGGGGTAGATAAATAATGAATAAGAACCAGCTATTCATTAGTATGCAATACCTGAAAAGTATCTGTTATCCCTTTTGATGAATCTGACCCAAGGTTTCCCTGCTGTTGGAGGGAACTAAAATTGTATCTGACAGAACAGTGTAGCTGTCAAAATGAGTTAGTTACTCAGATAAGCAGGTGGTTTACCCCAAATTTGTAAAAACTACGGAAAAAATTATTTTGGGGAAAATAGTTAAAAGCATGCTACTGTTGGTCTAAAACATCCAAAGAGCATGCAAGCCTTCCAAGATGCAGAATAGGTGTCAGCTGTTCATGTCTTACTCAGCAATAAATTGTCTGCCTAACCCATTAAGTCTGTTGCCTATGAACCCTCCCTGGTAACCGGGAAAGGGAGAGAGGCTTCTGCATGAAACTCTTCAAGACTTCAGTCCTGACTCATCCCTACCACAGACTTGCTTTTGGTTACAGAGAAATTGTTTTGTTTGATTTTAATTTCATTCTGAATTGGAACAGCATTATTATTATTCCCAGGAACTAGAAGGGGTTAGCGTGCAGCTATTTTATATTTAAGCAAGATTGTGTTTAATGCTTTCAATTTTAGTGCCCCTGCCTCTGGAGAATCTGTGATATTTCAGTGCCTGGTCACTGCTACTTTCTTTATCCCAGCAGGTTCCCAATGCAAGCAGTTCATATACTGCTATGCCAGCTCAGCCAAGCAAGACTATGAGTTTTGTATTTGTACTGCTTGTGTCTAACTAGAGTAGCAGCTATTGATGAACATTCTGAAAAAGAAAACTTCTAAATTCTGAAGAAAATAGTTAAAGCAGTTCACCCACCAAAAAGAATAAAAGATCAGATTGCAGTGTAGTTCAGAAAGTGCTATGAAACCCATTACTAGCAATATGTTCTCCACACACTGAAAAGATGAAGCTAATTAGTAAATTTCTGCAGTTTCCCCCAAGAAGCCTTGTAGATTACTAAATGGGTCCACAATACTACTGGCATCATTCAAAGGTGTGCATTTACATTTGATCATTTACCAGAGTGTTTCTCACAGTTCTTCTAATTATGGACTGAGAGCCACGTTTCTAGACTCCTAAAAAGATGAAAAGAAAAATCTGCAAACTGCATTATCTCCCTTCCTGTTTTAACTCCAGAAAGAGCAATTTTTGGATGGACTAAATTGTGCACACCTGTATAGCTTCAGTAGGAAGAAAAGGCTTACTGCTCCCCTATCTCCCTCAGGCTTGCTCATAAGAGAGGCAATTCCATAGTCTTGTGTTGCAAGCAGTTCTCCCTACTTTTTATTCAGAGAGGGCCTAATCAGCAATAATACAGGAACCACACTGCTCCAAAACCATGTGTCAAATAGTATTGATTTTCCCCCCTACGCTCTCAGAAATAGAGTTACTGTATTTCCAGCATCAGCAAACCTTTGGAACAGATTTTTTGTCCATCTTCTCCCTGCCTTGCAGATTTGTGGGATGAGGAAGAATTCTTCTGGAATCAGAAACATGCAAGCCTTAAACCTGCAGGCTCTGAGCAACCGAGTGGTCCAGCCCCTGGAACACAGGCCCTCACAGGCCCCCTTGGGTAGCTGGGAGAAAGCTTCTATCCACTACAGCTTTGGTGATCAGGAAGTCTATTGAGTACAGCCAAAATTCAGTTGGCCACTGCAATTCATGCAGCAAAATTAACTGCAGGCCACTTGCTCCTGAGAGAGGCAATTCCAAAGCATGTCATTCTATGACCATACTTTGCAAATTCCTGATGTAGACATTATTCTGCCTGGTCAGTCAAAATGCTCAGAGACATCCATGAAATAGGAAGGATCCTGATACCCATTAACAAACAGTAAAATTCATGCCGAGAAAATACAGTAGTCAGACACAATGTAATGCAAACCCAGTAGTGAGCATAAGAAGTTATCCCAGCAGTTTTTCCACTCACTGCAATTTTACAGTTGTTTTCAAACACAGAAACAAACCCCCAGATTTGCACTATGACCTGAATGTTCCCCAATCTTGGTACACTTGAGATCATGTGAAAATGGAGGAAAGGAGTAGGAAATACAGAGCTGGGTTCATCTTGGATAATGACATTTCTCAAACACCAGGCTTTTCACATGTGCAACCACAGTTTCAATCTGGATACCTGCACTTACAGAGCAAGGCAAAGAAGCAAATCTAGGCTGTCTAAGTAGTGAACAGCAGCAGGGCCTTATTGGAGGCTGGCTGTTGTCAGGCCCACAGACCAATGTCTTTTGCATTAAGCTAAGGAGATTCTTTTTCAGACCTTAAGAACAGCCCAGCTAGAAATACTTTGGTGCTGTATATGGATTTATCAGGATGAAGATGTTGAGGATCTAGAACTTGTGAATTGCAGCTTGCCCAGCTGAAGTTGCACTGGGGACTTGTACTAAGTGTTTGCGTCGTGTCTGAGTTGCTGTTTGTCAAGTTCTCTGCTTCTGAAGTGCTCAGACAGACAAAGCAAAATTGCTGAACTGGGATATTACCCCACTGGGGTGATACAACCACCTCCTACATTTTAGAAGTACCTCGTACACTTAGAAGGATGCTCCAGCTGCAGACTTTCAAGGGTAATTTTGAATCACACTTGGACTTTAAGAAGTTCTAATGGAGTATAGGGGCTATAGGCATATAGATTGATGGATGCTTCAGTATTGAGTATAAAGCTCTGTATGTTATTTGATTCTATATTTACGCTTTAACTCATTAGGGGGTTTAATTATACTGCACAAACTAAAAATGCAGCTTTTCCAAGTTATTTCCCCATATAAGGGATTCAGATGCTTCTCCAGTGGGGGTCTTTTATATGATGTGATAAAATAAACGAATACAAGCGAGAATAACAGCCATATATTAATCTGTTGAGCATTCCCAGAAAGAAAAAATCATCTCCTGTTTAAAATGTCTATGCACCATTAAAGAAGCCAGAAGAGGCAGATGGAACTGCATTCTGTACTGGGACCTTAGGAAGATCTATCTCTAGGGGGAAAAATAGTGGGTTTTAGTCTTCATAAAGGGATAAAGGGCTTTACCGAAAAATAAATAAATAAAAGACTAAATGCCACTTTCTGGATTCTGGTAATCATAATAAACCACTCACTTTGCTACTTTCTTCATTTTCTACTTTCATCACTTTTCATAGATAAAAGTAGCTGTAAACATCTCTTTTGCATCCATCTCAGACAACTTAGGAAAATACACTCTAGTCAGTGACCTTATATCAACTTAATATGGACTATGTTATGCATCTAGAAAGTCATATGGTAAAGTTTGGATAAAGATACAAATGAGGTTTGATACTTTCAGTCAAGTTTTCAATCAAGAAGAGCTACACATCTTCAGAAATATCACCCAGCTTTATGCAAGTCTAGAAAAAACAACAGATGTCCTGAAACTTGTTTCATAAGGGAATGTTCTGAGCATTTAGTTTTCTGACAAATTTCAGCTGTGTCTCATTTATTCAGTACAAAAGTTTTTCTACTGGCTTATCTGGATTTTTCTCAAAGGCATTGGTACAATGTATGAAATAGGAAGATGAGAATAAAGACTACTTGCAGAGGTCATATCAAGATAGAATATCACATAATAATACTGCAAATGGTTACATTGGAGCAAAACCTGAGAATTATTTTTGGATACTGCTGATTGTCTGTAGCTCATGAAGTTCAAGTCCCTTTTCAGTAGAGACTCCTATATCACCTTTGAAAGTCAGGCTTAGAAAAAAATTAAGTATTTTCAAAAGCACTTATAAGATTTGGAACAGAATTCACAAAAATGCTTCTGCACAGTGATACCAAGCTTCACCATGTCTAACTCACGGTCAAATGAGGTTTAAAACAATTCCTAGTGCCCAGTTAGGTGCCCAGGGTTTCTCTGCAATGCAGAAGAAGAGTTAGACAGAGATGAGGTTCGCACATAGTAACAGAGATCTCTTAAGGCTGCAGATAGCAGGTGAGCAATCCTCACGTCAGGGAGACAGTTGCGCCACCCCACCCCCCCCCGAACTTCCAATACTGATGCTTTTGCTATTATAAAACAGAGGGTACACCTGTCTTTTATAAATAGCTGTAGGAAGAACTCTTTCTTCATCTAATAGCTCGGCACTTAGAGCTCTCACAAAAGTTTTAGGACACTTCTAATTCCTCTTCCACCTGAGGTCCCCATCCTTTACACAGGGGAACATAAGGTAGATACACTTCCAGCTTCTGTTGTTGAGGCTCTCTCCACTGTCCAGAGGACAAGAAGGAAACAGAACGGTGTGAGTGTATAACCTAGTAGTCATGTACTGTTCCCTAAGATACTTATCTGCAAACTGTTTCTCATTATAAAAGCAGTGAACAAAAGACTTGACTAGGTAGTGAACTTGCTTGAAGTGGCATGAACTAAGGAACAAATATCACTGTCACTGATACCTGCCCTTCTGGGTGAAGGCATCCAGAACAAGCACAGAGCACTGCAGTAACCAGTTACAGTTTGGCTTGGATGTCACAGCTGAGCTTTTCTTTCCTAGTCCCCCAACACCAAAAAAGTCCATCCTGTTGCAGCATAAGGCTGCAGTTCCCACACCTACAATGGCTCAGGGGTAGCCACTGCTTCCACAGAGACAAGTTTGCTGATTGTCAACATCACACCTTTCAGTGCCAGGAGCTCCCAGCTCCTGCCGAACTCTACATAAGCAGAAACTGTGAGTAGGAAGACAGTGTCTTTTCAGAAGCAAATTAACAACTTGCTTCTCTATGATGGACAACGGCCTCCACATTCTTCTTTATTCCCAGCTTCTGATGAAGTTATAATTCAGTGGGATCTGGGAGCCAGGAGACACTGTTTATCACAGCATTTCACAAAAACAGCTGCAGTATACACAGGGGACAGAAGTGCTGAGAGGAACATGATGAAAGCCCCACTGTGCACTGACCCCATCTAGGAACCTTCAGAGGCAAGATCTACAGAGCAGAGAAACTTCCCAGGTTTAGATGCAAATCATCCTTCCAACATCACCCACCTAACCAGTGCTGATTTGACCACAGTTCAATTCGTCCCAAGAGGCCCATGGTAAGCGGAGGAAATTTTTCTCAATTCTAATGGATGTGCCCTTGAATCGGTTTAATCGCCCAGATCTACTTTTCAATGAAATGGGCCAGCTTCAACTCATTACTCTCCTTTTTCTGGGAACTGTCACAAGGCTGCTAAAAATGCTTAAAATTTCTAGTCTACTTCCTAAGTTATATACAATCTCAATCCAGTAAATGCTTCCATCTCCATCCCTGTGACTGTAGTTTACTTGCAGCTGGTATTTAAACTTGGTTTTCAGTTGAGTGACACTTGGGCCACTTGACACCAGATTCACCACAGATATGCAAGAGAAACAGGCTGTGCTCCACACAGCTCCTAAGAAAAGTCCTCACTGCAAAAAGGTTTTGCTGCTACTTCTGCCACTAGCTGCTGTCTGCCGAAATGTTAACGTCTGAATGCCTGGTTCACTAGAAACATCCTGCAACTTTTCAGCAGTCATTGCTATAAAGATAGTGTACCTCGAAGCTCAGATGAGAATTATAGACACAGCAGTATCTTAGAAAGTCTTGGGGGTTTTTTCCTGGTTTGTGTTGTATCTTAGACTTACACAGTTGCACTGGAAAGCACTCCCTATAATAATTATTTTGAGAATGCACAAAAAGTGGTATATGATTCATTAAAAAAAATAATCTAAATATTTACCACTGATAATGAAAACCATTGAGTTGAAAACTATAATATTCAGCATTTTTACTTGACTCAAAATATGTATCAATGCTACTTTTTCACATACAAAAGAGGTTTTTAAAAGGTACATTTGGGAGAACTTTCACACCTCAAAGTTTATAGTATAAAACAAGATATAATTTATGCTCTTTGCTGCTTTAAGCCTCTTTCAGCTGAGGAAATTACAATGAGAAAAGTATTTGAAATGTCAGACAAAGAATATTAATATCGCAGGCACTCTAAAAAAATCAAATAGTCTTTTAATTAAAACTTGTTTTAAGTTTCTTGTCAAAATAAGAAGGTAGGCTGTGTCATAGCTGTATTTAGGCAAATGTAAGCAGAGTTCTCAGGCCTGGAGGAAAAGAAGTTTAATAAGAGTCTGGTGCATCTGGTTTGGCCATTGATGTTTCTCATCTGATTGAATTCTGGCTTCAAGAGATACTTGATGAGAAAAGCTCAGCTGCTACACATTTTTAAAAGTACTTTAAGTCTTGGAAAAAAATTAAAATCAAAATTGAGGAAGGTACAAGAGAAAAAAGTGGGAGACAGAAAGACTGTGTATCTTTTCCCTTTCTCTGAACTAATACAGAATTTAAAAGCTTAACTTCTGAGAAACTAAGCATATTGATATACCTGAAAATCACACACAAAAGTGCTGTTTACTGTGTCTAGAAAGACAGCTACCTAGGCAAAGCCAAAGTTTAGGAAGGAACCACTGACATGTGGGTATTTCTCCCAGGGCAGAAAGGTAATTCATTCTTTTCACCCAGACTCATACGAAATACACTAGCCTTGCAGTGTTTCACAATTGTTTCAACCTAAAGCTTTAGGTGAAAAGACTCAGAAATACAAAGGCCTTGCCCCAGCTCCCATCTTACTAACTTAAAACTTCCACCGACTTCAGACTTGTGAAGAAGGGTTGGTTTGTTTCTGTGAGCTAGGCAACTGAATTTGGCTCCTCTTCACATACAATCAGCATGAATTACAAAGCTGTCAGTCATGACACATGGTTGCAACATATTATTTTGCTGCACACACACACACCTGACAGATTTCACTCTCCCCTCCCCTTCACCCATCTTCCTCAGGCTATTTTATTTTTTCCACACTGGAGTTCTGCTTCTTGACTAGATATTTTCACCAAGAAGTCACCTTTATTGAACTTTGCCTGAGAGTTTCATTATGGCCCTCTTTGCATTTTTGTGTGATGCTAATCCAGGAATAGCTGTGTTACCAACCTACAAATTAACAAACACCACCAGATGGTAAAAATATGTCTGACTGATTATTCCAAAAACATAAAATGTGACTTCCTTCATAGTTCTGTTCGTTATGATTTGTGAAGTCTTGTCTAGCTCAAGATCACTATCATCTATTTAGTGGTCAAATAACATTACAAAACCTTTACTAAACAGTGAGTTGCAGTTTCTGGAAAATACTCATTCAACCAGAGATCACAAGAAAAATCTCATTTCAAAAGATGTCACTACGTTTTGGCCAGTGTGTCATAAAGCTTATATATCATCACTCCCCTTATTTTTGTCTCTGGAAATTTTACACAAAGACTGTCACTATGGGAAGCCATTTCCATAGAAGAGCTGATCATTTTACAAGCATAGTTTTTAATTTTTATATGATAGTATATTGGCTTCATCTCATCTGGGCTCTTATCTCACAACTGGGTTTAGCAGATCATTGACTAAAATGAATCTGTGTTTTGCCAAACAACTTGCAGGATGTACTGAATACATGAATCTAAAGATACGTGATTTTCATAGATATGTACAGCAATATTAAAACGGAGAATTTATGGTTTGTCCTCAAGTTAAGAAGACTTCGATTTCTTTAATATATTCCACTGTAAAAACATTTGCTGGACATATGCAGTAGGTAATTCTTAAGCTAAGTATTATGGATATGAGCCTACTACCTCTCCAAAGTTCGTTAGCCAGTTTAACATATTTTCATATGGAAAATCTCTGTTTATATTGGTAGTTTGACTTGAACCAGTATTTTTCAACATTAACTCACAGCATGCTCTGTCCAGAGCAGATACAGACTACCCACTCCCGACTTAATGTTTTCCTATTTGTCTTTTCATTTAAATCCTTACTGAACACAGAAAAAATACTTCCCAGACTTCTTGCTATATTCATACGCAATTCAATTACTACAATAAGGAGTGTAAGGAAAGCAGAAATTGCATATGTATTATCCTCAGCTGATATATTGCAAGCATTCAGTCTAGTTGTAGAAGAAGAGACTGGAACCAAGTCAGGAAGCACTTTCAGCTATTAATATACTAATGGACACAAAGGCACTATGTACTTACAGAATTGAACAACTTGAAAGTCAAAAAAGGCATTTTCCTGCACCATACCTGAACTTCAGAAGTGTTTTAAGGAAACTAATGCAATATACAGTAACAAAGGTTGTGACAGTTCTTTAATTTATACTTAACTGCAAGCTAAATTCCTTTTTATTTCAAAAACCGGAGACAAATAAGCCAAACAGATAAACTTCTACGCATTGCATAATTTGGACAGCTCAGCCTATCTTTTAGTGGGAAAACTTGGACGCAAATGCCTTTAACTCTAAGAGCTTAAGCTGTGATCCCAAACTTAATTATCTGAGTGCATCTTGTTAAAAGATACACTGCAAGAACTAGGGTTTTCCATATTTTCCAGAACTCAAGTGCAAACATCGCAACACCTTCTCTAAGACATTCTTCAAAGAGCTTTAGAAAAAGACAAAACTTCTTGCATTCTTACCCTAAGGCAGTAATGTTTCTTTTCCCTTGTGCAAAAACATTTCCAAATCATTACTTCCATAGACTGTAAAACTTATCAGACTCTTCGCATAAGAGTTGGCTTTAGATCAAGCCCTGATATACTCAGTTCTGGTTTTTAAGGAGCACCCATAGCAAGAATTTTATTTGTCCTACCCTCTGTGTTATCATTGCCTCATCTTCTATTCCCTGTTGCAAAATTAAATTCCACATGATTTTCATACAACATAGACAAGAAAATCCCTAAAGGAACTTTTTACTGATTAGACTTCTAAGAATTTCTTCTCAGTCATTATATCAATGAATAAAGACTTCCAAATTCAGGCCTACAGAAAGCAATCCCAGAAAATCTTGAACTACAGAAATATTTTCATTAATACTTCTCGTCATCCTTTTTGGTTTAAAACTCTCTTCAGATATTCTTAAACATCAAGCTTCCTAAATGTATCTTAAATATTTGGAGATGATCTTGACACAGATTTTGTATCAACATAAACTTTGATAAGGGTGGGTTTTTTTAGATTTAATTGCTTATTAAGTCACAACGACATGACTGTACACATACCCATATAATTGAAGTCATACTCTTTGGTGTTACTTAACCTACTCTGAGCAAACTGAGGCAGATGAACTGGTTTTCAGAAAAATAATAAATTTCACTGACAATTTATAGTCTGCATTCTTTTCAGAGTCCTTAGTAGTTCAGTATTTGGTTTGCTAATGCCACAAATAAACACTTATTTACAGTAGCTCCTCCAGTATGAATTTTAAAATGAGTCTCCAAATTTCATTTTATCAAATGCAGCTTTAGTAAATGCTTACCTTGAGGTCAAATATCAATGTTAATTTGTGCTGAAATGTCATACCATATTTTCATAACAAAAATAGGGCGGTTACACCAGAAAAACACAAACTGAGCAAAAAGCATGCAAGCCAAACTATAAGAATATCAGTTTGCAAAAAATGACAGAAACATCAGGATAAAAAAGCTATCAGTTTACTCTTACTCTCTAATGAGAAAATATTGTAGCCTTCGATTATACAAAATGTAAAAACTTTTGCACAAGATTCCTACATCATACAACAAAATATGTTTTTTTCAAGCAATGAGTGTAGTTCCTGCTTTACATGCTATGTACTCTTTAAGCTTTAAATAAATTAAATTTTTTGCATTGTTTTTTTTTTAATATTTTTACCAATTGTCTTTACAACATTACCGGTGGTCTTTTTCAGGATCTGCTGTAATTAAGATGGTAGTTTTATAAGCACATTCCTATAAACACATACAACTGTAAAAGCGACAGGCACCAGAATAGTGAAGTTAAGAACAAATGCCAGCAAAATTGCAATGAATTTGTGGATTTAAAAATTGTCTAGACGATCTTTATGCTTAAGAACCTTGCTTCTTACACATTTCAATACAGTTTAATTACTTCATTTATCTTCAAGAAAACTAACTTCACTCTACATATGTTTTCTTCCTTTTTGGTCTCTCTAGTTTAGCCTCTATTTCTTATAATTTCTTTTGTCACCTGCCATTTTTCACTGGTCCTCTTCCTTCTCCAGTTATCTTTAATGCATTTAATTCCCCTGAAATATTTACTCCATCTCAGCTTTACTCCCTGTTCCTATTTCTGGTTCAACCTTAAAGTTTCAAGAGTTGTCTTATTTTCACAATACAGTTTGTGTCATACATCTACCATAGTCTCAGCTGCCCCCTTTTCCCACCCTTTTGATGCCTGCAACCTTCATCGTTTCTCTAAGCGGAAGGCTTTGAAAAGAAGCACTGTATTGCGATTGAAAGTCAGAGACACTGCTCTCCTCTTCCTCTCAAAAACAGTCAATAAGAAGGTTTTCTCCCCCAGAATTTATCAAAACTTAGGGACCACCAATTAAAAATTGGGAAGTTTAACTTGAAGGAGTATCTTTATATCTCTGCTTTGAATGTTTAGGATATAAGGTAAAGCTGATAAAAAAAGCAGACCCCAGGAATGCATACTTCTTATTTAAAATGCACTGCTTGAAATGATACAGTATAGCTGCACTTCTAACATCCACTGCTTTTATTACACGAAGTCTGTAGCTGCCTTGTGCCCTTTGAAGCAGACCCACCCTTTCTTCAAAATCACACCAGAGTTCATTCGGATACTTGAATTTGCTGCTTAGTGGAAGCAGCACCTTAAGGAGTTAATATGAAATTCAAGTGTATGCATACTTGCATTTTGATCTGTTTTCTGATATCCGTAGAAATGTGCAAGCAACTCAACATGCTCACAGATTCTAAGTTCTCCCTTGCCAGGCTCCATTTGTGTTAAGATAGAAAGCACTGGAGGTACATAAAGTAACACAGGAGGATCTAGCTCTATAATAAGATTCTTTTGCCCATATTTGATAATGTGAAAGGTAACCTCTTTCTGTCAGGCTCTGATGCAAGTCTTACATTCTCGAGACACATTTATTCCATTTTGCAGACAAAAGTGAAACACATTCTCCAGCTTATTACTTTAGAGAATTCTCATAAGGAACAGTGTACACGTAAAGCCTGTTTCTAGTGTTTCAGTCCCTTCACTCTATATTCCTTCTGTGCATGTTCTTGGCCACAGAGTTCCAGCACTACCACTCCTGCTACCAGAGACCCTCTTAGAAGCATGGAGAATACCATAGAGAAGAGCCCCAGAAGACATACTTGAGAAGAATAATTGCCAAACTGGGGAAACCTACTATGCAGAGGGAGATCTTAGTTGCACAAGGCAAACAAGCTGAAAAAGGCAAAGGTTTAACATACATTTTTGCCTTCTAATCTCATGAGCTCAGGGCTGCTACAGAATAGTTCTAGTGGAAATATGATTTACAGGTTTACAATTATTATCTGTTTTTAAAAATGAAAGATTCTACAACTAAGAGCCCTTTATAATTCCATAATGCAGTAAAGCAGCTGCTTGATTTAGGGTTAGCCCTCAGAAAACTCAGGATGTTAATTTCTACAGTGAATACATTAATTGAAGTTACAAAAGAATCAGTTTTGGGTTTTTTAGTCCATATGCATCTCCAGATTGACTTTGTTCCTGTAAAGTTTCAAAAGCTACCTTAAATTTTTATTAACAGTAAGAGAATATTAGAGGTTAACTCACCCTCAGTAAGAATTTTCTTTCGTAACTTGTGTTTTTGTTTTATTGTTAATTTAAAATGTGTGGTTTTCCTCTTCCAGAGGACTACAAGCATCAAATTCTTACTGTGGCTACAAGAGACCTTATTGCTCTGTCAGATACCATTACACTCCTAAAAACTCTGAGCACGAAATGGAAAATGTCTTCTCAAAAAAGACATTAAGAGAAACTCTCTCAAGCCTTTTAAAATTCAGCAACAATGAGTTTAGGTTGTCCAAAAGTTCACCTCAAAGCCCTGTATGGAGCAAAGATTGCAACCTAACCTGGCTCACTGGAAAAGATTCAGTGAGTCCCTTCCATACCCTAAAGAAGCCAAAAAAGTTCCAAAACATGTCACGCTGCAGCCCAAAGAGGGATGATTCTCTGAGCAGGCAGTTATGTAAGCTTGTCCATCTCTAGAATTCACATAATTCCTACAGATGCAGACCAAATATTTGGTGGATGTTCAATCCACTATGTCAAACTTTCCTTGAACAAGGCAGTCATGCTGCCTCTTGGCTGTGAAGCTCAAATGAGGTTATTCCTCTACCACATATTTTTGTGGTTTGCAATCAAGTGCTTTCTTTGGGCGATGGAAACATTTGAGAATCATGTTAGACCACAGAGAAGTATTTCATCTCCACTACATCATCATCTCCGGACCATTTGAAAAGGCTATTGCCAATCAGTTGTCATTCCCATCTCAGAAAGCCTTTGAAAAGGCTATTTACACTTTTGTCTTCCTTCAGGATTAGATTACTGTAATTCTTTATTGACTGGCTTGCACAACAGGGCTCTGCACAGTCTCCAGCAGGCACAGCCTGCTGCTCTGTTTTTTGTGAGAAAAGGATGATTTGAACATATTGTGCTGATTGTAAAGCCTTTCCATCAGTTGCAACAAAGTCAATGAATTGATTATAAAATTGTTCTGTTTACTTATGGCACAAATCATGGTCACTTTCTTTTAGCTGGCTTGTTTAATTGGAACTAACTAGTTGAATCCTTACAGAAATTCTGTACTATATATTATAGAACACATCCTTTCTTTTTCCCAGCATTGCATGAAAGCTGCGTGAAGCAAAATATGGCAGCTACAGGCTCTTAAGACCTACTGCTCTACACCTCCCAGAATGAACAGGGTTTATCTTTTTAAAATTGAAGCTAAAAAAAACACCACTTTCTGGCAGCTCATGGTGTTAAAATTGATTTTATGGTGGGCTATTTCACTTGAAGTACTGATTTCTGTGTTTTATTAGCCATATTTTTGATTGCTTGCTATATTTACTTCAGACTGCAGGATTTTGCTTATTTTCTAGTCTCTATTGTTTACCAAGATAAATATTCAATTGCACTTAATATAGCAGAAGGCTCATTCCACCTCTTAAAGATCTAAACTATCATTCACATTCACTCTGATAATCCAGCTAATGCTTCATTTACTGCTATAAACTAAGTATTGCTCAACTCCGTCTCAAGTGGTTTCCATCTAATGAATCTAAAGCTAATATTTATCGTCCTAGACAGGTTTTTAGCATCTTCTGGCTATCAAATTATTGGCATTACTATTACTCATTCTGTTAAACACAACAAGGCATCATTTCTCCAGAACTGTAAGGCTAATGAAGAAATGCATATATCAGACTTACATACTAGCTCTATTGAGAATTGTATTGGGTTTACGTGGCAAGGGTTTGGTAGTGGGGTGGCTTCTGTGAGAAGCTGCCAGAAGCTCCCCCATGTCTGACAGAGCCAACGCCAGCCGGCTCCAAGTCAGAGCCGCCGCTGGCCAAGGCCGAGCCCATCAGCGACAGTGGCAGCGCCTCTGGGATAACGTATTTAAGACGGGGAAAAAGCTGCTGCGCAACAACAGCCAGAAGAGAGGAGTGAGAATATGAGAGAGGAGCAACTCTGCAGACCCCAGGGTCAGTGAAGAAGGGGGGCAGGAGGTGCTCCAGGCGCCGGAGCAGAGATTCCCCTGCAGTCCCTGGTGAAGACCGTGGCGAGGCAGGCTGTCCCCCTGCAGCCCATGGAGCTCCACGGTGGAGCAGATATCCACCCACAACCCGTGGAGGACCCCACGGCGGAGCAGGGGGATGTGCCCGAAGGAGGCTGTGGTTAGCCCGTGCTGAAGCAGGCTCCTGGCAGGACCTGTGGGCCCATGGACAGAGGAGCCCACGCTGGAGCAGTCTGTGGAGAACTGCAGCCTGTGGGAGGGACCCACATTGGAGAAGTTTGTGGAAGACTGTCTCCCATGGGTAGGATCCCACGCTAGAGCAGGGGGAGAGTGTGAGGAGTCCTCCCCTTAAGGAGGAAGGAGTGGCAGAAACAACATATGATGAACTGACAGAAACCCCCATTCCCCATGCCCCCTGTGCTGCTGGGTGGGAGGAGACAGATTAATTTTTCCTCAAGTTGAGTCTGTTTTGCCTGTGACAGTAATTGGTGAGTGATCTTTCCCTGTCCTTATCTCAACCCATAAGCCTTTCATTATATTCTTTCTCCCCTGTCCATTTGAGGAGAGGAGTGATAGAGCAGCTTTGGTGGTCAACCCACCACAAGAATATTAATCAAAACTAAGGATTTATACAGTTGTGTTGGATTAGCAGAGTAGAACTAGGCCTCATCTGCAACAGCCCTGAACCTGTGATTAGCAGTTAGTCTTTCCAAGTTCACCACAGGCTTTTTCCAGCACTGGTTCCTGTTTGCAGCTTCTTACCCCCAGAGTGTCAGGCCATTTCCCACAAGGTTCTCCAAAACATTTCTTCCGGGTCTGGTTCCTTGTTTTATGAATAGAAGTCTCCTTCCTGCATGCCTACTAAATAATTATATCTTCACTATTTGATAAAGCCTACCTCAAAATTCCTTTTCTTGGTCCTTAGCCTGTATTTTATCTTGTTTAGATCTTCAGTTCTGTGCAACAGAGCGCTTTTTGTAAAGTATAGTACACTAGTGTGTGTAGCACGGGAGACTCAGCAAGCCAGGAGGACTCAAAGGGCTTCTTAACACATTTACAGCGAAAATTTCCTGCAGCATAATAGGCTTGGTGCCCACTGACACCCACTAGAAACTTGACTAGTGACAATGTTATTCTAGTCAGACTTGTTCCCAGCCACTCCTGACATTCAGAATTGTAGTAAGAAAATATATTTTTATTATACTGAAAACATTCTTTGAAACACATTTAGAATTGTTGGAGATGTATTGATGCAATTCATCTCAGCTGAAACTAAAGAGCAGTTTGAGGATTTTTCTTCCTTTCTATGTTTGCACATTTGACAGTAGCTGTTTCCATATGCTTAAAAAAGTGATGTCTCTGGGTTATTATTTAATTCTCCTCTCAATCACATTAGGCTGAACAAAGACAGGTCAATTACGTACTCTTTTTTAGAAGACACTTTCATTAAAATCAAGTTTGATCAAGAATCAACATTATTTGAAATCTTTTCTCCTGTCATCCCTAAGGCACCCAGAGATTTGCACTGAAGTTTCTTAGTCAGAAGCAGTGTAGAGATTCCCTTACCTAATCTTTCTCTGAAGAGGAAGATGTGTCTTGCATTTACCACCATATTATAAATATCTAATGCACAATGTTGTTACAGAGTAGATTTTTGGTAGGGTGGTACTAGCTATTCTGGCTAGATTTTGATCACACTGAAAATATCTAAAATAACATGGAAAACCATCAAAATATTCAAAATAGTCATAGGAAGACTGACCCGCTTCTAAGTCAGAAAAGTATCTTGAAGAATTTAATCTACTTTCTGAATGAAAATGGTTTTCCCAAAGCTTTTGTAATATTAAAACCTTTAAATCTTTTTTTATATTAAAATGGCTTCCCAGAAGTTGAAAATAGTGCAAAAGATTATGATCTGCAAGAATTACTTGGAAAGAAAAAAGAGTATCTATTTAATAAGGAATCCAACCAAATTCAATTAACATCAGTTTACTATATACACTTGCTGGAAGAGTAAACCTCCAGACAGAAACCATGCTGGGAGTGGAGCTGTGAGATTTTGGATCCAGGGTAACAGACAAGATGACAGAGACCCAGTCCCTTTCATTTAGCTGGTAGTTCATGACCAGACTGCATTACCTTCTACTTACCTACTTTTAGTAAGGATACCAGAATACGTTTCCTATAAGCCTGATTTATGCTTTCAGTCTGCTCTCATGCATTCTGGAGAAGTTTTAAAAGAAAGAAGATCAATGGAGGACTTTAAACAGAAGATCACCTCCTCTGAAGGTGAAGCAGAAACTGGGACAGTTTCCAAATGTTTAACAAAATCATCTAATACTACTGGCAGCTCCAGAGATCATTAGAGCCTTAAATGAGAAAGTAAATCAGGGAAACATACCTATGACATTTGATAAAAAGACTATCTATTTAGAAAATTAAATACAAAAAGTGTATCAAAAGAATATTAAGTGCTGAAGGAATAATTATGCTGTTGTATCCTTGGCACCTAGAATTATTAGAATGAAGTAAGAGAACAGGGAAGACCCTCCCCCTATACCAGAGCTCCATTCAGAACGGAAATGGGAAAAGGGACTGGTGCCACATACCTGGCTACAGCTCCTTACTTCTGAGACAGGTTGCCCTAATTTATTCTGGCTCATTTACGTTGCTCTAATTTATGCCATCCATGAATGACAAAGAATCACAGGCCAGAGGAAGATCAGCAAGCGGAAATTGATTTCTGTCCACTCACAATTCTTTCTTCCTTTTTCTCAGCCATTTGCAGATGAAAATCTCTTTGTTGCTGCTACTTCACCAACTCAGAGGGGCTGACAGTGTGGTAACAAACCCAGCCTTACATCTAGAAGCCTTAGTTCTTTAGCATAAGGGTGATTTTCTATTTCAAACACAACACTTGAGGTTTACATTTACACGTTTCACTGTAACACGTTCCTTGCTCTGAAGACTGCCAGAGCAATTTAAAGTATTAGTGTAAGTGATGCTTTGAAACACAGAAGAGATACCTTGCAGAAGGTCAAAGTAAGATAGAGAGATTGCTTGAAGATTCACACAGTTTCACAGTGCATGACAAAAAATACAGAGTATGGGATGTAGATATGAAGGAAGAAATTTAAATAGTGGAAGGAAACAAGGGCAGAAATGTAGCTAAAAATACATTATAACAATCAAGATTCTAGTACCAATGAACTACTACACTCAAAAAGAAACAGGTTTGATCATGGTATATTCAGTTTTCTTTCCAACTTCCTCCAAGCTTATGTAGATTTTCACAATCAAGCATCCAAGCTCACCCATTGTAGGTCAGTGCCACACAGATGTTACATTTTCCGAAAATCCCACCAAAAACATGCCAAACTTTGTCAAAATACATTCTTGATGCATTCTACAATAGAATCAGCACAGAAAACTACAATTTCTGCACAAGTATATAAACCTTCTATCTTTTTGATACAAATTTAGATTGAATACCTTACAAGCTGAAAATCATATTGTTTGACCACTGTCACAAGACACTTTGGGGCACAGAAACTCATCTCATGCATAGCAAATGGCCACTTCTTGTACACAAAAAAGATGTTTGTAGCCTGTTCTCATATGTATCCACAAATGAAATAAAACATGTGCACAGGCAGAGATGACAGTGGTTCACAACACAAACAGATGCTTGTGAATACTGCCTGTGCAGTAATCAACAAGATTAAGGGTTTCAAGAACAATGCATTTGCAGAGTGGCTTTTCTTATTTTAAAATGCCTAGCAGTAAACAAAGTGACTTTCATTAATGGATGAATCATATCTACTTGTAATATGAAGTCCATGGGAGTCCTGTCAGTCACTAGCAGTAGAGAAACATTCATAGGCTAATCATGGCTAAGCTAATTTTGGCTCTTTCAGAGCCAAATTATGGTGCTTTGTGCCAAACCTTATTATAAATTAATTGCAGTCCTAGTGCATAGTCAGGAATTCGAAAAGCAATACAGAAAGGTGTTGCTGCACCTGGACACCATTCAGAGATATGCTATTCAGTTTTTCATCTTAAATAGAGAAAACAAAGCACATCAGGCACAATGCCATTAAAACTGATATCCAAGCCATCCAAGAGATTGTTGCAGAATGTTTTGACAAATTAAGCATTAAAAGTGTCCTTTGGCAACTCAGCTGCTTTAAAAATAAAGACTGAGGGATAGTTCATGGTTCCATTCCCAACTGGCCTCCCAAGACTTAAAATCAGATTGGCACTGTTACATAACTTTAAGCTAACTACTCTACCTGTGTGTTCTGTATGTGAAAAACAGTAATGGCAGTCCTATTTAGACTAAGATCTTTCTTTTGACATAAGTTTATTGGAAGCTGCAAATGTGCAAAGCTAGTTTGTGCCTCCAGCAAATTTGTTTGTAATCCTTTTGCCTGCTTCTCCATGTGCATATACAGCTTCACATGAGCAAGCCTCACAGCCACCTTCTTCTGTTAGTGTTCTCCAGGTAAAAGCCATGAACCAAACATCATTAAGACTTTTGGGCGAGCTTTTGTGGATCTACTAGTCCTTTGTGTAGGAGACATGTCTGCTGTTCCCTTTGAAAATCATGTATCATGAACCTAGACAGATTTTTTCATTATTTATGCTTTTCTTCTGTTATCTGTCCAATAGGAGCTCACGTAAGCCCCAGCCCATTTTTCTCATTGTTCAAGAACAGCTAGGTGTCTACTGATTCACCATCACTTTGACAGCACTGGGATGCACTCAATTGCTTAAAACACTGAACACACCTGACAAGTTTGCTTACTGTCAATAACCAATATGGAACTGGTCAAATGCATCGAAAAGGAGGAAGTAATCTGCTATCAGATCCTCACAGCATCAATTTGACACTCACTTCAGCAAGAATTTACCAGCTAGTGTGATGGGATGTTAAATTCAAAGAGTAGTGGAAAAATCCTTGCTAACTTGCTGGAAGTATCTAGCAAAAAGGACACCAAAGCAAACATGGAAGCTTGCTTCCATTATAGCATATGAACCTAAAAGTGGTAGGCCCAGAGTCTTTTTCTCAAAGTGACCCTCCATTCTGATTTGTTTCTCAACAGTATAATAAACAAGCCATTAACACAGACATTCCAGGCTAAAAAAATGCTGGAAAAAATGAAGTGAGCAAGCTTGTAAGGATTCCAATAATTAGACTCTTCTTTTTTCACCCCAAACTGTACACCCACCTCCACAAATAGAAAAAATTACATTGAATGCAAGCCCTCAACCATAGACCAATACACTGAGCCTTGTTCCAGATGCAGCACGCCTACTAGTATGCATCTCCCTGTTCATAAGTATGGCTCACACACCGGGCTTCTGTAACTGCTCAGTGCTTCTTTTGAAAGGAGGAAGCAAAGTCGACCTATTTTTGACAGTTTTTAACGAGGCTAAAAAAGTTATAAGGAAGTCTTGCTGAAAAGGATTCCTTTAAGTAGACACAAAGGTTCTAGCAATTGTTCCTCCAGCGGCCAAAGGGTTTGACCACTGCAGGTTGAAACCTGTTTGAAAGATCAGGTTGAAGAATAGATATCAAACTCATCTGAGTTAAACTCTTCGCCCAGACTTGCATTTTTGTAGCATATTATTGTTACAAATGGGAGCTGTAAGCAAATAAAAATTATCCCCATAATACAAAAAGTCCAGAGAAGGACTTTTACTAGGTAGAATATAGTGTTCTGGTCATAGCACAAGCTCTTCTTTCTAGTTGATTTTGAACCAACTGGAGTACTCGCTCTTTCCAGTTGTCTGAAGATAACAACGAGCCACCTTATCCTAAAAATCCTCTCCCCCCCCCAGTCAGTCAAAAAGGTCATGTAGAAAAAAGCAGATTCTGAACAAACACTAAAAAAAAAATAAAACATACATAAAAAGAAACCTCCCATGTGTCCTGTAAATGATCCAATATATTGGAAGAGACATCACTTGGTAGCTGGCCACTCTACTGTGCGCACCACTAAATGACAATATTTGTTAGCAGAATCCGTACTGCTTCAAGTGCTGCTGTGATTTTGAATGACATTGTTTCACACTAACTTCTGTAACTATCTGTTAAATTAACAGAAAGCCTTTTACTTTACAAAAGTTTTTGGCTGCTTGGTCTAAAAGCAACTCTAGTCTACCTACTCCTTACATGCTTAGGACTGAATCAAATACTGGTAAGTTTGTCTTAACATGTAAACATAAGTCTAAGCAAACTCTTAAGTATGAAGATTCCTCTACAGAAATATTCTTCTGCTCTTTAAACTGAATGACTAACTCTCTCATTAACTCGACAGCCTAAGAAATGTATTATTAGCGTCCTGAAATGTCAAACTTACTATTAAAGCTAAAATTGAGGTCAGTTGGTTTTTGACTGCCTGACTTTTGACAAACTGATCCTAATAATTTTCTTGACTTTACTGGAATAAGACAGCAAAAATAGCTTTTTTTTTTTTTTATTTTGACACAAATACATTAATCTCCAGACACTCTTCTGATAGAAACACCATTGTAAAAGCCATAAAAAAGGACAAAAAGAGAAGCAAGTTGAAGGATGTTAATGGTGAATAAAAATAAAACAGAAGATAATTTCTTCACCGCCTCCAAGGTCTTATTGGCTTTTTCTGACTTAAGGAAAAATCAGGAACAGCCAGGACCAAACTGAAGTATTTGGCAGTTTTATTTAGGAAAAGAGACTATTAAGCCACTTACAGGTTAACTGATATGCATGAGTTATCATATACTCCTTGTCTTCAAGGTTATAGACTGTTTAGCAGAACTCTGCCAAACGCCAGTTATCTGAAGGGAGCTAGAAATCATCTCTGTTGATGACAGACCTCTGAGCAGATGGTAAGTAAATCAAGGTCCTGATGTGAAACGTTAAAGCTTTTATGCTGGAAGACACTGTTAAAGCATTATCCAGGTTAAATCAGATTCCGCAAAATACCAGTTTAGTAGTAGGCAGGCGTGAAGTCTTCCACTAAGGAATTCTACAAGTTTGGTGGCTTGGTTTGTTTGTTTTTTTGTTTTGTTTTGTTTTTTAAAGATACCCTAACAGATTATTTAGAATTTTTTTTTTCCCTTTCGAGTAGTCATTGCAGAACTTCTATCAAATGGACAGAGTGATCAGGGGAAGGGAGAATCACTTGTTTATTTGTCATTAAAGTAATTTCTGATCTTGTTTAATTACACCAGTAGCATATAAGAAAGCCAGCTTTCATAAACGTCACTGAGAACATAGTTGGGCAACATAATAATAGATCTTTTTCCTAAAATTTCTACTTAGACATGCCCAGGCAAATCTGGGAGTTTAAAAACCTTTCCAAACAATATTTTAGTGCCTATATATTTAGAAATTATTGAATATATCAGAAACAAAGTAAACACCTACTTTTGTTTTAAAGACTACATTTACCAAAGGGCATCTGCTAGATCTGCATGGGAAGACTAGGAAAAGCTCTGTTAGTAATTTTGTGTAACTACAGATGGGGTGAAGCAATTTAACTGAAGCAGAGGAAGTAATAACACTTCTTTAACTTGAAATGCTTCAGATCAACTAGACTACCAAAGTTAAAGTACCAAAATCAAGTGTCTTCACAGGAAGGAACAAAATTTATTGGTTTGATAACTTGGACCGCTAAAATTTACAAATAGTTAACCTACATTAAATAGAGATTAAGAGTTGGATGGCTTGGCTAATTGCTCTAACATGTTCCATGGCTGATCTAAGCTACACATGCTGCAGAGAATTGCCCTGAAAATCATGTTGAATTGATCTAAAATGTTGAACACTCAATTCAAGCTTATGGAACTATATATCCAGCTTAATTCAACCAAAACCCTTTCAGTAGCAGCCATGACATTCAGTTTCTCTAAACCCTAAAGTTCCCATGGAGTATTACAGGGAATTTCTCAGAAAAAAATAAAAGAACAACAGTCAAGAATCATTTATAGACCTATCCAGAGTACTTTGATTTAATCAATTACAGAAAGTCACAAGCTACTGCAAGACTATTCTTCCATGGGAAAAAAAAAAAAAAAAAAAAAAAACAAAAAAAAAAAACACACAAATACATGTTATTTTCCTTAAAAATTTTCTTTAGACACACTAAACTTGCAACCCAAATATTTCTTTGCTTGCTATAGAAGCAGCTCTTGTATACTCTTCCCAGTGGCCTGAAAAGCTTCATGTGAATAGACACTGCAGTACCGCTTTCTCGTATGTACTGATAAGCACTGCTCTAGCCACATATTTTAAATTTCCATCCTGCCAATAACAGGCCTCTACCTTCTTTCCCCAACCCCCATCTTGCCCACGAAGATCCATAATCCCTGTGCTAATGCTTCCATTGTCCTTTAACTTCTGGAGTCAATTCCAGCTTATGCTCCAAGGAATGGGGGGAGGGAGAAAGAAAAGTACATTTTTGACAAAGACCCTAAGTGATGAATACAGCTACAGGGGGGATAGATTTTTTTTTTCCCCCCTAAACCTTTAGTCTTTTCATTCACTCTCCAAATGCATTGAGATTAATAATGCCTCTGGGCCACTGTATGCAAACCTCCACTGTGCACGCAGAGAAAAGATTATAATTGAATACCCTATTATGATGGGCAAGGAAAAAGAAAAGCAGACAGACAGACAGGGCTCAAAGGCTGAATTGGCCTGATTTGGCTTTCAGCCCACAGCACCTACAATTATCCTGCAATGATTTTTATTTATCTATTTAGTGTTCCCACTAGGCAGAGAGAGAATCTAGTATTAATTTAGTGCTCGTGGTTAGTCAGAGAGCTTTAAATTGAAAAAAGTTATTCAAATGGATAATGAAATGTGGCTGGAGCCCTAATGTCCTGCTTTGAATTAAAATAGTACAAACCATAGCCCTCTGCAAATGTTTTACAGTCTGATAGTTTATGCAAGAATTCTGCTAAATTACATTTTTACAGAACAGCCTTACCAATGTAGCCGTACTAGGCCTTTACACAGAGAAGCAGCTAGTTGTTGCCGAGCATCCCAGAGCCTCCCAGCAAAACAAGAAGTGAAGGACAGTAGCAGAAGAGAAAAAGTAGCTCTGACTGAAGCAGCTCTGATACATATGAAGGAAAGGATGAAACCCCAAAACCACAATGGCACCTCCATAGCTATTCATTTATGGTATCTAGATGAAGTCATCTAGTTTGCTTTTAAGCATTGCATCTATCTATGGCAAAACATTCTCTTCCAAATTAGTATAGGGTATTGCTAGCGTTTACTTTCTGTCGGATGAAGACCTTGCCAATACCAGCATCTGACTAATGACCCTAAGCAGCACAGCCAATAGGAGTAAGAGAATGAAACACCAAATCAAATTCTCATCTTTAGACATTTGTTAATTCAGATGAGCTTCACAAAAGCATGAGCTTGAATTAAGCTGCTGCTCTCTTCAAATGTTGAAGCTGCACTTCATGATAGCAAATTGTAGCATAAAGAAAATAGTTGCTATCTTAGCTGTAAGTCATTTCATAAAAGCTTTCCAGAAAATATGAATATAAGACTTCATATGAAAAAAGCATTTGAACAAATTCAGAGAGGTAGCAGAATGCTGAGTGTAGTGTAGAGTCAAGAATGTGCAAGTGTTGATCAGAAAAATTCAGAACCATTGCTCTAACAAACACAGGAACATTTTTCAACTCATCTACAATTTGAAGTTTAAAATATAGTCCATAAATCTAAGGATCAAGCTTAACTTCCATGGAACGCTAATGCTGCATTCCAAAAAATAATCTAAATTGATTATCTTAACTGTATTGTCACTGTGTTTTTGAAAAGACACTAACCGCCACAATTGCTCCATTACTCACCACAGAGCATAAAATGTCTAAGGCTTTGGAAAGCAAATAACAGAAAAATATGGATTAAACTGATAAAAATGATAATTCCAGACATGATTAGATTCACTGTGTTGTGTAGCCTGCACAGCAGGTGGGGGATCCTTCAGAAGAATTAGGGAAAGGTTTAGGGAAAGCAGATTAATGGGGAAAAGATTAAATGTGCTCTAAAAGCAGGACAAAACATATTTTTAAAATGACAATTCTAACAGCAGTGTTTAGGGATGCTCTGGAATGCAAAGTACACATACTCCATTTAAATACCAGATGCACAAATGTCTCCTACTTACAATTATGCAGTGCATTGTATGACTTTAAATCATAAGCTGAATAAGCATTTGACATTAAGTGGTGCTAGTGACAAATATTAACCAAAATATAGCCAATAGTTTCTAGCACACAGTAGTCAAGCTCTATTTTCCCCTTCTCTGCATGCAACTTTTTACAAAACTGATCCTATGGATAGAGGCCTACCAATCTGTTTATCTCCAGAAATATACTACAGTTGAAAATGAAACACAGCAATAGCAGTTTCTAGAGCCCTGAATAATGCACATTGATGCCACTGCCCTCTCTCCAGAGTTGAAGGCTTTCTATTTTCTAATAGAAGACGCTGTGCATTTAACTAGGTAAGAACAAAAATCACACTGGAAAAGGTCCACTTCTATAGCCTAAGAGAAGAAATGCTGTTTAGCTACTGAATATAGGTTGCAGTTGTATCTGCTGGCACCAAAACAGGAGACAACTGCTAATGCAATACCTGGTGTATCTTACAAAAGCATTAGCAGCAGCAAAGCAAATATTTTAGATCATTATCATCCAAAATTTCACACTCCTTTATGTAGCAAAAAGTAATAGTGGTATACTATTACATTCAAAAAACATGAGTTACACTGGTGTTTTAATGGCTCTCTCCTTGCTTTTTAAAATTCAAGGTGTTTTGGTAACTTCAGAAACTCCTTGGTAACATTTTCCAGCTCTGCAGCCACCATGACTATATGTTTACAGATTACTCCTTAACTATTTAATGCAATCACAAATAGTAGGAGGCTCACAACAAAAGTCAAACTGAGCTTGCCACATGGGGAAACAGATTTGGATTTTCAAAGTTATTACAGAAACACCCACAGATCTAACATCATCTCACAGAAAGAACTACCTTTTCTTCAGAATTGTCTAGTAAATGTCTATCACACGAGCCTGATTATTCAGAAAATGCAAAAAAGGCAGCTTAAATTAGAGGTATTGCATCTGGTTGTCTCTATACGCCAGTGCACCGCTGGCATGAGCTTTTGGGGTAAACTCATGGGGCTGGCCTGAGCAAAACGGCTAGCACTGTGCTAGTGGAAGGCGAAGACTTCTGGCTTTTCCCACCCTTAAACCTGAGCACTGGTTGAGTCAGCCAGGTCTCACTCAAGTCTTGGCATGTCAGTCTTCCTATTTTGTTGCCTATGGTAGATGAACCACTTTTAATCTGCTTTCTTCCTACCAATTTGAACTATATGCTGCTTAGCATCATTTTACCAGTGTCTGTGGTGCTTCTCAAACCTGTCTCTGTTTTTTTAATTTTGCAAATGTGACACCATTCGAGAAATCTTACATCTTACAAAATAAAATCCACAGCCATAGCACTAAGATTTGTGTATCACTCCCAAAGCAACCACATGGTCTTGCAACCTTTCTACTCTTTTAATTCACGCCAATCTCTTTTGTTGTCCTGTATCCATTTGTTATGTTATGTCTGCCTTTATGCTGTAATCTCCTCCAGGCAAGCATATCTTCTGTATGTTCTGCAAAGTGCTTTTTCAGGCCATAAAGCAGAAATTATGTCTCTCAGTTTCCCCGTTTGTAGAAGCAGCATACTAACACACTACTTACCTACCTCACAAGACAGCTGGCAAGTTAAATTTGTTAATGATTATGAGGCATGTGGAGATCCTCTTATGGAAAGGTTTACAGGAGTGTGAAGTATTGTCATAGGTGAAAGGTGAGGTTTACAGCTTGAGATAGTTTCCTATTCTGAGGACAGACTAATGTATTTCCATAATTATAGAGGGGTTTAACTACAGAGTAAAAGCATTGTTTATTTAGCTTGGGCATGTTAGCTTGGAAGTACATAAGGGGAGTGCTTACCAAGTACCCTGGGACAATATGGAGAAGAATAAAATGTTTTCTCTTTTCCTTCATTTAACATTAAGGCATGGGAACAAGTGCCTTATAGGATGTCATTAAACTCAGACCAGGTTTCTTATCTAACAATGTTTCGGAAAAAGAAATCTAGAATTTTCTAGCTTCTGTCTAAAACAAAACCCATCTAACTGCAGAAAGGACTGTTACTGTTACAGTCCAAGAGATTTCAGCCAGGAATTCTGGTTTTATGTTTTATTTTTTCATAGTTGTATTTGAAAGCGTTCAACATGCTATTTCCTTAAATTTTTCATAGGAGTGTAAAAAGTATTTGGAATAGATCCAGCTTCACTCTAAACTCCTTATATTCAGCCCTCCTTTATGGTAACTATTGTATGACCAAACATCAATTCTCCCCTCCAACTTATATTTTCATTACTGGTGAATATTCTAAAATTCTAAAGAAGTTCTCTTCAGTCTTAGGTATCAGATGTTCTCTATACTCATAATAGCAAAGGACTTTAGAATGAGCAGTACTGCCAGAATACTCTTACTAAATTGTGCTCCTCAAGCCTCTGCTAATTCCACATAGATGTAGCACACTCTAAACTATGATTCACCCCCCGCCCCCAACAAGAAAAATATAAGCATATCTAACCAGTACTCTCCACTGCTACACTGATGCAGGAGGGGGAATATATCCTCCTTCTTCCCTTCACTCCCCCAATCAAGCAGGCAGTCAAGCAAAGCTATTGTACAAGGCACTACAGTATGACACAAACATGAAACAAATAAGAGTAACTCCAGGGCAGAAAAGGTGCACATGATAGTGAATTTGCTAGGCTTGGTACCGTTAAACTACAGAATGAACAAGGTGTCATTCTCTTCCACGCAGTGGGTAACGAAATTGTTTTTAGCATTTGCAATACTTAGAATTACAGACATCTGAAAAGCAAAACCAGAAAGTACACACTATATAAGACAATATTTATGAAAGGTTCTTACATTTCCTTTTCTCCACTCTGTGGCGTTACTTCCATACCCTGCTCTTTTATGTCTTGCTTAACAACTGTCTTCACCATACACAAATCCTCAGCATTCCAGGAGGTATCTGCTCACAGAAGTGGGACATGTTGGTCCACAGTGAGGATTTCCATCTTTAACAAGACTCTTGCCACCAAGAAAATCCTCTCTTGCACCTGCACAGTTGACTTCAGGTAGGGCTTACACTGCAGCAGGGAAAAGCCAACAGTGTATTTCCGGTAAAATATAGTTTATAGGAATGCAAGTAGCTTCAGAAAGCTGTAAGCAAGATGACTCACTTGAAGCCTGTTGTTGATGTTAACAGTTCTGGTGACATTTGGTGTCACCACCACATACACGTACAGCTCTCCCCTTCTCTTTGTTACAGTTTGCCATTTACCTGGGACAACTGTCATACTGTTGTGAGGCGGTTAAGCAGGACCTTACTGCAAACACGAAGAGTCACAATCATATATGAAAAGCCACATGATTCTAAGCAGTCCACGCCCAGAAGCCAGTCACCCTCTGCAGTTACATAATTTGAGATAATCATAAAAGAACTGAGGTACTTTGCAAGGTGATGATGGACTTAGACCTCATGGAAATAATCGAGCTGCCATTTCAGAATCAAAATACCAGACGAGGAGCTTGCTAAGTGGAGGAAGCAACATATCAGTCCTGCGAGGGCCCTGAGGGGGCTCATCTAAGGGGCAGGTTTTGAGCAGTTCCCGCAGCGCAGGAGCAGTCGAACCGTGGCACCGGCGGGGCTCCACCGCCTCAGGCCTCACGGCAGGCGAGAGGCACGGCCGGCGCGGCACCTCTCCTCACAGGGGAGGCCGGGCAGGCCCGGGCCCGCCCTCCCCTCAGGGGCCGCGGCGCGTTTCTCTGCCAGCCGCGAAGCTGTTGGTCCCTGGCCGCGGCGGTCGCAGCGAGGCGCGGCGCCCGAACTGGCTGCAGTGTCTCGGGCCGCCAGCCTGCGCGGGACGAAGCGCCCGGGCGGGCCCCGCTCGGCGGCGGGAAGCGGCCAGGCACGCCACAGCGCGGCCCGGTGGCGCTGAGGCGGCCGGGCCCGGGCCCTCCCGCCGCCCCGCCCCGCCGCCGCTCCGGGGCAACCCGAGCGGGCCCGCGCCAACCCGAGCGGGCCCGCCGAGGGCTCCCGGCGAGGACCGACCCCTCGACGGCCGGCACGAAGCTGTGAGGGGCCGCGCCTGGCCAGGGTCACCAGCAGACTGCCTCAGAGAACTAAAAATCCAGCATTCAATTCCGTGATTATTTACCCTTAGAGCTTTTAAGAAATACTCAGTTCAGCTGGCACTTCTTTTTCGTGGTTGTTTGTTTTTTGCTTGTTTGTTTGTTTGTTTTGTTGGGTTTTTTTGTTTGTTTTTTGTTTTGCAAAGTACTTGGTAATTAATTACCAATTAGTTGGGAAATTAAGTCAAATTCAGTGCTTTGCACATCTCCACGTAATCCGGCTGTGTGCGGGCATCATCTGGCATCGGATGGTCTACTGCAGGACGGCTTTTCTTCATGTATTAAGACAGGCATATTTGTTTAGCAAGTCCATTTATTTTTCTGCACCCGCTCCTGAGGACAGTGGAGATCTGCAGTGGTAGCAGTAGATTTGCGAAGCCACCTCTAAAGTACATGGAATAGTCACAGCTTTTACTACAGCTGAAGAGGCAGCAGAATGAGTCTGAAAGTTGTTTCCTGCGTGTTTAGATGGGAAGAAGGTAAGACTCCCTTCACATGGCTTTATATTAATAAAACCTACACACCTCAGTTTCTAACGACTAAAGCAACAGTAAAGAATCACCTTAAACAGCAATGAACATGTCTCATGTGGTTCAATTTATGACACCGAAACATAGGTCAATAAAAGTAAGCATTTATATTTAATTATTACTTTAAAAAGGTGTTTCTCTACCTGAAAGTTCCCCACAGATTCTAAGGAAAGAACAATGGATAATACCCACCCCCTCTCAATAATATATCAACACATTCTCAAGTATTTATATTTTGTTCAGCACGCAGTGATTTCCATTAAGACACAGTTTTTTGGGGAAAAAAAAAATATAACTGCATTTGAACTTACTGACAAAACAGGCATATAACCAAGTGTAGCAAGATTATTTTTCACTTTTCTTGCATTGAGAAGGATACAGGAATCTTAATGCTCAAGAAACAATCTGAATACTCAAACTTCTCCATGTCAGCTACAGAGTGGCCAAGTCACTTGTCAGCACCCTGCCTGAGAACATAGGCACAGTACGTCACAGCATCCATATAAAAGCTACAGAAGACTACCTCTCCCTTCTTCAGTTTCAGTAGTTTTCTTCCACTCCGTCCTCTAATTGACATACATTAAAACTTGGTGAAGACTGTTCCTCATCATATTTCCCCAGAAGACTGCGTCATGTTAAAGAGTTCAGACAGGTTCTTTGTTTCAGTGTATAATTGTGTTGCTTCATATTCCAATAAGCTTTTGTGCTATTTTAGAGCTATCTTCAAGAAGACCGTGCAACTAGTTTCAACTGCAATAGTATGAAACATCTGGGAGCAGGATTATTTCTGTCATGTGCTGCCAAAATAATATTTTGCTTATGGAATTAAAATTTCAGGGATTTTCCCAAATCCACATAATGTTCTTGAGTGCTTAAATTTGCATTATGGCATTTATATTAGCATATACACGTGTAAAAGACCATCTTGCCAGCCAACTCCTATTGGTCATTCAAAAGCTTAACTCCACCTAAAGCTAGGATTAATATATGCTCCCAAAAGAGACTTCAGTTGGAGTAACAGATTTTCTTCAGCTAAGTGCCTTTTCCCATCTGCTCTTACAATCACATCTGCAAGTAAGTGTCTTCAGTGATCACCTTGCCTTAATTATGGATGCCTTCCCAACTCCCTAGACAGGGACCGATTCCCTGTTTTCTAGATGTGCTATTTCTGTATACTTTGAAGTTTCATCTCCTTAGTAGAAATGACCTCAGCAAAATGCTGAATATGATGCAGTAAAGGAATCTACTACTTGGCCTAAACTCTTTTCAAATACAAAGGCTTGCTGAAGAAACTAACCAGTTTTTGCCCATATATCCAGGGTAGTGCAGTACACAGGAGAAATAACTGTCTTGTTAATTGCAATATTTATTTTCACTCCATCAGCAAAAATAAGTTCTCCTGCTAAAAGGAACATTTTGCTGTATTGTTTGTAGGTGTTATAGCAGGCAGACCAACAGGCCAGTGCTCCCATTTAGCTACAAACCCAAATGAGAAAACAAAAGATTTTATCCTTAATTGTTAGAGATAATCAAGAAAATACTAGTTGTATGAGAACCATTCAACACAACTTTATTGGATTTGTTGGAAGTCAGAACGATAGTAATACAGGGTGTGAACTATCCATGCATTTCACTTGAATTGCAAGTTGAAACTGTATTGTTTGCTCCTTCAGTGTTGAAGGCAGAAACAACATGCTCATACCCAGCTTCCAAATTATTTCCCACACCACTCCCAACACTGATAGCTCCCAAATGCCCTTTACTCAGCTGCCAGAACTACTCACTTGCCTGTGACAACCTCTACTGTGCAACTATATAATTAACACAGATCTGTCACATCAGAAACAGGAAAGGGAGGACAGTGTAAAATAAACTCAGTTTACTATCCAAATATCTGACAGAGGACATATCATAACTACATCAGTAAATTTCAGACTTCATGAAAACTCTTGATTATACTAGAAGTCACAGCAGAATACCAAGTCAGCAACAACAAACCCAGCTTTGTCAGCACATTACCTCAATCACCAAGCCTGAGCTGTGCTGATTGCCACAGACCGCATGCGTTTACTTTTTCTTAGAATGGGTTCATGTGCATTTGGCTTTTGTCACCAAGGCAGATGCTCTTGAACAATTGCACTGGAAAGTAACTGGCCTGCAATGATCTCAAAGAAATGAGGCTTCAGAGACCTGTTACTCACACAGGCCTCCACACTGCACAGCTGGAAGAGATATCAGTGCTGCCAGCCTCAGAGCTGCCTACCCACCGCAGCCCCACTCCCACCATCCGAGGTGAGCCACCGTCTCCGAGTGGATTACAAACCCAAAGGCTGCTATTCCACACTACTGCAGGGACATGCTCTTCAGCCCAGAGTTTACTTGCTTAACCTTTCTCACATTTACCCTGAGATTTCTCTTACTTTCTACCTTCTTGTTAGTCTTGTTAAGACTAAAGTCAACAGCTTCACTGGCCAGGAGAAAATTGGCAGACTGGTAACTGCATAGATAAAACAATAAGGGAAACCTCTCTCATTTCCCACTTATGTACTGCAGTTATTATTTGATTTGTTCTGTTGGAGCAAACTAAAGGGACTGCCCAGAAACATCCATCAGAGCCTTGTATGCCTCTTCACGACCCCAGAAGGGAGCACGGGCCTGGCTGATCACCGACAAGGCTGATGGTCAAAGTTAACTGACTTCCGAGAAGCTAGCAGAATTCAAGGTTCATTATTAAATCCTGTTGGCAAGCCTTAAAACTCAATCATATTTTTCTTTCAAGTCAAATAGTCTCTCAACAGAAATATGTTTTCCCCAGAAATATATTTGTTCGTGTCTGTACTGGAATCCTCATTCAGCACAAGACATCTTTTCTAGTCAATCCCCCATAGCCTTACTTCTGTTTAAAGAGCATGACCATAATTTCCTGAAGCAATATTAAATGAGATCATAACATTCACACACCCAGTAGAATTTCTCTTCTCACACTCACCTCCTATTATAACCCAAACTATATAACACTGTTGTTCATTATATTCTATATTACATACTGCTCCCACAGACTTTATGCTCCATACTTGGTTTTAATACCCTATGCACATATTGTTCACAAAATGAAATAGTTTCTTTTTTGAAATGCCAAAAACATGCAGCTAACGAGCCTTTAAATTATCAAGGCTGTTACGAAGTTCATATTTTCTTTTGTTTCCTTAAAAGTTACATATATCTTTTGGCATTTTTTCTTCTGATCATTCACATTTGACATGGGAAGTATATGACCTTTTAACTCTTATTAATAGTTTAGATAAATCACATGTACATTCTCCATCCTCCTCCTTCTCTCTTACTTACCTGAATTGAGTAAACTTTGTCATCTATTCATAGGCCTTTAAAAGGCTCCAGACCTCACATGCAATACACTGTGTTCTTTCATGAATTATTCAGTGCCAGTGTTCTTCCATCATCCATCTCTGGCTGGCTCTATTTCTTCCATTCTATTGAGGTCTTGACTTATGAGCAGAATCTCCTGTTATTCTTTCTTGATTGTCACACTTTATTACAATTAATATTAATTATGTGGATTCTTGTCCAATATGTAGCTTTCTGGGCATAAAAGACTGTCATGTTGTAATGTTCTGGTTTTTTCTTTGCAAACTTCTATGTAATAAAGCATTCTCCTGTCAGGAGCTGTCAGCACCACATATATCTACTCGATAATAACTGTACAGTAATAGAGTTAGCTAAAGAAGTTCTGTGCAAGCCGACATGAATTCCCATAGAGAAGCCAATCTTGTAGCTTATCCATGATTTCCTGTGGCTGACATGCAGTTAAACACAAAGTGTTGCAAACAGCCTGCTTGATGAAATGAATAACCTGTTACAGCCTTGAAAGAAAAGCTGGCCTAGGATGTTAAACTTCTATTGGAGGCTTAGGTATAATAAGTAGATTCTGACAAATACTGTTCACACAAATGTTTGCAGAATGAGCGTGTACCATGAATATTAATGAAAACACATTCTCATGAGCATTTGCAATCCACACAGTAAGCGTAGGAGTCTTTGACCCTTCAAGTGCCTTGTCCATGTTAGAGGGACAAATATGATGTGATTTCAAGCTAAGATATTTTATCCCATGGTTGAGAAAGTAGGAATGCTATGTAGTTATACAGGTCAAAATCCACAGCAGACCTAACAATTATTGTAGGAAGGAGTGGAGAGAAAACTGCAGTTGTTAAAAGACAAGCAACCATGTTCTCATGTAATATTGACTTCAAAGCTGGCTATCAGTAATGTGTTACAAGCAGATTAACAATAAGACACCGGACTATCTATTAAACCTAATTAAAGAGTCACACTTGGACTGAAAAGAATAAAGAAAAAAAAAAATAGTCTAGAATCGGTTGTCAATGTGCAGTAATGGCAGATACAAAAAAAACCACCACACACTGTGTGGCAAGAAGGTTGCCAGGACAGGAAGATGAGATAACATGGCATATGCAGTGTGATGATATGAAACAGAAAACATTAAAACTCAAAAATACATCATGTTGCATGGCAGATGTTAGGAGAAGTGAAGGTACCAACAAAAAGGAACTGAAAGATGAAGGTTCAACTTGGCATGCAGCTATGAGTTAGAAACAAAGCATGATTAAAATAATTCAAGCTGGACACATGGTGCATATAACTAGGGAAGAACAAGCACTGCTGCCCTGTCTGGTAAGTACGAAGTAATCCTTTCCCCTCGGGTAGGACCCAAAATGAAATATGAGAAATCAGAGAGCATCACAGCCCAGTGATATCTATTGGCATGGTACTGGCAAGCAGCCAAAAATAAAAGTAAAATAAAGTCTGTGTTCTCTCAAACTATATCTAACACTAGAATGAAACATCAATTCCTTGCTGCAGCAGTATTTGCAGTAAAATGAATAATACAGCTAGAGAGCACTCGTCCAAAAAGCATACTGTTGAGCACGTGTAGTTATCAGGACAAATCGAGATCAAGTATACATGTGCTGGGTTTTACCAGCTGAGCTAAACGTGCAATACCCTAAGGGGAAAAAGTAAAACCGAGCACACAATATTGACAGTCTGTTGCAGTTGTCATCCTGCCAGCCAAAGGAGCCACCGGATACACAGCAACGATTCCACTTTCCAACATAACTAACACGGAAGGCCACAGAATATCAGCGGTCTGTGTCAAATGCTCAGTTATCCCATCAGGTGTTTGTATCAACAGCACCTTCTCTGCTCAAAGGGCAGCACGTTGGTTTTGCTGCTTTGGAATTGTCTATGCTTCTGATTATCTATTTCCTTTTGCTAATGCTACCTCTACATCGTGTGCTGTTGTTTATGCTGCCTGTTTACTTCAGAGGCACAAATATTTTGATAATTGGGAGAAAAAAAAAAAAAAGATATCTAATATAAAAAGGAAAGTATTAGAGGATACAGAAAAAAGAAAACAGATCAAGTCCTGGACCATAATACTAGTTACAACTTGACTGCCAAGGGGCTACATTGTAAGATCAGCCAAGACCAGCATTTTTCCCTAACAGGATCAGAAAAATACTGGCTTTGTGTCTCAGTGGACTGTGCATAGAGTCTTATTTGGATAATAGAACTGTTCATCTTTGTTATGTCTTCCTTTAACTTAAAAACTGCTAAAAGAAAAAAATTTCATCCAGAGTAGCTGACAGTTTCATCAACTGAAAGAAATATTCTTACAATTTTTGTAACAGATTACCAGGAATAAAGAGAAAGCATGAACAAACTCATTAATGGGTTTTTCTACAACAAATAATCCTTTTCTAGACATGATACACGCCCTGGAAGTCCTGCAGGTTCTAATGTGCTTCATGATAGTAAAAAGCAAAGTGGAATGAGCTCCTTTAAATTTGTGCTGTCCAGACAGTTTATTTCCATCACAAAACCAAAATAGCAGAATGGCTTTGGAATAAGTTTAAAAACAATTTGTTAATATGTAAAAAAAAATGTTCACTAACTTTGGCATCTAATTGCAGCTGCATTGTGACAATGTATTGCCGCAGTAGTCAGGTTTCTCAACTGAAGGTAGTTAGTGACCATAACTATGATCGGAAAGCTTGTTCTCTGCTGGAGACATTACACTTCCAGTACTCTCCAGTAACCTCTCAGGGCACAAGAAGAAAGGTCAGCATAAGAAGAGATTATCCTTCACAAGAGGAAAGTGTTTTCCTCTCTCCAAGAATGAGTTTTATTGTTGGCAATCACACCAAAGCTCCCATCCAGAGGGAAGGGAGGAAAGGTTCTAACAGCAGCAATGAAAGTGAGAATAGATTCAAAATAAAGACATTAAAATATATTAGCATGCCTAAGCCATAACATTACGGACATTTTGCAGCACAGTTACCAGACTGATCAGTCCCCAAAGTTATATAGTACTTAATTCTGTCGAAATAATTTTCTTTTAAGCATTTTCCCAGTGTAACTGGGTATCTTCAAAATTTATTTCCTCTGAAATTCACAAAGTATTTCTGTTACAAATACCAGAAACCAGGACTCGGTATGCAAATTAACTATTGCAAAGTAAACTGGGGTGTGAACTTACAGCACATGGACCTCTCCAGTGTAACTGAAGAATGTAACTTGTGCAGGCTCTCCCCCAGCAGGAAACCTGTTACATCAGGGGTTTTGCAGGGTAAGAATACGCACTCAGGCAAGTACTGTAGAGTAGCTGATGCACTGTAACACACACCCTGCTTTCTCAATGTTTTATGTGCCCATGTCCACTATAGCACCCTGTCACCTAGTGCAATGGGATACCCTAACAACCAGTGTGAGCTTCCTTTCGAGGTAAAAATTCATCACTGAAACGGTATGCTTTGCAACACCTTACAAAGGAACACATGCAGATTTTGACATTTCTGGGCTTTTGATCAGTCAAAGCAGTTATCTGCTTTAAATTAATTTTCAGTAGCTACACGAATTTTCCAGGTAAGAGACATTATGCAAATATTTGATGTTATTTAGTCACACATCAAAAATAATATTGTTAAGCAAACTTGAACACAGGTGTGGACTGTATCCTGATCCAGGACTCCCTGAATACACTTAAAAAAGAACTGTTTTCCATGAGCACTGGATGGATACTGTGATTATGTTGATATCAGCACAGTAATTAAATACTGCATATCTTTGAAACCCAGTCTGTGGTGTCTTGTCTCGAGTCACTTGTGACACTCCTCTTTCCCACTGTGCTGTTTAAAAGTTTCCCACAGACATGTTAACTTATCCATTAAAGGATAAGTTACCTTACCCTACCTATTTGTAGATGCAGGAGACTACTCGCATAAGGTGCTTCCAAAATGTTCTTTCCCTCCTGGATTGAGCTATAGCCAACAGAGCTAGCATTTCCTTCAAGACCACTTTATCAACAGCTGCTAGAAAAGCTATTACTTTCCACCTCACCAAAAATCTGGTGGTACCAGTCAGAAAGCCCCATCTGGTGCTGCCTTTGCTCTCCTCAGGTGGAAGCACAGGACTGCTGTCCAGCAGCAAACTGCCACAGATTCACACTGGCAAGTAGACACGGTGGTTATCTCTGAAGCACCAGGTACATGGTATAAGGACCGTGTTAAGAACGTGATGTGGTCAGGACTACATCTGTGCAAATTAAATCCAGTACTGGCACAGAGCCCACCAGGAAGCCTGAAGCCAGTGACAGAGCAAGCACCCAGCAGCTGCTCAGAGCAGCCCAGAGGGCTGCCCCGGGCCGAGGCCCAGCCCTGGGCCTGGACCCCCAAAGCCCACAACAGTGACCTAGAGGAGGGGGTATGTCTGCCTCAAACTGCATTTCTCCATACCAAGCCACTGCCGCTCTGGAAGTCTCCCAGTCACCCTAAGAGCATGGTTTTTCTTCCAAGTTAATGCAGCTGGACACAGCTATGCCTTCAGAGCCTGCCAAAACTAAGCAGGACAATATTCCCTTCTGCTGTTTCCTCCATGCAGACACTTCAGGTTGTGTATCCATAGAGACATCTCATCATAAAACTCTATACATTTACTTCTCAAGACACACAGAAAGCAGCTGAGGGAGAGGAATCGCATGTTTCAGTGCATCTAGTTTAAAAACAAACATGCATACATCAATAGAAAGTGTTTACAAGGGAAATATGCACAAAACACAATCTGACACATTTATCACCTTCTTGTGACGGGTGGGCATTCAGCTGACCTTCCCTTGACAGCATTTGCCAGAATGAAGCAAGTAGCAGAATTTTTTTTGTTTTTAATCACTTTTTCCCAGACTGTTATGATATTGAAAATGATCATATCTGTTCCCTATTCTGAGCTAATAGATCTTAATCAGGACTTTAAAATTACACTGATATGTAGTCTCTCCCCATATAGTGGTTGCAGCCTGGCTTGAAACAACTAGCTTTCAGGCAATATAGGTACCAACACATAACAAGTATTGAAAGGACTGGACTGCTCTGGTTTACCATCCATGCAAGTCCCATTTGCCAAACAAGAGCTGCTTCTCCTTGTACCGGAATCTGAGAAAGCAAGGCACTTAAAGCAGGGGCCCTTATTGCACATTTGTCCAAGTAGTTTTACATGTACCTATGCAGTATAAAGCATAACGTAGTTATGTTTTCATCTGATCCAAGCGTGAGATTTTTTTAGTTCATATTCTAAATTTGGCACAACTTGCTACATTATGTCAATAAAATACATCATGTTTTTTTGTATTGAAGTCTGCTTAATTTGCAAATTCAGTAGATGCACATCATGCATTTTTATAATGAATCCAATGGTGAAGTGAAAAATCACTCTTTGATCTTTCTTCTAACAGCCCAGTTATTCCTGGATTTATACATAGTAAGTGTTTATAGATTACTTTCAATTAAACAACCTGGTTTACTTTCTATTCTGTTATGAAAGAAAACCCTTTTTAGGCTACAATAAAATAACACATGGCTCAGTACTCCTACCTGAGTAGGTGGAAGTTTAAGCTCCTGATCCCTGGTTTGCATTACTGTTGCTGAAAGACTGCCCCAAACCCAGCAAACCATCCTCATTAGCACTGGACAAAGATGACCACAGCACAAAAGTTAAAACAAGCACAAAAGTACAAGCATTTTGCCGTTTCTCTGCTCATTCTGCCTCACTAGCAGTATCAGAACAAAAAGTAACAGGTAACTTACTAACTTACACTATTCCACAAATTTCAGCAATGGAAGAAAATTTATTCCATGCTGCTGCTACTGATCATGGACTTGAGACACAATATCACAGGTTATGCACAAATGTGGAGAGCAAAGGAAAAAATAAGCTACTTTAATGCTTTGTGGCAGCTTACACTTTTAACATACTCCAAGCTTACTAGTTTCCTTATTATTGTGTAAGTGTCCTTTCTAGCCTGCTCTGCAGCCATGAGAGATTTACAGTTCCCTAGTAGGTCTCTCACATCCCTATTTAGGGCTGAAAGCCACACTACCAAATTTTTCTAGTCCCTCACTCTGGTTGTTTTGTCTTCCCTGTTGTGTCACTTCTTACTCAATCACCTATGCTGCTGCTGTTTCTCTGTGAGTTGAGGTAGTGAGCAAAGGAGAGAGAAAAGCTGGAAGAAGTTGGGACGATGAATGAAAGCAGCACTGCTCCAGCTCCTCCATAACATTATGGGGCAGATTCTTTTGAAGCAGTTTTTCCTCTTTCTTGAAAAATGCCCCTTAGTACTTTTTTTTTTTTGGCAGTTTTCTCAGAAATTCACGTGAGCCATTCTGGAGATGACAATTTATATTTGCAAGTACAGATGAAATATTACTGAATTTCAAATGTGGATTGCAAAGTTATATTCTGATGAACTGTAAGTGCCGTTTATTCCACAAATAAACACCCACTGATTGCAGAAAGCCATAGGACTCTTTCATATCTGCTATTATGTTGTTACAGTTGCTTGCACAGGGATACAAACACAGCTCTTATTTCTGTGAAGTTATTTAATTAAAAAATAATGCATCCTCTAGATCTTAGCATGGAATTAATTCAGTAGACTATTTCCTAGCAGAAAAATATTGGAAACCATATTGTAATCTGTGCAGCACCTACACTGAGATCTACTCTGTTCTGGACACTCAGAAGAAAGGACAAGATGCCTAGGCTGTGATTTAATTAAGTTTCCATTTTATTAACTCACTACATCTGGGAATTGTCAGCAATAGTTTGCATGATGCTGAACCAAGATCCCATCAGCTGTGGAGAACTGCTGTTTCTCACTCCCATTCACTACAGTCCGTTCCCTACATATTACTCAGACCCTGCCAGAGTCATGTGTTGTGAGCTAGTTAAGTAGAGTAACAATGGTGCTCCCCCCAGATATGAGAAATTTTACAGTATGTCTCACCCTGAAACAGCCTTGGGTTGGGCCACCTGTTTGTAAGCAAGAGATCACACATGAAATGAGAGTCTCCACTGCCAACCTAGGTGTACTCCTGACTGCTACAACAGACAAAATATTCCACTATTAATCTAGAAGCTAGAAGGGAAAGTGTCTTTGCAGTGCCAAAGTTGGGAACTCCTTATTGGAGGGGTGACAGAAAGCCAGACCAGTGGGATTTACTTTCCCTCCCACACACAGCATACCAACATCCAGGCTGTTCCACACACCTTACAGTACCAAGCCATATATCAAGGAGGAAAACCTGAAAGGGATATTCCTTCCCACATGTTCAAGCACAGACCTCCACCTGAGCACTACAGAAGTCACACTGAAAATGAACTCTCAAGTCTTCATCCCAAAGAAGTCACAATTGCTTCAGATGTGCTTACTGCCCAGTAACTGCCCAATTACTGTCCAACCTAACTCAAAGATCATATAAAAGTTAAAATACAGAACATAGAAGTATGTGCATATACATAAATCAGATATGGCTTAATCATTAGAGGGAAATAATGCATGTAGGTGCTCAAAGTAAGCGACTTCAGTTATTCAGTTCCAGATACCAAAAGCAGTGAGTTCATACTCCAGTCTACTATAATGAAATATGTATCCAAAAAAATTTCTAGAAGAAAAATAAAACTTAGGAGTAGTTATCTTCTAATTGGAATAATGACTATAAATGATTAAAAAATTTCTGCATAACTGCTAAAGGTAAGGCATGCAGTAAATCTCCAGTCCAAATGGCATCTTGTTATGTGGAACTTCAAATCAAGTGGAACAAACAATGGTTAGAGGCATGTTATGTTCCGCATAATGCTCTTTTGTATCTATTGTTTAGCTTATATACAGATCCATCTTGAATCTCTTTAACTACTAATTAAAGCTCTGCAAAATTCAGTTTTATTTGAGATACTGCTGCAATACACACCAATTCATTTCACATACTTTTGCAGTGGTCCTATTTTTCTTACTTGCCATTACTCAAAAACATACGTATTGCAATTTGAATTTACAAAATACATTAGCTTTACTTCTTGTGGCTGGTATGAGAGACTTGCATTTGAAAAACAGAACCATTTTGATACGCAGAACTATTTCACAAGATATTAATTTCACTATTTTCCTAGAAAATTCAGGTATCTGCACCACTGCAAAAGTGTCCATTAACATGGTTCCATTTGTGAATTAATTTCAAAAGCTTTTTGAATTCTGAGTAGAATTTTATTGTGAATAGCTTACATAGCATGAGCTAATTTTGCAATAAGAACTAAATATTTCTCTTTTGTTTCTTTTAACTAGTTTCAAGGACACTAAATATCTACTGAAACAGTATGTTATTTTTCCTAAGAGTTACCTAGTTAATGGCAGTACTCTTATTTGGGGGATTCCAAATACATCAGTTAACATCAAAATGCAATTCAAGTAACTCTTGTATCTGAAGGAAACTCTATTGAAAAAAGTATAAATGTAAAAAGTATTTGTGATACAAACAGCCCAACCAGCCCATATTCAGATGGACATTTTTCTCTCTTGTAAGAGCTGAGTAGAGAAAGCAATTTACAAAATATGCTTTACAGCTGGTCTTTGCAGTTCAAGTAGCCAAAGTGAAATAGAGTTCTGAAAAGCATCTCTCTCATTGTAGTTTAGAAAATAACTATGCAATGAAATCTGAAAACCTTGCAGCTTTGCCCAGGATCTTAGCTTTTAAAAAGCTTTTTAATTTATCTAGCTTTTTAAGCTTGTTTCAATGTGCCTGGTTATGCCAAGGTAATCAAGAAAATACAAACAACATGAGAAGCTTCTGTTATCAAGTCTGACTACAAGGCTGATTCAGGAGAGACATCTCCCAGTCTTCCTACTGTGAACACCAATAACATATCAAATGATCACCAGAAATAGATCTCCTGATCAAGGTTTGTTTACAGAATAAAAGCATTTGATGCACCCCACATAACCCCATTAATTTCCATGCAGTATCTTGTATAACTAATAAAATCATCCTTCAGGTTTTCACATCTGTTCTGCACATTGATTCTGACTTCCTCAGCACTCACCCATTTATTGCAGCGTCTCCTCAAAACTTTAATACACTATTAAATACATAACATCATTCACAACTGTATTTTTAGCCATTACAAAGTGAAACAAGCTAGAAGCTACTAAACCCAGGCAGTTCATCAAGTTGTGAAAACAGCATCTCTCCCTGTGCTCTCAGATGAACCAGGGACAGAGGAAGAAAGGCAGCACACTAGCAGCTCTCACTACCACTGCCACTCTCCTTCTTTCCTTCCTCTTCTCTCCAGAAGTTCCCTATGCCTGGCTGCTACACCAAGAACATGACACACCATTTGAGATAACAAAGAGACAAGACTGGCCAAAACCCACAGGCTAGAGCAAGGTGTTATGTGAGTGTCTTGAGAGCCTCCTCACCCTTTATGCAGAGGCAGGGTGAACCCCACCTGAAGGGGAGGGCAGGTGCCATGCCAGCCCCATAAACAGGACTGCCCGGCCTCTGGGCTGCAGAGAGGCAACTGTCTGAACAGGCTGCTGCGGGCAGGATGGTATGTACGAGCCCGGGGGAGCTGACTCACACCAAGGTTTCTCTGCAGGTTGAATAAAGGAGTGGAAGACAAGAGGAGAACCTTAGTTGCACTGTCTGGGTTTTGGGGGGAGAAGCGTGGGATGTGACATGGGGTCTGGAGGAGGTATTAAGCTGGATAATCTGCTGACAACCCTTCCGGGGTCCCCGTGGGAGTTCCAGTGGGAATGACTTTCCTCAGGCTGCAACTACTTGAAGAAAAATGTTTTGAAGACAGAGTTGGTCGACTTGAGTCATCCTACGTTCTACAGGCAGAGCTAACCCCACCCATGTTTTTTTAGTTTAGCCTAGTTTGAAATTCCAGAGCTGTAGCTACTGTACAGAGACCCCTCCTAACAGGCCATCAGTTGGCCCCTGAACTCCTCAGGTAGAGTTGAGAAGAGTATCAGCCTGTAAACTCATGTCAAACCTGTCTTTGCAATCAAAGTCTGAAGTAACAAAACACAAAATGTTGTTAACATTTGAGAATTAAAGGTCACATGCCTCCAGCCAAGCTTTGTAAGATTTCCTTTCTTGAGTAACAGCTGCTCTGTCACTGTCCTACAGCCAGCTTGGCTTAAAGACAATCACAGGACAAAAATTAAGGAAATAATCTCTTGCAGCAGGTTGGTACTGGCAACACGCAACTACTATTGCAAATATGGTCTTTCACTTTCCTCCATTTTTACTGCGCTATCTGCTCTAGCTGAGAGTTGAGCATGTGCAATCTCAGCCAGTCTAGTTTTCAAAAGACACTGGTATCTTGTTTCTGTATGGCTGAATATCAGCCATCAGTAGCACAGAATCTCAAAGCAACTTCGAGTAATTTCACAGATGTACTCCATATGAGTAAAAAGATTCCTGCCACATCCAACCCGACAGTGCAAGAAACTTCACCCAAAATGCTATTTCCACCCAGCCATCCCAAGTTCCATGCTTAATAGAATTAAGGACAGCTGACAGATCTAATTAAGTTGTCATGGGCATCTTATCCTCATCTTTTACTATGTCAAAGGAAACTACCACTTTGTATTATGGTAGTATGGACAGAACGTAATATAAAGTCAGCAAACACATTAGTCCGTGCATGGAGAAACAGTCCCTCCCCCCAGAGCGACTAATTGTAAGATCCTGTTCTTTTTACTGCTCCTCAATCACAGTGCAAGAAATAAGGCTATTTGAACATGAATATAAGCTTCATGTGTTTATGCATTGCTGTGCAGGTTATTTATACATTATGCAGCTCAAAATCTAGCCAAGGTTATTTAAGCTCATGCTCCTTTGAGGTTAGCTGTAAGGGAATTAAAGTTGTTTTGTCATTTAAATTCTTCTCTGCAATAACTATTATATATGCACCTGTCAGAATAACTGGCCTCATTAAGGGAAACTTAGTCCAGCTGGGACAGCATACATGTGGCCTCCTGCCTTTGGGCCAGGCAAGGGGCCTGTGACACCAAAGGAAGAGGAAGGCTGCAAAGTGCTACTAAGCAGAAATACTGAACGGAGACAGTGGCTAAAAGGCTTGCACAGGGATTCTGGAGGGAGAATGATGAAAGCTGAATGAGCTGTGAGGAATTTTGGAAGAAAAAAGTAGCTGAGACACAGGCACTTCCCCCTCGTCCCTTCTAAAAGCACCAAAGGTCATAAGGAGGTGAAGAAACCAGGTACCTTTGTATTAATCCTTGAGCAAAACGAAACCCTTCAATACAGACACTCTAGTACCTTACATGGCTTTGACAAAGACTGCTCATAATTTAATTGAAAATAAATATTGTCTAATGAATATGAGATCAAATGTGACCTGAGGCTGGTTATTTGTCATTGTGGTATGTAGATAAAACAGTGCAGGACTGTGCTTGACCAGAAAGGAGCAACAAGAGCAAGTCTGGCAGCATTTTAGTCTACCTTAAAGTTGTAAGCCATCCCGCACAAATATTATGTCTTTCTATTTTACCAGATGGCTGCTATCATAAAAGGAGTTTTTGGTCCCTGTCACAACGTTTCATCACTGTGTACAAAATACAGCAAATATTTGCATCTTTTAGCATCAGTTACAGAGAATTTGCCATCGTCTCTGGTGTGTACAGTAACATTGTATGGTAACACGATTGGACTGATGAATATTGCTTTATGCCTGAGAAGACCTACCAGCAATTTTTCTATATCATATTCCATTCAGATTACAAGGTAGGCTCTTGCACTCAGACAGCATCTGCTCTTCCCCTTTATGTCATTCTGAGACACATGTATTTTATTTGGTTCATCTTGCCTTGAACTGGAAAAGAGGATTCATTAGGATCACAGCAATTAAGCTGGGTGTGACACAAGCAGATGTCTACACAGCACCGAAGTCTAGGCTACCTTGACCAGGTGAAGAGGTTTTGGCGCACTGTGAACAGTATTACCTGCTGACCAAACACTGCCACTCTGCTACAGCCACGCATGCCCTGGGAAGAAAGGGTTGCACTTCTCTGGGTGAAAGTAGTTTCCCATTGCAAAAAAACATTCCTGAGTTAGCAATGTGGATACTAATCCTAAAACTAAATTAAAATGTGTATCCACATTATTGCAAGTCTGAAGTTTATTTTCTTCCTGTGTACAGAATTGTAGGCCAATAATGTGAACCAGATAGCATCACGCCCACTGCTACAGCTCTGCAAAAGTAGGTGGTGTTGGTGATAATGGATGGCAGAATCACACTAAACATTGTAATCGTGCTCCCAGAATTGCAGTACCTGAGAAGTGCAGTTAACACCAAGAATATCTTGTCAAGAAGATGCCAGCAAATTTAACAAGTATGGAACTTCAAAACTTTACTTTTTCAAAAGCAGAGTACTGAATCACCACAGAACCACTGGTAGGGCATATTCTATAACTCCCAGAATGTTTTGTTAAACAGGTAAATATTAAAGTGTTGAACTAACAGCTGCTATAACACTGATATGCCCAATATGAGCCTAGTTTCTGGCATTAAGAATACATCACTCATCTGGTACATTACAGCTACTAAGCACTGACTGGAATTCACCTGTTTATGCATACTACTGCCACATCAAACTCAATTATCAGCTTGCATTTAAATAATTAAAAGCTTGTGTTTAAACTTTCTAGTTGCCAAAATGAACAGAAATCTTAAGCATTCCCCACTAAGATCAAATTAAAACAGCCTACAACACTCAACAGAAGTCTTCCCAGTATTCCTTATCACTTTAGTTTCTAAACCTTGCAGCTGATGCTCACATCTAAAAGGACAGAAAGCAGCAAGTTTAGAAATAAAGACATAAAAGTAATTCCTTCTGTATCATTACATTCTCCTAGGAGGAAGCCCAGGGAACTGGGAAGCTCCTCAGCTTGCTGCAGAGTTAACTAACCCGGTTGATGAAAACTCCTCACTTATTCATGAGCCTGCAGATACGTGAATCTGCATATGTCAAATTCTGGAAAAGATCCTTGCAAGATTGTTCATCCTTCCTAAATATCACCTGTCACCACAAACAAACACACACTGCTTTTTACTGTTACCAATGGGCAGGGTTACTACCATGCCTACAGGTGTGATTTGAGTCACTCCTCATTTGAACTTGCTGCACTGGAATACAGAAGCAAACACTGCTGCACTGTAGAGGCAGGCCAGAGATGACAACAAACACCACATACTCGGAGCGTGTGCTAATACAGTACATGCTCAGGTTTCCCTGAAGACCAAGTTTTTTAGGATTTAGGGATTTTCTACTATATAGTCCTGCCATGGTAGCTCAGCAATACTGGGTGTTCTGTCAAGCACTGTCCTAAGAAGCCCAGACTAGAACCTCTTGACACAAATTAAGCATTAATATTGTTTCTTGAGGAACTATCTTAAAGACAAAGAAGTTCAATGTCTGCTTCTAAGTCCTCCTGTAAAGCAAGGACTTTATCTAATAGGAAATGAAACAAAACCCCTCTCTGCCTATCAACCCTTTTCACCTGTTCTCAGTTCTGCACACAGAAAAAGCAATTCAGGCAAGTCTGAGGCATGCAAATATTCTCTATGCTTGTCATCTCCCTGCTTACCTCTTTAATGTTCAGGCTTGGATAGACACTTGCTCTGTATTCCCTTCGAAATGTTTATAGTCTTTGGAATTAAAACACTGAAACCAAGTTTAAGGCCTAAACAAAGAACACCAACTTCTCTCCCAGTGCCCACTGGCTTCTTGTTGAAAAGTTATTTCATAATACTATTCTTGTGTCTACTCTTGTTCCTACTTAGGCCCTCCTGAGGGGACTATATCATGCTCTTTTCCTAAGGTTAAATGCTAAAATGACATATTTTGTTAGATTGCTATTTAAAATTGTTTTGTCTGAAAATCAGTAGAAATAGATATTATTGTAACAACGAAAGATGTTGTGACAGCAGGAAAATATAAGAAGAAATTCAATGCATCTGTCCACCTTACAGTTCAGAGAACTAAACAGGCAACTGTACATCATCTGCAACTGCACAAAGAAAAGCTGTTTTACAGTCAAGTATTTAAGTAAACAGACATTATTATTGATCTAGCATATTAAATACAGGAAACGGAAAGGTAGAAGTTGCACCCAGAGGTATCATAATTATTTTTTATATCAGATGTGGTGCTCAAACCCTTAGCTGCACTGTGCAGCCTTCACTCACAAGCGCTGAAGAGGCCCCGGGTGGCTATTCCCACAACCTGCCCACAGAGAAGAACAGAAACTTCTTGCCCAGTACTGCCAGCCCTTGGTTAGGCACCAGAGTGGGCACACACCTCTGCTTTGCAGTTCCTGTATTACATTATAACATTCAATTATACCATAGCAGAAGTAGAATATTCTAAATATGCAATGTGGCCTAATTCCTATGAAACAGTAATTCTGATATTTTATAACCCATGAAGCAGTACATAACAGCTACAGTAATGCCTCCTTCAGGAGTAAGAATGGAAGAGAGCAAGAATTATTCCTAGGCAATAAATGAAGCTCTTTGACAACTGACTTACGTGTTAGTACAACACCAGCAGAAACAAGTTAATTTGCTGCTCAGTGAGCCTCGGAAGAGGGTGAGCTTTGGCCCTGCAGAAACAAGGCAAGTTCCCAGCATTGAGGAATTGAGTGTTGGACCCAGCCATTTCAACTCAGAGCCATTTTTGTGCCATCCCTCTCAAAAGTTAACTAAACTCCACAGAAGTCGAGACGTAGCTCCCAGCTTTAGGCTTCAAACCACATTCTTGCACAAGCACCAGAGTGTGGCGAGGGCCAGCTGCTCTCCAAGGGCTCGAAACCGGCAGGGTCCATGGCTGGGCACATAGCTGTGGCTGAGCTGGAGAAGCACACCTCCAACTGATCTCAAACCAGGAGCAAAGACCCTGAGCTGGGCCCTGGGGCCACGGTGGAATGCGAGGAATCCCCCAGGTGAGGCTCCTCAGGGCACTGAAGGGCTGTTAGGAGCCTGACAGAGACCTACCTACCTACCTCCCATCCTGCAAAGCATCAGCTGTGATGGAACCCTCCCACGCCCAGGGAGAAGGTGTGTGGTGTTTCTGAAATCCCTAGTTCTGTTTCCGTCCTTCATATTTTGGCATCCTAAAGTGAACAAACACCAAACTGACTAGTAATTCAGTACTAGGACTCGGTCTAAAATTGTGTCTAAAATGACTTCTTAAGCTAATTGTGACGTTGTCTGAAGTGATTCCTTCTCCAAATCTCTTTGAGAGTTACAACCTTTCTGCCTTTGAGCTGTCTGAATTCATGAGTACACACCTAATTTTGTACATCTCCCGTCACAGCTACTCCCCTGTCCACAGCACACCAGGTACAGGTGCACCAGCAGCCATTTTAGGCACTTGCTTGGCTCAGAACCTGGCTCTTAGCCGGGCCCAGCCCAAGCACCCACTAATTGCCTAAGAGGAAAGTAGGTTGCGAACGAAAGCGTGACAGGCACCGTCACACAGGGTGATGAGAAGGAACTGTGGCAGCAGAGAAAGCACAAGGAAATAAACGCGGATAATTGGAATGATTTAATTTGCTAATGTTGCATAAGAGGCGTAATTAGTTCAGTAACAGTGAGAGAAGCAGAGGAATCAGACTAGTAATCACAAATAATTACATGCCAATTACACATAGTAAGGGGTTTTTGTTTTTATTGAATGGTCAGAATTTGGGAGCTAGACCAAATAACAGACCTCACATTCTCTGTTTCATTCACTTTCTCTTTCCTACAGCAGCAAAGCCTCTTTACCTTTTCTCTGGTAAAAAAAGAAAAAAACAACAAAAAACAAGATGTGATGTGCATCCAAATTGGACAATGTTCTTATCAGGAGAGATGGACTTCTAGAGTCTTTCCAAAGCTCCCTTTCTGTAGCCAAAATCTTTGTCTTGTCCACACTGTCAATACCATCTGCCAGCAGCCTCCTCAGCTCTTAAGCCATCTGCCAGCCATTGACCTAGAGCTTTGCCTGCTCTCACTGCCATGCCTGCCTAAGCTTCTGCATTTCCAGATCTCTCACTATCCTCCTACCCCACTCTCACACATCCTCCCAGAAGAACTGATCCAGACAAATATTACTAAGCCAACAAGAATGGAAGGAGTTGAATACTGATTGTCTCTCCTGTGTAAAACCCCCTCTTTTTATTTTTTCCTGGTTATTTCCTAGGTAGAATAAAATATGGACTATTTGCTTTGAGTGGTTCTGCAATAACAAATTAATGCAGTACTAGAATAATTCACTATTCAACACAAAGCATGAATGGGTTGATTTAAATAGATTCCTTCTTCTTAATTACAAAACTGAAATAAAAATCAAGAAAATGGAGACCTATATTTTATTACTATACTGCTTGACACTGGTCACAGATTTGACCTCATATCTGACAGTCTTTAGTAGAGTGAAACTATAATCACCTTGGATTCTAAGTTGGACACTTTTACTTTAGTTTACTGCCATTAGATAAAGTTATTATAATAAACTAAGAAAATACTGTATATACAGTAGTACAATGCCTCTGCCACCACCACTGGAGTTCAGAATGCATATCTACTGAGGTAAAATTTTGTCCGTATCTGAAATTATGTATTTAGAAATATGTTCACAGTTTTTGTGTCTTTCAAGTTTGCACAGAAGAGAAAGGTGTTTGTGACAGCCTCCACTGATTCCCACACATCCACAAGAGCATTTAATGACATTCATTATATTTTGCTCCAATGGAAAAAGGGCAATCTTTCAATTGCAGATAATACACTACTACTATGAAAGTCAGTACCTGGAAATCCAGATCATGATTATTTTTTCCTAATGTAAGAAAGTACCAAGTACTCCTTTTCTCAGAAATCTTTTACAGTATAAACCACAGCCAACTCCAGCAGATAACATCACCATTCCTGCAGAAACCAGTTCATTAGATCAGTTCAGAAGCAGCCCTTCTAATCCTAGCTTTCCTTGCCCTGTAGTTATCTTGCAACTAACTTCTAAGCAAGGTTTTAACATTTTACAATGTATGTTGTTCTTGCCCTTTAATGAGAGACAGTTTTAGGCAGCATTTAGGTTCTTTTCATCATTGTTTGTAGCACATCAATTCTTGTAGGTTTTGAACAAAGATGTTACAGTCGTTTTTCTTAGGAGCAGGGACAAGCATAAGAATAACATGGCACAACTGAAAAAAAAACCCTGTTTTGCTAGCAGAAATATTAGAAAATTATTTAGTCCCCGATCACTAGCATGCACAAATATATTATCTACTCACAAACACATAAAGGAGCATGTTGCTGGTGTAACCTCATGTGGGTACACATCCCTGAATCTTTGGTAAAATTATTTGGGCTGGTATAATATATGATCTAGTTCTTTTGTGCGTTTACCTCGTTTGTGTAACTTTCTGAGAATATGCTTGTTATACGTTTCCTTGTAGAGCTGCACAGACGAAGCTGTTTTGTTGACAGGGGATGGGGGCAGAGGAATATGGCTGCTTCTTGAACTAGGTAACAAAGCCGAGACGCGGCCCATGCCTACTGTGTGGCATCGTGGTGGGGGGGTGGCAGCTGACTCTCTCCTGCACGGTGCAGCAGCTTCAGTCCTGTCCTGGAAACTCACGACACAGTTAACTGGGTCTGGGTTGTGCACTCAAGGCGCTGCAGAGGTGCTGCAGTGCTGTGCAGAGCCATCTCAGGGGAAACAGAAGCTTTTCTGCCCCTTCTAAATTTGACAGCACACTTGCGCATTGCAGAGATACCACGAGGTCTTTCCGGCATTTGAGGAGCCTGAAGACTACCTCCTTTCTCCTGCAAAAGATGCCTGATTTTGGATATTTCAGATGCATATGAACAGGTAATAACTCTAGGGAATGTGATGTAAGGTTATGGGGGTAACACACAACCTCAGGTGCCCCATGCCCATTTGCTAGCCTCCCAGTCCCACGTCCCCGTGCACTTAGGGCACCAGGAAGCACTCCCCTTGTGTGTTCCCATCTCAAGAAGCCATTTTCCCTGTATCTCTTTCAACTCTCTACAAAGGCACATCCATGCTGCATGTCCACAAAATATCTCTAACCATTTCCTCACCAAGCCTCCCCTCCCCAGCAGAGCTATACAACACCCCTCTGAGCTGCCCGATCCACAGCGACGCTACATCAGTTAACTGTTGCCTTAGCTAAAGGTTCACTTTCCTCATTTTATTAAGTGAAATGGAGGAAATTAGTTTCACTGGGGCTTTATTCGAGCTTTTTTTGAACTTATATGTGTAAGTTTCTTGGAATATGCTTACTTACAAAAATGGTTCCTATTTCTACCCCACATTCCCCCTTCAGATATAAAAATGTTCCATGTTGAATCCTTTCCCAGTATTTCCTCTGGGGAGGTGCTGACATGTCAGCCTGGTAAGCTTTATGCCATTCTGTTTGCAAAGCTGTTGTGATGCTTGTAATTTTTTTCTTATGTATTTTCCTTTACAGATTGCTTGCTGCTTCTCCCTCTGTCTGATACAAGGGAATACTTGCCTAGGACCTGAGAATTACCTGGGAGAACCAAGAAAGCAGAGTTAGAGGGACAGAAACCTCGTTTACAACACTGAAGAGAAAGAAAGTCCCTTGGCCCTTCCCTGCTCTGAGCAGGAGCTCTGGTTCAGTTGGTCTGTGTGCTGTTTCAGCCTCTGGGAAGTGTACGAATGAATCATGACCCTGAGTTCAACAGATTTTTATCCCATACCTCTCCCCTTTGTCCTGTGGCAAGTCACAAGCATCTCCTCCATTTGCAGTGAAACTTGTGATCCTTCTGCAGAGAGCATGTTGCTTTTATTTCCCTAAGGATCACAACTATGGCCTTTATGTTGCTTTTGGGTGCATGAAATGCTTCAGGCATTCGACCCCAAGTCAGCTCAGATAATGGAACTCAGATATTGAAAAGGAATGAAAAACCCAAATTGTGCAAATCCACTGCACCGAGTAATTCACAATTCCTACTTGTGTAGCCCCATTGGCAGTTGCAGTTTTCCTGTGTGTAGGGGAGAAGGAACGGATTTAATTAGAGGAGGCTTCCATTCTAAAACTATCTATGTTTGTAGAAGGCAGGCAGCATGATCTAATGCATGAGGAACTGCAGGGGGACTGGGGAGATCTTATGTACCTCAGTTTCCCATCTGTAAAATAATCATAATGTTTTACTAAAAAAGTTAATGTTGACCTGATTTATCTGCTGCTAAGGGAGTTATACAACAAGTAGGTACTTACATATTTGGTTGTTCCCTAAATGGAACCAAAACAAGTGACATTTCATACCATTTAATAACCGGGTTTGGGTGCCCCAGAAATTTGTTTTAATCCTGAAAACTACTTGAAAGGCTCTTCTCCTGTCCTAAAATATCAGCATATACAAGTTTTCCCCATATCTTAATGTAATACGGACAATTTATTTACTACTTCATGATAAAGATTAAGGGAAATAATCTATAAAGTTTGTCAGAGCCTTTTGTTCTATCTGCTCAATAGAGAGATGACTTTTTCACCTGGATGCCCCTTGTAGGACAAGGCCCCACTGCATGTGTGCACAGCAGGTTTCCCAGTGGGGAACTATTTCTTCTGTGGACAAATACAAACAGTGACTCTAGAGCACATCAGTGCTCTGAAGGTGGCAGTGGAAGAATCTGCCTAGGGACTGCCCTTTGCCCACCACAACTTTCTCTCTATCATTCAACGTACTGTTCAGGATTCAGTGTACATACAGAGAAGGGAATCTGTGTCTTCATGAATGAGGGAGTTTGAGGACTTTTTTAATAGGCTATTAAAGCTTGCAATTTGAGACACAAAAGTCTACAGGTTATTAAACTTTACATTAGTCTTGCAAAAAGTACCACTCACACAGGCAAAAGATTTTTCAAAGTATATTACAACAGCCATTTCTACCTACCATTATCTGTGGATCAACATATTAGCTCTTAACACATGTTTTCCAAAATTGCTTTGGAAGCCTTTACTTCCATCCTTGTTTCACTGGGTCTTTGAACATGGAAAAATACAGTGCCTTTGTGCCGAACTCCCCACGATTTCCAAAAAAGTCCAAAAATACTCCTCAAAACACTTCAGAGTACAGGGGTAACTAAAATAAGATACAGAGCTGGTGTAATCTGAAGTGGTTGCCAATTAGTTTCAGAGAAACTGTTTGAGTCACTTCACAAAGTTTTCCCTGCTTGGTGAGAGATTTTGCTTTAATGCTAAGGACTGCAAGATCTCATGAAGCAAGGCTTCACCGCTAACTCCAGCTTTGGCCACGTAAGGGGCACAGACACTGAATTTCAACAGAAGCCTTTAGCTCCACAGTCAGTGTTTCTTCCTTAAGAAGCAGAAGCAGTCTCCTTCCAACATTCACTTAGCTAACATCTACCTGAAGCTTTACAAGAAAGACAGATATATCAGGCTTTAGAGTGATGTATGTCACACATTTCTCTCAGATGCAACAAAGGAAGCATTTATAGAGCACTTGAGCTCAGAGAAAGAAGTTGCAATCAGAACATCTAGTGTTAAATCCTAGAGTTAAGCAAATACTCTCCAGGAAATCTGATGCAAACCATGTGATACAGAAGTGTGAGTAAGTGAGAGGAATATCTTTCTTTTAGCCAAAATGCAATCAAAATTATAAAAGTGAGAAATGGTCAAACCATTTCTGATTCTGTCTACTTGGGACCAGAAGCAGCAGAAAGCTAAGTGACGCATGCGAAGGGCGGCTCAGTGGCAGACCCCGCAGACATGCTCCCAGATCAGGTGCTGGAACAGGCAGGCTGGGTTTATTGAGCACACAGAAGCTTGCAGAGGAAAAGCACCGAGAGAAAATAATACTAACTTGAGGCCAAATTTGAAGATTTGATTCAGGTGAGAATAGATTCCCTCCTCAGAAAAAAAAAGAGACAAAAGAAGTGCCTTTCTGTAGTTTAACTCTTTTTGCTTGATAAGTCTTTTTTTTTTTTTTCTGAGAAACAAGTCTACGTGGTAGCTGTCTAAACAAAGAAGTTGGAACTAAGAAAATTATGTGGTGGTACTGGCTCCTTTTGGCAAAATAACCACAAGCTGGTCGCTATTTCTATCCATTTCTTCATTCTTAAAACAAATTTATTACTATTTTTAGGGAATAAAAAGGTAGGATATGAATTATGAAATGCTAATAACAGAAATTCCCTGCTCAATATATTTACTTTGATTTCCAGTTCTTAGGTAAATCATAGGTTTTACTTTCGTGACACAATAGCTGGTTAGCACTTTCAGTGCAACTCTTCATGAAAATCCAAGTTACTTCCCACATGTACTTATATATGAATCCAAAATTCTCCTGCAAATATTCTTCCTAGTAAAACTTGCTCACCAGCATGTTCACATAAAGATAATATGAGCTGTGTGAGTATTGTGATAAATTCATTTCAATATCTGAATTGGGATCTAAAATAGATAAAAAGGGCTAACCAAATTTATTACATCCACTGTGAACAAAGTCGTTTGAGGGAATAACACCTTTATGTTTATTCAAACATAACTAAACCCATTATTCTTCAAATCTCAACAAAATCTTAAGAATAGTTCTCTGCTCCATGGGGTACCATGCACAGAAGTTTTCATTTTAACTCTGACTAAAAGCAGGAGTGGTATTTGACAGAAATCACCTGGTAGGGCCACAGTTACCATGACAAAGTTGAACTGGGCATGGAGAGATTTTATCATCTAACAAATGTTCACATTTAACATTTAACAAATAGTCTATCAAGACCTCTGCAGGCCCCAAATTGACCTGTTAAAACAGGATGTTAACAGATACCATTTCTTGTATCTTTTCACCCTCCTCTGCTTTTCCTCCAGCTGTTTCAGACAAGCTCCTGTGATTGCAGTCTTCTATCCAAAGCCAAATCCTACCCTTGCAAGGTTAAACTAAAAAAGCAGGCTAAACAAAACAGGCTTCCAGCTCTTTCCCTAGGCTTTTTGTGTTCCTTCCACCTTCCTGCTAAGGTCTCACTTTTAGTATGTGAACAGTATCCTCTTCTCCAACTGGGAGTCTCTCCTGGCCCTTTGATTGTCTACTTTTCTCTTCTGTTTTACTCTTTCCCTGGCAGTTTCATTAAACAGCTTCCATATAGATGTAACTTCTCCCTGGAGAGTAATATGGAGCAATTCCCACCATGATCCTCCCTTTTCATCTTTCTCCTTTAGCTGTATTATGACATTTTGCCCTACAACTCCCACCCACTTCCAGCATCTAACTTTGATTCCTTTCCAATCACCAGGGCCACCTTAAAAAATATCCACTGTCAAATTGCTTTACTTTAAAGGCAGGTCAAAGCTAATAAAACTAACCGTCCTTTCAAGTGTCTAAAAACTTGATGCTTTCAGCACAGTGAGAATAATTCAGATCTTTAGCTTTAAAGCAATATTATTTCTCAAAAGATGGCAACTGTAAAATGTATGTCTACACGGCCAAAAGAAGTAGTGGGAGTGATTAAAGTCTTAATCAGCATCCAGCTAAATATTCCTCTAACTTCTCTCCAAAGAAGTAGCATGCAAAAAACACAAAGCAGCTTCTTCAATAGCTTTCAAAAATAGAAGAGGAAAAAAGATTTTCCCTGAGGAAAGGGAGGAAGCTTCTAGAAGTCAGTGCATCCACAAAGGGCAATAAGTGAAGAAGGTTTTGCAAGAACAACAAACAGCTAAAAATCTAAGAGCATTTGAAAGGGAAAGACTTTTGATATGTTTGTTGCCCATGTCTCCACCCATTGCATAATCTCTAATCATTAATATAATGAAAATCTCTGCTGTTTCAAAGAGCTGACTGCTCAAGTTGGCCAAAAGCGAGAAGTCGATAAGAGCAGACGGTACAAACTGTATATGCCCTAGGAAAGACAGATTACCAAAAATTTATGATATGGTAATTCTGTTTTTCTGAGTCACAGCAATGAATCTACATTTTTAGATCGAGCACTCATTGTATGTCTTATGCTCAAAATATGTCAGGTTGGAACACTCAAAATATATAAATTAAAAGCCGTGAAGTGACATTGCTGATTTAAGAACCTGAGGGCCAAAACTGTGTTGTCATAAAAAAAAAGACCACCACTACTTACTACCTTCAAATGTGAAACTGAGATAGATAGATAGATAGATAGATAGATAGATAGATAGATAGATAGATAGATAGATAGATAGATAGATAGATAAATATAGATAGTCATTTAACATAAACTTTCCTTGAATCAGCTGTAATAACTGAAGTAATATACAAATGGATTTAAGAATGTACATGAAACAAAGCTGCAAGAAAGAAAAAGAGAACATTAGAAAAGTTGAGTAAAAGAAAACTTCCAAAAAAGATGACTGGTCATTGGGTCTAAATAGCACAGGGCATCAATAGTCTGACAGGGACAGCACAAGAATGAAGCTCAGAAGATGGGGTGTGTATTTTGGGCTTTGTTTGCTTCACTTCAGTGAGGTCATGTCGTGCTTAATGTTCATGTTCAATGCTTCATCTTCCTCACAGAGAAAATAAGCAATAAAGACACTGAAACTGTTACTGAAGTATTTAAAAATCTGCTAATGGGAGAGCTTAGCATTATGTCTTATTCACTATCTCCAACTCGTCCAGGAATGGATCTTCTGGTCAAAGAGGCAAGGAAAAAGTTAAAAAAAAAAATAAAAATCAGGGGTTGGACTAGATGATCTTTAAAGGTCCTTTCCAACCCAAACTGTTCTATGATTCTGTGACTTAACCAATCCACAAAGATGCAACATGTATCCACACACTAGTATGAAGCAGTGGAAGATAAAGGTAGGAATTTCTCCACAGGAGCTGTATCCCTGGTCCATTTTTCTAGGTCCCAGTACACAGTGGCTAGTTCCTCGGGCAAGTGCTCTTACAGTCACTGTAGTCAGCTGTGCAGAATTCTGTCTTGCTTTTTTTCCATGAACTATTACCTGAGGCCCCAAAGCATGAGATCGCTCATCTCTTTTTGTGGTATTTAATAGCCACAAATCTATTGGTAGGTTTATTATTGTTGTTATTGTTCTGCTGTGTCCTAAGAAGCTATACGCACCAGAAACTTGTTTAATGAAATTTTCTTTCTTGGCTTCCAGTGGACCATTAGCCACCACTCTAGCCAGACCGCTAAGATCATGCAGGGGCTTGTGGGGGATTGCTGTTCCTATTTATCCATGGCCAAAGTCCCAACAACTTCAATGGGAGGATCTGTCTCTTGGCAATAGAATTTTTATTTCTCTCATTAGCCTGCTAGTGAAAAAAGACTCCAAATGCGAATATACAGATACATCCAAAGCAGATGCTTCCAAGGCTCTCTATTAATCAAAAAATTCACTGCTATTTTTAAAAGATTCATCATTGTTTTCAGAGCCGAACAAATAATTCATAAGTAACTTATTCACTAAATTCAGCCTACTTTGGTTCAAAGATTATCAATGTGAAGATCATGATTTCCTCAAATGTATTCATCTTTGAATGCGATGAATATGTTAGCACATACTTTGCTCTGTGGATCCTGATAATCCAACTGTAAACTGTATTCTTTGCTGTGATTTGTCAAAGTAATCAGATGGCACTTAGTGCTTGATCAGTGAGTGTGAAGGTACTGCCAAACAACCAAGATCGTTTCCATATTTGTGTCCATAACACTGTAACACTCAATCTGATAAGTCAGAAGCTGGAACATGAAAAGTAAAAATGGCATCAAAATGGAAAACAAATTTATTTTGAAAATTATACACTTTACAGAGCTGTAAAGTGTATGGCTCAGAAGGAAAAGTTATATGCAAGATTCAGACACCTTTTCTGCTCTCAAAATTTAGCCTAGGTACATACTGAGGACAGTATGTTGTTTTTTACTCTACTACAACTGTAACACTACATATCTCCAATTTAGAAAGCTTAGAGGGGCGAAAGGGGTCTCCAACTGTATTTGTGGCTATGCAGATCTTTAGCCTAATTATGCTGTATTTCTACAACAAGGTTTAATACTTTTTCCAGATCTAGTCTTTTATTAATCAAACATGTTTTAATTCAGGTGTTACATCTCCTGTGAAGAAGCTATGATCCACAGATCAAAGAACTATTTTTATAGCTCTTAAAGAAAGGCTATAGTAATATCAGTGTAAAATCCCTAACAAAAACTATAGTCATAGAACTACCCCTTTTATTATATACTTGTAAGTCTTTAAATAGAAAAAAAGAACAGATGCCAAAGCAGAGCCATATGTTTTAATTGTAGCTGTGTACAAGTATGATTTTATTTTTTCTGACAGAAAATCTATAACTTGAGTGGGAAGTTACTGAGTGGAATCCTCAATGCCATATTTCTGGCTAAAGAAGTAAACTCCCTATAGAACATGTCAAAGTCTGAGCTGAGAGATTGAGACATTTTGATAACAATTCAATACTTGTCTCAAAACATCCTATTGCTTTGAAGTAAATGGTGGGAGGAGACAAGCTATTAATATTGGATTTATTTAGCGGATTTTGTGTCTTACACTAAAAACAACCACTAGCTCCCCTTTAAATTGCTGGCGGGTAGCATGCATTTAAATAAATGTTTGGAATCCAAACTACCCTACTACTGCAATAGCCCAATATGCCTCTTGCTTATTATTTTAAAAAGTCCCATATATTCTGAATATAGATGATGGGAAAGAAAATGGTTAATCAGACCTCAAAGATGCCTGCAAATTCCAGTCCTGCCTGCAGAAATACATTTTTTCTGTAAATTCTTACTTCACTAGATCAACTTCAGAGATGTAATGAACACACTCATGACCACAGTGAACAAATATCACTCTGGTGTGATGGGCTTCAGCAACCTCCATGCTGCATTCTACATCTTTAAACTTAAATTCTGTGTCTTTAAACTTGAGCACTCCACATGCAATTTGTGCAGCCCAGTCCAGAGGTTGTTTTCTGGGAGTATATCAAACCCACAGTTAGCCAAAGGGAAAGGTCTGATGTAAGTTGATGGATGAAAAGGTTGTATGTATGTGTAGGTGGGGAGGAACAAGGAATCTTCTTCTGAACTTATATGAACTCAATTTACATACCCCAAACCAAAAGACTTAATTTAAAACTGAAAAGGGTGGAGAACTTCCTGAGTATCTGCCTGGAAATGTTACCCAAACACAGCCTTCTGCCTTTAGGTGTCTAGTTCAAATTCAGGTCACACCACAAAGAAGAGTTACATCCACATAAGAGCTGTTCAGCAGCTTCTGAGTTGCACGGATCAATCTAGTTTCTGCTGGGCAGTTGCTGAGAATGCAAAAAAAGCCACTCAGACCAATTGTCCTCCAGACTGGCAGCCCCACCAGAGATGCCATCAGTGGAATGGAGAAGAAGCATTAACTGTGCTTTTGCTAAGGTCTTCCTCAGGACAAGCTACAGCAGGTTTGTGCTACAGTGACAATGCTCTATTTGTTATGGAAACAGCCAGCAGGACTGATTTGCTTCTGCTCAGGCAGCTGCAAAACTGGACAGAGTTCCTCTGCTCTCAGCTCTGTGTGTGCACTTATGGGCTGGTGGATGTTTGGAGGCATTAGGAAGCAGATGGGCTTGGTACCACCTTCCATTTCTCTCGAGTTGACCCTGTGCTCATCTCACCACTGGGTTTTGTAGCCTGTCTTAGCCATGGGTCCATGATCTAGACCCAGGAGAGTCTTCTAGAAGTTGGAACATTGCAGGAAAACACTGATTGCATGTGAACAATAGCCACAAATTAAACACAGGAACGTTTTATTCAGAAAATTTTTTCAGAAGATTAAGGGTATGGACACACAAATGAGAAGGTAAAGCTTGATGCATAAACCAGGAGCAAATATCTCTGCGCCAGCTGTGTTTATCTGAAACTGTAAGAAATGAGCAGGCTGTACATTGAGAAGTCCATCTGACAGATTAACAAATTCAGCCTGGATTTGTCCAGAGTTAAAACTGTCACCAGTATGATGGTGCTAAATTGCTTTCAGGGGTTCATAGGTTTTTGAAACTGGGACAGCTTGATATGGAAAAGTAAATGCGTTAACCTGAAGCAAAGGTTTAGACTGAATTATTTTTGTGAAGTGTCATTTATGCAAAGATCCAATTGGAAAAAACAAACAAACAAACAAACAAACAAACAAAAAAACAAAACAAAAAAAAAAAAACAAAAAAACAAAAAAAACCCGAACAGAACAAAAGAAAACATCCCGCATGATTCAGTAACACTTCTGATGTAATACTGAGTTAAAAACAACCCACTTAAATCAAGACCTTGATGAAACCTATCAACATCCATATTATTGAAGACTAAGAGAATAATTCATTTTTTAAAAAGGAGAGTTTTTCCTATTTATTTATCAAAAAGCATCTACTCTAGTAGTGGTGTTGGAATTGTGTAAGCTCCATCAACTTCTCAACACGCTGCATCTGATCTCAGATACTCAGACAACATAACTAATGACAGGCTGCAAGTCAGAATTGTTGCCAAGGATGCAATCTGAAGAATTATGAAACATCCAGGAGGTTAGAGCTTACAGACAGCATAAATTTATGGTATAATATGTGAGCGAGATAAGCAAAGGGTATTGTAGTTGCAGGAAGATGAGCTGTTTATTTAAAGAAAGAAAATGGTGTTTTCTGCTTTTGCTGTTGATCATTCTTAAACTGTTCAAATTAATGTAATGACTAGAGGGTCTCTGACCTGGAAGAACAAGGGAAATTCTCTGTCAACATGAGTGATTACCTAAGCATACAGACAATAACAAGAGATATGCACACGCAGTTGAAGCTAGAAACCAGGTTTTATAAGCCTTGTACAACTGACAGCAACAATCAAAGGTTACTAAGCAGGGGAAAACAGTATCGAGGAAGCATTCAGCAGCTGCTATCTGCTATTACATAGTGCTCAGCAGGACACCTTGTCTTCAGGTGATTTCGAAACACTGATGGCAATTCTTTCTGGGCTAGTAGACTTTATCAGCAAGATTTGGAAAGGACAGCTACAGACATGGCACTGGGCATAGTAGCCTCAATGTTTCATGTTATGAGCCAGAAATAAAGTCGTGAAATTAAGTAATTCAGATTTGAGACCTGTACTAACGTGGCTGGAGGAAATGAGCATTCACTACCTGGCCAGGGCAACCCTGTCTTAGGTCACTGTATGTCCTGGGTTGAGTGAGTGGTGGGGTTTTTGGTAGCAGGGGAGGGGGCTACAGTGGTGGCTCCTGTGAGAAGCTTCTCAAAGCTCCCCCAGCTCCAAGTCAGACCCACCTCTGCACCAAGGGCGAGCCAGTCAGCTGTGCCTCTGTGATAATGTATTTAAGAAGGGACCTGGTGAGGAGGAGTTGCTGCAGCTGCGTGAACACCAAGGTCAGTGGAGGAACGGAGAAAGAAAGGAGGGGGGAGGTGTGCCAGAGCAGAGACCCCCCTGTATCCTGTGGTGAGATGGCAGGGCGGCCCCCTCTGCCACCCATGGAGATCCCACGGTGGAGCAGACATTGATTTATGGCCTGTGAGGGGCCTCGCATGAACAATGAGGGTGGCTGTGCCCAAAGCCAGCCAGGACCCTGTGGGAAGAAGCAGCCCCTGCTGTCATAGTTTGGCCCTGGAAGGATTGCAGCATGAGGGGGTGTCCCATGCTGGAGCACCTAGGGAAACACTTGGGCTGTGGGAGGGACTCACGTTGGAAAAAAGTTGTGGAGAGCTATCTTCTGTGAGAGGGACCCATGCTGGAACAGGGGGAGGAAGTTCCAGAATTTCCCCCTCTGAAGATGGAATAAGCAGCAGGACTGACTGCACCCCCCATTCCCTGCCCCCTGCGCTGCTGAGGGAGGAGGTAGAGATATCGGGAGCAGAGCTGAGCCCGGGGAGAAGGGAGGGGTGGGGGGAAGGTGTTCTCAAGATGTGGCAGTGCTTCTCACTGTCCTACTCTGTCTGTTAAGTGGTGTTGTTGTTAATGCCTGCAATAAATTTATGTTCTTTTTTCCTTCTCCTAATGAGTCTGCCTTGTGCCTGTGATGGTAATGGGTGATTTATCCCTCCCTGTTCTATCTCAAATCCCAAGCCTTCACTTATTTTCTCCTGCTCAGCGCTGGGGGAGAAGGGGGAAGTGAGCGGCTGTGTGGTGCTCAGTTGCCCTCTGAGCTCAAACCATGACACTGTAACATATCAACTCCCCGGAACGAGTATCTGAGATCTTTTCACTAGAACAAGAAGTGCATTTTGGAAAAGGAAATATTGAAATTGCTGCTTATTCAGATCCAGAACAGAGATAAAATCAAGCAGATATCCAGCTGGCTATTGCACATTACTGAGAATTTTTCTATTTAAACTTCTGTGCTTTCTCTGTTTCAATACAGGTTTTAAGTGTTAGTGACAAAGGTACAATATCTATGGCAGGGTGCCCTTTTCTTGAAACTGCACATTGCCTATGAAGATGAAAGTCATCCAGACCCTCACATGTTCCAAGTCTGCAGTATCACAGCAATCCATCTCACTGTGGTGTCAGGCTGTATCCTCTTAAGTGAAATGTGATGAGGAGCACTTTGGGAAGCAAAAGTTAGAGGAAGAGAGGGAATCAACCGTTTGTTTCACTGTTTTGTCCCTCTTGCAAGCCCAGAGCTGAGGACTGTGGGTGGCAGGAGGAAGTGCGGGGTCCTGTTGCAAACCAGAGGCTGTCTGAAGCACCCCTCTTGCTCAGAAACCGCAACAGTTTGGCTGTGGCCAGCCCTGCTGCGTTGCGGTGCCCTTTCTTCCCTCCCCTGCTGCAGCACAGAGGCAGGCACTGCCCTGTCCTCAGGGCGGTTTGCTCTGTAACACAATGACACTGGAGCATGGCAAGTGTGACCCCATCATCTTTCACACAGTGATAGAATCATTTCAGTTGGAAATGACCTCTAAGATCATCAAGTCCAACTGTAAACCCAGCACTGCCAAGCCCACCACTAAACCATGTCCCTAAGTGCCACGTGTCCACAGCTTTTCAATACCTTCAGGGACGGTGACTCAACTGCTTCCCTGGGCAGCCTGTTCCTGTGCCTGTTCCAATGATAGTGATGGCTAGACCAAAACCACAAACTGAGGAAACTGTTGCCCTCTGGGCTGGGTTGCAAGAGCACTTGGGGAATTAAGAGTTCACACTGTGCTTCAGTAGCACCTAGCTCAGTAGGACAGGAGACACCACGTGGTGTCAGACAGGTGGCAAAGGACAGAGACCACCAGACCAGTCCTACACAGTTTGCTGCTGCTTCCTTTGCTGTGGACACCTCTAGCCACAGCTGGGCTACAGCCTTTGCTCTAACGGCAGCTCCTCACCCGGCTGTCAGTGCTGGAGAGACTGAGGGAGCAGGATGACAGCAAGCTTCACAATTATGTTCTCTCCGTGAAAGACACCTGCTGCAATTCCTTTGTCACAGTATGGCTGTGATGTGAAAAGGAAATTGGGTTTTATTAAAACATTGAATTTTATGAAAACACCCCCTCCCCCTGCTATCAAATGCATTTCTACAAACAGAAAATCTAACTGTGCAATAGTTTTTTTTTTTTTTTTCTTTTTCTGGATCTGAATAGTACAGAGGAGACTGTGATATAAATGGAAACATAACAATCATATAACAGACAAAGCAGTGCTAGGCTGTATCACTAGATCACTATGGTCTCCTTCATGAAAAGGAAAAGACTGGTTGACTATAAAAGAAATTATTAAATAGCTGTAGTTTACTTATAAAGCCTTTAAAGCACGGATGGCCATTATCCAGGGGATATTGATGCGGAGACATAGCACGGGTTATGCACTATTAAAAAAGAATAATAAGACAAGGACCACATCTGACACTGTCGAGCAAGAAATATTTGCTCTTTCAGGGGGTGACCAGACCAAGACTCTAGTTCTGTTCTCAGGGCTGATATCATTATCTAAAGGACCTGTACCTTCAGCATTATGCACCCTTTGCTGCTTTATTCTAGACAAAGTAGCTGGACATTCTTTTTTTCATCTTAAGAGATGGTCTTTAATTTTTGTTCAGAAGTTGTTTTTAAGTAGTTTTAGGAATCTGCTTGTTATGCTTCTGTAAAGACATCAAAGCATGGGCGACACGTGCAGTGACGCATCTTCCCTCACTGACACACAAAGCTCAGTGTGATTAGGCGGAGGTTACATGAGCATCCAAGAGGTCAGATTCTCACTGTAACTATACAATTTGAAATTAAAAAACAGAGCTGTAAAGCTCACAAAAGTAGACTTCTTTAAATCAGGGGTGACATTTTTCTTTTCTCTTTTCTATTCCTCATTCTCTTTCTTTCTTTTTGGCAATTTTGTCACTAGTTTTAGAAAAGAGTTTCAGTTTTAGAAATAGGTTCCAAGCCAGACCAGTGCCGAGGAAGAAGCAAGCCTGTGAAAGCAGAGTATGTGGCAGACAATACTTCTTGGTCTGAACTCAACTTTGAGAGATTTTTGATAAGTCTGTTGAAACAGTCTTTAGGAACCAATTTCATTTTCATCAAAAATATCCTCTCTCTTTGCCAAAAAATGTGACTTTAAAGCAGGACCAGCTTGAACTGTATAGCTTTCAGTTTTCACATGAATCACACAGAAAAATGCGTTACTTGAATCCCTATTTCAAAGATCTCTGCCATGTCTTGTGGAGTTGTAGCCGGGGTATCGAATGTCCCCATTCATCTTGCGAAAAGGAAAACTGAATTTCCCTTTTTGTCGCCCTAGAAAGTTGTCAAAATTTCATAGAAGCTTTATGTGAAAACAAACCAATTATTCTTTTTTACCTATACTTTCAGGAAGTGATAAACCTGACGCGCTAATGACCTATCCTACAGAAATAATTTTCCAGTGTTTGTGAGAGGGTTAAAGTCTGTTTCCCTTTTCACCAATCTTTGTCTTGAAGGGATTGAAGAGTTGGTAATACTATGCCTTCCTCATGTCAGCATGAAATTCTCATGAGTATCCTAAATGCTGCAGCATACTATTTCAACTGAACAGAAAAAGAGTGTATCCATTTCTTCTGACTTTATCATAAGGCATACAATACTTGAAATCTTTGATTGAACCTTAGTTTTCTTTCCTTTGTAAATTCTAGCCATTCTGCCTGCAGAGAAAAGAATGGAAGTACAATCCCAGGACACCCTACAGATACAAACACCAGGAAGCAAATTAAAATTATCTGTAACATATACAAATAATGATGTTTCAAAGAATAATAACAACTTAGTTAATACTGCTCTAGAAATAGTAATTTTGTAATTGCCTGGTGTACCCTAGAAATGCCCAGCTAGGACTTTAAACACCTGTGTTAGTTCCAAGAAGCATTTCAGAAAAAGCAATTTCATCCCTGTGCCACATAACCATCCCCAATCAATGTTTTCCACAGTGTAATGTTTATTAAGTGCATCCCTTGGTGACAGAGCTACATATGATATGGACATGACAGTATTAAAAAAAAAAAAAAATCTGCTGTATCTAGTCAGCATCTGTGTATCATTTGAACTTCTCTCTCGTCACTGTCTGCAGCTTATCACAAAAGTGATTTGTGCTTGGGAGTGTACTCTAAGGGGTCTGGTGCAGGAAAATGTCATCACGCATGTTTATGGTCATTAAGACTACTCAAGTAAAACAGCTGGTTTCTGCTTCTTACAAGCACCATTTGCATAGTAAAGACCCTATATTAATCACAAACAATATAACTGCATAACCCAAATTAACCCTAAAAATAACTTCCAATATAGAGATGTGAAATACTTAGTTCATGCATGTTTTCATTTCACGAGAGCCTTGTTACACCAATTACTCTTGTTGGTTTGGCAAAAGTTAGATTTGCCGAGTGCCAAATTCTGCACACAGATGTATGTGCCTGGCTACCGCTGAAATAAAAATCAGAGGCTTTGACTTCCACTTTTCTTTTTATCCTTCTGGTCTGGAAGACAGTCTATCAATCATAGACAAATTGAATATGATGCACACCCACATGCACGCCCAAATGGCTTTATGCACACAAAAGAAAACTGGGCCATTTGCATTTAGAAGTGCTTTTATGAGGTATGCATTTAGTAACTATGTTTACAGCTGGGGTCTGGGAGACGATTTCAGGAATGGCATCCAGAGAACTGAATGCAGCACTGGCGGTTGAATAAACGCTTGCAGCAGTCTGAACCTCATCCTGAAAGTGGGTGGTATCCCTTTTTTTGGCAAGTACACCACATCACAGGGGCTGGATGGTGCTATTCCCTTTTTTACCCCTTCTCCATGCTCTTTACCATCTTTCCATTTTGCCTCCTTTAACACGGTCAAGACTCTGGGCAAAATGACATAGGAAATGAATGAGAGAAACAGGAACCCACCCAAGTGAGTGCTCTTTTTGTGTTTTGTTTTGTTTTTTTCCCATGTTGGAGTTAGTTGAAAAGAGAAACTATTAAGCATTCAGCTGTGGGCTTTATCCAGACCTCCACCCTTGGGTGTCTTTTCAACCTTGTTTTCTCCCCTGATGCCCACAGTTTGGCCAGTAGGAATGTACTTTACAGCATATACAGTAGGGAGCTCTTTAATTTGACACCACTTTGAGGATCAGAGAGCAAGTACCAGTGCCGATCTAGATGCCTGCAAGCTCATCTTCCCGAGAGAACTACTGCACCTAAAACCAGCGAACGTGTTAGGGTGATTCTCAGCTCACACGCAGACATGGTGAGCACCTACAGCAGCAAGCATACCACTAAACAGAATGATGGTTGAAATGTAAGGTCATCAGTCTTGAAACGGCAACAACAGAGAAACCCTCCCAAAGCAGCTGCTGCTTAAGTGCTGAATAAACTTTTAAGAATTTAAGTCTGTAACCAAAAAACCCCACAGTTCTACTGTATTTCAGTGGATGAAGAGATTTGCATTATGTATCGCCTTGAAGTCTGATCCTGCATTTCATGTTCGCGTGCAGTCCCTATTTACTCTGACTGAAGTTCTGGAAAGCAAGGACAGCACAAGACTGCACCTACAGTAATGAGCTCCCATTTCAAAACACGGCTCCTTCTTCATTAAGATGAGACTATAATTCTGTCTTTAATAGTCTGTGTGGCTGAGGGGGAACATATGCTTTGTAGGCTAAGTTATCAGGTTAAGTACAAATTTGAGAGAGAGTCTGAGGCATGTAACAATATAAAATTCTGCTCAGAACTATAACTGGAATGCTCCCAGTCCGCCTCTTCCCCATCATTGTTAGGCAGTAAGAGGGAAAGTAGGAGACACAGAAAATAGGTGTGCTGCTCACCTTGTTTAATTTTACCATCTTACATGAATAATAAAAAAATTTAATATTTTATAACCTTCGCTTTCATCATAAATAATTTTGTGACAGTTCAGCATTCCTGTAGATTATTTACAGCTTTTTGGTTGATGTATGCTCCAAAACCATAAAAAAATAATAATGGTTTTTTGGATATTGCCAACAGTAGTATGAGTACACCTTTCAGATTTCCTATATTCATTTCAAGGACATTCCAGGCTGAGGCTCCACAAACTCTCCCTTTTCACAGAGCTGTTCCTTAATAAAGCACCAACACTCTTGCTCCAAAAATGCCAAATATAGTTGAGAGAACTCCTTGATAACATGTTTTTGCTAAAAACTATTTATATTCATAGATTCCTGACAGTTTGCTTCATTTTGATACAGTCTCTCTGCATTTAGCCTTCCCATTCTAATTTTTTTAAACCTTATTTTTGGTTTAAGATTCGGAAAAGAAACAAAAGATCTAATCAGGGAAAAAGATACATAACTACGTAAATGACTTATTCTGTGCACACAATTACATGTAAATAGCCATGAATCTTTTTTTAAAGCAAGACAAAACATAAAATAGACTGCTTAGCTGTAAATTTAAACCTATTTCACTTTCAGGCTTCACTGCTTCCAGTGTGAATCAGCCTATTATCTTTAAATATGAAATTAGAAAAAAAATTTGCTGTTTGTGTACACCCAAAGATTAAAATTTCCCTGAGATTAACAGTGTGTTTCTTGAAGATGGAAAGCATATAACACTAAGAAACACATTTTAATACTGCTTCTCAAGAGCACTTTTGTTTTTATAGCAAATGCAACTTGAGATTAAGAATATGCTTGAAAACCAGCTAGTAAAAAAGTGATATAAACCGAACCAATGAAGCTTTGTGGTGAAAGCAAAACAAACGACTACATGGCCCAAAAGTTAAAAACATAAAATCTGCAGTTTACAGTACATTTGCTTACATCTTTTTGTGGTATGCAAAATAATGCATAAAAATTCAAGATTAAGCATATTTAAATGTCACTTGAATCAGAATTAGAATAATTGTTAGAATGTTATAATAGGGCATCTGTTTGGAGGAGTATCTGCTCTATAATTGCCTGGTCAATATTTTTAAGTTTGCTAAGGAATATCTAGCCAGAGGAAAAGCAGAATACATCATTGTTCCTTCCTTCACATTTCCCAAGCCTTCAGTCTTTCCAGGAATAGTAAAAATATGAAAATACTAACAACATGTGATTTCTCTGCTAAGTTTGCTTTGGGCTAATTCTCCTCATTGGAAGACACAAGGACAGAGCAGGCTACTGCATTTACTACCCAGAAATTTACATACAAGACAAAAGTAAAATATACTCTTTAGTTATTTCCTTTAATGTGCCTGATTTTTCTTTCTTATCGAGCTCTCTCTTTTCTTTCTAGCCCCCATGTGCCCTGCACTAACACTAGCATAAATACCGTTTCAAATATATTACTGTGGGTAGCAATATGAGCTGTTAAGAGTGACTGACCCCACAAAGACCTAAGGCAGCTTTCGCTAAAAGCTGGAGAGTTTCCTCATCCATTGGCAGTGCAAGCGCCCTGTGCCTTGGTGCTTGGACCCTTGGGTTTCTCTCCTGATAAAGTCTGGAAAGGCTTCTAGCAAGGTACTCAGCTCTCTGGGTCTCAAATCCTTTAGTGGTAGTGAGGCCAGAAAGATACTACACAAAGCCACCATCATTTGTTGTTTCTGCTGACCTCCCTGAATCTCACACACTTCTTGTCAAAGATATGCCGGCAGTATAAAGACCTGGCTGATTTTGCCATTCTGCAATACTGTCCACTAAATTCTGAATTAATTCTGATACCACTGCCCGCATATGTTATTTTGTTGTATCTCAACCAAGCAAAAGTGGGCAGCAAATGAGGGGAGGAAGGAAGGGCCAAGTGCCATTACTAGGTGCTTTATGATCATTCTGAGGACATCTCAAACTGGCCAGGCACTGGCCAAATCATCACAGTGAAGCACTAGGCAAAGGGATGGTGGAGAAAGTGGGAGGCTAGTCTAGGATGCAGTCATCTCCACTGTGTATGGCATGCTGGATGGGAGATTGAGATACTGGGGTGCGTGAGGGGGTGGTGTGGAAGGTTTGGAAGTTTCACAGACTCATTCCTCGAAATTTTTGTAGTCAAGTCCTTTACTTATAGTGACTTAGCTCTCAATAGAGCTCTTCAGATTGGAAGGCAAAACTGGAAAACAAGAGGAAGCATTTTGTTTGCAGTTCTAAGTGCAGTTCACAAAACTTGCACAATTCAGTCAGTGTCTGCAATGCTGGATAAACCCCTAGTTCCTACTTACCATGAAGAATCCAAGGTCTATTTTTGCATATCAAGCAGCCCACGGTGCCTGAAGTTGCATATATGTGCAGCAAGAATAGTGGCTATCTGCCAAAGGTTTTCTAAACTGAATGAGCAGGCTCACACAAAGAACATCAACAGGCCTGACACCATCCAGAAAACCCCAGGAATGGGGTTTGTATCTCCGGAGTCTAGCTGCATTGCCACAAACATCCATCTCTTGTTTCTGTGTTCTTTCTCCTTCCCTCTTTGTTATTAAAATTGGAAAAGACTTACGCCCACTCCAGACAGTGGAACTCTGTCTGGAGATTTTTAGCAAGGCAGCTAGAAAAGGTGTACAAGTAAAACAGTATATGTTATACTCATATTGAAATCCTAAGAAAGTTGTTCTTAGAAGGATACAACTTTGTAATTCTTCAGAGCAAATCTCAGATACCATAGACACAGACACCTATAGATACCACTCTGAAAAACAGATCCTAAGCCTGAAGCCACAACTATTCCACCTTCCATTATCACTGAAGAATTAACTCCTTTAGTTGTGTTATTTAGTGGCAAAAGGCTGAAAACCAATCACAACAAATAATTGGAGAAAGGCTATTTGACCTTTAACATCAATAAACTCAGAAGTCCTGAGAGGGAGTAAACAAGGAGCTCTATAAGGTTTTATTTAATGTTGTTTTTCAGAAGATAACTGTATTGTGACTTATTTTCTAGGTTTTGCAGTATCCTTTTCCTGCTACCACCATTCTTAGCTTAAATATTTAGAGAATCAGATAGCACAAAAAAAAATCCTTGACAGTGTAGTTCAACAACATGAAAAAGTGAGAAGTAGGTGATGTGGCAGTTCACTGCGAGACATTCCACAGACTGCCATATCTACCAAGTGTCCTGTGGGCAATGGGGGAAACAAGAGTTTCTTGGAAAGCAGAGTCAAAATAGAAAGGAGAAGATGCGAAAGCAAGAGAGTTCTCTGTTTGAGAGTATTGAGTCAATGGAAGGAATGACTAGAAAATTAAAAAACCAAGAGGCAGGTAAGAGGATATTACAGACTGATGCATCACATATGGCTTTAAACCTTGCTGGAGTAGACTTACCTCCACCCTGGTCCTCTAGGTAAAGGACCAGTTTGCTGTTTCATTGCCTACCAGTCATACAGAGCAGCTGGAGTATATGTGCCTGAGCAGTACTTGTTGTGGGCAACCACTGCAAAGCAAAGCAGTTTACACATACACACTCCTCCAGATACAGAAAACAGATCCAAGAAATACACACTCCTCCAGATACAGAAAGAAAACAAAGACACATGCCACTTCTCTGAGATGGAGTACCTCAAATCAGCACTTTAAACTGAGCACTCTGGAAGATGAATGTTAGGCTTTCAGAATATATTATGGTAAAAAAGGAAATAGGGAGAGAATAGGGAAGAGAAACACTAGCAGAGAGCTGCTGTATGCATTTCTCTACGCATAGTAAAGTTCTAAGAAAAAGGCATTAAAACCCAGTTATTACCTAACATACTGGCATATTCCATCTAGTAGGTACCAAGACAAATGGGATGTGAAGGAATGAAGATGGGCACTCCCACTGCTAGGCTGAATACTGAAAATGAGGCAGGCTTTGGATTTAGACTGCAACAGTGCAGATCTGCATGACACTAAACTGGTCACAGCCTTCAACGCTTCAACCAACCTTCTGAAGAAGGCCGTGTAAACACGGAGCAGCCTGGCCAAAACAGAGGATGTGAACACCCTCTCTGTCACCGAGATTTTTAACTACTTCTTCATACGTGCTGGAGCTGAACTTTCTCAGAATAGGTCAGTGTTTAGGTTTCAGTGTGCTAGTCTTTTTAAGTGGGACTTCAAAGTCAATGGATACAGTGTAGCAAATATGAGCAAATAAAACAACTATGGGCACTAACAGATGAGCGGACTATCTCTACCTCAGTCTCCTAAGCAAATGATCACTGAACTAAGCCCTCATACGGATTGCAAATGAAGGGAGCCTTAGCCTCCTCACTAGGCAGACAACTTTAAAGGAGAAAATTAACCTCTGTGTATTATAGCCAATGAAGTATTAAATCTGTTGTAAAGACTGGTCAGTGAAATAAGAATGTTGCAGATTAGCATGACAGAGAGAAACGTATGTCCAAATATGAGGAAGACCATGCTTGTTGCTGGATAAGGCAGTATTGCTAAATACTGTAATGACGAAAACCCGAGGAGAACCTAGAAAAATGTAACTTTTGCCAATACTCCTCCAGATGCTAACTTCTTTTTTAGCAACACAAAACTATTCCTAGAAGGATGACTGTCCACTTCCGAGAAAAAGGAGAATTTGGGAATCCTACAACTCAGTTAGGGTTTTTATTTGGAATTGAATGCTGGACTAAGTAAACCAGTTTCCTGCCTTGACTACAGAGGGCAGGACCTAGAAGCAGCTATGATAAGGCTCTTGTTCCTAATATATAGATAATACATCCAGTATACTTCACTGACTGTGAGACTATCCCACTTCTTGTATAATTCCCCAGTGAAAAAGAGGGCCAAAGACAAAAAGAACATAATCCTCCCAGGGAAGAGAACTGATTAATCCCTAAATGAGAAACATATTACAAATAGATTGAGACAACTCTCCTACAGAACTGCAGGTTGAAAAGAATTGATTAGAAATACTGCAGTCCTCACCAACAGTACTTTTTATTGAAATTTATGGAATTTATGTGGAAATTGAATTTCAAGCTGAACCACAAGTAGACTTGGCAAGCCACTGTGAGACTCACTGATAGTCATACACTGTTTTTACAGGGTTATTACTCAGAAAAGCTGAAACCTCAATAACTTTGTTGATATCTGTTGTGTCTTTTCAGAGTCTTTTTTTAACAGAAATTTCTCTTACTCTCTGCTTCCCTTAATCCTGACAAATCATGGTTTCATTTGCAGCAATATCCACATTCACAGGGCATGACACCCTTCCTAATGCAGATCATTTAAAACAGTTAGCAGAAGGCCTTATTTATAGATGCAACATATATGTGTGAGATGGATGGGACCTCTGTGCAATAAGCAAGTGAGTGTCAAAAGCAGACATGTCACTAGCCAGTTACTATGACTTATAAGAAGAAAATAAATGCTTAAATGCTGTGAAGTGAAAAAATGTCAAAAAGGGAGGCAGAATGAATGGCCTAAAAGGGAGGGCTCATCTGAGTGATCCAGTCCCAGAAAGTTCAGTCATGCTGTCCTAACAACAAAAAATCCCTGCAAGTTTCTCCCATTGATCATATGCTTTCTGTACTTGCCAACAGAAATGTATATTTAGTAACTCCCTGAAAGATTTACATCTATTACATTGACACAGAATACAAATGAGGCATTTTAAGTGGCATTTTATGGTTATGTTGTAAAACAAATTGCCACATCTGTTTGAATTTCTGTTTTACCATTCCCATCCTTCAATCTTCTTCAACCTGTCTTGACTCTGAGACCCTTCTCTTCCCCAAGCCTCTGTTTTATACCATCCAGAAGCTTATGTCTATTTTTCAACTTTATTCTGTGGAATATAGCCACAATAGCTTTGCAACTTGCCATAAATTCCATTAAGTTGAGATATTGTTCCTGTAACATAACAGAGGAACAGTGCAACTGCAGTTTTCTCAGATAATGTCAGATTAATCAATCATTTTTAAATACCAACAGGCACAAAGTATAAAAGTACTCAAAATCCAGTGTATATAAAGTGCTTTCTTATGAGGTATAATTCATCACACACCTTTGCCATGGTATCAGTAATACTAATTTTGCCCTTGCACTTCAAACAGCATATCACTTTGCACATATATGTCTATGCACATTGTTAAGGCATGTAGGCTGATAAAAATTCTTCATCCTTCCTCATTCGAAAAAGACAGAAAATAGCCAAGTGAGAAACTGTAAAAAGAAATATGCCCATATTTCTTCAGCATTAAACAGCAGAAATCAAGAACCTTTGCATTGTTCATGTAATACTTTCCATGCAAACATAATGGAAAGCAATTTAACTGAGCATGGTGTAGCAGGCAGTTATTCAAATGCATGATATTAGGCACTCCCAGTCCTGTTCCCTCAGTGCTGAATGTAGCTTTTCTGAAGACAGCTGGTGATCTCCCAGCTTGCTGCCGGATGTAGATGTGCTACGTGCAAGTTGACATTTATTTTGTCAATATTGATCATAAAAGAACATTCAGCTTTTGAGAGTTGTGCTTATTGATACCATCTTGTAACATAACACACTGTACAGGAACATCTAAGTTGCACAGTAACTTAATAATGCTGCTAAGATCACATAGTAAGAAATAACACAGCACCACTAAAAGACCTAGCAAACCTTTTGAAACTAAACATCTGACAGAACTAACAGTCCACTGGGCAGGCATTGCCTGAGAATTAATTCCTCAGCAATTTCCACTTTCTCTTCTCTTACTTCTCTTTCCTTCCCATCCCTGCCCTTCTCTTCTCTCTCCAAGATCAGTTCTGCTGTTAGACCTAGAGTGTAACTGCATGGAAAGCAGATAGCATAAGCACCAGCACAGCACAGAACAGCAGCTCAAGAATGCTGTTTTCTGTCTTCCTAGTGATATCTGTTCTCCACTGCACACTGCTGGTTCCAGTTCCTCCCTCCTGTGGCTAACGCTCTGAGCATTAATGCATCAGCACAACATCCATAAGCTACAAATGATCTTCACACTATCCAGGGCATTAAAGGATGCCACCAGTATACTCACCACCACCCTTTCCATAACCTGTCTAGAGAACCAATAAGAAAAGTCTAATATTCTCTGTTTCAGTACATATGTGTCACCAATTTCATCTGACTCCTCTTCACCTACAGCTTTGCACTCAGTAACAAACACTTTCCCTGGTCTGTGAACACAGCTAGAGATCTCAAGCTGTCTGAACAATATGCCCATCTCATTATGTCCCATGGAAGAAATTATTAATAACTATTAATAATATGAGTATTAATAATACTAATAACCATTTACTTCAGTGACCTTGATGCCATCTTCCTCATTCAAGCTGGGAACTTGAATTCTTTCCTTCACTCTGCTACAACCTTAGTGAACACTAGCTTTCCATCAGATTGGCTCTGGGAAACTGCTAACACCCACACCAGTTTCCTAGTGGCCATAGTCAACATAAAGTATGTAAAAAACTTTAAAATAAACTAAAGTATGTAAAAAAACCCAGCAGCCATTTAAAACATACAAACAAGACTGTAATATACAACCAGCCCCTCAAAGGTGTTAGTTTTTGCTGTCAGCAATTTAAAGAGTATTTTTAACCAAGAAAACCACTTCGCCAGGGACATAGGTCTCATTTTTGAGTGAGCCACTCACTACCATGCCTGAATTCGCTTCATGCAGAAAGGAATGCCACGGTGCTCATAGATTCCCACATTCAAGTGTCTCCCCTCACCTCCTGCAGACACCTTTCAGCCCTTTCAGTGAAGTCTGACAGGGTGTCATTTCTGTGGACATGAAGGACATCTAGTGGAGTCTTGCTTGCTCCCAGCAGAACACACAGTTTTAGCCTATGATCCCCGATTCCTTATCCTTGTTCCTGAAAACCTTCAAATGCTTCTGTTCTCTGAGGACAGGCAGAGAAGTCCAGAACCGTACAGGTTTCTCTCTTCCCGCTGTCAGTACAGATGTGCAGTTCCTCCCCTGCACTCCCTCTGTGGAGCCTGCTGTCTTGTGGCTTTTTCACAGTCTCCTGCCCCCGTATTGCCCATCCCTCCACTCAGTCTCCCAGCACAGAGGCATTTCTCTACTACACCAAGAAGTCTGGAATAGTCAATAACACAACCTTCTGGCTTTCTAAACTGCACAGGATAATTGGTGAGAATATTGTGAGTTTAACCTATTCTGATCCACCAGGGATTACAGTTATGTAGACTTTCACTCTCTGGACTCATCTACACTGTAACATTTTAGGAGTGTAATTTATGGGCAAAACCCTCTTAATTTTATCCTAGCTCAACACCTTAGCACTGAGATTACAGAGGGCCTGAACTTTCCACAGAAAAACAACAGAAAGTTTTTGCAGCTAGGGAATCAAACTCTCATATATGGCTAAGCACAATTAAGTCTGCTGTGGAAAAAAAAAAAAAAAACAAAAAGCTTACTCAGATTGCCTTGTAAAAGCTTAAACATGAATATTTAATTCAGCATATTTTCTAGATTCACTTTCAAAAACCATCATTCACAGTATTTCAAAGGCTGAGGCACAGAGGTGTTTTATCTCCAAAAGAACAAGTAAACAAACGCAAGTTTCCCCTTGTTCATTTAGCTGAATATGTCAAAGCAAGAAGTTGCTAAAAAATCAGGAAAGATGTAAACAAAACCATTCCGATAAGTGGGTATTTCTCATGGTGAAGATATAACCTGAAAAGGAGGAAGGGAATTCTTACAAATGAGATGCTTCTGTTGGATTAAAAGCAAATCACTGTGGTTTGTGCCACAGAATTGCTGGACTTAACGTCCCCTTCCCACAGGGTACCTCTCTGCTGCCCGAGGGCTGCAGTGGGTGCCCTTCAGGGACCGGGGGGACGCACTCGCCCCGCAGTTCCGGTGTTTTCCCGAGGCTGCTCCGCTCAGCCCCATCTTTCCCGGCCCCAAGACAGCAGCCAGATCGATACAAGAGAAGCACGGTGCCAATGCAAGCACGGTCAAATTGTGAGCACTTTCCCTCTCTGTTATCATAACTGAGACCAATCCCATAGCTAGCCAAGACAGCTGAGCCTAGTAAAACAAATCACAAAACCTCTAAGGAATTCCTTGTCTCAGACTGAGATAAGGGGGTTGAGTGCAGTGGGTACTGTGATCTTTTTAAGTCAGCCCGATCCTAATCCCCCTGTACCTCCATATAACTCGGCAGCAGATGGCCAAACTCTGCCTCTCCTTCCTCTGCTGCAGCTGATGTAACCTCACTCCCACTGACACCACGGGGCAGGCCATTGCCAGCACAGGGCAGATGAAATCCCCTCACATTCTTCAGCAGCAGAAGTGCCACTTCTCTGCCAGAGACTGCAGACCCTCACACATCCCAACTGAGGCAAATCCCCCCATGTGCAACGCAGACACAGGACCCATCTAGCTCGCTGCTGCGCCCCAAAACCTGGTTCCCCCCTCCCATCCCCTATTTGCTCTGGTCTCCCCTGTTCTGCAGGAGCTGAGGAATCCACTGCGGCCGGCAGCACGGTGCAGCGAGCCTGACACCCAAACACTCCGCAGCGGAGTGACTCAGACCGCGCTGCGAACATGCGCAGTTTCCATTCCCAGCTACAAATATTTTTAGCTGCTCTAACAGAATAACTTGTCAAGATGACCCAGGAAGTGTTTTAAGAAGAGAACACAACAGAATTTATGAACAGAGATACACAATGTGGGTGCCAAGACTCCAATGCAAGAAGCACCTTGTGCTGGAGCTAGCATATATGTATTTCTCCTGGCCCAGGCGGCATATAACCTTGAGTCCAACACTTGCATCTACGCCACTTACCCTCTGCATAGGATATTTTGTTCTACTCTGTGCATGAAATCAGCACATGTGTGATGGATAGGAAATACAGAAAGAGGATATCCAGAATTCACTAAATCAACAACTGAAACACTATCGTCAACTTACTGATTTTTTTAACAGTTTTTGAAACAGAGATCCTATATTCTTTAATAATTTGTTTTATTATTTTTTTCAAATGACCAAATTCACCATTTGTGATGCTCAAATTTTCTCTCTGCCTCACATGGTAGCAGGATTCAGTCCAAACAATTCCTCAGCAGAGCTGACCAATACATTTTTGGCCGTCTGTCAGCTACTATTGCTGTCCTACTTTCCTCCCTTTCAAATTTGAGGGAAATCCACACTTGATTTTCTTAGTAAAGGAAAAGTTCATCTATCTTACCTCAATGCCAACACAAGTGTTGGAAATTATTCTAAGGTGGGATTACAAAACTTTTATGAATTAATCATTGCCCACTGTATTGGTGGAAGCCTTAATTGAGTAACGTCTCCAGGAGTTACCAAACGCCTCACAGACTTCTCCCAGACTGAAATTTTTCATCAGCTTCTACAGCATCTTGACTAAGTCTATAGCTTTTTTGTCACTGCCCTGATAGCTTAGCTTTCCACCTTCGTTCTGGAACAAGTTCTACTGCTCAGAGAAAATGTCCCCAAGCAGCACATGCAGGATGTCACAGGGGCACCTTGTGAGTTAGCCATTCTGCTGTTCTTTTTCAGCACACTGAAAGCAAAATGAAAGGATTTAAGGTTATTTTTAAATAATATGAAAGTAGATTTCCACCAAACAGGAGAGATGCAATGACTCCCATCTGAGGAACGGAATACAGGCATAAAATACTCCTGGGAATTTGCACCACAGCATCTAAATTTTCAGAGCGAGCAGCAAAGTCTGAGTTCTTTGATTTCTCATTGTTCAGATGGAGACAAACAGAGAAGCTGGAGGGGCTAAGGTGGCACAGCATTTCTGAAACTTGAACAGACGTGTGTCAGCCTCAGAACTGAGAGCTTGAGAACACCAGGTTCACTGGTGATTTGGGGAATGCATACCATGAAGTTGTATGTAGGTAAGCAGATGTGGCAAACTCTCTTGCAATAAGGACTCCAATCCAGAGTAACCATTCAAAACCTGTATGCGGAAAGGGAGTAGAACCCACCATGAACCACTCCTATACCTACACATGTAGGAACTACTTTTTCTTGCTAAAGATGTCCTTCTGTCTGTGCTGTGATGCCTCTAGACTATACAGTTTTGCTACTCTCAGCTACAGAAGTCACTGATAGCAGTAATAAAAATCACAAAGAATATATTTAACAACAAGGTACCATATCCTGTGGAAATTACTGCTTTGTATTAATATTTATTGTTTACCAACTGTATAATAGGAAGGCTAAATGGTCTACTTGAGTCATTTTGTGAGGATGCATTTATACTTACAAAATTTAATAAAACATTTGCCAATAGCTATCTGAATAATATATACATATTTTTTAAATTAGCCTGTGGGCTAGTCTATAGAGGAAAGTATCTTCTGTTACGCTGGTGTGTTTAAGCCACTCCTGTCATGCCATTACCTTTCACACAAACACACCCTCATTTTAGCTTAACCAAGGCAGACCTCGGGGGTTAGAATGCACCATGGGAGGAGTTACACTAGAAAAGTGAGTGGTTTAGAATTCATACCCTGTCCGATGTTAGTACAGATTTCCCAGGGCCCAGATCTGTAATTCTGCTTCACAGAAATTTTATAGCCATGCCTGTACGTACACACACACATTGCTCTTAATTTTATAGAACAACCTGCATTGTTGTCACAGAGCAGCTACGCTCTGGCCAGGAAAATTTAGGTTACTACATACAAAAAAGAGTCCTACTGTTTATCCAAAACCAAGGATCACATCTGTGCCGACTGGCAGTTAGGCAGAGCCATCTGTCATTTTGGGGTATCCTAATGGGATTTGGCATCAGAAGATGAGGTTCTGTAACCAGGTAAAGATCAAGGGACAAGAATGCCTCGAGGCTTCAATTACCCACAACTTCACATTGTGCTGCCTTCAGAAATCTGTTCTGGGAACCATATTAAGTGCAATTCATTGATGTTTATGGTTCGCATTTGCTGTTCCTGGAAGCAGAATAGTTTGTAAAATTAGCAGCTGTAGCTCTATAGCTAGGAAAAGGGCAAAAAAGTTGAAATAGTGGAATTTCTATTTTACTTCCTGATACTTCTGTCTTTGGCACAAAGCCAGTTTAACAACGTTACCTTCAAAATGCCCTTTATTTCCAGGTGACCGTTCTGTATTTACACCCTATATAAGGCTCATTTTATTCTCTGTGCACAGTCTGTATCCACAACCTCCAGAGACCTCTATTTCTAAAGCCTTTTATCTTTTTAAATGCTGAGTGCCCTCTGTTACCAGGAATTTTGGTAGTAATTTTATGAGCTCGGAATTAGATATTTTGTGAAATGAAACAAACAAACCACCACAGAGAATATACAGTTCTGCTGAAAGAAGGTGGATAATTCCCCATCATTATTCAACAATAATCCAGAATGGATTATTCCAATTAGAGATGTGATTTTGTGGCTGAGGCACTGCACCAATGCAGATGGCTATTTGTACAGATTAGAGGTACAAAATATCTTCCCTGCCCAGAGTAAAGCAGCAAAGTTCTCAGTAATCTTAGTAATGTATAATATGATTTGGAGCCAGGACAACTTGTATAAACTTGTCTAGGTGTTATGAAAAAGGCTCTTTTATGAAAGAATCCACATTTTTGAGGCTACAGAAACAAAGATGCTATTAAAGACAACAAAGTTTAAAAGAAAAAACAAGCCCAAAGCCCCAGCCATGAGATGCCAAACTAAATCTTGTTACTGAAAGAAGATAACAAGTCTTCGGGCCTGAAATATGTCTAATACCTTCTATTTTAGAATAATTTGCTCATCTATTTCAACACATCTTTGCAGCTGCCAGTATAATGAAGACAACACCAGTAATGATGCCTTCAATTTTTACTTGAGAACTGTTGAAGTTCCCAGGAGATGTAAAATCACTGTTCCACTTGATTGTCACGTGCTCCAAAGACAGACTACGTCAGTGTATTTCTCAGCTGAGAAGCAAAGCCAAGACACTTGGTTATGTTCTTCATCTCATCTGAAACATCTCTGGAACAGTTGCAGTTTGGATAAACGGGGATTTACCCAGAAGTTCTCCACCCAGACCTTTGGTTAAATGCAGCTTTAAGAGGACAACAGCTAACAAGTTCTCACCATAACCTTTCCACACATGTTTTTTCTCTTGGCCACATACTTCTTCTTCAAGCAGCTGTACACGGCCTCTCTGCCCACTCTCTGGCTGGCACGCCGGCTCTCCACTTCATCCAGCCAGGCTCCCTATGGTCTGCCCTCCCCTCTTGCAATGACTGCCAAGGGCTTGCTTTAAACCCCCTGCTCACAGTCATAGCTCCCAAAGCTGATTCCTCCTGATCTTGGATAGCTCAACCGGTTATTGAATAGCTATTTAGATAGCTGGTCAACCGTTGCCTTTGCAGAATGGTATCCCCTAATAAAATAGCTGGAAAGTCACTGTGTATGTGAAACAAGGTGGGCTGGGATGTTCTGAGGCACCCATGTCAGAAACCTAATGCCAACAGACTGACATTTTGGGGCTTGCGATTGCTCTTCCCCCAAGCCAAGCATCGCGGGACACAAAGGTTGCCTCGAAACTGGACCAAACAGCAGGATGCTTGAGGGCATTTTTACAGAGTGGCACTATCACAAGAAGGATGTGATTTCCCTATTACATTAAAATATTTCAGATTTTTTGGTATGAAACTGGAACTCTCTGTGCATGTTTTTACTACGGAATACTTAAAAGAAGGTATTCTCTTACCAAGTTTTCAAGTAGCTAGTGGTCGCAAGCATTAAGAAAAAGTTAATAAATCATAAAAAGTCTAGGGTGTAAACACTGGGAGAGCCTTTGTTCCAAAAGAAAGAAAAATAAGTATAATTGTATAAGGAGCTTCTTTCTTTTACATAGAACACAGACGCAAATGTTGCAAATGCACGTCAACAGCCACAAGGTAAATTGTTATATACCGCTACTTGAACAACAGATCTCAACAGCAGAAATGATGGCACCGCCTCATGCTTAACACCGTGCGTGCGTGGGGCTCGCTGCCTCACGGCATGGCGTGACTTCCGCCCGCTCACCGTTCCCACTGGAGCAAGGCAACAGTGAGAGAGCCAGCCCACGCTGCCACAGCAGAAAGGAAAAAGGATGTTTGGAAGGGGATGCCATGAGTCCCTCGAGCTTATCTGCAGGACCCAAGCAGCCCGCAACTGCTACCAAGCAGAAAAGCATGTTGACAGCAAATACTATTTTCTGCCTTTGAACCTGGAAGAGAATGTGATGGACTCACAACTGTTGCAAAGAAAGAGGAGCATACATGTCCAGTGAAGCTTTTCTTCAGGATTTAAATATTCCTTTTTCCAAACTTAAGAAAGCTGCATTGTTCATGAAATTTAATGCTCTAACTTGGTCCATTTTCAGAAGGTAAATCCTAAAAAGCTCAATGTGGCATTTTTAAACAACTGTCACCACAAATCTCCAGAATTTTGTGTTTCTAACCTTGCTTTTAAGTGCTTGCATGACTAATAAAGTGTGACATTGCTGAGATTTGCTAGCATTCTTTTCTGTAACATAAGTTCTAGCTGACAAAAATATGGCTAAATTTAGATACCTGCAGCAAACAAGAACCTTCGAAACAAAAGCAGGCTTAAGGATTAAAATTGGCTATGACATGTTTGTGCTCCAACATACGCAAGTTCACATAACCCCTTGTCTGCTGTCCCATTCGCAAAGTCACGGGCTGGCTATGGAAAGCGGTTTGCTGAATGCTAGCTATAAAAGCATTACTTAGTTTGATATGCTGCTGCTCCAGCAGCTTGTGCCAGTATGGCAGGTGGAGCCTACTGGGTCTTTCAACTACAGATTTTTTTTTTTTTTAAATAAGCTATTATCTAGGGAAAAACAGATGGAAAAAGACCTCCTCTGTAGATAACGAACTGATGTTAAGAAACATTGCTTGAACTGCACTGAAGTCTCATACCAGGACCTCAAAACTCTAAATATATTCAGATACTATATTGCATTTTCCCAGTTTTCTACCATCTATCTGCTCTTTAAATGGGGCAAATCCAGCTGAATCCTTGCTTGTTTCTCCTTACACATTTCCTCACATACCCCTGAAAAATACGAACCACAGTTCAGTATCCGTTCAATAACAGTCAAACTGAAGTCAATTGATGGTTTTCCAGACACAAATACAGAAGATCTACAATGGGAGTTACACCTAAAAAAGATAAATAAGAAAGAGACTGTTTAAATTCTGTAGCAGAATTTCAAGTGTCCTATTGTCTCCTTTTTTTCTTCTCTTTTTTTGCATTGTGTCAGACAGCTACAAATTAGAAGCCACATGAGGATGATATATAAACACCACTGCTTTCTAATACTTCTGCTGATAGAGTTAGCCACGTTATTTAAATGTCAATTTACTGCAAAGAGAAATTCTTTTAAAAAAGAAAAATCAAAGTACCATTTGAAATTTAATTTTCAAGCCATTAACTTTACTAGGATAGTCCTGCTGGCATATTGAATGTCTGCTAGATATTCTTATACCAAAGTCACTTTTTCTAGTTCAAACTTTGCAATAAAACTTCCTAAGAAAAACAGTCAGCTCATGCAACAGCAGAAACTAAAATTAGAATTCTAAATAATATAGCTGCTGTGGAAGACCGTTCTTCTTTTTCGTCACAGTAAAATTCACCCTTTCTTTTCTGAAAAATAACACCCAAAAGATGCTAGGACCTCTCTGTCATACCAGAAATACACAATGTGCATGAAAACTTACATAATATATTTCCTATTTATTTTTTTGCAACTGTGTACTTAGTCCTGGAGAGAACACTTCCTGCTCTAAGTACATATTTTGAATTCACTGTCAGATTTAAAAACAAGCAAGTAAAATACCCAAACAAACAGTGCATCCAGAAGCATTTGTAGCCTCTTGTCCTGGAAAAAGCCAGAGCTGCAGCTCTGTGGGAAACTCCTGGCAGGTCTGATGGCTTTGTGCTCCCCATAGATTGTTCTGATTGTGGCAGACATAAATGAAACTTGCTATTTCTAAAGTTTGCACAAAAATCCCATGGAATACCCAGCATTGCTGACAGAACAGTTATCTTGTGCCAGATGCAAAAGCTTCAGACTGCTCAGGCCATTCACCTACATCGCACCATGCCAAGCACCTCTTAGTTGCCCATCTTTCACAATCTCACACAATTTTGTTGACCTTTAAGATCTTTAAGTCAAACAAAACCTAGTCTAATCATCCAGAGCAAAGTCACAGGTTTAAATATCCTCTGTCATATTTCATTTTGTCTCTCATATTCAATCTACCAGGAATGATGTCTTTCATATGCACTGAAGTTAGTTCTTCCTCTCTGTCAGAAGAGGAATGACCCAAAGAGCTGATTAACCCACTAAGTAGCTTCCATGTCAAAACACTTTCCACTTGACAAATCATAAGCAAAACCCTCAGCTATTTCACTTCTATTGTTAGCAGATCAGGACAAAAAAAAAAAAAAAAAGAAACAAACCAAAAAAAAACCCCCAAAATCAGCATCAAAAAAACCCCAGTACTCTAAATTTATGCACACTCAGTACCTAAATAACTACAAAAAATATCATCACTTTGGGGAAGTATTTTACTAGTGAAAACCACGACTTTCCTCATAATCAGCATCCTGTTCTCATTTTTCTTCAGACAGCTGTAGGACCTGTGACACTATTTCTATATTTAATCGAGACGTCTCTGGAAGTTTCATAAATCATCAATACTTTAAGAGGAAAAAAAAAAAAAAAAAAAAAAAAAAAAGGCAAGCGGTGAGCTCTGGTTGCCCCCCCGCCCCGTCTTTTCGCTCCTCCAGGGAATGAAAATGAGGAGTCAGGCGGATTCTGCCAGGCGCGGTCCCTATGGAAGAAGACCGAACACAAGCGCTCGGCCGCCGGCTTTCGTCTGTCCCCCACCAGTGAGTTCCCCAGTACTCAGCGCTTAGATGACCTCCCACGCAGTTTTCCCGTATCAGGACAACGGCAGCATGAACACGGCTGTCGCATTAGCTGCCATTAGCAAAAAGCTTCTAACAGCAGTGGCAGACAAAAGCAGATGATGCTTCTTTTCCTCTGTATTGGGGCAACATGCAGTCAACCCAAAAGGGATTAGCAGAGGCCACGTCAGGCTGGAGATGCCAAGTGGGAGGATGGCCCCAGGCAATACATGCTGCCATCCAGGCTCTGGCTGTTCTAATGGCCCAAGAGCTGAGATTAACTCATCTCCCGCTCAGCTCCCTCTTAGTAACACAGCATACGGACACAAAGCAAGACACCTACTGCATAATCAGGCCTCTCAAAAGCGCTAGCAGAGTTCTCAGCAGTTCCTGTGATACCCAGTGTCATCAGAGACTTATGGCAGTGTCGTGCCTGCAGCTTGAATACCAGTAAAATTCATCCTACTGCCTCCAGGAAAAATGCCAGGGGTCAGGAAAGGGCAGTGAAAACAGGTGAACCACACAGGAAGGTACGTTGTCCTCTAACGCAGAGGAAGAGCAGAGCTATACCAAAGAAAAGCAGGGCTAAAAATACCAAGAAGAGGGCAGAGGTGCTCACACAGTGCAGGCATACTGGGGCCACAGAAATGCATTTGCAGCTAGTTCTAACCCACACTGATTGAAAGACAGGTACTTGTGTGGCGAGAGTTGAAAAAGATGTTTTATTTCCCACCTCTCTGTACCTTTTTTTCCCCCAGTTTCATCCATAGCAAAAAAAGAAAACCTTGAAACAAGGGACAGAGAACACGGAAAGAAAACAAAAAAAGCTTGGAGGGAAAGGTCTTAGAAAACCCATATTTTTCTCACTGAAATTTTTAAAGTTTAGGGACATTGTTTTGAAAAACAGAATACTGGGTTTGTTTTGATTTCAACTGAAAAACCCTCAGCCAGCCCTACTCTTAATTAACTTACAGATAAAGAGATTATTAAACTACAGACACACACAAGGCAGAATAATATAGTGTCATCAAAAAGAGAACAAAAACACAGCTGGAGAGAATTAACTGTACAGCTCCATGCTCCATCCTCCCTGGCCACAACAGAGCAGAAACACCTAAACTGTCCACTTAATGAGCAACAAGAACTGCAAAGCTATAACCCCCTCTTGTAGTGACCCGGAACAAAATGCAAAGCTTTAGACTCACGGTCAGGGTCTCAAACCACCCACACTAAAATTACTTTTGGAGCAACTGGGAATGCAACACAGATGAGTCAAATCACAAACTAACAAAAACACACACACACACAAATATATTTATTAAAAAAAACTCCAACCAGTCCAGCTCTTCTAGGTCCATTAAGCTTGAGCAGTTTAGCGTATGCACCTTGACAACATGGAAAGTAGCTAGCTGAATTCAACTCTCAGACACTGGGCTCTGTTTAAGAATAGATTAATTCATGACTTATTTAAATTGATCTAAGTTCAGATTACCTCTGAAAGAGGTGGATCTGCTCTCCTTCCGCTCACCTGTGTTTTCTTGGTTGTTCCCTTGAAAAGGCTGCTCAGTAGTGCAACTCAGGATCTGAACTGGTTGAATTTTTTTCTTCTTCTTCTTCATGGCTTAAATTTCACTCAGATCAGCTTCTTACAAATATTAGGATAAGGAAGGGAGGTGAAAGAGGAAGACAGGAGGGCTGAACTCTTCCTTTTAGTGGCAAAATAAAAGTAGAGAGCCTTAAATCAATGGTGAAAGGGCACACCACTTTAGGTAAGTGTTTATTGTAGGAAATACTACGTGCGGTGCACCTATCGGCCATATCCACAGCAGTGGTGGAAAGTGCCCCTTAGATGTTATTTTGGATTGCTACTCATTTGTAAAGTAAAAGTGTATTTATAAAAACTTATTCATTTATTTGTACTTGTTACCAGGTCCTTCAGGCACCTTCCTTTTTGTTTGACTTTCTTTATAGAGGGAAGGCATTCCCAGATGAACAGAGGAACTCCTGACATTGAGATGTTCTCTCTGTTCCTCTTCAGGAGGGTCAGTGACTTGAGTACATTCCTGTGAAGGCTGGTTTCAAGGAGCTAGTATTTTCTTGACCGGTTGTTCCTGTGAGGGAGGAAGCATTACAAACTTTTCTCTGTGCAACCTGAATATAATAGCAAAATGCTCATTCTAACTGGGAAAGAAGATGCTTTTCATCTTTTATCTTTCAATTTCATTGATGACATTTATGCCATAGTTCAGAAGACCACTCTTCAGCTTGTTCTTGGCTGAGACATAGTGCTTTTAATTTATAAATTATGTCTTCTTAGAAAAAGAAAAAAACACTCCTTTCTGCCAGTCATATTGCCCTTGTTTTTTAATTACCACCACCAAAGAGAAAAGACTTCAATGCCTAGAAGAAATGTGCACATATTTTCTACCACAAAGAAATTCATCAATGTTTAGCACAATGGCATGTAATTAATAGTTGTACTTCAAAATTCAAGCTAGGCTCATTGTAGTTGTTTGCCAAGATGTATACACTAGCACTGCCATACAGAATGTATTTTTCCTATTGTTTCTGTTTTTCAGTAGGTAGCAAGACTGTGAATACAAAGCAATGTGGCAATGGCACAACATTACCAGAACCACCGGCTGTAGCAGTCCCTTTCACTATGAAGGTTCACTTTACACAGCAGTTACAGGTGAAAAATGAACAAAACAATTGTCTCAAGGCCCCCCACCCGCTTCACTGCACAACTGCCAGCTGCTTGCTTTTGCTTTTTTGCTTTTCCCCTCACTCCTTTTTTTTTTTTTTTTTATCAGAACACAACAATGCTTTACATCTGCACTAAACAAACCCTTTCTCAGGTGCTGCTCCCAGGTCTGACCCCTGGTTTTCAAACAGCTGATCACTGTCCAGGCAAAATGCTGTGGGCTAAAATTTTCCGACTAAGTGCCTAGTGTTCACCGGCAGAGAAATGAGGCTGGTTAACTGGAAGGTTACATGGTTCACATGAAGGGCTCCAAGACACAAGGCACAGCGGTTTTAGCTGACACTAGTGTCCCCTGCTGCCCCCCTCTCCCCTTTCCCCAAACCTGGATCACTGTCCTATTGCAAGAGCAGCTGAAGGCCCATAAGCTTACTCCAGTAAGTCTAAGTCTTCCAGTTATACAAACTTTTCCTTTAGTGGCAATGATGGGTGCCAAAATTCACCTCAGCCTTGTCTCCCCCTCCCTTCTGCCTGCCTGCTTGTTCCTGTCCTAGTGCTACAGATCTCTACTCCTATTTTTGTCAATACAGCTTAGTGTGGAAACTGAGTATCTGAAACTGTCTGGGTTAAGGGCAGGGAAGCTTTTGATTTTCATTTAAACCAAAGGGTGGGATCTTGCTAAGAAGTCAGGCGTGAGCAGGGATGACTGGGGAACAGGCAAACATTTCACTGTGCCACCTGGCAGAACAGGAGCAACACATCCGAGCAGAGGCAGCAGTGGTGGTTTGGCAGTGATGGCCTCAACTGCTGCAGTCACATCTGCCACTATGCTGACTTCCAAGCAAATGGCAAGGTAAGGCCTGCTGGAAATCAGGCCTTTTATTTACAATCTAGTTTGCTGGCCTTAATGATGCAGAGAGAAAAGCTCTGAAGCAAGTTTTGTTGGCATTGACTGGCAGTGATCCTCTCTCCAAGCTGTGCTTGTTTCTTTCTCCTGATGCCACCATGATGGCAAGCTGACCCATGCTGGAAGCTGGGAGGGGAATCCTTGTCTGCAAGCAACAGACATGGGGGAGAAAACAGCTTACTAAATGTGATACCATATCTGAGGAATTCAGATGCAGCAAGTTCATTTTTCACGCTGTCACATTCACAAAACCCTATCTATCTGTTTATGCAACAGATTTACCTGTGCACCCTTGTGCCCATTCATTCACCCAGTTATGCTTTGGAGATGAAGTGGGGGTTTGAGTAAGAAGCTTTCTAAAACCTCTGAAGTGACAAACTCCAGACATTGTATACAACTAGATTTTTCAGTACTGCTGCTTGTATGAACTGCTTTAGACCAGTATAACTTGGAACAAACTAATGGCATTTGCCTGAAAAACCCTCTGCCAGGAGCTGCTGTTGGTCCTGCAGGGAAAGTGTGAAGTGGATTTTGCTGACTCATTAGCAGAGCTGACTTGGAAATAAAGTTGGATCAACCTTCAAGCAACAAACCCCAAATGTAGGTCTCAGGACAGGTATGAGCAGAAAGTGGCACAAATCCTTGTTGTGGCTAAGCCTAAAAACAAAGCTTATTGTTATTTTGAGAATACTGTTAAGTCATAAATCAAACTTCAGAAATATGGCTTTGATCTTTATATGTGCGTAGCTCAAAATCAAATTGGGATCTCCAGCTGTTTACAAATCTGCTAGTTCAGGAAGCAGAAAAAACGGAATCAATTATTTGTTACCCTGGGTACTCCCCCCTGTAGAGTTTTGCCTTACATTTGCTAGCAACTTCTGCAGAGCAGGGGCATTCCTTTCCTCCTCTGCAGTTGTATACCACCAAAGAACCTCAGCTACACACTGCAACCCAGGGGCAATAGCTGTACAGATTAGAATGTTACTAGTCCTGAGGTACTGGCCAGTATAAACATAACGCTCAAAAAATTTGTCGCCATCTGACACTTAAAGATCCTGACTTCCCACTGAAGGTGGGTTCCCACTGTGGGCTAAGAGTATTCCGTTCTCCAGAGCGGCCAGCCCTCGGCCACTGGTTTTTGACAGAAATATGACCCATCTTATTGTCAGCCTGCATCTCTGTTTGCAGTCAGGTGAAAAACTGAGGGTTCCCCAAAGAGGTGGGGAGCACAGAAGTGATGGAGAAAGTATTTTCAACCTACCCAGCAATTTCCACAGCAGTACAAATATGACCAGGTAGATAAAAATGACACTAAAAAACCTTCCTTCAGGACCATTCCTGTCCTCCCTCTAACAGCGTCCTCCCAGGTGACAGTCACAGAAAGGACCACTGCATGTAATTTTTCTTTGTAGAGCTCCAAACAAAGTTAGACAGTAAACTGCTGAAAACAAGTAGCGCTTCAAATAATCTTTCACTCCTTCATTCAGTGATGATTGTTTGCTTTTTGTATTCAGATTTAATTAGTTCTTAAAATAGGTAAGGCAAATTCCAAGCTATGGAGTTTGTAATCCAGACCTTATTAGCCCGAAGAAGAAAGTTTAAAGCAAAGCAGTACTGGTTTTCTTCTTCATAATTTTTTTACTTCCTGATTATCTGACATTTTCATCTGTGTAAAAAAAGTGGAGAGTTTGGCTGTTAGTCTTAAATATTGGAAAATTTATCCAAAAGCACCTTCTCAAGCTGGTCAGAGCTGTCAGCTGTCAGTCTTGCTGAGGAACAATTCAGAGACTCTGTAGAGATGAACATGCTGTACACATATCTATAAATAAAAACTTCTATTTCACTTGTGGTGAGCTAGAATTAGATATGCACCTACATACATCCAAAGCTATAAATAAAAATGAGTATCTTGTTCATGGAATTGAGCTGGACTTAGATATGCTAACTCCCTCTCTCTCTGTTTTTACAAATACATACACATTATTAGTATACACATAGCTGTATCTAGGACACCAAGTTTCTAACAAGATACCCAATGCTGTGGCTCTCAGAGCTCAGATTAGGGTCACCTGTGAGCAATTTCATCTGCCTACGGCCTCTTTCTAAGGGGAAATAAGAAAGGAAGGAGGGAGGACACCAGAGTAGAGAAGGTTCTCACCAAACCCTCACATGAAAGACACAATTCTCCCCAAAACATTTGCCATAACAGACTTCCACCTAGAATGAAGGGGAGGAATAGCTGTGTCCAGTCCTGATGAATAAGACATTACTGTAGCACAAGGTTCTGCTGAGCAGCGACTGAACCAAACGGAGAAAAAACGTAAGGCCAAACTGTGCACGTAAGTGCAAGAGAAGGTGTGGATGCAGGCCTGCAAAAGGAGGCTGTAGCAGTCCTCTGTCATATGAGTGAGATCACAGATGCCACATCAGGTGGCAGTAAAAAAGGCAGAGAAAAGGTATAAAATGACTCTTAGCTAATATTAGATACTCTTCCTGGTTAATCTCCAGCAGGTGACATACATCCCTCTACTGTTACGTACACTTGATGAATAGCACTTACTCAGATTGTGCAGGTCATTTTAAGTGGCTTAATCAATGCAGTTCACATTGCCACTGTAATCCCCAAAAAGGCAAAAATCCCCCACACAGGCCTTCAGCCATGAGTCAGCCTCAGCTACAGGAGAGACATAAGCCACAGTTCTGGAACAAAGAGTACCCCAGGCTAATGTACACCTAGGCATAACATGTGTGTATCTACATAATATATATTGATAGATAACAGATCAACCAGAGAATAGACAGGCATAAACATAAACAAATACAGCTCAGATAGTAGACAGGCATAATTACATACTAGGCACTAATAGATAATAGTTTTAATGAGTGATAGTGGGTAGGGGAAAACCAAGCATATATTTTCTCTGAGCTGAACCTCTAGTACCTCCTTCATTTCTTCACATTAGTCTTCAGCCATGAAGATAAATTTTAAGTCTTTCAGTTAGATTACTGGATAGCGCTCCTGGTAGACAAATGTTTGCTTTGGTGCTGCTTATTTTCCACCTCTCTCTAACACAAAGAGAACAGAGTGGACTCTGCTCTAAAACATCAGAATTACAGAGTTTCAGAAGGCATTTTATGCGACTTTTGTTTTAAGCATTTTTAATTTATTCCTGTAGGACTTCTTCTTGCAAGATGCCTCTTGTTCTCATCAGGACTGAATGATGCTTAGATTTATCTTGAACCTTTTTTATTTCACAGGAGATGAAATACATAATTGTTAGCTTGTGCTATGGCCAGGAGGAGCCTCCAAAGCATTAACTGAGGGTTATGGCAGATGTCAGTCTGTGGAATTTACAAGAACTCAACATCTGCAGAAATCCAACCCTTAGATTTTAAGGTATTGATTTGTACAACTGTAGGTAGTCTTAAAAATATTTCTCATGAGACGGCCAGAGCTAGTGTGGCTTTGTAAGTTAATTGACTCAATTTTACAGATATTAAATATCAATAAAATATATTCATTTGGTTGGAATTACGTACTCAGTTGTCATTTGCTTGTTAGCAAACCATGCACTATGGGCATTTATATCAGTTCATGATGTGTAATTAGGCATGCAAAGTATTTACCTCAAATCTTGTTAAACCGATAGCTTTGGTTCTGTTTCTTCAGGACACTGCTTTTAGAAAAGTCCTTAAGGAAGTCTGTCTTGTACATATAGCACTATGAAAGAGCAACACATTATCACAATCTGAACTATTGCTCATGCACTGTGCATTCTGGAACATAGCACAGCCAAGCCAGAATCACAGATGGTGTTTTACATGACAGCAGTCATGACACTATTGGCCCTCGAGTCATTTGGAAAAACACAAAACAAAACAAAACCCTCAACATCTACCAGGATCGGGTCATACTGGAGGAGAGGAAAGAGAATGAGAAGCATCACTAATTTATAAACATCTGATTTACACCCTAATAGGTAATTATGCCACAGCTGGTAGGGAAAATTTCAAACAAGCACTTAAAGTAAATTAAATATAAAAATAAATAATGAACTTAATCCAACCAACATGGCCTTCTCAGTGCACCGCATCATGCCATTTTGATATGAGAAGGTCCAAAGCAAAGAAATTATTTTAGCAGGTTATAGGAACAAAGTCAGTCCTACAATTCCTCCTTTGAGCGTTTGCAGCTACAGAGACTATGGTAGCTTTCAGACAGTTTGTTGTGCCCTGTGTTTGTCAGAACAAGTCTTTGATAAAGGCAAACCAGAACCCAATTTAGTGTGAGTCTCCAACATCAAACTAGGCCTTGAGCAAAATTCACAGACTCAATAAAGAGCACCTCCTTAATGAAACAGGCAACTTCACAGACTTACCCAAGTTCAAAGCTCCTGGCTCAGGAGCAGCCAGAGCACATTGTGCTTTTGACTTGCTAAATATCTCAGGTTTGGAAATTTATCAAGCTCAAATTAATAATTGATTTGGGGATGCATTAGATTTCAGCCCACCGTATCCTGTCTGCTGCTCTCAAACTATTTGTAGTAAATATACCCAGAGTGTCAGGCACTCTGGTGCACCAGTGCATCCAAACCTAAAGCCACATCCACGCGAGGACACCCTGGACACACCCTTACTGGCACAGGTGAGGCAAAATCCCATATCCATGTTGAAAAACCCCGAGTACCTTTCTACCTACCCGCCAGAGATTTGCCCTATTTATCTAAAGTAGTTGCTTAGGAAAAATGGACTTCATGTGATTGCTTAACATAGCATAGTTCAGAAGACAGGTCTCTATCCATCCTTGCCTCTGCCTGTGAATGTCCCTGGAAGAAATCCCCTAGGTTAAACTTCACAGAATGCAAATGAGCATGAATAACGTTTCTAAGGAGTCCTTATGCCTGACACTTAGGAAAAATATCTACAATGCAAAGCAAGTCATATGCTAGTGAGAATTGCAGGAGGAGAGGAACATTTCCTAAGACATCTGCAGAGAATATTTTGCGAATTCAAGTGTGTTTTCTCTTAGGGGACCGTTTCATTGCTTCACCTGATTATCCATGATGTTTTAACGACCATGTTTCTAAAGGTTTTTCCTAAGAATGAAATTTTGAATCATGACGCTATGAGATCCCAAGGGGGAAGAGTGTTTTACTTAGGTAGCCAAGCATGACACTGGGGGATTTCAAACGGAAGTGGGGAAAATAAAGGAGTCTATGCAAAAATTAAACTGAAAAAAGAAAATGGAAAAAAAAAAACCCACTGATATAAATTGGTCTTTTGTTGAATTGCAAAGTGTTCTGAGGAACTTAAACTAAGCAAAATACAAAAGCAGAAAGGGGCATTAAAATAATTCCTGTAATACTCCCATTCAGATCACACCGTCCATTGCTGCCAGTGCAACCCAGTGTAACTGGACTAAACCCACCAGAAATAGCTCCATTTCTCTGCAGATACTACTCTCAAGGAAATAGTTAAGCCCAAACTGAAGGCCTGAAACCACTCACTACCTAATCAGACTTTAAAACCCGTCATGGCCATACTAGCACTAGTTTTCTAAAATCTATTTATTTCGTTATGCTTGCTTGCAAAGGTGCAAGATTGGGGTAATGCCAAGTAAACAGGAGTACAGTAGTTCAGAATAGAGAGGTTGCTGATCATTTAAAATTTCTGTTCATCTCTCTAGCTTTTTCACCATAGCTGCTGAAAGCAGTTCTAGCACAGACAAAGGTCCCGGCGTTTTACTCACCGGTCTCCCATAAGGCATAACCAGCCACAGCCAAATCCTTTCTAACAGCCCCACTCTCACATTTACCCCAGGAGCAGGAAAAGAAGTTGCACTGCCTGGATGTATTAGCAGAAAAACCAGATAGCGACTGGAAATATATTGTCCAAATAAAAGTGTAAGTTGGATGGATTACTCTTCACATCGCTTCCAAGTGTCCTTCAATGACAACTTGAGAGAAAACACCAAAAAACTGCAGTCTGAGATAGTTTCTTGGTATATGTTGTAGAACTGAGAGATAAAAGGTTCAGGTCATTTTGTGTCCAAACCAGTGAAGCTGCAGGGCAGGAAGGTTCCTGAAAAAAAGCTGCCTTTTCATCACCCTCACCATACAGCCACATGGCTACTGGCCAAAGTCACAGGCCCCCTTCTCTCAAGACCAGAAGTGCCCTGTTCCCTTACTGCCTAGTCTGCCTTTAACTCCCACTGTTGTCTCCTTACAGATCAGATCTGTTTAGTTTTGCAGGAGAAAAACAACGTAAACTCAAGTTCTCCTTAAAATTAATCCAGCTTCCCCAGCTTACTGAAAACCCCTTTGCACCCCAGTGAAGGGCTGGAGAGCCTGGCTGCTGCACTCTGCCTGCTGCTGTCCTCAGTGGGAATGAAAATCAAACTGTTTCTGCTGACTCCCACTCCTAACCATTTGTAGCAGACAGAATGAGAGCAAAAAAGGGATTCCACTGAGCAAAGAAACCAGGAGGGCACAGGCGTGGGCAAAGCAGCCGAGGAACAGAAGGCAGCATTTGTTTTGACTGATGCAGCCTGACAAAAGCCAAATAACGTGTCCATTTGCACAGCTGCATACTGCTGTAGATGTGGCATGGACCATACACATATTTAATGTAACAAATTGGTAATACATAAAGGTGAGGGTTTTTTCCACTTTCAGATTTAAAAATGTGTACATTTCTATTTCAAAGAGATTCACACCATCCTTTTAGGCAAACCCTTTTTTTAGAATTAAACATATGATGGGTTTTATTGTGCAAAGTAGCGCGGGTGCACGTGGGACCAAGCCATGAACAGTGACACCACCAGTTGTTCTACTTCAGAAAGTCTACTTGATTGAAACCTAGGTTAGTAAACCACTCAACTTAAAGAAACACCTGTCTGCACGTGGTATAGGTTCCCAGAAATGTGCACTGCATTGTCAGAGGAAGCGTGCTTAAGGGCAGCTGAACAGTTCCAGTGTTAACCCTCACTGCTTTTGTTCCCCTGGGAAATGCAAACCACCATATGGTTAGTTATTTGATGAAGAAAGGGTTAAAAAACAGGTGTAACTGGAAAGAAAATTTCAGCTTCACTGAAGAGACACAGGGGGGGGAAAAAAAAAGCATAAACCTAGATGCACAAAGCCATCTGGGATTCTTGTTACATATGGACCTGAATTTGAATTGCACCTAACCAAAAGGTGCTGGAGCAACTGTTAACTGGGGCGCAGGGGAACTGGGCTGCCCGTGCAATAAGACACAGTACTGAACACAGCTATGAGTAGGTTCTGATCTAGGCCTTGCCACAAGGGTTCAAATTCACTGAGTATTAAAGCAGAGGAATGCTAGAACCTCTTAAATAGGCAGTTGGTTTCTCCTCCCTCTTACCAAGGACTGGCAGACCTTACCTTCCTGCTTAACAGAATAGGTGAATCATTTCTTTTCAAATTTACAGCAAGGTGTTGATTGAAAATATATAATTTTGAAGATTTATGATATGACAAACTTACATTATGATATTACATGACTAAATCTGCCATTATTTTTCAACGGAAAAAATGTTTTGATTGAGCAAATCCATTTCCTTAAACTTCAAAACAGGACAGTTGAAATAGCGATTTCCAAAAAACAGCAGAAGTATAAAACATCCTCTGGCAGTTTATCTGCAGGGTTTAATGCATGGACTGCTAAAGTGCTACCAGGGTGGGCTGTTTTCCATGCACAGTATGTCTTATTGTAAAACCAACAAAATGAGTGCTGCTGGTCCTAATTGCTTTAGGACTTAATTGCTGCAACACTTTTGAACCCAAGGCAAAAGTGTTTTGTTGTATTTTATTGCTGTTGTTGGTTTTTCTTTTTTTTTTTTTTTTTTTTATAAAAATTAAAAATAAACAAAAACCCCCGCTAACACCACACCCCAACACTGCTTAGGGAGCAACTCTTCTACTGAGGCTGTACTGTGTTACTCCACCAGCAAAACTGTGGAAAACAGAGACAACTAGCTTTTGAATCACTTTAAGCACTGGTGCTCCTCCCTAGAGATGGCAGAGCATGCCATGGCATTTCTCACTTATTTCTCTATAAGAAAGAGGCATGAGATTTGCTTGCATCATACACAAATTCAAAGTGGAGGATCCCCAGCCCCTGCCCACCTGTCCCTGCTGTTTCTTCCCATTCACATCGTGTTGTCAGAGCACGATTACAATCTTCAGGTCCTATAACATCCTAGGAATAAATGTAGGCTGCTTTGCTATATGACATTAAGTCTTTGGTCTAAGACTGTAAAGGAGACAGTCCTGAAAAAGGCCAGCCACTGGGCCAGCCCTGTGCAGGAGGGATTACCCAGCAGTGCCAATCTCCACAACAGAGACAGACTTTTGTGTGCATTAAAGCCAACAGATTCTTTCAAATCATTCAATACAAGTAATGTGTCCCATATAGTCCCAATGAATCCACTGTGTCATTGAAATATACAATTCTAAAATACGGAGGATGTTTTCTAGTACAATTTTCCTTTTCTTTGTTTAAACTGAAAATGCAAAGAGCTCTAGCAGTGAGTACAAAAGTGCTTTTAGCTTAAAAAATTACCATGTTCTACATTCCTCTCCCATGAAGAGGACAGCATCAATGACTTCTGCAATGTGCAAAAATGTACAAACAAACTCTATAGTCCTGGGCTGACGTTTTGTACAGGTAGTCACCTAGACATACAAGCTATTTTTGAGATGTCTGCCTCAAAATGTATTCCAACTGACTTCCAGTTCCTCTGCTGTGTTGACATTTTCCTGTGGCAGGTCTTTTTTGTGCAGCATAGTTAGCTTTGATTGGAAAAAAATAATTATTAGCTTATGTACAACTTGCTTAGATTATATGATATCCATTCTGTCAAAAATGTATCTTAATTAGTTAAGAAAACAGACATTTTCCAGAATTGGCCTGTCAGGTAACATATCCTAGCATAAGAGAATCTTAAGGGTGATTTCACAGAGCTTTAGTAAGACTGTATTTCTTCACCTTCTACATGCAAGTCTTTTCTTTACCTTCTTGAGGGCTGATACAGATTATCTTCAGGTCACTGAATATCATGGGACATGATTCTTAGAGCTTTAGTAATTTTTATTGTTTAAATATTTAAACAACAAAACCTCTGGGGATGTGGAATTGCAGTAGAATATCTACCATGAAATTAAGGTGGAATACATGACAAAGATGTTTTAATTGTTCTTCTTCAGTGTTCCCTGCTCCCTGCCTTCCCAGAAAAGCATTATGTACTGAGATAAATCAGAACAAAGTTAAATTTAAACATACAATTATGATAAAACAGAGGGATCACAATTAGTACAGAAGTTGATATTTTCTAACACCACAAGAAAGAAAAGGGAACCAAGCATAACTTACAAAGCCAATCAACCAAAACTGTTCAAACTGATCAGGGACCACAAATCCTGCAATAACTTTATCATGCCGATATGGCCCTCGGTACAGTCACAGAGGACGGTAACGGGCCCTTCTGATTAAGTTTCTTTATTTGAAATTAACCTCAATGCCAGGTTTGCTGGTTTTACAATAGTTGCTTTAGGGACAGTCAGAAATTATGGATGTAGTGTTCACTGTATCATGTTTATTGAGCAATGAAGGACATACTTAAGTCTGGTTTAAGGTAGTAAGCCATGTATTCATGCAGCTGACCGCCTGAGCTGCTATGCCAACACCAACACACACATGGACCTAATACCACTTATACAAATACACAACAAAATAATGTAATCCTCTGAAATATAAAATAGTGCAATTTAGGAGTCAGAGGGTGTTTCTGCTAACTAGGGGAAAGGAAATGCACAAGCCGGACAGTAGTCACCCTATTTAAGATCATTTCCTGAGAGTAAACTAACCCAAACTAGCTGTAACTCCAAAATAAGGAGCTTTAGTATCAAGCACTTCTAATCTGTATGCTAACCACACATTTTTTGTCCACTCAACTCACACAAACTGCAGATGTTGTAGTGCTAATAACCCATTTGCTGTTCCTATTCCCTCTGTGCAGTAAATTGCTGACCATTACTCATTCTGTAGGTCTTTTAAAAGCAGGAGAACTAATATCCATACAAAATATCTGAAAACAATGCAAACAAGGATTCAACTGTTGTGAAAGGCTGGTACTTGTAAATACTTTCCCAGACTGACTGAACTGGTCTTGGGTTCTAGGTGTGCATGACACAGTCCTATTTGCAAGCTGTACCAAGGAGATATGACCAGCAGCAGCTATCTGAACATTTCATTTCTACCATGAATGAATGTGTCCTTCCTGTTCAGGACACAAGTCTTAACTCTTTACCTTCACACAGCATGACATTCGGTGCCAGTGCCCTGGCTTTGAATACTGCCTGAATATCCTCCAAATGCAACTGGAAAGCACTGGACTAAAGCTTATGAGAGGGAGGGCAGAGAGATCATTTTAAAACACATAGTTTAAAAGACCTTCTAGAGCTTGAGCCATCGCAGTTCAGATAAGAACTGCTTCTTGGAGTTGTACAGAGCACACAGGCAGGCTGTTGGGAGATGGACAGAAGATGGTTCTGAGCGGGCAGTAATGCTGCTGGTCACTACCGGCTGGCAGCAAATGTGCTTGTGTTTGACAAATAGGAGAAACATTGTTAAGATGAAAACTTGGGAGGTGAAGGGGAATACAAAGGAAGGAGGAGGAGAAAAGAATGGTAGGGTAACCATAGAAATGGACATGAGGAATTATTTGAGCCTAAACTCCAAAACCTAGGAGAGACTACATGAGCTCATTAGCCTCCACAAAGCTCATATAGCCAAGAAAATAATAAAAATATTTCAGGATTTTAGGTGTCAAAATTTTATTTTGGTATTCAATAGTGTGTAGCCAAACCTTCCTCACTCCTACATGCACACTTATACACCTACACACAGAGGCCACTTCAAACTGTATCACATTTGATGGGAGTCAGCTTGGTCTATTGGTGTCAGAACAGGGACTACATAGACAGGAGCTAAAATCAACACTCCTAACAACAGCAGAGCACTCATGGAGACTCTAAAACCATCCATAGTTTATGGACAAGCCTGCCTTACCCTTGACAAGACATCAGGGTAGAGAGAGCCTGTTTCTCTTGTTTCTCCTACATCACTTCCCTTTGCTCTGTAAAGGACTGAAGATTTGGTCCTTACTAAGTGTAGAATAAGTATTCTCCATAACCTCTCGAAACTACTAACTAACTGACTTTTATTTTACCAATATTGCTTGGCAGTAAACCTACAAGTCTAAGGGATTCATTATCCACAGATTTCTAGGAGCCATGAGGAATGCAGGAACACACTGTCATTCCTTGTCCTAAAGCTCCCTTCCACTGCTGAATGACAGGTCCTTCTAAGTGCTCCTATATCGCTGTGGGACACTCCACAGAGATAGCACTAAATATAATAATATATCTGGATGGGTAATGATACAGCTGTTGTTATTTACTATTGCAGTGATTTTTCTTTTCTTTGAGTTGTTACTTTTTATTCTCTTTTCCTGGGAAACAGAGAGAGGTTGTTAAAAATTCTTGAGCACAGTCATACAGTAACTGTAATGATAACAGACCACCAAATCCAAGCATTCAGATCAGAAAATACCACAGTATACTCTGGAGGTGGAAACAGTCTATTTTTTCCTCCAGAAAAATATTTTCTATAATAAATATATCTGGACAGTTTACAAAGTCCTCAGAGGCTAACCAGTTAGCTGTAACAAGTTCTATACCTGACACATTTTTCTTCAGGGTAACTTGCTTCATTCAGAGTTTTAATGTTTAAATAAACTGCTGCCCAAATCAATAATCTACAAAATCATTCACTCTGGGAAAGTCTTTCAATCCTTCCCCCCCTGTTTTAAGTCAATTTATATGCTATGCTACAGCTACCTCCGGCTGCATTTCATTACCTTCCCACTCCATCTTGTAGCAGCCACTCTGTAGTTCTGGCTACTATTTTCTCAGCAACAAGGTCCACAATATTTTATTTTGTGCCAACTTGTCTCAGACAGCTGAGAAGCCCTTCTGTCTTGTCTCAGGGTTTTAGATCACTGCTGTATTCCAGCAGAGATAGTGAAATCTGAGGCCAAACAGCTGGAACATATCCGCCAGTCTTTGCCTAGTGACAGCAACTGAAGAGGTATCATTGCTGTTGGCTTTGACAATCTTAGATAAAGCAGGTGTGGGAAGAAACAAACCTAGGATGTATTGAGCTGATCCTATGCTATTTACTTCCCAGCACCAAGACTGTAGATAGCTGCTCTCCTATTCTGACATTTTTGAAAGGTACTTAAAATGTCTATTAACAAAGTAGTTCCACAAAGACTTACAGAACAGCATTAGCCTCTTCAAAAACCTTGTAACTTCAATAATGCATAGTCCTAACCTTGCAAAGCATTTAAGTAAATGCTTTAAATTAAGCTGGTGGATGTTACTGTGCTAAGGGAGATGGGACCACACATATGCTTAAATTCTCTTCCTAAATGCAAATGCATTTAAGGGGGCTTACCTGACCATCAGCAGGTGTATAACATACCCAATTTCCAGTATCCTTCCTATTCCTTTCCCAGGCATACAGCACCATAATATCCAGAGATCCAACTCTTGGCCTCACAACATGAGGACATGGAGGTTACAGAGCATGCTTCATCTCAAACCACACAGAACAGGCAATGGTTGTATGGATGAACAGCCTGAATGAGACCAATTCCAAGCCTTGCCCTTTGCCTCCTCACACTAAAGCCACTGAGCTAGTTTTCCAGTTTTTTGGAAACAGGATAGAGTTTCCAAAGGGAGAGGCAGTAGCTGGGAAGCACTTGGACTTAGTGCTCTACACAGCCTCAAGCTCCCATTTATTTCTGTGAGAATCTAGATCGGTCTATCTGAACATTCAGAGGTATGTGACAGAAGTTTTGCACCTCTTGGAGAATACACTACATGCTCTTTCAAGACTCTACAACACAGGTTTCTGGTGGATCCTACAGGAAGAAACAAGCCCTTACCCCAAAACAGACTGTTACCAGAGGTGATGCAGGAGATGAAGGGAAGAGATGCAGCTATTTTAACATACTGCTTATTAGTGAATAATTAAAGGCATGCTATCCTCCATCTTTTTCAGATGTGGGAAGACCTCAGTGATTTCTTTTAATGCTTTCATTGGAAAAGTAGGAAAAAAATAAAATTACTTTGGGAAAGTTTTTCTACTTATGCCTCCCCTTCTCTTTAGAATTGAGGTTGCATTTCTCTGTACATAAACAGAGATCATTAAAAGGAAGGGAAACAGATTTCCCCCAGGCTCACTCCTAAATACACTTCTAGCCTACCTTAAGTAATGGCCCTCATTTACCAAGATGCTGAGGGCCTAGCTGTTCCCACTGATTTCAGCTGACTCTCTGTGTGAACTGCTGAATACATTGAAAGGCCCTTACTCATCACTTAGAACCTTAATCTGAGGTTCCTGCATCTGAAAACCTGCAAAAATCCTGAAATTTCAATATACTTGAAAGCTTGTGTAGTTAGTGAGCAACACCTTACGTTAATTTTTCAAATCTCTCTAGAAATAGAGCAATGGGGGAAACACTCAGAGCCACAACATCAAACATCTGCATCTGAGGCACTGATTAGTGGTGGATAGCCATCCCTCCTGCTTCTGCTGTCTCTACCAGCTGTTCAAGTGCACAGCTGAGCCTTGGAGCAGAAACAAGAGAAAGCAGCAAATGCACATAGCTGCTGCTTGTCTTTATCTTTGAGGAAAGATAAGCAGGTCTGGGTTTCCTCTCTCTCCTTTTTTACACCAATACAAGATGAAAGCAGTATGTTTCCATTTACAGAAAATCATTGTAGTTAACTACACTGACTCAAGAAACAAGTGTTTGGAAAAAGTGCAAATTTTGTGAAAAATTAAGCTAATATATAGAGAAGAACTTCACACACCAGGGAATCATCCAGAAACTACTCAGTTGTCGCTGCTCACTGTTCTGAAACTATGAACAAGGAGATGTCAGAAAAAAGAAGAGACAGGGGAGAGATATCTAGGATAGAACATTTTTTCCCCAATAATTCCTTTAACACTTTTTGTTTTACTTCTACTTCAGAAGAATGAAATACCCAGACTTGATTCTACCTGTCAATCACTGTCAACAGCAGCCCTGTCATTAGGACTAGCTAATACATTCCCTCTCCTCTGCCATCTTACACCAGAAAAACTACCAGCTAATATGATCCATACCAGGGCATGCTGGGGCCATCCCAAAGTAATAGACCAAAGAATAAAACTGACCAGAAGTATTTCAGAAATTTTTGCATTGCCCATGGCTGTAAACATGTATTTTTACTGCAAAAAAATCAAATTAAAAACATATGTAAAATCCAACTGCAACATATTAGAGCTTTTTGCATTTAGGAGGAAAAAAATCCAACACAGTCAAATGAGGACCTTCTTACAGATTTGCCCAGATTACCAGGAAAGCTATGGGAGAATGCTAAAAGAAAATGTCACAGAGACAGACTAAGGAAGATTCTGTATCCATAATGCTGTCATCCCAGAATAAACCTGTCAGTTTGTTACATATCCAGGTGTTGTTTTTCTGTAGCTTTTGAGATATTTAATGTGCAGTTCTACTCTTGAGATGTGACACTGTGAAGATGGCACCTTCTTACTCAACAGATCATCTCTGCATGGATTTTCAGTCTCATCTCTGCTTACATTAGGATTTCAGCTGCCTTTCATCATTATAGTGGTGCGGATCCAAGATGAGTCTGAGAGAGTTATCTATATCCTTGGGTTCACATGTCACTGTAGCACAATCCTGTACTAGAGCATCTCAGGAACTGCTCAGGGACCCGAATCCCTGTTCAGCCAGAGGCTTGCATTAGCCACACAGCACAACAGAGCAAAAAGGCACTGCCAGCACTGCTAAGTTAAGGTTCTTGGCCCAGCTGTGCAGTCTCACGGGCTTCAAACTCTGACACCATCTACACCTGCGCAACCTCTGGGAAAGTCATAGGGTGGCACAGGTAGAAATGAGGGCAGCATTTGTACTGCGAAAACATCTCATGCATGAACCAAAAGGAAGCTCGCTTCAGAAGGTCAATTCTTCTGCAAAGCCCAGGCTCTTGTGGAAGGCTTTTAAAACCAAGTTTAAGGACCACAGTGGCAAACAAAATGCATGCAAAAAATTATATAGGCAAGAATGTAGGCCTCATTGATGTTTCATTTGCAAAGCCACTTGTCAGTGGAACTGTTCGAAGCAAGTTAGCATCACCACACTGTGTATTTTCAGAAAGAAATGAAAAAACAAATGGATCTAACATTTCTGTATGAAAATGCAGAGTTTGCAATACTGGAGCAGACAAATCATCCAGTTTCATTCCCTGTTTCTGAAAGCAGCTTGCACAGCATGGTTTGAACAGAGGCAGAAAACAAAGTGCTCACTCACATGATGCATCCAGCCACTTGTGCCAGACTCTATCATGGGAGAAGACCTTCTTCCAGACCCTTCAGGTTATCTGACAAAACTACACAGCCTCACATTTTGCAGTCCAATTTACCATAAGTCGATCCGAAACTAAGCTAAGGAAATAAACCCAGGAAAGTCACACTTGAACTTTGAGAGGTACTTGTTCAAGGGGAGAACATGCTTTTAGCCAAACACATATTTGCAATTTTTTCTTTAAAAATATAGTGCAAAGTAAGAGATCAAAGCATCATTAGAAGCAAGTGTTCTGCTTTGAGTCTTCTTGCTCAGCATACTTTCTAATAGCACTTTCACTTGAATTTAGAGATTCTGCTCACATATGCTAACACTCGCTAAGAAGGGGAGGAAGGCAGAGAGACAAGGACAGAGTGTGAGAGTCCATCTGAAAGCAGAGCAGCATAAGCACACACACGTGTATCCAGTCTACATTTTTTGGCATATTTCCTACTGAGCTTTACTAATGACCTCCATGTACAGGTAATAAGAAAAATTTCTTTGTACTGCCTACAGTATAGAGGGATGGTAAAATAATTTTCTCAGGAATATAAAGCCTCAAAGAAGATAAGATACAAAAAAAAAAAAAAAAAAAAAGAATACATAACAATAAACTATACTGTGCATTTGTTTGACATATGCCACTTTGCCACTTTAAATCATTTGGACTTTTATTCGTAGGGTAGCGTTGAGCTTAAGAGGGAGTATTGCAGGACCAATATTTCAAAAGCTACAAAGTTCCTATATGGTGCTGGATAGGACTTTGGAAGTGAATGCAATATAAAAAGAACATGGGATTGAGAATAGATCTAGCAAATCTCAGTTTCCTCTGTTTTGTTATTTACTGAGAAGTGTGTAGGAAGAGGATGTTATCCTTTTAAATAATTTGCAAGCCCTTCACATTTCAACTTTTAGAAGTCACCAGAGACCAGACAAGCATCAGTATACATGCAGGCTAGAGCAGCATATCTGTACATAAAGAGCAGATCTTTCAGGTTTTGCAGTTTTTGAAGATGAGGCTCCCTTAAAACGCTTGGAATACATGACAAGTCAGTACCCGTAGTTGCAAACTCCTACTGTGGTTTGCTTCTTCCTTGGTTCAGAGGACTATTAATGTACTTTGTTACTAATATAGTTCCCAGGATCAATGATCAGAATTTGTGGTATGTCTGTGTGTGTGCTTGCTAATCTATGCAAGCCTCAGAATTGAGAAAAGAACTGATATAGGCCCCAGTTAAAAAACAAAAAAACAAAAAACCAAAACAACCTCCTGAAGAAGCCAAAAGAGCTCTCAAAAGCTTACACACCTGAATTCATTTTTCATAATATGGGGAGCACCTTATTCTGGCAGCTGGCAACTGAATAACTTAATATTCACAGCTGCATAATATCTGGGTGAGAACAAAGCTTTTTCATATGGAAAAGTAATTTTATACTTATGATACACTTAATATACTTATATATATATTTATGATATACTTAATTATACGCTTATGATTTTTCCAGTGTAACACACAAACACCATGCTGTTTTTTTACAGGGGCACTACCCAGACAAAATGAGAGGATAAACAGAGACCCAGGGAGCACAGATGCCTCTGGGGTCTGGATTTTCACATATTAGGTCACTGGTGGAACAATGGAACAGGACTCAAATCTTTGGGAATATTCTGCAAGGCCCTTCCCCACCTTCTGTCTTGTCAGACAAGCAATGAAAATAACCCACCCAGTAGCAATGGGATAAGCCCAACCTTCCCACTGTATTACTAAGACATTTAAGGGATATATCTAGTATGCCAACATGCTGGGTGCTGTCCAAGGGTAAAACCATGAGCCATCAACCACTACAGCTTAGAAAAAAAAGTAATTCTAACAGGCATAATGTTGGGATACCACAAAAGTATTTCATGGCTGGAAACCACTTCACAGCAGTATTTCAGTTTCATATTTTAATATGTCATCTGTTGAGAAAAAAGAGAACCATCATGATATTAACGTAATTTCTCTTTGACCCATAGTGATCTTTAATTCACTGGACTCTGAAATTTACTTTGTATTCGAGATCAAGTACAGCTGCTATAGCTGAGGACTGAAGGATGACATTACACCACTCTGCAGCATATTATTCTCTCTGCAATGCTTATATCTCATTTCTTATTAAGATGCACAGAGAAAGGAAGTTCAGAATGCATATTCATATTGGGATGTGCTCATGCTCTGGAGATTACTTTAATACAAAGCCAAAAAGTAATATTAGTCTTGCCACAAAATGTATTCCTTAAGAACAACACTTTCATTTGAATAGGATCATACTGCTAGCCAAAGATGTTTTTTACTTCTGTTGAAACCACATTTCTATTGTGAACAAATAAAATGATTAGCGTATAAGCTGTTTTAACACCCAAATCTTACTAAAAACATACACTAGCGGCCAACATTGGCTCTCTGAAACTTCACTAATGCAGTAGATATAATGGAGATATGTGTATCAACATATAACTATGTTACAGATGTATTCAATATATTTCCAAAACTAATTGGGTTGTCATCTAATTGCCCTTTACAAAGTAGAGCTGACAGGACAAACAGTGGCCTCATCCTTTTATTCACTTTTTGGAAAACATTAGGAACTCAGATCTGGGTGTACCATATTAGACAATGCAGATTGATGAGGCAGAAAAGACTGAAAAGACAGCCTTCTTCCTGAGATATGACATCAGAGACTTCTGTGTAGGATGTCTTTCATGGTAAAAAGCTTTCTCTGAGAATGCATAGCCCCTTGCTGCCCTGCTGAAATAGCTTTAGAGGCATTGAACAAAAGTAGCTTCAATTCAAGTAGTGTGATAGCAGTTCCTAACTGAAGGTGCAATCTTCAAAATCACAGGATAGCCAACAGAAAAGAGCTTTCAGAGTAATAACTAAGATTTGACCTGCTGCTCCACAATATTTTGGCTCTAGCTTCAGGACATCCCCTCCAAAAGAACTCATTGCAGCAATCAGCCAGAGACACGGATATTAATAACTAAGGAGGGTCCCATATAACAGACCACATTGTCCTGCTTTGTTGAATATTCCAAATTGTCTTGCAGAAAAGTGGTATGTGCCATGGAACACTACTATTTTATGTACAGAAATGTAGGCATAGTCATGGAATTCGTAGAAAAACTGAGGATTTAGTAGTCCATATTTTGCAGTAGTCCCTCTCTCTCTTCCTGAGTGTGTTAATGAAATGATGTGCAGTGAGTTACAGATCAGTTAGATTCAAAACAGTGGAATCAAACTAATCGTGTAGGTTCAACTTGCATCCTTTTCCAGTTTGATTCACAGAAATCAAGCGTAGAAAACATCTCACTGATCTGCTTTATCTCTTTTCTTGTTTCTCTTACTATGTGCCTTCTAGCACATCTTTCTTTTTGGGAGGCAAAAGTCAACTCAGACAATCTGAACACCATTCTGTTCTGATGAGATTTCCAGCACAGCAGGAGATTGCTTAACATTTACTTCCCTCAAATCGCAACATTAATTTATATTTGGAACAATTAATAAGAGATGTTTCTATTGATAGGAAGTTTAGAAATGCTTGACAGAGTTCCTTTAACATCAGATTTTCAGTTCAACATTTTCCTGTATAAAAAAGGCTGCCTTGTATAAGTTTTTATGGCCTGGTTATAGGCCAGAAAAATGTCTTTAAAATAAAAACGCTGATGCAACTTTAACTACAGCAGGCATCTCTAGAATAACATCTTTTGATAACACCAAAAATGACTGGGTTTTAAAGATGTTGTTATAATGAGAAAGGAGGGTGTTTAGAGCTGCAGGTGGCATTGTTTCCAATCTAGGAACACAACTGGGTGCAGAAAATGATGCGTCTCTTACTTTCAAATAATAAATAAGACTACAATATATGTTTCTCTGAAAGATTATAGACAGAGGAATAGGTGGAAAGCGGAGACCAGTGTTGCTGACGGATACAGTGGCGAACAACTGACTTTCTAAACTAAAATCTAGGTTCTGAACATGTATTCAAAGACATACTAAATGGCATCACATCAGATCCACCTTGGGATTTTGCTCAATATTAGAAAATGTTGTTACCCAAATGTTTGATCCTTAGAGAAGACTGCTTTCATAGGGATCCACATGTCTGCACCCCCCCACCAGCAGTAAGAAGAAAAGAAGGTGGTGGTCTCTATAGCCCCTTTAACGTTTCTATGTGAAAATGGGCACCCTGAAGTACAACTGAATCTGGGATACCAAACCAGCAAAAGGGATACACAAACTCTTAAAGATTTTTCTTACACACATATATGAAGCGTGAAATCCCTGAATTGAAAGTATCAACCTAAAGCAAAAATGAAAAGGGACAAATTATTTATACATACATATATTTCCTCATTTGGAGGAGGCTCTGAGTAGGGTTCCTTCTCTAACAAGAATGGAAGATACTACAAGTAGGAAGGAAGCAAGCAGGAAACTGTCTCAGTGCATGTGCCAGACACCCTTTTAGGGACTGCAGCAGTTTGTCAGATTCTAGGTAAGAATACAAGAATGATAACAGCTGAGATGCCCAGCTGGAAAACTACTGTCTTGTTAAACCTAAGACAAATTTATTATCTAGCAAACCCCTTATTTCCCCCCCAAAAAGCATTCCCACAGTTTAAATCATTTTGTCTCATATGTATATCACAATCTTACAGTGCCAGTTTAGTGGTGTTGCTTTATGTCTTTATCAAGTTTATAATTTATCTACATCACCTCTCATATAAATCGATCTGACTTAAACCAAACATGCAAACCAACCTCATACAAATTTTCCATGAAGTCTTCAAGGTAGTCACCACTGTGGTAATGACTCCTGTAATTTGTCTTCTGAAAACCTGAAAGCTCGGAGCAGAGCAGATTTTGAACTTAAGTTAGACACTGCATAGTAAGAGGAGGGATCTGAAATCTTTAAACTCACTGGTGGGAATTTAGTTACAGCAATCACTCAAACACAACAATGTCTGTTCAAGAGCAATTTAACAAATGATCATATCAATCTTGAAATACCAAAAAATATTGAAATGTAAAAAAAGTACTATAGCATAATACTGAAAAAAATATTACAAAAATCTGAAATAGCCATTTTTTCATAATAATTTTTGTTCTAGAAGTTGTTTGCAAAGAGCTCTTTTCTAATGTTGGCAATTTAAATCCATTCTATAGTCTTAAATATACTTGCATAAATCATCCAAAGCAAATGACAGAAACAATATCCTGCATCTCATCTTGCAAACAGGAATGTGATCTATTTAATCAAATTTCAAACTTGAGTATACCTGTCAGCTCAAAAAAAAAAAAAAAAGTAAAAGAAAACTTCCACACAAAAGGGGTTTAGATAGATAAGAACTGCCTGTTTAAAGAAAAAAAAATTCCATGTATAAGGGGTGATATTACAGAAATATTGTGAAAAGAGATAGCAATGTAATCAAGCTACAAGTTTGTCATCCAAACTAAAATTTTCTATGTTAGGTATGTCCCTTATGTTCAATTTCTGGGGGCAAATTGCAACAAAACCATCCCAATTTCAGTGATCTGTAGGCATAATAAGGCATAATATTTCTGTTTGGCTTATGGTGAAAATCAGCAGGTTTAGACTGTTTAGGAGTAGAAACTAGAAGATAAATAAATGTTACAAGTCTCTTAATGACACTTGCACCTGTTAATACAAAACCCAAAGCTTAATCCAGGTTGGGTTTTTGTTTTATTTTAGCTGGCATCAAATATGAGTTATATATATACATGAAAAAAAGAGTGAAACACTGCATAGTAAGTATATATGGGTCAAATAACAAGCAACTGGGCATCTCTAATTCTAGCATTCGTTAATATCTGAATGAATAAATGGTTTAAAAACTTAATAGTCTTTTATTACCATTTTCTGCATGCAGTATACTACAAACTGTTATTAGGCATTTCTAATTTATCTACTTGCATAGCACAAGAAACAGGAAGTGAACAAGCAAAATTGCCAAGCAGAAATTCTTTTAAAAAGCTTATCCCACAATGCCACGCGTGTCCAACTGACACAGCTGAATCGGATCTCAATAGATATTACTGATAAAAAGAGTTTAGCAGGGCTTAGAGAAATGCCCTCTCCTTCCAACATGGCTATAATTGTTAGCCACTGCACTGGAATTCCAACTTGTTGCTTCATCTCAGAACTTAAAGTTTTGGGGTTTTTTTTGCCCTAATTAACATTGCAAATCAGTGCAGAAAGAATTTGCCAGATCTCATCTGTCAAAACACAGTTATTGTGCAAGATCTGTGTTTTTACACTTTGTATTAGATGCAAAGAGTGTGCTGGAGGAGACCTGAAGGGCAGTTAGCGTGAGAATTCTGAGTTAAAACATGAGCTCACCATTCTGTTCTTTAAAAAATTAGTTAAGAACAGCATTTCCACAAAAGCCAAGATTTCTTCCTTACTCAAGAACCCTGAATCCTTGGACTATTTGGAAGTTGGTCTTGATCATGCACCATATATCCAGTTTCTATCCAGATTGGGGATAAACTGGCACATATGAAACCAAAGATTATTTTTATTGTTTTCCCTCTCTTTCTCTTATCTACCAAAGGACAAATTCTGCTTGGTGAGTTTCAGGGGAAGTATACTATTATAAATGAAGGTAAAGGAGCGTAGGAAGTCAACATTAATCAAATACAGTCAATGAGTAACTAACAGTATGCTGTTGTAAGAAACTCTAGCTGGTACATTCAATCTATTGAATGAACACTGCACCACAGATTACTTCATGAATATATTTTAACTGCTTTCCTTTATTGCTTTTCTAACTCCCTTTTTCCTTTAGCTTTATATTGTGTGACAGAAGCCTGAAGACATTAGTCTTCACCACTACCCCTTTCTAGGAAGCTTTTAAAATGCATTTTATATTAATCATAACAGGAAAATCAAGTCTTGCCTCCTGGCTTTGCTTTTAGCTTTTGGGGACTTAAGAAGGCTGATTGTATTGCTATTCCTTGAAAGGGCAAAAGTGATGTATCTGTGAAAGACATTTCCTTCCTACCACCATTGGAGGCAGAGAATGACAACAAATATTACAAATAGTTTGTATAACCTTCAGTTTCCCTGTCAGTCTGTAGCCTCTTCTTTTCTACACTGCTCCTCAGCAGCAGAAAACCATTGAGACCAAATTTTGCAGTGGAAAATCATACTACAAGTCCTACAGAAAGAACAAAGCGTGCTGTGGAAACTCAGCCCACAGGGTGCAGTGTAGCCATCTATTACGTATGCTACGGCATCAGAGGAGATGCTTTTTATTAAGGTTTTATGAGGTGAGTTCTAGCAAGTCCTAGGGATCACTGACCTTCTGCTGGGCAGCAGAAATAGAACCCCAAACTGTATGAGAATCTGTAATGCTGGTATTTGCAACATGAGAGGGGGCTCCGAGTTGCTGACAGCATTTATTTATTTGGGTGTTACATATTTCAGGGAAGAAAGATGTGTTTCAGTTAGGATGTGCTTGTAAACATGATGTTGTGTGTTGGACCTCTAGGTACAATATATGACCACATAAATCTTGCTCAGTATGAAAACATTTGTATAGAATACTTGGCTATATATAAGCTTTAAATACTCCAGCACTTTAAGAAAAATGTATATTTTATGGATTAAAATATGCATAAGTTTAAATTTATCTGCACGTTTCATCTTTGGAAACTGTTCCTTGAGAATAACATTAATATTTATTACATTTTCCATGTCTGAGCAATTATATGCATATAAATTCTTCAAGAGCTGGTTCTGCAAGACCTGAGTGGTTACACGGTATGTCACTGGGATCTCAGGTAAGGACCTGCGCAAGTTCTGTGCTTGGCCTTTGAGGTATCTTTCATTACATCAGCATTAGCATCCCATTTTACACCTAGGGGAGGCAACAGTAGAAAGCCCTGGCACTTGTTTGCAATCAGCTTGACGGCCTCTTTCCCAACAGTGTATTCAGGGCTGTGGAGCAGCTTCCCTCAGAAGCCCTAAGGGCACAACCCCCCTTTTCTCTCCATTTTTTTAGTGCGACTCCTTCAGTGGTCACCAGCAAAATTCCTGCCCTGCTGAGGAAGGAGAGGTGGTGGCTAAAACCATCAGAGAGGCAGCGTCCACTTCCCTCCCCTCAGCATGTACTGCCCCGGAGGAAGCCCCGGCCGCAGCCACTGCTTAGAGCCAACTGACATTTCCTCACTTGGGTAGCAGTAATTTGTCCATTCCTCCAAATGCCTCTATGAGCTTACCCAGGAATTTGCACGGTTCTCACATGCTTTGATACCTTTGAGCATTTATTCTCATTCTCTACTGGAAAATATATGTTGTTACAGGATCTTACACAAAACCTGAAAGAGCACATTGAATCATCAGATTAGCTGGCATACCTGATTTCTTCATGGTGGGCCCAAGAAAGGAAGCCTTCTATCAAGAGCACACTGTCAATTGTTAAATACTTGATTTTTTTTTTCCTGAACTACAATTAAAAGTTCTACTTTCAGCCAATCTATACAAATAAGATACATGCCAAAAAATCATGGATCCATGCTGTCTGCATCCCTGTGAGAAACGGCAAAACAAATTACACTGAATGAAAAAGTAAATGATGAATCTACCAAATGAGAATGATTCTTCACAAGATGAACAAATTAACCTCACAGTACCATTTCCATATGTGCTTGCTACACAACTGAAAAACCCACTCTTTTTCTAGCTTCAGGAGAGCATACCTTCAGCTGGCAAAGACAGAGTGCTAGCCACTCAGAAAGGTGACTTTTTTTGGACAAATGAGGAAACTTAATGAATTCCCCACTCCACAGACGGCTGTAGTATATGTTAGAGCACCTGCTGCAACTCACTTCATATCACATTGCAGTTATGAAAAATAGTTTGCTATTTTGGAACCCCCTGGCAGCCAGAGTGAATCACTGAGGGCCCAAAGCTCATTTATCTTTTGTCAGAACTGAAGCCAAATGAACGCCATCTTGCCCGGCAGCTGAAGAATGGGGGAAAAAACACTCTGCAAGTAAAAATAACCAGAGGAGCATGCAAGAGTTGCAAAGACAAGTGACTTCTGGCAGGTAATAAAAAGCTTTTCACAACTCACTCAAGCTTTTTAGACTACACTATTTCCCTGCAAGATCCTGAGAAAAGCAACTGAGTGGGGCAGGGGGGGAGGGAGGAAGAGGGGATGGCGAGATGGTCAGGTAGAAGGGGAGGGAGCAGAGAGTCTGAGCCATGGTCACACACATGCTATCATAGCCTGCCATTAGCTATGTGACCTCCTGGGTACATACAGATAGACAAGTTTAGGATCTTAGCTCCAGGTCTCATGCGACAGACAGGAGGAAGAACCACTCTGACAGATGCTCTATACCTCCAAAGCAGGAAAAGCAAACCTGAATATTTACTTCTAGTCAAATCCTGTGAAAGTTGTAAGACTACACGTGTAAGGGATTGGGTACTACACCTCGTGATCTGGGGAACAGCTGCTTTCTAGGTACTATTAACCAACAGAAACATTAATTCTGCAATCTGACTGTGAGGAGTGTCTCAATAGATGCAGACATACTGATTTTTCATTTCCTGTTTCCCTTATGTCTGGTAAGGTACATGCTCTTTCTTTGCGAATAGGAACAGGCTTTGGTTGTCCATTCAAGCTCTAAAAGAGTATATTTTGTTCTGTGGCCATCAAGGATACAGGAATCCTTGCAACTACTGTAAGAGCAATGTTAAGGCAACCTATTTCAGGAAAGAAGGTAAAGACAGGCATTAACCTAGGTTTAATATGTATGACTGTTACACGGGTTTCATGTTTCTATGGGTAGCTACACTTTCCCCCCATGCTTCCTAATTATCTACAAAGCACTGTTTCAGCTATTAAAGACATTATTCAGATATTAGACATACACTAATAGAAGAAATACACCAGAATATGGAATGATTCACAGAAGGAAGTTACACTTTCAAGTTCTGTAAAACTGAAGCCATTTGTGACTTTCCTTTCCCCGAGAAGGAGACACAAAGATTGTCCTTGGAGTTTATAATACAACCAGCATTAAGATGAAATCTTTGCTCTTTGTTTTCTGTACAATTAAGGGTACCTCTAGCGTAACATGATCTTCATATGACTAGATGCTCTGATACTAATGTTTTACCTCAAATACAAAACTAAAAAATGTGGAACAATGAAGGGAACCAGACAAAACCAGGTCAGTGCTTTTAAGTAGAAAGACTTTGAATCAAGCTGTCACCAAAATATTTATTTTGTTTGCAGATTTTTAAAAATTTTTTCATTTCTCTAGCTTACAAATAACCACTGACTTCCAGTCAATGAGCAGAGCACTTAATTTAACTCTGATTGAAAAAGGCACACACACTTCTCGACTTCCCTGGGAGTCAGATCAGACCTTTTAATTAGCTCTGATTCTTTGCTATTTTGAGAATTTGAATATGATCTTAAACACTTGTTTTACTGGACTTCAACTAGGAAGCTAAAGAATTTTAAATAATTCTCACAAATCTAATTCCTTTACTTATATCAACTTAAATATACCACAGATGGTTCATGAGCTGAAAAAGGGTCTCAAAAGAACAACAGGAAAGCAAGAAATGTGTGATACAGCATCATAATTTACAAATAAAACAATAACACAAGAATTCTTATTCTTATGCAATAATGTCAATGTTTGTGATACTTTAAATCACTTTTTCAAAATTCTATTCTTTAAAATCATAATATATGAAGTAAAGAAAAACTGACAATTATAACCCCCAACTCTTCTTTAAGCTGAATCTCAGCAATGACATTTGGACAGCAAAATCTTATATCCTGGGTTTAACTTTAAAATTCAAATTACAGAAATGGATCTGCTCCTCCATATACAGCTGAGAAGCACTAACTTGATAACTTAGTTGCTAATGTGGTTTCCAATATGCTCAAGTATTCTGCTCCTACCTAGATCTCCTCTGCTACGTCAAAATTGAATGGAGCTGTGAAGTTACAAAATATTCAGATTACATGAAACTATTCAGGTTAATCATGACAGAGAGAGTATGAAATTCTTAAGAGGGAGCCTGGTGAGCAATCAACATTATCAAATATGAGATCCAAATGCAATTAAATGCCAAATACTCTATGCTGGAAGGAATAATCTGAACCATACCAGCATCTTACAGGCTCCACATTACATCATTGCGGACAACTGAATGAAGACACGATCCCAAACAAACAAAAAAAAATAAAAAACCTTAAGATGCAAAATATGCTATACAGAAAACAAATTGGGAAAATGATGGCCAAGAACTTCACAAAATTCAAACAGACTAAGATACAATGCTAGGGGAAAAAAAAAAAAAAAAAAAAAAAGATTCTGTAGTAAATTATTTTCAGACCTGGCTAAGGCCAGCTGTCAGCCACAAGCAAGTAGATAGCAGCTTCACTAAACACACGGTGCTAAGGCAGCCTGAGTGATACTGAGACAGATTTTTTTTACTCATTCAACACCAGTGATTTCACAGACTACAATCTCTGTTTCTGCCTCTGCCACAGGTTTCTTTCATCACTTGCTTGTTCTTCTATCTCAAGTTTTCTGTTAGCAAAATAAAATTAATACTTTTAAGAGAGAAGCTGTAAGAATAATGACTGCTACTTTTCCACACACAATGCTTTGGGAAAGTTTGTAATTACAGTAGAAAAGAACAAGTTCACCATGCAGGAAACTAAGGACACTTAACGATACTAAGATGACTGCAAATGTTGAGAGGCATCTCAGAATCGGAGGCTTCATTCAGATGTAGTCCTCCATGCCAAGAATGGATCAATCAAGATATTTGTCATATGAGTCAAGTACAAAGAGTAATATTGTAAAAAATGTGTCATGTACTGACTATGCTTTTCTGTTTCAATATTACAGATGTAACATTTCATCTGCCCCCCTCCTTCCCCAATCACTTTATTTTTAACTGTAATTGCAGCTCCAGTTTTAGGCCTGTGTGGCCAATGGGCTCAGTTTGTAAGGCTCTAGGAATCCTCTTGCAGTTAAGAGGTTGAGGGATTCAAGGAAAAAACACCACATCTTCAAGCAGAAAAGATTACTAATTTGGATAGGGCCTTCTACATTTCTGGTGGTTCTCACGAAGCAGATGTTTTGACACAGGTAATGTTTAGACTTACAGACAAGACACCAGCTATTTCAAGAGCTAGCTGTCCAGCTGCAGGCAAAGAAGTTTGTAGGTAAAATGCGCACAAAACCTTATTGGAAATCATGTGGGCAAAGTAGCAAATCATGTCATAGGGTCAACATTCAGGAGGAGATGATGTGCAAGACAGGCATACCTCAGCCTTCTGTTCCACATGACATCAACTCTCTGTTAACAACAGATCTTGATATTAGCTCTTTACTGCCAACAGTACTTAAACAGGGGTGTCTCTCTCTGGGAATAAATAACATCCAATTTGACAAAACCCCTTATATTACATATTATATATAATTATTATATTATAGATAATGCCCACACTATTTAAAACTTTTTAGCAGAAATTATTTTATGTTCTTTAATGGAGTTATTCAGATGTAGAATGCTCATGGCAGCATGAGTTTCCTGCTGTGTCAGAGGCATGTAACTGAGCTAGTAAACCATACAGTTCATGACTCTTTCAAATCCTGACAGTTCTCAATTTCACATGGAGACAAAGTCCTTTCATAGCTTCACTAAATGACATTTAAGAACCCCATCAACAGTGTCAATAATTGTTGGAAACTCGGGGCTGAATTCTCAATACCAGAACAAACGTTTGCAAATTAATTTCCTGCATCTCTTTGAAAGGATTGGTCTGTCACTTCTGACATTCTCAGTCTCACTTTCTCTGAGATTTCCCTGGTGCTTTCTCCCATCCTTCTTAGTAGAGGAATGTGAAGACAAATGTTTTCTACAGATTTCCTAATAGCAAGTAAACCTTCTCCTGAGTGATCTTTTTAAAAAGTTAAACATGAATGAACATCCTGTGAAACAGGTACACTGCATGTGGCTGCACAGGCAACATTTGTTTTCACTTTTTCACACAGAGAAAAAGACTCTCCCCTTCTATTTTGAAGCCATTTCACTACTTATCATTTTAAAAAAAGAATGGCATATGTCACTTGAAATTTTCTCCTGAAAAATGTTTATTGATTGAAGGAAGAGTGTTTCTTCCCCCTCTTTAAGAGCCTACAATATAAAATAAATCTAGGAAACTCAGGTATGTCAAAGCAGACGTCCCTATAAACACCCTTGGAAAAGTTAAATCTTACCACCTCTGGAAATGCAGCGAGCCAGTTATAGCAGAAATGAGACTACATTAGTACTTACCCTGGTAATACAGCCTTTGAACATGGAACTCGATTCAAGGAAGTACCATAGCTACAGTGCATGGAATTTTGTGAACTGCGTTCTGCTTCTTCTTCTGCCAGAAAGGAAAAATCTACTGTGTTACTAGAATACTGAGTTTCTTTCATATGCAAATATGTCAGGCAACAGCATAGCCCCAAGGGTACTGGCAAAACCTGTAAGGCACCAGACTCCAGCAAGCTGTCCATTAAAGGTATGTTCTGATCAAGATAGAAAACTAAATGGATTCAAGTTGTATCTATCCTCTCCCTTCCCATTTCCCTTTTAAGTGTTTGATAAAGTAGAGGACATGTAGACTTCGAAAAAGTCCTGATCAGTTCTAGTTTCCTCATCAGGAAATGCAAATGCAATGAATTGGTCAAAACCCAAAGAGCTTTCATAGGAATGTATCGAGTTCAAAGACATGCTAATCAGAAAGGGTTTCTTGGGTCCGCAGCAGATTTTCAGGTCAAAGTGAAAATCATTCTTCTGTCTCCCCAGTCACTAGCAGCCTGGCACCCACTGTGGCATGCCAGCGGGATGAGAGTAACTGATCTGACACAGGGATTGGAACTTGGTCTTTCCCCTTCCCCTGAGCACAGCAGTGGGAGGCTTATTCCCCTCTGCAGAGACACTGAGGGATACTTCCACATCTGAAATTGTCATAGCTAAATACATTTCCCACACAGCTTTAAACGATGTCCCTTGGCAAGTTTCTGGCAGCACAAAGGTTATGCTGTGTCATCCTTTTACATAGGAAAGAAAATATCACTTTGGGCAAGAATGCACTTCAGACAAGGACAGTCTGGGTTTTGTCTTCAGACAGTATGACTGGCCCTATTTCTCAGTGGGATGCTCAAAATGTTTCAAAGACAACAGACAAATTTTTAAACCAAAGTGGTATTTTAAAAAACAAAACAAAACAAAAACCAACCACAAAACCTTCAAAATCCTACCAATTTGCAGGCAGGAGAAAGGAGGTACAGAGAAGAATACATTTCCCTAAGACCTTACAGGAAGTGAGGGAGCCAGGAGAGAAAAGCCTTGCATCTCTACTTCTGACAGAAAGTAGCACGTCCTTTTTCTTACACAAACATGTCATAAAAATTACTTTGCTGCTACCTGTATGAGCAGAGAGCCTGTTGTATGTTAAGTGCTCCAGCAGCTTGCTTCCACAGAAAAGTCTCAAATAGTTTTAACTACTAAACATCTGCTGGAGGTGTTTCTTATGCCAAACAAATGTCACATCAAGAAGGTCATTCACATTGTGCTATCACCTTAATAAGTCATTCTTTCTTTCTTTGGCTTGATGCTCTAATATTTAGAGACGGATTGAAGTTTTCTACATTATTAGCAAACAGCTTGTTCAGAACTACAGAGTGAAGGTTACATTGAAAGTGTCCTTTTTCTTTCAGATGAAGTTCATGTGCAGTATTCCAAAGCAATCTGAGGTGCTGAGAACTCACTAATCTAGGCTTTGAGTCTGAAAATACAGTACCAAAAGGCTTTGCTCCCTTGCCTGTGCTGCTTAATTTCTCTCTCTCTCTCCACTTTCCTCCTCCCCAGTTTACCTGCGTAGCTGTCATATATAGCTTTTTAATGTTTTCATGTTTGGGTAGCAAGTTGAACTATGCACAATGAGATACAGAACAAAGTTATCCATATTTCAGATTCCAACTCTTTTGTAAATTCCTCCTGTTATGGTTTGTTCTTCACCACTTTACATTATGCAGCAATGGAAGGAAAATAAAGATCACTAAGTATAGGTTTGTGAAACTTGCACTCCATTTCTATAGCAAGACTGAATCCCTGCTTACAGACACTACTCACTAGTAAGAAAACGCAAATGATCTGTCATACACAGAGAGTAATTTGGCTCTCCGTGTTGTATAGGTGGCTGTGTTCACAGACCGACCCTGAAATTCTGCTCTGGGGACTGCACTGGGTTTTTGACAGGGTATTTTGAGAAGGGTATGGGTCAGTACACTAGAGAAATAACAATCAGAGAGCAAGACAGACTGCTTCCTAGTAAGACGGTGGACAGCAACACTGCAGATTCATCCAGCTTTGTGGGTCAAACTAGCAGAATTTAGCTAATCCTCACACGCAGCTGCAGTACTGTTACAATTGCGCAGTCAGCCATTCTGGGGTGAATCTGGATTGTTTGGGTTTTAAGACTATTATGATGGCTTTACGTTTCACTGAGCAGACTACTACACATTTAAAACAGAAAGACAGTGAATTTTTAAATGTGGATTCCAAGTTCACTGTGCAGAAGAAAACAGTGGACAGCTCAAACCACTGTGGATATCATCACTTACCAAGTACCAGGACAACGGTTAGTTTTTCTAGTAACAGATATAGATAATGCAGCATTTCCACACACTTTGGGAGTAGTTATAGAAACACATTTCTGGGAATAATAAATAGTTGTTATTCCACTTGTCTTCTGCCCTTCAAATCCCCTATCTTACCTTAGATAAAGAAAACTGAAATTTAGCTGACCTTTTATATGTCTGAAATTAAATTTCTGTATTTTACTATGCTGCCCTAATATGCTCCTTGTTTTGTTCACAATTTATTTGTGCCTTCAAACTGAACTTTCATATCTTTATTATTTTCTAATCAGTGGATTACTGCATTTTGTTGTTCACTGCTTTGAAAACGTGAATTTTTAGTTAGCTTTTATGGTTAGAGTACAACACTGGAAAAGCAAGGGACAAAGCAAAAGGCAAATCACTGAGGAGAAAGAAAAATTGACCTGTATTGCAATTTTTATAAATGTAATCAGGATTCAGGTGAAAATAACATGGCATATTTCTATAAGAATAAGGCAGAGATTAGTATGAATAGCCTTAAATTTATCTTGATTAATAACATTGCTTCTTGCCATCATTGCAAAACTGTCTCTGTCCAACTTACAAATTGTATTTACAATTAGACAGCTACATTTGCGTCTTCCTGAAAACTTACTCTTCAATAGTTGCTTTGCCTTCCTCACATTTTGCCTTGAAATTGATCTCAATGTAGTGGGAAGACGCAAGAGGAATTCTTGGAGCAGAGATAACGGATCCTAAGGCAACCTCACCTAATCCAAAGAGCCATGTTGGACAGCAGCCTACTTTTAGCAGTGAGCAAAAGCAAGTCCCTAGAGGAGAGTACAATTGCAGAGCAGACATATATGATGCTCTTTTGAGCACTCCTACTGCAACTGAGTCCCCAGCTATTTGCAGGTCGGGGATTTCCTGAGCTAGAGCTCTGGTGTGTTTAACATCCTTCCAAGGATTTCTTTTCCACAAACTTGTACAGCCTCCTGTACAACAGCTCCGCTGGAGTTGTGATTAAGTTTCACAAATGAATATGAAGCAATTTTCAAGCCAGAACTCTATGGAAAGAGGGGAGGCATGGCCTCAAGAGTAAATGAGAAACCTATAGCCTCACCAAGGAACTTGAGGGAAAAACGTGTTTATTCTGCTGAAGTATCTGGATGATCAACACTGACTCTTGCTCAGCTAAGCTGTGAGGGCCCACCGCTAGCTCCTTTATCTACTGTAGAAGATGTGCAAATGTACTGGGAATGAAAGAGTCAAAGTTGCCATCTTTTGTGGCCTGGGAAAACAGACTTACAAATCCCCATCAAGTTTCAAAGTTTCAGACCCAAACAAGGCATCCTGATGCACACAGTCACACCTTGGCAGAGGTTCCTCACCTGGGATAGAGGGCATTCGAGCAAGAGTAGACAAGCCAGCAAGTGACCCTGCAGATTCCACAGCTGTGGCCTTTCGAATGCTTGCAAAACACCTGTGTGCGAACCTTCAACAAGCCTGCTTTTTGCACATGTCCCAGGTTATTTTACTAAACTGCACATGCCCAAATCATAAGCAAACCAGAAATTCCCTCTTCAGACCATGTGCTCAGCCTGCTGAACTCCACCAACACACTCGCACCCACAGAAAGGGAACCAGCTTGAAACTCCAGTAAGGCAGAGGGGTTTTAATATCTCATTTATATGATGTCAGTTATTCTTATCCACATTCAAACGTCCAAAGTGTCAGTCCCGATTTTCTGCATTTGAGACACAGTTAAAGTTTAGCTGATATAATTCAGAAGGTTTGGTTTTTAAATCTTTCTGCAAAGTCCGACATCTTTTATGACTGTCAGTAATATTGCTTCATTCCATATATGTCAACAACTTTTTATTTCAAAATTGATACATACTTTGAAGCTACTTCTTAGAAGATTAATAATTATTGGCAGTGAATTCCAGGGCATTTTTTTCCAGTCTTTTTGGTTCATCAGCCATAAAAAAAAAAAAAAATCTAAATTATAAAGAATTATAATTATTTAATAATTATAAATTATTAAATGTGTAGGGATCACCTTTGACTATATAGGTTCTCACATGAGATCACAAAGACTGTAGTATCTTATGGTAACAGCACCAGGGGGCCGTTCTAGAAGACATGTATCAATGTGATGTCTAAGTTAGTCTGCCCTTTATGCCAAACCCCTACTGATATTGAAGAGTTCTGCACACACAGAAAGAGTAGATAGAATATAATACAAAAAAAAAAAAAAAAAAGTGGCAGCATCAACTGAAGTTCCTTGTTCTCCTGAGTTTGTCAAGGCTTTGTTACTTGGCAGCTTTTCATACAATATTTATTACAGTTGCAATTTTTCCCCATTAACATGTTTTAATCTGGGAAAAATGTCACATTTTTCTATTTTAAATATATGAAGTCTGACATTTTTTTGTGAGCTCATCTTTAGTAGATGACTTTTTGTTCTGGGGAAAAGATGCTTCTCCTATCTTACTTCTTTTCCCTTTGAAGTCTATATATTCCCTGTGTTTGGGGTTTGTGTGGTATACGGATTCTCACAATAGAGTTGAAGTCATAGGTAGTGTTCAGGCCTTAAGCTATTACTGCTCAAACTACAAGTGGGTAGAAAACTTCTTTGCTAATAGCAAAGATAGAACAAGTCATATATCAAAGAAATGGGTCAGAGCTGACTCCCTGGGCAGCCTAGATTCTCTCTGGTGCATCAGCATTTCAAATTAGCAGGTGCACATGTGCAGTGTATACAACAAATTGGATAATCTACTGCTTGATAGCTCAAAAACATTAGCATTCAGTCAGATGGTACTTTATCACTTACTCCACTATAGATGATGTACGTTGCAAGCAGCACAGGAAAAAAAAAAAAAATCTAGACATGTCATAAGAATTCTTTTAGAACTCACCAAAAGGTGGTTTCTCCAAGCTAGTATTTATTTTTTTCATTTTTTTCATAGTCAACTCATACAAACTGAAATTTGTATCTACTCATCTAGAGTTCATGCCATGCATCAGAAGTGAAAGCATAATTTTCATCCTTCTACATGAACCGAATTGCTCTTGTTATCCAGTTTTCCAGATGTGAAAATCTGTCATGTCTGTCAATGTCTGGGTATCTACATTTGTATTTCATCAGCCTGGCTTACAAGTCTGAAACCATGCTGTGCAACTAAAAGGAAAAGGTAATTTCTTTCCCTCCTACAAGGAACGTCCCATTGTTATGATCCAATGTTCCTTTCAGAATTTGTCACTATTACTTTTTAATTATGCATGTAATATCTTTCATAGCCCTGAATTCCTTACTTAATTCATATTCTTAAAGTTCAGCAATACCAGTTCTCCATTCAAATAGCTGGGGACATCATTCGTGAGAATTTTTGCTCCATGTAGACAGGCTAGCTTCCCAAATCATTTCTTTTAAAGGTAACATTTACATTCACATCACAAACATCCCATGTAAGAATCTTGTTATGAATAAATGGATAATATTGCAAAATAAATATGGCAAGTTCTGATTTCAATGTCTTTGGAGTGAAAGATATTTTTACCTACGTTTGATGTCTTGATGAACCCATAAGACAGCATTCTTTTACCAACAGCAGATCAGATTCAACACTATATGTGTTGTTTTCAGCATCTTTTCCCCTTCAAACACCGATTAATCACAGTGAAAACTCATTCACTGAGTTGCTTCTCCATGGTATTTAGAAAGCAAATTCAACTTAATATGCATTTTTGAAGCTATGTAACTATCCCAATGGCTTACCTGGAGATCTGAACAGAAGTGATGCTTTGCCTGTCTTATGGAAAGCAGAATATATCCCTAACAGAGTACTGAATGCCTCACAGGAGAATACCCGAGTACTTCAAACCATATATCCATAATCTAACTCTAGATCCCGATTATGTTACAACAAGCCAAGCCACTTCCATGTAGCATATCTTGCCTTGTTAGTGCCCATGGCCTTTTCCAAAGCAGTGTGTCAGCAGCTGCATGCAAAACAGCTGAGAGACATAATTAAAAATACATAGAAATCTCTCTGCTGATGGCATGGTGAAAATTAGTCAACAGTTCTGCTAGTGCAAGCTCTGTTCCACTTTCAGCTGTCAACCAGATTGAACAGGGGTCTGGCCATTATAAGCATTCTCACCGTTTGGCCACCACCACTTTCCCCCATCATGTTTTCTATCACTGTGAAGTTCAATATTGGCTTCTAGCTGGCAGAAGAGTCATTATTAACAGGTAACTGCTCATTTTCAGTCACTGAATATATCTGCCACAGCACCATGAGACGAGCAGGAAGACGTTAAGAGACATATTAATTACAGTTCCTGGTAAGAGGTTACACTTCAAAACAGAATGTTGATTTTGAGCATTATGTCTTTTTACCAGGAAGGACGTGAGTTGGCAGAAATTATCACTACTGAGAGTTTATATCTGGAGAATTTACCAGCTACCTATGAATCTCTGCTAAAGTAATTTTAACTGAAGAAACATTAAACTTGTAACTATATGAAATCTCAGTAATCCACATTCTGGCACATGTAGAGCTCTTGGACCATTCACTGTTGTCTCTTCAGAAAAATCTGCATATGGTGCTACCTAGAACTGTGCTAGATTATATGTATGACATGTACCTGAGCCCTCCTCCCCCATTCAGTTGCTACCATATCACAAAGATCTACATGATGATGAAAATAAAGCGTGAAGATTTAGAACAAGAGCAGCATGGAGTCTAAAATTAAATCCTACACTGCACAAGGAATTCACTTGCCTTCTGCACTAGACCACTAGACTGCAAATCAGACCTATTGGACTGATTACTGGAGTTGGCATTTGTGGAAACTGCAGTGCTACCTGACACACAATTTTCATCCAGTAAGTTATAAATGTTATAAATATTTTTCTGTATAGACAACATGAGGCAGCAAATATATTACCAACTTGACTGCTACAGTATTTTGCTACAATTCATGAAGCAAAAAAGTTGTGGGATTTTTTTTTTTTAAAGGAATGCAGCTAGTTTTGTTATCCTGCTGTAACAGTCACCCTGGCCAAAGTGGAAGGCACTACATGGCTTTTTGCAAATCATCTTCATTCAAGTGTGTGCAGGAATCATACAGATACTTCAGCAACCAAAGAAGGATCAGGATTGTGTTGATCAGGAAGCAATTGGAGGAATCTTTCCCTCTTTTGGTCCACCTTGCTTTGACCTTAGCTACTCCTCTCTCTTACATTTTAGTCCCAGAAATATCAGTGTCAACTTCAGTTGATTTCCTTCTAGTGCCAGGCTCTCCTTTATTCTATTTCTGATTTTTTTTCACACTTTCTACATCATCAGCTCCAGATAAGGAACATCAGTGGAAATGGTTTCCCCATACAGGCAGTTACTGTTCACAGGGGATAGAGAAGTTAAGGCTATTTTGTATCAGTACTAGTAGAACTCCACCCTTGTCCCAAAGCACTAAAACAGCTCTCCTGGGGTTAACAGCACCACACCAGTTAGATAAAATCTAACTAAATTTCACTTCACAGTTGCAACAATATAGACAGAAAAGCCCTTACATGAAGAGACAACTTGTTTCTTTCTACAGTCATAAATTCCTAAGAATGGGCCTATGCCATCTAGAGGGCAGAGGACTTGCTTGGAATTCAAAGCAAATTTCCCAGAAGTCCCACTGTCGTGCAGAGAGGGCTGGTTCTGTCTCCCGTCTCCACTCCTTGTATTATTTCTCTGTGTAAAAGATTCAGATAGAATAGGGCTACCTCCAAGGACAACTGTATACAGAATGTCTCACAGCAACTTGTTCTGGATGCTCTGGAACTGAAAACAGAGATTAGTTCAATTTAATAAACAGAAGCTCCTGAAACTTCAGCACCTCATGAAGGAATGAAGAGCTGGTGCCTACTACTACTTTTTTGGGAAGTGTGTAATTTTGCTTTAATTAACTTCTGATTCTATATTTCACAACATATATATATTATATATATATATCAAACAGAGTTTGAAACTTGGCAAAGTCTTTGAAAATCGCAGGATTTCTGTTTGAGAAGCAGTGACACTATTTTACAGACACATGCCAAACATGTTTCCTAACGGTTTCCTAAAGTGTTTTTGTTGAGGGGAAGCAAGGAAAATGAATTGGCAATCTTCATTCATAGTGTGTAATCCTTCACTCATAAGTTATCCTAAATTGACCCTCAAGTAGGAAGAATAAAGAGTTGTTAGAATTCTGTGCCAGTACCCATTTAAAAAAAAATGTACCACTATCTTTATTTGCATTAGAGTATTACGCAAAGGCCATAATTGAAGTACTGTCCCATTGAGCAGGATAAATACTACAGAACTCTGCTGGCTTCTGTACCATATAGCACATCAATTTTTTTAGTGCCTCACTAATCTTACTTTTTCTTAGTGTGATATTAATACTTCAAAAATGTCAGTTTCTGTCAATTTAAGACCTAGCACAAAAGGTTTATCTGTTCCTCTAAAGAAAGACAAATAGGCAAAATTACAAATCTGAAGTCTATATTTACTATGTGATCTCATAAGATATGAAAGAGAAATATTTGTTTTCAGCTGCTGTTCCAGTGACTGGCCTGTTACCAGAGCATGTGTAAATACTAGTATAAAATCCAATTTTGATGGAATACACTTCTGTCCTACTGTCCTGCTTTTGGCTGAGTGAATTTTCTTCCCAGTAGCTGGTGTAGTGCTGTGGTTTAGATTTAGGATGAGAATAACGTTGATAACAGACTCGTGTTTCAGTTGTTGCTAAGCAGTGGTCAGGGACTCTTCAGCTTCTCGTGCTGCCCTGCCAGCGAGGAGGCTGGGGGCCACAAGAAGTTGGGAGGAGACACAGCCAGGACAGCTGACCCCAGCTGGCCAAGGGGATGTGCCAGACCGTATGGCGTCATGCTCAGTATAGAAGCTAGGGGCAAAGCAGCGAAGATATCACCAAAATATAGAGTTCATGTCCAGAATATTCTTCTGCCTTACGAACAAAGGTGAGTTACAAGACGTTTAGGACAAAGCTAATTTCTGGAGCTGAGAAGTCCTGGTTTCCCTCCAGAGGAACTTAGTTCCTCTCTCCAGTGAAACAGCTGCCATTCTAAACCATCAGAGTCCAGGACCATTAGGTTCTAACAATTTCTGTTTCTGGATTTCTGTTGGTCTTGAGCTCTACTATTGACACAGCAAGGCTCTATTCACAAATCAACTCCTTGATTCATAAAATGGGCTCTCTTACACTGATTTAAGGTTATGGCAGATCACCTCATTTGCAGAGACTAATAGTTACCCAATATCCCTCAAGCGACTGTAACTGACAAATTGTGCATCCCTGGTGTGCAGCACAGCCTGCAGCAGCCCACTTTCAGGCTGAAAAATAAGATTAATTACTTCCTTTTGTCTCAGACTAGGAGCAACCATGTGGGCAGACACCACTAAGCAACTGGTGGGTAACCATTTTTCATGTTGCACCAACAGAGGTTTTCCTCTGATTCCTTCCCATTCTCACTGGGTGGACTTCGTTCACACCAATACAAGTGAGAGTAGTATGGAGCCACACACAATACTTCCTATGGAAACACTATGTGAAGAGAAAAAACAGCTGAATGACACTGGAGAGTAGCATCTTAAGCAGCATTTACTGCTTGTTGACACTAAACCTGGGAATTAGGCATATGATTCTTCAGCAGGGCTAAAGCCGCTACAAGATGACAAACCTTTAGGCCACAGTTCACAATAGGCAGTCTTTGGCGACTGCTCTCCCTAGTGACAGTATTTCCTTACATTTCCTCCACACTCCCATTACTGCTTGTTCTTCTTCCTCCTTTACTTGTGCCAGTGCAGCCACTTAGCCTACTGATCTGGCTTAAACAAAATACTATCAACAGAAATGTGGGATGACTAAGGAGGCAATATATAAAAGAGCGGAAGAAGTAGTACTCTCAACTAGTGTTGTGAACAAAGGTTCACCATTCTTGAGACCACAGCCTCTGTGAATCAGAGCAGAATTTGGGACAAATCTTTTTGTGTCTATGTAAGATACAGACATCAAAGCAGAGCTTGATGTAATAGGGGACCAGCAATGGAACAGATGTGGAATCTGAAGACAAAGCAGGAGAAAGAAAACCAACCAAACTTGGCAAGACTGCTATGAAGTAATGAAAGCTTCTGGAGTTTGATCAATAGGTGCCCCAAAACTGTAGATGGTGGCTCTTTCCCCTCATTTAAGATCTAGTCCATGCTGGAGTGGCTGGCAAAGCTACTATCACGTGGCCAAATCAGGTGGTAAAACCAGCAATACAGTGCTTGCAGTTTACCTCTGGGAGCTTGATCCAGGTACAGGTCACTTACACCAAAAGCGAAACAGGCTAGAACTAATAACCAAGAAGATAGGTTATGGGGAAAAGGGAGTGAGGATATCATGAAGGAGGGAAAAGTCCACAAACCTGAAAGTACACAACACCAGAAAGACAAAACAAAGTGACTAGCTAGGCTCCTCCCAACTACCTACCACAGCTTTTGATCCTCAGGTGAGTAAATTCAGTTAACCAGGCCAAGTGAGGTGACTTGCAATAAGGCTATCATCTCGTACTACCTAAAACTGTCATTGACTTGTTCAGTATATACATAGACTCAAATACAATTCAACAGCATAACATGCTAAGAAGAGCCCAAAACAAAAATCGGAATTACTGAAACAGAAAACCCAACCAATCACCATGACTGCTTCAATACAGTACAGAAGAAAAAGAAACTCCTACCTTCTGCCTCTTGTATCATCCATAGAAAGAAAGGAGGGCAGAATGAAATAGTCATCCAAAGATGGGCAGTTTGCAAAAGAAGATGTTCTGGCATTTCATTAGCTCTGTGTGGGATTCTAGTATCAAAAGTCTTGACTATTAGCCATGTAGTTCTATTTAGCTGAACTAGGTAGTGTTTGTCTGTGGAAACAACCATGTCTAGTCAGGTTCAGAGTTTCAAAAAAAACGTTCCATTTATGCCAAAATACTTCCAGGGAAAATAGCTGCCCCTAAAAGGGAAATGCGGTCACTTATTTCTACTATCTGTTTGTTAGGACATTACTTTAAAACATCTGCAAGTCACAGTACTATCTAATGGCCCCAAAATAGTACCCAGTTGCATTTGTCTTGAGCAGGACTTAGCAGTCCAGTAACTCCAGTATTATACTGTGCATGTGAATAAGACACAGAGAGGGGCACACACGGACCAGGGCGGGAAGAGGTGGTGCACAGCACTCATGGCACGGGGAAGAGACAACTGCAGGGAGTGAGCCTTACTGCTATGCAAACATCAGGTTGTCTTTATTTGCACAGAACTGCTCAGTGCCAGTAATTTATCAAATTTCTTCCTGGTAGGAAAGGTGTCAGAAGATACAGGATCACTGTAGACATTAGCTTGCTTTATACCTCACTAACTCCATCACATGGCTGGAAACTACAGAATATTGCATGAATCTTGGGACTGAATATAGGTTGTGGATCTGAACAAATCAAAAATAAGGACTCACGATATCACAGCTAAAAGACAACTCATCATATAACACTAGGATGGTCTGTGTGTCTCTTCACCATCCAGGATAACAGATAATCTTACCCCTATTCCAATGCACTCGTAGAGTAATTAGAGTCACACCATCAGATGCCTCACATATATATTTTCAAATAAGTGCACAAACAGATTAAATCTGACTAAACAAGCTACATATATTCAGATATCACATAAATATCAGCTGTTATTTTCTTATAAATGCAATTGCCAATGTGTAATAAATAAAAGAACAAACCAACACTCTACCCTGCCAGGCAAGAAACAGCCAAGACAAGAACTCATCACTATAGTTTTATCCTGCTGCCACTGCTGAGCTCCACTCAAAATTTGCCAGGCATAAGCATGAGGTTTAAAATAACAGTGACTGCAAAGTGGAATTTAAAGCAAAGCCAAGAACCTTTCATTCTTGCAAACTAACTGCACTGAGTTTAAAGTACTCACACAGGGCAGATTTTGAGGGTTCTTTTAGAGAGATTTTCAGCTTTCAGTCTAGAAATAAAAGATGAAGTTTAGTGGGATTTTTTCAAACTTTGGCTACAATCTATTTTTCAGTTTTTCTGTTTCTCATGGTTATGTGTACACAACAAAAAATTCTCCTAGTGTTCCTTGAGCAGAAAAAAACCATAGCGTCATTTCTAGCATCATTCTGTACAGTCAGGTACCTAGTTGAAAACTCAGATCCAGCCTCCAAAAGGTAGTTGCAAATGGGAGCAATCTCTAGAAAATGTTCCAACTGTCAAGTTAACTTGGCTGATAGTTGGAGGATTATTAGAAGTGAGAGCTATCCTGTGATTCTCCCTTCTGCAAAACAGAAAGAAGGGGTGGGTCAGGGGGAAGTCTATGAAAACTGGTTGTTGGTTGTTTTTCTAAAAGATCAGGGTTCTTAAGCTATTAGTGGCTGATCACTTGAAGGAACTTTGTAGCTGTTTTGATTAATGATTGAATTTTAAATATTTATGATGGATGAAGTATGTGTCTGGAAATGATTGGGGGTGCTGCTGTTTGTCATATGCTTCTCACCAAGACTCTACTGAAAATAAGATAATTTCACAGCAGGTTTTAAATCCAGGATAAAATATTATAAGGAATTGTAGAGACAGAAATACTGTGGAAAAAACCCCCCAACATTAAATCTAAGTAGTTAAAAGCTGATTCAAGACTATTTTCCGAATATTTTGAATTAGGTTTTCTAATTTTTAAAAACATTTTTCTGATGACTTGGTATTTAAAGTACCCTTGAATCACAACTTTTCAAATGTATTTTAGCATTCAGTAGGAATTTGCATCACCTGTGTTCCACATGAAGTGTTTCAGGCAAAGATAAACAAAAACTGGGTGATAGTAGTAGCTGCTACAGTACCTGAAAAGAAATGATGGCCAGATTGCCTCTGATTAAATTGTTAAAGCTGGTTATTGCCTATCCAGACTGATACCACCAATATGGACCTTGCTAGAGAGCAGGGGTTGGGGATCTGGAATTTTCAGTCTCCTTCCTTTCTTTGTCAAGGAGACTAGGGGAGGGGAAGATCTCACGCAGACCAACTCCACATTGTTCCTCTCCATTCCCTTTTCCCCCAAGGTAGAATGGCAGCAGAAGTAAAAGTCGCCTCATCTTCTCTCCTTTTGAGCTGCCATAAGGAAAAACACGCACTGAAATACTTTAATTTTCCATCCAGCATTTTGGAGAATTTTATACTGCCACAACTATTTTTTTTAGGACAGTTCATGGCTTAAGGAAGATCCTGTCACCTGGTACATTCGGGCATGGGAAAAGGTCATCGCTTCCCTAGGGACCACACTGTATGGTGAGATAGGCCCTCAGTTCATGTTCAGAGTTCAGTTTGTGCCTCCTGATGGCAGAGGGGCACAGTGCAAGCCTGGTTCTAAACAACGCTGCTAGACAAATGAAACGAACAAAACCAAACAAACAAAAACTACCAACTAACCAACCAGAGAAAGCCGACTGCTCACTGAAACAGAGGTTTAAACCTGGAGGTGAGAATTAATAGTGACTCACCAGCAATGGAAAACACTGCTGGATGCTGTGGCATCGTATCCCTGCTAGTTAGAGCACTTTAAACATGCTGCAGTCTTTACTTTAAATGATATTGTTGTATCCAAGGTTCCTAGAAGTCTGATTAGGTTGCTGCATACTTGAAAGAGAAAAAAAAATATCAGAAACTGGCTATGTATGAGATATGATTCATAAAGGATGTAGAATACTTGTATCTCATATTTTTGTTGTACTTCTTTTGGAAAAATCCTACAAATGTGTAAGAGTTTCACAGAAAATGCTTTATATAATCTATACACATTTATCTCTAGTATAATGTGAGGAAATTAATTTTTTTAATGAAAAAATAGAGGAGTCCATGACTTTTCATGATCCTTTGTGTTTTGTTAAATAGTTGTCAAGTAACGTAGAGAACTAGTTTGAAGCTTCCTGCAGCAGTATTTTCATATAAAATGAGCACTTCTTGATTCAGTCTATAAGGACACATCTCCAGTTGAATTGGTGGGCAAGTATATTGAGATTATAGTAACATACATTATTGATCTGTATCAATTATTGACCATATCTTTTTTATTTTAAACATCTTCACTAGTGCTGAAATTGTTTATCATAGACTTCAGCCTAAGGCAAAATTTTAGACCACAACTAGGATTCAACTAAAACACGTTTGTAAGGCGAGTCTGGACACAACAAGGAATAATATGCCACTGCAACCAGAGTATTTCTCTACTCACAATGATGACTACTACAGTCCTTCAGATCTTCATCAGCATCTCATGATTACTTTTTGACAAGTCTCGATAATGACTTCATGTACTTAACAATATTCAGAAATTATTTTCTGCTGCCACAAGAAATATTTAGGATGAAAATATTTTCCCATTGGTATCTTTCTGTGTGGTATTAAGACTGGGAATGTATTTATATTTATGTTTCACCCAAGAGAAAAAGATTCTTGTATAATTCAGTACTACACTTAGAGAGGAAAAAACCTCTAGGCCACAATATGTAGTTAATATTCAGAATTAAGTCAGTTTATTATGCATCAACTGGTAGGTCAAACTCAGCTTTGTGTGCTGTAATTTATAATACAGCTTTATGCCCAAAGCAATATGGAAGCCCTGAAGCAATACTGTGAATTATTACAACTGAATCTGAACACTACCTACCAAAATATATATTATTTCATATATTTCTATATATGCAGGCTATAAACATGATGTCAAATAGCTCTGTGCTGCAAGGACATTAAATAAAATATCAGTTTCATGACTAGAGTCAGCATTTGGCAGTCTACTTCCTGCAGTCTTAGTAAGTGGTAGTCCAGCTGCTTCAGCTGATTTAACTAATTCAGTAAAAGCAATATAAGGAGCTTTATAACTTTCTAAGAACTAACAGATTTTTCTCCCCTAATGGCATAGCAAATACAACTGCACAGCAACTTGGTGACAGTACAGTTTTGCCTAGACTCAGACTTTATATTTCCATTTTATATTTACTGATCTACATGGGCAATGAACGAAGCAATATGCTCCTGGAAATCCTCTGCAGCTAAAGCTGAACTACCCTACTCCCTTCTGCTTCCACACTTGGGCTCCTTCCTGCTCCCAAGTGAATAAACATCCCATTGTCCAGGGGCAAGGCTGCCTTTGCAACACCATCACTACGGAGGGTTTGCTTCTGAATGGGACAAAGTAGCCTATACATGATAAAGGAGAACACTGGAAACAGACATCACTGAAGCAGTCAAACCAGTTACAGTCTCTTCAAGTGCTGGGGAAATTAACTCCTTCCCTCAGGTTTATCCAGACAGTAATCTAGAGACGGGATAAGACAACTCTGTAAAACATAAAGTGCCTTTGCCACCCCTGAAAACCGGCTATGTTTTTAGCACAGTCATTTTAAGAGATAAGTGAGCTTAATATCTGGGATCATTAGGCCAAACATGTGTCAGAAGTATCTCCCTGAAGGGTATTTTCAGCCATGATGAGCAGCATGAGTAGAGATAGAACAACATTTCCATGTTAAAAATTGTAACTTTTATTCTTCCTCACTCTCCTTCCATCACTCAGAGCTCTACCCACAAGTGCATTAGCAGTCATTTTGCCAGCTCAGGCTCGGTAGCGACTTTTGTACACTCCTGCTGTCTTCAAGTAATATGTGGCCCTGTGAAAGAAAAAATTTAAAAAAAAAACCAAAACTCTAAAATCAAACCCCATCAGCACTGGCTAATTAAATCCAAGCATTTTGATGTTGCTTCTCACCATAGCGTAGCACATCTCTGAACTCACAAAGAGCCTTATTTATACATTCCTTGGAGCAGTTTCTCACTGGTGTATCCTTATGACTACATTATAATGGATTTATACATCCTCCTGACTTACACCTTTTTGAGAGATGAGAACTTGTCCCAAGAGGTTTAAGCCTCACCTAAATTAGTTCCCAATGTGAAAAAAATCTGCAAATAAACTAATTAGAGATTAATTGGCTAATACATATAGATAAGTTAATTAGGGATTAATTAGTGTTTATATAGTACAGTCCTTAGAAGATGTAAATTGCTCTTAAAGTACTAAGTATTATATGTCAATTTCTATGTCTGGCTGAGTTCCTAGTTGCTGCATATATAATTGTATTCACCATTGTATCTATCAGCTTACACATCTCCACACAGTTCCTTCTGTATAGTTCATCATTACGAATTTGATCTTCTCATCTTGCTAAAGAATTAACTGAAGAAAAATAGAAAAGTTAAATCATGGTGCACTACTGAAATGCATACACCTCCTCCAGAGATGAAAAAGAAATGCCCTCTTCTGTTGTGCAAAACGGGTAACGTAAACCTGGGGAGTCACACTGAGCTCTAAGTTGAGTGGTTTCACAAATCCCCATGTGACCCTGAAGCAAACAAGGTCTCTCCAGAATTTGGATCCAGATGCTTCTTATTAAGCTCTTCTAACTCACTGACCTTCCTAAGAAATAGGCAGGATTCACAGGAGCATATGTAAGCAAGAGTATGCCAGTACAACCTGGTAACATAAACCGCCCTCCTATTCTACCTACCTATAACTTCCCACCTGGTTTCAACTGATGAGAATTTTATTTTTCTGGATCAATCTAACTCCATCCAAGAGCTACTATAATTCCTCAAAGACTATATTCCATGGGCTAGAGAAACATTCTTTTGTTAATAAGCTTATATTTATTAAATGTATTGTGAACTTCCTTTTATCAAAGTTTTCTGTCCCAGGCATATGTACTCCTACATATTTTCCCCATTTCTGAACTGGTTACTAATTCTAAAGTGTTCATCAATGAATGAGGGGCTATAACTGAATCTCAAGTGAGCCCTAGAGAGAGGAAAATTTGAACTGCAAGCTTTTCATGGTGAAGTTTTCAGAAGTCTTGTATACTAATTTGCACTCTAAACCTGATATATGTTATATATGTACTTATACATGCTGAGCACAAAGCTATTGAAAATTAACCAACTAATAACACATTTGACATCTAGGATAAATGTTTGATTTTACAGATTACTCTGTTGATGTGCACACAGGTAGAGTCTCAGTGACAGAAGAAAGCCACAAGTTGCAGGTCAGTAAAGCTGAGCAGACTCCAGACGCACAAACCCTATAGAAACATTCATCAAAGCTCATACTTGAAGACCACAGAGGATAGAATCAGAACTAGTCTGCTGAGAAAAATGAAAAACCTCGTGGTAAATCTGTGCCCTGGGAAAAAAAACTTCAGCATCTTGGCTCTAATAGGTAGTGGCAGAGTCAGTAACCCAAAAATGAACGAGTCTTCAAAGTGAATATTCAAGGAGAAGGACAATTATTGCAGGACTAAACATTAGACAGGAAAGGCTTTCCCTGCACAAGAATCCACACAGCACCACCTAAATGAGATGTATACAAAATCCCCTGTTGTTTCCAGCTACATGCACACATCCCACATGCTAGCAAAGTAATCAGAAAAAACCTTTCATATAACTCACGTAAATCGAGCTCCTCAGTCACGCTTCTGAACCTTCTTCTGGCTATAATGGAGAGTTTCTGCCACAGCATGCTGCATGTAAGCACCTCTGGGAATGATGAATTGAACCAATAATTCTTTTCAGGTGGTTTCAGCTTAGCAGATTTAAATGGAGTTTTATTCTCTGGGCAAATAATGGGACTTGTTATGATACTACCCACAAGACTGTTTGAACAACTACAATGACACACTTTTCTTTTTTTCTGCACAATCCAAACACTATCATTAGCAGGCAAATCCACAAACTGTGAAGAGGTATACAATGCAGTATGCAAAGTTCTCAATTTATCTCTGTCTTTGGTCTTTTTAAGGAGAGTTCTACCTTATATTGTGATATCGGGACAGACAAAAGACACCTGAAAACAAAATCTCCATAATAAAAACATTTACAGGCCTAGGTTTGCTAAAAAAAAAATATATTTGGCTAACAAACTTCTTCAAGACAGCACAACAAAACTAGTTAGCTAAGGAAGTTTGTCGAATCTTCAAAGATGTACTAGCAAAAATAAGAGGACAGTCCTGCATTATTTTGGATACGGAGGGTTAGCACCCACTCACAGTTTAAACCATACAGGATTTCAAATACAGAAAGTAACATGAATGAATACCAGTACACTAACACCACCTCTAACACCACTTACATAGGTACTGCATAACAGCAATTACCAGCTGTTTAAGACTAAGCCTCAGTTGTTCTCAGCTGATATGCAGAATACACCATTCCCATTAGCTTTAAATTAGTTTAAATTCACCTCCAATAATACTTTCTGACCTGCCTAATACATCTTAAATAGGATTAATACACCTGACCTGCTTAATCTTGAAACTGATCCGGTAGAAAATTGAATGTAGAGTTGAAACTTCACTCCATTTACAAACTTCTTGCTATGTAATTTGCAACTTTTGTACTTTCTCTGCTGTAATGTTTCTGTAACACTTAAAAAGGAGTTGACATAGATTTCAGAGCATCAGCATTTGTTCAACTACCTACAGAGCTTCAACTCATCTTGTCATACCTCACCTATAAGTCTTTTCCTCCTTTTTCCACCTATGCTACTGTCCCTACACTTTGATATCAGCAACAATGGGCTGCCTATGGAACACTATTAGCTTCAAACAGGTAATGACAACTCATGCTCAGCACTATTTCTGTTACTGGGTTTAGGCTTCAGCCCACTGACCAAGTTAACTGTGAGTTAAGAACAATCTGCATTTGCCTATAAGCATGAAAGAGAATCTTATGAACTAGGAACATCTGCTGGAACATTAAGGGTGATGGGAAGTGTGCAGGGTAGTGTGGTAGGGGTGGAACAGAGAGGGTCAGGGTTTTGCAGTGTAGATACTGCTGGGGTTTACTGTTACTACTTGAGCACAGTCAGGGCAGTTCCAACTTCAGGCAGAAGGTGTCAGATTCTAGGAAACACAGCAAACGACTCACTGCCTGGGCACTGGGATTTAATAATTTTGCAAAGAGCAGCAATAACTAAAAGGCAGTAGCTGAATACAAAGGTTTCGGAGTGCATGCTTTGAAGAGCCTGATTTCCTCCCAGCCTGCCTTTCCACCCTTCCTCCTTTCTCTTTCCACAGCAAAAGCACTGTAGATGCATAGAATAAAGAGCCTGTGCTCTTTCTAGTAAGGTCAGTAAAATCGTTTCTATATTTTTATCTTTAAATAAAAATACAAAAATCATTATCACCCTGACTTGGATGATGTTTTTCAACACGAAGCCATGACTGTGAATCATCTTCCTATTCATAGGTGTAACTCTTGTACCTGAGACATAAAATCTTCCTTATGGAAGAAAGTATTTCCCTGGCAAGGCTGCAGTTGGTGCATGTGCATTACTGTTACCTTGGCACATGGAAAAAGTATTCCTGGAGCATTCTGATTTATTTTTAAAATTTCATTTAATTGTAAAATTCTTCAAATCATGTTCCCCATCTGGACTCTTCCAGGCTTTTCCAGGACATTTGTAAATGTTTTCATTTCCCCTCACTGAGCACAGCCATCTTTTCAAGTGTAGCCTTTTCCCTGCAAGCAGGCACCACTTGCAGTGCTTTCATACCCTGAGAATGTAACATGCAGGAGAAAATGTGCAAAGCTAGTGCAGGATGAGTAAAAGCTCTTAAGTGTATGTTGCTCATTAATTAGTCAACAGAGTCTCCAGCTGCCTCTCTCATTCAAGGCTGTTTTCCTTTGCTTTTCTTTTTTTCCCTCCCCCTCTCGCACCCAGGAAACCAGCTCCATACATGCAGCTTGCTTTAAAAAGATTTCTGCTGTGTCTCTGATACTACCTATATTAAGTGTTCCATATAAAACCAGGGAGCACACTTTAGTAAAATGATGCTAACTCCATTTCCTTGGAATTTTTATAATGTTTTTACCTTTTTTTTTTTTTTTTTTTTAATACTGTTAAATTTACTGGTATTGCACAGGGGTGTACTTCAATATGGACAAAACATTATAAAAACCCTAACATCTACCTGGGTAAGAAATGGTAAGAATATTATGCATATGAGCAGAAAACAGAATCAAGGCAGTAAGTATAATAAAATCGTGTTATCCAACTAGAAATATGGGGAATGTTAATTGTTTTACATGAGACTACAAAGGCATCAGTGCTAATGATCAGCTCTAGCAGTTCTAGACACTATGCAAAAAGTATGAATAGTTTGTGACCCCCAAAACTCACTGTAGGTGCTAGCATATAAAGTGCATAAATGTGGAAAGTGAGTTTTTCCAGAGCCAGGAAAATATCTGTAATGTACCCTGGAAAAGGAACTTGTATCCTCTGGAATATAGCCTAGGGCTGTAACCTTGGTTTATCATCAGTGATCTGTAACAATTGCTAACATCACTCAAAAGCAAGCAAGATCTAAAATAGTGCTACTTCTCTAAGCATAAAGGCTTGTGTATTGACATGCATACATCAAAATGCATAAATGTACATTGAGCAGAAAAAGTTTGCCTCGTTTTAAATAAAAGCTGAGGTTACTTTAACAGTAGCTGAAGGTTGAAACCTTTATGGATTATACTGTTTACCCTGCTTCTCAGTTTAAACAACATATCAGATAGAAAATAATTTGGAAGTTCAAGCAAAACATTTTGCTGGGATGTCAGATGTTACAACGTGAGGGAAGTTTAATTGCTCTGCTTTTAAACCTAGCTCTGATAAAGGCCTAGCCAGCCTGTAAGTGTCCCATTCAGAAATGCTTTTGGATTGTTTATGTCTTCTTTCACCAAATTTGTATGAAGGACAATCTTGAGCCATCTGGTGCCTATTTAATTTTTAACCACCTCTCACTTGGAATATTTCTTTCTTTATACTTATTTTGTCTTAACAAATTGGCCATAAGCTAAACGGCACCATCTGTGACTTCCAGTAAATACAACTGTTGCTAATGAAATTACCCAGCTTCATCATTTTGATTTAAATGCATTGCCTGCTTTTTCTATGACCTTTCATTGCTTGCCATCAAATCACAGCTTTCACACATTTAGATACACACTCATGTAGGTCAGGCTTCAGGAATAAATCTTATCTGTGAATCTCAAGAAGCCTGGCCAAGCTTGCTCAGCAGGCTGGCGTGAGCTACCACAGCCAGGGCCATGCTAAGAAATCATTATGGCATTTGTGACCATCCAGCTTAGGGGGCTGAACTCAGTGTGTTTCATGCTCCAGGGCAGATCCCCCGCCATGTGACCAATTGGTCATTGTTTCTTGTTCTCTTGCCTCCCATTTGTTTGACTGACTGAATTAATGATTCTGGATGCACTAGCCCAGTCTCTTGGCTACCCTGTCTCTTACTCAATCGCAGGACAAATCTGATCAGGTTGAACTGGAGGCAGAGGCTGGGATCCTTACCTTAAATAAAAATAGCAGAAAACTGAGGGAATCAATGGAACATTAGTGGTGGAGGTGGGGTATATCATCACACCAATTATTTATATAGTATTTTATGTATAAAAGTAACCTGGTGTGATTAATTTGAACCTAGAGGAATCTGTTCCCTTGTCCTCGTGTTAAATTGGTAGGTGTCAGGCATTTAAGAACTGTACCTCAATTTACATCAGAAGGAAAAGATACAGGTGAAATTTCTTTAGTCAGAGTGTGATTTACTCAAGCAGGTATTCATTCAGAAAACAGAGGCAATTGCAGCGGCCATTTACATGATCCCTGCAATATTTTTATTAGGAGCACAGTATGTCTGATACTAACAAAGCCCCAATCCTTCAGAGAGATGTATCCCTCGTGAGCTGGAAAAATTTGAAGAATCTATTTCACAGGTACAAGCATCTATTTCAGAGGTCCCTTGGGTGCTCTGCTACGGCTTTGGTTCAATATGGATTCCAGAGTACCATCCTGAACTTTCTGTCCTGGTGAGACATGGCTAAAGACAGACTTTCCAGCCTCACATCCAGAGGCGCTAACAGTACTATGATATCTGGCAGGTCAAATGTAATAACAGATCTGAATACAGCATACACCTATTGTACCCCTACCCAACTTTCTCCTTATAAAACCAGTAACATATATCATACAAATAATGTTCAGTTATTTTACAGACCATGAAGAGATAAAACATGAATGCTGGAAGGAGTAAGCAATGAGCATCCAGGCTCCTAGATCACATAAATTGGCTTGCTGTCAAGCCACATACTTGCACCAGTTTGTGATCCCTCTGCCATGGATGAGAAACTAGTAACCCAGGTGCATTCTGCATTCTAAAATGAATCCTTATTTCCAGTTACTCAGAACTGTGGTGAAGAATAAAGCAAATCAGTTTAACATTTAAAATCTAAATATGAAACTGAATAGCTCAGAATAACTTCCTTTAAATAAGAAAGAGAAAAAGCCAACAGGAACTTGCAAAGCTCAAAACAAGTGTTCATATTTAATCATTTATCAGAAATCTAACTAGTCAGCATTAGAAACACGATGTGAAAAAGACACCGATCTCCTCTGTATATTTGTGCTCCCCACAGCAGATGTTAGTCAGGATTATCACAATAGGCCAACGCAGGCATGGAGACGACTTTGGACATGCAAACCCTTTTCCCCAAACTGTCCATTGCATTGTTTCTAAATGGACATATTTCTGTTTGATTCCCACTCAAAGTCTACTCAGCACGTCCTTCTAGCTGGAATCATTAATTTAGCAAGGTCACAATCCACTCTTGATCAAGCTAATGACAGGTTACATCATCATGTAAGTGCTACAATTTATGAGGCACGCTAGAGGGCTGATGAGTTAGTAGGTGGGTTATGTTTATACCGAGATATGTTGGTATCCAGATGGAAAAGGCAAACAGAATAAGAGCAGATGGCAATTACACTGGCATTTATGATAAAATTTCAAAAGTTGGTACACTTTGTCAGAAAGAGACAGGGCTTTTGTAAATATGTTTGATACTTTCTTCCTGTCAAGGAAGGGGAATCACCTTTGCAAATAAGCTTACTAGTTTTATTTAAACTTCCAAGAAGCCTGGCAGTGTCAGCCAGTCTCTGCTGCTCCTTTTTCCTATTTTCAGCACAAAATACATTGTTCTATTGCTCCCAGAACTGCTGTCAGTGCAAAGTACAGGTGAACACGCTTTTTATTTGCTTACTCCACTAGCACAATCCCAATAGATGCTCATAAAAAGTTAGAAAGCTTAATAATTCATTAACAGAAAAGCACTTTTTGGTGTGGAGTTGACACGGTACATTAAGGAGACCAATGAAGGAAAGGCATTCATACTTTCGGAATGTGTGCCTTGAATGATTATCAGAAGCACTGGAAAGAAAGGGAAATTTTTAAGTATGCTGTGAAGAAAACTTATGTCTGGAATTAGGTATTTTGGCAGTGCAATAATCTTCATGATGTCTGGCAACATGAAAGTCTCTGTAGTATCAAGCTGATACACAGAAACAAGACTGTACAAGGAAGCAGTATGAACAGCATTGTTCATTGGGGAAGACTTCCAGAAGCTGGCAGAAACGTTAGTGTACATCCCACAAAAACTGTTAAAATCTCCGAAATACAAGATGCTATATGGCTACCAGTTGATAAACTGACTTCCTGTGTATTTAAAGCAAGTAAGAACTGTGCTAAAAAACCCCATATGTGTAGACTCCAGCCAAACCCCCATACAAATCAAAGGTACTCAGCTTTAATAAGAGATATTAAAAAAAAAAAAAAAACAACAAAAAACCAACCAAACAAACAAAAAACCTCAAAACCACGGACCTCCAAAAAGGAGGTATGCTTAGTGCAAAAACTAAGAAAAACAGTTCCTCAAAGGAAAGGGAAATAGTACATTTTAGATGGGAAGAAATACAGCAAAAGGAATGTACTACCTCAATTGCTATGAACAGACACAAAATTAACTTAAACCCTTCACAGTCTGGGTTACGTATGTTCTAATCTATATCAGTGTATGAATAACTGATAACAGAAAATCATAATGTCACTTGGTATTTTTATGTTTTATGGAACTGGGCTTAATATAAGTGACAAGGTTCTGCAAACCCCTTCCCAAAGCCAAGGCATATGTGGAGTTAAAATTGCCTGATACCAACCACCCTGCATTTAGGTATGTTTCACAACATATTCATCTTATATGGCTAGAACAGGATAACATTTAAACTCACACAGCTTATGGGTATTACAGCTACATGGATGTCTTCAGAACTGTAATTTTTTTATATGAGAAAAAATACTAATCTTGTTCCATAACTCCCTAAGAGATTCAAAGCTGTCTTGTCCTGCAGCCACACGAGTGATATGCATCCAGCTGAACAACAAAATACTGTGTAATCAATTATATTTCACCTGCACATTGGAGTATCAAACCATTTATCATCATGCCCAAAGGAAAAAAAAAACTCTCCAAAAAGTATCTCAAGTAATTAGAATGATCCAAGAAGAATCAGAAACTCAAATATCCCAAAAGCAATAATGAACAGCTATTTTTATGGCAAAAGTTATTTGATGAAAATCATTATGCAACTGTTATCACAGTTTATCAGCCTCTGATGTTCTGTGTGCCTTTGGATGCTCAGACAAGGAAAGAAAACAGCCAGGCTAATTGGAGAGAACTGGATCTAGAAGAATAATCTATGAAAGGAAATGGTTTGTGTGTTTTGTAACACACACTTCTTCATTGTCAACTGTATAATTTCACATACATCAGGGTAACAGGGTGATTGGGCTATCTAGCCAGCCAGCACAGCTTCTCAGAAAAAGATTAACAGGTTCTACAGATGCAGTCACGATAGAGCTATGAACATGTTTTATTGCAAGCAGAAGGCAAGATAGAATCCAGACCCAGGAAATTTCTGTATAATATTTTTAAGTGAAAAACAAGGTTAAGAAGAAAGTTTAGGGGAGAATTAAACTTCTGTTTTGTTATTTGAGGTATTCTTTGAAAAAAACAAACCAAAACAAACCAAAACCCAAACAACTGAAGGCCGTTGATATATGGTCTCTCAGACATACGTTTCTCCAGAAGACAAGTTTATTTCTTGTTTTAGTAGCATTTGCAAGACCACATACTGGCTTGGCATTACTAAGATGACAGTTTTTAAGCAGTTGCTGTATTTCATCCCCTGTCCTTTTCTATAACCTCCACCCTATTGTTATAACATGTATACAAAGGATAACTAATTATCTGTAGAAACATACTTGTTCAAGACAACACAGACTCCAGGTCTAAGTTGAAGATGTAGCTTTGCTAGTACCTTTCCCCTTCGACTTTCGCTCCTGTTAAAAGTACTTAATTACAGAAGCAGAAGTCTTCCTAACATACATTTTCACTATTTAATGAAAGCTTGAAATGGTTCAACAGTGCCAGAGCTGGCATTTAAAAGGCCAAGCACTCTGACCTTCAATTCAGAAAGAAAATCTTTCTCACAAAAAAATGAGAATATACATTGCTCCATTAACATCAATTATTTTTAATAATTCGCAACCCTAATTTTAAAAGTTTGGTGTCCTGGTTTTATTAGCCGCCTTCTAATACCCATCTATATTCTTTAGCATTTTACATCTTATATTACTTCTAATGTTGAAGTTTTCCTTCTTAATTCTTACAAACAACCTTATGCCAGTGTATTGGTATAGCATAGATACAATACAAAAGAGGTTTAAATTCACACTGCCAAGCTAAACCACCATTTTGATTCAAACTTCAACTCAGCATTTTGCTATTAACTCAGTCCTCTATTTTCTGGTTTTTAGCTGCATGTTCAAAGGACAAAGTCAGCTCAGTGTTTGTCACTGCAGATCTCTAAAATATATCGATATGATTATGTATTAACCCTAGATAGTTCTTGATACTTTTAACATAAATTAGCAGAATCCTAGAAGAACAGACAATTTCATGAAAGTCAAGACAAGAGGCATCAGATTAGCTTAGTTTCAACAGACCTAGGTGGAATTCAACAGCATCTCAAGAAAGAGTTCCATACCTAAGGGACACTTATGAAGAATATTTTGTCCTTTTATCAGTATTTACAGACAAGACTGGAAGAAACAAGATTCAATATCTGAAGTATATCATAAATGATATATACATACATACATATATTTTGCTACCAGCTTTCAGAGGAAACACACTGATATACATTTGAGTCTTGGAAACACCTAAGAAGTGACACCAAGTTTTTATTAAATAAATAGTCCTATTATCTGCTGAAATGTTTAACTTCAGAAATATTAAGAAATACCCTTAATGCTAAGGCATTCTCAGGTTCTATGTCTGTAGTGGCCTAAGGACAGCTCTCTCAAAATCTTAGATATCCATACTGAATTAACATGTTAGGAAGGATATCAGGCCCTCAGCATTTGTGTCTTGATACTTACACTTTCTGTGAAAAGCAAAAGGAATTTTTGATCTGTGGTCCTAAAAAGAAAACAAATTATGGGCTGGATGAAGTTTAATGTGAAAATTAATTGATACCGCTTGCTGAGTAGCAGAAGTGTTTTAAATGTTCCTCTTATTTTCACTTCCAGTGGTTTCTGTAACATTTCCATAGTCGATTCTACAAGCAAAAACTGTATTATCTGTCACTGCCTCATGGCATGAAATTCAGGCAGGGGGCTAAAAAATGACATGGCTTTTTCAGCTTTCTTCGTCCTTCCTGGGAAAAAAAATATCTGTGTTTATGTTTAAAAAAAAATTATTTTTACTTGCAAATTATTTCAAATGAGCCTATAAAAAAATCTATGTTGAGTTAATGACAGGCATGTGCATTTCAACAGCTGAGCCTGAAAAAACATCTTTGTATATGCAGCAGAAACACTTAAATCTGACTTCAGTTTTCCTTACTCAGTTATTTTTAAAAGTTCACAATTTTTTAAATTATTATTTTAATACCCAGTCATCAAATATGACTCTTCCATTTATGATTCTGCATTACAATAGTACAGAGAAAATGGACTTTGTCTTCCTAGAAGAAGTAACAGAGCTCAAATAACATGAAAGACGTTCTCTCATGTCCATAGGTCTAAAACAGATGCCTTCACAGGTAACCTGTAAGAGTTTACGGGTGCCTGCATATGTAAACCAAGCACATTACTATGCAGGAAATTAAATCCAGGTCATTACAGGAAGCATAACAAACTTATTTCTTTTGATAGAGCTTCAGAAAGAGGGAAAGACTACACCATGTCACCTAACAGTATTACTAAAATCTGTCTACTACCCTTGTGCAACATCTTTGACTGCAATTCAACATGCTTTTATCAAAAATAAGCAAATTTGTTCCTACTAACTTTGATGTACATATACGTAATTAATCATTATCTTCACTATATGTGTTGCAGAGATTCACTGATACAGAATGCTTTCCAGATCTTTTGCTTAGAACATAAAGGCAAATTCGTCTTTTCTTCCCCAGTTTTCTCTGCAAAAAGTATTGTTTGGGTTTTTTGTTTTTTCCTCCAGAGAAATTAATAAACAAACTGCAGTTATACCACAAATAAATTTGCATGAACCCCCTCAGTTTTACAACTGTTTCATATTCCTGGTAAATATTTCCGCCTTCAAAGAGAAACAGATCTGCAGATAGAATATACCTATAGCTATCTCTCCATTAGCTTAAGGTGGCTGATGTACAGACTTCTTCAGGCACAACTTTTCCTTTTTTTTAAAGCTACTATCTTTGAGATCTTCAAATTGCCATACAATATTCCTATTTTGAGAATCCATATTTTTACTTGCAATAGGGAATTAGATCTAGTAAAACACTATTTCTACTTCAAAAAAAAAATCACAGAACATAATCAGAAATGTGTCTGGTGATGCTTTTTTAGAGCATCATTTACTCATTATTTTGTGTAGAACATGTGCTGGAAGACAGTTTGATGTTTAAGTGGGACTTGACTCAGCTTTCAGAAAAATAAGCTTACAGCACTTCATCAAGTCCTTTTAGGGATTAGTTTGTATCAAATATATCCTTATTTGCATTTCAAGTTACCTAAAAGGAACTGCTATCAGCGTTTCAAAGTGGATGAAGCTAGACACTTGGTTCTGAATCAAGGCATTTGATTGAGGGGAAAAAAATATCCATGTAAAATAAAGAAAGAAACGGAGTCACAACATCAACAGAAATTTGCTGTGCTACAAATTATTCTGTGATACCATGGCATGATTCTTCTGACCTACTGAAGGAGGTGATTAACAGGGAAGTCTCCATGGGACTGAAACCTAAAAACTGAGACTGAAAGAACATCAGATCCACAAAATTAAGTGCTCCAAGTCAAAAAATACTAAAAATTATGATGCCTATGCAACTTCATCAAATTTGCTTTGTGCATGTGCATCATCTGGCAGTCTAATTTTTATCACAGGAGCCCTGTCTCAATGGAGTGAAAGGACAGTTCCCAGGAAAGATACTGAATAGCAGGAGGAAGAAAGCTGGCGACTGTAGTGACCCCTTGCCCTGTCTTCCTTTCTAAAAGAATCTAGAAAGCTTGAGGATAAATATATCATAAGCAAAAGAACAGACTCCATGCCATACTTTGTACTCTGGATTCTGCTGCTGTCCCCAGGAATCCATGACACTGTCCAGATATACGTAAGGCAGAAGATCTGCAGGTTCTGTTTGTTCTTCATTTTATGGGGGTCCAGCTTGAGTAATTTCATCTGTAGAACCTGAGCACTGTTAATCAGTACAAGAGTCGTCCCGATGGTTAAAAAAAAAAATGCAGCATCTGTAACTTAGGTTCTAGAAATGTCATCATTCAGTAGAGTATGTATCAGACTTTCATCTGCCCCAGCTGTCCATTCGTAAACTGGAAGGAACGCTTCTACCTTGTCTACAAGTGGCATTCCAAAAATAAATTCTTAAATGTGAATGATGAGTGTCCTTATGGAAATCAGTATTTCCATATTCAGCACAGTGTGAGTACTGCACAGTAAATAGGACATAAGCCATAGTCTGTGCAGTAAGGATAAAATGAAGCACTGAAAAACTACCCATTCATTGAATATTGAGCATCCTGCACAGTGAATGAAATGAGGTCCTGCAGAAAAGGTATGTAATTACAGAATTAAAAATTACCTCTTAAGTGCATTTGCACGTAAGGAGGCCAAACTGAGGTTGCATGGGAACACCTTAATTTTGACATTTTCTAATTTGAACATTTGCCTTTGTAATATTAGAGATTAAATTATCTCCACTTGTTTATATGAAGTCCTTTGCACAGGTGAAAACCTGCAAGTTTCAGAATGGGGGCCCACTCACTGGTTAACACCAATAGCCTGGTACCATTCAGTCAATGGGCTTAGTCCACCAAACAGAGCAAGCTGACTAAATTCACACCCACCAAGCACTCAAAAAGTGAGTATCTAAGTGAACGGACTGCTTCTATCCATTCAGCACTGCTGCTGCAAAAAAAGTTTAGTTTCAAAAGATTTTATCTAGGAAAAGGCAAGTGGATCTGGCAAGAGTTTGACATTGCTTAAGGCATGCACAGGTGGATGGAACTGCAGGCCAGGTCAAAGGAAAGAAGAGATTTATGTTATGTGCAAAGAAAAGGGCAGAAGAAAAATAGCCGATCGGGCTGGGCTGCACTGAAGTGAATGAAACAGCTGTTCATACAGGGAAGGAATGGTCAGGTAAGACAGGTTGGAAATAATAATCATAGGGCCATCTGCTGCCCTGGGACTTTGCACCCTCAAGGTATGAAACAAATTTTGTCTTCTAGGAGCTCAAGCAGTGTAGCTGTTACAAGGCTGTCAAATAAACAATGCCTGAACAGGGCATTAAAGTTATATGAGTTTCATGCAGAAGTTGTTCAACTAGTTTAACTCGCAATAGTAAGTCAAGAGAAAACAGCATCCTTTTAACTAGATTTTCTATTTTAACCAAAGGCTCTGTGAACACAGAGGAAATATACTAGATGAAGCCGCACTACGTTTCCAGCTTACATGTAAGAATTAACAGCCATTTATTTTGTCATTTCCTGAGAAAGATCAGTTCTCATACTAATGCTGACTTTCCATTTTTACCAGGCCTTTTTCTGAATGATTTCCACAAAAAGTTTTAAATAGATGGAATCCATGGTACAGGTATTTCCTTGACCTCCATCAGTTTGTTTCAGGCTTCAGAATGCAGTACAGAAGCTATGCTGTGAGACAAAAACATTTTCTGGATGAATTATTGCTTCCATCAAACTCATACAATATTTGCTACTGTTTTGAGAAGAATGAGAATGTATCCTTCCATCTCTGGAAATCTGTGTAGCTCTGTAAGCTGTTTTTGTGAACAGTGTTCATGCCCACTTAACCGGTAAACCTGTAGCCCACTGCAGGAAAAACACAGGAGAGACTGCACACCTGTCTTGATATCTTGGATGGGTCATAGCCTGGCCAACAGGTCTTCTGCAATAAAGTCTCTCCCAGTTTGTATGCCACAGAAGCCTGTTTTAGACTCCCCTTTTGCTTAAGTGCTATACCAGAGCATCAAGACACTGAATGATAGCTGACAGCCCAAGTGTCTACAATTCCTAGTTTTACCTCCTTCTCATACTCTAATCAACTGGAGAGGTGAAGAGCATATCCTGCATCAGACTGAAATGGCAAATAGAAGAGAAAGGCTGAGAGGTAACTTGGAATTAACTTGGAGAGAGACAACAACTGAATGCATTGAGAGGGAAATACCCCTCTTGCATACCACTATCTTAAAATCAGGATATGGTGCTATTTTTTGACTGCTCCTGGAGGGCAGCTGTTGAAGCCAAACTTGCTTTTTTACTTTTTCTCCCTGGGAGAAGAGCAGGCTCTTGGATGCTATTAATACCATTATTAAAATGAGTCTGCTTCCATATCTTATTCCTCAAAACAAGCTGGAAACATATTTTAACACAGTTGATCATAGTAGTTCAGGCACCTTGCAGGTTAATGCATGTGACCAATATGCCACACCTTGCACCTTTTATCTACAATGCAAAGATGCATTTTAAGTTATTGTTGAACTTTTAAAGCAGTAATTCTGTGTGCCACTACTACTCTGATGACTGCCCACTTGTTTGGACAGCACTGATCCAGACAGTGACCCAGTATTTTCTACCGAGAAGATATTTAACTTGTAACTCAGAGAGGTATTTAAGGAGTCAGGTATTTAACTCCAACCAAGGGTGGCTAATCTACCTAACACTGCTTTTATAATTAGTGCAGTTCCCTTCTGAGGCCAGTGGCTTACAATAGATACAGCTGGTCCCATTCAGTAGGATCGACTGGCTGAAATCGTATCTAGTTCTTCAGTATGTGTCAAAATCTACCCACAGAAAGCCTGCTCCTTTTCATAGCTGCCCCTTCTGCCCCAAGCTCACCAGTTAGCTGTGGGTCATAAGCCAGTCCTACCTCCCCAGGCTCAGAGCCTGTAGAACACAGCATGCGCTCCAGCTCTAAAACCTTCCTGCAAGGATGCCACAGGTCCTGCCCAAGTTGGATGGTACTGAAGGACAACACATCCTTGAGGAACAGCTGCTTTCCTTCTTTGCATCACTATCAGCTGGATCTGTTCATCAGCTATAAAAGAAACCTTAGGAGACAGCGTCTTGAGCCTAAACAGCCTTTATGAATACCTCAGTAAATATCTTTGCATTGGCTCAATGGATACCATATTTGTTAGCCTGAAGAACACACTGCAACATGCACACCCATTCTCCAGCTTCAGTGCAAAGAAGCCTTTGCTGGTACTATTTAAGAGAACAGACTCCAGGATAGGGACTTTTAAAAGAAATGTAGGCAGAGATGACCTTTCATTTGGATTCTCTGCTGTTTGCAGCCATCACTTAGAAATGGCACTTCTAAAATTACGTAGCATTGTGGCACATTAAGTGTAGCTGAAAAGAAAAGATGATTTATTTAATTTAGTTTATTTATTTAAGTTGATCTGATGAGGGATGCAGTGTGATGGGGAGACATGAAAGGAGAAAATGGCAACAACCTTGCATTAATGAAGATCACACTCTACTGGAAAAATAGCCAGCATTAGTATGGGATTTGCTCTAAGGGAACCTGTAGCTGCTGAGCCTCACCAATACTAATCACTATCATTATGCACATTTGTGAAATAAGTCTGATTTTAGACAACCAAGTGACAGAGAGATTTATAATGTAATCATAGTATGCCAAAGTTAAGATGAAATATGAAATGTCACCTCCATATCTCACTTAACAACCACCACTAAAATAGTATGAAACACTGCTCAGAAGAAAAGTTCCTCATTTACTGTGATTAAAAGATGGATGTCAGATGGCTCAACATAGCAGAATCCAACACAACTACCCAGGTTAGGAAATCAGTGTTGGTTCTGGGTTTTTTGGAGAGGGGGAGTTGGGTCTTGTTTTGGGTTTATTTGGTCAACGCCACTGGAGAATACTTGTTAATTGAGCTTTCCAGACAGGAAACTCTCTCTCAGATTATCTATGGCAGTCATCTGATACAGAGATAGATAAAATATTCTAAATCAGAAGTAACTATGCAAATGACGCACCAGTCAGGCTGTGTATTGCTTGCAGTAAGTGTGCAGTCTCATTGGCAGGGAAATCAACTTCAGCGTTACTAAGAAAATTCACTGTTTAGGATAGTCACAATTAAAGTTTCTAGTAAGCCCAAACAGTACATATAAAATGTTTTACCATTAACATGGCAAAACCCTTGGAAACCATGCTCCTTGAGTAACATCAAATTTTGGACGGTCTTCAAGCTAGAGGCTAAGCCAAAGGCAAATATGGATTTGCTGTGGGCATTATTTAATATAGATTTACAGCTTTTCTTAAAAACAGAGTATAGAAGATGTTTAATTTATTGCATCTGAAAATTCAGAATACAGCTGGGAGAAAACTGTACAGTAATGATTACAAAATAGTGACTGAAGTCACCAAGAGTATTTTTTACCTAAGGTTCTCAAACATGAAGCATAAAGCTTGGGTAATGCTGTTTCCCTTTTCCATGCAATTTAATATATTGCCATCACACAGTAGAGAAAAGGCTTCTGGGTATTCTACATGAAGAAACAACTGGTGAAATAAGAAGTTAAAAGTTTTAAAACTCCTCATATATCCTCTTTCCACTTATTGACAATATTTCTGGACACAAATCAATGTTAACTCTTGCTCAGAAAGTTAAGCTACTTGAGAGTTAAAAATTCAAAGCCACATACTCAATTCAAATTTTTATCCATTTTACTCCATTTTTTACACTAATGGTTTCTCACATGAAAGAATGACATTTAAGATATGAATTCACTTTGAATTTTTTGAATGCTTTTCTCTTAAGAACTGGAATTACTAGAATTATAAAAATAATTGGTCAAGTGAGGAACGAAGCTTCTTCAATTTTGATATCTGATCATATTTTCATTCACTTTTATAATATAAATACAGATTTATACAGAGAATTGTTGGTTTAGCAAACACCTCAGAACTCCAAGTAATACATTGCTAAATGGTAACAATATTCATCTATTAGATTGATTTTTAGATCTCAGTCTGAAATTTTTCCATAATAAAACATCCTACTGGTAGTTTGCCCATGAAGAGATTCCTGTAAGAATCATAGTAGTTCAGGCACCTTGCAGATTAACCTATATGACCAATATGCCATGCCTTACACCTTTTAACTGTAATGCGAAGATGCATTTTAAGTTATTGTTGAAATTTTAAAGGAGAAATTCTTTGTGCCACTGCTACCTTGATGAATTTTTATTCAAATTAATCAAGCAAGGATTTTTATTTAAGTTAATCATAAGAAAATGAAGCAAAAATATTGAGGGATGATTCGTCTCAGCTCTGAATTACTATTCTGGACTACTGACCTCCCCTTAAAGTGGTGATGTTTGAGGACTTCTTAAAAATTACTTTCGTGGTTAATTCTCATGCATATCTTTTGCAACTACAATAGTGACACCATTTGACATACTTTAAAAATACTTCTGAGCTCACAGGCTGAGGCCACATCCTGTTTTTTGTTACTTCAGTGTACTAGACAAATACACCCCCTCAGTGTACTTTCATGATACAAGTAGACAATAACTTCTACTTGGGACAGTGTTTCTGTCAGTAGGATGAGAGAACCCTCCCCAGGGCTCCTAGCAACACCTTCTGGATCAGTCATATTACTGCAGCGAATGCATCCTTGCAGCTGTTTGCCATGACAGGAAATAGAAAGCAGCAACTATTCAGAAAAAAGTATGTCTCTAAATTCAAAACAGCAAAGGATAAGAATTTCATATGATGCTCTCCACCTCTGGCATGTGATTTTGCAGTGTGGGTTAATTCTAATGTGCATGAGAAGGCAGCAAGTAGTATCACCTTGTACTTTGGCTTTTAGTTTAATTGAATCACTGATTCATCTGTGTATGAATTGTAACATCCCTCACAGACAGCCAATATCCTTATCAGGCCAGCGCAGTTCCTTAGAAACTCTGCTTTGCTTTTAAGACTGGCACAACTAGGAGAAAATTCTGGCTCTAGTACACAGTACTCTCTTCCCCCATCTACTTCCAGAAACCATTTTTCTCCCTAGAGCTGTGCAATCAAAGTAAGAGATGTCTTTAAAGTTGTGTTTGGAACACTGTATTAACAGTCACTACTAAATACTTAATTTACAAGATCTTCTTGTCTTCAAACATTACCTGGATGGTCATAATAATTCATTAAACATAATTTAATGTAAAAAGAATATAGAGGGCCATAGCACCACTATTTGTACCTCTTGATAGTGCATGCAGTCCTTAGTAAATTGGATTCCTTCATTTAAGGAAGTAGGATCATATACATTATTTGTAAACAAGTGAGGCCATATCAAAGAAATGCCTGACAGCATTATTAATTTGTCTTGCTCATCAGAAACACAAAGAAGGCCTCTGCATTTTGCTTGAATTCCCATTTGGGGAGAGAAAGAAGGGAAAGCCTCACAACACATACCTCAGATCTGCACAAAGCAGCCTTCCCCTTGTATTCTATGTCCCTGTTTCTTTTCAGAAAAAGGAATGTTTTGTAAAGCTACATGGAATGTGAATGCAAGGAAATGTCTATTCCTTCCACTCACCTCTCTATATCAAAGTCTTCTTCCTTCATATACATGCAGAGAAATAGAACTGAGTTTAGGCTCCAAACGAGGTCTAAAAGATTAGTTTGTGTGTGAGCACTAAGACACCAGAGCAACTATTTTCTTCAGCCTTTCTTGATTTTTCACGTAACTCCTATTAGCAGTAATTGAAAGTGCATGCATGCACGTGGACAAGGTGCTAAATCATTGTGTGTCTAGTTAAAGTTCAGTCTTGGTGTTGCCTGGTATCATTTATTCCCAGTAAGATCGTAAGTAGATTACCAGCTCTGTGCCACAATCACATATTTGGTCTCACATTTTTAATATCCATCTTTGAAAGGTTATTGTCCCAAGTGTCATCTCCAAGGAGCTTTGCATCACCTAATTAACAGAGTATTAGCTGTGCAATAAAGCAATCCCTTCAATACCTTTTGGTAGGGGATGGTTGTTCCTCCTTCTTGTTTGTAACTATCTCTGGACATCATGACAAATTCATTCAGTATCCCTACAGGGTGACACCTTCCACTGCAGTTGGATTAAGGTGAGGTGACTGAAACAGTAGATCAGTCACAGGTTCCTGTCCCAGCAACAGGAACAAAACCAATTTATATTTGGTAAAGTAGCACTTACCAACATCTGCCCACTAGACTCGGAAAACAAATGGTGTCAGTTTTCTTGCTTTCCCACTAGCATTTAAACTACAGGCACAATCAGGACAGCAGAAAACAGCCCCTGTCAGCCTAACAGATACTTAGCATCTGATGTATTACTGTAAAACCCTATTAATAAAATAGCTTTTAAACAGAGAAGGTAGAAAACTGTTTGCATCACATCTTCAGTAGCCTTTTTTTGGTATGCGTGGTGACAAGCGGAAAAGGAGCAGAGAGGACAACTGATGACAGTAACTACTACAGCCATCTGAGTCTGATTTGCTGCTGAACATGAACAAAATCTTCCATCTCGCTTTTTCAGTGGATGTGACCACACTGCAAGTCAGCATGGCTAAAAGTCATTGGGATCATTGCATGCCGCTTTCACTACATGCATCAATTCTGCATACACACAAATAGCTTCTCAAGGTGGTGGAATATGATCTAACAGATAGATTACCACAGGTTAAAATTACAGTTTCCAAGTTACCTCTGTCATCTTATCAATCCACTTTAAATACCTATTTGAAATGTGTATTTGTTTTAATCAGAAATCAGACTTGTATCTTGCCAGTTCCCATGTCAGAGCAGGAAAATCACTCCTAAAAGTCATCTATGGCAAGTTTCCTACAAGAAATCGTATGTTGGACAGGCACTTGGGTGTGCTGTGACCACAGCCGATTACTCTTTGTTCCTTTCAGTCAGCAGTTACATTATCTTTTACCTCACCTCACAGATCAGTTAGAAGACATTTAGCATTGGTGCTCTTCAGCTTTGGTTTACAGTGGGCTTTTTGGAATGGAATTTACTGAAATTTTCAATGCTATTGAATACGATATTTATGGTATACTTCAAGGTTATGCACGAGAATAAGTTCTGCCCAATTTATTATTTACATTAATGCATATTCATCTCAACTTGTACAGGAATGCATCAATTTTCAGGGGCAAAATTTGTATTTCTTTGCCACAAAAGGAATATTATATATTGCAAATTTTCACACTGCAAAATGCAGTATTTTTTGTGGGTAGAATCATCATGGTTTGGCTTGCCTGGTGTATTTGTATCTACTAAAATACTTTCAGTTCATTGGCTAGATCCTTGAATTTCCACACATTTTTTTTTGGATCTTTTTTTCTGACTCCTTGCTTTAATTAATTTTGGGGGTCTTGCAGTCTGCTCCCACTAGGAGAGAACAAGAACAAATCTGTTATCTCTGATATATGATATCACTTAAAAAGAACATATACAGTTCCTGTGTTCCTAATCATGGCTGATTAGGAAAACAGCTCATCACATACCAGAGAGTACCTTTATTCCAAAACCAAAACATTTTAACTGGTCTTGCTTAGGATATGCTTCCAGATACCACCTTCACAATCATACTGACTTAAGGGGTTCCAACTGGCTGCTTGCTTCTGCCCTCAGGCTGACCATTTGGTTGTGCTGATACAACTGTCTGCAAGGCCAGACTGTGAATCAGGTAAGAAAACTGACCCAGGTTAAAAGGTACTTTTTTCTTTCTAACACTTATTTCATTGTTCACAAGCATAGCTGCATAAACAGTGGTGCTGCCACAACCAAACAAATAATGTGGGAAAACATACAGCTAGCATCCGCAGTGGGATGATTATTCCTGGAGCAATCACAGTGTTTACTCACACGGCCCTCCACATAGCAGTGGCTGGTCCATTTGCTAATGGCCAGGTATCTGCTGTCAGTCCAAACATTACTGCAATGTTGCTGGTTTTTTAATGTACCACTGCCTCCAATAACTAGCAAAATAGCTAGCAGATACTGGTGAAGCTGAGAATGAAGCAATGTCCAAGGAGGACAGTAGGAAGCAGAGAAGTGGCAAAAAATATGAATAAAAAGCAGATTTGTACAGCAAAAGCAACGTGTAAGGACCAAGGAGAGATGATTCTTTATAATTATATAAAGTACAAAGCACCCACTGACCCAGCACATACTAGCCCACTACTGACACTAAAGCTGTCGCAAATTTTGCAATTCAGGTTCTGGAAGGTCTCAGCTGTAACAATGCAAACAGAATCCAGTTTAAACATTATGCCTGGCTCATGTCCTTCCTCCCTACTGAAAAAAACCCCCACATTGGTAGCACAGTTTAAGATCTCAGACTTGGATCAGTTTATGTTAGCTCAAATGCTGGGGGACAGTATGGTGAAAAAAAGGAGTTTGCATTTAGTTCAAAAACATTCAAGGGCTTCAGCAGCACTGCAAGATGTTCAAGCTTAGTCAGCCAACGAGCATACAGCTACACATCCCTTCATAATTAATGAGATCATTCTGAAAACTGCATCGAAGCTATAGCACCCATTTTCACTTCTACCCACACCCAAGACTATTTTTCACATCAAGTTGTAAACAGACTGAGTGTAAGCCCACCATGTCACAAATGTAGAACCTGGCATTTTAACGTCTCCCATAGAACTAGTTTGGAGGTAGTCAAAACCAGTGACAATTCTGACCATGCTTTTTTCAGCTGCAGTGTAGCAGAAAATTCAAAAGTTCTTTCTGAAATGTACTAAGCATCAAATAATACTGAAATATTTAATGAAATTTAAGTAGTGCATTTACTTTACTGTTAACACCTCAGTCTATGTTTCTGAGGTGACTTGTAACAATGAATGCATACTCATACCTTATCTGGTGCACTGTCACTGCTCTGATGTGCTTGGTGTACATTCAAGACTTGCTGTATTGCTAGAAAGATTCCTCTTTTAATTTTTTTTTAAACTATCCATATATCTTGATTACCATAAATAGAGCAATTATTCACAGAGAAACAAGTTTTTAAAGCTCACCTCCATTTTATCTAATGCAATCTCCAGACTAGTGCAGTGCTCCTATCATAGAAAATTCAGCTGCCACCACTGTAACAAAGAATGGTTTATAAGCCTTTCTCTTGCAGTAGAAAATTCTTTATGGGTTTTGAAAAGCTCATATGCCTACGAACCCAGTCAGTATGCAGTCCTGCTTTCACAGATTTGCTATCAAACTAACTATTCATTTCATTGAGATAAAATTATCACACTCTACTAATTGGGCTTTGTGAAATAAACATGAATATTCAAAAAACCCCACCAAAACAACCAACCCAGAACTTAATTCCTTAATCCCTGTAAATGGCACCTTATTGTTAGCTCCTCTCCTGAGACTAACACGAGATCCAGCCTGGAAGATATTTTCTACAAACAGATTGTTCCATGAAGAACACTGTCTTCCTAAAACAGCTTGCACTCTTGCTGCTTACACTCAATCCAAATGTGGATCTTTACAAATAGCACTGCATTTCACATCACTTCACATAAAATGACCACAAGTATTTCTCAAATCAGCTACATAGTGCTTGGCTGATACTTTGAGTTTAGGCAAACTGCAGCATACTTAAAGAATAATAGAAGGTCAGTGATTTTACTGTAGCAAACTCAATACAAGCCATTCTCATCAAAAGGTCTGTGCAAAGCACACAATATCTCAAAATTTTCAGCAAATGTGCTTGCATGAAAGCTACTGTTTCTGCTGTAGCACAATAAAGGGTGGATTAAGTATGCTGTTATTTGAATAAGATGTTCAATTAGACATCTCCAGATAAACTCTAGAACAGCCAAGTTAAAATATTAATTCTAGATAATTTTGCTATAAATTCATGAACAGGAAAAGAGGAGAAAAAAAGTAGCACTTCACTTAAAAAAATCTAGTCTCTTCAATAAAGTTAAATTTATACAAGAAGCTTAGTTGTGTTTCTCACCTTGAAAGCTACTGGGCATCCCTCTCTGACATTACTATTGGACAATACACTGCAGAAATTATTTACTGAGCTAATAAGCAGTAATAAAATAGGTCTCAGAGTGAAAAAGAGGGGCATTTAAATATGCTCTACTTCATATTTACCAAAAAAAAGGAATGCTGAATGGCCATGTAAGTGTAAACAGAGTACATGAATAATACAGCAGTCCTAAAGAGTTTGCAGGAATTAGTTCTACAGAATTAAGATGGGGGTGTTTACTGTATCTTCATTTATAAACACGGCAGGTGGCAGTGTCACTGGCAGGTAGTATTGAGAAAATTAGTATTAGGAAAAAGCAGAAAAACTCTCCTTCAATCCAACATTTACCTAACCAGAATGTGGGAAATAGAGTTAGATACCTATTCTTTATTTAAATGTCCTTACTCGAATTCTCACTAAAAAATAAGTTCTGACAAGAAAAGGTTTTGTTCATTTCAAAGTGGCTACTTGTTACGAAATAGATATCCTTCAGGAACTATAGGGATTTGATGACCAAATTGAACTATTTTTTTAATTAGATATGTACAGATACAGAAACATTCCATACATATGCACACAAAAAACTTTTCTTTTCCCTTTTTCAGGTGTTCCATGACCATTCACTGATTTAACCAAAGCTTGCTCACCCCCACACTTACAATTTCACAAGTGTCACATAACAGTGCTCCGTTCCACCCCTGAAGGACCTGTCATTGAATGAGTACAAAGCTAGGTGAGGCCAGCAGCCTTGGCCCAGGTCAGGACAGTATTATTGATGACAAATGCTTTCTGCAGCATTTATTAATGCAAAGGAAAGGACACGCATAGGCCTCAACACAAGAATGCAAGATTTCCTCTCCAATGAATTGTCAATGCTTATACCTGGTTTTCACACACTTTCTGGTCCATGGGATCCACAGCAGTTGCTAACCTCTATCTTTGATAACTGCACCATTGCATTTACTCTCTTAGCTCTTTGAAACTTTGCAGACTCAACCATTTTTGTATGCATCGTGTTACTAACAGGTCTGTACATTATACAAATGTGCACCATGCTCTTTGGAATGGCAGCATGCAATCTTTTCCCTCCTGAGACTGACCTCCTATGCACTAAAGCTGGTCACTGGATCTTGTCAGTGTGTGGCTTAAGCCATTATGTTAAAACAACTAACATAAATCACTTGTGGAGGAGGAGGATCTTAACTTTTCAAAATACTCATTTTGACTGGCAGGCCAAAACTATACAATCACACTACTGTGTGTTAAGATCCTCTCACAGTCACAGAAATCTTTAGGATTTCAACTACATGTTTAAAGAATAGTGCAGGAAATGACAGGTTATAACAGTAACACAGGCCCTTTTCCGAAGTCTGTAGGTATTGTCATAACAATGCCAATAGAAGTTCTACTTCATCTTTTTCCAGAATGTCAAATAGCAGAGAAACAGTTCATGTAATGGCAAATAAACTAGAGCGGAATAAAAGAAAAGCAGCTAAACTGGGGTCATTGCAAAAAACCTCTCAATTTTTCCTTACAGTCTGTAAAGAATGTTTTCTATGAAAAGAAACAGCTGTATGTTAAATGTAATCATTAGCCATCTCTTACTGCTTCAGGGTAGGCAGTTCATGGGGTTTTTTGTTCTGGTTTGGGGTTGGGTTTTTCTGCATGTGTGCGTGTTTCAGGTTTTTTTCCTGAAAGAAAGAAACTGTCATATTATGCTGGTACCAATGATCTTGGTCTAATTATTAGGCAGGAAAAGGAAAAAAAAAGTGTGATGAAATTTAAAATTACAAGGCCAAACCCACATATAATTAAAAAAGACACATAAATTAGGGGTTTAAGAAACAAGTAGTGAACATTCTTTTCAGATGAGAAATGGAAGATTTCAGGTATTGGCAGAGACCTCTTATTTAGTTCTGTAGACTTAAAAACATGGTTTTCAAAAATCTTAGAGAATACCTGATCTCAAACATTGATGTAAAACTACCTATGTTTGTGTACCTCTGCTTAGTTGCTTTCTTCAAAGACACAGAATTTACATTCTGAGGAACATATTTTCTCATCAGAATCACTATGGCAAAAAATAACTGCTCAGCAGTTGCTTCTCTATGGTACTGAAATTTTAAATAAAGATAGACCAGAAGGAAAGACAACTGTGTGCTTTCTCAATGTTTCTGGATATCCTTAAATGAGCCACTGCCAAGACATTGTGGTCTAGCATAGAATACAAATAAAATACAAGGATGTTGTGTGTAGGAAAACCTGGTTTTAAAGTAATTTTATCTTCAGATATCATTAACAGTATCTGCCCCTCCATAGGTTCGTTTTGGGTGAGAAAGTTTTAATTTTTTGCAAGGTAGTTAAAACTTCATATCACAACTTCTTTCTTAGAACTGCGAGTGCTGATACTTCCTAGATTCTAACACTTTTCTATGTGGTAAATAAGAAAAATAAACACTGTGTACAAAATTAGCTTCAGACCAAGGAGAGCTGAACCCAGGACTAATTGTTCAGACTTTTCTGCACATAATAACCTGTTTGGACAAACAAACAATGGCAACTGTCAGCTACCATCGATCATTTACATTATGGTTCGAGTGAATCTTAAATCATTGTCTCTTTGGAAAGAAAGAGAAAATTGAGATAGATACTGAACCGTCAAAAGCAGAAAGCTTTGTAATTGAGGGTCTTTCATGAAAATTTTTGAACTTAAGTCAACCAGCAGTTACGCAAGCTATTGAGCTTTTAAACATCATGAAAACTCACTAATGAGCACCCATCTGTAGAAACCCTACACGAGACAAATGCTATAAACTTCATTGCAAACTGAAAATAAGAGTCTTGGGAAGTCTATGCCTAATCAGAGCAAAAGTCATTTGTCTTATAGCATACATGAAATAAATACCTAAGAAAGTGAATTGCATCAATTAGAATCACATTAGAGGTATTATAAATAGTACTCCCTGGTTCGGCACTGACAATAGTGAAGATAGAAACACGTAAAACACACAGATCAGCTAAGTTTTGTTTTTCAAAGTTTAAAGCTTTTTTAAACTTTGTAGAAAATCTTTGAGAAATGTACGTATTATTGTAGAGGTATAATTTTAACTAACTTAATGCAGACTTCAGAACGTACAAAGTAAATATTCCTGAATTTAAATATAATCTAAATATATTCACTGCTTTTATTTACAATCCTACTGAAGTTCTTAGGAAAATTTTCCAGATAAGCATTATATCTCTTGTAAAAAGGAATGGCTAGCTGTCTGAATTTCCTCTGTAGATTAGAACTGTGGTTTAATTCTCACTGTTATATCTCACAAAGAAGAAAAAGTTTAAGCAGTTTGCTGTCCCTACAGATGGCCAATTCAAATGCTCAAACACCCACATAGGAGAAATATAGCTCCAACCTCTCTAGAATACTGATAGTTTGAGGAGAATTCAGCATTGTCTTGTGTTCTCCATTCCATACTATAGTGAAAGACTGATGTATTCAGCAGACAATTTTTTTCTAAGGCTTAATAGGACAACATAACAGGACCAAATCGAATTTAAAGTCCAGCTTAGATTCACAGTTATGAGAAAATCTCATTTCCTGATCCACTAACACCTTTTTCATTTTTTCTTTCATCACCCAATTAGGATGAAAACACTGAGTTTTCATGATACAGTCAAAGAAAGAAAAAAGTTTCATCAGTGTATGGCTATCTGCAACATGGGAGACTGCTGCTCTAACCACCATGTTATTACTCTTAGCTGAAGGAAGGAAGATAAACAAGTCTCTTGTTTTGATTTCAGTTTTTAACTGAATCTGGACAACTCTCCTTCTAGTCATTATGTGTCAACATATTTATGCTTTTAACTAATCTGCTCTCCCTCCCATTAACAAAATATTCCATTTATGAAAATTCAACAATAACTCTCTTTCCTAAACTTTTTGCATAACATTATTCAGAAGGCTAGTAAGCCAGTGAGTTTTACTGGTGTGCTCTCTCAGAGTTCTGGCTCAACACATTAAATTCTTAAGTTTTAACATTTGTTTTCACTAGGATTGAAACCACTCACCTTTTAAAAAAATAACATTTGCAAGATTTGTGTGCTGCTATAATAGGGAAATAGATCTCATCAAGGAATGAGTAGGAGGTCTGGATAATAAAGGATCAGTCTGTCTTTAAACCTATTTCTTGTAAAAAATAACATCAAGTTTGACATAACTCAGTGATTTTTAAGATTTCAGTGAATTCAAATGTTTTGATTAAAGTATTTTTCAGCATTTATTATTGTCCTTTCCAGTGCCCCACAGGAACTCTCTAAGTAATTGTTACAGAAGTGAAGGGCAAGGTGTACAAAGAGACAGACAGAATTTATCTGGTATGCTTTAGTTTACATGCATCAGCCAAAATGAATGTGTGTAAAGGGATTAATATTTTCTGATTTTTATAAAACATCAAAGGACTGTCAAATATCTATCATACATTGTTACTGACATACTTGCACAGAAGCACTTGAACGGAGATTTAACTTCAGTTAACAGTATTTACATAATTACATTTGATTGCCTAACAATTCTAAATATCAAATACCAGTCAGTTGCAAAAGCACCGCAATCCTATTTGCCAGATGGAAAACTGCAGTGTTTAAAGCTGAGGTTTTAAAAAACACATAAGAATTCTGCTGCAAGACACACCAGAAGTCTGGGACAGCGTTAGTAACTGCACAACAATCCCGAACTAGCATTGCAATCCCCAGCTCATACTTTCTCAGTAAAAAGCAAATGCCTTGATGAACCAGCTGTGAAAGAAAACTTTAAATTATTTTGATCAGTAGCTGCAGTATTGCTTATCAGGTGGCTAAGATACCTTTAAATGACCATCGCTTCCATATGTTTTTTTGCAGAAGTCTGCTACTCACATGGCATTCCCATGTTCCAAGCAGAAAGTGGGTTTTATGCTCCATAATAGCTGTTCTTGTCAGCATTTCTTTGGAGGTCTCAGCTAACTCATCTTGTCACTTAGCCTGTGCAAGCTGATAGGATTGTAAAAGACATGAAATTTAATTTAATATTCTAACACTATCACTGTGTTCTAATACAGACCAAAGCAGTACTCACTAGCATATGGCATTCTCATCACTCACACAAGTGATCTTTGAACATTTAAAAGTTTCAATATTTTCAACATTAAAGTAATTTCCTCTAAGATCCACTCTTACAACACCTATTGTAAACTTTATTGAAGAAATGCAAGACTATATAGGACTTCTTTTTTTGCCCCCTCCCCCCACATCATAGTCCCAAGTGAATGCTAAAAGTAGGGTTTGTCATTGTCTTAATTATAAAGGTTTTTCCCAAATGAAAAGCCATTCCCCCTCAAGACTTTATCTCCAAGCCATTGTCACCTGTAATAGAATAGGCCTGGTGGAACATTTGAATAATATATTATGCATGCATTCACTTATGCTATGACCTCCACCTGGATGCTTAGAAAGAAGTATGTAAGAAAAACTGATAGTAAAAACATTCATCTGTGTCGAAAGGGCAATGATACTATTCTGCCCTGTATTGCTTTTTATCTCATGAACTGAATCTATTTCAGGTTTTGCTGAAAATGCACAATAAGTCTCTTGACTGAACTGCTAGAAATTCAGGTGGCCCCAGTTCAGACACATGCTGTGCTCTCACACCATTTTCCTTGTATATTTATAAACTTGAAATGTTAAGATGTCTTTCTTCCCAAAACTCCATGGAAAGCACTATAATCTCGTGGCAAGTAGAGAGCTGCCCTGATCCGAAATGTGTAGGTACGTTCACAGCTTTGATGGACTTCATCCTGCAAAGCTTTTATTTCAATTTATCTTCACTAGGTATGCTGGTGACTGGATCCTAAATCATGCCCTATTTATTACACACTGTTATCTGTTTGACTAATGTCATTGGAAGGATTTGGAGGTTTAACTGCCCACTTGTTGCTCATCTGGCATAGGCCTTTGAAAATGTCACACACTTGTGTATCTGTGGGTGGATTAATCAATTGCCTGCCTGCCAACAGCCTCTCTGCTAGAGTTCCACACTTACTCCTTTGCTTCTTGTCTCTGGTTGTGGGGCATTTTTTGACTCCACTATGCTAATGTGAGGATTATTCACCTGCCCCAGAAACAGGACACAGACCTCAGCACATAGTAAAAAGCAGAGGCAGCGAAGCCACCCCAACAGTAATACCTCCTATCAGACAACACTATGACACTTCAAAACCAGAGTATTTAGCTGAAACATATTTTTTCATTTCCTTTCTTGTATTTAATTCTTCAATGACAACAAAAATGGAAACACTGTGGAAACCTGTCATTTTTCAATTAAAAGCTTAGTTCAAATGAAACTCCACATCTTTAGTATACAGCTTCAGTTAAAATATTTCAACTAATTCTTCAGCCCTGCTAACTTTTGGGATGAAGCTGAGCCAACCTAACAGCTTGTCCTTATCCAAAGGGAACATTTACTCCCTTTCTTTCCCTTTCCTTCCTCTCTCTAGGTACTTGGCTGACTGTTAACCTGGCATAAAATTAATCCGGCATAGGAAAAGTGAAATATGCCTGTACTAAACTAATCCACTCTGGATAATTTTGTTGACTGTGTTTAGGTGTTGCTATCATAGTACTTAATATATAGGCAGAGAGTAATATTTAACATGTATATTTCACACCCTTCCATTACTTGTTTGATCTCAAAGTTATCAAGACTATTGGTTCCACTTCAATTTCTTCCCAACATTAAATCACGCCGCTCATTTGAATTTACAAGCAGTCTGTATTTGAACAAACAACATCTATGTCCCCTACAGGTTACAAGAATCTGAAGAACAACTAAAGCACAAAAGTCTTCTATAGCTGTCCTGTGATTAATCAAATATAGGCTGTGCCAGGCATACTAATGTCTACCAGACTGTAACCACACAGTGGTGCACACCATACACGTATACCATGCAGTGACACATGAATTCTGGTGCAGCTTTTGCCAAGGTGAGAAATATAATGCTGCCTTCTATTTTGCTGAACCAAAACAGAGAAAAGCAATCATTTGGTGCATAGATGGTTTGATTGATGTGAATGATCAAAACAGAGGAGGAAGACTGTTGATGTGTTGTTGACTTTACTATACTGCAGTAAGCAAAATCCAAAAGTATAAGGATAATTGAGCAGTTTCCCCAAAAGATGTAGCGGGATAGATAAACTGTGCATACCTTCTGCTTAAGAACAGAAATAACCTTTAAAAACTCCAAGTTCTCATTCTGATGTACATAAGCATGACATGTCAGAAGAGCAAGCACAAAACAAGAGATACTTAGGCTGTAATTTGACAAGTCTGTGATTTGATGCTACAAATCATTTGGTGGCAATCTCACTACTTCTTCCAACTGCTCAGTCCCATCACTGACAGGTTCCACTGGTGTTAAGCCATGTGAGTTCCCTGACCTGATTTAGAGTTTGGTTCAACCGACAGTTGGATTTTACTCGACTGAGGGCATGGCACAGAAACAGGAATGAGTGGCTTGGACTGCCTTTGAACGCCACAAACCAATACTGCTGCTAAATGCTTCATATTGTCACACAACTGCCTGTTCATTGTGCCATGGTCCACAGAAGGACCGACACAAAGAGTAAGGCAGACCCATGATGAACATCAATGCCTCCTTGCCAGAACAAGCAGCAATGGTAGGACTGCCTGCCTAACTAGCTTTAATACCACTGTAGCCATACTGTTTAATGCTCATTATTTGCAAACATGGCCCTAAATGCACTTTCAGCTAAGTTATATGTATTTTCTAGGTCTACAAGCTTGCTTAAGTCCTTAGCTTAGGGAGGGCTCCTACATATGCCTCCATGTAGGAAGCCATACAAGAGAATAGATGGTTAGCTCTGGAAACAAAGTTTTGTGCTCACAAATAATCCCAAAGCAATCATGTTAGTAGTCCTCTGTGCTAGTTTTGACTGGGATAGAATTAATTTTCTTCACAGTAGTTGGTATAGGGCTGTTTTGGATTTGTGCTGGAAACAGTGTTAATAATAGAGGGGTGTTTTCCTTATTCCTGAGCAATCCTTATACAGAGTCAATGCCTCACCCCACCCCACCAGCGAGGAGGCTGGGGGTGCACAAGAAGTTGGGAGAAGACACAGCTGGGACAGCTGACCCCAACTGGCCAAAGGGACATCCCAGACCACATGGCGTCATGCTCAGCATATAAAGTTGGGGGAAGCAGAATGAAGGGGGGACATCTGGAGGTATGGCATTTGTCTTCCCAAGTAACTGAACGCATGATGGAGACTGGCTTTCCTAGAGATGGCTGAGCATCAGCCTACCAATAGGCAGTGGTAAATGAATTCCTTGTTTTGCTTTGCTTGTGTGTGTGGCTTTTCCTTTACCTATTAAATGGTCTTTATCTCAACCCATGAGTTTTCTAGCTTTCACTTTTCTGATCCTCTCCCATGAGCTGCTGTTGGGGGCGTGAGCAAGCAGCTGTGTGGTGCTTAGTTGCAGGCTGGGGTTAAACCACAACACACTGTGAGTACTTCCACATACGTTATATCTAGTTTCAAAGACATATGCATAGAATTCTGAAGACTTGAAACAGATAACCTCCAACATCAAGAATGTGTGCCCTATATACAGGTACAATTAATATTTAAAATTGCAAATGTGCAAATAGAAATAGAACAACTATTAGAGGCAGAACATATGAGATGTACTGAGGAAACTTGAAATCCTCCATGTACTCCTATCTATTATAAAAATTAGTATTAACTCAGTCTAAGAAAACTTTTAAAGAACTTCTTACCAGTCAAATACAAATGTTACAACAACTAAGTCATATTGGGGTTTTAAACTTTGTGACTACAGATCACAGGGAGCAAGTACTAGAGTCAGAACACGATTCTCAAGTTTCCTGGCCTATCCAGGTTTCTCCATTACAATTTTTATTCCCCATGTTTCCTTTATTCTAAGTTCCTAAATTCTTCAAATACCTCTAGGTTAGTCAGGCAGGTGCCACAGAAATGACTAGCATGAAAGGAGAGGTCATCCAGAATTTGTTACTCAGCATATCTGAAGTGTGTCAGTGCCACCACAGCCAGCTCAGCTTGCCCTTCATGCCAATGGAAGCCATGAACCTTCCCCCGAAAAGGGCTGGTATTAACCCAGGACACAATGTCTAGCAGAATTCCAAGAATAAAAAGACCAAATTGAGAACTAAAAAACAATCTGTGTGCTACTTGCCAGCTACCCAGGATACACTAGATGGGACATGGGAAGTCACAAGGTCTTGCATTCTCCTGGATAGGATGAGAGTATCTAGGCAGAGACCAGAAAAGGAGTAAAGCAGCAATCCTGTTGCAGGTGCTGGCAGTAAGCCAGTGCCTTCTCTCCCTCTTTCCTTTCTTCTCCTCAGTTCTCAGACCCTGCCTGCAAGCCCTGGATGGTACAAGGTTAGGAAATTGTGAAGGATGGCAGGAAGAACTGAGCAGCCCTCAGGAGCTAGCAGAGAGAGCACTCTATGCCTGGTAATACTATAAACAGGGTGGTTTAAAACGTTTAATTCCCCTACAATGAAGATTGTCTTTTCTCCCATATGCCCTCCCAGCAAAATTTTATTAGATACTTTTTGCCAGTAAAAAGACATGGCAAAATTGTTATTTTTAAACATTTAGATAGCCTTACCTGCTTCAGGTATTTGTTTTCCATAGAATTGGCAAGAGAACCTTTAGAAAGTAGGAATTGGAAAGGATCCTAAAAGCAGACAAAGAAAAGGACACTTGCAACCAACAATACAGACACAAAAAGAGCAAATGGGCTAGTGTGGCTATGCAGTTGTTGCACGCTGCAAAGGGACATACATGATACTGTGCACACTTCTGGAAGCTCACAAGTGTAAGAATGGCTCCTCCAACTGAATTACAGAAGTTGAGAGAAGACTAGTTCTCTTTAGCAGCAGCTTGTAGTGGCAGTCATGACCCAAATAGAGAATAGTATTGCTTATTTTATAATTTTCACTTTGTTTGCAACTATTAGACTTAAGTAGTTTTTAAAGTACTATTTCAAATGTGTAATAACTGCCATAATCTCTCTTGTTTAGAAAAATCAGATTTTTATTAACTTTAACTAGACACTGAAGAGAAAAAGTACGTAATCCTGTTAAACAGTTTTGTGATGGCTTCTTAGGCTACCTTAGGTATCTCCGAATTTATTAAATCCACAGAAAAAAACCAAGACATACATTATATGACACCCTCTGTTACACATCCATCTTGAGATCAATTTCTGCAATTCAACAGTAGTGTTAGTAGAATGAGCACTTGAATAAAAACTACACAGAAAGGCTTTTCCTCTAAAACATTACCCATTAAAGAAATATGTACCCATTGAAGTCTGCACCAAATCCTGTAACACTATATACAAGTAAGAAACAGCAAGTGAATGATCATCCTTGTATATTTTTTCAACACTTCTAAAACCCCACGCTTGGATCTACAGTTTGTAAAGCTTCTGACAGCCTCTGATTTATAGCTCTATGCTCTGCATTGACCACATCAACTAGTTAATTTTAACAGTACAGTATCCAGGAAGGAGGAGGGTGGGCAGGAAAGCTGCAAGACAACAGCAGTAAAATACAAAGATTCATTCCCCCACCTTGTGGGTAACTACTGAAACAACAATTTACAGTAGCATCTCATAATTTGCAACCTAGACACATATTCATCTACTAAAATTCTCACGTGGATTTCTGTTATACTACAGTGAGTCAAACTTTTAAAATCTTTGCAATTAACTCAAACTTAAGTAACATGCTGTTTTATTTTTAAAATTCCACAAAAACTGAGACAATATCTACTCTTTTGATGCTTTGATAAGTAATCAGCTACTCATGGATGGTGTGCTCTGTTAAAATGTGCAGAATGTCTTAACAGTGTACAGAAAAAAAATAACTAACAGGGTTTAAATTTAAAAGAAAAGTTTCTCCAAGACTGTCCCCATGATAAGCCTACTGATATTATTCTAATTTAAAAATAATTGCACAATTGTTCCCCAATGTTTGTCAGAATGTCATTATACTAAATGATCTTTTTCTCTTGTTATTTGATTATACACCTCTGAAGACAGGATGAGGTCTAAAGCTGGGTTGATTAGGTTAAAGTTACTGAATTCAAGATACTTCCTGTGCTGCTTTTACTGATAATTTATCTGCAACAACCTTATGGGATCAGTTGCAGAAGTCTTTTTGGACTCCTTAAAAGCATCTTAGCCCACTCTCATATCTCTTCAAAAGTCAACAGCAAATTTCTTTCCAGCAGAGAAAGAGAAAGCACAGCCAGAGGCGAAGACAGCAATAAACACAAGAGGAAGCTTTATAAACACAGTACAGTCCTCATATATCAACCAAGTCAAGGGCAAATTCAGGGCCACATTTATCAGAGCAGAGACTAGGACCTGCACAGCTCAGTGATTTACCTATAAAGGTTTGATCATACGTGAGAGGAATTTATGTCATACCTGATGGGGAAACGTTTCAAACCTCTAGAAGTATGCTACATTATACAGTGTACAAGCAGCTTCCCTATTTTTCAATTCTTTGTTTTGGACAAGCATTTTCCAGAATTATACAACCTCACTGTGCTTACCTTTGATAAGCAGCAGAGTCTACAAACAATATGGACACACACACACACAAGATGAACACTGGAATGTGAGTGTTCTCATATTATCAATAAAGAGAATTTTCAGTGTTCCATCTGCTGACTCCAGTAAAGTGTTTGGGAATGGCTCTGCCTCCCTGACTGAAAAACCAAACAAAAATATAATTTCCTTGTTGAAATTCAACAGTTATAGTTTTCAATTAGCACAGCTTGTCTTCATAACTAGATGAGGTATTTTTCCCTGTTATTCATGTAAATGGAATTTGTAGCAGGATTTCAACATACCAAATTAGCTTTTTACCAATTTTTTACTGCTGAAGAGTTAACCATTTTACAGATGGCTCCCTCGCCCACCTGCCCCAGTGCAAATCTAAAGACTAGTGAAGGATAGACTATGAATGATCTCACTCTAAAATACATAAAAAATAATATAAAATAATGTCAGAATAGAAGTTTACCTGTTGACCTGTAGGAAGGGCAAAGATATAATGAACTGAATCAAATTTTAAATTCACATATTCATTTGAATAGGTCAACTCTTTCCTTTTTAGAATTATTTCTCCTTACGTACTTAAGTTTTTCTCCTTCAGACAAGTCAGGTGACTCAATTAAGCTACCATCCTAGTTGCTGACAAACATCTTGAAAACTCCAAAATGGGAGCAAATGGCAGCACAGAAGTAATAAACGCTAACGTCTGGAGATCTGTGTATTTGCATCACTGCTGCTTAGTGGTTATGCAAATGAGATCCATAATCCAAGAGAGTTGCATTAGGATCATTAGTAAATCGAACAATATTCATGTACTTGGACAAATTTTATTTTATATCTAGACTTCTAATAATTTTTTTCCCCTTCAATTTGCCCTTCATGTGCTGTATGGTATTGTATGTTTAGGATAACTGCCCTCTCCCTCAAAAGCATACCTTTGTCCAGGAAATTTTAATAAAGACTAAAGCTTTGATTTTTCCAGTAGAACCTGAAGTTGAATACACTGATTCTCAAATCCCTCCACTTGTTTCTCATATTAAGATTTCTCTTGAAGTGGTCAGTCCACTGGCATCTATTCCAAATTAAGTCTTCACACATAGGTTTGACTAAACGCAACTTCATAAGCTGTTGAAAGAATTATTTTGTCAAACAAATGTTAGCTAGTTTCAAAAGGTTTCACAAGTCAGTTTTCACTTTTAAAATTAAATCCTTCATTTTATTTTTAAATACTCTGAGAGACCCAAGATCCCTTTATATAAATAACCCTTGTTCTCAACCAATGACCAAGATGAGGATATACCTAGTGTAATCACTATGTTTCTCTACTACATCAAAAGCATATTTACTGCCAGCAATGAAATAAAAATATTGGTACCTTGATTGATAAACTGAATTACTTAATTTATTGCATGACAGAAAGGACTGCGAAGTTTTCAGAAAGGAGGCTACAGCTCAAGCAAGAAAATAAGAAACTAGTTGCAAGGACTCAACACCCATCATAGCCTTGCAAAAATATAAAAAGTACTTCTGAAGAGCCAGAGAAACCTCTGATGAGCCAGCACGCAATGGAGTACCTGATGCAAAGCAAAGACCCAGGCCTGACCTAAATACTTGGAGTTGTAATGAACGAGCTGGTGTTCCATGTCTTACATTCAGTTAAACTTGGTTTTTGAGACAGCAAAAAATTCTAGGAGCTCACTGTAAGGAAAGGTCTAAGAAGATCTCAACAGTTTTGACAACTTGCATGCTCAGTAATACTGAAAGTCTAGAGCCTCACAGAAACATGAAATATTACAAGGAATGGGACATCACTTAGTTGTCAGACAGTTAAAAAAAAAAAAGCCCAATTTTTTTTGGAAAGCTCTTTGACTTTGCATTGCTGCACCTGGTTGAAATTCATCACTAAAGACTGCTTGAAAATGCACTCTACCTCAACAGAATTCCTACAGTTCATCTAAACAGGATTTAATTCTGCAGTTGTTCTTATGTTGGACATAAATTTAGGGACTAGACAAGAGACCCTTCTAGTCCCTTAACACCCTCAGCCAGCACTTCGAGAAGATGTACCAGCTTAAGGAAAAGCACAGAAAGGGAACAGGAAAACCTGTCGAATATCAAAGCCTAGGTACAATCAACAGCATTTGCAGCTGGAGACAACGCAGCAATGCAAAAGGCTGGATAAAACACAAGAGCAAAGACAAAAGAAGACATGGTAAAATGGAATGGAACACTTCAGGACAGCACAAGGCAAGCACTGGAAACCTATTTGTCCCAAACATCTATCTTGATTTAAGCAAGGAATGGAATTCCTTAGCAAATGAGCTCTCTCATGTCCTCTTGAGTGCTTGATCCAAGTGGTAAAGAAGGTCATTTATTACTTCTTCAGCTGGAATTTTTAGTGCCACCTACTAGTTCAAATTCAGCTAGCAACTCAAACTGCAAAGCCATGCATTTCTAAATAAAAAATTGCTCTATAGAACCCTACTGCTTCTTCAGACTGTTTTAAATAGGAAGCTACTTCATTGTACCTAACCACATACAGTGTGAGAAAGTAAAATATCTACTGTTTACAATTCAATTCAGAAAGTTTACAAATAAAAATGAGGAAGTACAGAACTGAATCAAGCAGAAGACTGGAGTCAGAAACGTGTCATCAGAACCCTTTTAGGCTCCAATTCTCCAGCTAAAAATAGGCACATGGTAGTCTACACATGGACTGAGAGTAGACTTAAGTGAAATCTATTTTTGTCTACAAATTTAGAGGCAACACACGTACAACTATCCTTTACATGCCAGAAACCATGATGAAAGAAATTCTGGGCCGTAGAAAACTCTTCTGTAGTAGGCTAATAATTTTTTTTCATATAGTGCAAATAACATGTGGGAAACCAACAGTTTATAATGCATTTTAGAAGCAACAACAGTTAAAATCTTAGCACAAGTAATTGCATATAAAAATTTATTGTCTTTTTTTTATTTTTTTTTAAACATGGGCTTGAAATACATACAATCTAGACAGATAATTCAGTTAATGTTTGCGCAGAGATTTCTAGAAAATAGATGATATCACAGAATTAAAGGTTGCACCACATTTTTTCCATCATAGTAAAGTGGATCAATAGCCATGTGCATAAAATAGCAAAAAAATCATGTCTGCAGATGCTCTCTAGAAGTTCTGTGTTTGGCAGCTTACATTCAAGGATCTGGAGCTTTCCAGTTTTGGTGAGATCATAGGTACAGGTTAAGAGTACATTTATAGAATCCACCAGCCCTTAGGTACAGAGAGTTTAAAAATTCAGGCCTAGGTTTCATGATTGCTCTACTTACTGAATAGATCTATACAAGAATATTGCCATTTTAATTCATTGAGTTTGGATTTATAGCTATTATCTTGTAAAAATTAAATAAAAAACCAGAAATCATTCTTTTCAAGGGAAGCAAGTTAGAAAGAGCAAATTTTCTACAGTTAAGTATTTGCAAGGACACTTTATATCTTATTCAAGAGCCAAAGACTGACAGCAAGAGCTCTTCACTGATCACTGAACTTAGATCTGTTTGCTTATATAGTCCTTGATCCAGACTTATGTATGTGCCTAGTGTTAAGAATAGAACTTGTCTCAATGAAGTTTGTGGGATTATTCGTACCATTAAGAACTAGGCTTATACTTTAAATGTGCTTAAATATCTTGCTAAACTGACGGCTAGCAGTCTTTAGGAAGAGAGACTTGAACAAAAATATTGTACCAGAAGTGACTTTCAGCTTAATGAGATGGCACTCTTCCAGTGGAGTAACTATACACTGAAAAATGGAAAGCTAATTACTTGGATTTAAGTTTTTGACATACAACGCTGTCTAAAACCAGCATGCTGTAAGGTACAGCAGTACAACCAAAACCATATACATTCTCATTACAGGTAAATAATATTTTCCATTTTTAAGGTGCAGATTTTCATTTACAATATAAGTGACAACATTCCAAAGCAAGCATTTCCAGACAAAAATAACATACTTCTTTCATACATACTCATTCTTTTGTTGCTCCAGTGCAGTGTTTTCTAATACTAAACAGACAGGGATGAAACTATAGTAGCAAAATTGTGTACACTTATTTTCTAATTTAAAGAGAATGCTTCCTAAAATAGGAGTAGTTTTTAATTCATTTCAATCATTAACACAAGTACTTTTAGCATTTTTGCAAAATGCTAGAACCACAGTTACTACAACCTGTCTGTAAAGCATAAACTTAGAGTGCAAATCAGATAACCACTTTATTTTAGAACCCATTTACAAGATGCCCTGACATCAAAAAGTGCAGAATAGAAAATTTCATAGTGGGAAAATATTTCTTCAAAATTGTAATTTTTTAAACTTAAATGTCTATTTTAGTCTAATGAAATCTGCAGTTTCATAAAAAAAAAAAAAAAAAAGTATTTATGGCTGTTAACTTTGAAGGAAGATCTCAAATATTTTACCTTTACTTTCTGCACATTGTTTCCATGTTACTCCTAATCAATTTCAGGGATAAAATTGCATACTAAAGGTCAAATTCAACAAATCCTGTTGTTATCAAGATAGTGTTTGTGGTTTCTTCAACTGCAGCGATGCTTGCTTCACCAACTTCTGTTGTTTTCTTGTTGCTTGGGCTTCCTGAATGGCACAACAAATCCTCTGTAAAGCAACATATAGGAAAAAGGAAATTAAAGCACACAATCTGCTGTGTTCTTCAGTAAGATGCTACTAAAAATAGCTAATTCATCAAACATTAAAACCTACATATGCACTGGCTAGTTTAAGTTATATACATAACTTCTGATTCACATGAATAATATTCAACCCAGAAAAAGCTTCAGTGATATTGTCAACGTACTCTGATTTTTCAAGCAGTAACATTAATGATGTTATTCACACTTAACTAGACAGACCTTTCTCAGGCAGCACCCTAATACAAGTGATGTAATTTTATAGAGATAAGCAAATGAAATTTCCATTATTACATGCTCTGGAGGCTTTCAAAGTCAAGCCATTTAAAGATCCAGCACCAAACTCATGTCCAGTCAGTGTACACAGCTGGGAACTACAACTTGTACTATACACTACACACATAACTGTAAAACAGCAGTTAGCATTTAAATAGCCATTTTATGCAAGTAATACTCACTAATACAAATGTAAGGATGCATTCCTTCTGTCTTTGCTGACTTTTCAATATTATGGGATCAAAGGTCTCAAATAAATATACTGATCAAATACTGAAACATACTAGATCCATTAATCAGTACATCTTGACATCCTCTCCTGTCACTACATGTAATTTTTAGTGAAAGCTTAAATTCTGTGAGAATAAGGTCTTCTGAGGGAAAATTAGTAACATACCAAATTAAAAAATTTTTGTTCTTGTAAAATGGGTAGGAAAGTGTTGAGAGCCTACAACTACTAGATTCAATCTGAGGTAAAGAGCCTCAGAAGAGGACTATGTTCAAGCCAAACAACCAAGAGGTATACATTATCATTATCTGGAAATATAAGAGAATCATTCACAGTAATTAAAAGAAAATATAAATGACAGAAGGCACTTTTGAGAATATTTACAATTAAAAGAGCTCTCAAACTGGATAGTTAATCGAAACGCACAAAAGGATAAATTAAAATAGAACCTAACAATAGTTCTAGAATAAGAAGCAACTTACCTGAACAAATCAGCGCGACTAAATCAGTCATTTTTATTTAATTCCTGCATCCAAACAATCTAACAGGTAAAATAGAATCCACGTCTCAACTGGCTAACATTACACATACTGTACTTTATGCATAAAATGTATATATATAATATTAACATTGTGATATATCTCTAGTCTGAGAAAATTAACATCAATGTGATATGCATAGATACTGGGGGGGAGGGTGGGAGGTGTAGAAAAACAAAACAAAACAAAATGTACTGGGGTAGCTTGGATGGCCACTCTGATTTTACCTGAGTAATTCCAGCATTTATCGAAAGCTAGGTGTTTGAAATGCTTGTAAGGGATTCTTTTTTTTTTATCCATGATTTCAATAAAAAGAAAAGTCATTTATACAATGAATATTAAAGCATAAGTTAAGCTGGATGGACAAATAACATGCATCAGGTGTACCTGAAGTATTTCAAACATTTATGGATTTCTGATAACTCACAGAGGCTGCATAAAGATACAGAAGACTAGAGAAGGATACGCCTAAAACCCTTGTTTGTTTTTTAGGGGAGACAGAAAGAACAAGGAAGCTACAGATAACCTTAACCTGATCTTCATGCACATACTAAGGGCACCGCAGAAGTCTTCAAAGAAGTGACAATTATTTGTGAAGCGTACCTTTTTTGTGTCTTCCTATCAAATTGGTATAGTTTTTAGTTTTATGAAATATATAAAAAGAAGGGAGATGCAAAATGAAAAGTAATACTGATTAACTCAAGAAACAGAAATCCACAGAAGGTAAATGGATAGTGTTGCACTTCAGGAAAGAAAAACTTATTTTCAATATCTACATAACAGCATAAACACTAGTAAAGGAACATGCAGTTAGGCAATAACAGAAAAAAAGAATCAAACACAAGGAATTACCCTTCTAGTGTGGCCTGCGTGTTTTGTACAATGTTCCAGCTTTAACCATGACACTAAGTTACAGACAAATTAATTAATCAAAAGGGTGATTTGGAAGACATGCCCTAAGAAAAAGCTCAAGAAATTTTTATTTAGACAAGAGACAATAAAGAAACAATACAGACTCTTCCAGTAGATAAAAAACTGTTTCCAAATGATAGGATTTTTTTTTTCCCCTTCTCCATCTAAACCATTCTTTTAGAAGACTCAACCAATTTAATAGAAGCACTTAGGGCCCTATTCTGGTTCTAGCTGCTGACTTGCCATTTACTAGAGAAAGCTACAACTTCAAGCGTGCTTCCAAGATCCTGTCGATCTAATTGATTTAATTTTTGGTATTAGGGAGAATGATTCCTCTCTCATCATCTGATACAAAACAAGTTCAGGTGCATGGTTTCCTAGGTACATTTTTCTATTGTTGAAGTACCCTGGAACCTATACAACTTGTAAGTTCAGCTTATGTGAGTTAGCTGAGACCCAGCCATACACAGAACAAAAGCTCCCAGAATAAATCAGCCACTCCAGCATCAATATGAAAAACATTTAGAGATAAATGGTAGAAAACCCAGGTGTAGGGAGGGTGGAGGGTGGGAGTTGGGAGAAATCTAAGTAAGCCTTTTCACACAAGAGACACTTATTGCGTTGGTCCAGCGATCTTGAAATAATGAGGAAGTAGCAAAATTCAGAGGTGTCCTGAATCCTAGAGACTTTAATGAACTTTACTTAGTACTTTAGGTATTTGAATTATTTTCCTTTTTATTAAGTTTTCATCAGACTATGCAACTGCAACCTTAAATTATTATTGCATATACTCTCTTGAATGCTTTAAACTATCTTGTCTCATTTTTCTCCTGGTTAAACTAATTTTTCAACATGAAAGTATGGTAAATGGTCCTCAGGCACAGTAGCCTATTCCAAAATGGGTCTCTGAACATTACCAGCTTTCTTACATGAGGAAAAAAAAAAAAAAAAAAAAAAAAGGCTATACCCTTGCTGTAGTTTCATCCCGAAGCTGAACTGCCTTTATGCATTCATGACCTGTAACGTCCTTCCTTTGGAACATCCTTTGATCCTGTTGCAAAGGGGAACAAAAATTTACTTCAAGTGACTCACAGAACAAGAATGCAGAATCTTAAATGGCTTGAATGTCAACTTCAGGTTAGATTTCAATGGGTCCTCTGTCCAACCCAACTCATGCTTTCAAGGAATCTTAAGTAAATCCTGTCTCATAGTACCATAGTTAGCAGTTAGAACCATAAATAAGTTAAGATGATGTTTGAACCTCTAAATAGTCTTAAATAAAAAAAGTTTACATGCTTTTCTTACCAAAACAGTTATTTTTAAAACATTTGCTTCGTAGGAGGGACAGCGTGTAAAGTCTTCAAACAAGTAATCCCACTCTGTTGTTAAATGGCCTAAAATTTCCACTTCTTTTACATATATCACTCTCCTGTTTAGAAGAAAAAAGTTAATACTCAATTTCTCCCTGGGATTAGAACTTTGCCAGAAAAACAACACAAAATAAATGAAAGAAATTTGTTTGAAAAGGCATCTTCCTCGTGGATTAAAAGTATCCACTCAGTCACAGTGGTACCATATTTCCTTAATATATATTCTGACATTATCACTTTGTCCTTAAGATTCAGATGATCTATGATATCACATAGTATGTGCAGGTCAACTTAACTGAAACCCACCCAGTCCTTCAAATCAAAACATTTTACTAGAACTAGATACTAGAAGGTCACCAGTTAAATCAAACCCGTTCCCAAAGCTAGCTTCCACCAGATGAAGGTAGTCGAAGAGCTGCATATTAGCTACAGTGACACAATTACTATTAGACTGACAGACGTTCAGGTGCTACTGTTTACAGTTTCTAGCGAGCTGTCCCTTCAATCACTTCAAAGCTACAGTGTCAGCTAGCACAATAAGACAAAAACAGGTGGAAGTTTTGAATGGAGTTGAACTAGAACTTTCATTTATGTGGAAAAGAACTGGGATAAGGAGGGAAGAGCAAATTTATCTGAAGCTGCAAAGTGCTCTGTCAATATCTTGATAAAGCTTGTTCAGCTGCAGCATGAATTTTGAGTGGTGCCAGTCATTATAAAACAAACATGGTGGGATGCCTCCCATAGGCTCATCCCTAATAAGACTATCTCATACATTCAGGCAAGGTGGAAACTAGTGACACTGGCATGTGGAGATCATAATCCATGGGTTCCTTTGCATGATCTAAAGGTATTTAGAAAGTTTTGAGTCCTCAAACTGCATATTCAAGACTAGTAACATCTTGAATTCTAAACACTGTCTGATGAGTTTAATACTAATTTTAATTCTCATACAAAAACTTAAGACTCCATTTAGAGTATCCTTTAACTAAAAAGATTGTAAACACATGCATTATCAAAACATTGGTTTGACTGCAAATGCTTATCACAAACTAATTTGAAAAATTAGAAGCAAAGAGGAAAAAAAAATTTCCCTTCAGTATGATGAAAGGGTCACTGACCTATGAGTAAATTGTCTTCCTATATTAGTATCTAGTATTGACATAGATTATTACCATTTTTCATAAAGGAAACAAATTATTAAAAAAAAAAAATCAAGAAGAAAATGGAGAAGGAAAATACATATGGAGAGAATAGCAAGCAGTTTAGATTCAGCCAGATGTCTAATCCCCAAAGTTGAATCCAAGACAAGCCCTTAGAAAGATTTCAAAACTTAGTACCTATTGGTAACAATAAGGTTTGCTCTTCTGCCTCTTGGAAGGGCACAGTGGTATCGATAGCTCTCTTTTTCCAGCCTGTTGATGTGCAATTTCTGAAACAGGATGAGAAAATAATTTTGGGGCTGTAAAAAGAAAACTCAAAGTGGTGTTTTCAATTCAAAAGCCTTTTAAAAAGTTACCTCATGGAACTGTTTTTTTAAAGGCAGGCTCTCACAGTATTCTCACTCCTGAAGCTGAGTCACTGAAAGGTCTGATCCATTCCACTCAAAGGTGGAACAATCACACTCCAGTATCAGATTATTTCTTCAGCTTTAATTTCCTTTCTGTGCTAATAATTGTTTAGTAATGTTCATTGTTACACCCCATGCTGCAGACTTGATTCAAGAGTGAAAATCCTGTAACAGGACCTTTAAAAGGTGGCAGCACATGACCCAGACACTTGAAAATAAACTATCAAGTTATAAATACCCAATTCACCTCAAGATCAGGCTTCTGAAGCACTGAACAGACATGCCTATTCATCATCCAAAGAAGGTGCATGGAAGTGCAGATCAAATTACTCATCATGTTTCTGTTCAACAACTGCAACTCAAGTGACAAATTATGAATAAAGAGGGTAAAAAAGTTTTGAAATAAAGTACCACAGTGCTTCCTAGCTATTTTTTTTTCTAGTTCTTCATTCATTTTTCAATTACATATTTTTCAGATTTCTTATTCTGTCCATGCTGTTTAACTGAAGTATAATATTTCCTAGAGCATGTCACCAGGTTTACAATATTCCATCTTCAACAATGAGCAGCATGGAAGACAATCTGAGAGTCATCCTTAAATCAAGCTCACAATAACATGGGTTTGAAGGCAACAAGATTCACAGAACACAAGCTATTTGTGGGAAATGGATACACAGCAAAACATCATGTAGAAAAAGATAAATTGTGAAACAAATAATGTACTACCAATGGGAACCTAAGCTCAAACTAGGTATTAGAATAAATCTGTGTCAACTACTGGTTCTCTTGCTATGAGTTTGTCGGAGCAAGCAATCTGTTTCTGTCCACCCTATTTTGCCTCCTCCTTGATTAACTAATATAACACATTAACTGTGGTACAGGTAAATGTGTTTGGGCTACTAGCTTGAATTAATGTTAGTTTTCAAGGACAGAAGTGGTCTATTAGAATTAAAGACACGTTTTTCTGTTATAATTCTGTATATATTTACTAGCTGTAAGGTTGCTAGAATTCATGTTCCAACTGTAATTGTCATGTAAATGTTAAATATGTAATTGTTACTCAAGAACCTTACCTGTACAGAGGTTGTATTAAATGCAGAGACCATGAATACGCTGGGTAGCAAATCTATCACAGCAACAGTGACACACACATCTTATCTAAAACCAACTACCAGCAGAACACTCCAATGGGAAGGCCCCAAAATACCCATGCTTACCCTTCTCTTTGTGGAAGCCATACATTGTTGCATTTAAAGATGAAAACTCTTAGCATGAAAAAAACTGAAACAGCATATACACATCAGGTTTAAAGCTAGTTCTGCATTTATTTTGGAATGCAAAGCTAAGTATAGCTTTAATATGCAATACATACATCCCTATACTTCAATTATCTCATGTCTCTGAATCTACAAATCAAAGTGCTACTGATGTTGGAATTCTGTGAAGTTATAAATAAGCAGCTAGACAATGTTTAGAAGTCAGCAATACTGATAATAGTAGAGCAGTTGGATTATATAGGCTCAGCCTTGGAAACAAGTGTTGGAAAGAGGATGTGCACATCCAGGACTTTGCCCCAAGACTCTAGCCAGTGTAAGCATCTGGACTCCATTTATACTCCAGAAGCTTCTAACACAGGGCTCCTACACAGTAGTCACAGAAGCCTGTTCAGGGTCACTAACCTAGTTACGTTCTCTGAGAAACATGAGCTCTTTATATTTAAAAATTTTGATGGTCATCAATAGAGGATTTTACAGAAGCTCAAGTGTTACAGTCTTCCTAGGTCACAAAATAAAATGCAGCATTTATTGCTAAGATCAAGAGCTTTCAACTATCACCACAAAGAAATCAACAGATGCAGAAATGTAACCTATGGTACAGGAATCTCAAACATCTGCCCTACCCTCTACCACTAAAAATGTTAAATCAGTGCAAAAAATATTTACAAAATACACATTCCACTTGTAAATCAGGTTTAATTAGTAAAAATTAGCAAAGACAGTTATATAGACATGATGTCACTGGATGCTAGCTTTGCATTCTCTAAGCCAACACAACTGCCTTCTTTACCAAACAATCTGTTTTAATGGAAAATGTGCAGCTCCTGTACAGGAGGAAACGTAAGGAAGAATGAAGGCCATAGATGCTCTGCCTGGATGCAGAATGCATGCAGCTCAGATCACTGTTTAGCAAGTGCTTGCAACTGGATGCCCCCAAATTGGTTTGATGCTCTTCATAACAAAATAAGATGACCTTCAGCTCATCTTACAGCTGTTGCTGTGGAATTCAGACTCTGTGTAACAGTAAATTTCTCAAGTTGTTTCTGACAAACTAGCAACAACAAATTAAGGAGGGAGGACTAAAAATTCAGTATGTGTTTAGTTATTCCTTGTAAAGATATATTTTCTTCTGTATTTCCATAGCTCGATCTATAAAACTGATAAGATGACAACAGAAGCTAAACTTAACTGCACATTTATCTACCTGTGAACAATCACGCAGGCCAAGAAATCTGTATCGTTTAAGTAACCAAAATGGAAAGATCTTTTGTCAACTCAGCTTACACCAGAATCAAAGAGGCTTCATCATTTACTTACATTGCATTTTATTAACAGATATTTAAAAGTTCAACAAATGCTTAAAGCATCATCATACATTGCAACCAACCCCAAAAATCCTTTAAGCTCAAAAGTGGATTAATATTCAAGAGCTTAAAACAACAGTATAGTGTTTTCTTGGATTTGCTCCCTAGTGATGTGACTTTTGTGAAAAATATTTTAATTCAGCATTTTCCAGCAACCAAAAATATAGGATCCGCATCATCTGTAAAAAAATATCACTTTCTGACCATCTTAAAAATTTCTGAATCTGTAAAACATACATGAAAGGAAAAAAAGCCTGAAAGACTGCTTATCTCAAAGTCTCTTCAAAACATCAGAAGAAAGATGGCAGCATATGACTAAAATCAAAATATAAACTCACATTTTATACCTGAACTATAGCTATTTTCAAAACGAGTAAAAAATTAAAGTAGTACAAAACCCACCACCATGTAAGACTTCAATCCAAAGGCTGCAATCCATATTCTGAATCCTTTTGGTGGATATGCAGAAATGAGACATGCCACATATTGAAACAGATTTATTCATAAGCATGTTCTTCTATTTAAACTCAAAGCTTTGGAGAGAAAGCCTGTTTCTCATAACTTCAGAAACAATCCCAATAGTATTTTTAGATTTTACATGCAATATGTTACTACAGTAAGAGTTCCTACTGAGCTCTGTGCCTAAGAGATGCTGTATTTCTCAGAGCTATTCCCAATACACCTGATCGATGTCAGCACAATGGTGGTGGCATTATGCAAAAAGGGGCTTGTACTTGATGCAAATTACTCCATGATCTGCACCCTCTCAAAATTCAGACATCTTTATCACAAGCTTTTATTTTTATGACAATACTAGAGCACTTTAAAGAAGTTCCACTCATTCTTATTTCACATGGAAATGAAAGAACCAGCGCGAATTTACACAGCAGAACAGTGATTCAACCAGAAATAGAATCTGCAGCTTCTTGTCACCTAGCACAGTATTCTCTCTGCCACACAACTCTGTCTCACCACCATGTCTCAATTATTCATGAAGTGTTCTGCATTCTTTATAAAGCTCCATGCTTGAACTGGGAAATGAAACAAAGTAACACCATAGACATTGAATAATGCATGAATTGCATCATGTCAGACCCTAAGTGCTGGGGTTAGAAGACAGTCTCCTCACCCAATCAGGCAGCAATACCTGCATATTAAAAGGCAAAGACTGACAAAGCCAAAGGCGTTCATTACCTGTTCTAACAAATCTCATCAACTGCAAACACTCCTCATACAAGAACTAAAACTCCTGAGAACTTACTCCTTGGAAAACAATTCTCCTAGAGTTGTCCTATATGTTCTTTGATTTCTCCAGCTATACAGCCTGTGCATTTATGTTTAACAAAACACATTCTGTACTACTAAGCATCACTGGATGAGATACAGACATGGCCTGCGAGACACCAAATCTGACTTTCCAGATTTTGAATTGACTGGGGATGAAACTGTAAGCATTTTCACAGAAGAAAACTCCATTCATTATCACTATTTTAAATTTCACACAGGTATCAAAATGTTTCTTTCTCCATCCACAGCCCTACCTTTGGAAAAACAAATACACAGGAAACAAACCTTCCCTCTGTTTCTCTCATCTTACTCATCTAATCTTACTGAAGATGGTTATTCGGGTTTGTTTGCTTGTTTTCTTAGCCTGGATAACATGAAACAGTATTTTATTCAACTGCTACACAGAAAAGATATTGAATGGAGAGGACATGTTAAATGCAATCACGCCCTTATTCTAAATACATAAGGCAAATGAAAGACCATGACAGATATAGAGAATATGGAAAACGTTTACTCCATTATTCCAGTTCTTGCTGCGTATGCCAGGAGAGAAAGAGAAAGAAGAGAATCATTAGAAATAAAATAGGAAATAAGGATTAAAAGAACACCTAGAAGGAAGCAGCAAATATCCAAGTTTTGGTCTTAAAATGTTAATGTAGACAGTTATTTTACCCTAACTTTTTAGCAACAAAATAATTATTTTAAGGTAAGCTTTAAGAATGTGAAGGCTGAAATACAAGTTAACTGGATTCCAATTATCTAGGACTTGAAAACAACTGCTATTTGTCCTCCATATGTTAGCCACATGCAGATGCAGAAGCAGGCTAAATGTCCACACTAAGCCTGTAGTTATGACAAATTGCTGTTAAGAGCAACATAAGGAAATATCAAAAGGTGGTATTTAGAGAATTCATGCGTTTTTTTTCAGCTGCTGCTACCACACACACAAAAAAAGGAATTTCAGTAGTTGTATTATATACCAAGTAATTCAAGTTCTATTCATCCTATTTAAAAGTTGCTTAGCTTGTAAACCAGCCTCAGCTTTGTTATTAAGCAAAACATTAGAGATGAGTATCAAAATGCTTTAGTTTCCACATACTCCAATCTTAATCCTACTACCTCCTTCCAGAGCAATTACAGAATATAACGTGCAGAAGATCATTTAACAGCAATGCTGCAGTTTTCTTGTTGCATGCAGCTTATTGCAGACAGTGGGTTTTCTCTGCTATACAGGCTTGCCTTATGAAATAGGCTTGGGCACATTTTTACTACAGACAATGACTGCCACAGATCCCTAGCAGCTTTTTCATAACATAATCCTTTATGGAACCCTGTACGCTTGAGAATTTTAACTGTATTTACAATGCAAGTCATACCTCAAATAAATCATAACCCTCAGCTTCCACCCTATCGTATGGCCGGATGATGCCATCTTCATGAATGAAACGTGGAGGACGGAGATTGGATACTTCTTCAGTTGATTCTGCCACCCTGCCACAGACAGAGGAACAGTATTCTGGTAAACTTACTATAATGCTGAGTTTCACCAATATATCTTTAAAAGTCAGCCTTTCATTTGCCACATATGCCACTTATACTTCCTGGGTACCCTACAGATGTAAACAGTAAAGCACAATGCTAGTAATAAATATCCAAAGTAACATTAGCCAGTTATTCTGTAGCTAACTTGAAGTTTACTCCCAATTGTGGATAATTTACTAATGGTTCTCAAGTTTATTAACGCCCTTTCCAAAGGTCCCCTTAAAACACACAAAGCCCCTGATATGCATTGCTAATTGCATTTCTGACTCCCAAATCTTTCTCCAAAAATTTTTATGTTTTTTTTTTACAGTAAGTTTAAGTGACATTTAAATATTTGCATTCAGCAGTACACAAACCTATCTCAAAAGTAAAATGCACACAAGTTCTTTTTATTACTTTCTGATCACAGGAGGGAGCAAAAGAAGAAAATGGACTAGTTATCACCTACCTGAACTACAATACTGCAAGATGTACTCTGAAGCAGCAATTTCCAGAGATCATCACAAAATACATTCATTAAATGCCACTAGACATCTCTCAAGTCCATACATCCTACTGTATACTGTATTTAACACAAGTAATTGTGTTTCACTACTGGATCAGTTTACCACCTGGTACCCAACATATGGAGAGTACTGCAAAACTTCCTCTTGATATTTTACCTTTGGATTCCCTGGAAGGTACTGCTTGCCATATCTACTATGCCACCTGTTGGGCGGGCTACCACTCCTACAAGTCCCTTTCCAATTCCTTTAAAGAATCCAGCTGCACCTTCTTTTTTAGCCCCTTTAAAAGAAAGGGAACAGAAAAAAAAATAGTTTTAATTACCTACTTGAAGACATTAGCCACAGAATTAAATGATTACTGCTCCAGACTGCACTAGAACTGTTTTGTATTGGAAACAGCTCACAGCAATTGATTACATACCATCCACTTACAAAAAAAGTTCTCTATGAGAAGTCACACATTGCTTCCTTGTCTGTTCTGATATGTTGCTGTTCACTTAACACCTTACCAGCCTCCAAAGCCAGCATGACTGAGATGTTACACTAGATTCTCCTTCTCACATTTTCAGTATGGACCATAGGTCAGTATATCAGTATTTATATGTTGATAGTAATAACAAGATAATCAGAAGACTCTAAGATGCAAATGTATGATAGAAGTTAACTATTTCTATCTCAAAATTACACATTCCTGGTGATACATAAGTACGTAAGCACCAAGACAGTGTTTAAAAAGCATGTGTGTTCATCTACCCATGACAGAAGAACTACACCTCGAAGTATCTGCTGATAACTTATAAAATACGACACTAACAATTAACTTGCAACATTTAAATCACTGGCATGAATTTTAATGAGAGGCATTTTATCTTGGATTTTTTCATCATCTATCATACATGTATTTTCCACTATACATGGCATAAATCCAATTTTGCTTGTTAAGATTTCTCTAACCTTTGGAGTTCCAAAAAACTTTTTCAATTGGTGCTTTTAATTTTATTATTTTTAATATCTTTATGCTGCCTTTAAACAATAAATTGGGTACTACAGGAGGCCTGATAAAATACATCAAACCATTCCTTAATTCATACAAAGGCTGAAATGTGGTAAGCCAGTAACAGTATAAATATATTTGAATAAATCATCATAAAAGGTCACATTTGAATTAGGAATATAAAAATAATTTTGCCATTCCTTAGCATCACAACACTTAGATTGGTATTTCTTAAAATCACAAAATAAATTATAAAGTATTGGGAAACCATTTAAGCAATGCAGTGCAACCTTAGTGCTCACCTTCTACAGGTTTAGTGATTATGCCCGTCACACCGCCAACAACACCCTAAAACAAACAAGATAATTAAGTTCCTACTTAGAAACAGGAACACTATAGTCCAACTGGGCAACCAGTTGTATTTGACCCTTCATTTAAAACTTTATAAAGAAGTTCAATATCGGAAACGCTGTTTGGCTGGGTGTCATCATTTGTTGCTTGGTGGTTTTTTTTTACTTTAAATTTTTAAGAAAATTTTGACTGAGGGAAAGAAATGAGGAGAACCTAGAATGGCTAAAGAAACATTTATGCTGGCAAGAACGACTAACAAATCTTTTGTACTGTAATCAGTCTTGTAATAATTGAGAAAGTCACTATTTCCCTTTCATTACTAACAGGAAGCTGACAGAATTCCCAGTCATGAGTGAGTGATACTAAATATTCAAGATAAATTAATATCAAATAACATTCTGGAACACTTTAAAGGTCAAGTAGTTTAATGACACTAAGGCCGAATAAAAATCCACTGAGATAACTTCCAAATTTTCAGCAAACAATATCATAAACAACCCCATATAAGTTTATAACATATAATTCCTTAGAAATACATTGACTGTTTTTATTTTGACTGGGAAGTGATAGAATTTCTTAGGAGACTTAATTTGCATTTGGGTAATACAGATCTCTCAGTATCTGTTACATGAGGTTTGTCTCATACTTTAACTAGAAATAGACCTGCAGCAGCCAGAAAAGGTTCCCGATTTCAGATTATAAAAAAATACAGGGGTTGCACATTTCAGAACAATCTCTCTAACCTAATATAGTACTCCTATATACATTCTACTTGTTTATGTTCACATTCTTTTAAGTCAAGAAAACCCAGCATTGAGTGCAAAGTAAAGTAAGGGCCCAGCTACCTTAATTAAGTAACACATTTGTTGAACATGAATAACTGTTTTTTCACATAAATTCACAGGAGAAATTGGTTACTTCCTACACTTTTCCTTTCCAAGACCCTACCTTCAATTACTCAGGCTGGCCAAAAACATGACCACAGACACTAAAGATGATACACTATACTGAGTTTCCTATAAACCAACTGCCTGTTTGTCCCTATAAACCAGCTGCCTGTTTAGTTCATGAACTGATAAAGATGACAAACTTCCTTGCATATAAATTTCAAGTATGGATTAACAGTTGGCACATCATACCCTCAACTGCAAATTCATACCCGTAACAAGCCTTTTCCCCCTTTGGCCAGGCTGTCACCAAAGTCTTTTGGCTGCCGACCCATTTCCTCTCTCCGTTTCTGCTGAAATTCTTTATCCATAGTGATAGCAGCCAAGCCTTTTCCAACAGAACCAGTGATCCTAGACACCACCCCTGCTGCACCACCTGATGGAACAGGACAGAAAGCAAAAGTTACTGTGTTTTCAAAATTTAACAGCAGACAACACACTAGAAACCACAAAGTTCATATGAATTTCCCTTCATACTCAGTTTATATATTACAAATTTACAGAGTGTCTACCACATGTTGTCCATGAGAAAACTTCAGAATCTGGCTTGAGATCCATAAATACAGCAAAAGGTAACTCTTAAATTGCTTCAGTACCCATTATATAGTATATTGGATGGAATCATATTTTCTCTAATTACTGTAACACATAGCTAAAGAAAAATCTAAGGTAACTGTAAGAGTAGCTGGTCTTAAAACCACTTCTCAGGCTTCTCCAGACAGCTTACAATTACTTTCCTTATTCATCCAGAGCATGCTACAAATTCATTTATACATGCAATATTTCTCAGTTTGCTTGCTCAGTCTACAAAACAGACATTTAGGTGGTCTCAAGAAGGTTAGGTATAGATGATCTGTATCACAATTATTGGCAATAGTATCAGACAAACTTAAATACCTGTCAAAAAATTACCATGTAGGTATTTTGAAACTATAACTTTACCCTCAAAATAATGTGAAAAAAAAAATTATCTAAATACAATCTATGAGTTAGCCCAATTTATTTAAACAGTAACAATATGGTACATACCCACTGTGTGTCCAAGAAGACTTTTAACACCAATTACAAAGCCTTCAGCAAATTCTTCAGGTCCTTGAACAGCACCCTAAAAATTAAGCTTATTATAGTTTTCTGCTATTTGTACATTTATGCATTTGTTTCAAGAAAAACTAGCAATTCCTTTACACTGATGAAAGTAAGGCCATTAGAATATTTTATTTCTTTAAAGTTAACATAAAAAATTACTTCTTTCTCAGCCCCTCGGGGTGCAGAGCACAGTCACAACAAAACTACAACTGTACCAGAATATTCAATCAGCCTACTATTCTTACACAGTTGAAGAATCAGGAAGTCATACCTGGAACGGCTCATAGAAGAAAGCTTCAACTCCCTCAGACAAGCCTCTGATTAAGCCAAATGGATTTCCAAGAACATCCAACCCAAGTACAAGAACATACATCTGTTTCAGGAACTAAATAATGGGGGGGGGGGAAGGGCAGGGGGAAGCAAAAACAAAAGCAGCGTTACTACCTGTTGTTAAACATAGTTCCGTGTTAGAATCCAAGACTGGTAAATTTTTTAATTTACTACCCAAGTAAGGTTTTAAAGTAATCAACTAAATATTCCTATTAGAATGAAGACAGGCTTAGGCAGAAGATGCAGTATATGCATAGATAGCTATTAGAATACTTTGGTGAAGAAAAACATCAATAAAAAGAACAGAAGCAATCACTTAAACATTCCTAGAGCATATTTTCATGACACTTTTGTATTTACATTTTCATAATGTGCCACCAGTTTCCTACTTCAGTACCATAAAATAAAAAATTAGTACCTTTTAGTGATATTCACCTTTCTCTCCTATTTTCTGTATTCTGTGAGATACGTAAAATTTTACACAAAGGCTTGGCTAAATAAACTTACTTGTTCACTATAATGTCTAACAACTCTCTTCATCAGTTGGTCTCTCTTGTAAAACTGATATTTAATTTCAAAGAAAGCAAGTCTGAAAAACAAGTAATCACATGTTAGTTTTGGTTAACCTTCCTCCTTCTAAATAGTTGGGTTTTTTCCTTCAGATAATCCTGAAGCCCTATTCTCTTAAAACGGAGCCCAAACCCCATCTTCCCTCCAATTCCTCCCTTTCCCCAAAGGCTGCATACATTTACACTAGAGTAAGTCAAAGTTTACCATAGACCCAATTATTAAATGTATAGTAGCTTTACTCGAATTACTAAGAAAATAAAAAATAAATTGAAAAAAAAAAAAATCTTAATTAGCTTACTTGAAAATAAGATCATCCACATCTGTTAGAGTAGCTCCAATACTTTTCAACAGCAAATTCAGAGAATGGATGGCTATCATTTCTTCCCCATTATCTGATGTTTCTCCACCAGAAGCCAGAGACAGACTCAAATGCAACTGTAAAAACAGAATTAGCAAAACAAGACAAATCAAGACAATAAAGACACACACCACACAGGTTGTGTGGTACACATGTAAACAAACCAGTGGTGAAACTGTGGTAGGCGCATTTTTACTCACTTTGAGTAATTTCAACAAACATGCTACATCTCACAATGGTATTACATAGGTTTTTATTTCTATTTCATTACAGAGAACTGTCAAATTGCCCTAGAAGTTTAACTTTTGTTAACAGGAAGCACATGCAGAAATTTCAAATAAATACGCAAAGAGGGACATAAAATTATAACTGTTTCTTCAACATCTTCCACCAGACTAGCTAGAGGATAATGTTAAAATACCACAATAGTGTCTTGTTCCTCTAGTATTTTCCCTGGCTTCACATTCTTCTAAGTTTATAAGCACAATCACACTGGAAAAAAACATCAAAGAATCCACGTGTACCCTAACAAATATTCAAATATTTAGTTAAATCAGTAAGAAGTTGAAAAAAGCACCTGGATTTAATCATCTGTATTAAGGTTTATGTCTGTCTTTTGTATGTTCAGTGAAAAGTAAGTAATTTTTTTCCTTTAAATTCTTACTCATTCTGATAGCCTGAAGGGAGCATTCTGTTGATTCAGAATAACGTATAATTACTGACAATCTTTCTTCCCTTGCTCTGAAAAAATCTAACTGGTTCAAGAGAGACATGAAGGCAAGCCCATGAAAGTACATTTTATTGCAATTTATCATACATTACTTTGATACCTCCAGTCCAGCATTTTATCTAGCTGTCCTCATTATTATACCCACTGACTCTTCCCACTTATCAATGGTTAAGGGTCTGTTTGTATTCATGGGCAACTAAGGTTTTCCAACAAAGTTTTAAGTTCTAGAGGAAACAAAAAAATCCCCATTAGGAAGACAGCATGAAGACCTCAACTACCCAGAACGTTGATCTGAGAATGTATTTACCTTAAGGAATTAAGACATCATTGATATCGAGTTTTTTATTAACCAAAAGTATCTGTATTACACACCTTAATTGGAGAAATATGGAAATGCTCAAAGAAGCTGAGCATTGACAGGTCTGTTAAAGAGGACTCCATTAGTTCAGTGTTAAGGGCATCCACATCTTGCTGAATTAATTTAGACTGGTTTTATTAAAAGAAAAAATAGAATAGAAGTTTATCACATCAACATATATGTAATATAATTCATAATACTATATATAAATATACATAAAAATAGGCATATAAATAAACAGCACAAATAAAAGTCATAGTCAAATGTAATAAAATAGTTAACTAAGAAGTTAAATAGCCAACACCTCCAAAACTGGAAATAGACTAATGACTTTTGTATACCAGATTATAACTGTACTAATGTATTTCTCCAATCCAGGGTTTAAAAATAAACTTTTCCATTTTATGCTACATCTCTTGATATTCCCTGAAACTCCTCAATCACTTAAGGTATCATTTCTAAAATAATTTAGAAATATTAGTAAAATAACTAACTTCCTGAAGTTCTTTGTGTTTTTGTATTTTCCTACAGATTTCAAATTTTTATACAGTATATCTGAAGATACCATTTCAAAAAAAAACCAAACCAAAACAAAAAACTTGTAAGAATGACTCTCCTATGAACATTAGAACCAAATGTGACCTTTCCGAATACTATCTGCCTACATAAGACTTAATTTAAAGCCATGAAAATCCATTCCTTCTGCTCTCTAAAGACAAGACACTGTAGAACAACAGCCAAGTAGAATTCCATTCTATAAACCCTAATCTCACTTCATCTACCAATTAACAGTTTGTAGCCACAGTTGAATCAACTGTGTCATCAATTAATGAAACATTAAGAGAGCAAAACAGTTAGACATATCCAAGTACCAGCTACTCAAACTTGTCAATTAGTAATGCTTACAGCCGAAGTTCAACAGAAATACCAATGCTTCAGTGGAAATTATTTTTCCATGTCCTTTATTCACTGTTGCTAAATGCAATATTCACTCATTTTAACTGAATTTTTCAGAAAATTGTGACACAGTTACCATAAATGCCCTGTTCTGGCATAAGTCATTTTCTCTCATACGTTACCCTTTGTCTTTCAGCTTCTGGGTCTGTGGATGGAGTGAAAAGTTCACTAAGTGCTCCTAAAAATCCTTGGTCAATTTTCAGTGCCATTTCCTGGATAAGAACCATGAAGTATCTAAAATTGAAAAAAAAAAAAAAAAAAAACACAAAACAAAACAGTAAGTACTTGTAAAAGTTTAACTTAAATATCACATGCTTAGCCTACGCAACTGAAGTTTTGTTATGCAATGTTGCATATTAAGACTTAAAATCTACAATATCAGCTGTCTTTTGACAGTTAGGAGGGCTTGTCAGCCTTACAAAGCTATAAATTACTGTAGACTCTTCATATCTTCACATATTCAAAATTTACCTAAAAATATTAACCATCATCAAATACTACTTCTATTCATACATTATGGTTTCCTGTGCTCCATGGATAACATCACCTAAACAACATATTTCTTCCTCTTATCCAACTGTCTCTCTCCAAAAGTCATACTACTATTTTTCTAGTTAAAATTCACTATCCTCAAATATTATATCCAGACTAGTTGGGTATAGGTACTTGCATGAGAAACCACCAGTATAACATTTTTGTCTCATTTTCAGTAACAAAAAAAAAAAAAAAAAAAGAGACCCATTAACTGAAAAACATACATCTCAACAGAACATTATTGACTGTATGAGCTGTCTGATAGAGCACCAAACCAACCCAGCACTGTACACCAAACAGGCAGACATGAAACTGATGTTGTAGTATAGGAGGGAAATAATTCTGATTACTAGAGAATATGCATAACAGTCCCTTCATATAAGGTCAGTCCTTACTTTCAAAAGTAAGTTTCATTTAGAATTATGTTTAAATGACTGCAGTGAAAAAAAATCCCAATGCAAAGTCAAGAGCTGTTTGGATAGGAGACCATGAACCTTAAAACAAGGTTCACTTCTAAAATGCATTAAATCTTTAAAATTGTATTATAGCACAGTGTTAAACTCACTTGAATTGCAGTACTTTGCTGTAGTCATTGAATCTAGTGATGACGCTGATGTCAACAAAGGGTTTTGGTTCTAAATTAAAAAAAAAAAACAAAACAAACACCTAAGTATATGTAAAAAGTAAATTGCCAAGTTACTACTCTCAAGACTGAATAAATCTGATATTAGTAAAGGCCTTCTCTTACCTGAATCCAAAGCAATCGACTTGGGTGGGGCTACAGGGTGAAATACAACCGGAAACATCGATCCCGGTAATTGATTATCAACCTAAAAAATTAATGTGTAATTATTTAAGTATTTTAATGACATGATAATCAAAGACCATTTCCATTTCAGAAGGTTTGGGAAACTTGTTTACAGATGTGTTGAAGAACATCATTCTTATTTTGAGGGAAGGAGAAAAGAGGAAGAGGATTACTCTGATACTATTTTGGAATGTTATCTATTTAGTTAGAAAAGCTCAGGGGGTTGGAAGCTTTGCACAAGGGATGCTTACACAGGTTCACACTCACAAAGATTCATTTAGAGGGTCTGCAGCTGATGGCATACATTGACTGTAATAGTGAAAACTACCTTTGCACAAAAATAAACAGAAAATGTGGAAGATAAAAGGAAAGAGGAAACTATTCCCCACCAGGTAGTCAGGAAAAGCATCAAGGTCCTCAGTGAGTGCCCTCCTCTGTGGGATTCTGAAGTGCAGCAAATGGAGATGAAGATGACAACAATGATGATGATTTCTCACCGTTATTTTCCTCTAGCACTAAACTTCTCACTAGTACCTCCTCAAGCACTCTACTGGTTAATTTAGCAACAGAGTATGCTAATCAGGTGCAAGTGTTGCACACTAATTCACTGTTAAGCTTACATGCAGATATATTACCACATACTACTATTGAGTTTTTAAATGTCTATTATCTACTTGCCATTAGACAGGTAGTTTTTGTACTGAAGATCTCTGAATCTCTAGATACACTCTCTAGAACAGTATGTTAAATGACCATATACAGACTAGGGTAAACAAATTTTGAAAAAAGTTGAGGCTTTTGTTTGTTTTAAAACACAAAAACACTTATCTTTAGAAATAAACTTTCCATTGTAACACCCCTGCTTTACACTAACCCCCAGTTTTATGGACTTTTTTTCCATACTACTTGCAAAATCCTGGGATAGCAGTTTGGCAGTACACTTCCATCAATGGAGCATTCATAGTACTTCTGCTACTCTGACATAGCGAGCAGAGCACTGCATATGTAAGATGTGCAGATATTTCTTCATATAAATGAATAAAATAGAAGCCTTAAAGTGTCTGCTTAGTCTATAGAACATGATGAAAAGGGGTACCTGCAGCCAATACAATTGAGCACGTAAGCTTCTTTGGTGAGGTGACTGTTTGAATTCAACCTGAATTCCTGACAGGAAGTTGCGTCGGATGCTGCATCTGACTGGGAGACGCATTTCCATTGGAACCTTAGTAAAATTCACCTGGAAATATAAAAAAGCAGAGCTAACAAATGGTTTAATCAGAGATATAATGAAATGCTATGTTACAAGTAAACAGACTGCCAAATAAAATCAGCATTTTTCCTTATTTCATGATCACATGGCTACTGAACTACTCAAGACAATTATCTGCATGGAAAGTAATGAAAACCACACTTTAGTCTGATAAACACATGACATTGCAGCTTTAGTTGTCCTAAGCAGGAACCTCTGTGATATCTTATAAACTATTTCTTCACAAGTTATACATTACATTGACATAATTCGATATTTACATGCAGCTACTTTCCCAGCTGATGCGTTTACACTGATCCTGAAACATCTAAGTTATGAGAAGTAAAAGGAAATTTTTATGAGAGTCAAATGTAACAACTTACAGATCCAAGTTTTTGATACCATCTACTTTAAATGCAGTACTGCAATGTATGAGACCTAAGTATTCTTACAGATGAAGGTATATGTTTTTCAAAGGAAAGGATGATCTAGAAAATGAGCCTGATGATGATACTATAAATGGCCTATATTTTACATAGCCATTTCAACACATTAAATTTATGTGTCAAATACAGGTATATACAATTCATGTCTGAAAAAGCTCAGTAAGTGAATTAATTTTAAGAGTCTTTGAATGTTATAGGCTCCTTTATCATATCAAGTCATAGGAACTGCAGCTTCCTAAGAAGCTAAAACCAAGATTTCTGAAAAGAACTTAAGTTACATCAATGAGAATATAGGTTCATAACTAACATATAGATACCAATCAGTCTTTTCTACCACACAAAAGCAAAATTCTTTGAGATTCTTACTTCATAATACAAATCTGGAAAATACCTCAATACTGCCTCAGTATTCCCTCAATACAAAAGTATTTTATTGTATAAATTGTGAAACTATTCCAAAAAGCAGCTTGCTTTTTGTTTGTGTTTCTCTTAACATAGCATCTGTCCTTGCCTAGCAAAATAGGAGCTTGTTCTAACTGTTACACATGTTCTGCAATCACTCAAACACTGAAACTTCAAAACATACCTCAGTATTGCTGTCTAGTTTATGCCAGCCTGGAGCTTGGAAAGCACTCTTACAAAGATACTTTTGGTAGGCTTGTTCCAACAGGTTTATTTGCTTTTGATTAAATGGTTTCCACTTTTGCCTCCGTTTCAGTTCCCAAACAACACCAGAACTGCAAGACAAATAACAAGGTTAACAGTTTACCTAAGGTACTTAAACCTTTTTTATGCATGTAAAAAGATATTATCCTATTTTTTCAGCTCCAAAAAACTATTATTTAATTATTTTTTTAAATAGAAGCTAAGAAAAGAGGCAGTTAAAACCTATTTATTTAAAGTGCACAATAGTAATAAAGGCAGAACTTCAATTTACTTAAAAAGGTTTCACTTATATTAATTTCATTTGAAAGATGAAACTCAGCTGTATTGCTAAAATTATGCTATCAAATTTTTATTATTCAAATGAATATTTAGCCTTCCATGTGCAGTACCTAGTAATTCCTATGTAAGAGATTTCCTTTTTATTTTCATTGTTAACAAGAGAAAGTCCAAGACTATGGATTGACAAGTTTATTTCTTGATCAGGTTGCTCCAGCTCTTCTGCTTGTCGTGCCTTAGAAACTAATGCAACATCATCTGTGAACAGTAGCACCCGTTGGCGTCCATCCAGGAAAGATACCCAGTGTATCTGAGTATTTGCATTGTATGGGAATTGTCCACATTCATCCTGTATTGGGGGAAAAAAAAATATATATATATAATAACTATATTACAGGAATAAATCCATGATGGTGCTATATGCTTATAAGCAAACAAGTTTACTAGCACACATACAAACCAGAAGCCAGTATTTTTCTTCTTTGCACAGTTTACTGCATCATACTGACTCAGTAGCATCTTGTATCCCAATACTGTAAAGAAGTTGGGGGTTGTTTTTGTTTTTTGTTTCCCTTTTCAAAAATTGGCATTCCATCAATATTTGTGGATGAGAATAACATTGGAAATTTTTAGGAAACAAAGGCCTTCACAGCAAAAGAAAAGACTTAAAATTGTAGGTGATGGGGGAAGAAGGCATTAAATCATATACCATGAAACAGTAAAACCAGACCATGATTAAGATTTCTGCTCTTCAAATGTAGATATTCCTTATTTGTTAATGTGAGGCAAACCTGAGATAAAGACCTTCTATCAAAATCCCAAAATAATCATGAATGTAACAATAATTATATACTGAGGAAATCAGTTTCAAAATAAAACATTTTCAAATACAAAAAATTTGATTGAAGAAAGTGCTTAGACAGTAAAGCACACTAATTGGTTAACTGTCAGAGTTCAGCTATGAGAAGCTAAATCCATTCCCAGTATAACTCAAACACAAATTTGCTTTCCTGTCCATACTTTTAGCTACAAACACTTTCAGTTTTCTTATCTTAACTCTGTGCCTAGCCAACAGAAAAAAAAGCCACCTCTGAAGAATTCAGTTTAGTAAAAGGTGCGAGAGGGCTGCTATTTAGAGACAGACACATAAGGCTTTATTTAGCCTACATTCCAGTTAGGTGAGAAAAAAAAAAAAAAATCTTCTTCCATCAATACCTGCTTCCTCATTCTTAAACAAAAATACTTGCCCAGTCTTATCCTAGACTTACCTCTGCTTCTAGTTCTAGTTTCTCCCTTTCCCCCACTCATTTTCCATCTTGACCATTGTTACTTTACTCCTACTTCACACATTTTCCTATTTTAATATTGCATGAATTACAAACACCAAAATAGCTCTTTGTAAGCAACTCAGAATTTTCTGCTCCATGCAAGTATTTCCCATAGGAGGTGAGTCACAACAGTCCATCTTTAGGGAGATACTTAAGCCGAATGCAGCACTGTTAGAAAACTGGTTAATTATTCATCCTCTGTACTATTTAGATACGCCCACAGCTCATACACTTGATCCTTCTTCTTTCATATCCAAGAAAACCATAGAGAAAATTCAGGTTGGAGTTAGTGTCCAATCCTCCAATTATATTAATCGAAACATCTAAAATCTTTCTACTTGAGAGTAGGCTTGAAAGTCTCTTACAGAACAGGACAGATGCAAAATTACTTAAGAATCTTCCTCCTAGATTATTTCAATCTTGTTGTAGTCCTACATTGGTTCAGGATTTACTTCTCCCCTTCTGAAATTTACCTTAAGTAGGTCATGTTCACCAAAATTTTGGGAGTAGCCCCAAGCCAATTTTCTTGTTTTAGTTGGATCTGTCCATGCAAACAGGCATACTTGCTTTGGTTTCAGTTCCATTTCCTCTTGTAATCCACTGCAGGTTAAAAGACAAGGAGTAAAATGATAGCATTCACTGGTTAAGACCACTGACCGAAGCGGTGCAAGCAGATCGCAGTGCTATGTTCTCCACCCCTCTAGCCTCCCGGAGTGAGGCATGACAGGCTTCCGCTATCCGCTCCAAACAAGTCCACCTGTAGCTAGGCTCAGTGTGAACTGAGATCTGTACTCCCACTTTATTCTCTCCACTTTCTCAAACTATGAAGACTGTTTAGAAGTAGACAAAATACTTCATTAAAATAATATGATAAAGAAAAGGGGGGGTTCCTATTTTTCAAGGTACCATCAAGAAAACTATTTTCTTCACAAAGGATTTCCCCTGGTTAAACAGGCAATGGTGAATTGTTTCTTTCACATACCTCTGTTTATATCTGAGGGAGTCCCATGAAGTATGGTTAACAATAAGAGCTGGAGCAGCTCCCTCATGGTAATCAGAGAAGCTTATGAGAGTAGAATGCTCAGAAACATTCACATCTACCAGTAAGCCCCCATTCTGGAAAAAAAGACAGAAAGTTCGATACTTGTTCTATGCATAAATTCAGGTTAGAACAGACTAAATTGTTATTTTTAGATCAAGTCTTTCACTGGCCTCTTACAACTGAAAAAGGGAAATGTGCTCTACATTATCTAGTAACGGTAAGATCAAACACATTGGTCACTGGCTTAAAACAGACACCAGTAGCATCCACAGACTATTTGTTGATTTAAGTTAATTGAAAAATCATATTCAAATTATAACATTTTTAATAACAATTTTATTTGGCTAAGTTCTGTAAAAAGTATAGGCGAGCATTCCCTTCACTTTGTTACAAAACAAAGTTATATTTAAAAACTGCAATTTCCTGCATACTCCTTAAAAATCTGAAAGGCTACTCTAGACAAATGTACTAAAGTTTTTAAAGGTATGACAAATATAGCAACTGTATTAACAAACTGATCACTGAGCAGGGAAGTTCTGTTGATTAAACCTCTATACGAATCATCGTAAGTCTTTCTTCTAATGGCCTTCAAGGTCCTGCTTTCTTCCAATATATTTACAAGATATTTCTGAGATAGGTACAGCACAATTGCTCTCATTTGCTTATACAAAGGATGTACCACATCCTTCCCCTTTTGGACGGTCTCTTCAGATAGCTTCCTTGATTGCTTGTCTAGCAAGATACACTGACATTTCTGCTGTGCTCTAAGGTCTGGAGGAGAGGTGGGAGGGGACGTATCTACCTTTGAAAAAGATGATCTTAGATTCTCCAGCTCACAGAGGGATGCGAGAAACTATGTTTAGGACTTCACACAGCAGTAGTAAAACCTCACTACATAGGGGACTAGAAAGGATTCTATTGCAAAGCTGAGCCATCTACTATCTTAGAACACTGAGGAAAAACACCCCCACCATTCTAATTAAGTACATCAACAGAAAACCAGATCATTGATGATATATTGTTACAAAAACATTTTTGCAAACTGCCTCAGCAAACTTGGACAGCTAGATTATCCTCACAGTCACTTTTATTTCTGCTAATTATAAGCACTATCTCCAAAGACTTGTCTGAACAAGCTACCTTTATAAACACATTCCCTAATGCAAGGCTAGGGTAAGTTCTGAAATAATTAAGATTTGACTAATTGAATCATAAATTATTTTAGCCATGAACTGCATGTCTCCAACATGTATTAGCTTATCAAGAACAAAAAACACATTCAGTTTTAGGATAACTATTTAAACAAACTGAAGGCACCTGTGAAATACCCTCTGCAAAAGAACAGATGTTAGAGGTGTAGTATACCACTTTTACTTTAATAGCAATAAAGCTGTTCAGCTTCCTCTCAGCTTGTCAAATCTAAATCAACTTGACCACTTCACACACCTATGAAAACATCAACAACATTGCAAACTTGATTCATGTATTTTTTTATGCAACAGAACTGAAGTGCCATGCACCAACACCTTAAAGCACAAGGTTTCAGTATCAATGATCCTGGGGAGTCAGGCTTTCCTAAGTTCAATACCATAAGGTTAAAATGGAGTATTAAGAACAGACCACATGAAATCAGACTCACCAATTCTTCCAGCCTCAGCAGAGTACCATTATCCTGGTCTTTAAACAGGAAAGGTTTGGATGAGCTTTCATATCCAACTACTCTTACACAAAGTTCACCAGATGAGTTTTCAGGCCAAAATGGAAGACACTGTAAAAGAAGAAACATGCATGCCATCAACAGTTCCTGTATGCTCATTATAGTAAGAGAGCAGTAAAAGAGCCTTGTGTGACTGACACTGTTTCAAATGCCTTAGTTCTTACCCCAGTATCTGCTGATGAACATCTCCTCCACATTTACTAAATTATCAAAACTGAACGAACTGATTAATTTACCAACATATGCAACCTGTGCTGTTCAAGTTGCCCTGACATGTCAAGTATCCACATCATGCCATCAGAAGTGACAGAGCTTCTGAAAGAGAACTGCTTTTTCCTTAAGTGACAGATAGAGACCTGTTTGTTTATAATAACATCCAAAGGAAAAAAACATAAACATTACCTCTGAAGATGAGATATAATTCCATTTATTAGTTGGAAAAGAGCCATTAAGACCAATTTCTCCAACTTCTAGTTCCAGAGAAGATTTGTTTGCTATTGTGTAGAATGGAGTGAAGGTAACAATCCTGGTAAGGTTAAAACTGCTCATTTTGATGCTAACTCCAACCTGTTGAACAAGGACAATTTGAGCAAACAATCAACAAACTCAAGAGAAAAGTCAGGATGGAAAAAAAAACAAAAGCCAATATAACTGTAATTACAAAGGCTTGCACACAACACTCCTGTTCTGAGCACCTGTAATAAAAGAACCAGACAGCATGTAGTAAAATCAGTGAACTATGCAACAATTATTACAATGGTAAAAAGACAGTTTCAGCTGTAGCATTTTGTAGCTGTAGTATTTGTGGGGAAAATCCAACAAGAATCCCTCTGCAACAAAACAAGGACATCCCAAAATGATTGCATCACCAGAGAACAGTTAAAAAGTATATGGAAACACATCTCCCCACATATCTGCATATTATTATAAAGTATATTCTTTATTCTTAGTTGTGGAAATGTAGTCTTAGACAAGACAATTATCTAAATATTTGCAAACAATTACGAATTTTGCATGTAAACTCATCTCCACTATGCAAGCTCACCATCATATTTCTGAACAGCCCAGTATTACACATTTGTTATATAAACCATGTGTTTATGAATTACACCAAAACTTCTGTTGGTGAAACTACTTGTCACCAGGTACAGACCTGAATAGCTATGACATAAAAATTATTACCCTAGATGTTAAATATTTCCATGATTTAAAAGCAATGTAAGTAGTGAAACAAAGGCCTTACAGAAAAAAAAGAAGTTAAGCCAAAAGAACTCCCAGAGAGCTTCACAAAACACAGAAACCTATCTTACCAGGTAGTCCATGTTATTAGATGAACACTTGACACATCCATAGCTTCCTACAGTATCAAGGGAAAAGCTACTGGACCAAGTGCTAGTTGAAATACATAACTGGATCTACATACAAAAAAGAACAACATAGAAAGTACTTCAATAAATTAATTTTCATTTTATAGTTCATGCATTATGGAGTGCAATTATATCACATGTAGCAATATAAAGATGATACTTAAGTGCTTTTAAAACCTTCTATAAACTAAGATAAGCTTAAGCATGTAGATCACTATACATACTCTGACTTATTAGTCTGTGCATGAGTTCTGGGAAAGATGTTACAGTAAAAGGTAGCAAAATAGAAGAGTCCTCATTGACTCTAATGGTCATGACAGCATACATACAGATAAGGGGAAAAAAAAAACCCAACTACAATTCTGTGGTGTTTCACAAACTTGAAGAGGGTGGAGGAAATAATCAAAAGAACACCTTGTCAAAACTGTTTCTTCAGTCATTTCCTCAACTATTGTTGGGTGAAAAAGAGATATTTAAAGGGAAAGAAGGGCCATTGCATTAAAAAAAAAATAAATCCTCTACTACAGTAGTCCTGATTTGATCACACAAATATCACAACCAAAAAATCAGAACAAAAGTAGTATGCTTAACACAGGACAGGATATTTATATGGTGCATTTTAAATATCAAAATACCTCACTGAGTAAAACACAAGCCATTGTGTTTTACTTATTCAGTGGAAAATGCCTCTACAGGAAGCCTCAGAGCAGCCTTTCTTTTGACTGTAAAAGAAGTCCATACTCTTGATATACGCATCTATACTAAAATTCCTCTCCCCAAGAAAACATTTTCTGGTAGGGTACCCACTGAGTTTTCAGCATCTAACTACCCTATACCATCAGCCAGCTTCTGGCCAGGGTAAAAGTTAGCCAGTGGGATGCAGTGCAAGACCTGGAAAAAACTTGCAATAGACTTTTTGTCTACCTTCCTTCCTTTCTACTTAGTCCAAAAAGTATAATTAACAAGCAAAAAGCAGCAGCCAAATGAAAGTCCAGAGAGTTAAATACTGCCAAAAAAAATCGCTTAGACAAAATACGTGTGCATATGTTTTTTCCCCGCTAAGAGCAGGATTTTAAAACATCACCACCACAACTACCATCTAAAGTAGGCATACCTTATTTTTACTAAAAATATTTTTCTTTTTAAAGGAGAACAAAACAATATCTCTGTAGTCTGCTGGATGCTTCACATGAGTGTCTTCAGCTCGATACTGGAGAACACGAGAGGTCTTGTTGATTATCCAATAAGGACTGAACACAGACAAGATCATACGACTTCCAATCCGCCTAGTATGTATGTAAATATCCACTGTCATCACTGTCGCAGAATGGGATGTGAAACACACAGAAAAAAATTCAGGCATCCCATCACAAATTCTAAGATGCCCATTCCAATCTTTGCCTTGATATTTTATCAACACAAGCTCCATTATTTCTCCATTGATTCTTGAATGAAAAACATCTGCAGCACTCCCTTCTATCAATTCACGTGCTTCTGCTGTTCCCTGTAGCAAAATCAAAAGGGGCAAATTAAGATTTTAATATATAAAATTTAAGTATTCAAAAAACAGCATTTTATTCTTCTCTTGCAGGATGCACTTGTGTCTTGGTTTGGGCTGAAATAGAGTTAATATTCCTTTCAGGTATCTCAGCACCACGTGTCCTAATCTGTAATCACTTTCATTTAAGCCTGATGCTATGAATAATTTGAAATCAATTGCACTTTTCTTGCAGGACAGTAAAGACTGCTTAATTCTGTATTTCAGGAAAGTAAACTAGTTCCAATGTATCATCCCCTGTCTCTGTTCCCTCCCTCTGGCCTCCATGATTCCCAAAGGATTTTGGCAATGAGTTCTTATTCATATAGTTACAACAGTGGGTGCAACAATGAATTGAACTGTGCTGCAGATGTACAGATAGAACTATTCACCTTCAAGAACACCCAAGGCAGAAAGCCAGGAGCTGCGCCATACTGTTTGGTAGCCCAGCCTTCCTCAGGCAGTAGCATCCCACAATAACAGCTTTCCTAATTTTTGCTGAAAAACAGTATATTTTACTGTATTGAACAGTTGCCAGGCCTGACTAGTGAAGGGATGTGAAGACAGTAAGCACATACCCATCTATAAATACAGTGACTTCAGAAATAGATTTGAATTGGTTGTGGTTTGAGCCTACTCAGCAGCTAAACGCCACACAGCCGCTCACCCACCCTCCCCCCACTTGGGAATGGGGAGGGAATCGGAGGGGCAAAGGGAGACTCACGGGTTGAGATAAAAACAGTTTAATAATAGTAACAGAATAATACACTGACAGCAATATCAGTAGGTGATGTACAATACAGCTGCTCGCCAACCGCCTGCTCCCAGACAGCAATCCCAAACACAAAACCACCACAGCCACACTCCCAGAAGTAGCCGCCTCTCCCAGCCCTCTCCTGCCTTCATATGGTGAGCACAATGTCACATGACATGGAATATCAGCCAATCCCGGCCCAGCCCTCCAGCTGTGCTCCCCCCGCCCCCGCACACAGGTGAGGGCACTGGGACCTGGGGAGCCCCTGGGGTCTCAGGGTGCTGCAGCACTCCTCCAGCTACTAAAACGAACAGGAACTCTAGTCCAGCCCGAACCAGGACAGAATTACTAGTTTCTAGCTCCTCAAGCAAAGCATGGCACACTGTTCTACATTCTGTGAATCTGTGTACTGAAGTACAGTGAAGGTAAGAAAAACTGGAAACAGTGCCATTAGGATGTTGGACAGCAGTGAAATAAAGATCTAAATGAATGCCACAGCCAGCTGTACAATTAGAACAAAAGAAAAAAGCCTAGGATATTAGTTCTAAACCCTCACACCTTTTCTACTTACTAAAATCACTCAGCTTTCACAAAGAAAGACTAGATACTGAAAATACTGAAAGAAGTGAAAAAAAGTCTGGGTAGCATCCTGCAAAGAAATCTTCCAATTTGTGCAAGGGAGTCCTCACAATAGTCCTCAGTAAAGAATCAGGGTCAGAATCATGAGAAATTGTGTTTTCTACATAGAAAAGCTCCAGAAATTTCAGATGTTTTTTCTTATGCGTCTCATTGTGAAACAAGAGGTATCTTTCAAAACACGAACAGGATCTTAGAAGAATGTAAAACAGAAAAACCAATCCAGTACAGGATTCATATTTAAGGAGGAACTTGCCATGTACACCCAAATGAAAAAAATATAATCCCCAAACTCCCAGAATCTGTCCATCAACTGACTCATTTACAATAGAAAATACAAAAAACAACATTCAGTATCTTCCACACAACATTCACCTCCACTTCTAAGTTAATAAAGTCTTATTTAAAATAAAGGATTTACAAATAAAACCATAAAATTATTTACCTCAAGTAAATATCTCAAGGAGTATGGTAAAAGATTCCTCACAGTCAGGGTTGGGTAAAGGTGGATGATGTAGGCAGGATCCCACTCCTCTCCGTAAGTTGAAATAAAATTTAGTTCATCAGGTACAGCTGTTGAGCTTATTATTAGAGGCAAGAAATTTGTCTCGGTGGCTGGGCACTGTAACAAGCACTTTACTTCATTGCTCCTATGTAGCTCTTCCCTCCAGGCAATGTAAGTCGTGGACTCTTTAAACTGACCCTCCAACATTCCTGTTGGTCGAACATACAGATGACACCTATGGGAAGATGACAGGTAATGGTACACAATAGCTCTGCACTGACAGCTAACTTCGCTCATTTTGAAGTAACTGCCAACCTCCCAAAGGGCTTTTGCAATGCAGTAGTTACATAATCAAGACAGTGGTTTGGGTTTTTTAGCCCAGTCAGGAAGAGTTCCAAGTGCAAATTTAAGCTTCCACACACATGTTGTATTTATGCATCAGTCTCAAAAAGAGTAGGCCTATAGAACCGAAAAAGTGTACCTGTACGAATGTAAAGGAACATGAAATTCCTCTTCTGGCTTGGATATGCCAATTGGCTCCAGCAACTCTGAGTCTACTGCCAGTTTATAGATCATAAATGGGACTGAGAAATGGTTCTTGATCTAGGATCAAAATGTATAATTTTCATTACATTTCTATGGTGCAAATTTCTAAAGGAAAAAGTATGAAAAGCAACAAGGAAAAATAAAATTAGTAGATTTAAACTCCTCTGGAAAACTGACTTCTGTGCATCTTAGTACGAAATACAATTCTGAAGGAGAACAATATGCAAGCATATGAGAAAACTACGCTACTTTTAAGTTCCATGAATTGAAAAACATGCTTAAAATGTCCTGTCACATAAAAAAGTACATATTTCAACCTCAACGTTAAGGATATTAGAAAGCCAAAAGTTAAAAGTAAAAACCAAATTTTTCATTTATTAGGAAGACACACACATACAGAATACTGATAAAAATTAATGTAAAAGATAGAGTAAAATACTTCTTAATTTGCCTTTAAGTAACTTTTTCAAAAAGTATGATCTCAAAAAAAATGAATTATGGAAGTCACTCAGAGAAAAGCACTGCTTTCAGTTTTTTTGTTTCTTTGGTTGTTTGTTTTACCTGCAGAGGAGATCGTACAGTAATAACCTTATTTCCTTCTGTAGCATCTATCTGTACAATGATTGAGTCTGAATGATCAAGAAGAAACTTTCTTATGTTGTACAGTCGTCGACCTGGTTTGGCTATGGGAATGTTTACCATTTCTTTATATCCTTGAAGTTCTAATGCATAAAAATAAAAGTCTTAATTAGGCAAAACAAATCACATTACCATTTTCTATTTGAACAATACTTCAGCTTCTCTAAACTCAGCAAAAAACAGGATCAAAGCACCCTCTGGCAAAAGCACCTTGAAATGTTATTTGAGCACCATTGAAGGAAGGTATTAAGTTCAGAATGCTCCTGAAGACCAAAATTTAGATTATTATTTATACAGAGCACAATAAATACACCAAACAGTAAACAAAGGTATTGGTTGGGTGAGTTAATGAAATGCAACACAGATGATCTTTGTATCACAGCCAAGTACCTTCATATGGGATGGGATGGAAAGCAAAAAAAACCAGAAGATTATGTATTAGTAGCTATCATATCCTATTCTCCTAGAAGTACTTTCTGGCAAAGCAAAAAACCCAGAAAAATCATAACTGCTTTTAAGTAACTGGGCAACTACAAAAATGCAAACAGTAGTAGGGATATGAGAAATGAAGATCCTGTTTAACAGAAGCTGGAACCCACAGGCCCAATTCCCAGGGGTCTGTAAAACAGTCTACAAATGACTCCACTAGACCGTCTTCCATTTCTTCCAAAGGGGGAGAAAAAACATTGTACTTATCAGCCTCAAAAACACTAGAGAGAAGGAATTTTACATCTTTTAAAGAAGTTCAATAGCTAATAGAATTTTTTTTAAATCGCCATCAGTATTCAAAAATAGTTTCAACACAATGTACTTCACCTGAATTTTTATCACATTTAATTTAACCATGTTGACTCCCCCATATTCCCATTCTCAACATAATACCTAAATTTAAAGAGAAGATGGAGCTTTCTTGTCGGTACACTGCAGACAATTTTCCTCGTTGAGGCATTTCAAAAGCAGAGTATTCTAGTTCCATGTTCTGACCAATTTCTACATCGTTCATGTTTTCTTTTTCAACTGAACCAACTATCCGAAAACTGGAGCTAGGAAGCACTTTGAGAGGAACACCTAGGGCATTTTTCACTATGAAAGGTGCTGTCTCTTTAAAGGAATAGTCAAATGTGGATGCAGTCCCTTCTGAAAACGCCTGTAAGGAACAACACATATAGTATGTCATACATAAATAGCCACAATAACATATGGCTTTAGAAGTCAGCTGCCAGAAACTACCTTTTTAAAGAAAAAAAGAAAAAAAAAAAATGTAACAATACTTATGTTTTTTATAGTAATATTTCAGGTAAGTAAAGGTTATCTCCTGAAAATTTCATTACTATTCTGTGATTTGCAGCAAATGTTGATGCTACAATAAGCATTCATGCTGCTCATAAGGAATTTTTTACAATTGTCGTGTTGTAGGAGAAAAATAGTATCTGGGACACAGAAGTCCCAAGCACATTCACCATGCACATACTTCAAATGCAATCACAATTTATGCTTACAAACATTTGTTTGATTACACAAAAGCCATGGTAACTGACTGCCAATATAGATTTACAGGATAAGCAAGTACTAACTTAGGGATCATTTAGAATCTAAAAATAAATATGCATAGGTTGCATTCTGTAAATATAGCTTGATTTAGTAATAAAAATTTCTTCCCCCTGTAAAAAGGGGGGAAAAGCACCTACGACATTGATAAGCACGCCTATTATCACAGGAAAAATAGGGAAAAAAAATATTTTTAACACACATTCTACTTCTACAGTTGGAAGGTCAATCTTAAAATGCACACTTCTCTTAGTATTCTATTAAGGACAAGAAGATGGAAGGGAAGTAACTTTCTCTTTTAGTATTTCAGAAAAAGGATTGTAGGAAATATTCGTGTTTACTGAAGGGTTTATTTTCATTCAGACTGCTTGTAGGACTGTTCCTTAAGTCCTGCATATGCACACAAGCATTCTTCTAACACAAAAATTGCTTCTTTCAAAGCTAGCACCACCCTGTTAACCCTGAAGAGTAAAACTCTTCAGCCCAGCTAGATAACCTTTGTCAGGGCTGCAGAAGAGTCACTGGCTTGTGACTGGCAGCACATGAAGTTCTTAAAAAAAAAAATTGAAATCAGAACTTCCCACAGAACCACATAATTTGGCACCTTTTGCCTGCTAGGACTACCTTGGCTAAATTACTGAAAACAGCAAGACAACATTTGGATATTGTTATATTCATTGTATCCTTCGAAGAGATGTTAACTGCAGTTTGTGGCTCAGGAAGAACAATGAAATCATCCCCAGGCATCAAACTTCTTTCTTGGACAGGATTAGTCTTCATCTAAAACAAAAATTTCATTAGGTAATTATTAACACATAGACTACTTTGCTCCTATGTTAAAACAGGAAAAAACTTGACCTACACTTGACAAATTTGTCAAGCAAAGGAAAACCTTTACAATTTACCCTGTAAATCTGACACCTTGCATAAACATAGAAATTTTATACCACCATTAAAGGCAAGTGAGTCATTTTCTTTCCTCTCCGTATGTGTGGTTACATGCTATACATATGGAAAACTCTATATTTTCCCCAGGCACTGGGCAATTAACATTATTTAGAAAAACATTAAGATGTCTGAATACCAATTTTTTTTTTATGTGAAATTGCATAGCACCCTCAAAGCAACAGCATTCAAAAGGTCAATGTTCCATCACATAAAACCTCTAAGAAATAGCTATTTCAACTATTTCACATGGTTTCAAATATGTTTACATACTTCCAGCTTTAAACTCCACTGCTTCTTTCCTCCTTCAATTCGTTCAATAAGCGGCTCCCACACTGCATAGGTTTCATTGTAATAATGAATCTAGAGAAAGAATCAAAATTAAATAAGGCATCTCAAAATAAAGGACTGAGTTTCTTCCCATAGCATTTAGTACGGAAAACATTAACAAGAAAACAATCAATCTTCATTTCACTCTTTGGAGCTCTAGCATTAACTTTTAATGGCTTGAAAAATTAATACACAGAAGTGCAATATATCGTACCTTTTTTTAAGTGACATAATTTTTTAAGAACTGATTACCTTGCTTGCTTTTAGAGCAAGCAGACAGCTTGGTAACTCCGTATCTTGTTAACACTTTCACTTAATATAATGCAGTCTCTATCCTCTCCTATACTGTTTGAGAGAATGACTCTGAGATCAGAAAATTCAGCGCTGCAAGTACTTCATTATACTATGAAATAACAATTATTCTGAGAAAACATTAGTCTGAATCTGGTCTACTGGAACAATTAATCAAACTCATGTCCTACAGCAAGTTTTTATTTCACTTCAGCTACTGCAAATCTGAATAGAAGTTGTGGACCGAACAGTACTGGATGCTCCCTTACAGCTATCTTCCTCATCCTTCCCCGCCTTTTGGAATCACAGTGCCTTCCCCCAGTTGCATATGATTAGCCAAGTATCTTCCATCCTCTATTATGAAATGCATATCTAGCAATGAAAGCAAGTATATCCAGTACAGAATGGAATATGAGGCACATCTGGTGAACTGACAAAATATAACTAAGATGTAGTTAACCTACTGCACAGAGCAGCTGCACACCTGGTTGTTTGAAATTTTAACATGCTGCCTCTGTAAGAGACTTATAGCATCTCAGAATTTACTGCATCTTGGGGAAAAGAGTTGCAATAGCTGGCAAAAAAAATATGACGTGATGACAATCCAAGATACAGAGAAGATTTTGAGAAAAGAGAGCAACCTCTATCTTACCAATAAACACAATGCTAGAGAAACAAAATAAGGCAGACAATAGGAGCTAAATATAAAAAATGAACTAAGCCAAGCTCATTGTTCTGACAACAAAAATTGAGTACGCAAAAATTACAGAGAAACAGAAAGGACTAGATTATTCCACAGCAGCAATTGCCATTAAAATCTACTATTGATTTCAAAGTTTCTGGAAAAACCACATTATGCTTAGTCATACTTGCCTGAGTACTAAAGAATTCCTAAGAGCATTACAATTTAAATTTTTTATTAATTTAGCACATAGAAAGTATACTAATAGGTTAGTTGAGCATTATGAAACATGCAGAAGTGTTTTAAATTGCTGACAATTTGATTCTACATACCTCCAGTGACATATCAGCAGTGACCTCCATCAGTGAGGACCAGTTTTTAAGGACACCTGAAAACACAGATTCCACTAATAATAAAGGGACAGTACGATGTCCCAAACCACATTCCAAGGTGATCTGAACAGATTTCACTACAACATCAAATTTCTCTTGTTTCAGAACATGCTCACGGTCCCTAAAAGTTTCTGTTGCTTCTGTCGCTACATCAACACCAAGAAACCAAGCATTGCACTGATCTATAGGCTTCACGTTCCACAAATTCTCAGAAACTTCAGTTGCTCCTCTAGAATCCTCCTCTGCTGTTTTGGGTTTTATGGCAGCCACAATGGTCATCACAGTATTCAAAATTATTGGTGAGATCTTGAACAAAGAAAAAAAAAATCCTTTATAGCTCAAAACATTGTAAAACTGATTAACATACAAAACATATGTTAAGTGGAAATGGCAAGTAACTCTTAGGTTCTTCATACAGGAACACAGTGTTAAAAGACCTTTTAAAAGATAAAACTTAAATTCCAAGAGAAAGAAACAGAATCCATTCATGGACCTTCTCTTATCTTCCTTTCCTACAGAATTCCGCAATTCCTCTCTCACAATCCCACAGACTGAAAAACAAAATTCTCAGACTGGAATTTCACTTTTACTGGTACGTGATACTCCCATAACAGCAGTCAATATCAACCTTTTCCCTACTATACTGTAAGAAGTGAAATTACTTTTAAGATCTTTGAGGTGTTCATAAAAGCATTTTTGCAGTTACGTACACCACCATTTCAATTAGCAGTATAGTACATCTGTCAAAAGCTTTATGCTTTAGGAACCATGTACTAGTGCTTATAGTTTAAGACTTTACCACTGACCATATTTTCAGATCACAAATGCAAATTTGTGAACTTTTTATAGGAGAATTAGCAAATTGCACTCAGAAAGACATTTACTATAGACACAAATATTAATTCACCTATTAAGAACAAGCTATTTCACATTGTATATTATTCTGGAAATCATGATAACAGCCTTAAATTTACATGCACTTGTGTGTGTGCTCTTGCTTATAAGTCTCTCTGAAGAGAAAAATGATGGTGGCGGCAGCAAGGAGAAGGTTTTTTCACAGATTTGTAAGAAACTGGTAGGAGGAATCCTAGTATCTGAAGTATTTAAATTAGGCCTTTTTTGCCAAGAGATTGCCTAAACAAGGAACATGTAATGATTTTTTTCCAACACAGAGAAGTTATAGAAAGGATAAGTGCCTATTTCTGGAATTAAAATAATGGGGAAAATTTAAAATTTTAAATAGCAGTATGTAAATTAAAAAAATAAATAAAAACAAGCTACAGCTTGAGAAACACCTGTTCTTCCAAAGACAACTTTAATAATCTTACCTTTATAATAAGTTCTTCTATTGTCAGTACGACAGTTTGTAACCCTGAGACATGCATCATATTCTCCAAGACTAAAGAACATGGCTGTAAGACCTGAGTGAAAAATAGGATTAGATTAAGGTAACTCCTGGAATCTAACCTTTTCAAATGGTCCTGTATTTTTTAATCCCATAGGCTAAAGGGATACTGTTCCCATAAAATAACAAGAAGTTTTAGACTAACTGTATTCTTTCCACAGCATTATGTGCTTCATTCCAGCATCCCAATTTGCACAAGAGCAACTTTGTACTGTAAAGTTAAAAGCTAGAGAAATAAAAGCTTTTGAGACAAAAACACAACACACAGACAGACTGATGGTATAGTCAAAAAAAAAAGCCCAAATCCTTAAGAAAATTAAATGCAGAAGGAAACATAACATGTGCGAGGAACCACACAGGCCACCTTTGTGGTTCAATGCTCCTTGCCAGGAATGAGCAGATAAAGTTCCAGATGACATGCTGATCAGCATACTCTACTGCAACAAGTAAACAAAGTTGCAGAGAGGTACTCTTAGTCTTCAAAACCCCTCATACAATTTCTTCACTCAGAAACTTTTCATTTACAAGTGCACTGCACAGGTTTTAGACAGAGCTCTATGTGATGAAGTCTTGTACCTACTGATAAAAGATTTACCTTTAAATGGCATACCACAGATCCACAGTCCTATCCCACCTTCATAACAATCCATGATATGAAAACTGAATTTTCTGAATGCTATGGATATGTCAACTAAAAGACATGCCTGCCAAAAGTTCTCATTGCTTTCTTCATTATGGAAAACTAGTTTTCTTACTGTAGTAACATTCTTGTCTTGTTTTTCTTTGAGAAAGGCACAGGCCAACACTTTGAAACTCTTCACTTGAGCAGTCATCCTTTGTGCATCCTTTCCAGATATCAGAGAAAAGTCACATTGGAAGGAAACTTTTAAGGCAGGAGCATCAGCATTGGTCAAATTAGCAACAAATACAATTTCTGGATCCATGATGACAGCTTTTACTGTCATATTTGGCCGTACAGATATTTCTGTGAAAATAAGTAAAAAAAGTCTCTTGAATAGAAAAGGCTCGAAAGCATTTTTGTGTACATAATACCTAAACCATGCATGAAAATCACTATAATTTTAGAAGTACAAATTTAGCAAATAATGTCTCAATTTTTACAGTAAAGCTTTGCTGAAATTGAATATCACACAGTATCCAGAAATCAGCAGCAAACTGGTCAGAAGTTTTGATTTGAACAAACTGTTTCAATATTGTAAAAAGACAGTACTAGTCCTACACCCTGTAGTCAACCTAAGCACTGGATCGACAAAGCCCATTTGGAAATAGTTATCTTCTGGCTCAATAACTGACGTAACCAACTTCTTTAAAGATTTACTAATTTAAACCAAACTAACAATATACAATTTCTAGTCTGAATATCCACTCAGTCTCCAAATAGGAGAGAATCATATTATATTTACCTCAGTTAAAAGCAAGACTCTCTAATCTTGTGATGGATCAAGTCACATTGGTTCTCTATGAAAGGCAGTATAGCAGTGTGCGACCATCCTGCACACAAGGACTCATTATTTGGGTTACTTGCGCCTAACCCTTGCTGGGCATATCAGAATATGAGACCTATGCAATGGAACAGGTGCCAAGTTGAGGCTCGGAGCACTACAGAAGCAGCAAAGCAAGCTAGGCATCGTGGGTTGCAGGCAGCAACACATTTGGGTAGTCCTAAGCAGTCCCTGGAAGTGCCATTTTTCTGGAGTGTGTACCATCCCTCCCTCATCACATGACTTGCGCATATCTCCAGCAAGAGCTAAGTGCTGACATGACTAGGACAATTCATAAAACCTAAGGCTCACTTTTAGTGCTCTGCCAAGTTCCCCAAAAGAAAGGGAGGGCTGTTGGGAACCAGCTAGACAATAATACGCACAGATTAGGTCTGACCACAACCCAGGCAAGCCTAGCAATCACAGAAAACCAAACAAACAACCCCTCAGAAGCAGTCTTTCTTGCCTATCATGCTTTACCTTCAGTCTTCAACAAAGAAGAGGAAAGCTGTTCGTCAAAAACTTATTTTTTCATAACTGAATTGAAATAATAACCTACAGTTTCAAAATACACAACTTGCAGAAGTAAGGGTAGGACATTCTTCAACCACCACTCACCTTTAAGAAGCAAGTTAAGGAAGTAAAAAGAACAACTGCTATCTACATAGACCTTTTACCTTAAAGATCCTTCCTTTGCAATATTACATAGGTAAAAATCCTGTTAGCATGAGTGATTTTCATGCCCTGCTGGAAAGCACAACTCCACTACTTATCACAGCAGTTTTAGAACTACTACTGCTTACAACAATCTATGGTACCAGTGGCCAATTTACACATTGTGAAGTATACACTAATTTCTTAAGTCTGATAGCAAGATAGCATCTTGAAAACTTTTGGGTGATTTATTTTCAGTATGAAGTCTGTAAAGGAGGGGAATGCAGGTTGGGGGTGGAAATCAGTTGTACAGACCTGTTTCTGGCTTGGATTTCCCAGAAGAAACATGCTTTAATTGGAACTGTGCAGATCTTTCAGTTGAGGATGTCGGCATTGAGTTAATGAAAAAATCTGCTACTGTCAACAAAAACTCCATACTGGCACATATGTAGAGCTTGTCAAGGACAGCAACGACTTCAGTTCCATTTTTATCCTGCTTGTAGCTTATATCTATCATAGAACTGTCATTTGTGTCATCTTTCTTGTCTATCATTCTGGAAAACAAGTTTAATAAGAAATATTTCAAACATCATAACACACAGATCTAGAAAAACAAGGATGCGTAAGTCGTGTCATTTTTACTCCCCAGGCCATCTATAAATAAGAATTACAACACAAGCAATCAGTGTTTCCTCCAGAAATAAGAGGGTATAGACTTCTCTAACAGAAGAGTAATTTCAATTTACAATTTGTGCACTACAGTTTTGGAACTACATATGTGGCATGTAACAATCAGACTGAAGTTTCAGTGCATAGAACTCTAGCCAAGGCTGATTGCTCCCTACTCAGTTCTACACAGTTTACTGCAACGCTCAAGCCTCCCAGGTATTTTTTTTTTTTTGATAACCTAGGAAATCAACATATAAAAGAAGAGACTTGCTTAACATAATTAAAATTACATCATTCATTATTTTAGTGCACAGTATGACAGGCAACAGACAGCCATTCTAAGTTTTATCAATCCCACATGAAGGAAAATATAAAACTAGGAAACAGCCTTCCTCACAAGTTGAATGGAGTTTTTTCATTTCTGATGCATTCAAGCTTACCTCGCAGTCACATTCTGAATTCCTTCTCTGAGATCATCCAGAGTACATGCCTTGAGTTTAACATTAATATCCATTGAGCCATCTGAAAACACCTTCCCCGATGATGCCATGAGATGCAGTTGCAGTCCACCAAGGCATAATTTGTCACTATGCAGCGAAAGCAGAGACTTCTACATAATGAGAAATAATAGGACTAGTTATCACAGAACAAAGTAATAAACCTGTTTCCCTTGCTGCTAGCCGTATGAATTTTGGTCCATGAATTGAAGGATCTCATTAACCTGTTGCTGTCATTAGCCCTCCAATCATACAAATTAGTCCCAGAAACTCACTGATAAAACATAAAAAACCAAGTTAGGTTGTAGTAAAGTTTCTTCATTTCATTTCTAGCGGTTGTTCTGAATGTGTGACCAAGGGATAATCCATCTGAACACTGAACCTCCTGCCAGAGATCCCTCTGCTCCCATAACACCTACTCATTTACAACCAGAACCTCAGCAATAAAAGGAAAGGATATGAAGAAGAAATTAAAATAAAATCCCATAATAGTGTGTTTCTTCCCCATGATGCTCATTTCAGAAGAACTATTTAAAATTAAACCCCTTATACAAAAATCACCACAGGTTCCTGCATTACAATTATTCTAAATGCAAAGGTACCACACATTCACTATATACCAAGATGTACAAAGCAAGCACCTTCACATGTGGACAAAGTCATAAAAACAAGGCAACATTGCACATACTTTTCTTCTGTTTTCAGCACAGGAAGGATGTTCATTATTGCTCACACTGAGGGATATGTAAGAGGGAAGTATGGGCCGTGTACATCTTGGATCTGCTTACTAACTATATAGGCACAGACATGCATAGAACTAGCATCATCTAGGCTAGCACTTTCTGCTTTTCAAATTTTCATTTATACTTTGGATAACTGGAATCAAGGCTTAAATGACCAAATCAAATGGTGGGTGGTTTTGGTTGTTGGCTTACTACCTTTTCTTAGAGTGATTTTTAGAAATGCACTTAATGTCCTTCATGTTAAGGATATCCTCTGCTCATAAAACCTCAAAGTTCCAGGATAAATTGCATAAGCACCATAAGGCAACCACTACAAAGTCAAAGCCAACACAACCAATGAAACTGGTTTGCTATCCTGAGTTCTGTCTCTGTGAGAAGCCTAAGACCCCCACCCCATCTGTATTGTAGAAGCTTTGTCACAAACCTGATTCATATCTCTATTATAGAGAGTTACTGAAAGTGACTCAAAATTGAACTCAAATTTGAGTGTTGTATAACGTTCCATAGAAGACTGAACTGTAGAAACATCTTCTTGTCCAAAAGCAACAAGAGGACCTGTTAGTGAAAAGAAAATATTTTTACATGTCTTTAGAACACTGGGCTTGGTGGTGGTTTTGGTGGTTTTTTTTTTGGGTTTTTTTTTTGTTTTTTTTTTTTTTTAAATTAAGATCAGAAAGTCACAGAAAGAATAAAAGCTCTAAATGCAGAAGACTACTCAAAAATTCACACTTGTATTTACTTGATATCACTGTCATATTCAATGCATGCTAAAATTACCTAGCACAGTGTGGTTTAAGAGCCTTAAAAAAAGCTGTCTAATTTACTGCAGTACCTCATTCATTTTAATGAAGAACTACAGAAAGTACCAAGGCTGCTCAAGGAGTCTGTAATACTATTCCTTCCAGTTTCTTCTCATAGTATAGCAATTTAACTATTGGTTGAACAGTCATTTTTTGACATTGAGAATGTTAAGTTTTGGACAAAAAAAAATGTTTTGGCAAAATGTTAACAGTATTTCATCCAGTGACATAGAATTTTTATATCAACATATTATTTGAATAATAATAATATCCTCAATTATTATAATTCTGCATTAACATTCTGTGGTAGTTAGTTTGTTTTTTTTCTTTTTTAGTCAACCTGCAACTTATAAGATTCATTGATACAGACTAAAGAATGCCATCCTATAAAAGATCAATCACAAAAAGCACACTACAAAAACTTTTGATGATCAACAGCTCACACTCTGTGTATGCGCATACATTCTTATTTATAACTTTTAATCTACAGAGTAGATATGTAACAATTAAGAAAAATAATTTATTTGCACACATTTAGGTGCTGCAGATAAATACGATGTTTGAATTTGCAAACAGTGCTCTGCCTAAACATATTCAGCTTCTGAACATACCCTCACAGAAATCAGATTCATTCGGAACTTTCCCTTTTTTAAGTATCTGAGTATCTTCAATGTTCTCTTGCACAGTATTTGGCTGGGAAGAAGCCCCTCCAAGGTTTTCAAGTAAAATTTTCATGACAACAGTTAGATCATCTTCACTGAGTGCAATCTGTAAAGTGATAAACCCACAACTTCATTTTTGGTGACAGTATCTCTTTCCAACACAGTATGCAAATGTTGAGAAGAAACAACATGCTGCTTCCACCATAAACAAGCTGTCTAGTCAAAATGATCCTGGCCAAAACACCCTAAATCGTTTGCCCGTTTTTCCTAAAATATCATTTGTTACTTGTTATGAACAGGAGTTACAACAAGAACTAACACTCTGCATGATAAACACTTTCTAGTTTTGTAAAGGCTCTTTGCCTGCTAAAAATATGAGTAATTCATTATCATAATTCACTTTTAACAATTCAGTAATCCATAAATATAACTACATAACATTAAAGCCAAGACATACGTTGTATACAATAAAGCAACAATCATTCATCAGGCCTTTAAAGAGTTAATGAATCTTAATCCAATTATAACATAACATGATCATGAAAAAAATAAGCAGTAATAAGTGACAAAATGCAGTCAATTAGCCCATAACACAGTGTCAGAATATTTTTTTCTACATTTAATTATTTTTACTGCTACTCCTTCAATAGCTATTCTGCTGTGCTCCATCAGTGCTACATTTAGCCACAGCACAAAAGTTCATTTTGAACCGTTGTATATTAGAGATCCACATCTACCCTTTTGATTTGTAATAAATCTACTAATCACTCAAGTAACCTGAATATTACAGATTAAACAATTTAAAAACTTAAATCTATATTTTAAATGCTAAATCAACAGATAACCTTAACGACTTTAACTAGACTAAATGCTATTCTGAGAATATATGTAACTTTTGACATAGCTCTGTTTTACCGTATTACCTGCATTGGTTTTAGGTCTCCTTTGATACAAATTGTTGGGGTTTTATGATACCAAGTTGCTGCTAAATTTCTCTGGACCAGTAAAGTCAAACTCACAGGACGCAGAATTTCAGAATCTGGTTGAGAATCTGTGTGTATCACACACCTACAAAAGACAGTGGAAACAGCAGAGAAAAAATATTTTGTAGTTGCAGAATCCCAAATAATATCATACTACTCTAGTAGAATTATGGTATACTTATTTTTAAAGTAATAATAATGTGTGCTTACATGCACTCAGGACGAGCTCAGGTAGTATCCTATCATTCCTTTCTTTCCAAGAAGTTTGAGGGACTGTGGACATGTGTCCCTATCTGAAATCACTACTAAACTTAGTTTGTGGGGGAGCTGTGTTTGGTTTTAGCATGTTTTCATTGCCTATCATCTTTAAATAATGGAACAGCGGTGCATACAGAACATGGACCCGTTTTCTTTACAAACACTTTTCAACTTGGAAGAAAACTCCATGCATACCTTGATAATTTCAAATGAGTTAGCTGCACATCCATGTTGTCAATGACTGGAGGAAGAGAAGATTCATCTGAAGACACCAGCTTAAATTCATTCTGAACTCTGATTAAGCCAAGATCAGCTACCAAAGCATTATATGAAGTTGAAGATTCAGGAACAACTATAACTGGAGCTTTCAAGTTGACATCCATTAAGAGGCGGAAGCTCTTTTTGGCAAAGTCTTTCATGCTGGAAGCAGCCATTTCGGCTGCCTGGACAGTGACTGCAGTCAGGGCTTCTTGTGCCGTCTGGAAATTGTTTAGGAAGTTCTATTGGTAGGTAGTGAAAAAAAAGTTAGAGTTCTGTGAGAACATATAAGCCTCACAAAAAAAGGCAAGCTCCAGGCAAAATGCAAATTTAACAGTACAGCTGTGGCAGAAATATGAGAAAAGATTAAAATCATGCACAAGCTAAGACATTGCTTATTTAATTTTTAAGGTATTATTAAAGCTATCAACTCAATTAATTACTTCTTCTGTCATCCTTCTCCTTATTTATCCTTCTTCTATAAAGCAGTGCAACTTAAGTGACACATCTTCAGCAAAATACTTCTACATGCTTGTACATCGGCTCACCAGAAGGTACAGGTCACAAAGAGCTGATTACACGTTATTTTATGAAAAAATTTTTAATGTCAGTAAAAGAACTGAAACTAACATCTTACCAAGAGAGACATGAAGAATTTATGTAGGTAAATTATTTGTATGCAGCCCACTTTCAGAGACATTTTACCATCCACCCTTGACATATCAGCGTAGGCTTCCCCTGCAGTAGCATCTGGATAAAGTGACACATGAAATCTAAACACTTCATCTCCCATTATGGAGACAGCCTAGAAGATTAAGTCCATATAATTAATACTCCCAGGCAGTAATCTGTGATAGAATTGTAGCTTAAGTTAGCAAACAAGAAATATTTCCACAAGAAGATCAACCGCAACTTATCAGCAATACTTGGACACATACATGCTAGACACAAAAGGAAACTGAATCAGCTCTTCTGTGGTATGTCTCTTCTCACTTTGTTATCTATAGTCCACTTCATATTTAAATCATACTATTCAGAATCAAACACATCAACATAAACGTGATTAAAAAGAATTAACTATTGAATGGAAGTATGTTTTGCTTCCCAGAGATAAAGGAAATGAACCAATGAAATTTTGCTTAGTATTTGGTACATTGTATCATACTTAGTACTATACAACACAGCAAATCACCTACAATGCTGTCATTAAATAATTTAAGGAACTATGTCTTTTTGTTTGTTTACAATCTGCACAACACATCACCTTTTTATGGACTGTTTTTGGATCAACATCTGTAATTACAATGTCCTCAAGTCTGAAGAACACTTTAATCTTTTTAGGTTGCATAGCTACAGATGCATCCATTCCTAATTTGAAACAAAAAGAAGATAGCAATTTGTTGAAGTGCATTTACGAAGTAAACACTTTTTTAAAAAGCAGCATTATTTATTACTGAATATAAAGAATAAGAATAGCTTAGAATCCAGACTTCTACTATGTAACAACCAATGCTAAGTGCAAGACACAAGTCATGACCTTACTACACATGACAAATTTTCCAACCTAAATTGTCTCTTAAGACTAGAGTAAGAATTCCCAACACCATTCAGGATCAAGCTGTTAAAAAATGGAAGCTCATGTTATTTACAACATAATGCCTTCATTTCTTTTGATTTTACTCCACCCAGAACTTAATTGCCTTCTTTTTCCTAGTCAAATATTTTCTTCCCTCAAAGACATTTTGGCTATTAAAATATTTGACTGCAATCATACCATATACAACCAAAACGTATTCAAACATGCAACAGAGACATCCAGAGTGCACACAGTAGCCTTTCAGAAGTGAATGAATGGAGGGGAACAACAAATTTGTTGCTACAATCAACTAACCTATTTAATTCAAACCCCCTTACCCTGTATTCTAACGTCTGCAATGCTGCAGGTCTGATCACACACTGTAACACTGAAGGTATTTAGCTTTGCAGTGAGTTTTAATTCACAGATATCATCATGGGCTGCATTACCAGACACTGGATAGGAAACACAAGAGACATACAAGAACTTCATTATAAGGCAATTTTGTACAACACATCTTAGAATATTTGTTTAGTACATATATGAACTATTCAAAATCCAACCTGCCCTTATTCCCTAAAAGTTAATGCTAAGTATTAGTCAATATGTGAAATAAGTCTTCCATTATTATAGCTTCCTTCTAGCACAAGAATAAACACCGACTAACAGACAAACAGCAATCAAGAGGATTTTTTTTTCCTCATTAATATCTAGTTTTCACACAATAGTATGCTGAATATATTTCACTATTTGAAACACTATCTCACATGAGAAATGTTCCATTCTGTATAGAGAAGCAAGGCCAATTTAGGCATATTAGGTCAAAAAAGTTTCTGCAGCAAAATTGAACATGCCGGCAGAACACAAAAATGTAACAGCCAGCCACTGTAGGATTTAGGATTAGAAAGCCTTGAATTACCCAAACAACTCTACAAATACAAAAAACAACCAAAGGACCTGATAAAACATACTTAAGGAGCTTCCATACAAAAACCTCATACTGTTTCAAGGATACAGATACCAATTATTAAAATAAGCACAACACCCTTCAGCTCAGAACTTCCCTTTGCATCCCCAGGGCTTAGAAATGTTTATTTTCAGCAGTGTAAGTACTCTTTAGAGCCTTCAGATTGGAAAACAACGAAGTTGACACTGATGCTTTGGAAAGGCTTTGGTACTGTTCACAGCAACACTGCTTATTTGAGTTTATTATAAAAGTCAGACCACCACCTAGGAAAAAGTTATATTGAGTAAGGAGAATCTGTAAAATTAAGTAACCGCAAAAATATTCCTTTGCTGGGTTGTGGGTTTTTTGTGTTTGTTTGTTTTGTTGTTGTTTTGTTTGTTTGTTTGTTTTAAAATTAGATTATTTTCTCCCCACGTACAGTTGCGCATGCCTTTTTTCCACCAAATAGACAGCAATGCTGTGACCTGAAATGGTACACCTTGAAACCAAAGCCTAGATGCTTTTCTGTTTAGCAACAGAAATATGGTCTTTGTAATATCACATTACCTGGTCTAAGAGTACTTCCTTTTTCTTGTTCTTTTATTTGAGGCCTGTGGTCCAATGCCTTATCAGTACTGGGCAGACCACTTGATGGAACACTGAAAGTGAGGAAACTCATGATGGAAAGTAAAGCCTCTGTGTGAAGTACTATATCCAAACATGAAAAGATGACCTAAAATGAGGGCAAGGAGACAAACTAACATTGTTATTTAGTAGCAGTCTATCATATAACAACTAGAGTTACTGTCACTGAATTGAGAAAAATGTCTCGATTAACTTCACAAGTATCTCGGCACTCTACCTCCTTCAACTTACCACCACACAAGCTTCAGAAACAATGAGGGAGCTATGGAAGGGAAGCGTAAAACAGCTACAGAGGAACTGTGTCTATCTAGAAATTGATGCTTCGTGTAGTTACGCTTTTTCAGCAAGCCTTCCTAGTTCTGCTGATTTTCACTGTGGACTATTGAGCACTTGGGTTGACATCTTCAGAACCATGTATAGAGCTGTTTTAAGCAGGTATGATACTACAAAGCAATGGGATTCAAAATTTGCTATTGGAACAGAAAGTATGTGAGTAGCAACTACTCTAGCCAATATTACTTAGTGAAACCGAGCATGAGCTAGCTGATTTTCCCCAAAGCACTTCTTGGTAAATGCTGGTTTTCCTGATACAGTAAAGGATGTCAGCTTTATTGACTCTGAAATGGTCCAGCCACTTCAAATTCCACATATGGCTCTCAAGAAGCAAGCTCCACCCACCATCACTACTTTAAAGGAAACATATCAGAAGCAAAATGACCTGCTTACTTCACAAGTCACTGAAGCCATGGAAAAGTGCACATGAATAGTTGTTTTCAGGAGAAGTAAAAAAAGGACCGATTGAACACAAGACCTCTGAGAATGCTTGTTTGCCATTTCACCTCATCTCAATTTCACTGTTACAAACTTTCGAGCTCAGAAATACCAGGTCTTTATTTCACGCTCTGCTAGTTGTTTCACTCCAGAAATAAAACACATCCTACAGACCTCAGTTAGAAATATGTCCTTATAAATTTCAACTAGCTAAAAATGTACATCTTCTAGTTAAAAAAATTTATACACAAATAAGTCTGTAAAAAGAAAAGATTTTTTCCTCCTGGATTTCTCTTTGAAGTAGTTAAATATAAAGCAGTAAGCTTAAATGATGAGAGTCAGGGGTTTGGTTTTTGTGTTGTTTTTTGGGGTATTTTTTTTGTTTTATTTATTTTTTTTTCCTACAATGAGAAGAGAAAAAGTGGGCAACTAACAAGTTTACACAGCTATTACTACTTGAGAAGCTTAAAAAAATTAAATACATTCAGTACTTACATTGATATTTTGTTTGATGCTTCTGTAAGTGGTAACAAAATCTGGTCCATCAGCATCAGCCTAAAGGAAGAAAAAAGAAAAAAAAAAGAAAAAGCCCAAGCACACAGTCAGTTTTCTCTTACCTAGGATCTATTTAAACTGGATCAATTTACGTTTAGTACATTGTCAGAACAAATGAACTTGTTTTTCTCAAAAAAAATCATGTCATTATAGGCAAGTGTGCGAGTAGCCCACTGGCTCTACAACCTATCAGATTCCCGAGTATTCATGCAGTTTCTGAAGGGTGCTTTTTTTTTTTTATAAAAACCAAAAGCTCAACAAGTCTAGCTACCAACATATCACTCCACAAATACTAGCTTTACCACCTGTAGAGACCCATAGATCACTTACGTAGGCAAAGACTCTAACCTATTAAGTTTCACAAAGGTATTAATCTGTATTATTCACAGATAAGAACACAAACATTTGGCTCCACGAGTGATTTCAGTAACTGTGTTGGGTTATGAAGCAAGCACTATATGAACGCAGGAGAGTGAAATGAAATGGTAAGTTGAAAAACAGGCATTTAGGAGAAGACCTAGATGAAGAAGGGGGGGAAACAAAAAAATCTAACATGGGCTAAGAATGGAAGGCTTATTTTACTCCCCACATAATCTTAGCTAAAAGGCATTGAAACCTTAATGTATTCCATTTTCAGAAGATGTTCATCTGTCTCACTTGAAGAGTTAACAATGCAAAGAGGATCTCCTTTTGAATCTGCAAATAGAAATAAAACTATATAGTATTTCCACTCACAAGCTTTACTCCACCTATGGAATGCTTCCACGCTAATTCTCCACTATATACTCATTCTATACTACTCTTGATGAAATAGTGAAGGTAAAAATTTCTTTTCACTGCCTTGGGAAATGCTGTATTCACTCTTCTTAACTAAACTAGTCAAAAATAACTTATTTTGGTTCTGAGAAGATTCAAAATTGGAAGGTTATTTGCATTTCTATCTTTAGGTTTTTATATTCAAAACCATGCTTTTCTACTTTGAATACATGGCTATTTCCGTTATTACTTCAATATCACTTTGAATTGTTACCTGACCAATCGAGGAAGCACGCTGGATTTCCAGTTTTGCCAGAACTGGTCATAAAACATATATTCAGAAGCTCATCAAAACACTCTGAACAGATAGAATACTTCTCAGGAATCACCATGCCCTCTCAAAGTCAGAAACTAACTCAAATAAATTAACTCTAGCTAGCTCTAGCAACAGGAGTAAAACAGATTAATTGAATCTGAACTACACAGGACAGCATCATTACGTGAATTTGGCATGTAATCTCCTTCCCCTACTAATCAGTACTATTATTATTTTTGATCACGCTATCCTCCTGCTACAAAAGCTGATTGCACACACAGTACTAACCACATACCAGTTCTCTAGAAGACTTACCGTTTATTTCAGTGCATCTCATAATAATTTTTTTCAGATATGCTGCTGCAGTCAATTCATGATTTCTAATTTTGATCTCAGTTCCAAGTTGTAGCACAGTTAGAATATGTAACGGATATCTCTCCTTCTGAACCTGCTTCATCAAGGTTATTACAACCTCGAATATGGAAAGAGAAATAAATTCACTATTTCAGTAAGGCTGTCCAGACATTATGACATGCAGTCATAACCAGGCATCATCTCCTCAGCTAAGCTTCAAAAGTAGGATTAATCTAGACATTTTGCCTTTTTACAAAGAGAACCTACAACACCAGTTTGCTAAAGATTTTTTCCCCCCATCTCCACTCTGTTCCTCTTTGCCAAGCTATCAATCACATTTTCAACAACAGAACAAAAATTCCAAATCCATTACTTTGGCTGGAAATACATTTTGTTGCCCTAGCAGTATATCTTTTAAAGCTATCCTTTAGTTTTGTAATCAGACACTACATAGTGCTACATACAGAGTTTGAACATGAGAAAAACAGTTACTACAAATCATACTGGTGTGGAAGGAAGGGCAGTAGAGAACAGATAGCAACATGAATCAATCTTTTAATATCTGATGCTATACAAGTAATAATTAAGGACACAGAAATATTTCAAGACTACAATTCTTCACTTACAGAAGACTTTAAGCATTACACTGATTAGACTGTCGAAATTAAGAAAGTCTGTGTTTCTAAATGTAGCTGAAAATTAAAGTAGAACTAGATACAGTTATTAATGAACAATGTTAATTTAAATGCAATTATTTCATGAGGCAATTATGCACCATTCTTGGGAACTAAAATAGTTCCTCAACATAACAATTTATCACAAAAGGAATGTCAGGAATTCAAGTTTGTCAATACTTTGTCTGCATTATTATGTGGCATACTCTTTGTACACTAACAAATCAGCATTTTGTCATTAATCACTTAACATATACAGTCCATAGACAAAAACTGAGAAAACCCTAAACCTGGGATGCTTGCTACTTGTCTACACTTCAGCTATGGGACAAATATCATTAATGCCCTTCAAACTCAGTTTTCTTATGATTACCTATCACTCACTTTCCCTGGTGGCTGGGAAAGGGAGGATACTTCTACTCTTTGAATGTAACACTCGCTCAGCAACAGAACAGTTTCGGGTTTGAACATGTTTTTTTTCTTGCCTAAAGAATAGGAACCTAGACTTTGTATTGGACAAAAACATCCACAGATATTTGGTGAAACAAAAATTACACAAAGTACCCCCAAAGAAACAAACCAGCAAAGGCCACAGTTACTTAAAGTAACCTGCATACCTATATCATTTGGTCTGACTTGAAAAAAATGAAAGACTTTGCTGAGCTCTTCACATTTAAGTATCAGAGACATATTCAAAGAAAAAACATGCTTAGATGATTTCTTACACATAGGTATCTTGGTTAATTGACTGCTTGTGCATTTTCTCAGTACTTCACCTACATCCCAACCTTCAGACTTAGTATCTCTAAGGGAAAAGTACTAGTTCTAGCTTAACTATTTCAGCTGGTTTGTTACTAAGAGAATCATATGCAGCATTATGAATGATTAAGGCTAGGTGAGTGCGGAACATCTACAAGAACTCTGGTTTTCCCTGTTAGGTGTACTGTACATGTTAACTATTCTAAAAATACAATCTCAGGTAATGCAGACAAAAGAAAACAGTTAAAGAACCTGGGTTCTGGGGGTTTTATGTTTGCTTTCTTTTTGTTGGTATGTACCATCTTCTCTAAACAGTTAAAATGGATTTTTTAGCCCACTGCTTCTAAGAAACAGACTTGAGTACTGGATACATACCTCTTTGATTTCAAAATTAAGTAGCATATTGATTACTTCATCATTTAATGTTCTTTTCTTCTTTTCAGACAGCACTCCTTCTGGAACACTCTTATCCTGTGTCAAAACTGATTTCTCCATTTCTTTGTTTTTACCTGAAGCATTTAATAAATTAGTTAACTTTCAAAACTGCCACCATTTCTTTAGTTCAAGAAACACATCCAGTTTTTTTATTCATTTAGATGGCCTACATTCACCTACAATAAAAAAAGCTAGCGACACTTCCACAAGCAAAGCCTTGAACTTCAGAGCAGGCGAAGGAAACAGAAACACGTTCTGGCCACAAGACAACTCTGACATCTCAATGCCTTGCTAGTTCTGTGACAATTTAGCTAACACAATTACCAAATTTTGTCTTGTAATGTTTCCACTTGTTTGAAGTATTAAAGCACGAACCTTATCCTTGCAAAATTAAAGAGTTTATCACTTACACATCGTACTCTCAGATCTAAGCTTGCTTTCCCAATAATAAATGCTTTTTCTCTTTCCTGAAAGCTAACACACTTAATATGCATGACAAACAAATTCTACTTCTGACCTTCCTTTTGCAGTACGGATTTTGCATGAGTTCGCTTTTCTTCTGCTTCACCAAGGTTTTCTGTCAACACTTTCAGAAAGACATTCAAATCCTCTTGACTTAACACGACCTACAAAATTGCAGATCACAGTTCTCAGGAAAAACCACACTGTTCTTTAAACTTATCACTAGCTAGCAAAGCAGAACATTTCCTGGCAAGAAGAGTGCTTATTTACAGGTATTTTGTCAGCACCGTCATCCCTTATGTAACACAATAGAATTCTTTTAACTGCCTATTGTTAAAGGATTAGCAGATTAAAGAAGGTTATGACTTGTATAGTTGTGTCAATATATTACAGCCTTTATTTAGCTTATCTATGCTTTTAATCCTTTCTTATAAATGATATGCTTCTCGGTGATATTTTAATTCCAGTTTCACCCAAGACGTACCTGGTATTTTCTTTGACAGTATGTAAATTGCCACAAAAACCAACTATCTTGATATTCAAGAAAGATAGGAAGTTATACAGCTGAACTCACTAGGGCAAATATTTGCATAAATTTAAATTCATCTCAAGAAGAATCCATTTAAAAAAAGAAAGGCATTGAAAAAAAAGACTCGCTCAGAGAACTGGTCACAAAAACATTTAAGTTTGTCCTGCCTTATGGCAGGGAATAAACAAGACTGCTTGACATCCCTTTCAGTTGGCTCTCTTCTTTCCCTCAATTTAATAAATGTACACAGCAATTCGTGAGTTTTATGTGACACTCACAAACCTCCACGTTCACACAGGTAGGTTAAACCCTGTTGTCCTGTTGACATATCTGAAACTCACTTCACCACTACTAAAAATTTGCAGCTTGTAGCATCTTTGTGTCCAGAAATAACATAAAAGTCAGTCTTGTATTAAGTATAATCATGAACTTCCCACCACTTTCTTTTCACAAGACTTACATTCATTGTATCCAGATACCCTGTGATCTCCAATACTGGTAATTTGTGAAACCAAGATGCAGATAGATTTCGCTTCACAGACAGGCTTAAATTAATAGGGTGAAGTATCTGAATGTCTGAATGCGACAAACCTGTCTCCATAGTGGTCCTTAAAACAAAGGGGGAAAAAAAAAAAAAAAAAAAAAACAAAACACATGGTGGGAAAATTAAAAGTTAAGTCATGTATTACATCTTCAAAGTAACATCTTAAAATCTCAAATGTAGATCTCTTTAGGCTTAAACAGCTTCCTAAGAAAAGAAGTATCTTATTTTATGACTGATTTATTTGCCCTTAAGGTAATAGGTTAGTAATTTAACATCAAATATTTGATACTCTCAGCAACCATGTTTTCTAAGAAAGTAGATTAATAACCTATAGACTATTAATACTACCAATTAGCTAAGGCATTAGTTAGTCAAGCACACTTTACCTAGACAGTTGCAGCCTTGTCAGCTGCACATCCATTTTGTCAATGATTGGAGGTAGCGAAGTGCCTTCTGGAGACACCAGGCTAAACTGGTTCTGAACCTTAATCAAGCCAAGATCCATTACTATAGCATTGGAGGAGACTGAGGACTGAGGAATGACTATAACTGGTGCTTTCAAGTGAATGTCCATGGCAAGTCGAAAACTCCTTTGAGCCAAGTCTTTTACACTGGTAGCAGCCTTTTCTGCAGCTTGGACTGTAGCAGCACTGAGTGTTTCCTTAGCTGTCTGAAAGTTGTTCAAGAAGGTCTAGAATAAGTGGTTGAAGAGAAAGAAGAAATGTCTGTCAACAGTTTTTTAACCTAAACTACTCTCTCATTTTACATCAACCACAACCAACATCAACCACCAATTATGCTGCCTACTGTGTTAAGTTTTCCCTGGGGAAAGACAACTGAGTGCCTTCTGTCATGACTTCTAATAGAGGGGCAAAAACATACTAACCAGTACAGTCCGCTCATTTTAAACCCATCTCTACTTTTTCTTCCTTCATTACCTGTAAGACTTTACCTCATTAGCTTTTGAGGACACATGAATTTTAGAGCCCCTCTTTGCTCCCAGTGCATACTAATTCGTATTAAAGCCAATACTGATAACAGAAAGCCCACTAAGGTTTTATTGAAAAAGGCAACATTTAGGATACTTGACGAAGGTACAAATATTTACAGTGATTAATTTGCAGTCCTCATAGCATCTAACCTTGCAGAAAGTTTCACCCCTAATGTTAGCTTGACTATGTTTGCAATAAACTCAGGTTTTTGCCAGGGTGAATAGGGCAGCAGAAAAAAAAAAACAAAAAAACAAAAAAACAAAAAACAAAACCCACAAACCAAACGAAAAAAGCCCACCTTAATAGCACCAAGCTTTTCTCTATTTAGAAAGCAGAGGGTTGCAAGTGACCCACTTGCACTATGTTAGTTTTTTGAAATTAAAGCCAGTTAATGCTTAAAGCTTTTTAACAGTAAACACAAAAAATTAAGCGTATCCTTTCTCTTTTAGAAACTTAAGTTACCACTTGCACTGAGGTCACCAACAAGGAAGGCCAATTTTAGAATGCAGCACAAACATACAAAGGACAAAAAGACTTACCAGAAGAGACATGAGAAATTTGTGAAGGTATACTATTTGAATACAGCCTACTTTCAAAGATACGGCACCATCCACTTTTGACATGTCAGTGTAGGCTTCTCCCTCAGTAGCATATGGATCTAATGTCAGATTGAAACTGAACACTTCATCACCTACTATAGACACAGCCTAGAAAGAGAGAAACAGTACCTACCAGCCATCAGCAGCTTCTAAAAATGTACTTAACACAGAAAAGAACTAAATATATCATCAGCCTATCAGATGTACAAGTTAGATTTTTTTGTTTGTTTGTTTGTTTAGAAATCTTTTTGGACATTCATTCTTCTAATATGAAAACTATGCTTTACCAGGTATCTTATTTGAAAAGAGGTATTCAGAACAAATCAAATTTTTAAAAGAGTGAAACATGTATTACATTTCACTTTTCTACACACAAAACTAACCAAGAATTAAGTAAAACTTAAAATCTTGTAGTTGAGTACTTTTTTATGAAGGGTCCTTGAATCAACATCTGTGACAACTATGTCTTTAAGTCGGGCAAAAAACACAGTGTGACTTGGCTGAAGGAGAAGAGATGAGTCAAGACCTGTAAAATATAAAGAGAAAAACAGTAATATTGAATAACAGAAATAATATGCATTTTCAGGGTGGGGACACCCAACACCAGCAAGGGAGGTGAGAAAACTTACAGAAATTATATATTGCAACAAACAATTATTTGTTAATAGTTTGCCAAATTTGCCAAAGATTTTTAAAAACCCACCAAAAAAAAAATACCTAACCACACTTGATTCTCTCCTCTGTTTCCAAACAAAATAAGTCAGTTAGCACATCCCTTGCTGAAGGGACTGTAAATGAAAGAGCTCTATTCAATTCAAGGCATTTTAGTCTCCCCTGTATCCATCTCAGAATAAATAGAAGTAATTGCCCAAATACCGTAACTTCTCCAAAATAAAAGTAGTATTTTAAGTTCTGGAAATAGAGATTTTTTGCATTTTATCAGTCAGACACAGAAAATAAGCATATTGTCTAGAGTTCAAATCCAAGTCCATACACCATGCTGTCTGTCATTAAGCTTTGAGAATGCGACCATACTACAGCTTTGAACAAAACAAAGTAGAAAAATTTCTAATACATATAATGTCTTAATATCAATCATCTCAGCAAAGAAATGAGCTACTATTAATAGAAAAATATTCAAACAATAATCCATATGTTAATAAACAAGCTACTGAGATAGTTTACTGGCATTTTCTAACAAAAAATATGTTTCTGTATTGTATTTGAATACAACACCTGCGTACAAGACACTTTTTATGAACTGTATTACTTGTATATCATACCTTCTCAAATATTCATGCCAAAAGAAGGTTTTGGCAGCTATTCAGATGGCAGCTATAGCCAAACTTGGAAGTGAAACTTCCCCCTCCACTTTCAAAGAACTATTCATAGCTCTTATGAGGGGTAAAAATGAATCAAGAAAACTAAACTAAGATAAACCCAAACACACACAAAGAGTTCAAAACCAAAGAAAACAGTTTTAAGGATTTTTTAATCCTAAATTCAGGTATAGCAGAAAAATATGCAAAGCTTAGTACAACATGAAAAGCCACCCATAATCAATCTCCTTCAAAACACAAACATAATTACCTGAAGAATAATATAATTCTTTTCTAGCTGGAGGCCAAAACATTATGACAGACTGAAAGATTGACTTTGAGAACAATACAACAAGCCATATTTATACAGATAACAAGTAAGAAAAAAAAAAAAGTCAGATGCTGAAAATTTATACCTTGAATATCTTTTAGTCCAATTATCAGTAGTTGCTTTGAATCTAAACTATCAGATCAGTTATTACTAACACATAATGTAATACCTTGTATCTTGATCTCTGCAATGTTCTTTTTTTCATCGCAAATATTTAAACAGAAGGCATCCAGCTTGGCAAAAAGCTTGAAGTCAAAGATATTATTATCCTTGGAAGGTCTAGCCACTAGAAATGAGAGAGAGGGAGATTTTCAAGGTATATATAAATCACATTTTCACTTAAATTCCTGATAGTATTTGAGGGTTGTTTTGTTCTAGGGTCTTTTTGGCATTCAGATGACTTAGTTTTGTCTCCCAAAGTTTTTTTAATCACCACGATCATGATTGCCTGTAACACCCATTGTTAGAGGAACAAGCCTTCCTCTGAAGGCAATTCTATTGATAAAGAATAAAACATGTCAGCACTTGCCTGTAATTCTACGTCTAAGATTACTCCCATCTAGTGAAGACTCACTATTGGAACAAATTTACATTTTTACAATTAAGGGTTAATTGCTGGGTTGGGAGGAAATAAATTGCACAGTATAATTATTTTTAACATTAAGTTAATAACTCAATAGGTTCACAGTAGTTTTTTTTTTTTCAGGTTACCTAATATTTCCTATTCTAAGATCCTAATGTAGGAAGCTTTCTCTTAAATTTCAAGCTTATAAGAAATGGAAAACCTTGGAAGCTTATTTCAGGCAGCCCACACCCAATTTTTACAAGAGCAGTGTTAAATCTTGGGAGAATAAGATGAAACCACACACAAATGTCAAAAACTATCTATGGAGGAAGACCAGAAGCCATCAAACCTCACTGTGTTCTGCACCTTCACTAACCAAGAGCAGCAAAGTGTTATTCCAAGAGCTCAAACATCTATGGGCTTTGTTGAACTGTACATAGAGCAACTTCTTTTTGAGCCTGCAGATTCAAAGCCAGGCCATTTAGAATTATAAGTGATGCTGAACATTCTTCACTAGACACCTCATTGCCAGCTCACCTGATGCTTGAGTTTTGCACTTAGAATTAAAGGCAGTGCAGCTGCTCTCCTCTGAGCCTATTTTGATATAAATTCATTTTTTGTTTCAGTGCTACAAAAATAGCAAGATTTTCATTGAGCTAGCAAAGGCCTCTTACTTCTTTGAAAGTATATTTGTCTAGATCAGTAACATAGCATAATCAAAGTGCTATTTATCTCCTTTATTTTACTATGAACTGTAAGATCATGCACTTGAATACGTTAAGCTCAAAGATATCTCATTTTCTCATATTCAAGTCTATTTGTGAAATAGCAATAAACACAAGAATAGAAAGCTCACCTGAAGACGCCATTTACAATCACAGTGTCATTTACTGTTTTTTTGAATTCAGACCTCCAGACTGGTGAGCCACAGTCACATGAGCTTTGACCTTCACCCCACACTACAAAGTTAATCAGGTTTCTTTGGATTTGATCATTTTGCCAGCATGCAACACATCCTTTCGGAACTATCATTTTGACACACTCACCTGTACCTTTCTTCAATCTAGTGTCACCTTCTTGCTTTTCATCTTTAGTTGGTGTGTCTCCACTACTTCCACTGCCTGATGGACTTACAGCTGTTAGAAAACTAACAGCAGACATAAGAGCCTCTGTATGCAGTAGAAGGTTCAATGATGAAAACGCTACCTGTTGAAAACATGAGACTTCATATGACAAAAAAATAACTTACAAGTGAAAGAGTTGGACTGAGGTGAAAAAGCACCCAATGGAATATAACAGTTTCTTAGAAACAGAAAAGCTGTATGCATTACCAGCAAGAGATCATAAACGAAAAAAGCTTTCTGTAAGGCAGAAAAGCAGTAAGATTAGAAAATAAGAAAACCTAACAACCACCCAACAGCTGTAACTTAACCTATAACCTCCTCAGTACAAAACCGAAGTGATACAAAAATAATTTAGAAGCATGAGTGAAAAACTCATTGTGGAAAACCTCAGTGAACAGGTGGAGAACTTAATCAGATGACTAAGAGAGATACACCTGGAGTAAGGTAGTCTAACCTAAACAAGGATTCAGTCTTCTCAAGCTATATGCTGTGTCAAACAAACAGAAGTACCGAAAAGGAAAAGCCAAAAACCCCTTATTGATTCCTTCCTCCTAAGCATGCAAACCAAAAGAAAATAAGCAGTAAGATCTGCTAGCACTCACCTGAATCACCTGTTCGGTGTTGTCAAAATTTGTCTGAAAGTGTGGCCCATTTCTGTCAGCCTGAAAATAATGATTTGCATGAAGGTTAATATTAATTCCAACCAGTCACTGTGCTCTTCAGAAGATACAAAACAATCCACTAGCTCTGAAGAATAGGTTTCAGAATTTTATATATTATAAAAATGCTTTAATAAATGTTTGTCTTGGTTCGGGCTAGAATAGAGTTCCTGTTCGTTTTGGTAGCTGGAGGAGTGCTGCAGCACCCTGAGACCCCAGGGGCTCTCCAGCTCCGCGTGCCCTTGCCTGTGTGCGGGGGCGGGGGGAGCACAGCTGGGCCCGGATTGGCCGATGTTCCATGTCACGTGACGTTATGCTCACTATATAAAGGCAGGAGTGGGCCGGGAGGGGCTGCCACTTCTGGGAGTGCGGCTGTGGTGCCTTTGTGTTTGGGATCGCCGGCCGGGAGCAGGCGGGTGTTGGTCGGCGGGTGGTGAGCAACTGTCTTGTACATAACACGTTTATACTGTCACCATATTATTCCATTACTGTTATTAAACTGTTTTTATCTCAACCCGCAGGTCTCCCTTTGCCCCTCCCATTCCCTCCCCATTCCCAAGTGGGGGGAGGGTGGGTGAGCGGCTGCGTGGTGTTTAGCTGCTGACCAGGCTCAAACCACAACAAAATTTTAAAAGTTTTATGTATACCTTGATATATTCCACCTTCAGAAGATCTAAGCCAGGTTTATCTGAGGAATTAATTAGATGAATAGGTGTTTTTTTACCTGAAACATACCACATGAAATAAACGAGAATTAGGGTAATTTCAATTTTTTCGGAGAACCAAAGATTTTGTGCCTCAAAGACAAGAACTAACTTGTAATACTATTCGTTAAAATACATTGCACCACCAAATATGAGTCACTGGTTTGTCTTTGTGAAGTCCAAAATGGCAAGTCTGTACCCCTTCTCCATCCAAATCCTGAGCACTAAGTTATTTGTTTTTCTAATTTATCTAATTATGGTGGGAGTCCAGATCATATCAGCTGTACCCATGGGTCAAGTACTGCCAATGGACATTTGCATACTAAGTATTGTAACTGGAAAACTAGAACAAAATTTGGATTTCCATGAGCACAAGACAGGAGAGACACAGTTTCGGACTAACTGCTGTATGTATATATACACACACACAGAGTAGTATACTTCTCTTCCATTGCTTATTACCTCCAGTTTCATAGTAATCCAAGCTTATTTTCTTTAAATAAGATACAGCTGCTAAATTATAGGTTCTGACAGTAGCTTCTGTCCCAAGATGCATTACATCAAAAACAAGTACCGTTTCCTCAATTTTCTTTTGCCTTGTGAGTTCTACTAAAACCTGGATGAGCAAGAAATACACAGTTATACCATCTTTTCGCATGTAGTATTCTCAGCATTCAAATCAACAGTGAAAAAAAGTGCATAATTAATTCCCTTCCTGCTTTACTAGAAGTGTTCTTTTTATTATGGAGTTAAAGTAAAAAAAAAGAAGTGATTGTTTGATGGTGAGAGATACAAATATCATAGAAATATTTGGGGATTTGCTCTTTGTAAGTGACCTGCCTGGGTACTTTGTTCATCCAGTGCAAATTTCAACCTCACACCCTCAAATTATGACATGGTACTATTTTTTTCTACCAAAAATACTCCAATAAGGGGCCTTTTTCTGATTTTTTTAATACATACACGTAGAGGAAGTATATATATATGTTTTACATATATACATATGACATAGAAAAAAATAACTAAGATGCATACCATCTATAAACAGCATACATAGAAATACGTATGTATATACATGTATTTTTTCATTTGGTAGCTATGTTTATGCATCCACTAAACACAGAGAACACTAGAGATAGAATATTGGACTATTTTTTTTTTTTAATATTCTTTATGTAGGAGGTAAAAATATATTTAGACATACCTCTTTAATTTCAAACTTTAACTGAAGATCTGTCAGTTCCTCCTTAGCAGGCTCTTTATTTCCTATTTCTTCTCCTTTAATTAGTGACCTGCCAGTTGGTTCAGAACTTTCCTCAACATCCACATATTCTTCTTCAGAGTCTACAGAAGAGAAGTAACTTCCTCCTTAGTAAACTTCTTCCAGAAACAGGGGTAAATATCCCACCCCCTCTTTCCCATTCCAGTTGTTTTTTAAACTGTATGAGTAGTTTAAACCTAATCTGACAAAGCATACTTTTTAGATCTATAATGCTTTCTTACCCATTGGATGACAAGTGAAGAAAATTAAAGCCTTATTAAGGAAAGCACTAGAATTTAGCTGTATAATAGAGATTCAAGAACACATATAAGAAAAAACAGTTATAAAGCAAGCTCGAGAAAACAAGTTTCCCAGGTTCAACTATAGGAAAATTCTTCTCTAGAACAGCCATGGAAGTAAAATCTCAAAATCCACAGTGTCAATATAGTAATTGCCATTTGTTATTCTAGTTCTGCATTTTCTGAAAAAGGAGAGCCTTGCTAATGCACAACTCTCAGGACAGCACACATGATGTTTGTAACAGTCTGCTTCTGCCACATGCTTAATGCAAGTGTATGCATTCTTTAGACATGTTACTCACTTTCCTCATGTGCCCACCCCAAAGTATACGTCCTGAAGTGGCAGCAGCAGATTAGTATTTGGCTAAATCTGGTTTTGGATTTCAGTAAATTCTGAAATAACACATTCCTCAATATTCTCTGCAAAAATGATGTCTCGTGACATCTGAGTAATGAAGTTGGTTTACTAATGACATCCTAATACAGCTGTTATTAATAGCTCACTTTTGAAGAGGTTGTTTATGCATATTATTAATTAATCTCCAAAAAAGTTTTTTTTTGCTTTTTAAAAAAAGCAAGTTCATTATTCTGAGGTACCATCAGCATCTTAATCGAATCTTCTTATGCACCTGCAGTTAGAGATCATTACTCATACTTATCTCTACTGTTCTTATAACAATGTTTTAAGATTAATAGCAGCCTGAAAATGTTAGCTATTCCATAAGTTATGGCCTTCTACATTTACAAAGGCATATCTGTAGCTTCTTACCTGACACTATTTCTGCTAACAACTGGGGTGCATTAAGTAACCCTTTACTAACAACAGGAATTGTGGGAATAGCCGGTACCTACAGAAAGGGAAAAATCAAACAAAACAAAACAAGAAAGAAAAAGATCACTATTTTAAAGTTTGTATAACTTGATATGCTCAGTCAAATTTTCTGTGATGATGCATACTTCACCTGGCCTCCCTCGTATTACTTAAAAAGGTCAGTTTTGCCAATATGTATCCTGAATCCAGCAGGACAATGGCAAAGGCTAACCTCGCTTTGTTTCAATGAGCCCAGCATGTTCTGATGGTAAGTCATAATGAAGGCACTTTGCCTAACTCAGCTTGGCAACAGATCTCTTACTTCAAGTGAAAAAGACCACAGGCATTAGCAGGAATTCACACGTAAAATAATCAAACTAGTGATGTCTTTTTTATTATTATTATTATTATTTTAATTTTCTGAGTTATTTTCAGCTTACCTTTGTGCTTGGAATCAACACAGATGACTTCTGAGGCAATGGAATGCTATCAATCAGATCAAAAATGGCCTTGATTTTCTGGTCAGAGAGTCTGACATGCACCAAAGGAAGTTCTCCTGACACTTTAAACCTTTTTTTAAAAAAATTTCATTAAACTTCAAGAAAAAAAGTACATACCAATTCTGGATTTAAATCTTAACAACACCTATATTCATATACAAAGGTCTCAGTAAAGTAAAATCACACTAGTAAAACTAGTGATATTGTATTAAAAACAGGTCTTGGACTTATCTTAAACTGCACAGTTCGTAACCAGGGAACTACTGGTCAAAAAAAGTTTTGTAAAACATAGTAAGCTATTTCTATTTCTTACACTTTATAATTTGAAGGTATTAGCTTAACTGAACCTTTGCGGAAAGCACAGTTTTATTTTCTGTAAGTACACAGTGATTAAAAACAAGTCCTTTCAATATTAATATATTACTTTGCCATCCTGGTATCCCTTTCCACCATTGATTTTGCCAACTGTACATGAATATCCATAGGCTGTAATATGTGCAAAGTTGATGGATGTTGAAAACGAGCCTTCTTCCAGTCTTCACCTGCAAATGTTCAGTAAATTTAGATGAAACAACATCGCTTGCTAATTGCTTCAAATAAGGTATGATTAAAGTAACCAAGTGGCATCACTAGGAAAGGATAAAGAACCCACTCACAAACTAGACAAACCTAGAACAATTTGGGTAAAGTATTTTAAGAGCTTTTGAATCCATTTTCAATAGCTCTTAACAATACATTGACTTATCAGTGTTAAGCCCACTTCTACACTAAAAGATATATTTAACAGAAAACACTAAAAATAATAATAATTAAAAAAATCGATAGATACATGGATAGATAAATAAAACCAGTAACCTAGCATTCTGTTGACTGCACAAACTGAAATCCAAACCAAGTATTAAGGCAAATTTTAGCTGTAGTTTCCTGCATATGATGGAAAACATACCAGTTCTGTGCATTTACATTGCTTGCTGACATCAAAGTAAAGAGGTGATACACAAGTCCAAACAAAAAGCAAGCAGCTCTTCAAAGAGAAACTAACAATTTTTTTCACAGTTTCGTATTGGACATGTGTATTATAATATATACCTATATTTTAGTTAACTAGTAGTTTTAGTCTGCCTTTTTTCTTTAAGAAACATATTTATTCGCTATAGTTGGATAGCCTTCATCAATCTTTTGAGTAAACAGCAACTATGTTGCTTTGTTACCTGTTCTTCCAAAAAGAAGTTGCACATTTTTTATTTCCACATCAAACTTGTCATAAGCTTTGTCCATAATCTCCTCTAAAGATGAAAAAGTCGAAGCTTGACTACTGCCTTGATTTATGCTGTTCAGCTAAACACACAAAGGACAAGATAGAGTTAAGTCTAAAACATGCACATGCTATTAGTTCTAGTGAAGATGAAGATGATGATTCACAGGAGTTTATGATTGACATTTGGACTCTTAGAGAGAGGAGATCTTAATTCATTTCACACTTCACTTAACAAGAATAAGTAGGCTTCCTTTTTGTTACTTCCATCAATCCACTTAATTCAAATTATGCAAAAAGAATTTTTCTTATTGAGTTACAAGTTCACTGATGAAGTACAACTAAAATAAATATTTAATCAGTCAGCTAAAATCGAGTTAAATGATTGTAATCCTTCAAATTTATAGGAACAAGGGAATCAACTTCCAAACTCCGAGAGAAAAATTTTATTCTTTCATTGAAAAAAAGCTATCATTTTACAGAAAAAGGCAACAAAGGTTCATGTGTTTTGCTGAAGAAATTAAAGGTATTAAATGATAAGCTATTATGATTATGAAATGAAAATGTTTCGTGGGGAGATTAACTAGTACAAGTATGTCAAAGACAACTTAACAGATCTGAACACTGATCAAATTGCTTATGTAAATTTATGTGGTAAGAAATACAGTAAGTTAAAACACATTCACACAGATAATCATCTTTGCCTTATGAAAATAAGATAGTTTCAGATGACAGCTATGTTAAGAGAAAAGCATATTTTCTTCCTCTGAGCTTATAAGAGAGATCATTTATATACCTGAAATGTACCAAAGTCCAAAATCAGCAAATCTGATTTTTCATTGTAGAAACCCGTCTGTGGAACCACAAGGTAGGAAGGTTTCAGATTAATCTTCAAGTCAAGGACTTTCCGCATTTCAATAATATGAACTAATCCTTAAATACAAAGGAAAGGACATTTAAACTGAAATGCTATTCGCAAGTGAAACATTTGTGCTAATCAACATAAAAGAGATGCTATCTATTTGAAAGACAGCACATCTTGAATAGAGACTTATTTTTGTAACATTTCTCACTAAACTCAATGCTTCCTCCCACAAAACATGTCCCAGTCAAAAACTCAAGGAAAAAAACAATCCCACTATTTGGCCAGCAATCAAAATATAAGCAAAGTGTTTAGAAAACCATACTAAAACTTTTTAAGACATTCAGGGGTTCACTTCAGGTGAGATTTGTTATTATCTTACCTGTAGCAGTTCTTTCCTTGATTTCCTCCAGCTTCATTAATGTGGCTGATGTTAATCTTTCAAGATCCATTCCCTTACTTGTCTGAAAGAACTCTACCATTGCATTTATTGTTCTCTTTTTTTTAAAAAAAAAACCATACAAGAATTATCAATATACACAGAAGTGACTCAGTAAAATCTCCAAAATAGATCTTGACAGAGCAAAGAGAATAACAACAGAGAAAGGATAATTACAAAAAATAGGTAAAAGGTAAAAGTTTTGGTTACTACTCACTGCATCATATTTTATTTCCACAGGCTGGGATTCGATAGTAAGACTCTGGTCAGCAGTACTATCCTCTGGGTTAACATTAAACTCTATCTGAAGTAGAGAAGACCTGCTATCCCCTATGGAAGCCACAAGAGATGGCACAGTGTTTTCTTGTCTCAGGCCTGTAACGTACCAGTTTTCAAGCTTTGCTTCAACCCTAAAAAAGATGAATAGTTAAATATACTTAATTAGAATACAGAACACAGTTCCATCTAGGAAAAACAAGCAAGATGAGAAAGTCTATGATAAAGCCAAACATGACTAACTTCACAGGACTAACATGGCACACGGTTAAGAAATTGTTACATTAATAAATTGTAAAAATATACAGGAGACAACTTGTTGACAGCAACACAAGGATGATATTTTCTTTTTATCTTTTGTTATCTGCAAGGTAGACTGAATATAACTTTCAACTCATGTTTATTAAGAGAATCAGTTGCAAGACAAAAGAGAGGCAGAATATTTATGCTACAGATGAAAAAGAGTAGGAGTGTTAACTATTATGTATTGATTTCAAAATCAATTACAGACTTGTGTTGGTGTAAATGGGTATTCTTTAGTGACAGCTTCCCTGACGGTAGTGTTAAATGGAGTCAGTAGAAAAATGCCTCTCAAAGAAAGCCATGTGAACACCACCAAATCACACAAACTTCATTCATCCTTAGAAGTACCTATTGGGTATGGAACTGATTTTCAGGTCCTGGGTCTCCACCAGTGGAATCCCTGACTTTGGGAGGCAACACAGTGTGGTCATAACCAGTGTCACAAGCCTGGCTCCACTGAGATAACCTAATTACATTTTTCCAGAAAGTTATAATCAACACAAGTATATGTTCTACTGTTTCAGTCTTGCCAACTAAGTTATATGGCATGCATTTATATAAAGTATTCTCAAAGCTCTTTTTATTTTTTTGCAGCATTCAGGCTGCCCTTTTAATATTCCCCAAAATGTTTTTTAGCAAAAATATTTCAAGAATCAACAGCTGAGCTGGTCATCTTATGCATAAACTACAGTAATTTGTGTTCAGTATTTCCGGTGTGCCCTCTCTTAAAACACAGGGAGAATTCAATTTCCTACATGTTGTTTAATATCCTACCCACAACACACAGATGTTGTTTTTCATTTCTGTTGGAAGTAAGCACCACATTCAGTATCTTGGCTGAAGTGTGTTAAGCAGACCATTTCACACTGCCTAGGTATCGCTTCCCAAAAGTAATATTCAGCACGTGAAATTCAGCACGTGAACATCTGGATTCAAGAAAGAGCTTATTATTGTTTATGAAGACTAACAAATAGTATTCCTTTCTTCATTCCACACTGTTATTCACCAAATTATGTGACCATAACTCTGCAACAGAATGCAACTGCCAAATGCCCATAAATTTAAAAGTCACTATACAACATAATGCACTACCCAATAAAAGATTTTAGAAGTCAGGGGAGGAGGGAAAGGGAAGAAAATGTTTCCACAAGAAGAAAATACCAATCCAATTACTTAATGGCTTGTGCTCCTGGACGCTGTGATATTTTGGTACTCAGATCAATTATCTGTACTTTAAGAGTTTCTGCCACATTCTTGTCTTCTTTAATTGTAAAAGAAGTGCTTAACAGCTTCAGTGTCACAACATGGGCAACATACTAGTGAGAAGGACAGAAAAAATTTAAATTAGTCACCTTGACATGAGTAGTTTTTCAGAGGTTCTAATTTCAAGAAATCTAATGAAATGTGATATTTGGAGCTATTCCAGTCAACTAAGGTAAGAAATATATCCCTATGTAAGAAGCTAAGTATAGAGTCTTTACTTTCTTTGAACTATCAGGCATTTCTTTAACATAAAACAGGGTGTTTCAACAAATGCAGAGCAGATACAGTCTGTATCTCTTTTCAGGTCTCAGAAGTTTTTTAAAACTGTGAAAGCAAGCATAACTAAACTATGCCGAGTAGAGAGCTGGCAAGATCAACAAGCAAAATCACCATGATCCCATCAAGTAACTACATTTTGGAATGCACTGCATATATGCCTTTGTTGTTCTTACTCCTAATGTCATGTTTCAGCCTGGTCAAGACAGAGTTTTGGCTTCCTGACACATGTACTCTTTTATGATGGTATGAATTCCTATCTGAATTTGAAGCCTGCATGTTTCTTCAGGGTACTGAAAGCGATGAAAACACCTTTACACTTATTTGTCCAAATTGAAAATTTAAGTTACACAGGTAAGCAAGGAAAGCTTGAAAAAAAAAGGCAAGAAAAAAAAAAAGCACCATTACTGGGCAATGTTTGGGTTGTGTCTCTTCTTTGTTGATAAGAGATGCTTTCTCCTGCTCTGCTCCTTTCAATTTAAAAGGAATATAAGCTCATGCAATAGTGCAAAGACCTCCATGTTGCCACTGAAACAATTCTAAACTTCCCTGTGTGAGGCACATGTAAGCTTATCATAATTAAATTTAACAAAAATATACAAGGTTGGGAAGTTGGAATGTTGGGTTGTGGAGTGGGGAGGCCTGCTGGGAGAAGTGACAACATCCTCCTTGAAGAAAAGAGTCTTAATGTAAAAAGTGCTTCTGTAAATGATGAGCAACTTAAAGCAGCACCACCAGCCATGTTAAGATTTAAACCAACAACATAACAGAGCTCACAGAAAATAAGCATACGAAGAGAAATCTTACCATTTCACATTTTCTTAGTTGTCTACTTTCTAGCTTTCTTTCTATAAGCCCTCTCAAGAATACTATACCTGTAAAGTTTTATCTTTTATTCTTTTGCTTAACAAGACAAAAAATATCTGTCACAAAAATGTGGTTTTCATTTTATGCTTTCCTTTGTGCAGTAGACAAGAAGTACTACAACTGAAATCTCCTAATATTAAGCACTAGGATAAATATTTTAATAGAAACACAGCACGATCCTTCTAACAAAACCATCCATGAAAGTTATAAATGTTGGGTTAAACAGGAAATAATCACAACTATTCAACCATCAAAATCAAACTGACTTTGGAATTAAAAAAACACCAAAAAACAAACAAGAAGACCATATAGACTAATTTAGTTTTCATCACAACAGGTAGCAAGAAATAGATGCAATGAAAAAGCTAACGTGGAATCTTTTTTCATTTGCAGTTAGATTTTTTTTATTCTCTTCCAAGTTGCAGATAGGTATCTGTTACTCCTAAATCACTCCAGATTAGGCTTGTGCTCAAGGCAGAACAGCAAAGAAAACATTATCCAGTCTTTGTTTTTTTATGAATTTTTTTTTTAATCTTCTTTGTATATTCAACATAGATATGACTTGCACTGACACATATTCTAACTGCTTATCTTAAGGCTAACGTGCAGCAGAAAGGTTTTGTATTTGTTTGCGTATTTTTTGCTTTTTGGTTTGTGTTTTGTTTCTTTAAACCATCCCCATAAGAAGTTGCTTACCTGCTTTGGTAAGGAAAGGTGATGGGAGCTGTCACTATATCCAATAGCAGTAAAAAGCTTAGCTTTCTCTTCCGGTGTCATGAGTTCATCAATAGCTAAAAATCAAAACCCCACAAAAATTTGCACGTTAGTAATAAGCATTAATTCTCCTATTTGTTTTCTACTGTCCTTCAGTTCTGCTGACACATTTCACTGATTCTTCATGTTGCATGAAGTTCCATATTGTAAAATAATTTACTCGGAACCAGTCTTTGTTTATGGCATTACCCATGTAGCACAGAAATCAGTGTTATGTATATCACAAGAGCGCTCGTAATTCACACTGATGAAAATAGCTTTGAGGAGTAATATTACAACAAATCGCTGCTCCAGACAGCAAATCACCACAATATAACATTCCAATCATCACCTATTACATTTCAGCTATAAGCTCCATACTCTTCTCCTTATCAAGGTTTGCAATGCTTATGGCCATTTCAGAAGTATGTCTTGTTTGCCAGCTCAGTAATCATTAACTGTAACGCTATAGAATGGATTGATACTGCATTGCACTCTTTATGATATACTCTCTCCTTCTGCATAGTAAGAAGGAAAGCATACTATAACTTCCTTCTTGATGTATACAAAAAGTATATTACAGTCTCTGTAGAAGTTAGTGCATTATGGTCTACACCTACTTTCAGGAACAGATGATTCTTCATCTTCCTTCTTTCTAGATTCTCTTTTACCCCAGAAACCACCAAACCATCCTCCACTTTTTTCAGTGGTTTTCTTCTTCAGTAGTTTTTGTCCTGATCTTACTGTCTACAAACCAGACATTAAAATATATGATTAATAAAATTACTATATATTTTGTTTCTCTATAAATAATGCAAGTATATATGTGTTTTGAACACACATTTAACTGATGGACAGCAACACCACACTGCAAGGGATTAAGAACACTCTGACTCTCCAGACAGAAGCAAAAAGAGGATCAGGGGTGGGGGTCGTGTGCATGTGTGTGTGGAAACAAGCGTGTGCTACTTTTACTGTGAACAGCCTGTTTCTACACTTTTCACTAGCATTTAGACTACAAAAAGGCAGGGACCACATGAAAGGACAGTATTTAAGAGGACACAAGAAGCAATTACATTCCTTAAATCTAGTAGTAACAAACCTGAAGACTGATCCCTTACCGTTATACGTATTTAAAACTTTGAATTTTAAGGCTTTCACTTTGCATTTTAAAAATCAAGGCCTGACAACATATATCTCAAAAATAAGAAACATCATTATTATTTTTTCATCTTCATGAAAGAAAGACAAACACTGAAGCTACATTGGCATGAAAAGTAATTATATGATGCAACTACAAAAGTTAATTTTCAGATGAGGAAAACAGCTACCAGTAGGCATGCTTCTCAAGACAACTATTCTGAGCTTGCCCTCTGTGTGCTAGGTGGTTTTGATCTTAACTACAGCTACAACACTTTTCATAATGTTATAACATGCAACTCCTTGTTAAGTGTCACAAATGATTTCCAAAATAAAATGCAGCTAGAGACTTCATCTACCTTTTAACAATTCTCCCAGAATTGTCTTTTAATTAGATTGGCTGTTCACTTAAAAGAGAGTATCTAAAGGTGTAAGTAGAATGGGAACAGCTGTACATGTCTGATTGAACAGCCGCAGAAGCAGTCTTGAAATAACAGAAGTCAAAGGAAGAAAATAATCATAAATCATCATCCTTAGACAATTGCCTGAATGGTACAAAGCAGGTGGAAGTAACACTGCACACACACTGGTAGGTTTTGGGAACTGGTTTCCAGTTTGAAAACTGGTTAACTCTTGTCCTAGAAGGATAGGAAACTTCTCTTCCCACCTCCCTATCCTATCATACACATCAGCACAAATTTTTTTCAGATACTATCATGACAAAACCATCCTATGTGAAGTGTTGCAATATTACTGAACAAAAACTATTTCTTACCTCAACTTGTGCTTGTTGTCTTGCTAAGACTATATTGAAGACATCAAGCTTTCTTTCCAGATCCTGTAAAAATGTATGATGAAATCATTTGCCTCAAACACGTTCAAGAAAGGCTCACCAATACAAATTCTCTATCAGATCCTTCATATTTATACTCCAATTTCTTTCTAGACCGGCTCCCTTCCTCCAAGGGTATGCCCGCCCAGAAGCTCATGAGAAGATGAAACCTGATGTTAGGCAGCCCATTTTTTTTTTTTTAAATAGATTCATCTTGCACTTCATTAAACACATCCAAGTTCATTAATCTGCAACCAAAAAGGGTTTAAGTGGAACATTACTAGTTTTTTACTTTTTTCTACAACATATTACACTGAACTTCAGATTAAAAATGGTATTTCCACAGAACTCTTGTGCTCTTGTAAATCCACCGACCTAGATTGCTGTCACATATATTTGAAAGAATTATTTAATAGAGGGACCAAAACATACTTTCTCCAAAGAGAAAAAAACATACCTGAATTTGCCTCTGTGTTTCTTCTGACACTTTACTCTGTGTCAGCTTGTTCTTGTACGTATTTTTGTAACTCTTCAGAAGCTGCCTATGTTGTTTTATGTTATTCCATGACCACATTCGAGTATGTCTTTTGATGTGAACTTCAAGAACACTGTTACCTGCATATTTCCACCTACAATAATTCCACACTTGTGAGCAACATCCCACTTAATTTGCGCATTACAACTTAACAGTTGCAGAGGCAGTTAATCAATATGCAAACACTTTGTTTACTGCTTGCCATTTGAGTAACTTTGTAAAAATTCTAAATGTTTCAACATCACTTTTGAAAAATGGACCAAGAGCTTATATTTAATGCCCGAAGAACTATAAACCTTCATTCTCTATTAACTTTTGCATGTTTGCAAATGTATGTTGTAACAGCCTTAAGTACACGTAAGCACTTTGATAGTCAGCATCAGTTAGCACTTAGGAAAAAATCCACAAAAATGTGTATGAGCTCAGAAGTTCAAATATTACAGTTGGCATACATGTTTCCTTTGTAATACATTTGCTATTTTTTTTTCTTTAGTCTTTCTAAAATTATATTCTAAGCTCTAAAGAGAACACCAGCATTTTTTCACAGATTTTGGGGACCGGGCTAGCTTTGCAAGTCAGATTTTCATCACTTGGTTCTTTCACTTGTTCTCTTCTGCAAGCCTTTTTGCCTTGTCTAAGCAAAGCTCTGTGAAAGTTATAATGATATATGTAAACTAGTTTTAAAATAACATTTAACCACAAAGGAGAATGAAGAGGACTCCAGCATCTCCCAGAGAATGCATAAACACTCAGCTTACCATTGTCTAGCATTTTTATGGAGGGATACATTTGGCCTAAATCTTCTGTATGGTGCATTGCGAACCATGTAATCTATGGACTCCAGAAGGTCTATCATGCTGAGGTACTAAACACAGAAAAACAAGTTGCTTAGCCAAGTTTCAGATTTTGTTGCACGCAGTGCTTAAAGTACATGTATATTATGATCTTCAGTACTCCCCAAACTACACAGAAATTTAAGGCCATGCATTTTCATTAGTTTATGAAAGTAGACCAACTATATCCATTGCTCTCAAAGGACATCACCGTATGAACTCGTGGTTTCCTTGAAAAACAAAACCAATTTGTATTTCTGTTAGCCTGCTCAGCACAAAGTCTCCGGCTTTCTCAAACCAACCATATTCTCGTTATTTGTCAATACAGTTTCTCCAGTTTTAGAACTGCCTTTGCATTAGTTAACCTTATTAATACTGTTCTGCACTCAGATTACGCTCTGACATCAGTAAAAGCGAAAAACCTACCTAGCAAGTTAACTGTAAAGTATCACCAAATAAAACACTGAGGCTGCTGGGGAGCTATCTGAAGGAGTTCCTTGATACTTCAGCAGGCTTTGTTGCCAAAGCCAGTGCACTCCATTCATTCACAAACTTGCTTGCATGTTGACATCTCTGCAGTTATAACATTGGCTTATAGTCTTCTAAGATAAGGGCTATTCATAAGAATGATTCCATTCTCTCCATGAAATGAATGGTACTGGAAGGGCTGAACACCGATCAGATGGTCCCCAGAGAGTCCACAGATAACAGGGTCAGTGTCAGCATCTAGCACCAGGAAGTGACTGTTACACAAAGGGAAAAATGATCCTATGCTTTTCCCAGTTACTGCTAAACAGTTTAGACAGTCTACTTGCGTATCAGCAGAAAAGTCCCAAAGAAGAATGTTTTCCAACAAAAAAAAAATCCTACACTTCATCACAAACTCTCAAATAGGTGATAAAGGATAACAAGCCAACTTACCTGTGGCTTAGTGAATTCGATGACAATTCTCTGTACTTCTACATTACAATCAAGCTTGGGAGTTTTTAGTTCTAATTCTGCATATGGGTTGATATACAGTCTTGCTGAGGCTGATACTGGTCTAAAAACTTACAGATAAAAAATTGAGGTTAATTTTATGTTTACAATTAAGGTATGGGAAGCAATCTTAAAGTACTTATTTCCACTGCCTGATATATCAACCACTTTGTACTGATAATATGTGTGCTTAACACCCACAGAATCAGAATGCAATTCTTATCAAAAATTAAGATAGCCCAGCAGCAGTTTAAAAGTGTACAAGCTCTAATATGTTCTATTATGTTTTGGTTTTTGTAAAATAGTTAGTATGGGCATGCCTGCATGATCAGGTCAGGCTGCTGTATGCTAACACGCTCAAAACAGTTTATATTCACTCATTCCTAGCTTACTTACTATACTGGTAGTCTTGAGGCTGGTTACCACTACATGGAATTCCTCTTTTCAGCTGATCCTGTAAAGGAATATGATACTTTCTAGCAATTGCTGAATAAGATTACCTGTTTACAATTCCCTAAGCTTTGAGTAGACCAACTTAAGTTCACATGTATTTTGCAAGGGCCTCCCCCCTCTAAATGGGAAAGCACTTAAGAGTGAAAGGTTTAAATACATCAGAATAAAAAGAACTTTAATTTTCTCAAATCAAGTGGAAGGCTACTACAGTTTTTATTCAACTTCTGTCTAAATCTTGCTATAACAACTTCTGTGTGTTAATTTAGAAACATATTGCTCATGTGTACACTCAAATGTTCAGCATAAAAGGTCAAGCATTTGTTTTTAAACTCCTTGAAAGTACCAGGAGTATCTACTCACATTCTACCCTTCCTTGTTTTTAGCATACATGGAGGCCACTTGAGCCTTCTGGTATTCTACAGGCACAAGAGGAATTAAAGACAGAAAGAAGTCAGGAAAAAACCAGAACAGCCCAAAAGGCCTGAGAAATATCGTGTTAGAACCAAGTCTGAATTCAAAGTGAGGTCTGTCTGATGGTATAATTCTTCAGCAATTTATTTAGAATGTTATATTCATGCCTAAACATTTTAACTAGTTTCAGAATTGCAATGACACAACCCGTTAGAGCAGGAGGCCTGCTTTTGCGAAGATGTACATATTAGCTATACATGAAGGCAGATGAAGTGCTTGAAGTGCTTGTTACCATTATATCTTACAAAAACTATCAAGATTGAGAGCTGGTTTTACAAGGAAAATAGTTTTGACTCCAGATTTCTTCAACCTAATCCTTTTTCCACTTCCTTATTTAAAAACTGGTTTGCATGTTATGAAAGGTAGAATTTCTCATTAAAAATATTTGTATTTCAACCTATTTCCTGTCTGATGATCTGTATTAATCAAAGCTAAATTTCAATGAGATTAAGTATAAAACAGCTAATCCCACAACCAGCCATATATTTATGTTATTTAAATAAGAGGACTGTTGTACTAAAGTAACAGATTGCTACAGATTATACAGTTTATTCTTACTACAACATAGACGAATTAGCTACTACAATAAATCTGATTTCCTGATAATGCTGCTTAGAATTAAGACCAAAACAGCCTGTTTGGATGGAAGGCCTAGTTTTCCAGGAAACAAGCTACACTAAAAGTTACATATAAAATGCATTTATGTATTTAATACAGAAAATGTTTCTAAACAAGACATGTTATTTGCTATTTGTTCAGCTCCTGTACTGGTTTTAAAATTCTGAGGCAGAGAAGACTTAACAAGTGGGAGACAATAATTATACAAGTAATCTTATGCCCATGATGAATTTCATTCTTCCCCTGTGCTTCTTCAAATCTTCTCAGATGTGTTCTGAGCTTATTCCTGCTCTCCCTCTCTTCCCATTTTAGGCACAAGACAAAGACAACTAATCACAATTGACAAATTTAAACTAACAGAAGTCAGGGAACAGTCAAAAGATGCAAAAAACTCAAATAATAGAGAGGATGCCAGTGTGCAAAGTGATACTAGTATACAGCACCAAAATTGCTGAGGATTTCAAGAACTGGCAAAACTGCAAGTGGCAACATGCTTCAAGATAACAGGCCGTCAGAATACTGGATGCTATTTGCTACACTGGAATTGCTCTGTCTCGACACTCAAAGAAGAGTCTACATGCAGGACATGCCACAGGCTTTGGAAATAGGCAACTCCATTCTACAGTCCTGGAGGGCAAAATTCCCAACTCGTTCAGAAAGAACCTGTTAAAAAACTTGCTTGATGATGGAATAGAAAGTGGTACTCCCTGATACATAAAACCTATGTTCAACAAAAACACACCAGCATCTTCACTCGCAGCTCAGTCAATAGTAAGTTGAAGTCTCCTTGTAAAGGACTGAGATCTAAGCTGCCAGACAGTGTCAGGTAAGCCCCCAAAGCTATCTCTTCACAAGCATGTTGAGGAGTAATTCACAAAGGATCTTTCTGACAATGTTGGAATGACACATTTGAAGCACTAAGAATTTTGCTCTTGTCAATTCAAATTGTGTATTGGTTTGTGTTTACATTTTACTTTAGATTGAGATACAACAGAGAAAACACCCATGGACAGGTAATTCTGAAGACTCCTGTAGCTAAACTAACTTGGCTCTTATTAAAGATTTGTAACCATTTCTGCTAAACTAAAAATGCAGAAGTGGAAGTGCTCTGAGGAAATTTAGCTATTTAAAGAACAATGCAAGAAACTGTAGACAGGAAGATAAATCAACATATTAATAATATCTTCTATATACATTAAATTTACACCCCAATGTTGAGACAATAAACAGTGCCCTACAATGGGAACCAGAACAAAAATAGAAGGACTTAAGTTTCAAACTCCAATTAACACACACAATTCAAAGAACATTAAATGACTGGCTGGTTTTAAACACTTGATAGTTTCAATTCAACCTTCCATACCAGTAGCAAGCTCATCAGGTTAAGTGTATATTTTGTTAAGGAAAGAATAAACAAAGATTTATTCACAGAACACACGTATAACCTTTATACACATAATGGGTCAAAAGTGTACCATTTTTGCAGAGAGTACTTCTTCACACCAGAAATAGAATGCTGACATACAGACAGCATACACTGCACATCTCATCTTCTCCACACTGAAATAAAATGTTCAGACAAACTAACAGTAATCAGATGTCCACTATTGCAAGCAAAAGGACTTGTTTCCATAATCAGTTCTGAAGTTTACTTTCAAAACTTGAGACATTCAGTAGCGTACTGCCCAAAAGCTCACTAGAATAACTAACTGTTTCTCATTACCTAAAAACGAGCTCTTTTAACAACATAAATTAAGTGGCCATCTGAAATAAACTTCTTAGCAGTAATGGTGCTTTTGCAACTCTGAAGTCCTCAGCTGTTGCACAGAAAGATGATGTGTGCTCTCAGCCACAATTTGTATCTAGATAACTGCCCTATTCATAGTGTCAAACTCCCCAGTTCCTCTTCTGAGGAAGTAAAGCTTAGACAATAACAAAGCAACTAAATAAAAGCAAAACAAGTACTTCACACACTTACAATGTTACCAGTTGCATTATTCCACTACTCATCTAGCTAACAGCAAGTCAAAATGTGAATGAATCAGAAAAAAAATAGACATAGCATCCAGAAAGCTTTTACTCTTTCCCTGTAATTACCATTTTAAGATACCTGCCTCTCATCCTGTCTTGACTTACCCTCACTTCCTTCATGTTGCCCCTCATCTTCAGCACTGGAGCACCATCACCTATTTCTCTACTCTCTACACCACCTGAGTTAGCTTCACCAAGTTGGAAAGAAGTATTTTGAGCATCATCTTTTCTATACAGTCTACCTTAATTATGGTCCATCCATCCTCATTTTCAAAAGCCTTCATTATCCCATTCTACTGTGCATTCCACATTTAAAGCTGTGACCCTCTTCTGTTTGTCAAGCATAGTACACTCATTCATCCATCCATATAACTTATTCTACTAAAGCTCTTCAAAACTTAGTTCAAGCTACTTTCCCTAATAAGGGTTGCTATCTTAAACTACTACATCAGCCTCTCCACAATTCTTTCTTTCTTTGTTTAGGTCTGACAATGGATACCTACCTACCTAAGCTTTGGCTTATTAAAAAGCAAAAAAAACTTTTTGCTTTAACACGTTGTTCTTCTATCTGCCTTCACTCTATTGGCTAATTTCAGCCATGCAGTTTAGGAAATCTGGAAAACATGTGATATATGTTCTTGTTCTGAAAAAGATCTAATATTATTAAGTTCTCTTATATCTATGCTCATTCACTATCTCAATATTGCCTTTTTCATTACAGTAGCTATATAATAGCTCATACAGCCCAGATATTTAATAAACAGCACTGGCTAAACACCATGAAGTCGAGATGAATACGCCAACAGAACATGATTTTACAGATGCAGTTTCTGACCATTTCTAAAACTTATACAGGTTGATAACTTATGAAGTTCACAAAAAATATTAGCTATCAATAGTACAATGAATTAGGATATGACCCTAGTATCAGAATACAGTTGACCATAAGTGTGAGGAGTGGTGTGGAAATAAGTATGGTGTAGTTTTGACTACTACATATAGTAGTATATAGTATAGGATATATAGTATATATAGTGCAGTATATACAGTACAGCATATAGTACTGTTCCATGCATTTTCTTCTACATTACCAGTATTTGTTCACGGGAGCCATGATAATACATTTTGCTGTGTATGTTCCAATAAGCACTGAGGCTGTCCAGGCACAAAAGCTGCACAAGAAAGAAAACAGATTCTATCCTCAGTATTCAACCCATTCTGTGAACTTAGTTTGAAAACAAATGAAAGTAGGCAAGACAGCAAATTCACCATTACCCCCGAGATGTATTTAATCTTGTAATACTATTTCTGAAGTGAAAATTGAATTGCTAAAAAGCAAGTTCTTCAGGAACACAAATTCATGCACAGCTGTTAAATATGGCTCTGGATTGCAGGGGCAAGGGTGCACAAAACCAACATTTGGCCTAATAAAGAAGCCAGGAATATTAAACCCTTCTTACATCATTTCTTAAATCTTTGCATACTCCTTTCATCATAGGGCTGGGGACAGGGAGAACAGAGAGCTACCAGAATCCCAATTATGTTAGGCATACAAACTAGAGTAGGAAATGGCAATTTGACAACCTATTTGAAATCATAGTTACCATGCAGACTTGTTGTACAACGCATTTAATGAGGGGATCAGTGCTTACATTTAAGGGAAATTATTTAAACCATGCAGTTGGAAGTTATGCCTTACATAAGGCCAGCTATTTGTACTCTACTTGTTTAAAAACACACAGCAAAATTAACAAGAAAAGAATTTGCAAAGCAAATAATTTTACCAATTTTCATTTAGAACCCCTGACTACTTCTCTCCAATATCAGTTGCTCTCTTCACTTGTGTAGGAAAAAGAAAAAAAAAAAAAAGAAAAAAACACACACACTACCTTGTATATTATTTTTGCAGCTTCATTCAGAATAGAAGGTGTCCAGTTCTCATTTGTCGTCTAAAAGTTCAAAGTGATAAAAGTCACTCCGTGCATTTTATTTAACACATCTGTGATTTTATCCTATACTTTCAAGCACAGAAAGCATCATTTTGGTGCTACCTGAGTACAGAAGCCAGTTTCTCTAGACTGCATACACAGAAGTCAAAATCCAATATAAAATTTGTCAACTTATTTTCAACTCCTACCTACAAAATCCTTAACAAGTAAAAAAAACGGGGATTAGCTCAAACTTTTTCTCCTCATTTCTCAAAAAGCCTGGCAAAATACCCACATCCTTTATCATCATGATGCAATGTCTGTCCTCTTTATTAGGCCTAGAAATAACCTGCCATATAAAAGTAGACATAGTTTTACACATCATTTGGATCATAAGAACAAATTACTAGTTTCAGAAAGTGTGATGTTCCTCAATCCTCTTCTGTTTGCAGAAACCTCCAGCACTATTTGCGTGAATAAAAGATTGTGTTGGCTTCCAGCTGTATGCATACTTTCATTATATAGTCTTAATATGTTACTTTTCCTTTCTGCTTCTCCAAAGACAAGTAAATCAAAACCATAAGAATATGCATACACACACACATTACCAGTAAACTGAGCTCGCCCAATGTCATTCCCAAGGAAATTGGACACTGTGGATCTGTGATCTACAAAAATAGAAAAATAACAGTTATTTATTTCTCTTGCTGCAAACAGAGATGTATCATTTAATTAAAGTTGACTGAAATCCTGATCTGTTCTGAGGATCTTCCTTTGCTTAATTATTCTAGCTGAAGCATTCTTGGAACCTGCTAAGCTGGGACAAAACTAATATGGCTGTAGTATAAAGACTTAGGACTGAAAATGTCCTTCCAGTTTCTCAAATCTTCATACAGGAAACAACTAAGAACTACAGAGTACCACATCTCAGTCAGCTATATCGCTTTATGACTTCCATTCCTCCCACATTTTTAAATCTAGTATCTCTGAAAATAGTCCCAGAATAGGTTTCAGAAATAATCTATATACAATGTTTTTCTTTTACATTCAATTATGTCATCACCAACTGATTTATCGTTTTCCTAAAGGTAGCTGGAAGCAGGCTAGAATAATACCAGTTTGGTTCATATATAAACATTCTCACTTATCAACTAAGTGTTTTCAACTATTTGCCTTCCACCTCATCGGTAACCCCACCAGTTTCTGCCATTCTGGATGTCATCCAAGACAATGAAAAATTCTGTACATCAACTGCACACACTAACATATGACAAACAGCCACTATCCACACTTAGTGAGCAAGGCACTACAGGACAAGGCAAAAGAGAGAATATCCATTTCACATATCCAAAATATTCCTGGCTTTGTCATATCTGGGATACTTTATTTTAAGAGGTGCAGAAGAAACCACAGCAACTTTTTCAATGCGCCAGACATGGTACTACTATGGAGTAGACAATCATGACTAGACTGGAATCCAATTTAAAATGAAGACAATATGTTCCAGATACTTACATCATCTTCGTATCTAATGTGAATGCCTGTGATTTTGACTTGCACATTTTTTATAACTTGAGTTGCAAGCTTTTCTAAGAAAGTATCTTTCTTCTCCTCCTTTGGTTTGTCTAAAATAATAATTTTTAAAAAGTCAGCATTCAGTGTAGTAGCATCTTGAGTTTAACCACACTAACAGCTATACTAATGTAAATTTAATGTTTTACATGAATATTTAACATTTAAGTTTTCACTGAAATTATATATTTGCATTTTTTTGCTTTTCTGTACATCCATATCCTGAAGATGTGATATTAGCTGTGTGTGCACAACACAACCATAAGAAAATTTATGTCTAAGTTTCACTCAAAACAGTTCAGCTTACAGCAAGTTCTTGTTTAATATACTTCTCCCCATTCATACCAAGGTAAAAGCTTCTCTCTTACGAGTCCCTCAGCAATTAACTAGGGGTTTCAACAAGCAAATAGATAAGATGGTGTAATTTAGCGCAAATACCCTTGCATAACGAGGTGAAGATGATACTTGCACAAGACACCAGTCCATTAGGGCCTTTCATACAACACTGCCTGAGAAAGTTAAAAAGCTGGCATACCGTAAGTGAAAATCAACAGTTACTCTGAAATATTTCATTTCTTCCATACTGACCTTATATTGGGAACGTTTAAGCTAGGTCTGTATCAGACTTTGCTATGCCACATGGTGATACTTGACCTGATGCCGAACAAGATAGAGTAGCAGAAGTTGCACACCCACAGAAGTTCAGCATTATACCCAAGACAAATGTACACATGCCAAGGCTGGGAAAGGGGGGGATATCTACAGTCCCTCGTTACTTAATAAGTAAAAATATTATCTCAGGATAAGTGTCTTAACATTTTACCTAAAATACAGCCAAATGTGCTGCTGCTTCTCTAGCTATCTTTACAGGCTACCTTGTCTTGTTCAGTATCCACCTTACAAGTAGCTACCCCACTGAATGCCAGTGATTAGCCTAGCAAGCTTGTACGTTTTTGTTGGAAATGCTACAGATGGCTCAAGTTGAAGAAACAGTTGTGGCTATCCAAGTAGAGAGAAATAAGGACTACAGGTTTTGATTGAGTTTAGGGTTGCACTCCAAGTCTGACTTCTCAGAGTACTTTCACTGTAACTTTTAAATATGCAATGCACACTGAACACCACAGATAAATGACTCTGTATATCTTGCTATAAAAATTAGGATAATTTTTTTTAAGCTCTAAAAGAGGTTCAGAAGATACCTTTAAAAATGAAAAGACTTCACTACTGAACATAATATAACACTATTTTAGTCAAGAGAGCTATTTAGAACAGAAACTAAAAGGTGTTGAAAAAGCCTGTTTACTGCTATATCATTACTATAGTATCAGATTTATATTACATAGCTGTTACTGGCACATCACAAAAATTAGATTAACAGGTATCTCTTCCACATGCAGTTTTTCCAACAGTCACAATGAAGTGCCTCTCATCAGCCTACCAAATGTGTACATTTTTGTTGGAAATGCTACAGATAACAAGTTGAACAAACAGGCACAGCTACACAAGTAGAGAGAAACAAGGACTCTCTTCAGTCTTACAGGATCCAGAGAGTGAATAAATAACAAAAAAGAGCTCTCCCCAGTTTACATCCTCTCTTTCAAACAGGAGAAAAAAAGCTATCAGTGGATGTATATCCAAGAGTAAGAAAAATTAAAACAAACAGAAAGCAAAAAAAAAGTCTTTAAAAAAGTCAAAAAGCCATAACTTTTACCCACCTTTTGAACGATCATGACCTTTAAAGGGTCTCTTAAAATGCTTTTTGTATTTTTTACGCTTACGTCCTTTTTCAGTGCAAGCAGTTTTTTGGGGAAAGGATAAAATTCAAGTTAGTAAAGCAGAAATGTAAGAAAGCATAAGGCAAGATGGAAGAAAGTTTAGCTTGTCAAAGCAGAATACCTTAGTAAGGTCTCATTAAAAGCTTTTAAAGAATTTCAGATCTGTTAAGGAAACAATCAGCTGCTTCTTATAGCACAGAGCATTAAGTTTCATAATTATGTATACTTAAATTCACTTTGAGGGAAGCAACTGAAGCCTTGGGTTTTTTGTTGTTGTTTTTTTGGGTTTTGGGGTTTTTTTGGAGGTTTTTTTTTTTTGTTGTTTGGTTTTGGTTTTTTTTTTCCTTTTTTCTTTCTCTTTCTAAAAAAAAACAAAAAACAAAAAAAAAAACCAAACAAACAAAAAAAAAACAAACAAAAACCAAAGCACGTAATTGAAAAAGTAATTGAAGTTCAAAGCCCAAGTAAACTAAGCAGCCCGAAAAAACACTAGATTAAGTATACAAATTTCTATTTTATCCATCATCCTGAAAATTGTAAGCTCAAGGCATTTAATTCAACTTTCATTTATTTCTCATGTAATGTCTCAAGATTTCTAAGAATTACAAATAATAACCAGGCTTCTCAACAAATGTACACCCAGACTTCTTCATGAGTGCATTGTATAACATAATTCCAGATTGCTTATGTACAAAAGAGAGATAAAAACAGAGCCATGGCCGCTTATTAGAAAACCAGATGAATAAATTCTTCTGTAAACCAAGTGTTTGGTTTTTATTTAATGACCTCAGGCAAGGGCATAAGTGTCCTAACTGAACAGTTAATAATGGGGGGTGGGGGGGGAGGCGGAAGTTTAAATCCAGAAGAGGCTTCTACTATACAAGGGCATAACTTCCAAATTAAGATATTTGAGATGTACATGGAAACCCAAAGAGCATTTTTCAGTATGATTCTAATGCTAATCAACTGTATGGTATGAAAGTGATCTGAAAGAACGATACCAGTAACTGTAAAAAAAGGCTTACAAAAATGATGAATCTTTAAAAGCTTTATATGAAATTAAATTCTATTATTTACACACAAATTATGACTCACACAATCACAACCATTTCATTAATTAAATTAATGCTCATATTTTTCCATATTTCTAAAGAAAATCAATTTGATAAGTTGCACTGTTTCTTTCCCCTCTCTGGCCATATAGGGGAAAAGAACTTAGCAAGAAGGCTGCCTGTGCTTAACTTTAAGAGGTTGCAGCATGAGAAGGGTGTATCCCACTAAAGCAAGAAGGAAGCAAGGACAACAGTGTATTGAACTCTGGGAAGCAACTTTATTTTTATGTAATTTGCATGCCTGTTCAAACAAAGGAGGAGAAAGAGCCTGCCAAGATTTCAGCCTGTCTTACAGGTAAGGTGATCACCCTACAAATAAGAAAAAGGAAAAACTAACCCAAATAGAAACAACATTTTCTTTTGGTTAGCTCCTTTTAACAGTACAAGTAATCCTATACAAATGATACTTCTAAAAAGACAATTTCCTTTACTTACTATTGAATTTGTAGCTCTCAGGCTTTCACAGCCACATACGACAATACTAAGGCAACATGGTTTTCCTCTTGATTACCTGCATCCATTACTATGGACAAACTAAATGTATTATTTTAAAGTCATTCTAAACCTGCGTTCAGATGAAAGCCCACAAAGTAATTCTGGCTAAGAATAAACTTCTGAAATTGTGGTTCAAGAAGGTAAAAATACAGCAGGTGCAACATCGTAACAGCTCCTCTGAATTCTATGGAAACTGTTTCCTTGCCTAACCTGAGAGCAATCCAGATAAACAGAACCAGAGAAAAGCATGGTAAATGCCTTGAAGCTGCACAGTTTCAAGACAGCCTGCAGTATCTTAAGCCCAGACACTTCAAGTAAATTACTCTTTGGTTTCCAAACACCTAAAGATAGTGTTTTAAAACTATACTAGCATCTTGTCAGCATTTTATAACATTCTTGAGCCCAACATGGCTGATGAAAATCTTTCTAAACGGTCTCTTAGTCTTCTTGCACAGCCACCCAATTAAGACTAGCCTAATCATTGCAAGTTTCCACTTGAATTCACAGCCTTATTTATAGAACCACCAATAATTGGATGCTTATTGAACAAGTATTGTTTTCTCATTTCTACATTTGGTTGTTCAGGTGTTTGGGTATTTTTAAATATGTAAGCTGCATACCCATCATGCATGTGCAAAATGTAACCAACCATGCATACCCACCAGGCTTGGTATCCTTGTAAATCAGACTCTCCAACCCATACAAAGAATCTTGTGAATGAGTGCCTTGGTCCACATGGCAGCAAATAACCAAAAAAAAATGCATTTTGTTTAGAAGCAGGAAATCGGCTCCTGATTTGATGTGATGTTTATAGAACTTATGACACATATTTCCATTACAGTATCTGACAGACAGAGTCACTTCAGAATATCCAGTTTCAAAGATAATCTACACAGGAAAATTACCTAATTTTCATTTTACTTATAACCAGCAAAAGACAACAGCTGCAAGTTTTGGTCTCCATATATGAGTTTTGATACCAACAGATTTTAATAGCTTAGAAAATAATGTTTTGTCAGCTTGTGTTAACAGAGCTTGTTATCACTTTCCCATTACACTACACTAACCACACAGTGACGTGACCATTTTGCTCAATATTTGAATAGCACATCTGAAGAAAATAGCCCCAGGACTGCTTATGCTAAGAGACTCTTAAGTAAATGCAAGTACTGAATCAAGAGTCTAAATGCACTAAAGTCAGTCAAGTACTAATCAGAAAAGCAAATACAGCTGAGAATTCATGGACTCCGATAGCTTTCTAGTCAATATATTTCCTAGATTTTCACCAGCTATTGGGTGCTCTGAAAAGCCTACAGAAAGAGATTAATTTCTTGGAAGTTTACACTGCAGGAGAGCAACTTGGGCCCTACGATCTGTGTATGTGCAAAAGCAAGGGATCTGTTCATGCACAAACTCCACAGGTCCTCCTGAGTACAATATTCTAATACAACACCAGAAACACAGTTACCACTGAGATATAATCATAGAATATCTCTAGTCGGAAAGGACCAATAAGGATCATTCTGCAGTATGACAGAGAATAACTACAGTTTAAAATAACCCAATTTGAATGTTCCTCTAGCTTTTCCTTCACAAGGCCGAAAGTTTAAAATGGTAAAACATGACTAAATCTAATTCTACTTCTTTATATAAAGAGTTGAGCTACCAAGGTATCATTTTTATATAATTTTTTTTTTCCAAAGCCTTACAAATGCTGGATGTAATAAGTTTCACTCAAAAAAAAAAAACCAAAAAAACACCACCAAAAAAAAACCTGACTGTCACAGGTACACAGACTCACCCTTATTTATATGAAGTTCCAGAATTGGAATTCCTCAAGCAGTGCCTGTTAGGTTAAATTCTCCCTGTTATATTATCCCTTCATCCCATTGCTACTGAGGCAAAGACTAATGGCTGAGACTCTGATGTTTTACAGTATCCAAGTCCTACATAACCAAAATTAAATCTCTACAAATGTTCCTTTGACCCAGTATTAATGGCTGAAAAATTCATTCACTGGAGTTGTCTTAGCTCTCATCCAGTTTCTGGCATATTAAGGACAAGAAATAAAGCAAGGCTTCCTTCCTCACTGTAAACAGACTGACAGTGCGCTGTTTGAAGGAAACTGCAAATGTACATCTCAAACTAGCAAAGCAGAAACAACGCAGTAGACAAACCTGTAACTGGAAAAATTAAATAAGCAAAGGTATTACAATCAAACTAACTTTTTCCAAGTGTTCTAAGAACCTTTTCAGTAACTTTTCCAAGGCAAATAAATGACTTGCAGCATTACAGGTATCCTAGAGATGCATTTTAAGAACCATTAGATCACCCAACAAACAGGTCTCACTTCAGACAAAAGCTTCAGTAGTAACTTCTTCCTCTACCATAAATAACCACCTGTCACTGGTTCAAAGATTGGTTTCTGTCCAAACAAGCCTAATGTATACCATAATTTTCTTAAAGATATTTGCCACAACAAAAACAAAGCAAACAAAAAAACCCCACACAAACAAACAAAAAAAACCACACACACAAAAAAAAAAAAAAAAAACAAACCACAAATCAGATTACCTGGACTGAGATGACCAATTATTTTAACCTATAGTTGAAAGTTTAAAATATTTTAGTGACCTAGATCAAAATTTTACTTGAAGTTTCCTATGTTCATGTTCAATTGAATCCAATCCTATCAAAACACAGTACATCATAAAAGGACAGCAGAAACGGAAACAAAAGCATTATTCTTGAAGTACGGTTTTTAAATTTTTACTACTTTAAGTTTCCTTTAAGCAAAGAACCATGTCACACGCACCTCTAAAACACATTATTAAGCATCTATTACTGAAGCTCTAAATCAAGCCAACAACATTAGTCTCATGCAATGCAGTTTCTATCTTTGGTTCAATTCCTCTAGAGCTTTAAGAAAAAAAAAAAAAAAAAAGAAAAAAAAGACATACCAAATTATCAAGTTCCCATTTCCAATGGAAGCTGACTGGCTAAATGAATGGTAAACAAAACAAATAACATTTCTTTCAAACTTTGGAGGAAAAGGCTCTTCAAAGCACTGTAGTAAGTATAGCTAGACACTTGAAAACACAAAATTTATTAAGTCAATCACAAAACAAGACCCTTCTTTCAAATCACAGTCTAAGTCCTCAAATTGCAATGGAGAGTTGTATTATTAAATCATTACCTTTTTCTGCCGCTCTCTGCAAGGCTTCCTCAATTCTTGCCAGTTCCTTTTGTTTATTGTCCTGCAAGTATTTTTCTTCCTTCTCTGCATCATACTTAATGCCTGTAAGCCAAGTTGGGACAGCTTTAATCCTAAACTTCAAGTTATATAAATGCATAATCAAGCAATGCGCACCGTATTCATCATCATGTTGCAAAACACTTGTTTGAGATAAAGGCTGTTCTAGGTTTAACTGCTGAAAGCTGCATCCAGCCTCTGAAACTGTTATCTTTACACAGCAAGACACAGAAGGATCACACAAACATTTAAGCATTACTTCCCAGGAGAATCTTTCTGTGCAAATTCAGATCCCTAAGTGTGATCTGGGCAATATAATGCAGGTTTGTAAGTTCTACTACACATATATTTGATGCTCTAGAAACTTGCAAGTTTTCTTAATATACCAGTGAGTCTGATTTAAGAGTAAACTAATCAAGTTCTCTGATCTTCTTTTCCCTCTCCCTAAAAACTGTTCTAATTGAATTACTACTTTTGATTGCTGTCAGTTAGGAGCAGAACTATATCATGCAACAGCCAAAAGATCTAACCCATGCCAGAAAAGTGGAAACCTGGCTGTTGATTTGAACTTGGAATGGATACAACCAAGGATTTCCATAAAGCAACAGGTGCTGTTTTCTCCCATCCCTCTTGCACTAACTTGCCAGCATTTGCCTAGAAATTTCCCTGAGGAAACAGAGTGTAAAAATGTCAGCTTACTTGAACTACTTGCTATTCTATACTCATTTACATGGTGCCCTTAGATATTATTCTCTACCATTATTTAACTGTGTTGTTAAAGCGTTTACATACTTGCTCCAGGAACTATTAGAAGATACAAGCCTTCTAGAGTTGCAACAACTGCCTCACCATAGAGATTCTTCCAAGGAATCTTCAGAGTAAGTTTATCTAAACAAAGCAGATACAGTTACATCAAAACAAAAATCTACACTGTGCTTAGTCCAAACAACACTTCAGGCATCGAAGAGCATTATCCCTATACCTTGATGTCCTAAACACCTTCAAAGGTAAGGAGAAATCAAGCGGACCTAAACATTTTATAAAGCCCTTGAAGGGATAAAATACATGCAGAGAAAACATAAGCCATAGATTTAAGCAAGAAGATGCAGTTTGAGTCAGAAGACTTTAGATCAAAACCTGAGATCATGACTGGAGTTCAAGTCACTGGAACGAATGCGAGTTTCCCAGGGAAGTAAAAGAAATACAACACATACTCATCTCCAACAAATGTTTCACATGAAAAAGCCATGCTGATGACCAGGGAAAGGAAACTAAAAAAAAAACCCAAAACTTATCTAAGAATTCCTAAACCCTTGGCATGTTTGCCAGTTTCAGGAATCTTACTTCAATTCTTCATATTCCTAATCTGTCCTTTAGAGAGCCTCACATATCCTGCCTATACTAAACAGCTCCCTTGATCACTCATGTATCTGGGAAAAACCTCTCAGACATGTTTTTCATACCAGTCTGTAAAGTTACACAAACAGGGTTTGCCAGATAACATTTTATGACTTATCCAGGGCAGTCACATTAGACTTCTATGCTAGTTTCAACAGCAAGTACAATTAAAGAGATCTTTCAAGAAAGCTTGATAAAAGAAATTCAGAGGCAGAACAGATCTTACGGTCTGTATTAAAATTTCCATTTCAATACTCACATTGAGTAAAATAGAGCTAAGTAAAATGCAGGTAAGAAAACTTACCTATCTGACCAACTTTTATTCTAAAAGGTACATCTAGTTCACTCTGCAAAGAAAATAAAAAATAAAGTACTGAACAGATCCATGTATTTTTAAGATAAGCTGGTTTATACAGCAAAATTATTAACTTCTGCTAAAACTATTTTCCCAGAACTGAATACAGAACAGCAACAATTCTCTGTATTACAGATATTTAATTATTTAGCAATACTCACATGAACTCAGACATCCATAAACAAGGTTAGGCTTGTAGATAGCCTTAAAACAAAGCCTTAAAATTACTTATATTATTATGTAGAAAGCCTTTTACACACTTCTGGCAATTCTCTCCTACAAGTATGATACTGCCTTGCTCCAAAGGTTACTAAAAAGTAAAATTTTATCTATTTACAAGAATTTAATTTTACATTTTTATTAATTTGCCACATAGGTCTTTTCTTTTTGATAGTAGCACTTAGTATTTACAAACATGTAAGAAGTCTCACTAACAATACTGAAGTTCTTTGCAAAATGCCTGCAAAACATCAAGAACAAGATGGGTTCATAAAGATGAGGAACATATGACAAGTGAACAACTATAACCATCAATTAAAACCTCATTAAGTATCTCTCTTACATAGTGTACAGCAAAAACAGGAATATAACCACAGGAATATCATAAATGTAAAAAGAGGGACAAAGTAAAGAGGAAGTAGAAGAAACACTAAAAGCAACTTTTTGCTTGTCTCCCTTTTCCTAAGGACTTTCTTTTCTTGCATTCGAAAAAGTACTCTATCTATACACAAGAAATAGAAGCTATTTATTTTCTGGTAGAAAACCTTAAGAGGAAAACAAAACCAACCCAGACAGCAGCAGACAGGCCAACTAGAAAAAGTTGGACCACATCACATGGCTTGAATATCTTCTTTTAGGATACTTCTCTAAAAATGGGGTTACTGACATTCCTTCAATTATTTTTGCATAGAAGTCTAATAAACTGCAAATGTAAAGCATTCAGCAGCATCCCTTGTTTTCAGTTCTTGGGTTTGCCTTAGCTCGCTCTCAGCTCTGGTCAGTCACATACATGACTATGCATTTTTGTAAGTCAGAACTGCTAGAATCTAACAGATAACCATGCTGTTATCATAAGAAGGAAAGATGTGTACGAAGTAGATAACTCTTTCTTCCTTTTTTAACTACCAGATTACAAAGAAATTTGTATCAAGAGCTTTAAAGTACAACAAATTTATCAAGAATGGATGAAACAGGCAGGTAAAACATGAAACTTCATAACAATGAAGAGAAACTGATGAATATGTCATACAAAGATCCAACATGTTTTCAGTTCACAGAAGAGTAACAGTTCTCTTTAGTGAAGTCTGAAGCAGTGAGATTCTCTCAGTATACAGCTGTTAATTAGCTCAATTAAAGAACATAAAAATCAGCCAAGTTTGGGGTTTTTTTCAGACACGAATATGGGTACTTAATGCAATTTATTGCTTGTTTATAAAGGAACAGAATACAGCGTTTGAATAACTGTATTTACTTCAGAGTACACATTGTAATGCATGTCAGTTTTAATAACCACCAAATTACACAGAAAGGCATAAACATAAGCTTCAGTCCCATCAACTGATGTAGAAGGATGAACTTTTTCTCTCTTCATACCTACACCAACAACTGAGAAAGGAACCACTGTCTTTTAGAAGACTTCAACTGATCAATCAATTTGCATATCACATGACTTCAAAATCCATTTATTCAACTAAAGACAAGGTAAAAAAAAAAAAAAAAAAAGGAATACATAGTCCTATGCAAAACCATTAGATCTAGTAAATTGTTTGGAAACGTACAAATATCTACTGCATGGACACACAAGTGAGAAAAAAAACCTATGCCTTAACAGATTTATGGTTGTACAGTAGCAGTCACTGCAGAAATTAAATCCTTTAAGTTGTATTAGATTACCAAAATGGTAATAGAAACACACCAATATCTTATTTAAAGTTTTATCATTTCAAGCCTCAAATACTAGAACAGGCTGTATATGCATGTACGCATAAAATATGGAGAAGCTTACTTCTAAAATGCTACTGCTAACTTCTCAAAAGTTATTTTTGTCTTCTAAAGGAAACAAACTTAGCTTTTCAACCACAGTTTCATTTCTTTCTCTGTTCCAGTAACATGAGAAAAATTAGAAGCAGGTATCCAAGGACTTGCTCCCAATAACCAGTAAGGAAGGCATACGGTGTAATGTGAGACTCAGTAATATTTTATTCTATGACCTAGTCTTTAGATCCATAAAAACTATTTTTAAATTATTAGAATACTTACTAATGCATTCTCCTTTATCTGTAAATTGTCAAGTGCCACATTACCTATTTAAAAGAAAAAGAAAAGTACAGAACAAGTGACTTCAACTATTATGCAATTTGGAACAAGGAACACAACTACAACACTCCCAAGTACACCTGCACAAAATCTTAAAACATTACTCCAGTGAAAGAATAGCACAATAAATGTCTAACCTGCAAGAGTCATTAAACACTGATTATTTGGACAAAATTCCATGGTGGAAGAGATTACAGAAATAGCACCAATTTAGATGTCTGCGTGTTTCTACTCTATTAAATACACCTATGACAACAGTAAATCTTTCATATTATTCACTTTTTTTGTGAATGATAATTACAGTTCTATCAAGGTAGGGTAGACTAGAAAAATTCTATCTTGTTTTTGATGATTTTACAAAACAGAAAAATCATGGCTCGTACAGCCACAAAAAGGCATGGCTATCTTCACAGACACATTCATTTTTTCTGATGTAGCCAACATATTAGGATTTCCGAAGGGAACACTGGCACACGGAATTATACCTGAGGAAAGCACATATAATGTACCTCTTAGTGCTTTAATGCCAAACTCCCCAGAGCTATATTCCGCTTTTATTGTAAATATTAATAATTTGTAATTGTTAAGATACTTACTACCACAGCAAGAGCAAAAATAAGATGACAAGAAAAGTCTCGTCTCTTATTCATGGAAGGCATCTAAGATAGCCAGCCTCCTCTAGACAGTATTTCAGCTGGATTTTTGCATGCCTACAGGGTAGCAAACTGAACTGTTCGATAGATTCACTGAGAATAACTGGCCCAGGTTATTGCACTATCACGCCTGTTTAATATGCATTATTTACAGCAGCCAGGCGGCAGGTATAAGACACAGCCCCCCCCGAGCACCCCTTCAGCAGCACCACAACCAAGGCCTCCTCCCCCCCGGGGCCACCATGCATGAGCTGCCCCACACTCCACCGGCAGCACACTCGGGCTTCCACTTTACGCACCCCCAAGAAAGAGAACAAATTTGGGGGTGGCTTGGTTGTTTTTTTTTTTCTCTCTCGCCGACGGTTTCCTGCCCCAGCGCACTCCGAGGGCAGCGCCGTGCCCCCACGCTTCGCCACAGCCGGGAGGCTCCTCAGGGATCCACGCCAAGGCCCTCGTCTCGTGCGGGGGAGACCCTAACTTAGCTCCTTCGCGCCCCACAACCCGGTGCCCCAGAACTGCGCGGGGGTCTCGCCTCAGCCCCCCTCCGACGCAGACCCCCCCCCTCACGGAGGCGCGGAGCCCGCCGCCACGGGCCGGGGGCTCGACTGACGGCCCCTCACTGAGGGAGGGAGAGGGGCCAGAGGCCAAGGAACGACGGACGGTCCCTCACGGAGGCGGGAACAAGGGGCGGGTCCGCGGCCACAGGCTGCCCGGCTGCCCCTCGCGGGGGGAAAGGGGAGGGGGATAAGTGCGCGGCCACAAACAGACCGGGCCGCGGCTCCGCAGCCCGCCCTCTCCTCAGAGGGGGCCGCGAGCGCCCGTCAGAGGGGAGAGCGACCCCACAGCGGGACCGCAGACAACGAGACCCGCTCCCCGCCGCGGCGCGGGGAAACGCCCGGTGACAGCGGCGGCCCCGCAGCGGCGCGGCAACAGGGCCGGGAGGGAGGGAGGCGGCTCCTTACCCCCCCATATGCCCAGCTTGAGCTGAGACTTGTTCAGGTTCTCCACATAGTCGCCCAGGAAGCGGTTCAGCAGATCCGCCACCACCGACTCCAGCACCATGGCGGAGGCGGCCCCCGGCAGCGCAGGGCAGGGCAGGGGAGCGGCGGAGACGAGCGGCGGGCGCGGCCCCGCAGTCAGGTGATGGGGGAGGCGGGGCGCGGCCCAGCGCCTGACGGGCTGGCGGGGCGGCGCCGGGCCGGGTGGGCGCGGACCGCGGGTACCGGTGGGCCCGCGGGCGCCTTCCCGAGGCCAGGAGTCCGTGGCGCCTCCTGAGCCGCGGTGGCGAAGGAGGGGAGGGGCCGGCGCTTGGCCGGGCGAGGCCTCCGCCGGAGCGCGGCCGCAGACGGGGCTCCCCCGGATTTTCGGGAGGCGGAGCGACTACCGAGACCTTCGCGAGTTTTACCGGCACCTCCCCGCGCCTCCTCGCCAGCCGCGGGAAAGGCCTGCGGGGCGAGGGGGGCGCCCGGCCTCGTTCCCCTCAGGCGATTCCCGCCAAAGCCGTGTTTACACCTGAGGTACGGCCTAATGACTTGCATATGCAACCGCTGGGCTTCCAGGCGATCGTGCCATCTGCCTTACGCCGCTCTTCATTTAGGAGATCCGCGGAACGTGGCATCCAGGGTGGGTACCTGGTTGCGTCGGTTCCGCTGGGATTAGGCACAACCTGCTTTGGGGTTATGGTTCAGAAGGAAACTGTTATTTCTGTTAGTCTAGCCGTTCAAGGGACATGCAAATGCACAGACAAAAGGAACACATGAATATCGATCGTAAACCCCTGATTCTTCAGAGTTAATAGCTGCAGAGGAAGTAGATAAGAGCATGCTATTCTATGTGGTGAACCTGCTGGTAGCCATGTTAACACTGGAAAGAGTTTTTAAATCTCAGGGGGACTCATCTCAAACCGGTTATGTAAGGTCATTCTGAACTCAAAGGAACTCCATTATTCATGGAAGAACAGCAATTTGAAGCTCAAAATGACACATTCAGTCTAAAAATGTGTGCCAGATAAAGGAAATTAATAGTAGTGGTAGGATTCAACCTGAAAAATACATGAAAATACATCAAGACTACATGATAAGACTGTCAACAGGGTGAGACAAATACAACTTTAAACAGCTTACAGATATATTGTGGAGTTTAATGCAAAAAGATGTCACAAAACCACAAATAGTTTAAGGAAAATATTTAAGTAAACTGATAAAGGAAACCTCCATCAGTGACTGTTAACCCTCTGGTTCTGTTACAGCTGTGTTTCAGGCTTGCAAAAGCTCCCTCTTGCTGTAGTTGAGATAAATCCAATGAGCTCTGCTAGGATCTCTTCAGTTGAATAGCGGACACATACATGAGATCACCCTCATCCAAATAATGATGTCAAACGCATTTTCTGTTTGTTAAATAGGTGATAAACCATAGAGTCCATTCCCAAGCGTACAAGCAGCACAAAAAAATTTACTATTTATGCCACACCCGTACCCCATTGCTATACATACACCGTTCCTGCAAGCATTTTTGACATCAAAGATCTAATGGATAAGTCAGACCCTTATATCATAAAGACAGACCTACAGTGGTCCAGACGCAGGTTTGACTGGGGAAATCATGTTACTGAAAGCTGGAGAAGCATGGAAATGCTAGGGAAGTTTAGCAGCGGGAAGTCTCTCCTGAGGGTCTTCCATGAGCAGCCGCTTGTATGGGCCACGCTGTGTCAGTGCACACCAGGAGCCTCTTCCCTCCCACCTGCTGCCGCTGTTCTTGCACAAGCACTGTCAGATGCTTTATTAGTCGTCAGAGTGTTGCTCAAAATCACCTGAGCACAGTGCTTTCTAGCCCTTTTGCAAAACTGGTCTGTGCCTGAGTATGGATAAATTGGTTTTATGTTGACAGTGCCATTTTTGTTCTTTATGAGAATTGTAACTGTGGCAACCCAGAAGTGACTTAAGGGACTCTAAGTCGGTCTCTGTACCTTCAAATTAAACACACTGGGACATGATCACTGTAACAGATGAGATTACACTACTGGGTTTGGGGTTTTATTTTTATTCGTGGATAGCATTAAAAGAACCTAATACATGCTTTAAATGATTTTAAATAAAGCTATATAAAAACCCAACATTGACTAGAGCCTCTCTAATAAATCATTAAGAAAGGGAGGGAAGGGGTAGAAGGGAATTGTGAATGCCAGGTACCAACCCATACAACTTCTGTGTGACTGCTAAGTTCAGCACACCAGGGAGTAATGCCAGATTGTTTACTAGAAGTCATGAGTTGTTTATTGCCAATTGAGCACGGTTTTGCTTCAGTAAATGGGAGTAATGTAATAAGAAGAAGCCAGCTATTATGAAAAGTTTTTACAGTTTTAAGTCGGAGCTGAAAACCAAAAACTCTGCATTTTTCACCTTGTGACAAGGACCATCAGCCCCGAAAGACCACTACAATTACAGGTATCTCCATAGCTAAGGTCTCTACCTATCTAACTGTATCCTATGTATATTCTAGCTACTGATTTAGCAGTAATGTTTGTCACAGATAAAACATTACTTTGGAAAGTTTGTTTCTTTCCATTGTAAGATGTGCTTGCACTGACTCCTAGAATAAAGCAACTCTTACAGAAGTGCTTCCTGCAATACCTAGAGCAACGTAGCATTCATTTTACTGAACAAGTGCTTTCACCCCATTTTTTCTTGTTTTCTAAAGTCAAATTCATTCCTGACAATTTTTGTTATTGTTAATCTTAAGTAACATGTTAATACAACTTATCTTCCATAATGCCTTAAAAGTTCTTCACCACATAATTGATTTCTGCATATCCTAGCGTTTGAAGTAGAGGACAGAGATATAGTCAAAAATTACTGAATTCTCATTTTATGGTCTATTTACCTTCAGATAGGAAGAAAAATTGCTGATTAGGAAGAAAAATTACTAATTGGATAAGCTATATAAACTACAGAAAATGGCAATTTATATTTTATTTATTTGTATTTTTCTTTTGTGCAGTGTTAGCTGTGCAAAACCATTCCTATCACAGGGAAGTGGCAATGCAAGAAAACATGACAGGAAATTGTGAATTGAACTCCTGCTGCTATTCTGTTGGGTAAGAAACTTTCATTTGTGATATTTTTTAATGACATTTTGAAAGACCGTAGCTTATTATGCTTTTGTATATACAAACCACAGCTGAGTAACTAAGGTTTGAACAAAGTACTGGCTCATCAGTGGCAGCTCATGTTCGTAGTGTATGTAAATATAAGAACAATCGTGCAAATCATTGGTATTAAATGTTCTCTATAATATACAGTACAGCCAAGATGATATACCATTTTTCTACTTTGCTTTTCATAACTGTCATAATTTCTGCACAGAAAAAAAAAAATTAATCACAACTATAAAGGGTGTTGAAAAACATAAGAAAATACCTTGTATACGGTTAAATAATTTCCTGACTGAAGTGTTTACCTAAAGATCTTAAAGAACTCCATTAATTTTTAAAATCATCTTGTTATAACATATATTTGAGTAAATGAGATTTCTACTGTTCTTTCCAAACATGCTTTCCTAACAAACATAAATATATGACCTAGTGGATCAAAAAATTGGTCCTGAAGTAATGTGATTTCACCTGGAAAAGAACTCCATCAAACCACATCAGTGTCCTATATCCTGTTTCAGTAAGACCTAGATACATATTAAAAAATAAAAGGAAAGTGGAGTGGAGTTAAGAATGGAAAAAACGTGAAGGCAGCAATTTTAATATATATTTTATCAGCCCTATATATGGTTACTTTAAGTACTGAGATATTACTGGAAAATAAAGATACATATTTTTGCACCTCTATTGCCAAACAATCCATTGTTAGTCTTCCTGAGCCTCCCTTGCAGAAAAGATGCCTCTTGAAAATGACATTAACGCAGCTCTGTCTGTTGGTAGGTACCATTCATTGTGTGTTCTCAGTGAAAAAGGTAAACAGTATAAAATGAGGGGGGAAAAAAAAAAACACACAAAAACCACCCCAACCTCATACATGGATACATGACGTACAAGTTCTGTATCTAGAAGAAGAGATACAGGACAAACAGAAATTTTGGTATTTGCTTACCATTCATTGAATACACAGATAATATTCATTCGCCTCAGGGAAAAACCCATGCATTCGGCCCATTTTTTCTAAATATCAACATTGAATAGACATGACTGGTTTGATAAACATGAAAGGAATCAGTACTTTCACTCAGCTGAAAGTTGTCAAAAACAACATGTTCTGGTTGATATATAGAGGCTCCTTGTGTATTATTGTACCACTTCATTAAATAAGAGAGGATTTGATGATTCTATCACTGCATAATAATTTACTAAAAAGAAAACAAATACACCATTAACACTTAACTCTGGTTTTGCAATTTTTGTGGCAAGATTTGCTCAAATCTCTTAGGGAAGCCTTTACAAAAAATGAAGCCAAAAGAACCAGGAAATCTGCATTGAAAGTATCACAGTTAAAGCTTCAATTTTATGAACAGAAATACACACTGAAACAACAAATACTTGTTTAGTGTTGCCTGTTACACAATCTTGCATGCATAAATAAATAATAGTTACAGCAATTCTAATGCTAATCTGAGGTGGGTACATGGATTGATAGCTCAATAACTGAGCTTTCTTCTCCCATTTTGCTGCATTAATATTACAAAATCTCCAGCTCCTACCATCTGACTGTTGCCAAGTGAACAGATGGCAAATTTTATCCACTGTACCTTACTAAACAGAGTGTATGCCAGTTAGCAGTTGGGAAATCAGCCAGACAATGTGGCATCAACTCTCATCACAAAACCTACAGAGATGAGAACTTTGCGATCAGTTAGATCAGGTTGCCAAGAGCTGTGTTTGGAGAAGTTTTGAACATCTCCAAAACTGGTAATGCCACAGCCTCTCTGAGCAACCTGTTCCTTAGCCAATCTGATTATGAGGGGTGTTTTGTGCCTTTTAGCTTTTGAGAATTTCCCTTGCTGCAATTTTTGCTCGTTACTGACTCAGAAGTAACTATACATTTAAGGCACATATTTTTGGACTTAACAGACGGAAGAGCTCAGTATTGATAATTTTGCCATATTGCCTTTTCTAAAGAAAAGTTCAGTTTTCTGTGGAAATAATAGTATTTTATATTTTTTTTATTTAAAAATTTATAACAACTTCATTTTTCACTGTTTTTAAGCTTGTTTTCTAAGTAGTGCACAGGAGATTTCACTAATGCTAAATGCATTGACAGAAAGTAAGGGAAAACAATCGGTGTCTCAACAATTATATCAAATACTAAACCACCCAAATTACATTAGAAGAACTAGAATGACAGAATAGTTAGAATAGCTGCTATTACTTAGCAGTTAGGAAACTGCTAAGTAATAATTATTAAGATCACGCTCAGAAACGATTGCAACACGTATCTCAATTGTATTAGTAAGTAAAGCCAATAGATTAAGATATATTAGGATGTCTGAAGCACTGAGAAGATGCCAACACATAAAAATCTGCTTTCCCTTTCCCCCTCTGACAGCTGGAGACTCTCAGTTCTCAGTGGAGAGCCTTGAAGAACTCACATTTGCAAAAAGCTGTGATACTGTTTCAGTGTGTGTTCTCTATCTGTGTAGTAAAGACTTGCCAGGCACAAATATGTAAGAACTAAGTGATACACAAATGGAGGTGTGTCAGTATATGAAGCCAGTGCTAACTTCAGCTACTAACACCAAGGCACAGCCATTTTACAAAGGGACAAAGTTGATTTTTATTTGTAAAAATAACTTCAGTCATCTGGAGAAACCCCAGTGTTGTTTCTCAGGATAATTTTAAGCCAGATATGTTGTCTGAATTCTAACACAATTATATTTTTCCCCATAAAAAAAATGCCACATCTCTTTTTAAATAAATAAATGTGCACCCTTTCCCATTATTCTCCAAGACAAACCTTGCATAAAATTTTCCTCATTGGCTACTGTGAACAACTTTTCAGAGAAATCTAGATAAAAAATGGTTTTCCTACTGCTGGTTCTGTGTTAAAAACCCAGACCCAAAGCTTTCCATAGCTTTCATGTCATTACAATAAACAAGTACAGCATAGTGCAGATACCACATGGTAAGAAATAAAGCTGTATCCACAAATGAGAATAGCCCCATAGACAATCTGACTATGACAGGTGGTTTTCAAGGGGGTTTGAAGAATCATTTCCTTTAGGTACTGTACCTTACCTTATCTGCATCTAGGAGATTTATTAATTAGAATCTGCATTTCTGCATGAAATTTCTAATCCAAGAGGTTCAGTCTATCTGATCAGTACTGATCACATGCATCTCATACCAAATGAGATTTGAAATATAAATTACATTGCTATCTTTTATCCTGAGCCAAGGAATCTTCAAAAAGCAACTAAGTTCTAGGATAAGAAGAACCTAACTTAATTTTTCATGAGGGCTTTTTTTGATGGTATTTCTGAGAATCATATCACATCACTTCAGTGATGTGTTGTGAAGATGAAAAAGCCACTAGCTATGTAAGAAAATTGGTTGAAATAAAAATGCACTTGTTTTTATTAATATGTTGCCTTTGAGTGGGCAAGGAAGCAATAGTCTAGTCTGGAAGAAACACATTTGCTTCTAACTTTTATGTGTAAGTATTGAAGTTGTTCATTTGTCAAAGCACATGTAAAGATCTATTAATCAAAAGCCAAGCCATTTCACTCGCTAAAAATTTCAGTCATTTGCATATTCACTTGGAGATTGGAACAGTCCTCCAGCAAAACCCACTAAGTCATAAATAATACAATTGTTCAAGATAAATTTTCTGAGTGGCTTTTCTGAAAAAATACTGACTGATATTGAAGAAATGGGATGCTGAAACGTAGCATGATCACTTATTTATTATCAGCCAAAGCTTGATTTTGAAATAGTTAAGAACAGTAGGATGTTCCACAGTTACTGTTTACTAACAGAGTTAGTGAACTCCCAGATGTAGAGGTCAGTCTTTAATACAGTAAAGAAAAATTCCAAATGTCCAACTTACTATGAACTCAAAAAAAAATCAAAAGAGCTTTTTTCTTCTCACAGAAGTCACCCGTACTCCAGAGACTGCTGAATTGTAGAGTCTTAATTTTAGTTAAAAAATCTAAGGAATGGGAAATACAAAATGCTTACTGTCACCTCCTTCTTACAGTATCTATTTATAAGATGCCCCACAACTTTAAAAATCTTAATGGAGGCTGAAAACATTAATATAGGTTACCTTATTTGCTAATGCATTACAACTGCCCAGTCAGCCAGGAGGTCAACTAGCAGATTCACCTCCTCACAGGAAAAACTCTGGAAAAAAAAATAATTCTCTGAATAAAGACATGTTAACTGCTTCCAAAATAAATTTTAAACAGCAGGTATTATTCCAAAGAGCTATTGTCTTCAGATATTTATTCTTGGCAATATTTTTCTCTCATGGCAATGCATGTATATTACATAACAAAACAAACACCATGTGTGATTCTTTTGTCTCTTCTGTAAGTTTAAAATCGTATTAACTCTGTTAGAATCAATATAGGTACCATATACAAAGTCAACATGTGTTAAGAATTATTCCCTGCATTTCGCTTGTCACAGTATTCTTCTCAGCAATTTGTGGCTCAGACCTCTCGATGTTTACCAAAAAGTGTAAGACATCGATGAGTCAGGAAAAAACAAATGCAGTGCGTAACTATTATTAATTTCACATTATCCAAAAAAAACAAACAAAGCAAAACAAAAGCCTTTCTTGTATGTTGCTGAATTGTCAGTGGCACCTGAGCTCTGCAGCATTTGCAAGACTTCAGAAAAGGCTTTCAGGATACATAAAAGTGTCTATAATACAATGTCTGAAGAGCTAATGAGAAATACCTTTTGTATAAAGTAGAGATTCCTCCTATCCAGATGGCATGTACTCAATAGCTGTAGTAGCAATATTATCAGAGGTAGCACAAGTACACTTGGGAAATACCTAAAAAAACAGTTCAAGGGATCTCAATTTTTCATACACTTTATGACAGTCTGAAATGATTGTCTTGTAGGGTTCTGTTCCTTCCACTGAAAACCCCACATTCATTTTCTAACATTTACTTTCTGTGCATATTTCATCAACTGTAATGTATGAAAATGTCAAATTTTGGAAATTCTGACTTTTTCATACTTTATTGCACAGTATGAATTACATCTGTCACAAAAAAAAAAAATCTATATGCAGTATACAGTTAATATGAGTAACAGGCATCTAGGTCAAAGCACTTGCTATCAACCTAAAAATGAGTTGTCCCACCACAAGGTTCTAATTGTTTCACTCTGACCGTTTGCATAGATATACCAGTACTGTTGCATAAAATCCAAGGAAAAAAACCTAAACCCCAGCCTTTAATAAAACCCACGGCAAGTGGTGGCACCTGGCTTAGGACTGCCAGGCATGATGAATTATTGGAAACAAGGCTAAGGTGGGACTTGCAGCATGTTCCTGTGGCAGGCAATGCATTCTGCAGAGAAGGAACTGCGGTTGTGCACTATCGGGAAAATATGTTCTTACCTTCTTATTTTCTGAAGATCCACAGCAGACGTTGAGAATTGTCCACCACTGCAACATAAAATGAGACTGTCATAGTAAGACTACCTGGATGCTTACCTCTGTGTTCCTTCCAAATTATATAAATTAGAGAAGGTTCTCCTTCCAGAAGCAGACTCCAAAAGAATGGGAATTAGGCACTATCTAAAAAAAAAAAAAAAAAAGAAAAATTGCTAATTGGCAACAGTAATTAATTGAATTTTTTGTAATTTTTTTTTCATTCTAGAAGGCATTTTTAAAAATCAGCACGGCAATCAACAGAAATTAAATTGTTGTTACAATTCTTTGATAGCGGCAATCAGTGTCACAAGAAAAACTTACAAATGTTCCCCTACATTCCAAAAGAAACCTGTCAAGTGCCCTTCACCATTTCAGTTTACCTATTCAAAGGAAACTTAGAACCTCAGGATGATTATAGGTTGTGGAGGATCTCTGGAATCATCTAGTCATACTTTCTGCTCAGTGCAGGACTAACTTCAAAGTGAAATAAGTTTTCTTCAGTCCTTGTTGAGTTCAGTTTCAAAAATCTCCGAGATCAGAGATTGCACAGTGCCTCTGGGCTACCTGTTCCAGTGCTTGACCACTCTCACTGTGGAAGTTCTTCTTATACTCACTTGAAACTTAATTTCATTCCATCCATAATTAATTTCACTAGTTAGATATTATTTAGGTTTAGATATTATTTACTTACTATCTTGTTCAGACTCACCAACTCTAAAAATCAGATGTGGAGATGTGTCTTATTTATGCAATGCTGAACTTCACGTCTTTCCGCACCACTAGTCACCACTCAGAATTGGGTAGGGTGACAGATAATTTCCCTCTGTCCCAGGTGGCAAGGACCCCCCTTTCCCTGATGAGAGCTTTCTCCCTGCACCATAGCAGCGTGCTGGCATGATGCCTGTACAGTCTTAGCAAGGTGTCAGGTCTGGTGAATTTGCTCAAGGAAGGTTTTTCCTGCAGGAATAGAGCTGGAAAAGAGTAATGATATATACAGGAAAGAATGGGTATTAAGTGTTTGGAGCAATAGCAAAAAGTCAGATGTGATAATACTGGATGACAGTCATACTGCTAGATTGTTAAATTAAAGAGATTACTGGAGGATTTTGCTTCTTCCATAGTTTATATCAGCAAAGCTATTTTTAACACAATACATTAATTGTATCCATACTTATACAAATGCAAGTAACTTCTTTAATCCTACTACTTTATTATGTTAACTAATCTAGTAGAGATTGGGGCTCAGATACCCGTTTGTTGGAAGTTCCCCAAAACTTTTGAAAACATAATCCATGATGACTTCTTGATGAAAATATGCTAAACCTAGGCATTATAAGGAACTGTTTACTGGAAAGCTTGTCTGCTCTTGGAGACAGAAGGGATTTATAGGCATATCAGGAAGATTCTGCATTTGATATTTCTCATTGTATAATAATGAAGTTGACCCAGGGTTCCTCTTGCACACAGGCTGTGTGCTTCAAGGGATGCAAAATCCATTATCCAAAGATGAATTTATGCAGACTTCTCCCTAGTGGGTCATGAGTTCTCCAGACCCTATGAGGCATTCATTCACTGTACTGCAAGGGCATACTCATGAGCAGGTAAATTGCTAGTTTTGGAGATACGTCTTTCCACACATCTCAGAAAGACTGCAAAAACAGCCTTGAGGCTACTGTAATCTCTCATTAAAGAAGAACATGGTCTTTATTAATATTTTTACTTCACTGTTGAGACTAACTATTCATATGAAAACAAACCTTTGAGTAGAGTTTTTAAAGCTTATCTAATTTCAGAGTTTATCATATTTAAATTTCCATTGAAGATAAATACACTTACCATTCCAACTTTATCATTTTATATGCAGAATATGGGTGTTCATTATACCAGGATTCTCACATAAGAAGTATGTGTGTACATGAATTTAAGTGGCGAGTTATCAGTTATCTCACAAGTAAGGAACCTGAAGGTTAGGTCTCAACATATAACATATTCAAATACTGTACTTGAACTCAAACATGTAATATCTGCCCTTAAATTCTTTATTTTTAAGTTCTTCTCAACTGATAAGGGCTACTGAGCAGCTCAAGCCTGATTTTAAGAGCAAAAGTTTGCCTCAAATATCACTATTATATTTGGGCTTCACCTCTTCTCTACAACTTGGTATTCTTCAGCTTCTTCCAACATTCTGACACTTACAAGTTGTAGCCAAGAATTGCAACTTTTTTCCTCACAGGCAACACCACAGTCCTGCAATGCCACCACCCAAATAGGAGATCCATAGAGATACTGATACTGTTTTAGTGAAATCTAGGCTTCATTTCCATCGGAAACTCTTCAGAAAGTACTGAGCTCACCTGATGAAACTCTTGCCTCTTTTTGACATCTAAGAACATGCAACTAAAACCAAATAAAGCTAGAATCACTAATTTTTTTCTGACTGCTAAGGCCATAAAGTTGGCAGATTTGTAGGTGTAAAGACAGATTATTAAAATTGTAACAACTCCAAGAATTTGAAGACAGACACAATTCCACTACCCTTTGTAAGATAGTTCTACTGTAAAAGTCAGGAATGGTCAAGAAGAGATAAAAAAAAAAAAAAAAAAATTTGCAGGTCACGGAGTTGGCATGTGCCAGATAAACAAGTTTTGCTTTGTCTTTTGCTCTCCAAAAGCTTGTGGAGTTTCTTATATTGCTGCACATGTTGTTAAGACTGCCCTTACCTCTCATGAGACTGATAACCACACCCAGGGATCTGTAGCTGCAGGGTGACCAAGCCCTGGGCCAGCACAACCTGACTGAATCAGGAACACTGTTTCCTTGCCCTGTGGTCAAGAAGGGAAATGTTTCACTGTATAAGAACCATCAGACATTATAAACTGAACTACAGTAGCTAAATCCTCTGATAGCTGACATAATTTTAAAAGAGGACATGGACTGGAAAAGTGGGCTACCAGATATGGAAGAGACTGTGGGTAATTTAAATACAGGCTAAGCTCTAAAGCAAAGCTTCAGTTCAGTTTTTAGTAAAGATAGGAATGTGCAGGAGAATAGTGTTATGGTACATAGGGCATTAAGTAAAGAGAAGTAGAAATCACAGCTTTTCAGAAGGAGTCCAGACATGAGCTGTTCTTGGTGATCTTCATGACAGAATATTGAAAGAGCCAAAACAATACCAAAAAAAAAAAAAAAGTCCTGTAGCAATGATTTTTATTTATGCTGTCAGTTCAAATGTGAATCTCAGAACTAGTACCAAAATGCCAGGGTGTGATGTAAGTAGATATAACACCTGTAGAATTGACAACAGCTCTAAGGAATATCCCACACAGATTATGTCAAATTATACTCTGTGGTGCCCAGATTATGTGGGTGTCAAATTCAAGCAGAAGGAGTAGCACCTGCTCTTACCTCTGTCAGGGGAGGTGGTACCCTGCCACAGACTGGTGCCTGGCTGGCTGAGCACCTCTGTCTCTGGTTTAGCTCCAAATTGCTCATCCTGTTTAACACATCTGTTTGGTTTAGTCAGTAATAAAGTTGAGGAGGAGCCCCCAAACATTACTTAACAGCACTGCCTCTCATAACCTCTCCACATCAAATTAATATCCAAACTGGGTCCTACTTACGTGTGTTGTTGTCCCCCAGCACTACAAGCCAGGCAGGCCCATGGCTAGAACATAGCCCTGGTTTAGGATATGAGTGGATGGGAGCCAGGGAGAAAACTTTAGGCTGAGGATGCCGTATAGCTATCAAAGAAATTAAGCCTGTGTCCCCAGAATGGAATGATTTGCAACATAGATTTATCAAAAGTAGATCATGTCATATCAGTTGCTATCTTGCTTTCACTGGATAATTAGCTCCGCAGACCAGAAGAATTTAGTAGGCCTAATCTAGGTAAATATAAGCAATACATTTGATACAGTGCCCACTGGCAAATCACTATTTTTGAAATATTATTTAAAGTTCAATTATACTTTCAAAATATTTAAATTTTTAAAATATTTTAAATATTTAAATTATTTTTAAATCATTTCATGAAAATAGAGAGAACAAGAATACATATGAGTGGATAAAGGGGAGATTTTAACACATTGTGTTCAGAGAGAAATTGTGAAGATGGGAAAGAATCCCTCACATAAGTGATAGTTTTTCATAAAAACAGCGTTCCTCATGGATTGCTATTGATGTCCACTATGCTTGATATTTAATAGTAAGGAGAGCTGAAGTTCCAGGACAACCTGGGTACTTAAGAAATTTGCAGATAAGCCAAAGCTGGATGGTATGACCAATACTGGTAATGGGTACTTTATCATTCAGGAAGGATTAAATGACAACACAGTCTAGGCAGATTCATGTCCTATCTGTACAGAATCTATTAAATACACTACTGCTAATCTGGGTGCTCATCCCTGATCCCAGTGGTTGTTATGAGAAAGGAGAGCGTGGCAGATGACAGCACCTCCCTGAGCTCTGCCTCAGTGGTCCCAAAAAGACCATGCAGCAGCAGCCTCCCCTCCATTAACTGCTGCAGTCAGTTCCTTGGGGTGGGGCAAAGCCAGCTCTCATGTTCCCTCTTAATTATGTTCCTTCAACATCAGACTGCATCACCCTGGCCAAAGAAAAGCCAGGGAAACCATTTCTATTGCTCCCTTCCCTACCTGTGTCCTTCTCAGAAGAGGGGCTACTTATTTGTTACAGCTCTCCTACAAATGAGTGCTACTTCCTTTTCTTTGTCCTTCATTACCACATGAATAAAAAACTTTCCATAAAAAGAGAGAGAAAAAAACGCCAAAGAATCAAGTTCTTTGGCAACATCCACTTCAAGTTGATTTTTTGACAGTTCTAGCTGTATGCTAGTCTTCCTGACCTCTTAGGTAAAAAGGGAATTTCCCCCACAGCCTCAAGCATCCTGCTTAGGAAGCAGTAACGGCAACCTGGCCTAGACTACATGATTTGTTAACTATTTGTAGAAAATATTGGGAAACACAAACACTTCGTTTTCAACATATTCCACAACCCTAAACACCAACATTCTATAATAAAACTATTTATAGATTTAGCCTTATTTCATAAGCTTGCCTTTCTCATGAAACATTAACCCTCTGAACAGTCAGCATACGTGACGTGGGAAGGCTGAAGCTTATGGATACAGATTGTATTTTAGGTTGTATGTATTGTAAGCTGTCCCTTATCAGAAGGAAGTAAAAGCTATTTAATAATATGTAATAAAAATAATACATAGCAACTACCTTTTACAGGTGATTGTTTTTTTAGGTGAAAGGTTGTACTTGGCAGATGAGAAAGAAATTAAGAGCCTCTTACCATGCTTCTACATCCTTATTTTTGACAGCAGCAAACTATATGTACTTTTTTCCTGTTGTTACTATAACAAAGAAGCAGTCTGTTAAATATTAAACACATACATGAATTAAGCACTCACATGCTGTGCTGCAGCAGTCTGTGCGAATCAGACTATTTGAACAATGAATCTTTTGTTTTATGCACTTTAAGAATTCAAAGTAGCAATCTTGAACTACAGACACATATCAAGAGCCCTGTTACCTTACACATTATGCCAAATCCTAGTCACATAAATGGGTTTGCTGCATGGGCACATGCATGAATTCTACTGCTAGATCGAAAACCTCTCATGTTCAAATATTTCTTTATTTTGATCTCAGTTTAAAAATCATTTAAAATACCAAACTAAATGTTTTTGTTCTAGCTGAAACCTCTAAATGGTAATCTCCAGCACATCTCGTAACCTGCCTGCCCATGCTGCCCTGATTCAACTCATTCACCTTTATAGGCTGTGGGGCCTGTGAAACTGATAGTTGCTATCGTAAAATTCCCAGGAGTAAAATTGGGAGCTTGAGATTTTTATGTACAAAGTACAGAGCCAGTGAGTATACGTAGCTTTGATGAGCTGAATTTTGCTAGCATCCTGCTTCTGAAACTTGTCACCAGAATGAAAGGGACCCACCTCCAGTCTCTAACAGAATTTAGAAAGATTTTTCCACTATCCTAAACTTTATACGAACACTCTATATATACCTCTGCCATTGAAATGATCAAATCTGAAAATGACACTACTTCTCTTGAGAACAAGAAAAAAATCTGAAATCAGTGGAGTCATAACAATTTCCATGACACAACAATTTCGCCCATAACTACATGAAATTTTATCTACTTTGAGAAGATGCAATTCTGAGAAAAGCCATTTTGAACTGAAACACTCTCCAAGGTAGAGCTATCCAGAAGTAAACAAAAATGTTCCTTGGCACTTAGGTACTTAGGGTAGTAGGCGCTGAAGCTTCCTGTCAGCCAAATCCTTGAACTCTAGCTGGCATTTGTCAACATAGGTATCATCTGAATAAAACTAACATCACCTGATTTCTGATTTCATTATAACAAGACAATCTGTAGAAACGGATGTATTTCTTGCCTAATGCCCTCAGTCAGCTGCTTTTACCACTGAGGTAAAAGTTATACACAAAGGAAAACACTGAGCAGATGGGTATGTTTACTAGGGAGTTAAACTGTGTACAGAAGCACCACTTACAATATTTCTGGGAATTGGTGTAGTCGGGAAAGGATAAAATCATATTATAATTAATAATGGCATCTGTCAGCTCAATCATAAATGAGTTTTTCAGGCTGTAATTGGAAAAATAAAATTTTCCCAATTTTTATCTTTCATAGATAATGCTATTGAGCTGTATAAAAATACATTTTTTCACTTAGAAAATATTTTGAAAACCACTTATTATTACTGCATATTTAAGAACCACTAAGAATATACAACCATACTATGTTAGACTTGGATCTCAAGTAGGTCAAACTCTAAAATACAACCCATTTACGTACAGTAAAGACAAGAGATGGTGACTTAGAAAGGTACACGTCCAACATTTTATATATTTTTTTTAAGAAAATAAATGAGTGTTCAGATTACCTAGAAATTGGAAAACTTCAGTGGATGTAGAATTATCTTGAAAAATACATTTTGCACACAAGTTATTGTATGTTCTCAGATAAAATTTAAAAAAAAAAAAAGTTTCCAGTTGTATGATTCTCAGTACCCAACCTAGAAAAAGTTAGATGGATCCTTTCTGGGATTTTCTTCTTTAGCATGAAGCGATGAACAGGACTTAAGTTTAAAGATTTCCCACTTGAAGCAGACTGGGTCCTGCAGATTGTGTCCAAAGTGCACAGCTAACTTGACTGTCAGCCAGTGCAGAAGATCAGACAGTACCAGTTTATAGAGAAATTTCTTAATTAGCTGAAAAGCAAACCCTAGCTCATAATCCTGTTGTTTAAATTAAGATCAAAAAAGAGCCATCTGAAAGTAGGCCATATTGACCTACTTTTATCCAGAAATAAACCTCGTTGCAAAACCCTTGGCAAGCTTTGTGCTTATATGGGTAAAGGCAAGTAATAACTTAGGAGGGTAAACAATAGCTCTGCCACTGCAATGAGATTTTCAGGAGAAAGTGCTGAAGCAGAAGACTGCAAAGGGCCATCTTAGATCTCTGTAGTTCCTTAAGACTGGCTAAACAGGCTTTATCCTCTCTTCCAGACAATGTCCTTTGTTCACTGAACCCTGGCACTGGCGATCCCCTGGTTGCTGAAGCCCTCTATTACAGATAGGCCTTTACCAAAAGGAAACGACTCCTCTTTCAAACACCTGATGCAAAATTAACAAATAACAATTCTTCTCTTTGTTGGGCACACACTTTGATTACACACCATACTAACTTTATGACTTCATAAACTGGTGAACTAAGGCAAGATAATTGGCAACACATGATCTAATCTCAACTGTCATTTCGGTTTGATTATAAAATTGTTGATTTTAAGTTTACAGTAGTTGAGCCTGTGATGTGCTTCTGTGGTGTTAATATTTACCTTTCTCATTTAAAGTAATCAAATAAGAAAAAGAACACAGAACTAGATAATGCCTTCATAATGCCTTGCAGGTCTCTCATGTAACGCAAGTTAGGATTTTTAAGAACAAAGGCCTTCACTAGAATAGGTCACCCCTTGGCAAGAAAGATGAATTAAAACGTATCTAGTAGCATGATCAGAGAACAGGTGAGCATATTGTACAGGAGAGGAATAGAAGAGCTTGTCTTGATTCGCCCAGAAAACGGAAGCATGATAGGGTTATAGCTTTTCTTCATAACTGTCACAAATACTGTAGAGGGTGAAGAGCTAGTGAGGCCAATGCTGGCAGAGAGTGACCCTAGTTGAAGATGAGGGGCATGCTCATCCAGAGGGTAAGGCTCTGCACAAGCTTTCTAATAAGACAAGACCTAGAAACCTGCAAAAATAGGAGTGCTCGACAACCCAGTTCCAAATTTTTGTTTCTGAAGAACAGTTCCTCTTTAGCAGTGTATTTTTCCTGTATTGACTGTGTCTGTGGTGTGCACCTGGTAATCTGATTTGCAATTTCTACAACCATAAATTTCCCTGGAAATAGCAGATAAATTGGCATACTTTTTTAATTAACTTGAATTTAAAAAGTTTTGCTCTACAACCAAGAAAAAATAAAAACTGTTTCTTTTCCAGGAAACAGATCAAAGACTTTTATGAAAGAAAGGGAATATTTCCTGAATGGTTCAAGTGCATAGCAACATGATGTAATTCATAACGTAAGTGCAATTTATGAAAGTTTCTCTTATCCTGAAGCTTGGCAGGAAGTGTACTTCACTGGCAATTGGTAAGAGATGTGCAACTACTATGAATGGAACACATTCCTTTAAAAAGTAGCACTGTTTAGACTAATCAGTGAGTAAGATTTTTAAGTGGCATGACTGATGTGAAAAGTCTTAGAAGTAACATATTTTTTACATGTTTTCAATATAGAAGGATGACCACAAGTTCCAGAGGTACTGTCCAATTGTTTTTGGCCAAAGAGCATAGGCACAGAACAGCCATGAGACATGACAGAAAATAGAACATGGTAATTCCAAGCAATCTGCTGTCCAGTCTTCCAGTCATCAGCTGAGCACTGAAAACTGTGTGACCCTGACAATCTCATATAGTTCTGTTTATAGATACATTTCAAAAGTTAGTGCCTCTGACCAAGTCCCTATAAAGACAGACCCTCATGTAGGACTCTCCTTGACCTCCTCCTCCACTATACAGCCTGATCCATTTGCAACACGTTTTGGTATAACTTTTTATTTCATGAGCTGTCTTGTATTTTTTGCTGTGGGTCTCTGACTGCCTGAAGAATGAAGCAGCTCCTCTGTCCTGTGTCCCACCATGGCGTTTACTCAGTACGTCCGGGTACCTTGAGTTTCTCAGTCTTACATCTGCTATCATTTCACTGTCACCCTTCAGATTTTACAACAGATGATATTACCTCAACTCCCCTCACTTTAAGCACAGCATTTCAGTTTATAGGATTTCAGTGCTGACATACTTAGCATTAAAAAACAAAACACATCACAAAGGAAAAAAAGCCAACCCCCCCAAGACTTAATCAGTTTTCATAACATAAAACTAGAGTTTGAAATATTTGGCATAGACTCTTCTTACATACTCATCAATACCCAGCAGGTTTGTAACATCCTCTGATTGCCTTTCCTTCACTATGAGCTTAGGTTTGTCCCTAAATTTCAGTGCTTAGCTAGGAGAACAACCTGTTCTCTGCTCCATCAGAAATGCTGGATGTGCACTTTCCTGGAAGATACTTATCAATAACTCTTTTGCTAATGCAAGCAGAAACTGTCCAGTACCAGGGGCTTTTTTAGACCCTGATAAATAGTGTTGTCTTAATATTAGACAATGAGGAGAATTAATTTTGGCCTTCCCTAATGATGTTCCAAAATGGTTTCTGTGCAGTCATACCTAATCCAAGCTACGGGCTCTTAGCCCTGTGCCAGCACAAGAGTGGGAGTGTGTGCCATGTTCCCCAGACCAACCTGCTCAGGACGTAACCACAGAAATGCAGACTTCACGGCAGCACCTCCACTGTTACCCTCCTCCTTTTGGAGCTCTCCATAATCACAGGCTCTGTTCTGCACAGCACAGCAGCATAATCCTCACTCAGGCTTCTGAGAAAACTGCTAAATTGTGAGAAAGAGCTGCGAGACAGTATGTCAGCTAGATCCAAACAGAGAAAAATAAAAGTCACAGGCAGAGGCAAGATTGTTGAGATGGGGAAGGTCACTTCCTGGAAAAGCACAAAGCCCTGTGGAAAAAACAGGGAATCAATGATGGCAACTCAGCAACTCTGAGGGTGAGCCTGTCCCAGGGAACACGGGAGGCCCACGGTCATCCCCCCCTCGCTGCCAGGTCCCTGCCAGGTCTCCTTGGCCTGGGAACTTCTTAGTCCCACCTATCAACTGTGTGCATAAGGCAACAAATAATTGCTTTGTACTTGAAGGTGTGTACATCCTGCTTGCAGAGTCTTTGTATGCGCTCAAAGTTGCCAAAGCCAACTGAAATAGAGAAGAAAGAGGGCATCTCCAGTACGCCAAAAACACCTGCATGGAGAGGCTGCCTGACGAGATGTCTTCCTCTGAATGACGGTTCATACTCTGCATACAAGCAAGGAAAAAAACTGTTGGTGATTTGTTACATGCAGACAGACTGCTGCTTGATGGAAAAAGCAAAATCTTTTCTCTTGTAGAGAATGTTGAGGGGAAAAAACAGAAACCACAAAACACCTAAACATCTGATCACCACTCACATCTATTTCTATCTGAGCATCAGGCTTTATGGCCGGTACTTTACTAGGGCCACTGCCAGGAAGACACCCCATCCTCATACCCTGCAGCACAGGACATGAAAGCACAGACAGGAATCCTACCAATGTTCTGCAGTCACAAGGTTAGACTGATAGTTGTTGTTTTGAACCATGATACAACTTTTTAAAGAGTAGCACTCTTATTTGCTTCCTTTATCTGTAAGGCTCCTTAATCTACCTGTATGGCTGTGGAAAGTTTGTCACATTTATCCACAAGTCAAGAGGAAATAGAGATTGGTTTTTACTATCAGACAGACTCTGAATCACTGCGTAAATCAACATAAATTAACTACTCTATAATCTCTCACTAAATTAGTTTTACCTTTTCATGGCATGAAGAAATGTCAATAAGCTTAGAAACAGGAAGCTGAAAATAAGGCATCAGCAAAATTACATCATTTGTTTAACATAGTAGGGGGTAAAACTCAAAAAATTCTGACAGCCATAATGTAATATTTTTACCTTCACTTTCTTCCATAATTTGGATTTAAGAAGTTCTTAAATGGAGGCATGTTAACACAGTTAACAAGCAGTGTTCATCAGATTATCTCTGACTCTAAGTGACTTTTATCCAGGCTGCCTTACCTGACCCACCCCCAGCACTCTGACCAACCATTTCCCTCTCCAGTAGCCTTCAGAAATAACTTGGGAAACTTATGCTTCAAAAGAGATCTGGATGCTTCTGGATATAGTAGCAATTGTGCTATGGTTAATATTATTCCTTTGAGACAGTTTGGTTTAGAACTTAACTTTCAGAAAACACACATTAAAAAAATAACTAACTTCCTCAAAACCAATAAACTGGCTTTGCTGCTTGAGAAACTACTGCTATTGTTAGTTTCCTTACCTTGACCAGTGCAGCTACGGTCCAGCCCAAATCTCCACTGCATTGTTTCTTCCCTGCTCCTCTTCTCTTTTTTTGTCTTCTCAGACTCCCAGTTCTTTGAGCTATTTTCCTGCTGACTCCTTGGCCAGCTGGGCTGGTCCCACCCCAGCCACCACCATCTTACCAGTGTCATTACCTACTGCTGCAGGGGGCTGCCATGTCCTGCCAGCTCCCCGAGATGACCCGACCCTTCCCTTGGCCTTCACTCTTCCTCCTCACACATCCTTTAAATTCTAGCAGGAGGATCAATGTAAGAGTTACAAAGACAAGCTCTGTGCTGCGGCCAGAACAGGTTTGATAGGGAAAGCCTGACTCTACTTGCATGCATGGGCTGAATCAGGCTTAATTACTCACTAGAGTTCATGCACACACAGCTTGACCAGAAATGAGAAAAATTAGTTTTATCAAGCATGCACAAAACAGGTAAGACGTACTGAGATTTTAGCAACTAAGATCTAAGTCTGCATAGAGCATATGCAAATTGCAATTTATCAAACCTTTCTATCTTGCATGAGAAGATCAAGAGGCCTATCCCTGCTGCAAGAACCATGACAATACTGTATTTGAACAATTTTTCCAAGCCTGTGGAAACAAGAATTAAAAACCAAGATCTCATTCTTAAACTCAACCCTTAGAGAATGCTGTGCCTTTTGATCAATATTTCTCAATAAAATGCAGCTGGAGGTTAACATTCAGGCTAGAAAACATGAGACCAAACACTTATAATTTGACAGTTACAAATGACTGAAATCTAGACCCGATGACAAGAAGTGTCAAGAAACGGGAATAACCATCATCCTGAGCTACAATTGTAGCTTCCTAATGTTTCTGGTACCTGTGCATTACCTGTACTGCTCTGGAGCCATTTTTCAAAAAAGTGTTAAAACAAGAATCTGGTTTTGTAGGTTATTTTTACACAGCTGTTTAGAGCATTATACGTTCACTTGGTGAACGGATGTTAAATCAGCTTCACAAATATTTAATCAAGCTGTAGCACAACTTAACTTTAAGTCTCTCTTTATGTAGAGAGCTAATAGCTGTGCCTGGTGGTTGCTGTAGTTACTCCTTACTGAAAAAGTGTCCAGGCTGTTTGTCCCTTTGGGTCTAAGACTTCCTTCCTCGAGTTCCATGTCAACTAAAATGCTAACTATAGCTTTTTAGAGAGTAAATCTGCTATAGCCAGGCTATTTCACCGGCTTTCTGAAAGGGTGGGTTTGGTTTTTGGTCGGTTTGAGGTGAGGTGAGGTGTTGTGTTTGGGTTAGGGTTTAGGATTTTTTTGGTTGTTTTTTTTTGTTGTGGGTTTCTTGGTTGGTTGGTTGTTTTTTTTACAGAATACTATTCTGGAGCGCTGGAATAATAACTTTGTAAAGTTCATATTTATTACAGTATATTCACTGAAATTAAAGCTCACAGAATTTATGTAATGGGACATAGAGTTATCCCTTATATTCTTGTTGTGTAAATTCTGTTAAAGCTAGTTAAAAGCAAGTCGGAAGAAATTTAAGCACTGCATGTTGTTCCTGAAAGAGCTTTCCTAAGGCTTTCCCAGAAATGCTGTGGGGTTTTTTAATTCCAGCAATGACCACTCAAAGAGGGATAATTAGTTGTTTTCCAGGTTGTAGGTATCAAGTTTCTCCTCTTGTTCAGGCTTAATTAGACTGTTGAATATGGCTGTCTGGGTATTGCATTAGTGTGACTGAAAATGAGCTCTCTTTTCCAGCTGACTGTGGTATTTCAGCATGGAGGCAGTGTTTCACTGCCATGCAGTGCCAGCCCTGTAACGCTGAAGATGTGCCAGACTTGGAAACAAAAGGGACCTTGTTCTGCTTCAACCTCAGCCTTGTCCAGCATCGTGCACTGACATTTGGAGGTCTTTCAAGAATGTGTGTCACAGGCCCTGCTAGAGCAGATACCAAAATAGCGTAATTACTACACAGCATGTTTAGAAAGTTACTACTGAATAATGAAAGGACATCTGAAGACATCTCTATCCAAAGACATATGTGAAATGCATATTCTGGTGGGTTTCTCCACTACTAAATTTATCTGAAGAATATAATAGAAGAAGTAGCAGAAGATTAAATTTGCTTTAGGGGGAGTACCAAAGAAGGAGAAAAAGTTAAGCAGTATCTAGTAGACAAGACATGCTTGTTACGCTGTTTTAAACAGCTCCTCTGCTACACTAAGACTGACCATACCTCCTCTTCTATGTCACTCCAGAAGCTACAATCAGCATCTCTTAAGTGGGTCACAGGGGGCTGGAGACTCTCTTTGCTGAACTGCAGCCGTGGGACTCCAGCTCCAGGGCCAACATGTTACCTGCTGCAGAAGTTTATCCAGAAATGGCTAAGATAGGTAAGTAAAACACTGTTGAGGTGATAGAGGAAAAAGTGATAAAAATAGGTACAAAAACTCCTTCCATCAGAAATAGCATAGAACTCCTCAGGCTGAAAGACACATCGGATGATAGAATAGACTTACAAAATCATGGGTGATGTAAAAACAGCGAATAGGGAATAATTGTTCAGTGTTTCTTCCTGTGTAAGACCTGCAGATGATCAAATGAAGCTAGTAGCAAGTTCAAAAGAAGGGGGAGACACTTTATCATGTAACATACAGCCAAGGCATGAAACACTTTGATTCAGGAATGAATGTTTACATCAATTCCAAAAGCTCTGCAACAAATTCTTAGAGGAGAAACCTGTCAGGCACTATTAGACACAACGAAATGGGCTGTAGGTCAGCAAGCCCCAAAGCAGCCTCAGCTCTGTAGTCTGGGCTGTGTCACCTGTGCAGCTCTCACACTCCTCCTCTGCCAGTCACTACTGCAATATCCTGCATCCACACGACCCTGCACAAGAGGAGCTTTGGGTTTCACTACAGGTATGGCCATTCCTATTTTCTGGCACAGCTGCCTTGCCTGCCGGACCATAAGCTGACAGCAGCATTTGTGGGCCACGCAGCTGCTTCAGTGGGCAGTATGGTGAGCAGAGCACAGCACCACCACACGTTTGGGTTCCCTGTAGGGTGGAAGTTAGCTTGCCTGTGCTGTAAGCCCACCACATCTATAGAGACAGAGAGCCAAGTTTCACCCTACTTCTATGTTTATTTACAGTGATTTGCTTTAACATGGTCTTTCACTTCTGAAACATAGCAACATGAATATGCAAGTAGTAAATCCCAGTCAAAAAGTAAATTAACAAGATGCCAGGTACCTTATCTCCCCTCTTCAGTTACATCATGACTTATCACAGTTGACATTTCAGTAAGGCTGTAGTAGCAGATCTGAATTTGAACATTCATAAGGAGAAGATGCAATACACCAGTTCTGATGTCAATAGAATGTCAGTCTCCATCTACTTCATTCAGACTGAGTTTAACCGCAGGAACTGCATTAATAGTCAATATAAGCCATCTGTTTAAACATGTGTGTTTTAAAAAGAACTGCCATGTACAATAAACATACTCAACTGTAACAACTCACATATCTGTTTATGTGAAATGAGTATTTGGCAATTTCCCCCAGAAAAACATTAAATTACAGGTTAAAAGCAGTTTTGTATCAAGTTAATTTGTTTACGTGGCAGGTCCAATGGTCTGACAGTTTTGCTGCAGTCTGGGAAGTATGTTAACGGCAGAGCTGCTGAACCAAACTGTTTTGCCAACCTTCCCTCAAGAACCTGTTTGGTAAGTCAAAGCTGCACCAAGAAATAGCAGCAGCTCATGGAATTAAGTGTCTGACAGGCACATAGTTACAGTTGCAAAGTGTTCTTCAATACATTTGCCCAGGGTACACACAGAGGCAGGATACTGCATCCCAGATGTGATGCAATGGTTAATTCCAAAACATCTCAAGTAATCCTGGTGGTGCTGGCAGTGTGGCTAGGTGATGTCTGTAACCATGAATGAATGAGATAAGCATTCATCCTGATTATACATCATACTGATCTTCAATCCCTGATCTTGCACAGGGGGAAGCTGTTACCCTCTCCTTTGCCCTTTGCAGGCCAAAGCTGCTTCAAGCAGCTGACACAACACCTGAGCAATTATGTACCAATGTGGGAAAATTCAGAAATATGCAACCTCCTTTTTTAGCTGCCAGACTGACTTAGAAAAACAAGCTTTCATTCTTTTGCTCTTCCTTAAAAGTAACATCCAATACACACTTACAAGAGTGAAGCAACATGACATTAGCTATCATTTGGGGCGTCATTTCTAAGTTTTGTTAAATTAATAGTGACAATGCACTGGTGCCTGGACTTACTCAGCGACAGCATAAATTAGAATCTGCCTCCATGTGCACTGAGCAGGAATGCAGAACTTGGCTGCGTGCTTCCCACTTACATGTACAGAACAGAATTCTATTACATTTATCAGCCATTAATATGAAAAACATTTATGAATGCCAGTATAGAGAGCTTCAGAAACTGGGGGGGAAGAAGAGAAAAAGAACATATGGTAAAGGTGCATCATGAACCAGCAACTCCACCACCTTTTTTCACCCGGTAAATTAGTTTGACACCAGTATGGCATTGCCTTTTTTATTTTATTTTTTTCTTTCTTTCTCCTAGAGCCATTTTAAATTCATGGGAGATATAAGGAGGCCTCATTTTATTTCCTAAGGTTTTCTATTGCAATGCTCCATTAAAGTAGGAGGTCAATAATAGCATTTTAAGATGTACTTTAATATCACCAGTTTCCTTATTAAATGATTTCTGCTTCATATACCTGAGCAAGTCCTACTCAGTCAGTGGATTCTGTTAATGTTTGTATTTCTGTGACTTTGAAGTAGACATGGCATAGAAGAAACCTACAGGACTAGAGTTTTGCGTGATGTGCTGAATTTCTCTCCTTTCCATTTACATCTTTATCTCTCCTTCTTTTGTAGTTTACAGAAATTCTGGTAGCACACACCTCTGTTAGTTTAACCACATTTATGTAGCTAACAAGTACTCAGTGTATAAGAGCACCACTAACAAGGCAAGCTGCAGCACGCTGCCAGCTGTTTCCAAAGCAGACAATTGTTACCCACGTTTTCAGAATCGTCACCAGGGCAATGTGAGACACTTATGTGACAATTCAGTAGCTTTCCAGAGCCCAAAATGCTTATGTCATTAAATGTGAATTAAACTGGGGTTGTTCCACAGCTTTCTTCATGATGTATTCACTAGAAAACAATCTTTTTCTCATTAGCTGTTTCATAAAATTGTTTCTAAGTCCTTTACTTAGAGATATTTCATGTTTTGTTTCAAGGCCCAAGCCTCCCTTTAATAGACCCAGATTTCTGTTGTTGCTTCATTATACCTACATTTTCTTGAGGGACGTATGGCACATACACACTACTTCTCCTTTTTCTTTTATCTCATAATCTGTACAACGTGATAGACGAAAATAACACAATTTTCCATTTACTCAGCTGGATCTATCCACTTAAGTCTACATACACAGATGTCAACTTCAGATTACTCTGTTTTTCTGCATGTAGCCCACATCTGAAGCGTCCAGCCCTTCAAATAACCCTAACGTAACGACATGGGGATGAAGAGGAGGGCACACTGAGGCACATGGAGAAGGCTGTACAGTATCAGAGGAAGACAGACTGATGGAAAGCACAGAAGGAGGTAAACTTCCTCTCCCATCACACATAGGAATATAGTTCTTACTGCCACTACCACTAACTCAGATCTACCTTTTTATAATAATGAAAAAAAGATACTTACGTGGTAGCTATAAGCCCGATATATTTGAGAGCAGGGCAAAAAGAATTTTCTCTTCTGATGTATCCCAGGCAAAAGCTTCTCCTCAGACTTAGCTGTATTACATGTACAAGATAATAATGTATGTTTATCTAGTAAATTGCTTTGCAATGAGGGTTCAGAGTCACGCTTCAGAAAAACATTAAACAACTCCTGTCTTCACTTTTAAATTGCTGTCACTCTGGGTCATGCAATTAGAATTACCTTGAAGAAAGAAACTGAATTTAGGAAAGTGCTGAAGAAAATTAACCAAAAAGCCAAAAAACAGCAAAGACTTCTCTGTTCTTGCATCTGACAGACAAGGACCTAATTACAGAACCCTCAAATAAAACACAAAAATACTGACCTATTTAACAGGTTCTAGCATCAGAAGAGCTCAAAATTAAGAAAAGACTTTTTTAAAGTTGCTTCTCAAGACCTTATTGCAAATTAAATTCAATAACCAGGATCATAAACAGCACCATGATTACAAGGAAAACTGTTTCTTCTCTGCTATAATAGAATAAAGAAAATAAGGAAGAGAGATTTTTAAAATGGGGTTTATCTCCCTTGATCTTTCAAATGACAGTCAGTTTTCATCACTCTCTATAAAAAAACAAATCCAACTTCTCATTCCATTTTTTATAAATATCAGCGTTTTGATATCCTTTCTTGCTTTGAAACTGATTATATCCTATTTAGACAGCAGTGGTTTCTAAGTGCAGATAAGATGTGGGTTAATTTTTTTATACATCCCACTTTAACTGAGGTATGTTTTTATCACATACTGAAAGTCTTTTCATCCTTTGAGCCCTTACTCCTGCAGCCTATGCAGTCAAAAATCTTGTTAACTTAAGTGTAATGTGCAGAGAAATGGACCGTGGCTGAATCTCATGCTGTGCACTAGTCATTTATCAGAGGCAAGCCTTCAGCCTTGCCAAATTATTTTCATTGATACACTTTAAGCAGGGGAGATACCAGACTTGGAGATGCTGGAGGTCAAAGGGTCCATCAGAAAAGAGTCCATCTTTTATCTTCAGAACTAAAACACAAAATAAGCTGTAACATCAAAGATTAATGCTCAGGTACGGTATCTGAAAATAGCTGATAGAGTCAAAGCTAGCTGAAGGCACTGGCCAAGTAGACCTGTGCCTACAACAGTATCAGGCTGCCTGCCCTGGCAGCAAATGGCTCAGGAGGGGAAAAAATAAACAGCCACTGTGTGCTGTAGCCTTCCCAGAGAGGGCTGGAGAGCACAGGGCAGGTAACACCAGCACTGAAGGCAGTCATCTCTTCGACATCAGCCAGCCCTGTTATTTTATTCAGGGTCTGTGTGTAACAACTTACACGTCCAGAGATATCATGTAAAATAATAGCGAGAAGCATTCTGCATTATGAAGTGTTACTTTTTCAGTTTGTGTGCACATCAGTCCAACCATTAGTAAAGGGAATACTGTTTTGACTTTTGAGGCTATCTCCAATGTAAAAAGGATAACGTTTCCAATAAAAGAGCTATAGGAACTGGGCTATATTACTATGTACCAATATTGCCCTTGTCCTGGAGCTTTAGATTTAAATAAAGCAACAACAATCTGCATTGAAGCTCACACTTTCAGTTTCACTCCAGGTGCTCAGATATTACCAGTCCATTCTTTGGATGGAATTGCCTGCTGGAAACAGGAGATATGTGAAGCCATACCACTTACAAGGCATGACATCTGTTTCATATCACAATTAGAAATGCCCCAGTTTTATTAGTCCAAGTGGAAAAATATGTTATCTAGAGCTCGGTAATTCTGGAGCAAAGACAACATTGCCAAAGGTAAACAAAGCCCTTGCTAAGAGGCAGAAAACCTTAGGAGAGGGCAGGGAGATGGAGATGTGGAGAAAGGTAGAGGAAAATAGGCAGTCAGCTCTGTCCTTAGCAGAAAAAGATTTTTGACAGAAGACACAGCAGGGAGAAAAGAAGAATTTACTGTATGCAAAGGAGGGAGATGGAAAAAGACAATAATTTCCAGGAAAGAAGAGTCAGAAAACATAGGGAAGTGATGTGCTAGAAGTCTGAGATGAAGATTAGGGGGACTTACCTTTGAAACAGTGAGAGTTGATAAAAGAGCAAGGTATCAGCTAATAATACATTAGGTAAGACTTTGCACTGCAACACAGCTATGTCATTACAGAATTTACCCTTGAAATAACTATCAGTTTGTTGACAGTGTTTTCTGTTTATTATAAATAATTTAATTTAGTAGCCACTGCTTGTATGCCTGCCTGCTAATCCTTCAACAGCAGCTCCCATTACATCCTAAAGGAATGCAACAACCACAATTTGGAGCCTCGGGAGCGCGCTGGGGTGGCCACCCAGAGAGGGCTTCTCCCAGTGTCAGCATGCGCTGCCCCCAGCCCAGCATAGGGGGTGTTTACTGAAAGGGCACTTGCTCCCTAGAACTATCAAATCACAGAACTGATGGAACAAAATGGTATAATTAAACCATAAGCAGGACACACTCTAAAAATGTTGTACTCTGAGGTGTATTTGTTATGTTAGCCAGAATTGTTCTGTCTGTGCCATAATTTATATTTTTAATTTAAGTAAGCTTTTATTGTTTCAGTTCTTCCAGTAGTGAAAAATCAAAAATGCACCAGCAAGCTAGTAGACACTGCAAGGGAAGGGGCAAGTGCCTCTTAACCTCAAAGCATGAGCAGCAAACAGTGAACCATCTCAACAGCTACATGAAATCAGAATACTTTCTCATAAATTAAACCTATGTATAACTCATGCTCGTGATCTCTTCAACACAGCAAATGTACCAGGTAGTACAGGAACCACTTGTGTTGGAACCATGTCCTCAGGCCTAGAACACTGGCTTCAACTTTAGACTGCAAAGATGAAATATTAATACAATCAAGTTGGCCTTAAAAATGTAGATGTTTTAAGCTGTTCAGATAGGTCTTCCAAAAGTAGTAAGTTTCTCTCAATAGCACAACAAGATCAACTGAAGACACAAGGAACAGAGCAGAGCAACTTTCACATATTTTAGTAGCCTGCAGAAGACAGCTCTTCACTCAATAACATCTCCATTAGCAAGACACCATCTGGTTTTAGTACACGGTCAGCTGAAGGAATGTTACCCTCATTTAAAGTTTACTGGGTAATTTCAGAAGGTTAGGGTCACAATTCAGTAGGTTCCACAAAGGCAACATTTTGAGACTTAATTGATTTCCTACTACTTTTTTTTTGCATCAGAGCAGGAGCGTTTGCTAAGCGTTGCCATGCCTTTTGTGCAGTTCCTAGATGGCAGCTCCTCTATCAGCACCCTCAGGTGAAGCTCTCTGCCTTTCTGTAAAGTGGGTGCAAAGAAAAGTTATGTGATTTTAGACTCTCACCTTGAATAAACTTTGCTGTCTAGAGGATGTGTAGACGAGTTTTAAGCAAGGCTTGGGTTTCTTTGATGCACAGATCATCAATTATGATATCTGCAACTGTTTTTCAAGCAGATGATGCAACATAAATCCCCCTGCAGCAATCCCAGTGCAGCTGTACTTCTCAGGAGAATATTCTTATCTTTTGCTAAAAAACAGAATTTTAAAAAGAGGTTCATGGCCAGACTCATAATTCACTGTAGTTGTGTTAAAAATCATTGTGTTTCTCTCTGCAGGATTAGTTGCAGCACAACTTTTATCTCAAGGTATTCTCAAAAGAAACATTTTACCTAGAACACCCAAAGATGACATGAAAGGGACAGGTATGACTGAGCAGGGAGCTGTATCCTCATTCTCAACCTTTCTGCTAGGGCCACCTCCAACACTGATTTAACAACCAGTGACAGCATTTATTCACCTAATGCAAAGGTGCCCTATAACAGATTAGACTTCTTTCTCTCTCTAGGCAGTAATTGAGTGACAGATGTTTGCAGGCTATAGAACCAGAGCCAGAAAAAAACCCACATAAGTGTCTTCGAGAGACACTTTATTCAGTTATAAGCAATACAGATGTTAGTTTCTTGAATGACTCCCTTTAAGTTGCCTGTATTCCAGCCAGACCTCTGGCTTCCTTTCCCCAGCATCAGGGTGAGCTGTTGCTTATAGGTAGCTGTGTGGCTCCTCTGCCATCTACAGAAACACCTCTTTGGAGCCGTTCCCTCCTGAAACTGCAGACAGTTTGGGCTCCCCTAGCCGGGCTCTAAAATTAGACACAGACAGGACAATCCACCTGTGGGAAACCTTACGAATGAGAGCAAAGGGTGGCTTCCTGGACTATTTCTGTTTTTATCTTCCTGCACCATTGCCCCTCTAAGCCTTATTCACAATTCAAGAAGAAGGGAGGCCACAGTTTTATTTGGCAGATCAACCAATGTGTAGGCAAGATTTCCACTAAGCAATGTATCAGTCCATTTATTTTCACTGTTAGGAAAGCTACCAAGTAATTTGACTGTTACAGGTGAGAAATAACAGTCACATAGGAAGCTGGGTTTGTATATCTGTTACCCTAAACTGAATGTTGTTCCTGTGTCTGAAGCAGGGAACATCCCCTCCTACAGCTTGTCAAAAGGGTTATACACCTAATACCAGTGCCGTACCTGAGCCAGTCATGCTGTCTGCCCCAGAAGGGAATACAGCATGCAGTTAAACTGCACAAAGTGATTAAAAAGGCTTGCCAAGAATTTGCACATTTGCTGTGGTGGCATTCTCAGTTAAAGCTGCCCAAAGCTCTCCACATGAGCAGGCTGCTTCTTGGTTACAAGAAAAAAAAGTTATAGAAAGAACTCCCACTGGCCACTGTCAGAAACTACTAGAGTCCAGCACAAATACATTACCCATTCAGCTTTAGCAGTTTGAATAATAAAACTTACTCAAATCAAGTGCCAGATGACTTGCTACTTATCTCTATCAGTTCAGTTTAAGGGGTTGTCAACACTATGCAAATCACCCTGAGAAGGCAACTGCTGACCAGCTGCAGATACTATGCACACCAATTTTACCACTGGTAGTTTTCAGACACTATTTTAAGCTTAGACACAAAAGCCCAAAAAGTTCAAGTCCTTCTAGGCATGTATCTTGATAACCAGGTCCTTAGTTTCCTCAAAGATAACAAAGAGTAATTGAGTACCTAGTAATAAATATACTACACTGCCCATTTTGCAGGGGCAGGGGTGGTGGTGGTACTGGTTTATGACCTTTCTCGTTAAGGTATTCAGTCACTACTGACTGCAAGCAAATTAGTTCCTAACAAAGTTTGGTTCAAATTCTGCATCCCACCCCTATTCTCCAGGCACACAGATCTTTTTCTCCACAGGAAACTGATACCAATTCTTCCAGTGTCTGGCATCACATGCACTAAATATTCACGCCTATCAGAAGTTCAGCTTAGAGCAATTTATATCCCACCCAGCCCCACACTAGCACTACAGATGCACTGAGGCTTGGAGCTTCTCCATGACATTTATTTTTATTAGCCATTTCAGCTAATGACTGGAAACACCTGCCCTCGCAGCTTTGAATACTTTCACTCTCTGCAATTCATAATCCAAATAGCTCAAGATCTTTGCTGACTTATCCATACAGAACGCAAACAAGTATCAGCAATTATTTCTATTAGTGTTTAGTACAACAGCCTGATTCATCTCTCTGTTGTACCCCATTTGTGTCCTTTTTTTCTATGGATTTTCTAGTTCCCCATTGTTGGAAGATGTTGGAAGAAACAAGACCATTGGTTGCCCTGCGCTGCTCTGATGGGCCACGCTTTACTAATTTTGCATTTCAGTTGCAAACATCAAGTTGTGCATTACAGGTGAATAATGGAAGGGGAGGCTTTAATATTGCAGTATTTCTTACAGGTAAGTGTGTAAGGCTTTCAGCTTTTCAGGTTTTAAGTCTCACTTAGTTTTCCAACACCTGCATTTTATACTGATTACATTACATCTTGCATGGGTATTAAAAGCTCTTACCTTGGCACTTATGACATTCTTCTGAGATTCCCTTTGCATGTCATGTAAGCAGGATCAGACCACAGATATTTGTAGTACTTTAAGGAAGCCAAGATGAGCGAGATGTCTTATATGGCATTTCTGGTATTAGCAAAAACATATAAGCAAAACACATCCGGGAAAGTCATCTCCTATATTTGGAAGGTGAAACTGAATAAAAAGAACAAGGGAAGTATGATTTGAGGAAGCAAATAAGATGGAGCCAGACTCTACTCAGCGTTATCAGAATGGACAAGAAGAAAGGGGCACGGTCTGAAAAACAGGAAATTCCATTTGAACATAAGACAATGCAAGAGGAGGAGGAGAAGGAGAAAAATCCCGCAATGTTTTTCACTCTGAGGGTGATCATGCACTAGAACAGGTTGCCCAGAGACGCTGTAGAGTCTCCACCCTTTGGAGATACCTAAAATCCAACTGGACATGGTCCTGAGCAACCTGCTGTAGCTGACCCAGTTTTGAGCAAGGAGTTGGACTACGTGATCTCTGGGTCCCTGACAGCCTCAACTATTCTGTGATTCTGAATTTGACAAGAAGTCATGGGCCAATGCCATAACAAGGACTGGTTTTCTTTAGAAAAAAAAAGAGCTCTTATCAAGGAAAAGTGAACTATGAGTGATACCCAGTCTTCAAATAGTATTTGTTTACAACATAAACACTGACTGGAAATATAAATCAATGGAGCAGATTAGCTCCATACTGCTACTCCTAGTCCTGCATTTTGGTTTTCTACTATATCAGTTTTTCTTCCAGTAACTTCCCTGAGAGTGTGCTGCATTTTGACCTTTAAAAAGGTCCCACAGATTAAATATGCCTTTGTTTCCTTTCATATTCATGCAATTCACAAGTGTTCTGCTCCTGTGGGCCCTTCAACATTAAAGACTCACCTTCTCCTGTGTCCATGTCCAGGGGCAACAAATCATTCCTGCTAGCTGGACATGTCTATCATCCTGTAACTTCCTTCCAGTCCCACCCCTCAGGCAACCTTAACTCATTCACTCCTAGTAAGGTATCTTTAAAGCAGATGGCTAAAGGAAGCCACATGCATTTTTAGAACAATACAGAAATACTCCAGATGCTTCACATACGTTTTCATCTACATTTACTAGATGTACCCATTCCTTTCCAATAGAAATATTTAGGACAAGCCTTAGGAAACTCACTACTGAATTAGATTTGTGCTTAAGTTTTATGCAGACTTGTATCACGTCCAGTGTTCCCAGTTGGTAAGGAACAGCTCTCAGTTTTGCCAACTTTTTCATACTTATGGTTTTGTTTCAGATTCCTCTGGATGAATGTCACATCCCACTCAGACAAAGGAGACAACTGACTTAGATTCGTAAATCCCTGATGGAGTGGACAACAGTGAGACAAGTCTCAAAGTCCATGCACAGACATTTATTTATTGCCCACAATATACTAATTGGATATGCAATAACTGTCTAAGTGTATGATGAATTATGGCAAGCAATACAGTATGACTTGCGTTACTTAATAAGGGAAAAGGTGGTGGTGGGGGAAGATATAGAGAGAATAGAGATTTCCAGTCCAGGTTACTGTGGTGGTCTCACCCGAGTTCATCAGGGATGCATCCATCTTCTTCACATCTTCTTTTTCCTTTCTATCTACATTTCTATATATCAGGGGTGTCAACTTTCATATGCATGTCATGGATAATGAAGCAAAGGTCATTCACTGGACAGATGGCCCTTGAAACTTTACAAGATGCACCAGAGCAGAGCAGTCCTGCCTCCACAGGGCCCCCTTCCCCAGCCACATCCTGTGCCAGCCAGGCAGTCTTATCAGCTTTAACCTCCACATTATCCACCCGTGACTATAGTTTTGTTACTTGTGAGAGCTTGATACATTCCTTGGCTCAGAGGGCCTCTGCTCCCTCCCCATCCCTTATCTCTTTCCCAGGCTGTTTTTCTCAGTCTCTGTTTTGGAGAGTTACAAGTTGTCTCTCACAATGAAGTACCTACTCCAGCAAAGCATCCTGCTCCAAAGGCACCTGGGTTAATCAACAAAGCTGTAGAATAGTTTAGGAACTTTTCTGAACAGAAGTCAGAAGTTTTATCTCAAAAATAAAAACGCAAAATGATTTCTCAGGTGCACTGCATCCTCTGTCAGGGCACAGGGATAAACACCCTGCCTGAGGAGATGTTGCACCTATTTGGATATTTTCCTTTACAGCACCCCACCTGACCATGCCTCTGCTCCCAACCCAGCCCTCCTCTGTCTCTGAAGGAGCACACCGTGGCCAATAAACACCTACCCTCGCAGGTGCCAAGTACTTTGTTGTCTTAGTTGACAAGATTAGCTATTGCTTCACAGCTCTTTCATAGGTAAAAGAAGACTGGTCACCTCTGGGCAAGGGGAAAGGAAAGAGGTGTTTTCCTGGTAATTAGGAAGCACAGTTTAAATTCTGGTGTATATACACCCCTTTCTCAGCAATCCCACTGCAGTTTCTCATCAATTAGTGCCGCTTCCTAACAATGTTTCTAACCTTAGCAAGAGTTTAACCTGTACTGTTACAGAAAATTCATTTCAAAGAGTCAGTTACACAATTCACACTAGCTCAGGACATCGTATCATTTGACAAACAGGACAAACACAGTCACTGGGCAAACTTGCAGCGTATCAGAGCCCTGGAAATGCACCTTGCAGCTAGGTTGTATTTTGCTTTAACCTTGTTTTGAGAACAAGGTTAGTCAGGACTTGTGTTTGGGAAAATTCGGGAAACAAAACTTGCAGGTGGCACATGAGCCCCTCAGAAAGGGACACTCCCTGCTGGAGGTGCCATTGGCTTCACCCAGCCCTTTGCCCTGAGAGCAGACAAGGGGTGCAAGTCCCAGGGGCCACTCACCCGGGGCATCAAACGAGGCAATCTTGCACTGCTGAGCTAATCCTGCAAAAGCAACTCTCCTTACACGCAGCAAGAAGCCAAGAGACCACTTGACACTGACCAAGGATGATCACCACGGACTTGAGGCTACAGCCCGCTGAGGCACACGGTGTATCACCATGCACTGTCGCTGTCTCGTGCTTTCTGCCTGTTCAGATCTCTCCTGCCCCTCTCTCCGCAAAGGATGAACTCAAAACCTGTTTAGCTGTTTCAAGATCTGAGGCAGTGAATATCAAGTACAGAGCTGGGCTAACCAAGCTTAGATCACATCTCTGAAAAGCCTCAGCTATGATTTGAGACAACTTTTCTTAGCCATTAAAAATCATCTGTGAAAGCTTGACTCTCCTCCTTCCCCCACAGACCAACTGATCCAAGACTGCTCAGCTGAATTACCAATCCAAGACAGCAAGCTAATTAGGGGTGTGAAAGTCAGCATTTACCACAGTCACTTTTTCATCACTGGTGACATTGCTTATTCAGCATGAACTATTTGCCTTTAAGAAGCTTTACTGGGTGACCCCTGCCTGCCCCCTCCTACCCCCCACAACTTCAACTCCAGGGTTTAGTCTCAGCACAGCAGTCCCTACAGGCTGGGCAGCAGGTTGTGCTGAGCTTGTCTTTAGCACCAAGCTTTGTCACGCTGTTTAAGTACACACAGGAGCAGTGCTGTGGCCTCCAGCTCCTCTGTAGCTCTGGCATCTGGCACTGCAAAACCCAGCTGTACTAAGTGCCCAGCTCCTTCTGCAAAATTTAATGGTTGGGATCTCAGCAGAAAGCAATTCTGGCAGGTGCAGCTCTGCTATGGGCACTGGGCTGCCAGAAGGGGTCAAGTACCAAATGCTTGAGTATATTCTAGAATCACGATTACATAAATTAAATAATCCAGTGAAATCAGGAAAACCTCAGACAAACTGAAGTTGGCTCTGGCATTTCAAGACAACGTCTGTTATTGCTATTCTATTTACTGATATTGTAAGTTCAGGTTTATTGCTCACTGGAAACAACTAATGGTTAGCACAGGAAGGTTTGACACACAAAAAAAAAAAAAAAAAAAAACCAAAACAAAACAACCAACCAAAAAAAACCCACACCAAAAAACCCCAACAAACGAAACACCAAAACCGGAGCAAAGATTGAAGGATTTAAGTTAAATGGCTTCAGCTTCTGGAACTCTGCACTTTCATAAAGGGATGACAGAATTAATCATGAGAATTCATGCAGTGATATTCTGAGCTACCTCATCTCATCTTTGCCTCTGCACATGAGAAAATGAGCACCTTTAATACAAGCCTCTTACCTGTGTGCTTTTCTCACCTATTATGTCAAGACAGGGAAGAGTTCTTCCTTACAGGCAACTGGGGAACGTGGTGAGACATAGCCACAGGAAATCCACAGCGTGCAGGGATGCAAGCACTGGAAAACTAAACTGGTGTGACTTTCTGTACTTCACAGCAACAGTTTAAACAGACGGGCTGTGACTTGCTTCCCTTACGTGCCTCTTCAACATAGCCATGCAACGAAGACCCAGAACTTCAGCCGACCCTCCCACTAAAAAGAAGGAACTCTAAGGTGTTTCAGCCAGCTTTGTCTCTCACCTTGTGCTCCTTCAAATGCTTCCTGATTTTGCACTGAAGAGGCTGAGAAAAGCAAGTAGAAAAACCTCTGAGATTTAACAGAAAGGAAGCAAGCTGGAAAATCTTGTTCAGTGCTTTCCTGTCTAGTACATGCAATACTTGACAAGGTCAGGTTCTCCCTGTACCACGCAGGATAGCTAATTTTGCAGCATTAGAACATTTATAGCCAGAAATAGAAAAGTAATAGCAGAAGGAATAACAAAAGCAGAAGACAGAGCTGTCTGGTCACCTGTGGTGGTATCTAGGCAAAAGAGGCTGTTAATTCTTTTCACTTCTGTCAGACCCCTTCCTCTCATCTCTGGGACTGTGCTCAATTGCCAAAACCTCACCTCAGTTGCTGTATACCACCAGTAACCTGGGCTGTAGCCATTGCTGTTCCTGACTGGAGCAAAAAACTACTGCAAGTTCTTTTCCTCTCATAAGGATCACCTAAATGCAAAGACCAGCAGCGTAAAACACATGACTTGCATCGTGATCCTGATGGAGGCCCAGTGGGATGGTACGCAAAGAACGTAGCCCCTTTTCCCCACTCTGCAGGCAGCACGATGCTGTGCAGACCAGGCTGAGGTCTGGGTTTGGGCATCTGCAGCTCTGTCCTCTCCTGCCACCCCTGTTCTATTATCAATCACCTTGATGCAGAGCAGGTTAGTTCACCAATGCTCTACAACATTAAACTTCCTTTTACCTCTTCTATGAGGACAGCTTGTTCAGCATAATTTTAGTCTTTTCTTCTAAGACACTATTAATAATGACATTAGAGTCCATTTCAGTGACAGTCATCAGCATTAAGTCTGTATTGAAATGCCATGTCATTTAAATACGCAGATCGATCTTACATGCATGTTTTTATTCAGAGTACAGAGTAATGGAAAACAGATAGCATCTAATTACGCCATTCATTTCGCGAGCATAAGGCTACTGTTTGTTTTAATCAAACATCCTGCTGCAAAAAGCAATCAATAGATGTGACTCATTACCTTTCCTGCCTTGGCCAACAGTTCAGCCACCTATGCAAGCCAGAAGATCTCTACCCTAGATGCAGGACAACTGCCCACCTCTGAAGCGGGCAGCAGTGGCTGGAGAGCATGGGGAGGGCCCAGTGAGCACATGGCCTGTGGCCCCATGCCCTCCCCAGCCACCCTGCAGAGGTCCCTACGCTGAGCACTCTGAATGACACAGATTTCTCCAGGACAACTTCCCCAGCCTGGGGGAAGTAGCTTGGCAGCCCAAAGATAGGCTCTTCACAGATTTATACATTCATCTAGCTGTTCTTTACTGTTCTCTGAGGAAACTGAAAGTTACCCACAGCAATTAATAGACTGAAAACTAGAATTTTTGCCCATTAGGCCCCATCATATGTCTTTCACCACACTCACTATGGCTGACTGAAAACCAAGCTGCAGGAACAAGTACCAGGCTCCTCAAAGAGCCCCCTCAGAGGACGGACCTGGAGGCGGCGTAGGTGCTGGTTTCAGCAGCGCCTCTCCAGAGCCAGTCTGAGAAATGGGAGCAGCTTAGAACAAGTGGTGCAATAAATGGAATTGGATACTGCAAACACTGTGCTGCCTAATCCCCAATCTACACATTTGTCCTGTTAGGCTTTTTAGGTCATAAATATTTGCTTTCCTTTGTATTATTCCTGAACTTTACCTGAAAAACAGAACAGTTATAAGAATTGCATTTTACCCTTACCTTACTTCAGTACGTTGCACCACAAACTGTATTTGAGTATAACGTGTAGATTTCTGGAAAGAAAAGCATAAGCCTTGCTTTACAGTAACATTTGTCCAGAACTGAAGAGGCACGCTTAAAATAACTGGGTTTGAAAAGGCCAGCACCAGTAGTACTTCTAGTGAAACTGTAACAAGTAATATTTGTTTAGCAAAACAAGAGTACAGGATCCTGGCAGAAAGACCTCCTTTTCCTCAAACAATTGTCAGGTGGGTTTTTTTAAATGAAGTTAAGAGGTGATCTTCCAACCAGCGAGCACCACTAAACACAGCTGATCAGACTACCCCAGACCAGGAGTTTTGCTTGAGTCACTTCTGCAACCAAATTGCCATGGTATTTTAGAAGTTCAGGAAACTTCTGAAGAGAGTATTTCCTAACTCTGAGTAGCTGTTTGCTAATGCCTGGCTGGAGGTGGATTTTCTTCTTGCTGTTGACTCTCATATAAGCATTGAGGCATCATGAATTTTTCCAGGCTGAAGTATCCAGTTGCCTTCTTGTTTGCTTATGCAGGTGTTTTACGTAATAGCCCCAATAAGGCTGACGCTTTCGGAAAGCTGCTGCAGCACAGGCAGCATTGTAGGAGCTCATCACTTATAGCTTAGCTGACTTCTAAGAGCACAACAAAACAAGTCCTATGCCCTCTAACACTTGTGTTATGGCTTTGAATTGCTAATAAGAACAACACCCTGATAAGCAACATCCCACAGCTCAAAAAGGATCAAATACCCTAATATGTAAAAAGACAAACTAAAATGGGGGTGGGCACCAAAACTGTTTACTGTTTTCCATCTAGTGTTACAGTCATACTTAGTCCTGAGTCTGACCAAGGTAGCTGAATAGGTACTAAATCCAAAGTTCTTATATTAAAGAAGAAAATTATCAGGAAAACCTGAAGTTAGATTATTTACCAGAGAAACCCAGGCAAAGTCCAGCTGTCCTTCCCAAGCTTAAACACTGCCTTTGAATCAGGTCTGCAAGTCTTAAGTTGCTTTCAGCTGAAGGAGCAAGTCACCCTCTAGCACGCAGGCCTATCGTCAAACTTCTGTAGGAAGGCTTTCTCAGAAATAAGTAACTGTAAACTATTGTAAACAACAAAAAATGAGCCTTAAAACCAGCTCGAGTCTTCTTTCAAGCAACCAAAGATGCAGCCTTCACCTCTAAATACCTGACTAAATGAGCCCAGCTGGAAACTTATCTTCCCGTGACAGGAAGGGATGAATTTCTCAAAGAAGTCCCCCCCTGCCTGATGAAGGATGAGACTATACAAGCACTTCCCTTTCACACTAGTAACTACACTCTGACTGTTATCCTGCAGAAGAGAAGGTGTCATCGATGTGTATGAATATCTGATGGGAGGGAGTGAAGAGGATGGAGCCAGGTTCTTCTCAGGGGTATCCACTGACAGGACAAGCAGCAATGAGCACAGACTGAAATGCGAGAAATTCCACTTATGCTGAAAGAAAAGCTTTTTTACTGTTAGGGTGGTAGAACACTGATTAGGTCTCCCAAGCAGACAGTGGAGTCTCTGTTCTTGGAGACACTCTAAACCCGACCAGACATCGTCTTGGGCAACCTGCTGGAGCTGGCCCTGCTTTCAGCAGGAGTCAAGCGACAGAGTCTCCCGAGGCCCCTTCCCACCTCAACCATTCCGTCATTCCGCGTCCCTGCCGTACGGCAGTGGCACAGTGCATGTCACAGGGCAGATACCCACTGTAGTGTGACTGTACCGGATCCTCTGACACGTGGAACTCTACTCTTCTGTATTATCGCAGCCTCTTTCTCCATGTGGGCTTACCTGCAAAGACACCTTAAGTCCCAAGAACTAAAAATGTGATGGTGGGTGAGTGATGAGCCTGAAGAGGGAGCCTCTGCCTTCCTTGGGGAGGCCGCATTGCAATAACCAATTAAATAGGCTTAACTTTTTGCAGCATTATTGATTCCTCCTTGCAGTCACATTTTTAAACATCACTTCTCCCTACTTCCTTTAGGTTTTCCCTTATAGTCAGTTTGCCCAGATTCAAGGATACAAGTGGCAGTGCATCACCTCCAGCTGGGCAGTGTATCAGTACATTTAATTATTTCCTTTAGCACAAAGGGATTATTATTCCATTTGATTTTAATCAGCTTCTGGGAATATACCCAGCCATTCTCCAGTTCAAGCTGTCCTTTGTACCAGGATCCTGTTTTTAGAAGCATCTCATGTGAGCTGGATCAAGGATTACCAGTGGGCCTTTCTGAGCACTCGTGGTCACAGTTAACAACCTTTGGGCTTTTTCTGCTATCATAAGGAAAAATAAAAAAAAAACAAAACACCAAACAAAACCAAAACCCTTCCTGGGGTACTTAAGCCTGAAACAGAATCAAATGATTCAGTGGCCAAGCAATACTGGAACCTCCCATGAACAGTCCCATGATTTGCAGGCAGTTACACTCTTGCCAGAATAGGGCAGGGGGAGGATCAGCTAGAAATCTTTTTGAAAGAGCTTTTAAGCTGTAAATTTGGCACAAGCAAAGCCCTGTTTCTACAGTCTCACAGGGAACAAAGAAGAAAACCTTCCTTTTCTGTGCCCCAGGCCTTCGTGGATTGCTCCTCCATTAAGGCTTATCTACCTTCACATAATGAAGCCTGCAACTTCATCAAGGGAGGCAGAAACAGGCCTGAACTCTCAAGACAGAGTTTCTGCCTCCTCCCACTTACACAGCTGCAGTTTCTATGGGTTTACCTACTTTAGCTAACCCCAAGTGCCTTTCAGCAGGAGGGGAAAAGAAAAAACAAAAAAAAAAGGAAAGTGGCCTCAAGCCTGAAGGAGCTACTGTGTTTCTCCTGGTGTTAAAGCCGAGTGCCTCAGCCACTCACCATTTGCTGGTACAGGGCAGAGAGAGATTATCCTAATTTTATCACAAGGACTTGAACAATGTAGGCAGCAAGTCATTAGCTGAAGCCGGAATTCAACCCAGAGATCTCAAACTATCATTTGCCCTTGCTGTACTGATACTTTATCCTATCTGCTTCAGTCTCAGAAAGGATTCAATAGCTGAATTGCTGAGGGTTATAGCTCCAGGGTACATTGCTGACCAAAACACAATGACGTGGCAACTTCATCCTGAAAGCTGCGAAATCAACCGTGGCAAGGAATGGTAAATGAAGATAGATGGTAACTGTGCCCCAGCAATCACCCCCTCCAGTCAGTCCAGGCAGGAGCCTCCTCACTGTTCATTGCTGATAGCACAGGTCTGTGAAGAGAAAGGGAGCCCTGTCTGCACTGGCTTCTACCTGCTGCGCAGAAGCTGATCTTGCTGTCCTCAACACAAACTTCCACCCGCTTTGGGAGCCCAAATCCTCCATCCACATCACAGAAGAAGGGCCGATTCCCAAACTAACTCTATGTCTCTCTCTCCCCCTCCCCAAACACAGGACACATTAAAACACTCATTTCTGTAAATATGAGTGCTGCCAAAACGGTCTGTTTAACTGATCTAGTACCTGGAAGCTGCAGCAGAGTTCACTGCACCGTGTGTGCACATGCCACGTACCTGCTTAGGGACCACAGCGAGTGAAAAAACACCCTTCCACACCCTGAAACCCATAAACAAGAGCAGCTTTGACTTCATGACTGCCTAATCCTTTATCCTAAAGTCAAACCAGCCCTTCTGCCCTCCCCCGTCTTACTCTATAGGCAGGAGGTCTGCTCCACAGCCACCTTTCAATTCAACAGCAAATACCTCGCAGAGTTTTAAGTGTTAAGCAGCAAAATAAGGCAGAGCAGCACAAGAGTAATACCAAGCAACACAGTGCTTTAAGTATTCTTTTAAAAAAACAAGTGAGCCCAAAACTTTATTTAGTAGAAAACTTTCAGAAGACAAAATTAGTCTGTTTGAATGTTTAAAGCATTACACTGACAACATGCTCATTAAAGACAACTCCCGTTCTCCTAAGGTGTAACCCCGTTTCATGCTGCACCCTTTATTCATTGCTTTCATCCTTACAGAGAGGCTGTAAAGTTCTTCTTCTGCAATGCCATCGAAAAAGAAGTCCTCATTGAAGATGGGATTTCTGCTTCTCTTTATAACAGTGCTTCTCTGCTTCTGTGTTTTCCCTGGCACCAGGGAGAAGGTGATACAGCAGTTGATGTTTTTGGGCTCTACAGAGTCATCGTATAAACCCTCTGCACTGATCAGGCGGACCCGCAGCCTTTCATTCTCTAGGCAGTATTCGGCCGATAGCCTCAACACGCCTCCCTTGTCCATCACCACCGTGCTCTCTCCCACCAGCCTGTCCCTGCTGCGGGCCAGGTCCAGGGGAAGGATGGGAGAACAGGACATGCTAAAGCTGCGCGTGGCGAGCAGCCCCTCCGAGGCCCGCCTGATGGCACTGGGGCTGTTGTCAGTGGAGCTGCTCTCCTCTGTGGAGAGAGAATTGTTCCTGGCCACGCTGGATTTGATCTTGGCTTTCAACGCTCGGCAGAGCAATCCCTCCTGACTCTGTGTTTTGTTCAGGGAGCAGGATCTGGGAGGTGACCTGCTGAGCAGCGGAGAACTGAAAGGGGAGGAATCGCTGGAGGAGGCAGTATCGCTGTCACAGGTGCCCTGCCGGTGCAGAGAGAGATGCTTGGGAGGCAGCCGCACAGAAGCAAAGCTGATAGCAATGGGATTGGACATACTCCCTTTGCCACTGAATGTGTTAGCTCTGGAGCGAGACAGCATCAGGCCGGGCAGAGCACCGGGTGGGTCACTGTGGAAGATGGACTCCTTCCTCCTGGTGTGGGGGCTCTCCAGCAGAGTGCAGAAGCCGTAAGAAGTGGGGGCTCTGGGAAAGTGAGGCAGGGAGAGCGCTGCCTGGGACTGTGGGTCCGAGTTGGTGCTTTCTTCCTCCAGGACTGGGAACTCATCAGCACTTTCCACCTGAATGAGATGTGGCAAAGAAGAGCTGGGGCTGTACTGAGAAGAATTAAGGTCTGCATTCTCTGAACTGTGGTCCTGGTGGGAGCCGGTGCCCTTAACAGGGCCAGAGCTGGTCAGCCTGGGGGGGATGCAGAATTCCGGGATCCTGTCAGGGGTGAGCACATTAGGGAAAGCAGCAGCCCCCAGTCGGGCTTTTTCAGGCAGGTTTGGGCCAGGTGGCAGTCCCAGGAAGGAGGAGCTAGGGAGGTTTCCATTTTCATGTGATCCTCTGATCTTTTCCAAGAACCACATCGCTGTAGCTGGGCAGGAGATCCTCAAAGGGGAAAAGGTTGAAGTACAAATCCACCTGCTAACAGAGATGCAAAAGCACATGAATATCCTTCTCGGACAAACTACAGCCAAGCAAGGCACAGAGGATGCTATTCAAAGCCAGGACTGGCATAAGCCCAGTCAATCCACAGGTTCAAAACAACCTCAGCCCAACACACTATCTTTAGCAAAGTCAGATGGATTTTGCCACAACAGAACTAAACCACTAATGAGATAAAACAGCATCGAGTCACTGCCAGAGGAAAGCGTCCCTCTCTGATAAGCCCCACCGTATTTCTCCCGTAGCAGAGGTCGTACCTTGTCAAGTACAAGCCGCTCAGCTCTTTCCAGCAGCCCTCGCTCGCTGCCAACCAGCCTCGGGCAGCCTCGGCGGCGGCAGCAACAGCAACACCGGCAGCAGCCCCGGCGGCAGCGGCAGCAGCCAGCCGCCCCCCCCTGCCCGCCCTTTTCTAGCGGCGCCGGGCACCTCCCACCCGCGGCGCCGGCGGAGGGAGGCGGGGAGGGAAGCAGGGAGGGAAGCAGGGAAGGGGCTGCTGGATGGAGACAGGGAAGAAGGGAGGCAGGCAGGGAAGGGGTTGCTGAGCCTACCGCACCCGGCTCTCAGGCGGCGGCGGGGGAGGAGGAGGAGGAAGAGAAGGAGGAGGGATGCTGCCGCCGCTGCTGCCCCTCGCCGGACACGGCGCTGAGCCCCGGGGCCGTGCTTAGAGCGGTGTGGAGGGACTTTGCAAAACGAGACTGTCACGGGAAAGCAGTTTTTTAAGGAGCGCCCCAGGTGCCCCCCGAGCAGCGGCTGCACCCTGCGGCGGGACGGGACGGGACGGGACGGGGCTGCCCTCCCCTCCCCTCCCCGGGGTGGCCAACGCCACCCGTACAGCACCGGCCCCTCGTCCGGCCCCTGCTTCCAGTTCCTTTTGATTAGAATTTATTCACAGAGGCGTCCCGAGATTAACTAACAAACCCAGGACAAAAGGTGAATTGTCTCGGTGCTTCTTTTCTTCTCGAGATCCTGGCAGGTTCCCAGCATGAGAGCAGTAGGAAGTGGGAACTGCAGATTTTCAAGCTGATTTGAAAAGAACTGCGCTGCTTGTCTGCCTCCGAATGTGTGCACCCCGCTCTCATTATCCACAAAGAACATGAGACAACCGAGCCCTGACCCGGTGTCCTATCACCGATAGCGAGCAACCCCAGAGGCAGGAATGCAGACACAGGGAGGAGAAAGACAAAGTGACTTTGGCAAGTCACCTTGAAACCAAGTATGTGAAAAAAAGGCTCGGGCATGTGTGACACTTAACAGACACTGCACAGAGTCAGGTGGGATCCATGAACTTTCTCACCCCAGTTCTGCAATGCAGCAGAACTCGAACAGACCTCTGCAAACTCCCTGTAATTATTCTGCAAGCTGAAAATACAAATCTTCACTGCAAAGCCGGGAAGGCCTGCCAAACACGTTGGCTAAATAGTCAGCTGAAGCTGTATGCCAGTAACACAGTGACAGTATGCAAATAATTTTCTTTCCTTTTAGCGCTGAAGTCCATGTTTACCGAATGCTTGAGACGGACAAGATGTGCTCAGAGAAAACGGGTGGGTTACAGGGGCAGGGAACATTTTGAACCTGCGAAAAGATTTACCTGGGAAGTCACAAGTTCTGGGTCTGAGCCTTGCCTCTCTCCAGTTTTACACCAGTTAAGCTTCACTTCCATAATTATCCTCTAGTGATTCAAATTGGAGAAAATTCTTTTCGCCATGCTGTACAAAAAGGTTCAGGACAGCCCAAATGTCCCAGTAACATTTCAGTTGTCTGAGCTCTTGTGGTTTACTTAAATGGATTTACTTGCACTGAGTGTGCTTCAAATAATCTCCAATCTAATTTAGAGGCTTCCAGAGCGGGTTTGCACTTTCCCCAGCTACTGAGACTTCTGAGAGGAGCTATTGGAGACACTGGGACGCCCTCCTTTGGGCAGCAGAAAGTGTGCCACATAGCTGTTATCCATTCAGACCTGGCAATGCAGTACTATCCATCATGCACTACATACCCTGTAGCTTCCAAAGAGTAAGTGAGCTTTATTCCAGTATGTACACATCTGCTTTTGATACCACAGAAAGATCTGACTCTAAAAATGGAGAAAAATTAAAGAAATTGAGCTTTTTAGTGGGCACATCATTACCTCCAGTAACAGTTCACAGAAGTAGTTCAGCTGTATCAATCCTGGCAATTAGCCTCAGGTATACTAAGTCCACAGCCAGCATCAGGCAGTGGTGAAATGAAGTAGCTAGGCTGTTTTAGGTACTTAATTGCCATTTAGTCTCTTTAGGCTTCCTCTACAGCTAGTGAAAAGAGCCAGGGTTTTTCCAGAGGGTGGTTCAGTCTCCCAGTCTCAGTTGCCCCTCTCCCTCTGGGGACTGCAAAGAGAGAGCAGGTGCCTATCGTCGGGTGGTGTGTATCCTCCCCTTCCTAATAAAGCCTGCACTTCGTTGCCATTTAACAGATTGCTGATGAGCTGGGAGTTCAGGAACACTTAAGTACTTGCACATCCCCTGTGGAAATAGGCACTCAAATGTATGATTAGCTGTTTAGCTTCCTGTGTTCAAAGCAGTTTCTCTTTCCTTGATGAGCTTCACAGCATAATTGAAATATGCTGCCAACAAGGCTTCCTGCTGCTATTAAAAAATGTGTCTGCAAGAAATCACTTTTAAACCGGAAGGGATGTAATTTGTGGCAAGGCTTTATTACAACTCGGGTGCCAGTAACAGGTGAAACCCCGGGACCAGGTCAGGGGCTGGAAAAGCTGCGACAAAAGGAAAGCTCCCACCTGAGCAACGCGGGATGAAGTCTAGATTTTTCCTTCATGCATTGCACTGTTTTTTTTTCTCTAGTACTGTTTTGACTCCACTCAGCATAATGACCCAGCTCAGGAAATGTCTGGCCGTGCCCCCCTCAGCTGCCCACGGGCCTGGGCCGTGCCCCTGCGGGGAGGCGAGCGCTGCCGTGCCGGGGCCTTTGTGCAGGTGAAGGGAACGGTGTTGGCAAAGACATGTTTGAAACCTAGCCTGCCAGATGCAAAGCTTTGCGTTTTTCTGTAACTGAGCCAATATAAGCTTTTAATTCAGCATTTAGTTTTCAAATTATTTCATTCTCCTGCAAACAATAGCCATGTCCTGGTTATTGATACAAAAAAAGTGGTAGTTCTACAAGCTCCTGAGCATGGGGATGTTGCACATACACACACACACAAACTACCCTGGTGTATTTCTGTAAAGGGTGGAGAACATCATTACCCTGTACAACTGCAAGGCCTGTCCAGTGCAGCTGTCATGGTAAAAGACATCTCTACCTGGAATAATTAGACAAATTCTGAGCTGTGTTCTAGGTCTTCATCAATGGCACTGACTGGTTCAAGGGCCTGGAAGTGCAAGAGGAAACCTGCCACTGGGGTCAGTGGTTTACAGCGGGTAGAGAGAGGCAGGAGGTCTTTGGGAGCTGACAGCCTTTGGCTGATGTGCTGCAGGGGAGGTGGAACCCTCCTTGTCCAGCCAAGGTGAGTGGGAAGATAAAAAAGAAAAACTTCTGGCACTACTGTGAAAGGGGGAGGTGTGGAAGACAGGCATGGATGAGACGCAGTAACAGCTTGCCATTCTTAAAGCAACAGAAATGGCTTAGTGCATTATATGACCTAAAATATGCAAACTTTACACAGGATTCTGTGAGAATAAATAACCCTGTACAGCAATTCAGCTGCAGTTTCTCGAAAAAACCCTCAGCCAACCAAGCGGCACTTAGATTTTTTTTTTTTTTTTTCATTAGAGACTGATATCATGAGCACATTCCTGTCACCTTTACAAAGATTGAAGTTATCCAGTATTAGTCTGCTTCTGGCCTAACTCAAGTCATTCTGCATCGGTTGTGGAGTAATACAGAGTAGTCACAGAGGCACAGCAAAGCTAATCTGGGAACTTCATCCTTCTTCTCTTATCTTGTATTATACAGTAGCTTATATTTTATCTCATCAGCAAAGGCAAATTTCTGCACAGCTTTATGAGAAATGTCCATGCTCCTTTAAACGAACAAATGAAAGAACAGATGCCCTAGTGCTGCTTGGCAGCAAGAGCACAGGAGTGGCAGGGCCCCCAGGCACTTTGGGTCTTTATGCAAAATATGTCAGTACCTTGTGTCACAGCAGTATGAACTGCAAAAATCAAAAGGTACAAACTAAATTATTTGTTCTGCCTTATTTCATGGTCCTGTGATGAGAAGCTGACATTTGCCATGCAAAATCCACGAAGGCTATGCTGCCCCTAATTCTACTGCCACTGAAGTCAGCAACAAAAAAAAAAAATTCTGTCTGAAGTACAGGACTACAGAGGGATCTAACCACATTTGGCTTTGAATGCATTTCTGTGTTAACAATGGAAATGCCAGACAGTATGCCCATTTCAAATCTGAAAACATATTTTCATTATTTTGTCTACCTGATGTTAAATTTATTTTCCTGCATGCTTTTTACATTTTTCCCTTACATGCTTCCCTGATTTTAAGACCTCAGAATGCAAAACCCAGCTTCCAGCATGAAATGTACTTCAGATAAAGCATCGAGTCCAAGACCAGCAAGATGCAGATGCTATTTATGGAAAAGCTAGTCTAGCATTTTAATTAGTTAAAGAAATATTTTCTCCTGCAACAATTTGGTTCCCAGGAGTAGATGAGCTGCTCCAGCCCACTTTCTCTGTCTCACATTTTAACATGAAGGTGGAGTCTAATTTTCACTAACAGCATTTCCCATGCTCAGCTGTGTAAAGGAACCCTCTAAGCAGGCATGAATATGTATAAAGCTGGGAGAAAAGAGATAATAGCTCTAATGAAAAGGGGAATTAAGTCTTTCTTGCATTTTCTGTGTTCAAGCAACCTACCAGTAATGACTAACATCCTTTCTGAAAGCGTTCATCTCCTTTAAAGCTTAAAGGGCATCCTATGGGAAACATTTTATTCCAGTCTCTCAAACACAAATAAGAGTTTGTCTATAAACATTCACCAGTAAATAATATAAATGTATTAGCTTCATTCCTTAATTCCTACCCGATCAGCTTGTTTGATTACATTGCTGCTGGTGTATGAGAGATTGTTTAGTACTGATTTTACCTTGAATGATAAAAAATACTCAATGCCTCCCCCAAAATACACCGGCTTCACTTATCAATGGTTAGTAATTCTAAACATCCATCAAAAATGTTTTGCCTAGATTTTATTCTACTTGTGAAGCATAAAAAACAATACATTATTTTATTGTGGAAGTTTAGTTTCTATAACCATCACTAACAAGAGTGCATTCCTGGCATAGAGCAAGTTCTACTATAAGAAAGGAGCTGGTCACAAAGAAAAGCAGGTCACTGGCTTTGATTGGATTGAATGAATACCTGAAGGTAACTTTGCTGGACGATAAAATTAATTGTTGTTTATCATTGTCCATCCATTGGAAAATATTTGAGAGTTTTCACTTAAATGAACATCACTTATTTAGGTGCCTGCAGTCAACAAAACCTGGGAACAGGGTGACTTCTGAAGGTGAATAGGTTTCTCAGTATTCCCTATGTATCTATAAAGTCAGTACAAATTCAGACCAACAGGATAAGCAGGTTCTGAATACACATATTCTCTGCTGTAGGTCAGTTTTATACCTCTTACATGAGTTATGACACCCGAATCCCAGTAAAACACAAAGAAATAGAAGGTTTTGGGGTTACAGAGAACACACACATCATAGAAAACATTATACGTATATAGTGGCTTTATGGATTTTACTCAGGAACACATCAAAATTTAATGCCAAATATCCAATGAACTGGAGCTATATGCTTATGCAATATAGCCGGTTATCAAGCTTGTCTTTGTCCTGTGAAAGTAAAAAATTATGTACCATCGGGAACTCTTTATGAGATGTGCTTCATGAGAGCCAGAAACATCAAATAGCCTCATAAAATGCCAATAAGAAACTGAAACTCAGCTCAAGGTATACCAGTATTTCTGAGAAGAAGCCTCAACATGTTTTATTTTTTTTTTTAGAATATAATGCTGCAACTGTATTATCTTAGGATCTACAGAATGACCTAGATTCAAATGGTTATTTGTTGTTCAAGTCTCTTATTTGTAATGTTACAATCTTCTGTTGTTTTAATGACAGCATTTCTAATTGGATTGAGAGGATTTTTGTCTGCTCAGTGTTCAACTGTAGTTGTAATGCTGTGGCCAACATGGTACTGATAAGTAGCACAATGTAGTAGAGAGCTGTGACATACACGGATCACTTCAGATATTAATGGAAAACCAGATGCATCTTTTAAAACAGTGTCATATAAAGAACTCAAGACTGCCAATAACTTGGTCAAGTAGACTTGTAACACTGTAGGAAAGAATGGAACCAGAACAATATTTGAAAGGCTATCAATATATGACACAACAGGTAATTCACTATCTACATTTCCCATGCTTGGAGTGAAATGAGCTCCACTGCTCAGTTCAGCCAATTAGCTGAAAAAGCAAGCTTCTTCACACTGCTAACTAGGATAAAGTTCAACAGCAGAGCAGAGCGGATTTCCTAGCATAATCAGAGGGTTTTACAGACATCTGATTAGCCAGGGCAATTTAGGTAAGCTGATGAAAGGATCCTAAAGAAGACTGGAACTGGCTTTAAAAAGGAAGAAAATAGAAGAGAGGATGATTATTTAATTGAAAGAAATATGAAGGGCAGAATGACTCTGCTTGTTCTGCTTGCTTCTGAAAAAAATAGGGACTTTGAGCTCTTTTGCACTGCTCCAGTTTGGAAGAGGAATGTGTGACTCTCAGTCAAGGCTTGGCAAATTGCTGCCCCATCAGTGACTTCCTGTGATTAAATCTTGAACTTCCAAAGGGAAAAGGACTGAGGGACTCAAAAGGGGACTGCTGGTGCCCCTGTGTCTGTAAGGCCACTGCTCTGAAGGGTCACACGAAAGTGTCTCATCTTCCTCCAGTGAATTAATATTATCAGTATGGTTAAAGGATGTCTGATCAGGAAAATAATTTCACAGTTTTGTTGCTGTGGTCATCCACTCACTCTGACAGGCCAGTCAGAAGATCACAGCCAGGTTATGCAGCCACAGACACAAAGGATGGAAACTGAACTTCCTCTAAACAAAGAGGAACCCTGAAACCTGGACTCCTTGTCTTGTACTGAGATCAACTTTGGGCTGTTTGTTCCCTCAATACATGTATCTAGCCTGACTGCAGAGCAGGCTTCTCTCCACTAGGCCAGAGAAACGCTTCTAAGGATTTCCTGAAAAAAAGTCCACCAAACCGATCAGCTCGTAACACAGCAAATCTTTGTGAAAAAACAGGAATAATCACCATTCATCTCGGGGCTTGCAGAGTTACCGTGCTGTGCCTTGTAGCAGGATATACCCCGGTTAATTAAATTTGAGAATTACAGCTTATATTTTCCTCAGGGTAAAAACAAAAATAAAATAATTTATAATTTATAGAATAGTTTAGAATAATAGAATAATTTATAGAATAGAATATTTCAGTTGGGAGGGACCTACAGTGATCATTTAGTCCAACTGCCTGACCAATTCAGGGCTAACCAAAGGTTCAAGCATGTGATTAAGGGCCTTGTCCAAACGCCTTAAACACTGACAGGCCTGAGGCACTGACCACCTCTCTAGGAAGACTGTTCCAGTGGTTGACCACCCTCTCGCTAAAGAAATGCTTCCTAAGATCTAGTCTAAACCTCCCCTGGCACAGCTCGGAACCATTTCCACACATCCTACCACACGATCCCAGGGAGAAGAGCTCATCGCCTCCCTCTCCCCTTCCCTTCCTCAGGAAGCTGTAGGGAACAGTGAGGTCACCCCTCAGCCTCCTTTTCTCCAAACTAGACAAGCCCAATTGCCTTAGCTGCTCCTCACCTACAAAGATTTGTTCATTTCAGATTCCCTGCTTAGACACAAAAGCATAAATACCAAAGCAATTCATGCAACTATCTCTGTTCTGGTAGCCTTGATAGAAGAACATTTTCTGTGCTTTAGTCCCATGCTTAATGTAGTCGAATTTCATGGTAATTCTCATGTATCCTAAATGAATTTGTTGCATATAATGGTTATATTGACATCATTAAAGTGAATAAAACATATACTGAGAAAAGCTATTCTCTGTATCCTCTTTGTGCTCTAAGTAACTTTAAATATGAAAGATTAAAAATAAACATTTTTTTAATTTTTATTTGAAAATGAGACTTTGTAAAGGAAACAAATTTTTACAAAACTTAAATTCAATAAGGATCACTTTTATCACGGATAAAAAAGAAAGAAGAAATGGATTTAGTTCCCTAGTACACAGTCCTGCCACTATGCCTGTCCATAGAAGGAATGTGTTTCAACCATTGATAAAATACACGTACATCCATCTCAAAAAGTCAAATTAGAGAACAGCTATGGATCTGTGTGCCAATTTCTTTTGGCATTTTATGTTTTATTACTCAAGAAAAGATTCTGTGAGTCAGTAAAAGGATAATTAACTACTACTATCACCTTAACCAGGCATTACAATGTCACTAGTTTTTCTTTGGAAGAGTAACTCCTAGGATTTATCTGCCTGTCATCAACATTCAAGACACAAGGCTAAAACTGTCAAGTTAGACAACACATGCTGTGGCCCATGAATTTGCACCAATAGCAATATTGAGAGTTTCCTCCACAACTGTGCCATGCCATGCTGATAGTGATGCAGAAATATGCAACAATGTGATTTTGATTTTCAAAAGTGGGGAGGGAGAGAAACCTGTACACTGCAAAACACTTACTGGCAGGTTTTGTTAAACAAGTAGTTCTTTATAACCTTTCCCCCTCAGACACACACACAAGAGAGTTCTTCCCCAGAGAGCACAGATCAGAAACAACCTTAAACTGAAGGGAGAGGAAGGATTAGTGCTCTAATGCACATGAAATACATGTTCTTGGGGCTTCCTAGCTGGTTGCAGCGTGTCCCGCAGGTACAGTATGTATGAAGCTTAAATACACCAGGATGACGTTGTTGTGCTGAGGCAGCAACCTGCTAGTACAAGCAAGGCTCATGAGAACGAATAAGGCAGCAAGCCAAGGACATTTCAAAAAGGATAATTCACCTTGTCAAAACATTCTAGATGTTGATTCAGGTATTTAACACTTTACAAGCAGGTGCCTCGGCAGACAACCCCCCCACCCCCCGCTACTTCCCATGCCATGAGCTCCAAAGATGGAGGTGTCACTGAGGGAGGAGTTTCTAAGATGAGCCCCGAGAGCAGCAAACGCAGCTGCCTGCAGGCCACGCTCTGTGGTGCTGCCCTGGGCCGGGAGAGCCCATCAGCATCCTGCAGCTCCAGGCAGTGGGGTGCAGAGGCTCTTCAGGGGTTCCCCCCTTGGCCCCAGCCCCTTCCCGGGCAGACACTGCACTGGGAGGTAGGAGGTTGCTGCTCTCCAGTGCTAGATGGGGAATTCTGCTGCCAGAGCTCCATGTGCAGGGCTGTGCGAAGCACGTAAGAACAGCAGCCGCTGGCTCACTCCCTCCTCTCCAGATCATATACAGTGAATCTCTAGTTGTTTGTATCAGCTTTCACCTAGACTTTATTTGACTTAAGATTTGACTTGGAAATCTTCCTGCTTTGCAGCAAGTTAAGATAGCCAGCCAGTTCAGGCAGCTTCACCTAGTTCTTGCAGATTAAATATTAAAAAGAAAATTTACGAATAATGAAAGAGTATCTTCTGAGTAGTAGACTTTAGATGAACACTTCTTCTATGTGAAGGTGGCGCACTGATGCGATTGGCCTCTATATCTTGATGGGTAGGACATGTAATCATGAGAATTACATCTGGAATACATTTCAGAGTGGTATCACTAATCAGTAGCACCTAATTAAGAACCAGATGTTGCTTTTGGTACACTGAAATACAACATTTGTAGCAAAGCTCCAAGTTAAACTCTTCATCCTTAGACTCTGTCCTCAGCATTTCTGCAAACTGAAGGACATTCTTTCTAAAATTTCGTTTTAGAAGGACCTAGCATTTCAGCAGCGAGGCTGTAGTTTTCTCTCCATGAGGCTGTTGTGTCTCTGCAGAAGTATTTTCTGAAATAAGAAAGTATTCTACAGTTTTACTTTCCATTTTAAAAAACAGGGCCTGCTATGGCCCTGACCCTGCAAAGCTTCATATAGATGATCTGTGATTATGTCCTTTATCTCAGAGATCCTTATGCCCAAAGAATATTGGGAAAACAGAACTAATTTGGAATATTGGGGGGGGGGGGGGGGGGGGGGGGGCAGAAAATCCATTAGTGGATCTGATACCAGTAAGAAGAATCTGATTCTAAGAGCCAATGTAAAAAGCCCTGTAGACTTCAGGCAACTTTGGAAAAAGGCTCAGATTTTTGTAGAGGTGCTTGTTTTGGTCTTGAGGAACAGAGCAAAAGGATGAAAACAGGCAGTGACAGTTTGTTATCAGGAGGAAACTGATTGTCTGAAATTTCATTTAAAAGAAAATTAGAAGAAAAGTCACAGGATACTGTAATAATACCCTGGGATTAAAAGGGAAGCTTTGGGGGATTTTGTGGATCATCCCCCCCCAGCATTAAATATCTGCCATTAATGGTTTACAACCACAGAAGTCTAACAAACTGGGTTAAAAATGCCTATAGACCACCACTGGCTCACAGCAGCAAGCAGGAAGAATGTGAGAAAGGCAAGGATTTTCTCTGACAAAATTGCTTCCAAGTCAGGGAATCCATAGGCATGAGAAAACAAACACTTTAACTGCTGCTCCCAAACACAAAAAGTTTAAACATATGGCCAGCTATTACTATATAAAGAAAAAACAACCTCAAGTTATTGTTGTCACACACACATTCCCACTGGGAAAAGTAGAAATAGGCTCATGTGGCCATAACCAATTCTCTGGTACTTTGTAAAAATTCTTACATGGCGAGGAGCTTTGCTTAAATGGGGAGGACAAAATTAAACCCTTTATTGTTTAGCTATCTCCTCCTCTTTCATTACCTTAGGTGAGCTTTAAGTTTGAACCCAGCCTCCCTCACCCCCCAGGGCCCACTGCCTCCCCCTGGAGCCAGCAATGGGGAACACATGGCACTTGCATGGTGGGAACCTCATCCACCCCAAACACTTCAGAGAAAACAGGCTGCAATTTAATTACAACACATGTTTGACTTGAGGCTTTGCACTACTCAAGAGCATGGCAGAACCTAACACTTCAGCTGTTGGGACACTTATGGGTTTTCTGCTATGCATGCATGTAAAGTAAAAGATGCCTTCCTCTGTTTTCTAGCACTTAAAAATACCTTTTGCCACTTATTTTATCTCAAGTGAAATAACAAATACAGTGAAAGCTCTGGAAAATGCTTCTTCTAGCACCAATCTTATAATGAGCTGCGTGAACCAGTCATTGAGAAGAAGAAAAGAATATCAGGGAGTACCTTTTCCAAGCCATAGCTGCGGGAAGCACAGCTCTTCCTTCATGATCAGCAGCACCATCCTCAGAGCTGAGAGGGAAACCAGCCAAGTGATCCAGCAGGTTCTGTATTTTCTTCCCACCTGAAAAAATGATAAAAGGAACTTCCTGGGCAGCAATCTTGTGTCTATCCCTCATCCATTTGTATGCAAATGTTCAGTCCTGTAAGTACTGGGAGGGCAGGGGCCAGTCCCTCCCAAATGCCTCTGTGGATAAAAACACCTGAAAGCTGCTGTTTCACTTTCACACAGAAAATCCCATCTCTGGCCTCCAGAACAAAGACTGCTTTTCATTTCTGTGCCAGAGCAGCATTTGCCTCATCAGCAATCCTCAGACAGTAAGGCCAGGATCAGAAAGCCATCAACTTGTTCCTGCTGCTTTTAATTAAGCAGAACTCGTCAGCAAATATAAGGCCAGCAAATGACACAGGCGCTAATAAGCATAGTGCTCCGGCTTCTGATATTCCTTATATTGAGCTACACAGTGGCAGCACCCTCACCCTCTGTACCGTTTGCTCTTACTTGCTCTTTAATGTGATCAGCTGAAGTTGGGAATTACAACTGATCTTAAGTAATTAAAGTATTATAGTCGGCAATTTACTACTCAGCAACATTCCTAAAGCAATGATGCGATAGCATTCAACAGCAACTAAAATGGCAGTCAGGCCAGAGCAGCTTCAGCCCCCAGGTACTTAACCCACACTGTTCATTCAAAGATCAACTGTTTCAGCAGGCTGAAAGCCATTAACAACTGCCCCGCTTCACCTGTCAACAATTTGCCCTCCTCTAAGAATACAATTTAAATCTCTCCTGCTTTCTGTTAGGTCTGAGTCAAAGTCCCTTGGAAACTGTAGAGAACCTTATTAACCCTGGACTTGAGTCAGTTTTTCTAAAGGAAACTTGCCAAATGAATTACAGGCTTGTAGATGATTTTTTTTTTTTAAACTTTTTAAAGTATTGCACTGGTATCAGGAAGCTGTTACTACAGTTACAGTGATACAAGCCCTTCAAGGATGGTTTCAGTGGTACATGATCTTATTTGGACTATGCAGGAGCACATTTTACCTACTGAAAAGAATAGCAAACAACAGAAAAGAGCACTCTGGGGCTTGTGCCCTTATATGGAATGCTTTGATTTTTAAATATTTTTGAAAAGCGTCTTCAGTGTGCTGCCCAGTGAAACTCTGGAAAAACATTTAATAAATTATTTTAAGTTAGCAGCACTTCATGTACTGAAAGCAAAGAAATCTTTTACAGTTTATCTATATAGTAAGATATCATTAAAAGAAAGAATTAACTGAGGATTGCCATCAGTGAATGACTGACAGTAAGATGGAAGATTGATTTGATCACAGGAAATACAAACAAGTTATAGCTTTAGGGGGGTCAGTGAAAGCGCAACATTAAAATAAATCACCAGAGCCTGGAGACAGAGCAGCTGGGAAGGGGCTGGTGCTCCCTCTTCTCCGTCATGCTGGCTTTACCTCTGTGTAATCCTGCTGACTTTAGACTTTCACTGCACAAGAGAGAAGAGAATCACATGCCAAATATATGTCTTGCTAGCTTTGACCAAATTTAGCAGTTGTAACTCCAGAGTTTCCAACATAAATGTTCATATCCATCCTGAACATCTTTTTCACTGGGGCATTTGAGCTTCACACAAAAAAATACAGTGTTTCAAAAAAGTTTTTCATGAGTGAACTGCTGGTATATTCTTGTTCATTTATTTTATGTTTCTTTTGAATCAACATCTCACTTAAAATCTGCAATGTCAAGACCAGTAGCAATTTCCTACTTCAGAATTCCCAAAGCAGGTTTCATGTCTTTTTCATTTTTACTAGATTTTTTTCAATACCAATCCTTTTATAGAGCACAAATCCCACACCATACTTTTACTTCTCCAACTATACTGGTGCTAGTCAGAATATAAATCCATTTATCACAGGTCTTCTCACTCCTATTTCTATGCAACTGAAACACCTTAAACTATTGTCCAAAGAAAGCTAATCTAGCTGACTGGGAACAATGCATCTCATAATATCTTATTAAAACATTTACTAGATAGCATTGCCTCATTCCAATTTATTTCATTCTTTTATCTTTTGTCCTGCTGTAGATTACACTTTACTCCAGAATTCAATTTTCCTCCTCTCCTAGAAGTCAAGCACCCATCAGATTTTTGCTGTCTCCAAATCCAGCTTGTTTGAATGTATCAAGTCCATTTGCTAAACCCATTCTTGCAGATGTTTGAAGCAGAAGCAGCAGCCAATTCAAGATAAGGCTTTGGCTGTGTATGACTGATCTAGAAATCCCTCTCCTGTTACCAGCAACTACTGTTGGTATTGGAGTTTCTCTCTGAAGCCCTGATTATTTATACAAGGCAAGTCTGCAGATTATGCCATTTTTGGACAAGGAATGCAGGGCTGGAAGAGGCCTCCTCAGTCTCTGAGCATGATCCCTCTCCATTGCAAACACTGCATTATCCATTTCCCCATCAACATCTTATCCTGCTGCATCATGAAAGGCAGTTGGGTTTCAGGTGTTTCTCCCAGAGGAAAGCAGTTCTAGATCCCAATCACTGCTGTGATCCTTCCACGCTAAATGTGTTCACAGCCAGCCCAGGCTCATCTGTCCTTATGCTGACGTTTTCCTAAACCTCACGCAGTTCTTTCCCTTTTTCCTTCCCACCACTGTTCACCCTCTGATGCTCTACAGAAGACAGTTGTTTTGGCCTTTCTGCAGATAAACATCATGGTCTTTTAGTCTCCTTGTATAGAAGACAATAGTCCTATCCTTCCCTGTGATAGGAGATATCACTAGTGCTTTGTATAAAAGTGGGAATATTCCTTGTATCTGAGGGAAAGAGATCTCTCAATACATGTCTTTTTCAGGACTGCTCATGGTAATCTCATGATTCACTGTTACGCCTAAGGCACCCCCACCAAATGGCTCATATTTTGGTGCAGAGGGTTTTGTTCTTGCTCCTAACTGCAAGACCATGCATTTTGCACCTTTGAATTTCTTCTGGTTTCTTTCACTTCAGACCTCAGGGAGGACAGTTATTTTTTCCTTGCCTTAAAGGAGCAAAGTTTCTCTGCCCTCATCCAAATCCTCCCAAGACAGTGTGTTTCAAGTAAAGTATTTCTTTATGTTAGAGGGGGGAAGCAGAATACTCTGATATCGGTCATCAACAGAAAGGCAAATAAATTATATTTTCTGGACAGAGGCTGGAGAACGCTGTGGGGAAACAGTCCATTCACACAGTTGAAATGAACTGCCCTCATGACTCTGCAAATTAAAAGGTATGTTCACATCCCTGATCCCTCAAAGGGTAGGTGTGAGCAGAGATGTGGAGATGCACTCCATGTGGAAGGAGCCCCACAAGCACACCTACCACTGCTTCGCGTGAGCCTCTGAACCAGGAGCTGCACGTCACCTGACAGAAAGTCCATCAAGTTTACTTACACTAAGCCCTGTACTGGCCATGCCATCATTTCACCAGTATTCCTGGCATCTATAGCCACTTTCTCTACAGTGACTAGTCAGGAAGAGAACATTTCAAAAAAGAAAGAGAATATCATGACTTGCTGCTCCTAGTTGGACTCATTACTTTCCTCTATAAAGATGCTAATTTCCTGGGGCAAAACTTTCTCTCTCTTTCCCATTCTCTTGGCTCCCCTTCTTTGCCTGAATCATGATCAAATTTCTCACTATTTGGTAACAGGCAAGATTGTTAGATTGTAATTAGACATACATACATGGTACCACCTGCTACATGCCTACATGCTTTATTTCTTTTTGGCTCTGCAACAGCTGTTGGTTTCAGTTTTTTCAAATTCAGAGTGAAGAAGTGGAGGGAGTTTTGTTGTTTTGGTTTGGTTTTTTTGCAGATGCTTTAATTCTTCTGCAGCATATCAGGGTATGTAACAAACTCGGAAGAAAACTTAAGATCATAAGTAATCATAATGGCTTACGTAAGTTTTTTCAGTGAAACAGTAGACATTTAGTGAGTTTACTTAAGGAGACCCCAAAATTATACAGGCCCACAACCACATCTGTGTGCCCCTTGGGTTTCGAGGCTTTTTTAAATTTTTGATTTTAACAAGATGGTCACATAAAGCCAAACAACTGGAAGTTTTTTAAACCAATAAATAGGATATGAAATTATAAAGCAACCAGTGCATCAAAAACCTGCCAAAAGGTGAGATGGAAAAAACTCATTGCTCTGTCTTGAACACCTCATTTAAAAGTGAGGGAGACAAAGATACACAGTGAGGCATTTCCATGCTTTTCAACTCACTGACCCATAAGTCAATCCTTGAATGTGGCAACCAGAAGACATAATTTTCTCAAAAGCACTGATACGTGTCAACTTCACTTTAACATCTTTTGTCAAATCAGTTGTAAAAATGCAGATAACAACCGTAACTTCCTACTACTTGATGTTGTGACAAACTGAGTTCTGAGTTACCTGGAGGGAAATGAATCATACTACTGCAAAAGCCCGGAGTTGGCCATGTTCACTGAAGTAACAGCTCTTTCCTCGTGGGGAGACACACTGAAACGTACAGGTTTACCTGAGCTCTATGAATGGGGCTCTGGTAGCAGAATCTAATCTGCACCATGGGATTAAACTCTCTAGAAAAACTTGAGAGCTGTTCACTGTTGACATGGGTCCAACTAATATGTATAAACAAAGAGCGTCTTACTTCATGGGATTTGTTTGGTTTTATTTTGGGATTGTTTTCCCCTCAAACATTCCACATTAAAAAAACAGAATTGGTGATAAGCATAGCTCCCCTGTTAGAACGGGTGTGCTTTAGCATTGGGTAGAATACTTACTATTTCCTCATTGAATTGCTGGGCAGAAGCAATGTCTAGGCACACAAGAAACAGCTGCAAAACCTGTCCAAGAGCCAGAAAGAGATTTTGGGTTGTGAGGCTGGTAGGGAACGTTGCCCTGTGTCCAAGTTTTCTGAAGCAGTATAAATTTCCTTGCAAAACTATTAAGTTGTAACTGACTCCCTCCACAGTCAGTAAGGCATAGAAAATCTAATGCCATGCTTTCCCTTTCCTTTTTTCTCGTTGTCTAATATCTTTGCTATTTCAAACTGTAACCAGTTTATAGCTGTTTTCCCAGCACCAACTGCTGTTGCACATCTCCAGTCACATACGACTGGGGAGCACCTTGTGATGGGCTGGACCTCTTCCCTAGAGTGGGACAACCTGACTGGCACCAGGGGTGAGGTTATGACACCTGAGTGGACTCTAAGGTGATTGGGATTTGTGCTCTGCTTCAATAACATTTCAGCCATATAGCTTAATGAAAGTGCTCATGGCTGTTTTCAAGGAGGCAAAGTACAAAGGAACTAAGTGTGTAGTGACAGAGTTGCAGATGTATTTACGTAGTCAGTGATGTGAACAGACACTTGATAGAGGCTCTTTAAGTGACATTTTAAACAGCATCTGAATGATGTGGCTTGCACTTACAGCTCAGGTCCTTTTACAGTCTGCACTACCTAAGTCTATCTACATAGACAGTTACCTGCCTTCCTGAATTCAGCCCCTTAACAGCTCAGCTCTCACTAAAATCTACAGCAAAACATACACTGATTTCAGTCACATGCCACGCCCCCAGGTACATCTACTCAAATAGCTAGATAGCTCCATGTCATGGTTTGAGCCCAGAGGGCAACTGAGCACCACACAGCTGCTCGCTCACTCATTCCCCGAGAAAATAAAGCAAAGGGTTCAGGAATTGAGACAAACAAAGGAAGGGGTGACTCACCCATTATGGTCATGGGCAAGAGACAGATTGGTTAAGGGAAGAAAAAAAAAGAACATAAATTTCATTCAAACACTAGCAACAACAACACTTAACAGAATAAGACAAGGAGAAGCATTACCATATCTTAAAAACACCTTCCCTCCACACCTCCCTTCTTCCCAAGCTCAGCTTTGCTCCCAATTTCTCTACCTCCTCCCCTTCAGCAGCAGCGGAGGGCAGGGGATGGAGGGGGGTGCTGTCAGTCCCACTGCTCCTTCCTCCCCAGGGGGAGGACTCTTCACGCTCTTCCCCTGCTCCAGTGTGGGGTCCCTCTCACAGGAGACAGTCTTCCATAAACTTCCTCTGACACGAGTCCCTCCCACGGGATGCACTTTTCCCGAGATGCTCCAGTGTGGGTGTCTCCCCTCCTGTGCGTTGCAACCCTCCCAGCACCAAACTACAACAGCAGGGGCTTCCTCCTACAGAGTCCTAGACTCCTTTGGGCACAGACACCTGCTCCAGCATGGGCTCTTCCACGGGCTACAGGTGGGCGTCTGCTCCACCAGTGACCTCCATGGGCTGCAGGGCACAGCCTGCCCTCTCACCACGGGCTGCAGGGGGGTCTCTGCTCCAGCACACCTCCCCCCACTTCCTCCTCCTCCTCTCTTCCACTGACTTTGATGTTCACATAGGTGTCTCCTTCACAATTCCCACTCCTCCTCCTAGGTTCCCCTTCTTAAACATATTATCACAGAGATGCAGCCACTGTTGCTATTTGGCTCAGCCCTGGCCAGAGGTGGGTCTGACTTGGAGCCAGGGGAGCTTCGAGGAGCTTCTCACCAGAGCCACTGCTGCAGCCCCTCCCCTGCTACCAAAACCCCTGCCGGTCACACAAACCCAACACACTCCAGCTCCTTCCCCTGACTTTCAGACAAGAGATGCACCTCACTCAACCTCCTCCATCTGAGTATAGCAATGTGAACATCAGTACTTAATGTAAAGACACCAGAATGTCTCACATAAGCTAATGCCAATTCCAGCCACTGACCAGAAGTATGGAAAGCCACAAAACCCTCAGCACCTAGGCCTTGGCCACCTTGGTGTATGAGCAGCACAACCTTTGAGACCTCATGATTCAGCTACAAGTTCACATGCATGGACTCTGGTGACTTGAGAAGACACTGGAAGGGGAAGTCCCTGTCAAAGCCTTTTCACAAATTATTCTATTAATCCAGACTAAGCAATTTATGTTTATCATTTCAGTTTCCATTAATTCTAATGCAGTGCAACAGGATGGCATATTGGAATCCTGTCTCCCCACTAATGCTAGTCCTTCATATTTTCAGAGGTATTTCAATTTTATTAAAGCACTTACAAAGTCACTGCTGCATTTTTATTTGACCTTCATTTCCCCTTTTTTCACTGGAAGAAGTATTTTTTTTTTTTTCCATCTGGCCTGAGCTTGAAATCTGACATGGCTTATCAACATCACATCTTTGTTTTCTCAGATAGCTGGAAAGCGAGTCACACTGAAGGACTGATGTGAATCATAGGTCTGAAGGATGGGGAATGCAGCAGTATACCATTTAAGACAGCTGTATTGAGGGTATGCTACCTATCTTACAAACAGGAAGGCAGCAGTGATCCCTGCTTGTTTCATGAGGCAGGCTGCATCCTGGGTTGACACCTTGCTGCATGTCATTCTTAATTTTCTGACACTCATTAAAACATTCATTTGAGACCTATGCATATGCCCTTCCTGTCTGGGGGTGGCATTATTTTGACACCTTGGAATCATTTTCCCTATACCCAGCAGTGCCTCAAATCAAGGGCACTATGATCACGCAAAACCCTGGTTGCTCTTATTAGCTCACAACAGATCGCTGTCTCAGCTTTGGAGAGCTTTCAGCTGAGCAAATGGAAATCTGCCTTACCAAAGTGCAATGCATAAAAGGAAGGGAAAGCAGGGGTGAGTATCAAGTGTCAGATGATTTCATATTGTAAATCTTAACACAAAAAGGCTGCTCCTGCTCACAGCTAACATGCTCAATTACTCAGTGGGACTGGGTTCTGGAAGGAGATATGGCCATATCAGCTTACTCCTGCAGTTACTCAGACAAACTGGTAGAGCAAATACCAACTTCTGTTTTCTGTTTTTGGCAAATCCTCCAAGGCTAACATCTGCCTCACAAAAAGGAGATATAACCATTGCAAACATATGCAACAGATGCTGCTCAACCATGTCCAATGCACAGGGCATCAGTGATGTCCCTTTCACTATCTCCTAGGCAAAGGGGCAGACGTCCCTTTTGCTGTGTGGTTAGGGTACAGAGACCTGTGGTTACCCCTATAGCAAAAATGACCACAGTGTAGCAACCTCAACAACTTAGAGACTGCACAACCTTCCCCCCTTCCCCCCCCCCCACCTCTCTCCCCTGTTCAACTCCCTGTGTCAAACCAGTCTGTGCAACAGACTTAACAAGACTGTGGAAGTTAACTACAGTATCAAAATATTTACAAAATGGAGTCCAGGCTCATAAACCTGTAAATGAAGTGCAGTTACAAATGCTTCCCCACATCTGTTATTCTTGGGCTGCAGTATATGATAATGAAAAAGTCCAGTTCAGGCAGGTAACAAATACAGAAATCTCCCACATTTTTCGTGAATCATTACCTTCAACAAGGAACTTAAAGAAAATAACTGTTTTTTTTCCCTTTCTACTTGCTCCCTACCCCCAAAGATGTACAATACACAAGAAACTAAAGCCATGTTTCCTAGGGAAAGACTGAGATATCTCTAAAGCTTGCATGCTAGCCTCTGAGGGCAAAGGCTGGCAGTGACAGTGGAAACCACGCTACAGAGCCTGCTCTGGTGCTGCAGGAGAGAAACTTCTTCCTCTCTAAGTGATTAAGAAGTATTTAACCATCTCAATTTTATAAGTAACACTAAGTAAAATTCAAGTGGAACTGCTAGGGTAAAGTCATGTTAGGTTAAAAATGAATTAATTACGTAAGGGATACAAAACATTTCTGGGCAAGCTGTATTTGTAATTTGTATGGTATCTCTAGTTTGGCACTATTACATATTATTGAAGGAATGCTGAAATCATCACTAATGCAGAATAGTTACATTTAATGGTACTGTCTAGTATGGCTTGCTGTAATACTGCAACTGCCTGACTCTATAAAACGATCCTGGCAGCCTCAGAAGCAGTGAATGGAATAGCCCAGCACATTGTATCACACAGGTTGCAGTTCCCAGCTCTGATAAATACCTGATAAAACAGAACAATTAATCCTGTCATGTAGCTATTGCTTCAGCATCATGCCAGCCATTTTTAAGCCTCCCCAAACACTTGCGCAGAGAGAGTTGATGTCTAGCCGGGCAGGGGTCAGATATTATCACAGCTTACAGCCTTAACTCAGCAACACCTTTAAGTGCCTGCTCAGCCATAAAACAGGGCTCTGCCTCATCACTTCACTGTGTACACTTCCTCCTTGTCAGGAAAGCCGTGATGCTAGTGGTCATAAGCAAGCTTATGAGCCACAGACTTCAGCTGGACTTGTGCCATCAACCTCAATATAGGTGCACGATCAATCAGTCAAGGGTAGGTTTTTCAGAGATAAGGGCACAGAATAGCAGGACTTGTGCTGATTTTCAAAATTGCAACAAGGGTTTATTGGCCTTTTTAAGTGACAGGTACCTTTAGAAAACTGGTTCTTACCCACTGAACTGGTTTTCCTCCAAAAAAAAAAGGATGCCACTATAGACCTAACTGATTTTACCTTTTCATTATTGCCACATTCGTAACTCCCAGCTATGATACTATTGCCAAGACATTCAATCCTGATGCTAGCTGCTGAATCTGGGCTTGGTGGGAATGGTAGAAAGAGGCAACGCAACGGAATTGTGGCAAGGAAGAACGGGAACTAAAGGTGCCAATAGTTACTGAAACTCTGAGTAATACCTTTAACAAAGCGGATTTTTTTATTTTTGAGAATTGTAACATGTAGATCAATTGACTACACATTTAATCACATGGGTGAGTTATCTCCAGATACTGACTGCTCTACATTGTAGCATTTCAGTGTCACTCGTTAAAGCACTATAGTGAAGGAAGACTCATTTTTGCCCCTAGCATGGCAACACGCCTGCCAAATCCATCAGTGTTTGTTTCGCACAGAAGTGGCTACACCTAAAATGGTGCAAATAAACCTATGTGGGATTTATTTAGATATTTGGAATAATCTGCATTCTGGACTCCTACACAGAAATTCAGATCTCAGGCCAGCTGAATGGCCGAAGAGATCATGCTTCTAGGCAAGGGAAGAGTATTCCATCTCATGAAGCCCAGAAGACAGAAATATTTGGATGTGTGCCACTGGAGAAACTTCTTCACTGGACTCCACAACAATTGGAGACATTATTACAGTTCTTTCTGGATAGAACTGTGGAAAAGTAAAAGCAACACTTATTAACGAGATGATTATTCATAGACTCTATCCCTTGCTTCGTCCACCAGTTCAGAACTGGCTGCTTCTAGGTTCCTTCACAAAGTCTCACCATAACACAAGAGCCTTTTCCGCAACTTTGACATGTGGAACAACTCTCCCATATTTCTCCATCTTCCCACTTCTGTCTTCAGAGCCATGAGAGTCCACAGCTTGCTGCTCTGCTGGAACAGTGAAGTTTTCCTCAGTTGTTCTACTAAACTTGCGTATTTCATTTCATTTAGCTCTAAGTATTTTGCCTGTAAATATTCATGCATGTCTTCTACCATTCATAAAACAGTTCTTTCTAGAGGGTTTTTTTGGTTGGTTGGTTGTGGGTTTTGTTTTTGCTTTGTTTTTTTAAATGGTATCTGTTTGATTTATGTAAAGTGGCTAATTTTATTTGGAAGGCACAGTGAACACAATCCAACCACCAGAACTGATTCAAGGCTTCTTATCAGCACAAGCAAACTAAGTTGCCCTGCCCTAAGGATGCAGTGCCTAGGCTACACCCAGAGCTGGCTTCCTCTATCACGGAAAAAGCTCACATGCCCCATTTTCCTGAGGTAGCTGCTGTTTGATACATTCTCATCCCCTCTGCTGGCAGCAGCAGCTGCCACTGGTTTTTCCAGAGCCCATTCTGCCATCCCTATTGCCGTCTCCTTTGCCTGTACCTAGATCTAACCCTGCCAAGCACCAAGAGATTAGCCTCGTTCAAAAGTAAAGACCTCAACTCTGCCTATGCTTTCTACCTATGTATATACCTTCACTAGAAATTATTTTTATATATATACATCAATAATATTGCCTGCAAGGTTGAAACAGAAAATTATGTGCATCTTGATATACTGTATGTGCCAGTTTCCACCCTGTCTGGATTTTAACTCTTAATGAAATCTACAGCTTTATGTTAAAAACCCACCACTTCTGCCCAAATTGCCAAGGGCACTACTGATTGCTTCTCTGTGGTAAATAAATTAGGTAGGCATGTACGTGTACCCGCATGTTTGCACATACACCTACTCCATTCAAAAGGGAATATACTCATTTTGTGCTTTATTTGAATGATCAAGCTGTTGCAAGGGCTCTTAAAATAGAAACTATAAAGCCAGTTATGCTCAATGCAGGGTGTAGAATGGTATGTAAGGGCCCAAGTCTGTGCCAGATTCCCATTAAGATACATGTCCCAGTGCTCATGCTTCATGATTAAGAAATATTTACCACACTTCAAAAATTCCACAATACACTCCGAGAGCAGAAGGCTGGAGTGATATAAGAGACATTGTACTGCTCCCCTGCTGTAGGATACCTTTTTTTCTTAGCAACTTACCATGCAATGCATAATAGTTGACATTCATATGCAATATATTCCAGCAAGGAAAGTATCAGGGATTTACCCACACAAAAGTTACAGAGCTGATGCTGTTGCTGTGCTCTCATTCCCCCTTCCTGCAAGATGAGGAGGGAGAGCATATAATACAGTGAAGACTAATCCATTCTGAAAGGAATGCAAGTCTGCATTCAAAGAGTGAATTTTGCCCTTGAGGTGATGAATACAATCACAGAAGAACAAACCGTTTCGCAGAATTCATTACATCTGTGGAAAAATATCCATGGGTCCGTTTTCCAGAGTTGGAACAAGCTGTCTCAGGTTCAGCCTTGAAATGTGCTGGGTCAGCTCTTGAAAGGAAGGGGTGGCTTAGCAGAAATAGTAAAGCTGGTTAGGGAGTAAGGGAAAACTGCCAAATCCACAAGTCCTAATTACAATTAGTAGATTTAATAGACTCTTCTGTTATGAGATCTTTAAAATGGAAAAGAAAAGATTAGAGAATGTTTAGCCCTGTTCTAGTGCATGTAGTTACATCTGCATGCATTAGCTGCCCCAGGGCACCCGCTTGATTTGCACTGCAGGCACAGAGGAGGGATGGAAGTGGCCTCTTTCAGGGACTAAGCGCCAGAGCACAGGTTTGATCTGCAGCACAGGGTTGGCAGTGTGGCTTCCTACACAAATACAAGGGACGTGCTTGAAACAGAGGGAATGGGAGAAAGAACAATGCCAGCTATCCTTGGTTTCCTACCACCCAGCAGGAGCTAGGGCAACTGAACATAAGTGAGGCCAATCCTGAATGCTAAAATGTCCCCAACAAAACAGAAAGTATACAGGTATCTCACAGCTGAGCTTAAAATGAACAGAGGGCTGCTAGATTTATGTTCCCTCCAGACCTCCAGCATGCCAAAAGTAGTACAGTTCTCATTAATAACTGCTGTTATCATTAAAAAAGCAGCTGTTATATCACTATTGACTCAATACATCAACAAGAGATTACAACAGTCAAGAGATTTATTGATGAAGTCACAGAAAAGGCAGCTTACTTTTGAAACAACCTACAATAAGGATACATAGAAAACCAAATAAAGGATGCACTGATCTATTTTTTTAATTATTCCATGTAATTTATATTTTTTATCGTAATTATGTGCTGTCAGTGATTTCATATGAAGTGTGACTTTTTCATTTTACTGAGGGAAGATCTAATTTGCTATTCCCATGGGTGAAAAGCTGATTATGTATGAATTTGATAATCATAAATGATTAATTACTTGGTTGAAAATGTTAGCCTTATAAACCTGGTTGGATATGCACAAACAACGAGATGTGCTCTGATTAGAGGAGGAAGCCAAAATAACTGCGCTAGCACAAATATCTGTAAAATGCATCTGCAAAAAAAGAATATCACAAGATCTAGACATCATTTAAGAAGTTAAATACAGACCATCCCAATATGCACAAAGAACATGCACACAGGTAGAGGTTGTTTGCTCAGCACTGATAGATGAGGACTCTACTTGCACATTTACCCTTAAGATACATTATGCAAAAGCTATGAGTTATGTATAATTATACTCTCCCACCTAATGTCAGGAGTGGCTCTTTTCCTCCCACAGAGTACTTGTACAAGCTGATCTACTTCAAGTTTTTATAACACTGCATTCTTCACCCATTTGGATAGAGTTAGATAAACTGACTGAAGACACTATTGTTGAAGACAGACTACAAAGAAGCTACTGTCCTCTTTATAGTAACTATAGTCCACCCAAGTTACTGATTGTGTAGTTCTATGCAGCCGCTTTGTTTATGGAGCAAAATTCCATCCACATATCAGGTTCTCTGTCAGAGCTCCTGAGCCTATTCAAATAATTGGCACCAGCAATAAGGAATAACTTCCCTTATCTTCCACCCCACTTTTTTTTCAGACATGAGGTGAGTATTTGTCAGCAATACAGTAAGATACTGTTGAGCAAATACACCAACATATTTCTACCACACAATAACTTATGTTTGTATGTAGGTATACTGCTTAACAAAAAGAAATAGAATTTTCCCGCTTCTCCTGTTTAAGAAGGCCTCAAGATCTGATTCACATACTAAAAAAAAAAAAAAACCACAAAAAAACCCAAGAGACACATCAGGAATCCAAAGATCTAGGAAGATATTCAACCAGATTCTCACAGGGTATGGGAAGAGCTATTTTAAAAGGCCAGCAACCTGGTATAGCACAAGTAACCACTCAAAAGGTCTTCCCTCTTGCTGTGGAAACAGCCAGAATTGCAAGCCTTTTCACAATACACAAGCCCACCTGCTCGTGCTCACAGCTCCATGCTCAAGTTAACCCTGCTTACAGCACCCACTCAAATTGCTATGCATCAGGTAAGGTTCAAGGATGAGGGAAAGAAACAGAAACAGGAAAGGGAGAAATGGACTGAGGAATGAATGCAGGTGACTTCCCGTCAGCCAAGATGACTGATGTCTTCCTGTGCTCTGCCCTACCACATGTCTTACCTTAGAGGTAACCATCCCAAGACACAGCTCCATTTTCCTGTGATTTCATTCCTTGGCTCTCCAGTGGAGATCAATAATTGCAGCAGTGCTGGCTGCCTGCAGAAACCTGGGGCCATGCCACGGAAGTCCCTGCGTGGCCATAAAGAGAACACAGCAATTGAATGGGAGGCACAGGAAGGAACAAAGCTTATCTAATACTTCAGCTCCACAAACACAAAGTGGTGCTGAAGTAGCACATGGCCCCCAAGCTGATACTCTGGGATGTTTTTTCTTGAGTGAAAAGTTTGCAAATAAATATTGATTTTGAAGAGTTATACTGTTTGTACACATGAAGTTTACCCTGTGGGCCCAGATGTTAGTGCTTTATTAAACGCACACATTAGAGCAGGCTCGCAATAAAGAATAGTGTGACTGCCGCCAATTTTTCTTTGGCAAAACTCCAGCAGGAAATAATCCTGTGTCAACTATAGCTCTCTCCTCTGGTACTGCACAGACTCAGACAATGCATCTGTTGGATTCATTTAAATTTGTCCAAGTCTGTTTCATTGTTTTAAAGCATCAAAGACTTCTGCTGTTATAAATCATAACAAATAATCAGTAATTCTGAACAATAAAACCACATGATAAAAATGAGGCACAGCTGCTGCCAGTCATTGAAGGAGATTGTAAAAGAGAAAGGAAACAGCTACACACATTATAGTGCATATTACCTAAATGATTTGTTTGAAGACAAGGTGCTAACAATATCTCTCATTTTAAAGGTGAAGATTTTTCTGTAAGAGTGAATCACCATAGTTAAAAAAATACAGTAAAAATTGCTCTTTACTCCAACAACAACTTAATGTATTGTAACATCTGGGGAGCCAGGGAAACAGCAATGCATTTCCTAAAATACCTGGCATTGCTCCAGTGCTTCATCAGCATCTTTAAAATACAGGCAATTGAAAAAACACCATTATTGATGCATGATATGAATTTCAGACACAGCAAAAAGTTCAACATCATTTCATTCAAGTCGCATCTGATTTGGATCACTCTGTATAATACCCAAACAGTTTAAATGACAATCTTATTTTCAAAACTGTAATACAATATTTAAAACTGTAATACAGTATTTCCATATGTACTTTGTGCAGCAAACTTGATGTTCTATCTCTGGATATGGACAAGAAAAAAATTAAATAAAGGGCCAAACTTCAAAAAATAAACACTCATTTAGTGGGTGCTTTTATAACAATTAGGAAAAGTATGTATATTTATACTCAAGAGTATTTATTTACTGTTCACATTGAGAATTATCACTTAGCAAGACACATGTGGGTTTGTGGACAACAGTCCTCATGTTTACTTTCTGATTCTTCCCACAGCAGTTTTTAAAACCTGGAAGCATTCATCACACCAGAAAGTAGTTCAGCTGCAAACATTAATGTTAAAATATGTTTGTCAGAAGCCTCAGGGGGCTTGTAATCAAAAAGCAACTTGGGTTGTCTTCCAAGGGCCAGCATTACAGAAAACACTACTGTTTGGGAGTCAGAATTCTTCTGATGCTAGAAATACCATGCTTGAGGGCAGCCACACTGATTGACTAGAGAATCAATTTATGACCCCTCCACTCTGGGTACTATGTGGGACACAACTGAGAAAGATGCAACTCTTGTTCTTAAGTCTCCTGACCTCCCACATTGCCAAATCTGTGTCCCATTAACTTTGCTGGGACTGACATTTTCCGTGGGGACCAGATCCAAATTACAATCCTATCCTTTATTCCCTCTGAGCTCTTGAAACTGTTGTTTGCTTTAAGAATAGGTACCAAAATATCACTTTTTTCTGCAGTCTTGGTCTTGAGTATTTCTTACCAAAAGTGTTAACTTGGTAAATTCCATCTCTTGTTTAGAAATGGCAGATAGATTTTTCTGCAGATATAACAACTACCACACAAGAGAAATGCAATCTCAAAGAGAAATTGTATTTTAGACTGTAATGTAACTACAGAGCTAAAAAAGAATATGATAACATCAGCTGATCCTGCATTGACAGACATCAGTCAGTGCCTTGTCTTTTCATCATGACTAAAATTAGCAGAGCTGGAAAAAAATGGTAAGGTCATTACAAAATTGCTACAACTCTGTGCACGACCTTGAATACTATCAGCCTGATAGTATAAGATGAGAGGGAGATGATCTCTTCCGTTACCTAATTTCTTTGTTAAGGGTAGCAATCTAATGAGATTTTTTCTAATAATTTCTGAAAGCTTCTGTGCAGATCTGCAAAGTAAGGTTCAGCAATGCTATAATGCCTTTTTAGAATAACTGGAAGGTCCAATTACTATGAGAATGAAAAAGCCAATGCAAAATAGGAACACCGTTACAACACAATAATGCTGTGCTTTTTGTATAGCGCAGTGGCATGGAATAAAGAAAGTGGATGTAATCTAAATTAAAACCACAAAAACAGTGTTTACACAAGGCAAGCAGTAAAATTGTTAGCCAAAATTCCACTTTCCCTCACATACCTGGGATCTTCACTGAATGTTTTTAACACGAGATGTGGCATATGCTATCTTACACCTGCTAGTGGATATCTTGCGTCTACAGATAGGGGTGAATAATGGGGAAAAAAAATCACCCCCCTTCCTCTCTGCCTTTCCCATGCACAGGGTGAAGGCCTTTTGCTGCCACTGCCTCTCAACTCAGAGAGGTCTTGGGATGTTGCCCAAGGAAGGTGGGGAAAAGGAGGTAACTCCGATAAAGTCAAATGGCACAGTATGACCCAAGGTAGCACAGATACTCAAGTAGTCTTTTGTAAAGCCTGTGAACTGCCCACAATACCAGGCACTATGGTAGCAAAATGCACCCTTTGTGCAATCTTCGAACTGGCAGAAGTAACATCCACAGTTTAAAATACCTGTGAGTACTCCTGGAAGAAGGTCTTAAAAAACCCAAAATGATTGGAACAAACTGGATAAATGGCTCAATGTCAAGAAATTCCATTAGTAGAGAGGTTCAAAGAAGAAAGGAAAAGCCTGTGTACAAATATCAATACAAAAATAATCAGCTCAGTATCATAACAGCAAAAATTACGTAGAAGGCTAATTTGATTCACACATGAAAGCTAAAAAGCCAATAGGGAGGGCTGCACCAGATTTTGAAAGGCATAAAATCATGGTGATCCAAAGAAGCGTGTAGGAATCTCAAGTGAATTACTAATCTTTTCAAGAACACCTAAGCCGGTGTTAGTCAAGCGGAAGAAAAAAATGTTGATTCTTCCAATTACAAAGTTATAATTTCAACAAACATAAAGTCAGATTCATGATCTATTTGTTGACCATAACCAGAGAGAAAAATACAATAAGAAATCATCTGAACTGGCACTAATCTGGACTGGGTCCTCAAAGAAACTTCTTAGGAAAGCTGGTGGAACACCAGAACCAGCTGGATAAAGAAGCTGCAGCATCTCCTGGTCTGATGATTTTAACAAAGAGATTAAACAAACAGCACCCCTAGAAAACCTATACATCTTGCCATTGTGCAGAAAGTTGTTTTTTTCTTAGACTTCTTTCAGCCCTATATTTTTATGACTCTACAATACATTATCACTCTACATGTCATGAGGAACACCGCTGATACCTCTGAAGGCCTACCTTTGTATCTCTTTTAGACTTTCATTTACTACAGCCCTTTAAAGTAACAGACGACAGCTTAGGGTACTGATGTACAAAAACAGAAGTACATGACTGGCTACTAACATCTTACTTGCACTCCCTCTCTATCTCCTTCAAGCTGCTGTTCCTTACTGTGCAGTCAGTAAGCTCTTGAGAGCAAGAAGCAAGCTTTTATTCCATATTCACTTAATACCTAGCAAAATTCAATTTCTTGCTACAGCGATAACACAAGCAATAGCAAAATTATTCGAACAACAAAGAATATGTAAGTACTATAGTGGTTTGAACATTAGCCTCTCTCTACCAGGGAACCGCAAGGGCTGGCTGCTTCCTACAGGATGGGAAACTGGAAGTCACATACAATAAAACAACCATTAAAGCAAAAGCCATCCTACAATATCAAAGCAAAAGTAACAAAACAGGTATTGGCATAGCAGACAAACTCAACCCAGAACCTAGATGATCAGAAAGATTCACATCAATAAAACAGATCCAAGCTACAACCAACGAATCAGTCCCCAAGTGAGAACGATGCCTAGTGAAGGTAACCAGGATCAGATATAATACAGTAGTCTCCACAACACATGCATACATAAGCCAGGTTCAAAGTCAGACCAGGCACTTAGTGTACAGACCACAAACTAAACCAGCACAACCCCTAACTAAAACAAATAGTCCTCCAACCAAGTTCCCAGAAAGACTGCAAGCCCAGAACTGAGTTTATATGGATCTCCTGGGCCCATGGGCAGGAGGTGGGGGCAGAGGCCCCAGGTGAGGTTGGTCAGGGCAATTAAGGGCTGTTAGTGCACTCAGAACCATTATATTACTGCCTGCTAATGCTAAAGTAATAACAACAGTGCTGACTTTTGCCTAACATTACTGATCAAGGGTAAGTTTGACTCATTATAAATGCCATTTTTATAACTACATGTCTTAAATTTATATTTCAAAGTCTTCTGATGTAGTTATTAAAGTAGTCTGGTCACACACACACAGAGAATCTAGTTCACATGCTTGGCCATGATTTATGCTGTATTTTAATGGACCTGTTCTGAGACAGTGATTTAAAATGTATTTGAAATGACAGATGAGAAAACTGTATATAGCATACTTCATTGAAGGCCTCTGCACACACAGTTGAGTAAATTCTAATTCACCTGAAACATCGGTAAATATGCCAGTATTTCTGTCATCCACCAGCTATTTTAAGTACCAGAGTCCTAAAATAATTTCAGTACAAGGATTAATAGAGAGCTATGAACAAGTAAGTCAGCATTTATGGATAGTTTGTGTAAAAGTTTCATGCCTCTGTTTTGAGGGATTGCTTAACATTTGCCTTCTGAACTAAAAAAAAAAAAAATACGTCCCCAACCTTACTGTCCTACCTGGCAAACCACTAGAGAACATCCCTCATATTCACACACTAGTCCCATTTCACTTTGTAGAAGCACATAAGGTTGTTATTCTTGCTCTGAAAAAGCACCCTTACCCTTGAAGCTCTGGGGTTTAGTAATTAGGAGATGAAAGATAAAGTGTTAGGACAGTTGAGATGGAAGGAAAACAACCTCAGAAGTGAAGTCTGATGCCTGATAGCATGTCTTAATTTTAAAGTGTTTTCTGAATACAAATAAAGCCTATAAATGTTATATTCTTTCTTTAAAAAATGTTATTTTTCCACTCAATGACAACAAATCATAAGCACTACCTGTCACAGCTGGTAACTGCAACTGGATTCTGATTTAATCTCAGAAGATTATTACGACATGCCGATACTAATATTTCAAACTCCACAGCTATGACTGGTAAAATCAGTTTAACAATACTCCAAGAACCAGTGGCAGACTGAACAGAAAATAAATTAAAGACCAAAACTTCTGCAGAAATTCTAAAGAAGTTATGGATTATGTGAGTACATTGATTGATGTAAGCACTTTCAGGTTCATCTATACTGTGACTATTTTTTTTCAAGGGAAATGCAACTATCTGCAAATTTTGATAAGCTGAAATAATGTAAAGGAACCCGGAAGTTATACTTCTCTTTTCTATATCCACTTACTGCAGCAAAAATATGGATATTTCTCATTAGTGAAGTAATGAAAACTGGATCCTCAAATGACAGATTGAAAGGCTACCTCATTTATTATTGTAATAGTATTATCACAGATTGTTACTGTAGAACCCAGGTGTGTGCTCAGACCCCCTTGTATTTGGTATGATGCAAACAGAGAAAAAGAAATCTGGTTTGTGCCCGAAAGCAAGTCACTAGCTGGGTACAAAGGGAGATAGTAAATGTGCCTGGACACACAGCTGTATTGCGTGTAGCAAGACACAGAAATGATACACAGGAGCCTGGCCTTCCTGTTGCACTCCATACTGTACTGAAATTTTGTTCTTTGGGATTAGGGGTTATTTTTGCTGACATCATGATAAAGAGATTTCAAAGGAGCTGTTTGGAGGGCAGTGCAGTAAGAGAGGTTTAAATAGCCGTTCTGTGAACTGATAGGAAACAGAACACAGAAATGACAAGAGCAGTACAGACTGGAATTGTGGCTTTGCATGTTATAACATGATAGAGCACATAGGCTAGGAAAAGGTTTAAAAGCGAAGTTTATAAGGTAGGAAAAGCTAATGCAATGAAGTATAACAGTGGAATAGAGGAAGTTTCTTTTGAAGCAGTATTGAAGCCAGAAAATAGGATAATACTGCACAGAGAGAAGGATTAATTAATCATTATATATTTTGTAAGAAGGGAGTTTAAGTAGTATGCTGAGAATGGAAAACTGCATGGTTGGAAGCTTATCATTATGTTCAGTAAAAGGCCAGAAAGAAAAAAAAAGCTTCTTTGTGCAAAATGTTATGACTGTTCACAGGTAACTTACATGTGCAAAACTACTTCTAAAACACAAGAAATACTTTAGTTGTCGCTTCTTTTAATAACAGACATGATAGTATGTCTTTAGTAACAAATATAACGATTACTCATTTATAAAATAGGTAAATGATTTGCAATTTCTAAAGCAAACCCTGTGTAGTCTCTATTTAACAGGGTAGACACTTCTTGTTCCCTTGCTGAAGCTGACACAGCTCAGTGATTATTACTGATGTTAACAGTGATGCTTTTAATTCTGTAGTGTGGGTGTATAAGATAACCTGGTCAGTTTTTGTAACTACCGACTGTCTTAAACATGCCCACCGAGAAGTATGTTGATACAAGTGTAACTATGTTGGACTGTGTCACAGTGCAATTATAAGCGAGTTCAGTGTCTCAACATTAGATTGTTGGAGCAAAATTACTCTTGAAGGCAAAACCAGCTATACAGTGATGCAGCTCTTTAATCTGGTTACAAGTAAAAATGTTTACTAACGGCTCTACTTCACCTAAATCAAATTCAATTATTTTAATTGCATTATTTTTAACTGCCGCAGTTTTACTGATAGAGGCCCCAGTATATAGGAAACCAATTCACATAAGGGACTTAAATTTCCATAGTTTCTTTTCTCACATTAGTATCAATACATTGGTATGGAAACCATTTACACAACTGTAACTGTCGTAGAGCTGTTGATACAAGCTCTGTAAGGAAAGGCCCGAGTTTCCTTCACTGTTACAACAGCCGATTTCTTGTTGCTGTTACTTGTAAATGCTTAATACAACAAACCCCGAGGGCAGTTTGGACTGCTTTCAAAGCGCACCGACTGTATCTACGTATTTCTGTTACTCCGAAGCCATCTCTGCCCACAGAGTGTGTTTGCGAGCCGGAGGTGTGCCTACCTGGGTAGCGCTGACAGGGCCTGGCCGAACTCCGTGCGCCCCAGGTGCTGGGGGGAGCCGGGTCTGAGGGGACGGGGGGGTTGGAGGGAGGGTTGAGCCGCGGTTTGCTCCAAGCGCGCCTGCAAACCCTCGCTGTCCTGCTGCGGCGAGCCCCGGGGCCGGGCGCTGGGCCGATGGCGCCGGGGGGCCCGCGCAGCGCAGCGCCGGCACGAGCCGGCGGCGGGAGGCGCGAGCCCGCGCGCGCGCACACGCGCTGCCTCAGGGGCCGGGCGGGCGCCTCGCGCCTCCACAGCGGTCCTCGCGCCGCTCGCAGTGGCGGCGGCCGCCGCCCCGGGACTCACTGTGCCCTGCAGATTTATTTTCCTTCTCGCGGTAAAAAAATGCTAGGCTCCCCCGGCTTTCCGCGTCCTCCCCCGCCCTGAAGAGCCGCCGTCCCGCCGGTGACCGCGGTCCTGGACAGGCAGAGTGGGAGCGACGCTACCTCATCGCCTCGCCTCGGCGAGGGCCGCGGCCGGCGGAGGTGCCTGTCCCTCACGTCCAGGTAAAGAGGAGCTTGAGGGGAGCCCTCGGCCCAGCGAGCCAGCTGAGGCGGGGCTCCTCTCCCGCCGGTCTCCGGGTGCAGCGCGTGGGAGCCGCGGGTCGCTGGGGCTGGGTGGGCGTCCCGGGCTTCCCACGCCGTGGGCCGGTCGGCGGCGGAGCGGGCCGGGCCGGGCCGTGCCGTGCCGGGCGAAGGGCGGTGGTAGCTGTCCCGGAATGATGACGCGCTTCCTGCCCTCCCCGGCGGGGGTCTGCGCTTGGAGTCCGCAGCGGCGGCAGCTGCGGGCGGCGGCGGAGCAGGCGGGAGCGGGCAGCAGGCGAACGGGTGGGAAGGAAGGCAGCGAGCGAGCGGCGGGGCTTAGGCGCTTTGCAATGCTACAGTAACGACTTTCCCGGTAGGAGCCCCGCGAGGACCCCCTTGTCCTGCCCTGCCGTTGCACGTTGCGTGGAGCGTCTGGTCTGTGCTAAGCCGCCGAGAGGGGGAAGACTCCACGCAGGGCTGAGCGGCGGGAGCGCGGAGCCGCTCCGTGCCTGCGGCGGCTCGGCTGCCGCTGGGTTTCGCCTGTAGACGCCGCGTTCCTCGGAGCCAGGCAGGCAGGCGGCAGCTGCCGCTCGCCGGTGCCGCGGCGGGCGGTGGGAGCTGCGCTCCGCTCGGCACTGCCTCGCCCGCGCGTAGCGCTGCCCGCACAACAAGTTGCCGGTTCCAGGGGAGGACAGCAGCAGCCCGGCCCAATGCCGTGACCGCGGGAAGGGGAGAGCGGCCCCCACTCGCCTTCCTTTGGTCAGGAGCCGGGCCGGGGTGGGAGGGTAAACCGCGGTCCCTTGGGATTCCCCCCTCCCTGTGCCGGATAGGGTTGGTATCGGAGGGAGGTGCTGGGGCGGCCGGCCCCTCGCAGCCTGTCTAAGCGAGCTTGGCGTGGCCTGGTTCGGCGGGTGGGTTTGCCCGAGGGACGGAGCTGTTCACCGGTGGGGGCTACTGGTGACCGCGATGAAGGAAAAACAAAAAAAACAAAACAAAACAAAAAAAAAAAAAAACACAAACCGTTTTCGCAACACGTTGCGAAGCGACGACCTCCCAAGGACGATCGTGCCGCGTGTGTATACGCGTGTATCTGTACCTATCTATCTGTGTCTATGTCCGTCTTTTCCCACCAGACTCATGGGATGGCTCGGGTTGGAAGTGGGTCGCAGGCCGGTCCCGCAGGGCCACCGCGAGGGGAGGGAAGGACGTGTCTGCCCCTGCGCAGGGCAGACGAGGATGGATGGGTGGGTGTGTGAGCCACACTGCTCCACAGCCTCCCCATTCCCAGGGCTTGCCTGGGAGCATGCCAGCAGCTCTGGACTACCTGTCCAGGTGCAGCAGGGCTCTGTACCCACAACTGGCCAAAGCAGAAAAGTTCCTTCGGTGCGAGGCGGCGGCATGCGTTTGCAGATGGCTTGTCTGTGCTGTGGGATGCCCCTGCATGTCCTGGTACCTCTCTTCCATGCCACCCTAGCAGATGGATGTGGGATGCATGGCACAGTCTTCCCTTTGGGTGTCTAGCGGGCCTTGACACAGTGCCACTGCGTGGGGACACCTGGCTGGGAACTGGGGCCTCTGCTGTCTTTGTGCTCACCTTCTGTAGCGCTTTTGTTCTGCTGACCAGCCACTTGAATTTATTTAGGCTCTACTTTTTGGGTGTTAAAACGCTGCTGTAGTGTCTAGTTAGAAAAATCGTGGGAATGTTCATTGACTGAAAAATTTGTGTCAGATTAAACAATTGCCTGCTTCCCTCCAAGTCTTTTAAAAGTTTATTTTGCAGACCTGTATTTTAGAACTAAGTTTGAGCCATATTAAGTTTCAAAACAGAAAGCCAGTTCTGAATTTGAAAGTATGTTATTTAAAAGCATCAGGAGTTCTGCATTGTCAAGAGAGCCCAGTAGCTATGGAAAAGTATCCATATGATTAAAAAGCAAACAAGCAACATATTTCTGAGCTTGCTCTTGCTTCTGTAAAACATCACTCATTCCTATGTGTATGGCAGTGTGTTGCAAGTACAAGTGCAAGCTGCCACTGTTAGTTATAAAACCTTACCAATGGTAGTATATGAAAAGCTTTTGTATCTGTTTGAGATAATGGTCAGCTGTTCTTCCAACAGTACAGCTGTTAGCTCAGTTTACTATTAATTAATTGGCTGAACTACCTTTACTGCTTTTATTTTGAAAACATTAATTTTTGAAGGCGATGCCTCGAGATTGGAGGTTACCACACAGCTAGGGGGGAAAAAACCCTCTTGCCTCTGGGAAGTGCACTTCATGTGGGTTTCGTAATTCCTTACTTAACTCACTGGATGCTGCCTAACTAAAGAGTTAAGTGGAATTTTTATCTAGCTTATCTGTTGGTGGCAAAGTTGCCGATCTTAAGTAAGATAAGAATACTTATTGTGTCTGGTTGCCAATCTAAGCCTCCGGGTTAACTGTGACAAACTTGGGCAATATTTAAGTTCTGAATCTCAGAATAAAATTTGATAAAGACTACAGAAATTTCATACAGGATACTCATTCATTTTACCATTCAATTTGTAACAGTTTATCCTGAATAATTGTCCTGTGTGTTCTTAGAGTAACATCTGTTGCATGACATCATGTAATGGAATGTAGTACAGCCTAATTTAAGTTGATTTGAAATGTTGCCATTGCACTGTTGTACTGCCTGCAAGGGCAAGAGGTTTTTTGGTTGTATGTGTGATGGATAGATTGGTTAGGAGTAGATGATGTTGAGAAAGATGAACTTGTATTTGAACAGCAAAGGATTAAGTCACTTTATTCTGAGGTTGTTTGGTTGTACAGTTTGTCTTCTTTCATTGTTTGCCAGCTAATCTAATCACTGATTTCTACTTAAATTAGGAAATTCATCTATAGTTATATTTGTAACTGATTAGTACAAAACACCATTACAGTAGATTCAAGTCTTTTCTTTTGGAGAGGGAGGAGTGGGCTTGAAACAACTACCTGGCTGTAAGCATAACTTGAACTGCATAATCCTCATGTTGACTTAAAATTTTTGGTGTGAAAAGGTTTGACTCCGCACAGCAAGGATGTTCTGAAGAATTAATATTTGGATTGTGTCACTTTCATATGCTTTCCTATATAATGCTTATTAAATCTCTGCAAAAACAAGGTCTAGGCAGCTCCCCAAAATGCCAGTACTTAATTAGTCACCACAGGTAGACAGTAGAACAGACATACATCTCCCTTTATTTTTGTGGAATTGTAGTGTCAGATAGCTGTTGGGATGGCAGTGTTGTATGTTGGTGAAATGTGAGCAATACCATTTGCTGAAACATCATTCCAATCCATAATTTTAGCATTAAAGTACTGAAAATACCATTTGAAGTAATTCTCAGCTCATAGTCCTATCTGAACCTCAGAAATTTCAATAAACTGCCAAATGTGTAGGCATCCTGATTTTTTTAAAAAAATACACAGTTTCTTGCTAAGAAGTTCTTATCCAGATGCTGCCTTTGTACCAGGCTGTAATTAGGAAAGAAGTGTGAATGTGTTTACAGACCACTATATCCAGCTTTCAAAAATTCTTTTTTTTTTTTTTTTTTCCCCTCTGTTCTTGAATCTTTAAAAGGTTTGGCAAGTCTGCTTATGCATGTTTCTGCAGACAATAGAACGCTGATGCAAATTGAGAACAGCAAACAAAATGATTGTGTTGCTGCAAATGGGGGGAGGATGTCTTAATAGGCAGTATTTTGCATATTAGGTTTCAATTGTTTACTTTTGGATTTTAGTGTCTCAGTTGGGACAAATGTCGCTGGTATATAGCTGGAAATTGTAGTTTCAGGTAGTCCTGTCTGTTGGTACCTAAAATAGAATGCAGGTTTTTGCTTCAGGGGTTATGCTTTTGACCACACATGGTTATAAAAGTGTAAATTAAATTGAACTGAAGAACTTTTGGGGGCAGGGGAGATGCAAATGATTACTCATGGTTTTTTTCCCAAGTAGCCTGGCTCCCAAGTTCTAGAGACTATGTTAAACAGAGTAATATAGGCTTTCGCAACTCTGTGGATGAGGTTGTTATGATTATGGATATCATGTTGTGTCTCTAAGGTCTTTTATGCCTTATTTTTATTGTTGTGATTAAATGATCCATTCCTTTTCAGAAAAGAATGTCTGGTTGCCTTGAAGATAGCCCACGCTATTGAGATGCTGAAGTGCCAGGCTGATCCACAGGATGCTGAAATCCTGGGTCCAGTGTATAAAGAATTGTGGCCCTCTATCTCTGGGTGCAGTGAAGACATGCCTTTTGTGTGAGACTGATATGCTTGGGGATGAGAAGGTGGAGAGGAGCCTGCGATTAGTTTTGATGCCAGACTTGTAACTGACTGCTGAATTTTCTAGATGTCTGTCCCTGCTAATGCTGCTGAAAACCCATTTCACAGTAGTGTCAGAGAACCATTTTCCTGGGTGTGGTGTGTGTACACGTGCTTATCTTGGAATTGCGTTTGAATTAGCCTGCGTACTTGAAGCAATTGTGATAACATTTTGATATTTTCCACTTCCAGCTGCAAGCTGGGATTCCATCCCCAGAGATCCACCCACTCTATTTTCAAAGCTCCAGTACTTTTTTACCCAAGCATCTTCATAAAGCTAGGAAACGTGCTGACTGACTTCACAAGGTGAAGGTGACCATACAACAATGCCTTGTCTTAAAATATCTTTACAGTACTACAGTGCTGACTTCTTACTTGTAGTCCCTTTACTTGACAGCAACCAGTTGAATTTCTGCCAACATGGATCAGGCTGGCACTTGAAACTGCCTTCCTTGCAGTCTCAGTAGGTAGCTCATCTACTGTGTTCGGGCAGCAGGAAGAAAGTGTGAACTGAAGTGAATTGTAAATGATCCTTGTGTCCTCCTATCAGTCAACTCGTGAGGTTGAGATTTCTTATTTCCATGAAAAAGTGACATGTGACACAGGAATAGGCAGGAGGCTCTCTGTCTTCTAAATAACAGCAATTAACAATTGAGGGGAAAAAGAATCAATGGTACTACATGGGCTGTTTTATTTTTCAAATCGAATAATAATTCGTATTTATCAACTATGGTAGATTTGTTGCTGTAGTATATAGTGTTTAGAGTTTTGGTGAAGTGTTTGGCATATTGGTATAAGTACATCTTAAACAGTGGGATTGTCTTCAGCTTAGAAAGGCTTTCAGAGTTGTATAGTGCTTTCCTTTTTACATATTCTTGTTTATTTTCATATAATGATTCTCTCTTACCTTTCTTGGGAGTTGATATCTGTGATATGGTAAATAACCCGTTGTTTCAGCTACCTCAAGCCTATCTTATACTGTGCTTTGTTTAGTTGTGATTTCTCTGGAATGTGAGATTTAAAGTTCAGGTATAGATGACATAAGTATGTGAGCATAGAACAGTTTAAAAAACTTCCTGGTAGTAAAAATCAGGCTTGAATTTGTACAAGTGGAAACATTAATTAGCCTTAAAGGCATTTATGGCAAGTACCTCTTACCTTTGTTCAATTTAAATGTGCTAAGTACTGCGTATCAGGAAACAGCAAGGTGGCACTTGGCAGAGAGAATGGAAGCAGCAAAGGCAGGTTATGAATGTTTGACAGAATTGATAATCCCTGTTGAAGAAGAGATCTGTGGTAATCTTATGGGAGGGATTGTGGCAGGAATGTGGTGGTGGTGTAGGACTGAAGCACATACTACTTAGACACAATAAAAATGTTGAAATACCAGGACACAGTCAAAATTTAACAGTGGGGATACAAATTAATACATGAATAGATCAGGAAGCCAAACTTGAATGCTACAGTTCCCTGTAGCCTGCAAGTTTTGTAATTATTCCTTGTAATTTTCCCAGGTTTTGACAAAAAGGTTTTCTTAGATTAATTTTTGTTGGAATATAAGGAAACATCTCCTGTTGGCAAGGAGGTATCTGAATTACCTGGGGAAAGGATCAAGTGGGAGCCACTGCTACACAGCAGGTATGCAGGGTCAAACAGAAGGAATCAGTGGCACAACTCCTGGGTCAGGATATCACTAAAGGCCCTGCTACAGGGAGGAAGAGATAAAAGTCCAACTTCAGTTTAAGGAAAGGAAAGGCTGTGGGAAATGAGATCGTTCTGTTGTGATGTTTAAAGTACTCTTCGGAAGCGTTATGTGCAACAGCTGAGGATGTACAGACCCCAAGCAAGAACCCAAGGTCTTGTATCAACCCTGAAAAATATTTTTTTGTTTTTTTTAATTTAAAAAAATAATCAGTGGCTGCATTTGCAGTTCTGACTAAGGTCCAGATCAGCCTGATTGTAGGTGTGTTGCCTGTTCAGCTGTACTGTGATACTAAACAGACTTAAAAGTAACTGAGAAGAGAAGCATAACTGAATGTACAGCAGACCAAAACCTGTGAAGAAAGGGTAGTTAAGTAAATTTTGCCTGGTGAGATCGGACGGACCAGACTATGGATTAAGTACAGAACAAACCCAGACATGGAGGAGCGGGGGGGGGTTGCAGTGGATCTAATGGGCACTGTCTGAGGGCTTTGCGTGTAGAGGACATAGATATGTAATGGGTCAGTTCAAATGGATTCACAGGTGCTGTGTGGGTGAATGATGTTTTGTCTTCTCTCTGTCCTTAAAGAGCCAAGAAAGCAAAGGCCAGCGTTACAAAATGAACTTTTCCCAGGAGCAGGAAGATAGGCTGTTTAGTGGTGCTACCTGCATCCATAGCCGTGGGTAGTTGGAGGAACTAAGACACTTCAGTCTTTCTCCTCTCCTTTTGTATGCTGCCTGTTGTTTTGTTCAAAATGGCCACCTCATTCCAGAACATGCCAATAATTACCTCACAGAGAGGTGCTTAGCCACTGCGGTGTGGCTGTTGGTGAAAGAAAATGGTCTATCTTGAAAAATCCAATTGTAGAGGTCACAGCAAATCATCCAACATCAACACAAAGCCTTCTAGTAACATGGAAAATAACTGTTTGAAGCTTGATGATCTTGAGGAGAAGAACAGTTACATTCAGTATGTGATTACCTAGTGGAACAGTACAGTTAGAAAGCCCAAGTATGCAAATTTATTGGCAATAGTTTTGAGGGGGGAAGGAAGAAGCGTGACTTTTGCTATCCTAACAACTTTTTTGCTGCTGCCTGGTTTGCAGCACAGGCTCACCCTTCCCCACAGTTGATGGTTGCCTGAGCTCTAATGCAAATGTTTCATGAGTGAAATTGCTCTATGAGAAGATTTAGGAAAGTGCTTTTTGTTCTCAGGTAACTTCTTGAACAGTACTCTTAAAATTCTACTTCTTTACTTGCATACTTGAAAGGAAAGGCTTTCAGTAGCCTTTTTGTATTAATTGCCATGATGATCAAAGTGCTAGCCAAATTTTAATGCCTTCTGATGAACAAAAAGCAAGATAAATGAAACAAGAAAACATGGGATTTAAGTTTCACAATTCTCTTGTTTTCCTGTACGGAATCCCACAAGACAAAACATTAAAATAGGGCCTGGACAGAAAAGATATTCTTAAAGAATTCATGTCAGAACTGTGGCTGATGTTGTAAGAAGACTCCAAGAAGATGGCAGGGCTTTAGTGGCAAAGGGATGAAGCAGAAAAATAACCTTGATTGTGGTATAAGTGTGTGGTTAAGGTGAGCTACTTAAGCAGCAGTTGTTGGAGATTATTTAACACAGATAAACAAAGCCTGCAACGAGTTAGAAGAGTAAATGTGCCCTGAGGATCCAAACAGACCACTACTGAAACAACTGTAATGACAGCCTATGAAAGTGACTTGGTAATGACTGTGAATATGTGTGCAGGAAAAAGGTGTTCCTACCTAATACTGCTGTTGTTCCTTTTCAAAGATAAAATGAAGTTTGAAGCATTAAAAATGCCATACACATATAAGGGCAAAAAAACCCTGTCACTTCAGCTTGAAAACTAAAAATTAAAAATGAAACACTGTGTTCCATGTGGGTCTTATTGCAATCAGCAGTGGCCTTAATTGCTTTGGAATAGTATTACTGGCCTACTGGCTCATTTAAGGCAGAGGTTTCCAAAGACTATTTTGATCTCACACCCTTATCAGTAAAAGATTTCTGAGCATGCACCTCCAAAATATGTATAGTTATTAGTGAATTATGCACATATGCTACTGTACTAAATATTATGTACATTGTAAATCATATACAAAAAATAAAAATTAAAAAACGATGGGAAACACTACTTTAAAAATCTGTTTCATTATGTATCACTAATTTTTTAAAAAATCTTGGTTTAACACTTTGATACAGCTATTTGAAAGCCTGCATTGAAGTTCAGTTTATTTCAGTACTCGGTTTTAATGGCTGTCATAACTGAAAAAGACACCTCACAAAGATACATAGGTCCAAAGGCAAGAAGTGCGTTGTTGGTTGTGCTTGCTGAATCATGATACTAATATTCCACGCCCATACACTAATTATGCAAAAGTTTTTATTGGAATTTGTCTATTTAGTTTCCATCTACCCTGATGTCAATCCGTTTTTCATGCAAATTAATGGGAAGGTGTTGCATTCTTCTGTGTTTAACAAATGCATTCAAAACCCACTGAAACTCTTCTGGAAGATTTTTAAACAGGTTAGGTACTTCTGTGTCTAAGTCTTTTAAGTGTACTGATTTGAGAGGTTTTTACAGGTAAAACAATTTTCAGCAACAAAATCACTTAATGGTGGAAACATTTTCAAAACAACCTGTGGAGTGAGTTTCTTTTTGAAAAGCAGTTGCTTTCTTGCTCCCTGTTCAAGTGTCACCTTAAGGGACACCTTAAGTGTGTATTTTTTCAAGATACCTGCTAGGTAGCATACTACTTATAGCCACTTACCACAGAAAAGGTCAGCAAATTTTGAGCAGTTGTCTTTGTGGAAAAAAAATGCATAATGCATCTTTGACAACCCTTTTAAGCACTTGCCACAAGTTAATCAGCAAACCTCAGTGTGGGAATATGATGGTTGCTTCCCATCTCATTACAAGGTTTTGTAAAGATTCTACAATTTAAAGATCTTGCTTTTGTAAAATTAACCATATCAATGACATCCTGTAGCATTTTGTGCGCTTCTGGTTCCAACTTTGCTGCAATAGTTTGTCTATGAATGATGCAGTGAAAGAATTTCACATGTGGCTCTATCTGTAACCTTTACATGGGAATTTTTTTTTTCTTTTTGTATTCCAGTCGAAGCAGCCACTACACAAGTGATTACACTTCCAGAGTTTTTCCATAAAACATTGTTTCTATTAAAGAAATAATTTACTGTTGAGAGTATGTTGAGTCTTCTCCAGTACATCTTTGCTGTAGTGACTCGCAAAAAAGTAGTTCCGAGTGTATTTCATCATTGAAACATTCTGGCATATACTATAAACTGAGACGTGTTAGAAACATCTGTACTTTCAGCCAACAGTATAGCAAACCTCCCACACTGCACAATTTGTTCTAATACTTGTTTCTTCAAATCCTTGGCTGTTTTCTATGAGGCTTCCAGCAGTATTTGCTAACAAAGGAATGCCATATTGTTTTCCATATATTACTTCAGAAATTTTTTACTGCAGCAGGAAGACCAAGTGCTTCCTCAATGGTATGTGGCTTTGTCTTTTGCTATTATGAAACCTTAAAAGAGGCTTCTAAAGGTTTATCGTGAAATTAAGTGATTTTCTTTTTTTTTTTTTTTCCAAGCCAAGTACTGTATTGAGTATCACATGAGTTGAAACCAATGCTGAAGAAATCAGAGATTTGTCCTCATGTTCTGGGTGCTCAGTTTAAAACTGTATTTCTAATTATAATGGCTTCATACTATCATTAGCTGATATCTCAAGCCACAATGTACACTTAGAGTGAGGTTCATCACTAATGATAGCAGATGTAAATTCATATTTCAAATAGTTGTCTTCATAATTTCAGTATTTTTTTTCCAACTTTTTGTCAGACCCGATTAGGTTGTTGATTTTACCTCATAATGTGTCTGACAAGGATCTTGTACTGGGAGTAGGAGATCAGTTGATGCACATGGATTCTGAAGCAAGGGCAAAATCTCTTGTGGCATCTGTGTATCTGACATAAGACTTAAGAGTCTTAGGAGTCGGAGATGATTTGAGCAAGATCACAAATGCAGAGGGCCCTAAACCATTTGTGCATTTCCCTGGTTAGAATTCCCTGTCTTCACTTGCCTCACAGTCTTGTAGTTTAAATTATGTTATTTAGTAATGTGATCTATGTGTGTTGTGACAGCATGCAAATTTTTATGAGTATGCCTTTGTGAATTATGGTCTTAAGTCATACCAGTTAAACTTTTAGAAATAAGCATTCCTAAATGATTGAAGTTTTGTTTAGTTGGTTAGGGTTTTTTTTTTTCCACCTGAGGTTTCTAAGAAGGGACAGCAATTATTATTGTGTTGGCTGCTAAACAAACTGATCATAGTTTTCATCCTGCCTGAGGCTACCAGGTCTTCCCTTAAAGATAAATTTCAAGTACCTGCAAAGTATCTGCTATCAGGCACCAGTACTGTCCTGGTACCCACCCAATAAGTGTATCTTTTCATGTACAGTTCAGCTTTCTGTAGCTGTCATATGAATTGTAAGGAGCGAAGTACGAATTCATCCCCTGAAGAAGATGCAAAAGCAAGGTGGGATTGCAGATAACGGTCCTTTGGGTAAAAAGGGAAGATAAAGCAGGGAGTTGCTTTTTGAGAGTTGTTTACAAGGCACATCCTAAAACTAAAGGAAAAAAAAGTAGAATAAAGACCGAAAATAAAAGAATAAAAGAAAAATTAAAAAAGCATCTTTTTTAAAACTGTAAAGACTGAAGATTTGCAGTAGTGTGGTACTGACTATTTTTTTTTTTTTCCTGGACGATACAATCATTTCAAATTTATTGCTTAAGGTGTACTTTTAAATATTTAAACAAAAATTGCATTACTATCTGTGAAATAGTCTTTGTACTATCATAGAGAGCAGCCATCTCTTGATAGAGACAGACTTTCTAGAACAGTTGCGAGTATTTGTTACCAGCACTTACATGTTTCATAGATTTTTTTTTTTTTTCTTGAGATAAGTTGTTTGTAAAAAGATTCTCAAATTTAGCCTTCTTTTATTTGGGAAATTTTTCTTTACATTTATTCTATGGGACCTAACTTTCCTATGACACATGACAAGTGAATCAGTATGCTGGAGACTTGTGCAAGTGAAATTTATCTTGCTTTTGGGTCTCTAGCGTTTAACAGAAGTCAGTTGTTTTCTTTTTCCTGGTCAGTCTATAGATGTTTGAAATACTTCTGTTTGTTGGGAATTTGCCATTTGAAATATAAGCAATACTTAAGTTATCTCCAAGTAGCTTAGAATTAGGAAAGCTTTCTTCTGTCAACATTCAGGGGATATTTAACTAAGCAATAGGAAAATGCTTCTTGTTAAGTAATTAGCTAATGAAAAACCTAGTATTTGTATAATCAAGCTTGCCTGAGAAGTATGATTGCCTTGTTAGTATCTAGTGGAATGTAGTCTTTTGACAGTGTTGGTTGACAATCTTATATTTTGATCAGTGTGAGTGTATCAGCTGGTGAAACAACTGCGTACGTGATAGAGGAGCTGCAGCAAGTAGGATAGAGTCTAACCTTTGCTTCTCTTTAACATTTTCTGTTGTTTAGAGTTATAGAATGCTTGCATGACATAGGGCCAAACTCAAGTATTTGCAGAAAGAATTTAAAATAAGTCTTGAAGAATATGAACAGGTGAATCTGGGTTATTGTTAGACATACTCTGGCTTGATAATGAATGTCTTGGGAACGATGAAATGAAACTCACATGGTACACAGTATCTTGGTGCAAGTCTCATAGTCCAGAAATTCAAGGGGTTGTAAGAAGGAATCTGTGTTCAGCAAAGAAGCTTTAGTGTCATGTGGAAGACAGAAATCCTGACTAATAGTTCACTAGAGAGTGGGTTTAGAGCAGACTTTGAAGACTGAAAATGTGCGTTTCCAGGATCACTTTGTTTCCATTGAAGGCTTGTTTGTTTATTCAAGAAGGAAAGTAGGGATCAAAGACACCATCAACAAGCACTGACCTCAGAGTTATGTCTGGTGTCAGGGGACATGGGTCGCTCTGGATTGCAGTTTATGTCTAGATGCATAGAGGTTATGGTGCTCATTGCTACATATTTGCATTACCGGTTTTGAAAAACTTTTTTGGCTCACAAAAGGGAACAGCTTCCAAACTTTCGGTGGAATACACAAATCGGTATAGTGCTCTAAAGTTACCTATCAAGATCCTTTGTGTAAAGAGGATGCCCTTAGGATGGTTTTGATAATAATAGCTGTTTGTCAAAGAAGACTTCTCTATTATGTGAAGTTTTAAATTATCTGTCCAATACACAGTGGACAGTGGCTGCTATCTCCACTTAAGGGAGATAAAGACTGAGTGTGCTTAAGGTTCTCTAACCGAGATGTTATACTGCAAATTAATGATACAGTGCTATGTCTTCCTAGTGGAATGAATAAACAACTAAAACTCTTGAAACAAGTATTTGCTTTAAAAGAGTCTGATTTTTGAACTGGAAGAAATAAGCTAATGTGCTAAACTGTTCTGATATTCTCTAGAAGAGTCTGCAAGATGCTGCAGCTTCTGAATATAATAAACCTTGATTTCAGTTTGTTTATACTGCTAGCCAGTTGTTTCTAAATGCATGTTCTTGGCTTGTTTGGGGGCAAGTCTTGCAATAGTTGTCTCTTGCAGCTGGACAAAGAAGCACTGTTTCTTGATTATTTGAGAGAATATAATATATAGACAAAAGGCAGTGCTTACCAGGTAGTGGAGAAAAGGAGCTTCTCAGTAACTCAGCTTCGAAATCCTTGAATTGGAAGAAATCTTATTTTCCTACATGTACTTTCCTTTTCCCATGCACACTCTGTTCTGCTTTAGTGTCTGCTGTTTAATGTTTCAGATACATAGAAACTTATGTTTAGTCCTACATAAAACAAAGTGTAGACAGGAGGTTTGCAGACTTCTAGATCTATATGAAGTGTGTGTTAATGTTGATACCTTCTCACATTGAACCAGCTGGTTGCATCTTCTGAGCTGCTGTTTAAAGTTCTTGTCCCACTGAGAAACTATGCAACTGCTTTGACTGCACTAGGTGTTAAGGTGTTGTTAACAATCACATAAGCTGGAAATGCAAAATAGAGATAGTTATTGTTTTGGTCTCTGTGGTGACCATGGGATCCTGAGAATTAAAGACAATATATTTGACTTCCTGGGGCCCTAGGTTATATCTAGGCACAGTGGGTTTAGGCTTACAGCTTAGTAAAGTGCTTCTTCGGGAAATTTAGAGAACTATCCATACAAAACTCTATTTTATGTTTTATATTGTAATTGTAAGAGAGAGGGACTGTGGTAGCATTCAAGTAAAAAATGGTTTTCTGTTGTGTTTTTTGAGGAGGCCTATAGAGATGAATTACACTTTATAAGTTATTTCAAAAACATTTTATAAATAATAATTTGGGCTGCCTCCATAAAGTGTCAAAAAAATAACCTTGCTGTATGACCGTTACTACACCTGAAGACATTATAAGATATTAATGAGATGGTGAAGTTATGCTTTCTGTTGCATATACTTGTATCTTCTAATCTACTGAACACAAGTTTTCAATTATACTGAGAGGCATGAGTCAAACTTTTGAAGCAATATGAAAATCTGTGTACATGAGAGTAATGGCTCTGAGGGAATTTATGTGTAAAATTAGCATGTGTATAATGTATTGAATCTGTCTAAATGGGTACCAATACAGCCTGTGGCCTTACCAGCTGACTACTTAGGATATTTCAACCCACATATCAAAATAAATCCACCTAATTAGTGTTGATGATCAGAAAGAACTAATCTAAGTTTAAGATGACTTGTTTGACTTCTTAAGGATAAGTAGAAAGACTCAAGAGTATGTGATATTGATTTTGAATGCTTTAACGTGATTATTTTAAGTCAGACACAAGGACCAGCCTTTGTACTTAAGCTGCCAAAGTGTCTAGATGTGAATTCAAATCTGGAACTGTTTTCGCAGCATTCTCTTATATAGAATGATGATGTATCTCTATCAATGAATTACAGGCATCCCTTTTAGGTTTTTGCATTCTCTCCTAGAGAAAAGTGGGTTTGATAGTTTAAGGCCAAGTTTTACTGTCATCTGATACTTCATTCTCTTCACACAGCATGTAGCCAGTCTGTGGACTCTGGCACTTCTGGAGATCAGAGCTGGGTAGCCATATGGGCAGGATTGATGTGGTTATGCATGCTACAATAGAAGTCCTCAACTTCAGCTACAAACAGCACAATTTGAGAGCCTAGTGGGAACAATTTTTTCCTTGTGTTGTATGTATAGGGTTGGCTGCATGGTTAGGGTTTTACCCTTCTCAAAAGCATTACAGGCTTGTAATTGTTCTGTCAAAGGTGAAGGCAGAGACCTTGATGGACAAGGGGGAAGTTACTATGTGTGTTGTAGCAAATTGAGTTCCTGAGCCCAAATGTCAGCTTTGGATTTGAAAATTTAATTTGAAATACTGATTTTGCAGTCATTTGACCTACAGCTTGAGTTTGAAGCTTTATTAAACTTACATCCCTCTATCCCATCTTTCACATCCCATTCTCCAGTGATCTTTCAAATACTCACTGAGCATGATGGAAGTAAGTCTGAATTTCTGTATTCTGGTGATACTTGAGAAACTGTGAGAGAAGATTTTGCACATCAGTGTTAATACTATTAAAAGTATTTTCTTCATTTGCAGAAGTATGCACTTTTTCAGGAAACCTAATATATTCGCATTATTGCATTATTGAGGAAAAACAAAACAAAACAGAACAACAACAAAAAAATTGCAGCTTCCAGAGGTGGCCCATTGGAGGCCTGGTTGGCTGATAGATGCTACCTTAAATGCAGTCAACAAATGACATGCCTAACCTACTTCTGGTAGGCCTTTTGTTTGCTGTACAGCTGATACTCAGAATCCCATGGTAGTGATTATAGTATTACTGAACAGGAATTACCCCAAATTATGATTAAAATGTAGCAACGTTTTTTTTCTAAAATCACTAATTAGCAGGATAAAAATAAGCAAACAGTGTAGGTGAACAAAGCTATTGTATTTAACACTGTATGGTTTAGGATAAGAACACGAGAAGTACCTCCTTCTATTATTGGCTTGGATATCCGCAGTACTGGCCTAATAGTCTGAAAACCACTTTTGAAAACAATTGTTTCGGTATTTTTTGACAGTGCTGTACAGTGACAAACTCGGTTATTTTTGATAAAGAAAGTGCACCTTTCATCCTTGATGAGTGAATTGTCATCTCTTATAGTGAATATTAAAAACCAAACCTAAAGTTTTTGAGCTAGGTTACATACCTAATGGTATTTTGTCTTGAGATAGTCAGCAGTTCAGGAAAGATTAAAAGTGATCCATTTTGCCTGGGGATCTATTTCTCTTTCTCTATTCAGAATGATGTAACTGACCCCATCTGGCAGAGACATGTAATTTGTAGTTTATGCCAGCTTCCTGAGCATTAATGCTACTTTGGCTGAAGAACTTGTAAGGAGGTTTTTGGCTTCTGGCTTGCTCTCTACTTGGCCTTGTTTAGGATTTTACATGTTGCAAATTTGGTTAAAATCAAAATTAAGATGAACTGTTAAGTTTGTGGTTTTAAGCTTCTTGCTTGTTTTAAACAGCAAAATAGAGGAAATGTTAAGATCTTGCAAACCTTGACTTGCACCTGGAATGTGAGCAGCCCATTTTTGGTGTGCTGTAAATACTATGTTTACTTAAGGTAAAAGTAGATCCATTCTCAGTTACCCTCTGTTACTATTTATCCTAAAATTGAAAAAAAGCTTCTTGACTTTTTGTTGTTAGATTTTGGTTCTTAAATTTGTGCTTCCCCCCAGGTTTTGGGGCATTTTCTCCCCCCAAACTGCTGCTGTGGTAAGCACTACTGACGTACTTAGTAGCTGCATATTGAGTGCAGCCTGTGACAATAAAAGGGTCATTCCTTTGAAGCTGAATGTCTAGCTGCTTAACAAGCTCTTGTTGTTCTATATGTTGCTAGAATCAGTACCCTGTGTTTCTGTTTTGGAAAGAGTTAATCCTATTGGAAAAAATGTCTCTCTCTAATTAGATGTGGGTGTCTACTTCAGATGAATGCCATAAAAATAACTTCCTATGTCCAGTTACTGAGGACAGACCACTTGGCCTCTGTAAGAAGTTGTTTGTTCTTTGAAGGGTTGACAGATCGCAGGACAGATGCTTGTCCTTACCTGGTTCTTCCTCAGCCACTTTTAATAGGGAACATCTATTCCAGTTGCCTGGTGCTAACACTAAAGACAATCCTTGTTTGGGACGTGTTTGGCAACAAAGATCTCATTCCAAATCTTTGTAAGAAATACTTGTTACCAAGTTGTTCCAGCATCACAGAGGTGCACCATCCATGCTGAACAATTGTCATTAATACCATTTTCTTCTCAGTTTGCTATACTCTGTGTAAAGACAGGGATATCCTATTCATGGATTGATGTGTACTGAATCTTGCAGAAATGCTGTTGTCAAATGATAGCATTAAGGGGGATTTAGGTATGCGGTAGTTGTTTGTGAACTGGTGAGGAATCTAACTTGGCTGTGGAGGTATCATGCTGTGTGTGGTAGTGCACACACGAGGTACAGTGAAGCTGGAGATGCTTATGTTACATGAATGGTTGTGACTTGCTATCTTTTTCTTAAATACAGTTTTTGAAAGACTTTGAGGGTGTTAAATCCACACAAGAGGATGTTGATTCAACCAGTATAAATCTTCACGGTCCTTTAATCTGGATTCTACTTAGAGCTGTGCTTTAAAGCAAATCTCATCAACACTTCATGAGATGAACAGATTTCATGCATATTTTTCTCTGGAAGCCCTAATAATTAATTTCAAGCAAAGTTATATTGGTTTGCTGTTGGTACCAGTTTGTGATAGTTGCTTATCAGAACGCATTAAACTTTTCGTGCCAACTTAGAAGAACAGAATTCTGATCAGTGCTCTATATTAAGCACTCTGGTAAACATGCTTCCAAAGCCTATTTCCTCCTTCACTGCCGGTTACTGTGGTTGTGAAGAATTCGTGACCCTTTCAACAGTGCAACAAACTGATTTAGCCTCTTGTGTGCACAAACCAGCTTCCTGATGTGATTAGCTACACTGCTAACCTCATTCAGTTTTTTCAGAAACTAGTAGCATAAATGGATTTGTAGTATAATACCTAGTGTCTTGATGTAGGTGGCACAGAAAAATATTTGGATAGTGTATTGACAGAAGACTTAGTTGACTTCCAGTGTGCCTGACAAATTGATTCCTCTCAGCCTTCAAAATTAAAACCATTCTTATGTTCATAATTTTAAATTTAGTGTGACAGCGTTAGGACAGATTCTGCCTGACAAAAGTCTTGATCAGTTGTGTGCTATGATATTTTTGTTGTGGGGAAACAAATAAACATGTATTTCATCTTACACACTGTTTCTGGGTTGAGCTAGAAGCTGGACATACCCTTTGAAAGAAGTTGTTTCCAAAGATCGAAATCTGCTTTACAAAGCAGACTTGCAGCCAAACCAAATTTTCAAGTGAGCCCAACCAGTGCAAAATCTATTATTTGCTACAGCTGAAATGCTGTAGGAAAGCTAGTATTAGTTTTTCTTATTTACTCCTCACTCCAATGCCAGATAATTACAAGTTCACTGCATTTGGCATTAAAATAGAAGTTATACACAGAACACTAGATCTTGATTTTGACTCGTTCATGTTGTAGAAATGGTCAAAGTATGTCTTGCTGGATTATGAAGCTTTTCAATCTCTTCCTTAGGATGTTGTGCTTGAAATACTTGTACCTTTTCATTTCTTTTTCCCTCCCCTGCAGAAGTTGCTTTGAGAACTATGTGTTAAATTGGCGATGACCTTACTTGCCTTCAGTTATAAATAGCAGCAAGGGGTTTCCCCTGCTGCCAACTCCCATTCATGGCTTTCTATTTCTGTTCAAACCATGTCTTACAGTTCACTTTGACTTCCAGCCCTGAACATGCTGCAGTGAATTTGGTTGTATTCCAAAAACTATGTGCTTGAGGTCAAGAGCAGGTAAAGTTGCTGTGATACAAGTGCTTTCATTATTTTTGTGTGTGTGTCTAGGAGTTAGTAGAATTAGACTTGCCACAACATTTATTGAAACAGTGCCCTTTTGGTATTCACTGCCACGTGCTATTTTGTACGCTTCATGCATTTATCTGGGCCGTGTTGAATCATGAGTTAAGAAGCTGTTAATGGTGAAACACTACTGTGCCTGAAATGTAAAGAAAATAAATGTTGTGTATATGGTAGCTTGAAAGGACAATACGTTTTCTTTGTTCGTATGGCTTTCTTATATGGGACTGTTTTACTGTAGCTGTTATGGAAGCTAAGCACTTGAAATAAATGGTAAAATAATTTAGTAATGTTTTGGTGTGTGTTGTTTCTTTAAGACAACATATTTAAACCTCTTTTTAAAAAATCTGTTGTATAAAGCATTAGTAAAAATATTCCCTTATTTAATAAGGTAATTAAATGTTAATCGTGCTAACTGCTCTCAACCATTTAATGACATATATCACATGGCTGACTAGCTGATCAATTGTCTTACTAAAATACATCTTCGGCCAAATGTATGTTGGTACTGGCATTCAGTTTACACCTCACCTTTAAGTCATACTGTTTATATCTCAAACTTTGCAAAGCAGTAAACACTGGTGTGGTGGGAGGGAGCAGTTGATTACTTAAAATGAGATACTTGATCTTGAAAGTAATGCCACTGAGACAGTGTGATTCCTAATTCAATGATTTCTAGTGGGTTGAATGAAAAGCACCTGATTCCTGCAACACAGCATCAAGTTCTCTGTATCTGTTAGGTGCATGATAGAGCAGAATTAGTGGTATGCCATTATTCTGTACATCACTGATTTAGTTTTAAAGGGAAAATGAAGTTAAGCTTGTCTTTTGGCTTAATTGAAGGGCTAGTTAATTTGATTTGACATTAGTATTAGTTTTATGTCATTTCCCAAATGAGGACAGCAAAACTGTGGGAGAAAGTAGAATTAGTATCAAAAATGTGAGCTGCAGATATGCTCATGTCAGTCCTCTTCTATCTTTTTGCTTGTCAGACAAACTAAAACCAGATTTGTCTGGTTCAGCTTCTCCATGATTGACACAAGTAGGTTATGAGTGGTGATTGTTTCTTTATAGCATGTCTCTCACTTGTGTTCCCCCCCCGCCCTTTTGTTCACTGTATTGTAATTCTGTTGTAGAGATTGGGCATTTTATATTTTAACAGCTTTGAATTTTAGTGATGCTTGTCATTTAATTCAAAACACTGGAGCTAAGGCTGCTGTAACTGTTAATGACGGAACAGTTTTTCAGATGTGTTCCTTGTTTCAGGTCTTCTTTTCCACTGTCTTCAGTACTCATTCAAGAACAGCCACTCCTCTCTCAATTTATTCATTTGCCCAGCAAGTATAACAAATGTTGCCAGGCACAAGTATAAATTGGGAGAGGAGTGGCTGGAGAACACCCTGCAGAAAAGGGGCTGGGGGGTGGTGGTTGACAGCAGGTTCAGTGAGTCAGTGGTGTGCCCTGGCATTCATGAGGGCAAACTGAACCCTGGGGTACATCACACACAGTATAACCAGCTGGTCAAAAGGGGTGACTATCCCTCTGTATTCAGCACTGGTGCAGCCTCACTTGGAGTACTGTGTGCAGTTCTGGGCCCCACAATTTAAGAAGGATGTGAAGGTTCTTGAATGCATCCAAAGGAGAGCAACAAAGCTGATGAAAAGTGCTGGAAGGAATGTCCTGTGAGTGGGGACTGAGGAATTTGGGCTTGTCTAGTTTGGAGAAAAGGAGGCTGAGGGGTGACCTCACTGTTCCCTACAGCTTCCTGAGGAAGGGAAGGGGAGAGGGAGGCGATGAGCTCTTCTCCCTGGGATCGTGTGGTTGGATGTGTGGAAATGGTTCCGAGCTGTGCCAGGGGAGGTTTAGACTAGATCTTAGGAAGCATTTCTTTAGCGAGAGGGTGATCAACCACTGGAACAGTCTTCCTAGAGAGGTGGTCAGTGCCTCAGGCCTGTCAGTGTTTAAGGCGTTTGGACAAGGCCCTTAATCACATGCTTGAACCTTTGGTTAGCCCTGAATTGGTCAGGCAGTTGGACTTAGATGATCACTGTAGGTCCTTTCCAACTGAAACACTGTATTCTCTCATTCATTGACTCTGCCCGCAAAATAGTTTCTAGGTTTTCATGCTGTCAGTGATAACTAGCAAGAATAATTTTTCCCCAAAAGTATGCTGGCAGTAATTTCTGATGGTTCTTCTGCATGTAGAAGACAACCCTTGCTGAAAATTAATGACCTTTTTATTTCTGTTTCAGGTGACAAAACTGCCTCCTAGTAGTGAGATGACTCAATCTGTTTATTAGTCTTAAAACTTGCCTCTTTTCATCTGTTCTTGTTCTGTTCATTAGTCTAACTCATTATTTTGTATTTTGAGATTAACACCGAGGGAGTGCCGTTTTTCAGTAAAGACCTAAACTGGTGCAGTCAGCTTCAAAAGAACTTCAGCATGTAAAAAGGCGTTAGCGTGGCAAGAGCTAGAATTTTAATTTTTCAGGCCTTGCTAATGAGCATATCCTCAGTTTTGAGCAGATAAGTTCTCATTAAGTCTTTTTTTTGGCATCAGTTCAGTTTGAGTGGGAAAAACTGGGGGTATGTACTGGAAGTGCCTATCTAGCATAATGTATGATGTCCTGATGACTTTGTTAAGCAGTTATTTTTAGGGTGGTGAGGCAGGCAGTATCTCTACAGGTTTTACTGTACATGTATGGTTTGTGAAACATAATTTGTAATAATAGGGTTCTCAGTGAGGAAACTACATTGAGCAAGAGCCCTAAATCTTTCATGTCACTGTTTATTGGATTTTACTCCAACGATATGTAGTCTTCATGAATTACTAATACCTCGTGCAGGAGACTGCTTGACCACTATCACTCATTTGAAAACTGAAAAAAATAGAAGAGTTGATGATTACTTGATTTTTAAGGAATACATCTTTAAATGCATCCTGGAGAATTTGTGCTCCTTAATTAAAAAGCTCCCAAACACTTGCTGAGCATTAAACTAAGACAAATTTTAGAGTCTTTTTGGTTAGGACCTGCCCAAAAACCATACATGGCTTAATAGCTTTAGCTTTGAATATTTATGTGGGTGTTATTTTGTAACTTGATAGCTATCATGCTGTTAAAATCCTACTAATGCTTTAGTTAACTTGATATCAGCTCAATTTCAAGTGACTGAAACCCAAAAGAGTGTGTTTGTTGTTGGTCATTTTCTTCCAGAATAATTTGTGCCAGTTTGGGTGCCTGTGTCCATGGTCATGTGTGATGCATCCGCAATATGGTCATTGCAGTTTGAAGAACGTAAGCTTCTTTGTGCATCAGCCATTGGTTTGAAGACTGAATAATTTTCCCTGGATGGGAAACCCTTGCTGCATAATTGAAAGTACAATGATAAAATCTGAAGTAGTTCAAGTGGCTTGAAAAGTCCATGTCCCTGTTTTCCTGATCCTTAAGGTCAGAGGAGGAATGTTTACAATTTTCCCTTACACAAATACGTGTGCACATACAACTGGTTTCTAATAACCAATTGCTGGATCCTCTGACGGCTGTTATACTGAAGTTGAAGGCTGTAATTGTAGAAATCACTTCAAAAGAGCTAGGTTAGTTTGACAAACTGGATCTACTTGCTCCTTCTGTTTCTTCTCTGGGCATTACCAGGCTCCCTGGATGATGTCAGGATGGTCAGTGTAATACTCTAAATCGAGTTTGGCTCTTATTTGGTAGCTGTGGAATCATCTTTGTTCACAGAAGTCTTTCTCAAGTGTGTACATGAAGGCAGAAACAATGTATATTTCAGAGCTATACAACAGGAGAGGTTTGTGTTTGGGTTTTTTTTGTGTCCTAAAGACAGAAATGTAAGGAATCAAAAGTCAGTGGTGGTGTGTAATGAGAATGAAGAAGCTGTTCTTGACAAACATTACCTCAAAAGTGGAGATGTACATTTTCTTCCTTGCATGCACTTGGATTCCTACCTACCATGGGTGAGATATGAACCACAGTGGGGAGGGCATCTGTGGTAGGAGTGCGGGGAGAAAAGAGGTTGCTCAGACTTCCCTCTCTGAGAGAGGAGAGGGGAACGATGTGAGAAAGTGACCTGCAGTGTGAGGTGAATGGGGCTGTTCCATGAAAAGTCTAAAGCACCGACAAGGAAGTGACTTCTGGTGGGAGATGATGTTCTCTAGCTAATGAGCAGGGATTATGGTGGCAGATGTCCGACCAACTTTTATACCCACTGATAAAGCTACAGAATCAGCAGTGTGATCTCTTTGGAAATATTTGATGTTTTTGGTCAGAGCTATTGATGGGCCAGGACCCAGTATCAAGCAGTGCTAGATACAAGTCTTAGTAATTAGTCCAGGGTTTTGATGCACAGGTCGGTGGTGGAAGATGATGTTCAGTGGCTGTTTCGACTGAGTTGTCACCTCAAACTCAAGATCTTGGAATGTGGACAAAATGCAGACAAATGGGATGACTTTGATAGAAATTTGTCTTGTGGTTATTAACTTTTGTTGGTTTTCAAAGGTGGCTTTTGGACTTAGATGCCTGAAATATTAAACATGTTGGGTTGGTTTTTTTTTTTGTCACATAGAAGTCTTTGTTTTCAAAAAGTATTACAGATATTTAAATTGCCTACATAGCCCTCAACAGAAAGATTGTCAGACACTCAAAATTCTCTTTCAAGGTCAAATTCTTCTTGCTTTTTTCTGTTACTGTGTGCAGCCCATGTTTATATAGATGTTTCCCATTAAGCCAGGACTGTTATTTTAACTTGTCACTTCCCAACTCTGTTACTTGTGGAATGAAACTAATCTGTTGTCTTTTCACCCTTCTCCTAAGCCAATTCTTTGCTCTTCCCTATGAGATCTTAGCTCTTCATCTTTCTAAGAAAGAGTTATGGATTTTAAAGGTATTATGTAGATGAAGAGGAGAGTGTTTAACCCTGTGGTGGCTATTCACAAGAATCCAGGTGTGTTTCTTGGTTGAAGAACAAGTATCTTAAAGGTAAAAGATAGTAAGTGGGGAGCGTGGGGAATTTATAACTGTCTATGTTTTAAGCCATAAAATTACAGCATAGGTTATCCTCTGCAAGTTGGACAGCGGAGCAGCTGTTCCTGCTTCATGCAGCTAGAATTCCGTTGGCTACATTTTCCTGCCTGGTAAGTGGTTTTTGAAATCATAGAGCCAAGCTTAAGGTAAATTGTAATTCTAAACAGCTGAATTGGAGAAGTGGTGGTGCTGCAGATGGTATTAACTCAGCACGATGGGGTAGCTTTTTGCAGTGCTGAGTGCAAATATTAATTAAGTAAATGAGCTGTGGTGTTGGTCACCTTGTTTCTCTTCTATCTCTGTTGGTGATCTCTGCCCTACTTTCAGCTTGTTGCTACTGTCATTTTCCTTTAAAGAAAGGCGAATAACAAATGTGTGTGTAAAATGGCTTGATAAAGAAATCCTGAAACCATATATCTTGTGTGAGAAAAATAAGGAAAGGTCAAAAGTCATTATCTCCTGTTCACTGAAATATGTTCAAATGTGACACTTCTGTAAAAATTGAGGCTGTTGGTTCTCCAGACTGTGTATTTAGGAACTTCACTTGCAACTGTCTAGTACGTAGAGCTGGCGTTAATGGAACAGATCACTTACTGTCACTTGGAGCACTGCAGTGAGATGCCTTTCATACTTCAGGAAAATATGCTCGATGCAAATTTGAAGTATAATCTTTTTCAATTATACTTTTTGCAGAACAATAAATCCCTTAAGGAAGTATCAGTGTGAATTTTGAAATGGTCAGTGGAAACAAGATGAAAATCTTTAAATCTTACTGGGTAGTCAGATTAACATGAAAAAAAGAATAGGAGATAATGCAACCTTTTAGGTATTCATGCTTTTCTGATTATTTGCAGGGCAGCGGAAGTTGCTGGTCTCAACATGCTTATTAATAACAGTTAAAGAATCCTAGAATGGTTTGGGTTGGAAGGGAGCTTTAAGATCATCTTGTGCAATGTCCCTGCCATGGGCATGGACATATTTCACTACAACATGTTGCTCAAAGCCCCATCTAGCTTTCAAAGATGGGACATCCACAGCTTCTCTGGGCAAGCTGTCCCAATGTCTCACTACTCTAACCTAAGAAAAAAATGTGTTCCTTGTGTGCAATCTAAACTTACCCTCTTTTAGTTTAAAATGGTTGCCCCTTGTCCTATCACTACAGGCCTTGGTAAAAATGCTCTCTCCGTTTTTCCTGTAATCCCCCTTTAAGTATTGAAAGGCCACATTAACATCTCCCCAGAGCCTTCTCCAGGCTGAACAGCCCTCTCTGCCTTTCTTCATAGTAGAGCTGTTCCAGCCCTCTTCCCATTTTTGTGGGCCTCCTTTGGATCTGCTCTAACAGGTCTATGTCTGTCTTGTAATGGGGACCCCAGAGGTGAACTCGGTACTCCAGGTGGAGTCTCATAAGTGCAGAGTAGATGGTGAGAATCACCTCCCTCAACCTGCTGGCCATGCTGCTTTTTATGCTGCCCAGGACACGATTGGCTTTCTGGGCTGCAAGACAGTCTGATCTGACAGTCAAGTAAACTAAAAGTATATGTTCTGTGCTGCTAGTACATACATCTGTGGTATATCCAGTACTTTTTTTAAGGTGGAGAACTGCTAATGTATTAACTCTTCAGCTTTGACGGCTCCTTGACAAACTCGTATCTTGTAAATGTGAAGTCACTAATAGTTGAAGACCTTTATGCTGTTGCATTCCAGATTTCTTACTTGTCAAGTGTGTGGGGTGGGCCTTCTTTCTGTATTTCAAACTTGTAAACAAAGCCTCTATTTATTCCAAATGACTGGCAGCTAAATAAAGTTGGCTGCAATATCTATGGCCTTTATTAAGAGTAAAAGCTTAAATGAGAATTGGGAGGAGGACAAAGCCAGCTATCATTCCAGAGCAGTATAGCTTGCAAAAGTTACTGGTTTCATTGTAAGCCAGGCTGTTTGTTTCCTTGTTTTTGTGAAGTCCTGTGCTGTTTAACTGTACCATGCACTACAAACTTATGTTCACAAGGAACTTTGACATCTATAACATCTGTGAAACTGAAAGATATGTTCATATGTTTGCAGGGAACTTGCATATTCAAAGCTTCTTCAGTTGCGAGAAAATATCTTGATAAGACAGGATAAATCCAATTTTTAGTGCAACTTGAGCTTTTTGGGAAATTTGAGTTAACTGCTGGGAACATAATCCATATTAAATATTTTAAGGACAAGATGTAGAAACTTTTGCTACCCTACATTTTAGATAGCTGCTTTAGCTACTAAGATACAAGGATCATCTCTTCCCAGGTTGCAGCCTGCAGCTGAGAAATAAAATGCAGTCTCCCTAGCTCTGGAATATTATTCTTGGATACAAATGTAGAAAGTAGACGTGACTGTCGTATCCAACTTCATGGTAATAAAACACTCCATTCCTTGCATCTTGTAGTCTCCTACAAGCATTGCAATTAAGTATCTGAAATCTTTATATAAATTAATTATTAAATGTTATCCCTCTAATCCCACTAGCTATGTAGTATAAATGGTTTGTTCTGAAATAGGTGAAATGAATGAATTTGGGGAGTAAATAAGCATGATAATTCTTTTAAAAAAGGTGATAACCTTGTGCCATCTGTCTGTGACAGAAGTTGCCATAAATGCTGTTCTTAACGTAGAATACAAACTGAACACTGATTGTGGTGGTATAGAAGTTGTGATAATGAAACCTGTTTATTAGGCAGATTTGCATAAATCTTTGTTTGAAAAAGCCCATTTTTCTGCAAAATTACACGCATGTGTGAATTTGCCTTTTTCAGTACAGTGAAAACAGCAAAAGAGATAGCCTGACTTTGAATTTATTCATTGTTAGTACACTGTAACAGTAACTGAATCTGATGGAGAACCTCTTTGAGCTATTTCTTGCTACTTCTGGAGCATCTGTGCTCCAGAAATCAGAGGATTAAGAAGGCTGGATCAGCAATGCGGGCCTTCCTGGTACCTTTACCCTTTAGATTACAAAATCTATTCTGGTATGCACTTCCTCCCTTATCTAGAGCAAGAGAAGTTTGGCTTTTCTGTTGATATCCTGTGTCTAGTCCATGTTGTCCTGGTGTCAGAACAGGTACTGTGACTTCTGTGAAGAGAAGACCTTTACCTTTCCTGTTACCATGAGTCCCTCGCGTCCAACTTGTATCCTGATAAGCATTGTGTGTGGAAGGAGTCCTGTAGTGTGTATAATAAATGTTTACTGATGTAGAAACACTTCTCTAAGGGTACAATTCAAAGATGAGTTGGTTTAGATTGAACCAAGCGCTGACTTCTCTTCCCTTGTGTTAACCTTAGCACTGGCCTGACTGTGCAGAGAGCTAGACTGGAAATGTCAGCCTAGCTGAGAATTAATATTGTGGAGAAGCAAGGGGGGAGACAAAGCTGGATAGTTTAGCTCTGTGTACATGCTTGTGATGGGCAGGGCTGAAGTCAAGTGGGAATGGGAAAAAGTGGATCGTGGGGTAAAGGGAAGGGTGGGATTGGCAATGCTGAGACAGGGGACTGCACCCCCCACGAATCTAGTTCTCTTGGTAGAAGTGGTCTGCTTGCTAGGGATTAGATTATTTATGACCCCCAGCATTATGAGCTTCTAGTTTGGGTTGGCTTAAAAGGTTTCTTCTGGAGTACAATTACAGATGCTGTTTGCTTTAACGGCTTCAAGTGAGCTCAGGTTATGCAGCATTGCTTGACTACAGCTGGCATCATTCATCACTTGTTTTCCATGTGGATTATTAGTCTGGTGGTCTTATTGCAGTGGACCTCTGGGAAAGAAATAGCTATTTGAGTAGATGTCAGTTTGCATGGTTTGGTTTCTTGTGCAATTGTTTTTAAACTAAGTTGTGGTATGCAATTAAACACTGTAATGGGCAATATCCTTTTAATGTGTTTCCTCATATTCACTTGTATTTCTCCTAAAACTTGAGCAAGTAAGAGTTGAAGGAAAGAGTGGACACATTTAAAGAGGGGAAAAAAAACTAATGTAGGAGGAAATTTGTTGAGGGGGGAGTTATTTATTTCTTAGCCATCCTTGTATAAATTTGTGGGCTTTTATAAATAAGAACTTGACTTTCTGAATCAATGTTCTTTCACTTGATTTCTTTAGTATTTTTTTTTTTTTCCCCCTGGCTCTTTCCAAAAAAACTATCTCTTTCAAACGTTTGAAGGTTGGATCATATCTGTTCTGTTATTTTGGCAATTTTTAATAAGAGAATTAGAAACAACTCAAAAATGTCATATTTTATCATGAGTAAGCTTTCTTTCACTAGCTTGCTGACCTGTGCTGAGTTGTATGGACATTGTAACAGTGATGAATGTTCTTGTCACAAGGTACTAAACACATATTGTCTGAGAAGTAAACAAAATTATTTTTCTGTAACCCTACATAAAACTATCCAGATGGCAGACTGCTGTTGCTCTGAGTGCAGCTCTGAGAATCTCTGTGCTTTTCAATCTCTGTGCTTTTCACTTTCACATTTAGAGATAGAGGCAGCAGATGGGAGAAGGTGGGAAGAGCAGACTTTAGGCACCTGTTTTGAGTGCTAATGCAAATTGAAAGGACTCAGCAGTCATTGTTACACCACAGTTTTCACATTAATGATTTTGGTGGAAGTAATTTTTAAATACCATTGGGTGACTTACTAATTGATGCATTGACTGAGCTGTTCTCTTGGCCGAGTTCACTTGATGCATGTAGGGAAAATGGATATGAAGCAAGCAAACAACTCTGTTTTAAGGGCTTTCTTCAAGTCATAGCCAAATCAATGTGAAAAGAGTAATGCCATTTTGGAAAAGTTGTATTATTATGTGCTGTAGGGAGAAATTATCTGTTGAGAGAAATGAGCAGGATAATGCCAGTTGAATGTCCAAAATTGCAGGAGGGTGTGAAGTGAAGCTGCAAGAACTGCGTTAGAACTGCAGGCGTGTGTATTTGAAACCTACTGATCTTTAGTGTTGATAGAACACATAGAAGCAATAGTAAGTCTTGCGTTTTATTCTTCAGACTTTGCCCATGGGAGTATAAAGGATTTGAGTTTGAGTGACAGTAACAGTAGCTTTATTGCTAAGTAAGTTTGGAGTTTCTGGGTCCTCAGAGTTATGCTGTACAGGAAGATTGCTATTAAAGTATATGCCTTGGGGCACTCAGTATTTGAAGAGTTTTTTCTCTGAACCTTCTTGTAAGGTTGTACTGGATTTGCATGGAAAGGTTTTGGTAACTAGGGGGCTACAAGGGTGGCTTCTGTGAGAAACTGCCAGAAGTTTCCCCCACGTCTGAAAGAGCCAATGCCAGCCAGCTCCAAGTCAGACCCACCGCTGGCCAAGGTGGAGCTTATCAGTGACTGTTGTAGTGCCTCTGGGATAACATATTTAAGAGGGGAAACCCCCCCACCCCCCCCAAAAAGAAACAAAACAAAAAAGCAAACAAATTGTGCAATTGCAGCTGGAGAGAGGAGTGACAATATGCAAGTGAAACAACCTTGCAGGCCCCAAGGTCAGTGAAGAAGGAGGTGAAGGAGGTGCTCCAGGCACAAGAGCAGAGATTCCTTTGCAGCTAGTGGTGAAGTCCATGGTGAGGCAGGCTGTCCCCCTGCAGCCCATGGCAGTTATTTACCTGCAACCTATGGGGGACCCCACGCCAGAGCAGGTGGATGTGCCTGAAGGAGGCTGTGACGCCGTGGGAAGCCCACCCTGGCGCAGGCTCCTGTCAGGACCTGTGGGCCTCTGGAGAGAGGAGCCCACGCCGGAGCAAGTTTGCTGGCAGGACTTGTGACCCTGTGGGGGGACCCACGCTGGAGCAGTTTGTGAAGAACTGCAGCCCGTGAGAAGGACCCACATTGGAGAAGTTCATGGAGGACTGCCATGGGAGGGTTCCCACACTGGAGGCAGGGAAGGGTATGAGGAGTCCTCCCCCTAGGAGGAAGGAGCAGCAGAAACAATGAGTGATGAACTGACCACAACTCCCATTGCCCATCCCCCTGTGCTGCTGACAGGGAGGAGGTAGAGAAAATCAGGACTGAAGCTGAGCCCAGGAAGAAGGAGCAATTGGGGGGGAAGGTGTTTTTAAGATTTTATTTTATTTCTCATTATCCTATTCTGATTTGATTGGTAATAAATTAATTTCCCCAAGTTGAGTCTGTTTTGCCTGTGACAGTAATTGATGAGTGATCTCTCCCTGTCCTTACCTTCACCTATGAGCTTTTGTTATATTTTTCTTTCCCCTGTCCAATTGAGGAGGGGAGCGATAGAGCAGCTTTGGTGGGCATCTGGCATCCAAGCAGGGCCAGCCCACCACAGAGGTTCATCCAGCGTCTGCTCCTGGAGAGCTGATGCTTCTGAAGAGTATTTCATTGCCTGGACTCATACTGGCCACTGTCAGGGAAGTTGGCTGAGCGTTTTAAGATCTGTCTTGATGGATTACTTGTATGCTGATGGCATTGTTAGGGTACCAATTACAACTTAACCTTCTGATTTGGCCAAGATTAGAAATGGTAGTTTAAGTAGCATTTAAATGACCTGATAGTCTTGCAGTTAGTTAATTGTGTATGATGTACTTGGTAGGATCAAATGATACTACTGCAAGCTTTTGCAACTGGCATTGTGCACCAGAGTTTGAGTGGCTGCAAATTTGTTGATGCAATGAAAGTTCTAAGCATTAGCTTTTTTTTTTTTCAACTAAGTGCTGTTACCTCAGTTGACAAGCATTTTTGGGCAGGGTTTTCTAAATTAACTTCCATGTAGCATTTTTTAAAGTGTCTAATAGAGAACTGTATTGTGCAACATACTTCAGTACATCAGGCCATGCAAATACAGATTGACTTTTGTTCTGTTGAAGTTATTTGGAAACATCTAGTGTACTAATGGAATTTTGTCAATTATAAGTTAATTAAGCATTATTTTCTGCACTTGAGGGCCAGTCTTGTGTAAAAGGTAGCAGAATGACTTACTTTATATGTATTTCACACATATGCACTTTTAGTACAAGCCTTGGGTCAACAGAAGAAACAAGTCATCCAGTATTGATTAGTGCAATGACACATTATTTTAACACACCAAATCCGCTAGAGGCTAAGAAAATAATACGCAGGTGTTTTACAGACAGTGTCATTAATGCCAGTACCCATTATGTTTGAAGTGCTTATTAATAAACCTGAACGCACTGGATAACAGCTTGCTAAGTGCATCTTAAATTTGTATGTGCATGTATCTAAGGATCATCATCTAGGGATGTAAAGTCTTGCTTAGTTTTCCTGGTATGCACTTACCAGCCCTGTTGTTCTTAGATGCCATGGAAGAAGGGTTGAAACAATAGTGGGAAATCTAACTAAAACATCAGTTACAGCTTGCAGAGTTCTTTAAAGTTCCCATACAGCCAGAACCTTTTCTAGTCCATTTTATTGTGTTGTGTTCTGGTGATTCCGACCATGCTGGTTGGCCATGAGATTGCATTTGATTGTTCTGGGAAAACTTGGACTCACATGGAAGTCAAATCCATTACACTGATAGAAGTTTGTTGTCTGACATGAAGGAGAGAAAGGAATACCTCTCCTTTCAGTTGTTGAGATTAAGAAACAAGTTCAGTTGTGTTTTTTTCACTGCTGAGCAGTAGTCTTTAAAATACATGAAGGAAGCTACTCAAATTCACCTCTTTCTTCTTTGCATAGCTATTCTGTTGCAACCAAGGCCATTGCTTACATGTACCATGCATAGATTGTATATTTCAAGGATTAATGCATCCTATATGAAACTACAGGAGATTGTAAAGTGCTAGGTCCACTAGTAAGGTATAATTATCTTGACAGACCATCACTGTCTCTTGAGACAAGGCTAGTTTTGGGGTAATTTAGGATCATCAGATTTAGAAGTAGTTACAGCCATAAGCTTTTTTGTTGTTATTGAGAAAAGCAGCAACAGATCAGAATATTTGTATAAACACCAGTCCGGGAAGATCTGTGAAATATAACTAACTAGCGGAACTGCATGTAAATAGGATCAGTTTTGTGTAACCCATCTGTACTTCACCGGGATTAATGATTTTTGAGTGACTAGCTATCAATATCCAGTACCTTGGCAGTGTGTACTTGCTCTATGTAACCATTTGAAAGCTGGGTCTGAGCAGTAGTTTTTGCTCAACATTGCAAGGAATTTGACATGTACAAATTGGAGCTTCTTTAAATTCAACCCAGCTGTCAGAGAGAAGAATCTGAATATTCTTCCAGTATTATTTACAGCCTGCTGCTAATAGCTAAGTGCAGAAAGAGTAGAAGTCCTTGCTGTTTGCTGGTCTGTGGTGGGCACTATGTGCGCAGGAGAAGGCATCTTGGAAAGTTCACTGTGGAATTTTGTAGCATAATACTGCATTCTGTATCTTAAAAATACAGCAATTATAGTTTCTCATTTTGGGAACAACTAGTTTTGTAAGAATTCTGCAAAAGTGCAGCAAGTTCACTCTGCTACAGTAGTGCTGGCAGTGTTGCATTCTTCAACCTTCTCTTCCAGTGGATTGCTGGAGTCTTACAGTTGCAGTGCTGAGACCTCACAATTCAACATGGCATTTGATAATTTGAAGTACTATTTCACTAGTATCTCTGATAGGTCAGCAGTATTTAACTGGCCTGTAGGCAGTGACCAACTCAAATAGCATGGTTTTGAATTCTGTTCTTAACATTTTGAATTCAGACTGGCCAAATTAACAAGCTGAATGTTACAGAGAAGTTTTTCAGAGGTGTTACTGTGAATCTCTTCTGTTGATGACAATGGAGTTGACAGCTGCTGTTTCAGTAAGCATTTTTTAGGGGGGGGGAGCCGGGCAGGGGGAGTGGGGGTGAGGGTAGACTAACTCCAGGGTTGGACTGGAAAGTCTTTGGAGCATTGAATACCTAGAGCAGATTTTTGAAAAAGGTGCGCCTACTATTGTCAGTCTAAGCAAATAACCTGCAAGGCGAATGTTCAAGATTAGCTATTAGCAGTCTAGAAGATTCTGCTGCTGTAGAAAAGCTAGTAATTTCTGCTGTTAGCTGTCAAATACTTTAGGGGGAAAAAACCCCCTAATTAGTCACTTAGCATTTTCTTTTTAAGTAAATGTGAAGCTGTGAATTCCAGTCCTGGAAGATGACAGAAATGCGTTTCCTGTGCTTGGAATAATTTTGTTCTTTGCGACATGGAGGCGTAAAGTTTATTTTGCACTGCTAAAAGGGATATCTGTGTGGCATACCCTATACAAGTCCCTTAAGAAGTTGCACTGAAAATTTCACCTGGCTTGTTACTAGCAGACCAGTCTCAAAGGCAACTTCAAGATTGAGCAGGTACAGAAATGTGTTTTAGTGTGAACTGATTACATATGCGTATGAATGTGTGGGCTGCTGGGGCTAAGTGGAGGGAAGCTATGATGCAACTCAGTTTGAGTCGTTTGCTTTTATTACGTGTGGCTGAGCAAAGCATAAGCAACACTAACTGCTGCCATGACATTTCTTGGCGACCTTTGTCTGCACTAGTAAAATGCTGTGAATTAAAGGACAGTGAGAGTCGAAGATAGATTCCTTACAAGACTTTTGGCTGTTCAGGGGAGCTTACTACTAGTAGAGCTACTCAAAGAAAACAATTTGATTTTAGTAAAATAGGGAGGTAATTGAAGATATAGGGCAAACTATGTTTGGGTTGCCTTAACTTTCAACATCCTTTAAGTGACAAGCTTCCTGTTGAGCCCATTTCTTTATGTGGGGATCTTGACATTCTAGTCTGTCTTAGACGGTGCCCCATGTCACAGCTCCTCTCATTCCCAGTCATATTAACAGAATGGATGCACTGACAGTTTCCTTCTGGGGTACTGTGATGGTACAGATTTGTAGTGCCAAAAATATGTTCAGAACATATCATTAGTTATTTCTTCAGAACAGAAACTAAACAAGTGACAATGCTTCTAGGAGAGAGCTGCTTCTGCTAATCTACATAATCAACCCAGTTGCAGAGGAGGATTTAGAGCACTGGTTCAGTATTTGTGAGAGTTGAGTATAGAGGTGAGGGACAATCTGTTCTATCTTAAATATTTAAACCATCAAAAGGTGCAAAATGTCTTTATTGATGCATGAGAAAATAATACTGAATATCAAACCAGTGAGCTGCAAGTTGATCTCTAGTTAGTGTTACTCAAGTAGACAAGCAGTTTTCAGCTACAATTGCAGATATTTATTTGGTATATTAGAGTAAATTTTTTTAGGATTAGTTTAGGCTTTCTCTGTGCCACCTCATATTTCTGTTTCTAAGCCATACAGCGGAGAAATACATAAAAGAAGAAATAAAGTAAGGTTGCTGTCTGGTGTCAGCAGGCATATGATCATTCCAATAAGGACTGGAGGTAAGATAGTCACTTAAGAATAGATTACAGTGTATTTTTGTTTTGAATCTCCAATTATTTCTGACATGCCTTCAGTTTTCTTAGTTAAAATTATTATTGCCCTTATCTGTAAACTCTTGAGATTAAATGGCTTTAAATTCATCTGTCTGTGTCTATGAAGTACATCCTTCTGCTGAGCCTTAAAACTGAAGAAAAGCTATTGATACACTTCAGATTTTTTAATCAAAGGGAAAAAGCTAATATTTTACATTACTTTAAGTCTTGTAGATTACCCTGAGGAGTTGCAGCACACTGGGCTTTAATACCCTTATGCACTGGAGGGCATGCAGGCAGGTGTTCATGCTGTGAATAACTGATGTCTTTTGAAATGTCCAGTTATACTACATAGATTAGCAACAGTGCTAAAATGAATGGTAGTGGTGACTGCTGTAGTTTCAAGACCAACAAATGACTTCATTTCCTAGTTTTTTGGGTTTTTTTTTTTTTTGTTTTTTTTTTTTTTTTTTTTGTGTGAAAAGCTGACCACTTGTAAAATAAACCCTGGAACCTCAAACAGCATTTTGTAGTGGCATGCTCGTTACTGAGTTGGGAGTCATGAAACCAGTCAGGAGTGAAAGGTACACTGCGTATCTTCTGCATCTGCATGCATAAATATGGTTGTATGTGTACTTGCACCAATGGGTATCACCATCAGCAGCTCTTAAGTCCTATTTAAACACTGCAAGTAATTCCTAAAAATTTTGTGAGCATGTTGGAAGTTCCAAAGGCAAATATTGAAATTAGGACAGTCATTTGTTAGACCCACATAATCGGAATTTCAGCTATTTGAAAAAGAGATGAGATTTGGGAAGAAGCACTTCAGTTTGTAGATGGTGTGTTTCTCCTCAACACCTTAGCACCAATGTTCTAGCATGCATGTAGACTGAAAATCTTTCTTTTGATTGCAATATTGACTTCTTTACTGGCTCTGTTGTAACTTTTTTTGGCTTAGTTTGCAATGTGAAGTTTGAGCCCAACGATGGTAGTGTTGAATGGGTGAGTTGCATGAGAAAAAAATTTGAGATTTATAAACGGTATGTAAAATATGGAATTTCTTAAAGGTACTCTGTTATGATTTGGCCAAAATACTGTAGTTTTTGACAGCTTCAGACTATAACCTTCAGATTCATAGATGCCTGATGACTTTGGCTTTAAAGAGAAAGTGGATTCACAAACAACTTCCAGGTGCCTGAAGAGTCACTGATTTGCCATAGTATTTTACAAGAGTTATCTTCAAAATAACGATAGTTTGTCTACAAACAAGTGTAGGGTGATAGAAATAGTGACACTGCAAATCTTAAGGTTATCTATCAAGGGTTTTGGTTTTCTCTGCGTATCTCCAATATGCACATTCTTGGGAGCAATGATCAAACACTGTAGATTTGCTGTAGCTTATGTATGTTTGGATAGCAGTTGCTGCTGTCAGTTCACTCCAGCTAAATTCTGCAATATGAGCTGCCCTGGTTTGTTATTAACTTCACTCTGAAAGACTGAAATGTGGGTCACTTTGCTGCCACATTTCAAGTTGTTTGGGTTTTTTTGTTTGTTTTAGGTTTGTTTGTTTGTTTGTTTGGCTTGATGTGTCTGCCATTCTGAAGAGCAATGTCATAACATCCTGTTGCTTTCACTAACCTATTTGCTTAGGTAGAACATTTTTTTCTCCTCGTGCTTTTTTTTTTTTCTTAACAGTACTGTTCTGTGAGTTAACACCTAGGCTTTGCTTGCTTCTGGACTGTTTTGTTGACTTGTTTCAGTAATATAAGATCCCAGACTGGCAGGAAGGAACCAGTAAGTACAATGGTATGGGGGAATACTTTACTATCATTTGAAGTTCTACATACCTCAAAGATAGGTAGTACTAGTTAGTGTGATGTTATGTGTGCTTTTAACAAGACTTGCAAAACAAGTGGCTGGAGGCAGCATTTATTTTATATCACTTAGTCCTTAGTGATTAGTACATGCAGCCTATCAATAATCAAAGTTTAGGCACTGCTGTCTTAAAACTGCTTTCTACACTTGCATCTCTTAAACAAAATATTAAATGTAAAAAATATAGGAGAAAATTCTTTAGTAAGACGTATGTCTCTTTCAATGGCTGTTTTTATTTTACAGCCTTAAAATCTTAAGGAAAGTATTTAACTGCATAAGCTATAAAACTGTATCAGTGGGAGGAGGAAGACTACAGGGAAGCATTCAAGATAAATTAATATAAGATTTAATGTGACAGCCTGGAGTTTGCAACTAGGAACTTTTATCTTTAACAGGACATTATGTAGTATATGTGGTGTTGAATCTTGTGTCATTGTTCTCAGCATGTGAATTATTTGGACAAGTTATTAGTGTACTGGTATATGGTAAATGCATAGAAAGATTTGCATTGTAGTTTATTTTGTTGAAGTGGCATAGTTTGGAAACAAGTCTTGCTGTCCAGTCAGCATTCTTTCTGAATGCCCAGGTGAAGTATTTCTGCCGAGATGTCTGGGCTGGCTGCAGGAACTGAAGCGCTGTAGCTGAAGCAGCTGATTTGGTTTCCTCCCTGATCTCATGCTTAGCAAGTTCTGTTGCCTTTGTTACTGTCTCATTCCCCTCCTGGCCACCTCTGTAGCTGGAGCTTTAGCAGGCGTGCTAAAAGCCCTTTCTAGTTTAGGCATACACAGTGTATAATTTCCAGTGTGCATTTTCTTCAGTGAATGGTTGAATGTAATGTTTCATGTCTCTTATTTCAGATAACTGAGTGTGGATCCCTAATAAGAGCAGTTTCTGTAGACTAGTTGGGTGACTTTGCTGCTTTGTGCTGTTTTGTTGTTGCAAAGTAATGGATAAGACTAGGAATATTGCATTTGAACAAATACTCTGGAGGAAATAGTATTATCTGTAGCGGAATGGAAAATTAAGGTAAAGGTTGCTGAAATAAATGTTCTAGCAGAAACAGTGGAAAAGAAAAAAAAAAAGTGTTTGTCCCAAGCAATTCATCAGGTGCTCCTTACTGGGAGTGCCATGCTAAACACTACATGGTGTTTCAAACTCCTGTCATCCGGCAATAATTGGATTCTAGAGAAACATCTGAACAGGAAAAAAAATGATTTTGTTACAAGGATTTCATACTGTGACAGTTCAAAAATGGGAAATGCTATATTATTTTTTTATTGTCAGCTCAACTTACTATGACTGGAAGTAGAAATGTGAAAACACTTCAGTCAAAATGTGATTCAAATGTTGTGACTGTTGTGGTTTAAACGTGACTGCAAACTGTACTTCTCCCTTTGAGAGAATCTATTGATGTTTTCTGAAGTTATCTTGCTCTTAAAATGAGAATTTCTTCATCAAGTGACAAGCAGTTTGATTTTTTTATTTTTTTGAATTTTTAAAATATTTTTGATTTTTGATTTTTTTTTTTTTTTTTTTTTTTTTTTAATGAAGAGTGGCATGGTAACTTCGCTTTCCCACTGTTTTGTTTGAAGCTATTTCAAGGCACAAGAGTTTTCAGGTATAAATTATGTTCACTTTTTTCTCCCACTGACATTCCTGTCCCTACTGACATGGCTTTTCTGTGTCTATACAGTTGATTCTTAGTATTGATTATATTTAATTGTTTGAATACTAACTTGAGTTTGATACTGACTTGATTTTGAAGTACAAAAACTCATACTTGTCTGGAATTTTTACCCCTGAAGATTGCTTCAGCTGCTGACTGCCCTGCTGATACTTATCCCTCATGTTTGGAGTTGTTATTGTGTATACGTTATTCATCACAGCTATTAGAAGGAAGATTTAGCTCTTCTGTTCCAAAGAAAGTAAACACATGTTCAAAAAATGCTTCATGTTTGATAGTGAAACATTTAAATAGTGAGCTTTGACTGTGGACTTTGCTTGCTAATGAACTTCATAGTTGCCATGTTATCCTTTTTTTATGAATTACTATATCCCATGCTGTGTGTTTCTGAACTCAGAACTGTGCCTCCTCTTCCTACTGGGCTGTGAAGTCCAGAATGGTTTATTTGATTGAAATGCTCCACTGTTCATTTTGCAGATGGACACTAAGTTATCTTCAGGTGTTGACATTTATTGTGCAAATAGGAAATAACTCTGGCAGTAGGAGTCTTAAATTAAGTTGAAACCATGGGTTAAAGCCTTTAACTTTTAAATGCTCTGAACACTGAGAGAGAAACTGAAATTTTCCAGATTTGAAGACAATGAAAATACTGCAAAAGAATGAAAATGGTGTCACTTACTTGCTGTTTACTTTCCTTCCTTCTCTCACTATGTATATTTGTAGATTAGCTCTTACAAGCCCCTAGTTTTATTTTTTTAAAATAGGCTGTAACAAGCCTTAATTATATTCCAGCTTTCTACTACGTTGTAGTGTAGGGGTTTTTGAGGAAAATGAAGCTGCTTTTAGAGGGGATGAGTTATAAAATGGCTTCTCCTACAGGGGAAGGAACATTCAGCCTGACATAACCGAAGTTAGCCAACCTGTACCATTCCAACAATAAAGTTGGTGTTCAGGCAGAACCTCCCAAGTTACTTGGCTTTTTGGCTTTGTAAGGCTAATAATAAGCAAAGTTTAAGTTGCAGCCGAAAAGTTCTTTGTTATAGGTAGGGCTTGTGCTATATCACTAATCCTACAGAGGTGCCAAATGTCCTGGACTTTGGTTCAAATTGAATTATAGGCATTTTCCCAATATTTTGTTGTTCAGCTTCTTAAAGTTACTACAGTCTCAGGCTATGTATTTGTATACTGCTAACAAGCATAGTTTGTTGCAAGTACAGTAGTTAGAGGGATGTTATATCCACAAAATATGCAACTTTTGGTTTAATATTTTTGTGCTGACTATCCTAATAAGGTGTGTTAAAAGGGACCCATAGTTCAAAGATGATTCTAAATGTTCTTCTTGTGAGGCACATTGAAACTGTGTGAGAACTGCTCAGTGTTGGTGTAATAAATTGCACTCTGAGATACAGAGCCAGTTCATACAGCATAATAAAGAAAACTTCAAAATACTATGACTGAGTTTTAGGAAGTCATGTCCATTCATATCTGAGGAAATGTAAAGCTTGTAAGAAATAATGCAGACTGTTGTAAAGCTACATGGGTATTCCTTTGCCTTTTTTGGCAGCAGGGAAAGACTCCTTGCAATAAGCCTGGAAATACTTGTCTTGAAGTTAAAGCTAAGACATTGTTTGTTCTTTCTTAAAAAAAGCCCCACAGTTAAATCAGGTATTAAATGGTATGCATTTTAACTAAACTGTGTGCACACTGGTTCACATTCTCTGAACCTCTTAGTTATTCATATTCTTTTAAGTATGAGGGCCTGACCCTTCTTCTGCATCTGTCCAAATTCTAACAGAGATCTTATTCCTATTATTCTGTTTTTCCAGGGTTGTCTACCTCTCTGCTTTTTTTTTTCTCTTAGATTTCTCTGTGCAGTGTTATCAAAGGAAAACAATCCAGTTTATATGGCTTTGAAACTATATTGGACTTCTGTGAGACTTGGCAAGCCGGGCATCTGTCTTACCTGTCATCTTCATTATTATGGCAATATCTGGAGAATTTTCTGATGTTTTCTTGGTTCTATTAGGTATTTTCAGCTGCTTTATCTTTCATTTTGTTCAAATTTCACTTTTTCATTTTGTCTTGATATGTGCCATTTATTGAATATTGTACATATTATCACAAATTTTCTCTTCACTCATTATCTTGGCTACTTGTGCTGTGTGGAGATTCAGCAAAGTTGTTTTTTTTTTTTTTGAGGAGGAAGATGTCACATGGATGTAGGGTCTGAAGGAATTAGAATTACTAGGGGGAGAATAGCATCTAAAGGCATTAGAATTCTTGGGCGAGGTAGGTGTTAGGAGAAAGGCATTATGTCTGCAGGAAACCACATTTACTAGTCGTACTGCTCAAAATCAACAGTTTCTTCTTTAGAATTTTAAGAGCTTTTATTTCAGTATCACAATGGTGAGGGCAGTTTGCAAATTGGTGATGTAATTTTTTTGGGTGTGTTCCTGTTCTAGAACTGCTGGAAGATATACATATATCCTTATATATCCCAATATAGCCTTAGTGTTCTGCTTGTATCCCAGTCTCTCCCTGCTTTTTCCTCACCAAAATCCCTCTAACATCTTCTCCAGAGCAGCTTTTGAGTTGAGTCCCAGAAAGCCCTTACTTCCCAAGGGAGCTATAGTGAGGAATATTTGTTGCTTGGTTTGGTGTGGTGTTTATTTTTTGAGGGGGCTGATGGTGTGGTTTTGAGCTGATGGCTTTTTGTAATCCTTTCTCCTTCTTTTTTTCCTGCCCGTATAGGGTGGGCTTCCAGGACTTTCTGTGACAGGTCCAGGATACTTATTCTGCTTACATTATATTTTTCTGGGCACATAACTTGTGTTTAAACTGTTGATGGGATTGCTAATGGTTGATTAAATGGCTTGCTGTTTTCTGCTTTAAGTGGAGAGCAGTTCACCTAGTTCAGATTTATATTTTCTCCTAGGCATGTTTATGATGCTGAGATCTGGCTTATGGAGAAAACCTGTTTTCTGAGAGGTAGGAAAGACTGTGTTTATTTCACTTCCTTAAGTTGTGAGAGAATTTCAGCTTAAATACTCAGTTCTTCTCAATGTTTTTTCTTTGTATGTGTTTTCCATACTTCAAATAAATAGATGAGCAATTCTGGCTGGTTAATTTCAGGATATGTCAGAAGCTCTTACCTTCATAAATAAATAGGTTAGAAGTTAGTTATGTTTTGAAAATGTGTAAAGAAATACTGAGCTCAAACCAGCAGCTTTGACAAAGTTAAATAAATGAACAAGATGCATTTTATGGATAACTTCTATATTAGACTATATTTTTGTGATGGAGAAAAATTATCTTATTTTAAAGTACAACTTTAATTGCATTTTAAATTACTCAGCCCCTTTAAGGAATATTAAAATTGTATGGGAAGTTAGTCTGCTATTTAAGTGCATGAGCCACTGAGCCACCAAGTATGCTGAAACTATATTACTAAATTATTATACATAGTGCGTTTTTGAAAATTTGGTTTTATATTGTCACTGCATATGTTCCCATAACAGCACAGTTATTTCCCTGAAATCTGAGGTGTAGAGGAAGTAGAAATGAAGCTAACAAGAGGAAGTTTGCAACAGCTTCCAATATTCAGAAGGTCGTTGGCTGTGATATTTGAAATGGTTAAAAAAAATTACTGAAGTGCACCTATGATTTGTAAGGCCCTTTTATCAAGGATCCTTTAAATAACGATCTTAATTAGATAAAAGAAGGGAACAGAGTTAAAGTTGTGCTTTCTTGACTTGGAGTGTTCCACATTATATAAATAAGCTTTTGTCTGAAATTATGTAAGATAAAGAAGCTATTAGTGGAGTGTAACACTCAGGACTTACAGGATTTTGAAGAAATGGGAGTGCCTTATGCATATTCCCCTTCAGCCTTATAGAATGATCTTTACTATGTGTAAAAGTGCTCTGTAGCAGGAGCCATTTTACCCTCTTTTTCAAGTGCACAATTGATTGCTGTCCAAGAACTAGGCTCCTGCTTATCTTTTTGCAAGATCCAATGACTTGTTGCTTTGCATGTGAGGCAGTCAGCTGAAGAGGGTAAAAGCTGTGGAAAATGGCTCTGCAGTTAAGGTTTTTATCTGTATTTCTACAACTGTTCCTTGGATGGTTGGGAACTTCATAAAGATCTGCTGTGATCAGATCCTTAGGAGATCTTGGGAAACTCTTGTAGTAAACTTTAAACCTAGAATAGAGTCTGCATTGCAGCCACAGACATTGTTGGTCATCAAAAAATGAATTCCCTGCCTGGTTAAGCAAACTAGTGTATACTTTTCAAGGTTCATGCAAGGAAGCTCAGTTTAAATTGAAGAATATATTGCTTTTGTATACTTGCGAATCTTAATTTTAGTTTGCAGTCAGGCATTTAAAGATGCCACCACTTCAAAAATACAGCATACAATTTACCAAGAAATTGAGCAAAACAAAGAAAGCTTCCTATAAAGTAATTATGTGTGCAGGTGTTGTGTGATGAGTTTTTTATTCTAATTATTTGGCTTTGACTAAATGGCGTGTCTCATTGAATAGGATTATAAAATACCAGACTGAATTTGAATCGCATGTGTGAATTTAAGAGGGGCTAGTTCCAGAAGATGCCTTAATGACTGGGATGTACATTGGTGCCCTGTTTATCTTTCTTCTGGGATACTGTTTCCATTCCCTGTTGCCAGAATATCTGAAGCAAAATTCATCCCCCTTGCTTTTGTTTGGGAATGGAGCAGAACTACTTTAAGTGACAAGAAGAGTAAAATAAAGTGTTGGTTTACTAGAGAAAGGTAAAAAGATGATATGAAGATGAGATTATGACTTTCTTGGAGAGTGGGACCAAAAAATCTGGGGAGGAATAAGCAAAAAAGCCTGTTGGGGAACTGAAGATCACTGCTGTAAACTTAAGTTTCTTTGGAAAATATCCTCCAGTACAGAACACAGTAAGGAACTTGCTAACTATAAATGCTGTTTCATAGACATCCTGTTGACTTCAGTAAATGACTTCTTCATCTTACGCGTTTAGATGTGTAGTATCTTGTTGCTGTTGTGAATGACAAAATGTGGAAGACGTGACATACTGCTCTAGACTGGTACTGAAGTTAATATGAAAAGTACTATAGTCCACAATGGAACATTACTAGTATTCCAACACTTCTTTTGATCTTCTGCAATGTCAATCCTTAGAATGTTGAGGAAACTGATTACAAAGAGTACAGCAGTAATGTTTTAAAGATGTAGCGTGCGGTAGCCTGTGTAGAGTAAAAATCCAGGAGATGTAAGATTTTGAGTTGAAGAAGGATGCTGATAAGCAACAGATAAACACTTATCCAGCAGCATAACTTCCTCATCTGTTGTTGCTTGTATGTCTTGAGCTTGTAACAATGAGGAAGTTTTAAAGTGCTTTCTTTGCTTAAGCTCACATTGGTAATGTAAAATTCTTTAACTGTTGAAGTCCATACTTGGGTCATATTTGAACAGAGTTTTGTTTGAGGTGAATGGAGTTAACTGGAACAAGAGATGCTGAGGTGTTTGAGATTTGATTTGATGCTTTCACTCTGTTAATGCTGCAGATGTCTATGCAACCTTTTGCTTTACAAACAACTGCAACTGTTGTGATCTTGGTTGTTGTCTTCAGTGTCTACTACCACTTCCACATGTACCACACTTAGCTTGTTCATCACCTGCGTGCTGTCAGCTTTTTCTTTTTCACAGCCTGAATGACCTGACTTGGCTTTTTGTCTGCTTGCTACAGGAAGGCTTCTGAGGGAACAGCTTCATAAATGCCAGGTTTCCTTACTATGGCAACTCTGTCATTTTTTGTTACTTTAAATATAGTTTTCCTCTTTTCCATTTTTAAATCTTGTAAGCTGTTTTTTACGCTCAGAGTATTTTTCCTGTTGTTACTTAGAGTTGGTAGTAATTAAAGGTGTCACACGTGATTTTAGTTGGGTTTCTATTGAGAACCAAACATAGCTAGGATTTGCCTGATACTGCTAACATTCATTTAACTACAGGTGAGGAGGCATATTTCTTCCCATTGCATCAAAATGGAGTTGGTTCAGCCAAGAATCTGGGCATGGGTCAGCAAATTGGTAACCTTTCTGTAATATTAAAGAACTGGACGTGGGCAATGGTGATATAGCAGGAAAAGCTGTAGCTCTGTAGTGAATTGACTTGCGTAAGAAGATTGTTTTGACAGCCACAAATTGTGGTTTTCTAGTTGTTCAGCCTCCTGTGGTTGAGCTACTGTTCTCAAGCTTCTTATCACCAAATGTGGATGCCACAGACAGTCTTTTCAAAAGCACTATGCAGGAGGAGGGTATGCTGCCAAATTCTTTCCAGTATCTTTCCACTTCAGCCTGCTGTTTTCTACCCTTTGGCATTCAGGTTACACATTCATTGCTGGTCCTGTTAAAGGCTGTACGTTTGCTTTGGAAAGGGCCTTGTTATGCCTCTCCATATCCAGAGAATGGAGGCAGCTGAACCAATCTCCATCTATTGAGCGGCTATGTTAGGCTCTGAAGGATTTCTTAGCTTGGGTACACAAAACAAGTACTCAGTTCTGATCCTTTTCCTTTTGTGGTTTGTATGGATTATTGCCTTTCTGAGGGTAAAGGGTGTGGAAACCACAGGGTTAAGCTGTGATCTGGGAGTTGCTGAGTGTGGTGTCCCTGTTTCTATCTCAACCTGTCATAGAAAGGCTCTTCTCCATTAACAGGGAGAGTAATTAATCTCTTCTGATCTTATACTGAGGAATTAGTACAGGTAAGTTTGAGAGCTAAGAAGTGTGACAAACAAGATGTCCAAATCCTCCGTTATAATGCTTATATTTTATATCTCTATATATGGCTTAACCTTTCACACAAACTTTCCATTAGGACTTGCGTGTTTACTCTTAACAGTTCATGAACACATGCATTGCTTTTTTAGACTTAAATAGTAGTGTAATCTGAGATGAGAGCTGTAGTGCAGCAGCTAAATATATCCTTACAGCATATCCCACAAGTTCAACATTCAGAAATTAATTTTTGCAAATAAAGAGGACTTTGGTATTTTTATAGCTACACCAAGTAAACAGTTACTTTTCATGTAGTAATGTAATGTTATTTTAATTTATTCGTATGCTCTCCTGGGATACTGTTAGGTGCATAGGTGTTGGTATAGTAAACTTAATGTGAAGCAGATCAGTTTAGACTAAATGGCAATGTTTTGTTTGCGGGGGCTACGTAAACGTTTAAGCAGTAAGGTTTCAGAGTTGAAGCAGTTGTAGGTGGCTGATGCATTTGTCATGTAATACCACTAGACAGACAAGGTGAAAAAAAAATCTATTCCATTTAAGGGAAGAAATGGTTGAAATTTTATTGAAGCTTCCCTAGTGGAATGTGTGCATTGAATGTTAATGGGGAAATGCATGGTCAGTGTGGGTTTCTGTATAATTATTGCAGAAAACGTTACATGCTAAGTAAGCAGTTCAGTTTTGTCTAGTCATAAGAAGTATGGAATGGGGGAAAAGTAATGTCTTAAGAAAGCCTGAGTGGTTGCAGTTGGATTTAATGCATTTTGTAATACTGTGAAATGAAAGAGACACCGGCATTCGGCATCTGCTCTTTGTGAAGTTTTAACTGTTATCTTTTTACAGTTGAACTGGTGGTGTATTCCAGAAGTAAGAAAATTACCTGACTTAGCTGGATGGTGCTTGAGTTTTAAACCATATCAGTTTTCACATAGGATTCTCCTAACTATATTACATGTTGTACTGAGGAGAGATACTCAGCCAGAAAGCAAGAGGCAGTTTTACGAACTGCATTTTACACATGAGGCCCATATAAACATGACACTAGCATAAATGACTTTAGATGGTTGGACAGCAAACTTTACATATTATTGGATTTTTCTGCATTGCAGATGCACTCATGTATGCTGGTTGCAAACCAGCATCCTAAAAATGGACCTGGATGGCAAGCCTTTTTCCAGAAAGCTCTTGTAAACTTACAGATGTTTATAAGAAGTAGTGGACTGGTGTGAGAAACGATGTAATCTCTATGAGGCAGCGAATAATAAGGGAATAGGATGCCTTTTATGACATGCGTAAGTTGTTTTTTGTTTTCCACTCAATAAAGAAATAATTTTGAATAAAACTATCTGCAGTTAATGTTATTAATCAGGTAGCCTAGAAATTATGCAGATAATCAGTTGAATCTTGTTAAGAACATTTTAAAAGCTAGATTTCACTTAATAAGGACAACTAGAAGTAGTAAACATGTCACATTGAGAAATCTCACCATATGGAGAGCAGCATGATATGATGCCATATTGGTTGAGTCTTTTGCTTACTGGTTGTTAATGTGGTTTGGAAGTACGGTCTTTTTCTTTTTTAGAATGCTAGGAAAGAACTGGCGAGTTCTGATTTGTTAGCACTAAATTCCTTAATTTCCCAAGAGCTTATACCTTTCCAGAAACCCCGTGCATGTAAAGGAGATGGTATTTCATGGTCTAGGTTTTAGTGTTTGTCTGCCTCTTCATCATACTAACAGTTGTGTCAGTGCTATCCTGATTTTGATTCTTTTCTACCTTTCCCTCCACTTGGCTAGGCCGTCATTTAGACAATAAAAAATTATGCCCCAGAAGTGGTCTTTTGGATAGTAGTGCTAAAAATGTAGATATTCACCATTCTCCTGTTTACTTTGGGAATAACATTTCTGTAGACTCCTCCTAAGTTACATGGAGCAAGCTGATGGGAAGCCTTGTGAGAAATTTACCCTGAGCACATGAGACTGAAAGATGTGTCAAGGTGAACACTGAGTGCCAGAGTATACATGGACAAATCTATGACTTCTGTTGGAAAAGGTTTCAAAATGGATTTTGATGCAGAGAATAATTAGCTGTCCAAAGCAGTTGTATGTTTTTCAGAGGTGACTTGTCTTGATGGTCAGTGTTGACAGTCAACCGAAGCAGGCTCATAACTGCCTGTGTGGTTTTGTGTGCAATCAAAGGAAATAATTGCAAGGTATGACTCAAAATGATTTTGTTCAAAAAGGCAATAAATAAGTCTAGCATGCTACCTGTCCACAATTACCCTCTTTGATTTCTACTTTTCTTTGTGACAAGGCCACAAGAGTCTATTGTTGAGGCCTGAGATGACTTGTGTAATACAGCATTCTTCAATGCACAATTGAATCTCAAAAGGTGTAAAACAGTTATGCGTTTTGATTCTGGACTTTATGATTAAGTAGTAAAGCTTCCTAGAGTGTGGAGGAGTTGTTTTTCTGTGGGGAAGGTTTATGTAGAAACTGGCTTTCAGGTGCTTTTTAAAAAGCTAGCTGAAATTGTGACTCAGTGCAGTGGTAAGAGACAAGCACAAACATGAACTTTACTAAGTGCACTGAGGGTTCCTTAGGAGTCTTGCCCTGACCTCAAGCACATGATGCTCTGTCTGCAACTGGGCAAATCAAACCATGCTGGAGTCAGAAGTGATTAAACTGTGGCTTTAAACAGTATAGCTGTCAAATTACCTGCTTAGAGAATCTGAAAATATGCTAACAAAACATGCATAGCAAACTAAAAGGTACAAAAGGTATTAAACTTTGATAGAGCGTGCCCGCTGGGTTTTTTTTCCCCCTGCATGACAACACTGTTTGACCAGAAACATTTACACTTAAGTAGAAAATGCAGCTAACAGCGCAGAGCTGCGGTACAGTCAGGGCGTGGAGTTCTGATGCCCCTTTCTTGTATACTGTGGGCAAAGTTTAATCAGATTATTTACCAGCTAACTCTCTGAGCATGCACACAAACTAACACACCTTGCATGGTACATCCAAACTCAAGCTGTTAAGTGAAGAGCACTGTGTTTTCTGACTCAAAATATCCTGTTTATTCAGAAGTATTTTTGTAAGAAGAAAATAACTTTCACCACAATTTTATTTAAGAAATATAAACAAACCAACCCCCCCAAAAACTAACAGTAAAAAAACCCTCACAAACAGTTTTTCAATGGAAGACTTCTTATGTCCAGCCTTTATTCTGATCTAACATCATAGATTCCCTAGAAATTATTTTGAGGGAGGTAACGCATTGTTTTGTAAGAGAAATTAAGTTTACAGTTATCTTTAGTGGGTATCAAATGGCACAATAAGTATTCATCTTGCAATTGCCACTTCTGTTTTTAAAACTTAGTTTTGTTTATAAATTTGACTACGTGTTGAAGAACATTCTGACTGAAGTATTGTCTATAAATCTTAGTTTTAGTTGCAGAAATTCTAGAATAACAACTATTTTGAATATCATTCAAACTTGCAGCTAGTGTGGGAGGAGGAATTTATTGGGAGACTGGATCATGTAGTCCACTGAGCTGTTCTGCAAACTGTCTTGCTATTGGAGGTTCCTTGTTGCTGCAATATTTAATTTGGAGCAAAGAACCTTTGAAAATTTTGATTTTTAGGGTTAATAGGCACAGAAACATGTATTTTATTCTCTGGGCTAAACTCAAGTTTTGTGTTAGCTTGTATCACCCCACTGCAGTGTACTGGATTAATGTCACAGCTGGAATTTGACCATACGGCTGAAATGTGCTTTGGTTGTTGACAATGTCTTCTCTCCTCATTCTCGAGCTTGTATTGCTGTGCATATTACCTTCCGTGAAATAAAGCTCTAGAATTATAGTGCAAGTTTGTTCTGAAGAAATGGATTAAGACAGGGGTTGTATAATCACAAAGACAGACGTGGAGGTAGAATGTAACCAGTAATTTTTTGCTGGTGTCACTGTCAGTGCTCAACCTTATTCTACAATAGGTAATATTGCTTGGTTGCAAATATGCTGTCTTCTTCGAAGGGTAGTTTAGGGCCAGGACATATCTGCTGTACTTGACACTCTTGAAGGCTAACAGCTTAGTAACTGTAGTCCTTGGAGGGATGTTTGCATTCAAGAAGTAGTAAAAATGGACCACATGACAGAAACAACTGCTTATTTCTTGGACCAGTGGCAAAGCTGTGAGTGCTTGTAAATCCCTGTGGAGAGTGAGAGAGAAGGCTTAGAAAATGTCCTGAGAAATGGTGGTTTAAAAGGAAGGCCTGGTAGGTGGAATTGGGAAGCTGTTGTGGAACAGATGCTGCTGGAAGAGGAAGTTATAGGGAAAAAACAGCCCTTTGCAACTTGGAGAAAAACTTTAGGGAAACTGGGCTTTAAGGAGAGACAGAGTGTAAAAGCCTCTGAGAGAATGATGAGGCATCTCATGACCCTGAAGAAAGCTACTGCATTTTTGTGAGGGTACATTTGGCTCCCTTGTAGTGAAGAACCCTAGAATTGCCCAGGTCCTGTTTTTTTACATGGGCCTTCTTTGCAGTTCACTGTATTGCAGGCGTCATTTCGCTCCATCTCTGAAATTCTTAACATCTCTTTTATTGACCCGGAATTGTAATGGCTGGGCAGGTGAGCATGCCTTGGTGTTCTTTTGTTCCCTGAAGTTAAGATTTATGTGAAGGACTCTAGCAGCATCTTGTCAGTTCAACAGAACCACAGTTGTAGAGGCAGAAAGTTCTTCAGGCACATTTCCCTGCAGATGTAGCTATTAATGTTACGTATTTTTTTTACCTCGATTTTGTTGTAAATGGCATCCTATTTGTTTTAAAAATGTACTTGGTAATAGTTGTACAGCAGTCTTATACGCAATTCCTTTATACAGAGGCAGTATGTCAGTATTACTTGGCAGATGACTTTCTTTTTATTTGTTATTGAATGTTTTCTCTGCTGCCTGTGTCACAAACACGTTAGAACTGTAAAGATTATACACATACTTACATGGCTAGGGAAAATCATTGAAGAAAAAAGTGAAACCTTCACTTTTGTTATTTTTCTTCCATCTTTTTTTTACTGCTTTCCCTGTGACTGGAATTTCAGTATCATAATTTAATTTAGTCACTTCAGACATGTGTGTCCTTTAGCTAGAAGATGTAAAAGCTTAGAGACACAAACTGTCCATCAACAGGGATTTTTACTTGCTTCCCCAACTATCTGGTTGCTGTGAAAAATCTTTACTGCTGCTTGGATTTCTTAAGCCTTCATTGCTGGATCCGTGTCCCTAGGGACTTCTGCAATTAGAGGAAACTACTCGTCATCTTCTCAGATCTTTGTGCACCTTCAAGGTTATGAGGAGGTAGGACACCATGTCAGAATAGGTGAGCCTTTTCTCAGTTGCACTGGGGAAGTTCTAGGCAATTTTGGAGTTTTCTTCAGACTTAAGATACTGTATCCTTGGTCTTTTCCCTGAGACAGACAGACACCACTCCCACTCCTCAGCAATTCAGAAATGTTTTGCAAGAATTGGATAACCTAGAAGTAATTATTTTCCATTGATAAAAACTTTGTTCCTTTGCCTATTGTATGTGCTTCCTTAAGCTACACTAAGGTAATACTTCATTTAGTCTTCTGTTCAGTACTAGAGTGGTACTTCCCAGTACAAGACTTGGTCTTTTATCTTCCATGCCCTCAGACTGGTGTGTCCCCTGCCACTTTCTTACCAGGAAAGAAGTTGCCCCTGCTTAATGCTTGCCAGTTGCGAGTTCAGGGTAAGATGCCAAATGGGAAATAATGTCAACCAGAAGTGTGGTTCTTCTCCCATGTCCCTCCCCTTACCAGACCAGGAAGAGGGTTTGCCTTGAATGTTGTTGGCTAGAATTGTTTCCAAAAGTTTGTTGTCCATCTGTTCGTACGGCTAACTGCTGTCTGAGGAGCTGATAACACATAGTTGTAGGAGACTTAAATGTAAACCAACAGCTGGAGTGAACGTCAATCCAGAAAGCAGTTCTGAATTATGTCAAACTAAAATTTGATGTTAAAGGAGATTTTGCAGTTGTCTACCTCTTGGATTAACTGATAAAAAGGTATTTAATTTTTAGAAGCACTTAGGTCTATTTAAAGTGCCTGCTTTCGAGGTAGTAGGTCAAGAAAGCTTGCATATGGTTTAAATATGGCCTTGTTAATTGTGGTTTATCTGGTGGATAATTATCTAATACTGTTCTCAGTAATAGCTCAGAACTGTTGCTAGCTTCTCAAGTTGTATACATTGTATCCCTGAGTTGGACCACTTTGAATTTTCAGAGAAGTCAGGAGCTTTGCTTCAAAAGTATACTGTGACAGAAGTGGATTCTAGCACTTAAAAGCATGATGAGAAGCACTTAAAGTTTCTCCTGGTAAAATCCATGTAATAACTGAAAAGCAGATTTAGAAACATAGCAATAAAGATGGAAGTTGAATTCTGACAGTGTCACTTGGCCTGCTGACCTGCTAAATGCTACCTACCAAACTACACTTGTACTATATCACCAGTTTTTGTGGACATGCTAACTTTCTCTGTTTATCCAAATGGCTTACACATAGCTTTGTGCTAATCATTTACTTACTGTTGATTCTTACATTCCTCTGATCCTGGACCAGGATTAATGTTCCTAAGCAGGTATTTTAGTTACTGTATTCAACCATCAGTTGTATTCTTAGTAGACTCTTATATTGTAATTTTAGGATCTGTGACTTCAGAGAGCAAAAGCTGTCTGAGCAAAAGTTTCAGACTTTTTGCACCTATGACTAGTGCCCATTCTCTGATCACAAGGGTCAAGCTGGCAGCTAGGCTGCTACATTGCTAGACCTTCAGATCTGAATGTTGTTTGTCAACTTAATTTATGGTTAACTTGAGTAAACCTCTATTAGCTGTTACTCTTGTTATATGACATCATTCATGTATCTGGGATAGTGAGGTCAGTTGTCACCTATGTGCTAGCTTGATTCAATAAAACCAGTAAGTGCTGAATTGAGTGCAGGTCATGATTATCAAATTTTGCTGTTAGTGCAAATGCTGAATGTAGGGCTTCAGATTTTTGGCAGAGAATGGTGAAAAGGTTAGGGAGTATTTTATGTAGTAACTCAAGTTCCCAAATAATTTGCACTTGTTTCAAGTAGCCTGCAATATAAATGTTGGTTTGTGTTTGTTCTTCCTTGATAAATGGATTGTTCTGCCTAAAACTTGTATACTTGGAGAATTAATGCACAGGAAATATGTTTATTCTAAAGTGAGACTCTGGGGTGAAAAGCAGAGAGGCTTTAGCAGAGTTTTTAAGACAACTCGGCTGAGTTACAACAGTAATTTCTCTCTTCAAAATCTGGAAGCAATAAACACTTCAAATGTGCTTTCTGAATGCAGTGGGATCAGTCCCTTGAGCAGACAGTGTATGAAAAGACGTTTGGAATTAACTTTGGATATCAACTGTAATATTCTGAAGATGCTGAAATGCTACATGCATACTGGAGCTAAGAATGCACTGTTTTACCTCTTCCTTTCTAAAGCCTTAGTGCTGTGCAGTCTGGTGTCACAGTGACCTGTTTAAGAAAGACCAGATAGGAAAATTGCTTCGTTTACTTGGGTTTTTTTGGCTTCAACTCCAGGGGAATGAATGGAAAATCAGTGAAAATATATCTTTCTGGGATCTCTATTATTGAAAATGTTAGGAGTTAGTCCGCACTTCCATACACTCTTCCATTCCATTTTGTTGTTTTGGTTTTGTTGTTTTGGTTTGCCATGCTACTCTGCAGCTGTACAGTGGCAGCCATGATAACTGCACTTCTCAGTGGCAGGTCAAGGGCATTGTCTGTATCTGCAGCAGCAGTGTTGCAGGTCTACAACCGTATTAAACAACTGAAACCAGCTCTGAGTGATGAAGATTATTGAGTACTTCAGGTTTTTGCGATATTTAAGTAGCTTATTGGAGAACAAAGACAAAGAATGCTTTCTCTCTAGCAAAATGCCTCAGGGTGACCTGTTTCTAAGTTTCCTGACAGTAAGATTATGGATATCTGGGCTGGTATATGGAGGAAATTTATGGGCTCTAACTTCAAAAGTGAACCATAGTGAGGTAGGGAGATTTGTAATTTAAGCAGCTCTAGAATGGAGGGTGATGGAAAAGGATAGTGTTTGGGGTTAGACAACTCAAATACACAGTTGGACAGCTGATTTGATTCAAGACCGTTTCAGTGCAGAAGTGCGATAAAGTTTTGCTTGCTCCTTTCCCTATTGAATAAATATACATAAAAAACTTTGTCTAAGACCACATAGCTCGAAGTAGTTTCATGTTTTGCTATATAGCTTTGACACTGCCTCAGTCCAGAAACATACACTTGGAAAGCCTAATCCTGGCAAGAGAAGACATCTTTCTTCCTTTTACTGGGAGGAGGGGGTGAGGAGGAGGTTGGGCTTCTCATATGTTTGACTTCAATAAAGAGTATAAACAGCATGCATTTTTTATGTATGTGTTTTTCAGGATTGTCTCTCCTCCTTCCCCTATTTAAACATCCATTCCAGACAGTGTTCTCCCCTAGGACGCAATAAAGGCTGTTCAATCTGTCTGTGAATACTGCAAAGTATCATTTTTGTTCTTTGGGAGACTTGAAGTGAAGCAGTTGACATAATAGGAAGTTTTGGGGACTGAAAGATGTGTGTCTGTGGGAAGACCTCAGGAAATTCAAAGCATATTTTAATCAGAAAGAATTGATTTGGCAACTGCATAGTTAAAGATATGCTATTTTTTTCTGTAATGTTAATGTCCTTCAAGACAAATCAGGCAGGAAGAGAACTGCTTTATGTATGTCTTGTATAGTGTACAATTTACGTGTACACTCTGTAGAACTGCTAAATTCTCAATCATTGAAGAGCTCTAATAAGTAGTAGTGATTGAAGTTGCTTTTTAAATTCATCCCCCCACTCTCAGTCATATCAGACAACTTATACCTCCTACAAGAAAACAAATCCTTAATGCAGGTGGTAGCCACTTGGTTTATTAATCTGTTTGATGCAGTTTCACTCACTTTGCATAAATGACTGTTAGTTGGAAAGGGAAGTACATTGAAAGTAATTTAAAAATCATAGATTGCTAAGGTTGAAATATGGTACAGAAAGCTTGGTACCAAGTCACTGTGTTGGGAATATGAACTTCAAGCATACATGAAAATGAAAAAGTACTGTCCTGGAAATTGTCACAAAACTTTGTTGTTGGTAATCTGCTCTGAGGAGCATGTCTTCCTCTGGAGAGATCTAGAAAAGTTGCTGGTGACAGTGGGCTCAGGTTGAGCAAGGAGAATACTGTCTGTGAGTCAGGAAGTGCTTCACTTCAGTTCTGGTCAACCACATTCACACTGGGTAATTTGTAATGCCAGTGATTTTTAATTTCAACTTCTACAATCTTAAGAGCTTGACTGGAGTGGCAACCTCCATTGACTGAAGGTGTCTACGGGTCTCAGATGGCTGCTTATGATTGTATTTTGGACTCCTGAGAGCTATTTAAAGGAGACACACTAGTTGGATTAGTAATTACCATTTAAAGAAAACAGTTTTGGGTTTACATTTTTCATTACTGATTACTGAGGTGGGAGCAGACTAAAACAAATCAATTTTCAAGTATGTAGTGTTTCTTTTTTCATCTTACTAGAATAAACTTAAGGAAATGATTTTGGGGGGGGGGGGAAGTTTGAGCTTTGTTTCTGTATGTGGTTAGATGAATGTATAGAGGGAAAGGATATATATACTGAGATAAGGAACCCCTGCATAGTCTGCATAGCAGAAATAAGTGTGGAAATTTCCTGAAATTTCATCTCATATAATTCTAAAGTGATGTGATACTGAAACATTAAATGATAGTATAATGTGTCCCCTAATTATTTTGGGTAGTTTGATCTCCAGAATTTTATACCTTTATCTACAAAGGCTGTTTTAATAAGGAGAAATTGTGAGAGAGAACTGTATTTACCACTGAATTTTGAAAATCAAACTTTTTTTATGAATTGAGTAATTTCACTTCCAAGTTTAGGTAGTCACAACAATTACAAACAACTGGTGTTAAGATGTCATACTGTAAGTTATAGAGCTAGAATTGTAAATATACAGGAAAAAGTCGTAACCTGGTTTCTAGAGCTTCATTTTGGTACCTGATCACCCTGGAGAGCCTTCTACTTGTGTAGTCTGTCAGAAGACAATTTTCATTCGTGTAGTTTGCCAAATTGTAAGAATACTTTCAAGATGCTTTGATAAACTGGTGGCCTTTCACTGGGATAAATATCTTTTTTTGTTGTTGTTGTTGTTCTTTTGAGGAGAAAATTGAATCTGAAGCTGTGAAGTCTAAAGATCAAGCATGGTATGTAAATTTTTATTGTCTCTGAAGAAATTGAGATTTTAAGAATAGCTTTCTGGAGTGCAAGAATGGAATAGGGGAATGAATCGATTTCGTAGTCCTTACCTGAATTTGGGCACCTCTGTGCAGTTTGTTAGCAGGTTGGTATACCTTGACATGAATTTTCTCCAGTACTACAAAATCCAGTACTGTATTTGACTCTGTATCCTTCAGCAGTCTGAATTTGGCAGCATAGGTCTGTGTACTGCTGTCTCGGCAGAAATACATGCAGTTTTAACAGCTGAATGATAGCTAGAATTATGTTAATGGAATTTTAACTGTTGAATTTCTTAGGCACAAAATATTTATGTGAATACAGTATTCTAGTAAGAAGGAACTAAAGTTGTGACTGACTTTTGTTTGGGAACTGTCTAAATCATATGAATAGACACTCTTACAGTGCATATAATGCAAAATACAGTGATACTTTTAACTCCCTGCTTTATAATTTGGAGCTTTTCAAGGTAAGAATTTACAACAACTGGCAAAGCCAAATTAAAGATTTTGGCTTACAATAGAAGAAACAGTAGATACACGTTCTGGTGAGTACTGTAAAGACTTACCTCCCCCAAGAGGATATTTTCCACATTCTCTTTGGGCCTTAAGGAACGCGTTCCAGAGTTGTGTCTTTTCCTAACTGTTGATTACGTTTTCAAGCTGGGGTTTATGTCAGATGCAATAGATGTCATGCTGTTGGAAACTTCTAGCCTTGACTGTGTTGAAAATGCTGAGTGTGCTGTCCCTAGGTGGTGGAGTGTAGTGTGAAGACCTCCTAGCTGAAGTCATTATAAGCTCTGTAAGAAGGCCTTGTGTGTTTGCATGTCTAAAGTAATCATAATATATATGTACATATATGTATGTGTGTATGGAGTTGGCCCAGAAAATTTATCTCCACATCTCAGTGTAGTTGCATTTTCTTTGATAACCAGCTTTCATTCTGAGAAGATCTAGTACCTGTTCTGATTGTTTGGAGAGTCTCTGTAATGCACACAGACCTGGACAAGATGATACATCAAAGGTTTGCTGGCATACTAACAAAAATACTGAGTAGAATTTGTTTGTTTTGTTTTCATAGAATCATAGAATGATTTGGGTTTGAGCGAACTTAAAGATCACCTAGTTCCAACCCCCTGCCATGGGCAGGGACACCTTCCACCAGCCCAGGTTGCTCCAAGCCCCATCCAACCTGACCTGGAACTCTTCCAGGGAGGGGGCAGCCACAGCTTCTCTGGGCACCCTGTACCAGCGCCTCACCACCCACACAGGGAAGAATTTCTTCCTTATGTCTAATCTAAATCTGCCCTCTGACAGTTTAAAACCGTTACCCCTCATCCTATCCCTACACTCCCTGATCAAGAGTCCCTCCCCACCTTTCCTGTCCCCCCTTTAAGCACTGAGAGGCCACTCTAAGGTCTCCCCGGAGCCTTCTCTTCTCCAGGCTGAACCCCCCACAACTCTCTCAGCCTGGCCTCCTCCCAGGGGAGCTGCTCCAGCCCCCCGAGCATCTTCATGGCCTCCTCTGGACCCACTCGAGCAGCTCCGTGTCCTTCTGCTGTTGGGGGCCCCCGAGCTGGACCCAGCGCTGCAGGGGGGTCTCCCCAGAGCGGAGCAGAGGGGGAGAATCCCACACTGCTCTTGCTGAAGCCCAGCACACAGTTGGCTTTCTTGGCTGCAAGCACGCATTTCTGGCTCACAGTCAGTTTTCCATCCACTAATTCCCCTGAGTCCTCCTTCATAGGGCTGCTCTCCATCCGTTCCTCACCCAGCCTGTATATGTGAATGGGATTGCTTCGACCCATGAGGTTTTGGTGGGTTGGGATCATTCTGGTTTGAGTTAAAAATAGTTTCTCTTTCCAAATATTACAAATTTATATGCTAAAATGAACTTTGGGTATTTAGTATATTTGTGGTTCAGTATGCTCCTTACTGTCAGGATAGTTAATGTGGTGCCTAAGTTAACTTGGTCTGAAGATAGGGAAACTTTACAAACAGCTGCTTTTTAAAAATAATCTCTTCAGTCTAGTAAAACAGTGATGATAATATAAAAATGAAAAATCCAAGGTTTATTTCTATTGGAGTTGGATTTCCAACACTTTGTATCTGGAGGTTCTCAACCACTACTATACTAACCCTTTGGATGCAAATATAGAGCAGCCTAGCTTTCGAGGAATATGTTTGGAAAGTTGGCAAACTTCCTGTTAGTCCTGCCAAAGAGGTAAATTGTATGCTTTGTCTGCTACAGTGTAAATGGATGGTAGTTCTGTTGTGAACAGATTTAGCTGGCTAATTTTATGCTAAATATAGACAGCTTGAGAATTACACCATTAGAATGGCAGGTGTCCTGTCTTGGCAACATACTGTGAAGAAATTCTACCAACAACAAAAACCCTGTGGTGGTTTTGACTTTTTTTCTCTTTTACCTGTCCATTGAAGGATTACTCTTATTATTTTTTTGCTTATTCAGCTATTGCACTGACCCTGGACATGAAATCTCAACTCCTAAAGCTAATAATCATATTGCTTATGCCTTTATTTGCAGGTGTTTAGCCAAAATTATATATGAATTTCATGTCGTCATTCAAGATGGAAGTGTTCATATTATAGACAACCCCATGACTTGATTATAACCTTGTAGTATCTCTCAAAAGTGCCGTATTTAAATTAATGTTGGCAATGCAATAGATTTTTTTTTTTTTTTCAGTTAGCTTAACTGTCAGTACTTGGAACCAGCCACCTTTGTTACCCTTCCTGCAGGGATTTTAATGTAAGACCTGGATCTGGTGGTAGTTTTATTTTCTGTGGGGCTAAAATCTACCATGCACATAGTCAAGCTATTTAAAATGTTTTTGTTAGTATATTTTTTTCAACTTTTTCAGAAGAAACATAGAAATGGTAGCTATTCTAAGAGGCAGTCATTTTAATTGCGTGACATTTTGAATTTTTTCTAAATTGCCTTATACTGTAAATTGCCTTTTGGTCCAACTGTAAGCCTAGCTTAATTTTTTTTTTTTTTTTTTTTGGTGAAAATGTAAGTTAAATATGTTTTTCTGAAGACGAAAGCTTGACTGAGGATTGGGAGCAGGACCACTGTTATATCATGGATTGATATTCCTTTCTTGGATGAGTAGCTTTAAGAGAAACATCAACCCTACTGTAAAAGGTGCTTATTTAGGAGAAGTGTTTGAGGCTTGAATGATTCATGACTTAACAGTAAAGAAAAAGTAGAAGTTCTCTTTTTTTTTTTTTGTAGTAATTATGTATGGCAGCTGAATTCACACTTTTTCATAAAGATGATGCAAATATATTGTTGTTTATATCACCATAGTACTGCTGAGGTTCAGTAGCTTCCACTGAACCAGTGAATCTTTGCAATGGATTGATGAATAATTGATGCTGTAATGCATGTCAGCATAAATGGATGAGAAATCCGATTAATTTTTGCCTGAATGCAAATACATATTTGGATATTCTGAGTGTATAGCATCACAGCATGGGAAGAAAATAGACCCTATGCTGATGAGTTTCTTTCTGATACTGTGGAGTAGTGTTCACTGATCAGGTGTTAGTATCAATCAGAGACCTGCAACTGTTCTAAGGCAAGCTATACTTTCAGTTCTCATGAAAAATAAGCTTAACATCTTGTTTACAGGTGTTAAACTGCATACAGGTTGTCTGGTTGGAAATAAGGAATAACATTAGTGTTGAGTCCAAGTCATAAAAGGTCACAAATGACAGTGTGAATGGTACCCTAATGAATAAAGTGCCATGTGCTCATTTTTGAAGACCTGTTATTTCACAGCGTTACCTGTCATTTTCAATTACTATGTATTGTATCACATGATTGAAAATTATGTATTTGGCTCTTTTTAAAAGACTATATTTTATGCTCATATCTAGAGCCAGAGATTTGATAATAAATGAAGAAGCATCGATGATGGCTGTAGTTAACTCCTTGCAGACATTGCAAGTCTGGCATGCTTAATAGTGTTTGATGCTTGTCATTCTCTGGACACTTCCTGTAGTAGTGCTCAGAAGGTGAGTGTTATTCACATAATGATGAAAGAATAGGTGATTTTCACATGTGGCACCATCCTAGTGTGCAGTTTCTTAGGAGGGCAGTAAAGCATGGCTGCTTTGTACTTCAGATCACTCCTGTGAATCAGTTCAAACTTACTTTCTGTCATCAAAGGAAAGGCATTGCAATTTGATGCCAGGATGACATACTCTTCTGGGCAAACATGTTGCAAAGAATTTACCAAGCGTGACTGAATGTGACTATTTGCTGTAGCTTTTGCTGTAGTAATAATAATAAAAATTGAAATAAGTTACTATTGAATTTTTGCCTACCTTAAAAGTAATAGCAATTCACATTAAAGAAGATTTTGTCTTCCTACTAGATAACAAAATGAGAGCCTTTCTTTCCTAACTTACGTAGAGAGGAAGCTGGAGTTAAGAATAAAGTTGGAGTAGTAACTGCTCCTTTATCAAAAGCTATCTACTGCTCTTGAAGAACCTTGCACAGGAGGAAAGCAGTATTTGCCTGACAAAAACTTAAAATTCATGAAAACACTGGAAGACATTTATCTCTTATCACAGAAAATTGGCTCAGCCTTTTTGTGTAAAAGATCTGAGATTTACAAAATTTTGAAAATATAGCATAGTTGACTTTAAATGATCACAACAAGCCCTTTTTTCTTTTGTATGAATACACGCAACCTTGAGAAGTTTATGCTGTACTTTCCACTTCTGTTGTAGAATTTACCTGTTTTGTCTTTTCAGACCTCCTCAAAACTGTCATCTCGTATATGCAGGATGCTGTAAAGATTGACAAATAGGGGCTGCAAAGCAGTAGTTAAGATCTGATAGAGTGAAGCATAATAGATCATTAGAGGTTGAAAGCTGAGTTTTGGCAGACCAGTACAGGGCTGAGATACTACCATCTGTGAGGTACAAAGAAAGTATAGCTGAAATGCTTCAGCTCACTGAAGCACCATTTTCATAAACTTCACAATTTTTAAGAAATTATGTTTGGTTCTGAGTATAAGGGAAGAATTGCGTTTGAGACTATAGTTTCACCTGGGGGATAGTCAAATTTGCCTACGTGCTGAATACCTTATTCCCATAGGTGAATTCTGATCATTTCTGAAGTATGTGACACAGCAGTAGACTATGTGGTATATGTTATTGATTATAATCAATAAAGAACAGGTTTGTTGGGTTATTTTGAACAGTTAATCTGGTTGAAGTCATGGATATCAGGCAAAAAGACCCAGAAGTGTTGGATGGTTTGGAGTGGGGACAACTTGAGTGGCCTGTTATCCAGGGAGAGTGGGGCAATCTGTATTATGATCTGATAAATGGTAGTTTCTTAAACCTGAAGTGTACATGATAGATCATATGTGTCTGGCGGGGAAGAAGGGCAAAAAATGACATTGCATATTGGTTTTCTTCTGCTTTCTGAAGTGGATTTCCTACTATAATAAACGTATCCTGTAATACTTGTCTGGGGAAAGTAAAAAAGGTAATTAAAATTGAATTTTGCATTCAAAGGTAAATGTTGTGTTGCAGTTCATGCTATTAAAAACTGATTTACCTGCAGCAGCCATTTTGGGGTATGGGATGCTTACTGGTAATTTTTTTCCCCTTGGTAGCCTGTTGTTATCCATCACAAATAGTAAATATATTAGCAAAACATGTGGGTGTTCTTTGTTGTTGAGCAAGTTACATGTGGTGAAACTAAATGCAGAATTTCTGGGTTTATGTGCAGTGTTTTTCTGTTTACCTTCTGCAGATAAGAAAGCTTGTTGGTTTCCAGATAGTGCAATGCCTGAGATTGGAAAAATCAGTAGTTGAAACCTGGCTGCAGTCTTAAAGGAGGCTTTAGTCTCATAATTTAATAACTTTTCCTCATTAACCAACAGGATTGTAGTAATGGTCATGGATGATTGTTCAATGTTTCATGGTTAGTGTAGTTACAGTATCTTAGAGGAATGTTTATATAAAATATTTAAAGCTTTATCATAAGGGCTTTTGGTAATGAACTGTTACCTAGATTAAAACCTAATAAAAATCACTTTGAAAAATTGTAAGATTAGAGCTTCTTCAAGTCATGTCAGGCTAAATTCTTTCAGCTCTTTGCTAGACTCTCTGAGTAATTGTTCACGGTATATGGAAGGGCATGACTGTCTTTCTCTCGCTGTGTTTCTGTGATGAGCTCTTCATGCACTTGTCCTGGCATGGAGTGCATACACCCATGCGCTTGATCTCAGAACACACTGCTGGGTATCCCTAATTCCTGACAATTGCTGCTGTGTTACTGACCCCAACTGAGCCAGTCCACTCTCAAGCAAGGGAAGCCCAGGCATAGCTCCAGTTAGCATAGTGCATAAACTCAGTGTGTTGCTAATGCATCTGGTTTTGTGTGTGCTATGCCATGCTTTAGGATAAGGTAGCATATCTGTTCCCAGATATCACCTGCAAAAATATGGTTATTGGTTACAGGAGTATTTAATGTGGTAAATGCCAGAGATGGCTTTGATTGTGAAAAATCCTATACTGGTCTACCAAAAACCTGACCGCTTACCTGAGTCCAGGGCACACATGAAAACTGTTGGGTTTTAATGTCAGTTTGATAAGATGCATGTCAGCTCAGTTTTACTCAGGCTTATGACTGTTTCCCGTAAATGTTCAGACAACCTTAAAGTTACTGTATCTTTCAAGTATATTTTTGATGGTGTCTTATCCCACCTTTTCTTCACTTGATTAAGATGCCTCCCAGAGCTGTTGTGCTGAGTACTGCCTTAGTCTGGAAACAGAACCTGAAATGGGTGTTTCTTGGTGCTTCTAAATAGTCAGTTAAAATCTGGCTTAAGTTTTTAATATTTTTTCTTAATATTTTATAACCTTACTATCACTAGGTCTGATGTTGCATGAATGCTACACTTATCAGCAGAATGTAATTCAACATATTTACAAAAATAAGAGTGGAAAATCAAGGCCTGGAAGCCTGGTTGCACCCTTCATTGCAAGGTGAACTTTTGAATGATTCTTCTTTAGCATTCATGTGTGTGTGGTTTTTATATAAAGTGTTGAAGGTCCTTGTCTGTAAAGGTAGAAATTGTATTAATGTGTCAAAAAGGAACTTTGTATTATAACAGAGTTAGGTTTTGCCAATTATTCCTCTGATATATTCACATGTCCTACTTAAATTGTGTTTGTACTAGCACATTCTGAAGCCATCTTTTCTGTGTTGTAACTATATGAGTTCTAATACTAGAATATAGGAACTGATCTGTGCTGGTCAGTAGGTTGTCTTTGCCCAGCGAAGATGCTTCCCACTTCACCTTCCAGGCTACCTGTTTGTTGTACAGAGTTGACTAAAAGCAGTTGCACTGCAAACTCTGCAATTTTGTTAAACACTCATTAAGAGCAATGTGTCCTACCTAAGCATGTTGCAGACCCTCACACATGAGTGTATGTAGCAGTGTGAGCATGTTCTCAGAACGTTGTTTTACAGAATGCATCTTTTCATTGTGCTGGTTAGGGATTAGAGAGATGTCAAAAGAGAACAGAGGAAACACTCAAAAGGAGACGAGGAACTCTATTTCTTTGGGGGTTTTTTAGTATATGGGGCTGAAATCCAGATTTATACTGCAAAGGAAGCAAAGTACTAAGTTATTAAGAAAAGTTTTAAAGGAGGGTGGGAATCCACTTTTGGATATAGTTTGGGGATTATATCCAGGTCCCGTGGAATATGTTCTTTGCAGCGTACTGTAAGTGGCTGCATAGACCATATTTCTCTATTCTCTGCTTAAATCTGTTTGGTGGAAACCAGCTGTATTTTATAGGGGTGGGACTGGTAGCAGGGATTCAGCCTCTGAAGATGATGCTTAAAATATCCCTGCCTCATAATGTATATTTCATATCCTTGTAGTAATTTACTGTCTTGTAGTCTTTAAGAAAATAATAAAATACAGGTAAGTGAAGGAATTAACAATTGAAAGAAGTCATACGCTCCAAAACATCTAAAATACTACCAGCTTAAAATGGTCATTCAATGCATTTATTGTGTGCAAGGAACATTAAATTTTGAATCACAGAACATACATCATAGAATTAAATTTCCCAAAATATTGGGGGGAAAAAAAAAAAACAAAAGGAACTATTCCTTTGTTTATAGCTCAAAATATTAAGTTATTAACAGATTAATTTAGCAGGGTTGATACAGTAATGTGGTGATGAATGCCAACAGGATGGAAACATAGGAATCCATGGTTTGTGTAATAGACCATGTATTTCTATTTGCTTTGGGTTTTTACAGCAGTGCTTGGCTAACAATAGAAATAAAATAAAGTAAAAAAAAAAAAAAAAATCCCCAAAAAACAAACTCGAAAAAAACCTGAACAAAAAACACCACAGAAAACACTGTAAGGAAAATGCTCATAAACCCAAAGGAAATAGATAGGCAGAAATATTTTCCACATTCAAAAAATGTAGTATAAGAGCATGCTGGAATTTATCCTTTTTGTCTTAGTCAGCCCGTAAACCAAATGCTACTGAACTAAACTACATTATCACCAAGAATTTTGAGACTGTAGAATACCTAGGAAATATCTATAAAGTGCAAAACTATTGTTTCCCTCTAATTCATAGTGTAGGATTCTGCAGTGAAACTGAGAAAGCACATCCTACTTAAGCTTTTTTCATTATTCAGTCTTCTTGTTCTGTAAATAACATCACTACCACTTGAACCAAAAACATTCCATGGAAATGTAGCTGCAGCTAAGAAAAAAAAAAAGGGGGGGGGGGGGTGCGGAGAGGTGGAGCAGGGGCTTATGCTAAAAAATACTCCAAATATTCAGAAAGCCCTATTGAATTTTGTGTAAACTTCCAGAATTAGGTGCTTTATGCACTCTGCTCCCACCCTACAATAAGTTAGGAATGTTAGTAAGTAGGCTCATGCTGTGAACAAATCCAGGGTTCAGGGCAGCTGGGTTGCTGACTGGGCTTTTGGGCAGTCGAGTTCTATCTCTGACTACGTTCCAGGAACTGAGGACAATAGAATAAACAAACAGTGATTAATAGTTTTTTAGGTTTTCTTTAGCTGCGCTTGGTAAGTAAAAAAAAATATGGCTACTTCAGCAGTAATTAACCCACTTGAAAAATTAACATTTTTTCCACAGTCACATTTGTTCAAGCAAGTCTTAAAATGTAATATAGTGTAAGCAGTTTTGGTTTTCTCAGACTCCACAGAACCAATTACTTTTTCTACTCTTAAGTATTCAAGTAACTGAAAAATCTACTATTTTAAATGAAGTTGTAATTTTGAAACATGGTATTCTACTCATTAAGTTGCTCTGGTAGTATGTGCAAATACATTGTTTTGTTTCTTCCCTCGATGTAAAATGTTGAGAGCAGTTCCTTCACCTCCCTCCTTCCCAGTCATGTTTCTGATGAACACTTACATGACTGCGTAGACCCTCCTGAAAAACTACTGGAAAACAAATTCTTACTTTCCCTTATTTGATTTATAGATTGAAAAGAAGAACTGATTTTTTTTTTATTGTTTTTGTTCGTTTGTTTTTTAAGCAACAGTTCTGCTATAGAACTTCCTCTAAAAAGAGCAGATTTCAAAGCACTTCCCAACCATTTAAATCACAGTCATGGGAAATAAACAGCATGTATGTATTGAATTGGAAAATTTATTTGAGGACTTTCGTCAGGTGTAACTAGAAGGAAACAATACCGGTATGTTTACTTCATTCTCTGCTACATCAGGTTTTGTTGTCCCCTAGATGCGGTATGTTCTTCAGACATTCATTTTAGAAGTCCAGTAAGTGTCAGCCTTAATTGATGAAGGCTCTGAGTGGAGTTGAAGGTGCTTCCAGCTAGGACTTGGTGCTCTCAGAACATGGGGATTTGAAAGGACTTCTGATGTCTTTGTCAACAAAGGACTGAAAATAAAGGTATCAGTGTTGTGACTGAAATACTTCACAATCACATTTGAAATGAAGTTTAGAAATTTAAAACGTGCAGGTATGGAGCAGTAAGTAGTGGGTTTTGGGTGACTGATGAATTCATGGGCTGGACTGAACAAGACTTTGGCATGTTACTGCAATACAAATACTTGCATTACAGATAAATCCCTTATACACTGATATAGCTGCCTAAGGGAATGCATTAGATATGTAGATATTCTGGGCACTGAAATCTCTTTTATCCTGACCTTAAATTTTAGCAGAAAGTCTATGAAGTGCAGGCTGGTGGAACACCTTTTCATTAAACTTAATTATACATGCTTTGTGCATTACTGGAGACTTGGTAGGCATTGAAAAGCTGAATGAGTGTCTATTAAGGGGTCTAAATTTCAAAGTAGAAAATTACTACAGTGCCAATTTTAATGAAGGTGCAGGCGATCCACTGGATGCTGAAATAATTGCTCTAATGTACACTGCATTTACTCTGAGCTGTAGTGAATCAGTTAACCTGCAGTTAGTAGTTGTGTTGACATAGAGCTGGTGTGGCTTAAAAGTCCGCTGAAAGGAAAAAAAAAAAAAACAAAACCAAAACAAAAATACTTTTCTAACCAACCTAGACAAGAAAAACATGCTATGATGAATTTGTTCTATCAGAAATGTTTTTGCCAGCTTTGGTTGGTTAAAATTTACAAGAATTCTTTTGTTGCTGTAGGCTTTTCTCAGCTAAGGGGCATTCCTTGTTAGGTAGCTGTATACATGTGTAACTTTATTCTTTAACTTCCTGGTCTTTCTAATTTGATACATAAACTAGTTTCAAGTTTGGATAGCTGTTGTGGATCAGAACTTCATCTGAATTTTTTGGTTGCAGTAAGAGAGTTCTCCAAGAGATCTAAAAGTGGGATAAAAGCCTTCCATAACTGCAGTCTGTACACATGGAGTATACGCAAGCCTTTGCTAGCAGCAAAGATCTAGGCCATGTTCTATTTCTCCAGACATGTTACTGTGCCTGGAAAAGTGATCAATCTTGTAAACTTTGAGATATTTGAAGAGAGGGTGGTGTGCGGGGAGCCAGGAGGGGTAGAAATTGATCAATTGCTATTTGTCTCAGTGTTCAAACTGATTTGCCCATCCTCATGACATGAGTATTAAACCTGTATGCTATATTAGCTTTTGTTTAGAGTAAAATCTAACAAATGATTCTAAGAATTGTAGGGGAAAAAAAGAAAACAAAGTCTAAAAGTACAATGCCTAAAAACACCCGAACAACAAAGCCTACCACCTTAAAACAACCAAAACCTTGAAACAGAGTTTCTCTCATTTTGTAAAAACAAACCAGAACTATTAATTCTAGTTTTATTTTTCTGCAATCATAGTCTCAGAAGGGGGTTCATTATGAAGGGAAATTGCCCGGAGAGGCTTGTGCTGTGCTGTTTTCTACTAAATTATTCCATACAGAGACTGTAAACCATAGAAAAGCACAGGTAATGCAAAATAGATGTCTTGGAGAAATCAGTGTGATCGTTTTATTTTTGTTAACACCTCAACTTCTGTGTTTTGTTCAGTGACTAAACAATTTCAAGGTATTTACCTGTATAATCTCAGAGTTCATTTATTATGAGCTTTTAAGTATGGATAATTTGGGAACCTAGATTGAATTTTATTTTCTTGAACTCAAAGCTGTTCTTTTTGGCAATGTAAATTCCAACTCCCGGAGAGGAAAGGAAACTTCCTGACTTGCTTCCTTTCCAGTGTGTTGGCAGATGGTACTTTAAAACCAGAAGTTAATGGACTGGGGATAAGAAAGTAACTTGTTTGTCTCTTGTGTTACAGATCTCACTACTGGAAGCATTCCACATGGTCAAGCAGTACTTTCAGACAAGCTTATTTTCTATTAAATGAAGTTTAATTTTGAGGTAAGGATCTGTTTTATTTTCTTTGTTATGCATATAATGACAATAAAACCTCCTACAGTAATGAAGAACTTTTATCTGCTGCCTGCATATATTAGTGTAGTATTTTCTTTAGAGAATGCATGAAATGCGTACAGCTGTGGATGTGTTTGTGAAGAGAGAAACCAAACTGAAAGAGAAATGTGATGCATGAATATTGAAGCTCCAAGTAAACATTGCAGTTAACAGCCAGGAGTCTAACCTGAGCAGTTCAGCCATTGACTATTTTTAAACAGTTTCCAGGGAGACTGGATAATATGATCATGTAATAAATGAGTTCTCTAAGCCTTAGGAAAAAGGGCCGTGCCTTTCACTGGTATGAGAACAAATAGCTAAGAGGATGACCTAACTTTGTTTCATCTTAATACATGTAAGAGAAGTGGCAAAAAGAACAAGGAAAAATCATTACTAGAATAACTGCACAGATAGATTACCATTTCTATACTGTAATGCTTCAAGAAAAGAATGTCACAAAGTGGCAAGAGTGGCTTTGGGCAGAATGCTGATAAATCTTGCTCCACATTATTAATCTGTTGGAGTTGTTTTGACCTTGTACACATTACTGTTCTAAATGTGTTTCTGGCTTTGACTGCTCATCTGGAAATGGTGCTTGTAATACTAAAAGGTCACTAATGGAATTTTGTCCTGCTATTCTCCATGTTTGAAAAATGTCTTTAGTGAACTTTCAAAGCAGCCTATAATTAAAGCAGCGTGTCAGTTTATATCAGATATGTCTAAGGACAAGGTAAAATGAAATAAAATCCCTAAAGAGTAAATAGTTATTTAGGGTACGCATATCAACATAGGTGCAAATCTTGAGAGGGCTAGATGATTGGCAATGCTGTTTTGTTGTTAAACATAGAGCTAAACATTTATAGAGAATTCTGATAATCAAGCCTGTCAGCAAGAACCTTGTAACTATTGTATGTTCAAGAATTAACATTTCATTAAGTCATCTTTTGCAATGTCTCTGTTTTCCTCCTTTCACTGATGCTTCTGTCAGATACTGTTATCAATTATGATATCGAATAACATGGCTAAAGGTCTTAATTAGCTTTTGATTTTAGAAACTTAAAAAAAAATTACCACTTCGTGTAGTCAGACTAATTATGTATGGCTGTACAACTGATTGAACTGGATTGGTAGCTACTTGCTAATCAGACAGAATAGATAGTTTTGGGGGGGTATTATTGGTTTCTTAACTGTGAAAGGAGATTTCCCCCAGGGAACATTTCCAATTTGTTCATGCTGGCCTGATTCAGGAATGAATCTCTCAAAGTCACAATGATTTCCCTCTTTTCTGTTGGCAATATGTCAGTGCTGCTGACTGTTGCATATGCAAGTGAATGACAGGAGAAAAAACTTGTACTCAGGAAATTCAGTGACCTCTTCACATGGCATCTTGGTCAACTGATGGAACAGTATCCCAGCAGTAGCAGAAAGAAACCATAGTCACTAGCAGAATCACTGTTAGTGAAGAATGTTGATAGTAAGGAACACTTCAAGCCCTTTTCATGCATACACTGGGTGGAAAACAAATGTTAAAATTTCTAAAAATTCTTTCAGTCAGCTTTAAATGTTATGTGATTGTCTTTGCAGAAATCCTATGCATTAGAAGACTTTTTGAGAGCTAATGGCATGTGCTTATGTGGAATTTACTAACACAAAAATGTCCAAGGAAGCTGATTTTTGCTTATCTGCCATGATTCAGTGGGTTTTCTTCATCAGGTATTTCAGGTATTAAGACACAAGAAACTTGATGTTAAAGAAAACTTGCCCTTATATGGCTTTGATAGGGCAAGTTGTCAATATTGAATGAATATGAAAAGCTACTTGTGTTGTTGCACTGGAGTAGATTGACTAGTGGTTTTCTGAGAAGAAAATCTTACTTAGCTTTTCCTAATTTAGTTAAAAGCCATACCAGTTTGTAAAACAGCAGAACCAAACATGTTTGCACTGGATGGTAAGCGAAGTAAAACCTATTTATAAAAAAAAAAAAAAAAAAAAACCAAAAAACAAGCAACACCTAAGTGGAAACAAACAGGAGGTGTGTGCTAAATTGCACCATTTACTTTTTCTTTCATAAGTGGAAAACATTCTAAAATATTGTTATAGGATGATGCACCCCCATGTCCTAATTCATACTATACGTTAGTTCTTAAAGTTTTAAAAAAAAGAAAAAAAGCCAAAATCAAACCCATGTTTTACTTGGAGATTAGCTCATCACAATATGCTCTTTCCTTCTATGAAATTGAAGGAAATGAAGTCACATTAATTTTAGCATGTTTTACCATTTATGTTATTTTAACAGTAGTGATAGTTGAATAATTTTTTTAAAAAACACTACTAATACCATGATGCACGAAATGCTTATGGACTTATTCCAAAGATAAATACTGTGTGTCAGCATATAACTTCTGCTGCAGCTGTTACAGTCATAGAGAGCAAACAGATCAGAATTAGGTCTTGTGCTGCAAGATTTCTTGAGTGTTGCTCCCTTCATTCTGAGTTTTTTGTTTGGTTTGGATTTTTTTGTGGTGGTGGTGCATGGAGGGTGGTTTCAATTAGTTACCTTTTCTATTGTGTAGTAACTGTAGTGTTTGTAAACCTCATTATCACCAATGGTGAGCTGGTTTTAAGTCCCCATCCTTGATGACTGGATCAAGGGGATTACCATGTACTGCATGTGTTGAATATTCAAAATGATCCCTCCCAAGATGGAAACCTTTTTAATCTACTTTGTTTCTGTTCAGTGGACTAAAACTTTCAAAAAAGGCTTTGTGGAGTTCTAAGTACAAGAACGTGCTGATGTGTACAATTTTAATTCTGGGAACACATGGACAAAAGATGAAAATGGTGAAAAGGCTATTGAATGACTGCTTTCCGAATTGCTGTATCAGCACTGGAAGAACTTGCTCAAGTGAGAATATTGTAAATTGGTTTATTATTAAAATGACTTCTTCTGGGACAGTTTTATCTTTTTATATGTGATCCAAACAAGAAATTACAACCTTATTTGATGCCATGATTTAGGAAGACTAAGCAGGTGAAAAGTTTTCTAGCTCTCTCCAGGGTGAATGAAAATTCATATTTAATCTTGTTACTTTCATTAGAATAGCTATGCATAACTGACTTCTCTTTGAAATTTTCCATTCATCTCTCCTAAGTTTACAATGTTATGTTTTGCTGAGCCTCAGTAATCTTAACTGTCTTCTTGAATGTGAGAAACTCATAAGTAATTTAAACTTAGTTTCCCATACTTCAGGAAAAGCAATGGGTAAATGCCTAGTGGAAGAAGGCATTGTTGAAGGCCTGTTCTGGTTCTAACAAAGAACAGGTGGGGAAGCAGAGTCTCTCAGTGGGAAGATAATCTATACAAATCAATGGCAGCATCCAAGTCTCTTTCCCTGAATAGTGTCCTAAACCCTAAACCGAGTGTTTCTTTCAGGTTTTTTTAATAGTGTCACTTAAACTTTGAACTCGCTCTTAAAGCAACTGCTGTAACACACTTTACACAAGAAACAGAAGCTCCAGTGAAGAATAGTTGTGACACAGCACATAATAAGTAAGTAGAAAACTGCAATAAAACTGAGAATCCTTCCAAAGCTGGATAGATTGCTGTTTTTAATAACTGGTTTGGTGATTTTCTATATTTAATTTCATTTTTTTGTTGCCTTTTTCCCCCATTTTGAATTGTTTATGTTCTATACCAATAGAATAGGATGTAAATAGAACTTGGAACTGTGTAGAAAACTATTCAATGTTTTAATGCAAAATACAGAGTGGATTGGGAAATAGTGGTGGGGGTTAGGTTGTAGTAGGCAAGAAAACATTTCACTCGTGTCTTGTCTAGCTGTTACAGTAAGGTACATCATAGAGGGAAAGTGTTGGATTTGCACAAGCAGATAAAATACAACAGCATAAAAGGACATTTCCCTATAATGGAACATTTCTGTAAGAGTAAGAGGGATGTGGAAGTCTTGAAGAAGTTAGGTCAATTAATCCCATGTTTATGCAGAATTCTAGTGTAGGTTTAAATTGTGTAATACCGGGTGAATGTTGTACATCATTCAGGTACATAATATAAGATTTAGCACAGTGCTTAATTCTAAATATGTTAAGATAAATATACTGTAAAAATCAGTGATTCGTGGCATTTCTTTTATTAACTGTGGTGGTAGGCCCCCAGCCCCTAAAAAAAAAAAAAAAAAAGGGATAATGCCACTAGTGTCAGCAATTATACTGAAGTTTTATTTCAAATTTTTCCACTGAATATTTTCTCCATATCCTTCTGATGCTAATCCATGGATAGAATTACTTCAAATTTTTGAAGTATTGCATTATTAATAACACAGTAAATATATAATTCAATACGAGCAATCCAGTGAGCATTCTGTTGCAACTGGCATTGATTAAATGATGCTGAGCCTGCAGTAACTGTAGGGAGGTTGTATTTTAAGTGCTTAATGTGTATTGTTGAGGTCTTAACTTCACAGCTAAAGTAGCCATTCACTCAATGGTGACAATGGAGGGAGGAAGAGTAGGAGGAGGGCTTTGACCTTGAGTGCGCTCATTGCAATGGACAACGTATTAGGGAATGGTGTATTCTCTTCAGTTCCTTTTCAGTTGGAAACTTTCTCAATTATACACAATGCTTAAAAAATATGTTGATTTTTAGGGATGTATGTGCGCTTGTGCTTGTATCATACATGCACACACAAATATGCTGTATTTATGCAGCAGTAGTGTGTATGCACACACCTAAAAATATAGTGTATCAAAGTGTGGTGGGGGTATTGGTCCCCGGGGTGGGGGCTACAGTGATGACTCCTGCAAGAAACTTCTCGAAGGTCCTCCGGCTTCAAGATGGACCTGCCTCTGTGCAAAGGCCAAGCCAATTAGCAATGGTGGCCATGCCTCTGCGATATGATACTTAAGAAGGGGAACCTGAGAAGAGGAGTTGGAGTTGTGAGGAGGAATTGTGAAGGAAACACCTATGCAAACACCGAGGTCAGTGGAAGGAAGGAGGAGGAAGCAGGGAGAGGTGTGTTGGAGCCAGAGACCCCCTGCAGCCTGTGGTGAGAGGGCAGGCTGTGCCCTGCAGCCCATGGAGGTCACTGGTGGAGCAGATGTCCACCTGTAGGCCTTGGAGGAGCCCTGCGGGAGCAGGTATCTGTACCTGAAGAAGGCTGGGACTCTACGGGAAGAAGCCCCGGCTGTTGTAGTTTGGTGCTGGGAGGGTTGCAACACATGGAGGGACCCACACTGGAGCATCTTGAGAAGAGCTGCAGCCCAAGGAAAGGACTCACATCAGAGGAAATCAAGTCAGACTGTCTCCTGTGAGAGGGACCCCATGGTGGAGCAGGGGAAGAGTGCAAGAAATCTTCCCCCTGAGGAGGAAGGAGGGGTAGGACTGACTGCAGCCCTGCATTCCCGGCCTCCCTGGTCTGCCGGAGAGGAGGAGGTAGAGAAATTGGGAGGAAGGCTGAGCCTGAGAGAAAAGGAGAGGTGAGGGCACGGTATTTTTAAGATGTGGTGATGCTTTTCACTGTCCTATTCTGTCTGTTAAGTGTTGTTGTTGTTGTTTGTGTTTGAATTAAATTTATGTTCCTTTTTTCTTCCCCTAACAAGTCTCTCTTGCCCATGACCATAATGGGTGAGTCACTCCTCCTTGTTCTTGTCTCAATTTCAGAGCCTTTTTCTTTATTTTCTCCTTCCCATTCCTGAGGGCGAAGGACTAAGCGAGTCAGTTGCCCTCTGGGCTCAAACCACAACACAGAGCCAAGCAGTACTTCTGAAATTGAGACGTGATATATTATTTAACTGCCATGTCAGTCACTTTAATACCTTTTTACTAACACATGTGCCTTTAAAATTAAAGGTGAATTCTTTAATAGTTTGTGAACGTGCTATGTGTCTCTAGTTGTGGTTTATTTATGCCTTCTCAGATGGTAATAGATACCACAATATTTAACACAACTTTATTAACTATTAGTTTAGTCTCTTGCCCATATACATTGTGTTTTGTTGTTGATGCAGAAATAAAGTCCTTTGCACTGTGTGCCAAAGAAGATAACCTTGATGAGATCAGATAAAGGATGGGTATGGATTTCTATTTGGAAATATACCCCTCCTTGTGTTTTTATCGTATGAAGTTAGGGGGGATGATGTTATAACATACTCTAGTTTTAAATACAGGTTTATAACTTTCTCGAATTTTCACAACATTAATAGCAGCTTAGGTTTAGGGATTCTGTTGGGCTTATTGTTTCTTTAACCCAGGAAATCTCTTCAAAACTCACTTAAACACTTAAAAGAAAACAAACAGGAAATTTAATCTATGACATCAAGACCTTGTGAACAATCTTATATTTCTCAGAAGAGAAGCGCTGGTTTCAGACAAGGACTGTTTGCTAGGTGGCAAGTTGAGCCTACATCTCATGACAAACAGAATTCCATGATTCTGTAGCTACCTGGAGCTGGAGAGGTTTTACACAGTGATGGGGAGAATGACTCTCCCTGCTCAGCTGTCCCCTGTGTTGTTATTCATCCAAGTATCTTCTTATTTATGTCTTATCTTTCATGGATTTATTTTTGGAAGTGCCTGAAACTCAATGTGGAAGTCAGCAGTAAAAATTAAAGTTTTGGCACACGAATATGAGGTGGAAACACCCTAGAAAGTATATAAAAATGAAAACTAAATAAATTTGTCTGTGATGTTGTATGCAGAAATGAACACTGAACTCCACTGAAGCTGGGAAATGAGAAATGTGATTTATAATATATTGGAGTGAAAAAGAGATGTTCACCTGTTGCTTTTAAGTCTTTAAAATAAGTTGCCGTAAAGTCATTTTGTTGTGAATTTTCCCTTTAAGGATGTGGTCTGAGAAGGGAGGTATTTTCAGACTCTGCGTTTAGAAATATTGGTGAATCTCTGAAATTTCCAACTGGGAAATTTTGTTACCCTACTTATTGTAGCCTTCCTTAACGTAAGACTTTTTTTAATGGAAAATTTGTTTGCAAATAGAAACCCTACAGGGCGAATAAGTCAGTGTTTGTCCCTGATTTGCAGCTCAGTTGCTTGAATTGCACGACCACTTCAAACACTTCTGACTATGTTTAAGACATTCCTCTGATGCCCACCTAAATAGCCGTGAAGTAAAAAATCTTTAGTCTTGGAGAGGGCTACTTGGTGAGTATCCGTTTGGTAGCCAAAATATGGTAACTGTAAGAGGTTGATTCCAGCTGAAACAAGTGGAAGCCCTAACTGGAATCTCATGTCTTTAGGTAGGAAATTATTATCTGTATTTGTAAATTGCATCTTAGGTTGATTTTTCCCATTTGTTGCTGGCTATAATGAACAGAAGTAGTGACAATGACAGATTATTTTTCTCACCTGCACTTGGAAAACAGTACGATCTCCACTCCTCCTTATGCAGTAACTTTTTTATTGCCCTCTAGTCTTTTTGTGTACATTGCAGAGTGGTGGATTATATCTTTTAGGAGACTGAAGGTAGTACAGAATATTGGAATGAAATAGGACTGATGTGTAATGGTCCAAGATGGTGTTGATTCGTTTGTGGTCCTGGGTCCTGTTCAATCTGCAAATTTTTCCCTAAACTGCATTCTCAATCGATGCTATTTACAGTCACCTGAGGTGGAAGAGGTCCTGATAGGTCATTTTATTCTGACTTGGGAAACTTGAGTTTTCTGGAGGTGTGGTTTCTGTGGAGAACGTAGTAATCCTCTTGTGGATAGTGCAATGACAGTGGTAGCTGGAGTTCAATGCATTTTGTGGTGGTTGTTATGAATTTATATGTCACAAATACTAGCCTATCTAACATCCTGTCTTTTCAGTTGTGTATGGGCAAGTGTGTGTTCGTATGCATCTGTTCATACATACATGTATATATCTATGTATGTAGGTGTAGAATGTGTTCTTCCATATATAGTGCATATCTAGTATGTTTCTGCTCTGTGTTAGTAACACCTTTTAAGACACTCCTGAGAGCTAATAGCTACAAGACACAAGAATCATCCGGTGGCTTAGGTACATCGTGAAATAGGCTTTGCTAAGAAACATAATGGAATATCTGAATTCAGGCTCAACCAGTTGAAGTCTGCTAAGTTGACTGAGCTTTTCACTAAGATTGCTGCCAGAGTCTCTTTCTGAACACATTTGATAGAGGAGGAGGTTTGACCTTAGGTTAGCACACAGTTAGCAGTGTACTAGGCTAGGTATAATCCAATTGACATGTAATTCTGGCCACTGTTAGACCCTGATAAAACTTCAGGGGTATTTTATGATGTCTTCCTTTCTGTCTCTGTGTAGGAGTAGCTCTACTAGGAGTAGCAGCTGCTTTGGTGTTTGATCCTGGTTTCTTCATAGGTTTAGGATTTTTTCAAGCTTAAACATGTTCAGAAATTTTCGTAAGAATTACACCAACTTGTAATTTCCTTCCTTATCCAGTAGTTGTGAGCTTTTTACATTGGGGCTATGGAGTACTCTTAAAGCTGGAGTGAAATGAATGCTGTGGTGCTCGCTTGAAACATTCAGTCCAATGTACATTAGCTTTCTCACGTGGCTCAATCTCTATGTTCTCTTGTTTCATGGCTCTCATAGATGTTGATCTGACAGGTGCCAAGTGTACTGTCCTTACTCAGCTTTTCTGTTTTCGTTAGTGTTGGTGATTCTGGTAGTAACTGAGCCTTCTGCAGTTTAGTGCTGTAGGTCTTGTTCCATTCCTCGGCTACTCTTTTTTTTCTCCTTACCCCTCCATATGTTGTACTCAAGTTCTTTTCACTAGCCATTCCCTGTTTCTTCTGTTGAAAAAGTGTTCTTATTTAAATATAAAAGCAAAAATGATTCAATAATTAAAAAGCAGAGAGGAGCCCAACATCTCTACCAAGAACCAGATGTTTAAAATATCATTACAACTAGCGTTCAGCCTTCGAGATGGCATGAAATGGTTAAATGTTGAGAGCCACTGGTTTTCCTTCCCTTCTTCCTTCTCTGTTCAATTGTTAACATCAGTAAATGAAAGGAGCATGCACTAAGCTCATTCAAGCTTGCTGCAATACCATCTGCAAACCTATTGGTATTCTAGATATTGTAAACTATGATTGGTAACTGCATTCATTGTACATTTCAATTAGGTGATGGAGGTTGGAAGAGCAGGAAAAGCTTTTTTTAGTAGCTATTTAAACATGTTGGAAGGAGATTTCATGATCTGCTGGTTTTTGATTTTACATGCTTTATGAATGTATCATTTGAGTCAGATTGTGTGTAAACTTTTGCATATACTTTTCCAGCATTTGCCAGGATATGATGAAATTATCACAGTTCCATGTGACCACCTCTCTAGTGAGGAATGTATGTTGGATTAGTATTGGTGTTTTTGACATGCCAGGGTTTTTTTAATTTTTACTCTTTTTCTGTAAGCCTTCTTACCTCCATGATGTGAAAACTGATAAAGAATGATGATTTATACAGAAACTGTGTTAATCTCATATTGATTCTAAATCGTGATTGCTTGTGCACAAAAATTGTCTGGATAATACTACAGTAGATAGGATAGAGACCAGAATATTGAAGAGGTAAAAACATAACTGAATTAATTGTAATTTAAATTCAAATAGTGATTGGCTTTGTTTTGAATCCTCCAATAAATATTACATGTAAAGAAAAGTATGCTAAAGTATTCACTACAGCGAACTACATGCTAATGAAAGAAAATAATCTGTTACACTGTTTGACTTGATATGAAGTGGTTTAGTTCCTCTTATTTCTTTTGTATACTTGTTTTTTTAGAATCCTGATATAGTGTGATTGCTGGGGGGGAATAAGAGAGTAATAGTTGAAGCTTTGAAAAATAATTCACATTCACAAGTATTCTAATTTATCTTAAGCAAAGTGTCCAGGGTCTTGGCTTCTAACATCCCCCACGTTGTTTCAAGAATCAGCTCAGCAAGCTGTAGCGGTAGGTCCAGTGGATATAGTCATGTAAAGAAAATGTTGAAGAAATACCATTACTGAATTGTTCTGATGGACTTGCTTGACCATTTGATCCTGGACAACCTGCCTCTTAATGGAACTTCCAACAAACAGTATTGAAAGTTGGAGAGGAATTGCATATAATAATTTACATTGTTCATTTCATGTTTTGTTCAGTATTCTTTTTGCAAATGTCTCTTTATCCAGGCTTTTCCTGTGAATTGTCATGTATCTTTTTTGCTAAAAACTTGATGCTATGAATTCTGTCTGTGGCCTCTTAAGTAACATTTTGTACAGAAAAAAGTTGCACTGGTTTGATTCAGTAGGATCACTGTTCTTGTCCAGTTGTTTTTGCAGGGAGAAATTCTTGTTAAATTTCAACGCTGGTAATGCTCGGCATAAGTGACACCAAAAATGTATCTCAGATTCTGAAAAGTATCTGTGGGGAAGCATTTAGTGAGTTTTTTCCATTTTGTCTTCAGGCCCATAACCATATGTTCTGTGGTTCATATTAAGAATCCAACAGGGAATTATTTTGCTTGCAACAAACGCTGTTAGAAGTACTACTGCCAGCTTGGTTGTTAGGTTGATGTTGACTGTTTTGCAGTTTTAACCTTTGGGCTTTTTTTGTCTTAGTCTAATTTGGGTTTAGTGTCATCTGGGTAATTTTACTCATGTTTCATTTGTTCTGTGCTTGATCTGTTTCAAGGAGAGGTCCATGATGATAGCAGAGTTCTGTTTACACAGAAAGTTTAAATCTAAAATGTCTGATAGTTGTTGGAAAAACAGCAATAATACTCAAAGTTAGTCACAGTAAGAGATGCCTAAATATTAAAGCAAAAAGTGACTATAAAATGTTCTTTGTACAGGTCAGAGAATCAGATATCTGAAGCAGTAGAAACATTAGTAATTCTATCCTTTTGTAGTTGACTATAACATATGGCTGCTTACATGCTTTCTAACACTGTCCAATTCTTAATTATGATTTTATTTCATCCTGTATTAGCATGTAGCAGCTTCTTGAATGACCGTATGGTATTTACCTCAGAGTAAACCATAAAAGTTTGTCTTTAGTGCACAATCTTACCTATTCTTTAGTTTCTGTTAATTGACTTTTCACATTAGGCAATCAGATGCTTTTCTTTACTTTTGAACCAGTGTTTTGTTATTATAACTGTACGAAGTATCTGACATGTACAAAAAGCACATAATGGCAGGGTTTAACAAGAAGGCAGGAAGCATCAATATCTGATGCTGTTTTATATTTATATAGACACATGTATTATGGAAGTCAGTGTTGGGTTGCGTGCTGTGCATTTGCGATGAGAGGGGTTTGTATTGATATGACAAGTTCTGAACTTACATTATCTTCGTAGGAGAGAGACATAGCATTTGGTATCCTCTTAGCTGTCTGGTCTTTTTGTTTGTTTGTTTGTCTTTTTTTTAATCACGAACTTAGGACAGAAGACACTATAGAAATGAGTGTTTATGACAGTGATTTTGGTATAATTTTTATTCCTGACAAGCTCAGTAGATACTAAAGGTTCAAATAGAAATGGTAGCTTAAGCATTTGGATTTATACTGTACCATACAGTTTTAAAGTGCATTTCATCTTTCTTTATACGGCTGTTTTAACATAGAATGAATTGTAGTGAATGCTATCTACTGGAACAGAGAAAATTTGAGTTAGCTTGCCTGAAGAGTAGCTGTAACTTTCAGACTGGGACCTTCTTTGCCCTGCTTTGCTTAGTATAAATGACAGTTGGTCTCTAAGCTGTCAACCTAAATTTTTGCTAAATGACTGAGGTCTTTACCAAGCATCCTGCTTTCCAAATGGGCCTGCAAGAAATAATGGTTTTCCAAGGTAGGAATCCCTTTGCCTTCATCCTCAGTTTGTGAAGATTCTGGGTGAGCAGATGAGGTTCATTGTGGAGATGATGGTTTGGTTGTCAGCATGACTACCAGTTCTGTGTAGTCCTCCCTCAAGTTCTTCTGGGCTTGCTTAAATAGGTGGAATGTTAACTTGCTAGACTACAGTTGCATTTATTCAAATAACATTTTATAAATGTTTACTTTTTTTTTTTCTGCCTTGCTTCCTATTTTAGTGAACTGTTTTAAATGGCTGCCTTAGCTGCTTGTTGTGATAAATAGATCAGAACCTACTGAAAGCAATTTCAGTGACTGTTAAGTCCACCATTTCAGATCAAATCAGTGAGACCAAGGAACTGTTCCACATAAACCCTATCACAGCACTGGCAAAAAATAATTTTACTTGACCCTCACTAATTTTCTTGTTCTGTGTAGCAAAGCTGTTTCTGAAGACTTGTCTACCCCATCTAATTCTGGATGCTGCTGCCAGTCAAAATGATCAATATGGATTTATTTCGGTGATTTCAATAACTAGGTGGATTTTATTTTATTCAGTAGTTCAGCTTCCATAACTAATAAAGAAGGTTGTTTATAAAGCTTGTAATTAACTTGAACAGATCATTAGTTGCCTTCATGTTCCCTAAGGTGGGTAATCAAGTGGAGTATGTAAGAAGTAACTGTTGACTGCTGTTCTCCTTAAAGGAAATGATCAAAAAGTTCCAGGGCAGGATCAGATGATGTGCAGGAGAGTGGGAGGAAAGCAACAGAAGACTCCTGATATGATTTACCTTGACATTTGATTTGGAACTTAGCAATAATGTTTCTGTACCTGGAAAGAAAGATTCCTTGATTTTATTTTGAATGGGCAGAGTATATTACTGTACAGAACCCATAACATATTCAAAACTCTGCCTATGCATGTCACTTTAAAAAAAAAAAAAAAAAAAAAGAATTAATGCAGAGTAGTATTTAGACCACAGTAGGTGAACCCAAGAGGTCATATCCTAGCTGTGTCATTTAATGACAAAATTAACAACTCTGGTTTATTACATCCTACTTTGGGGTGGTTGCCAAGATTGGCAGGCATAGTTCAGAACTTTGTGTGGTGGCTTTGAATTAGTTCAGCGTGTCCTGGGTTTGAGTGAGTGGTGGGGTTTTTTGGTAGCAGGGGAGGAAGCAATAGGGGTGGCCCCCTGTGAGAAGCTTCTCAAAGCTCCCCCAGCTCCGTGTCAGCTCCATCTCTTCACGAATACTGAGCCAATCAGCTGCACCTCTGCGATAACATATTTAAGAAGGGAGGTGGTGAGGCGGAGTCAGACTTGTGAGGAGGAGTTGCGGCAGCTGTGTGAACACCCAGGTTAGTGGAGGAACAGAGGAAGAAAGAGGGGAGGAGGTGTGCTGGAGCAGAAACGCCCCCTGTATCCTGTGGTGAGACAGCAGGGCGCTCCCCCCCCCACCACCCATGAAGGTCTACGGTAGAGGAGACACTGATTTATGGCCTGTGTTTTTTCGCCTGGATGATCAAGGTGCTGTGCCTGAAGAAGGCCAGGGGCTGAAAAAAAAGCATTGAAGTGAGTGTTCTCAGAGGTTGTAAACCTAGACATAAAAGCTTGAAAGTTGTTCTTCAAAACATTATAGCATTTAAGCGGTTGAAAATAGTGTGAATATACAGAACTGTGCAAACCTGGATTCAACAGCCCACTTTGTAGTTCAACCTATTACTATTGTTAGTGTGATTTAGAATCTCTGAGTGAAATGCTTCAAACACCCAAATCTGCTGCTTTGGAAAATCAGTTTCTTATCAGTTTAACTCTTCCACGGAAAATAAAATATTTGTAATCTTTTTAATTCTTCTGATCCTATAATTTCCTTATGTGCTTAAATGACCAGAAATCAGAAAATATTTTTGAAGCTGTATAAGTATATATCCCAATGTAAGCAAGTTGCAGCTGTTGTGATGGACATAGATTAACCTTACAAACAGTTCTGTGGTTGTTTTTATTTTTGTTTTGTGTTGTTTAAAAAACAACAACAACAACAAAAAAACAACAACAAAAAAAAACAACCCCCAACAACAAACCCCAGAAAAACCCAACCCAAACAAACCCCACCAAACAGAAATGTCTTCTGTATCTCAGAAGACATTTTTTTTAATTATACTCCTAGAATTTGTGGATGTCTTTATTATAGTCTTCCCAAGGACTGTCTTAAAAGGGCTCATTTCCACAAGGGAAACACTTAGTTTGAAGAGCAACCTAGTGAAAGGATGTTGACTCAATTTGGATTTCTATAGAAACACACATTCCCTGTTCTCAGTTTTCTCATGTGGTGTTCTTGCAAAATAAGAACAAAAGCCTGGAAGGCCTCTTCAGAGGGTTTCATCATTGACTGCCGTATTGGAGTCTCCTAGTCCTAAGGCTAATGACTTCTATATTACAACTAGTTCCAGACAAGCTCTTTGCTTCTGTTATCTAGAAGCTGTCTGAGCTCTGTTTGGAACAATGACATTCCTCCTGTAGTCCCTTATAATTCATACTTCTTTTGAAGACACATTCAAGCAAGTTAGTTTACATATGTGCCTTTTGACTTAAAAAGCAAACTGTAGTTGAATTGCTAATAAGCTGACTGTCCTATAAACAACTCTTAATTAGACTCAAATATTTTGGTCTCTTACATAATTCTGCTTGAGGGTGCTTCCTTGCTGGGTTCTTAGCAAAATACATGCTGTTCCTGTACAACTATAATGTGTGAACTGAGAACAGCATGATTAATGCTTACTAATGATTAAAGCCTACTTTCACAGCGTTTCAAAGCTTGCCCTAGTTCACCTTCTTTTTACTGTTTTTTCAAGTGGTTTGATTTTAAGATCCAGTATTGCATGCTACAGATAAAAGCTGTGAATTTTTCCTGAGATTCTTGAAGGCTTTGACAGTAAACTTATGAGGATGTATGAGGTGCATATACAAGCATTGTGGTTGAGTAGGGCTTTTCTTGGGGCAGGGGGGCATATAAGACGTCTTGCATTTTACTTGTCCATGCACATTTACAGAGAATAAACGATGTTTTGTGCTGTACAGTGTTAAGTTCCTTGTATTGCAACTGATGAAAGGAAGGATTATACTTTTTTTACTTGCTTGTTCAAGCTTCAAGAATTGTGACTAGCCACCCCAGACAGCATGCAATGCCAGAGGTTGTCAGGTTACTTTTGGACTCCTCTAAGCTGATATCTTTATACTCATTGCCCGTTTAGAATATCAATTTTTAATCTAATGGCTTACTGTTCTTTCTTTCATTCTGATCTAATTAGAGGGAAGTAGAGATTTTTTTTTTTTTTTCCTTTCTGACCACCAGAAATGCATTCTTCTAAATCTACTGACAAGACACTACTTCCAGTCCAGTGTTCGTAAGTGTGATATTTGCACATCAGTGATAGTTGTTCCAGAAGCACCTCTCTGCAGTGTTCTCAGTGGAGTGGCAAAGCAGCTGAGCAGCAATGACTTCTTCAGTGTCTTGTCCATCAAAGAGTTGATGAGGAAGGCTTTGATATGACATATGGACATATATTTCAGGCATACAACCCGTAGGTGACGGTTCAACTCCTATACAATGTTCTGGTGGAGAATCAGCCTAGTGTTCTAAAAAAGCATATTAATAGAACACCTTAAGCACCTTTGAGAGAATCTTGATATAAATGAGTTACAAACTGACAGCAATGGTGTATTAAAGAGAGTACAATCTTCCTTGGAAAGAAACAGTGACCTTTTATATTGTAAGTACAGAAGACTCCAACAGCAGCAAAGATGCATTAGTTTAAGTGCCATTGTGAGTTTGTAGTGAAATGTGTGGTGTTACCCTCTGTGCAGTCATCTGCCCACTTGCCTGCCTTGTAATTTCATCAGCCTTGATTTTGAAAGATGATGCTTTCATTTGCATTCATAATTTTGAAAATGTCATATGTCGCTATCAGTACAATTGGGTTTGTATTTTTGAGTGCTGTTTGCTTAAGCCTCACCAGGCTACTAAACAAGTATTTGGTATGTTGCAATAGAATTAGATATTCAGCCATCATGAACAATAGAAAATGAGCGTGTCCTGTTCCACTGGTGCTCTGTGCCAGCAGGTGGGTGGTGGGAGTACTAAAAAGAACAGAGAACTTTTGTCCCACTGGATTTTCTTACAAAGTTAATCTAGTATAAAATATGTAGCTTTGCCTATACTAGCATGTACACATACAGGCTTTTAGACTGTGACAGTCTCTTGACCTAGTTTTGTGTTTGCTCAAGCCTGAATGAACCAGTTAAGAAGTATCTCCAGGGAGACAGACCTCTACTAAATCATAGCAGAGCTTTGCTTTTAACCATAGCACTGGCAGTGGCAACTTTCCCTTAACTGGGTGGGCGTAGTCCATATTTGACACTGTCAGTGTTAGCTGTTCCACATTTGCTTAGTTTAGAAATACAGATATTTTTGGATTGTGTTTTAATTTAAACACTTTTGGCACGGGGTGTGAAATGAAAGGCAAAAAAGCGTTCATATCCTCATAGTATCAGAGAAAATATTAAGCTGAGATTTTGCATTCTCTGTTTCCTTAGCAGTGTAGTTCAAAACATACAGGTAACATGATGACTCCATCAGCTGTCAGATACCACAGACATTAGGGTAGGAATGGTACAAATTAAGCCACGTCGGGATGTGAGTGATCTGGGAGGTCAGCGTTCACTAACTGGTCTTCCCTCTAAATCTAATTTTTCCCATGCATCTAGTAAGCCATTCTTCTGCTCTTTTATTGTGTGCTTTTAGCTTGATGATAGTTGATCCTGTTGGAAACTTCTCTACTCATCAATATTTGGAGACAGCCTTTTATACGGGGTTACATATCCCTTGAGAGTCCTTGTAAAATGCTTCTCGAGATAAGTCTGCTCCTCTTGCCTTAGTCTGTCTCAGTACAGCATCATGGAGGTAACTGTAACATCAGTGCCACCTTCCCAGTCTAGCAGAGCTGGGTTCTCAGGTTTGATTTAGTTTCTTGGGGAGTCTTTCAAGGAAGCAGATTTTGATATGTTAAAACTTCCTTTGCTCTAGAAATATTTTCCCCCAGGAGAGAAATTGATTTGTTTTTCCTTAAATTTGCTTGCCAGTGATTGGGCTGGCTGCTGCTTAGGTCCCTGAACATTTCCATGAGCAATTTTCTGTACACGAGGTAAGAAGAAAGTGTTCATACCATACAAAGAAGGAATAAATTCTGGAAAAAAGGGACTGTAGATTCCTGTTTCACTTTCTGTCATTGTTAACAGAAAATACTTTGACCATGGAGTAACATCAAACAAATTAGTAAAGATACATCAGGAGTGCTCATCTATTACTGTGATTAAAGTGATTTGGACAACCTTTGGTGTGTGTCATCATGAGTTTAAAAAAACGTCCACCAACTTCATCACTGTTGAAAGCCAGCTGTTTAGAATATTTTTGTGCTATGTCATGCTGCAAATAACTGTATTTGACATATCTAAGAAATCTTTATTTTTTCATTGTGTTTTGATGCTGTGTTGCTCAGTTAATTGGTAGACAGACTGAGCCAGCAAGTACAGTAGGTGGTGTGAAATGTCAGATCTCGTTGTCCAGATCATTAGCAATGTATGGATGTAATATGGTAGCTAGAATTAGATGGTGCATTTTCTATAAACTACTTTTTAGTAGTTTTCGTATGAATTATTCCAGTAGGTACAAAGGACCTAAACATTTGTCAGGGTGTGTCAATCCCTGATATGCTGCTTTTCATACATTTGGGAAGGATTTTAGGAGGGGGGAGATACTGTTGATGCTAGTCATCTATTGGGAGGGGAGATACAGAAGACCTGGGGGGAACCTGGAAGAAATAAATTTCTTCTCCCACTGGTTTGGTTTCTTGTAGTTTCTACTTGTGATAGGGGGTTTGCACTAAGGGCCTGGGTAAAGAGCACCTGTAACCATGCAGCATTTATACCTTCTTACAGTTGGGTACCCCATATCCTCTTACACCACTGGCTTGGCATTACTGAACTGTGGGGTTAATTTTCACCAATTTAAAGTTCCAGACTCTGTTTTATGGTTTCATTATGTACCGATTTTACACTATAGTGTAGTTACTCCAACAGCTGTAGTGTATTGGTATTGCCTCAATTCAAGTGCTAGCTAGGTGGGCTCTGCCATGTTGTACAGGATGCTGTGATTCTTTGAAACAGAGTGCAGGGCTGTGAATCACTCCTGATTGTTTATCTGAAAAGTAAATACCCTGCTGACTGTGTTAGTTATATTGATGTCCCTTAACAGAAGACAGCCAAGCTATGTGGAAGAAGGAAGTTGGAGAGTAAATCCATGAAAAAGCTGTTCACTTCTTACTGTGGTAGCACAGACAGTGTGTAGAAGTTGTTAGGACTGACAAAGGAAGAGGTGTAGTAGGGTATGAGGAAATGAGTATGTTTCTCAGCTCTGAGAGCCTGCTAGGTATTGGATAGTTCTGTTTTGCTCCTGGTTGACCCAGCTGGGACAGTGACCGTTCTTCACCACACGTTGCTACTGCTCCACTGCTGGAGAGTACTGCTGCCTTGGATGTTCTGGCAAATGATGTATAATCACTCTATAACCCAGTTCTGTCAAAAAGAGAAAGATTCTTCAGAAATGCAGTGGCCAACACACACCAAAAAAAAAAAAAAGTGTCAGAGTTGGTTGAGAAGATGATTATGCAAACAGAAACACTGGCAGTGATGAGAGGGACTTTTAACATCTGGAGCTAAAGAGGAGTTGGTTGCTTCCATGGTTACACCTTTCTGAACTGCATGCAGAATGGCATGCATTTCTCCAGCCTGAAGTTACTTACTCTAAAGCACCTAATACTGCCTCATTCCTATGTCTTACTTTTCAGCACTTGATAATATCTGGGGGTGTATATGTTTGAAATATTTTGTTTGTTTGCTTTGTTGGCAATGCACCTCTGTGGGTCCATGGAGGCCCACTCATTTTGATTCAATCACTGGTTATAATCTTGTTTTGTTGGGATTTTCTGGAACCTGGGAACTGTGATGGTCCAACTTGAGGCCTTGACATACACAGTCAGATACGTACCTGCAGGCACTGTGTTCTCTCACTGGTGATCTGTGGTTTTTTTTAAGAGCTTGGAGCTGCTGCTACCTCTCCCAAATCTGTTAGATCCATAATTCATTACTTCAGTCTCCAGTCTCGTAAGCACAGATCAGTCACAGCCTGATTTAGAAATTATCTGCTTTGGTATTTGCACAGCATTAGGCTTAGTACTAGGCAAACTATTCCTTCCAAAACCCTCTTAATTTCCAGGAACTCTGACTTTTGGTCAGCCACTACAGAGACTGAGTGATGTTGGGGAGCAGGAGTCCATTACCTGCACAGAGAAATATTTAAAGGTGGTATGAATCAATATCTGGAAGATAAAGAGAACATGAAATATATTTTTTCCTTGTTTTTCTCTGTGAACTCAGCCCTTTTTCTTGACCAAATTCTTTGTTCTTTTGAGAAAAAACAGCTGTCCTATTTTGGCTGTTACCCAGGAGGTGGAAACTGCCTGTCTCCATTATTACAGAAAGCTAAGTGAGGAGGTTTAGAGCTTGAGGGTAATCTGGGGGGAGGCAGATGAAAACCTTTCTCTGATGTTTGAAAACACAGTATTGGAGGAAGCTGATAACTCATGGGCTCTTCTCATAAGCTTTTTTTCGAATAAAGCATCTTTTGGTGTCTCTGAAACCACGAGCACTGAGTTGAAGGAGACCAGACCGCTGACATATATAGGTCCTTTTTTCTTTAAGGTGTTGAATTTGATCCTGAAAAAAAGGAGGGGCATTGGGAGGACACAATAACAGGTTCACAACTTGTAAAATTGTATTAAAGATGGCAGGGATCGATTTGCCATGTCTGTTTATGTAGGGCAGTGAAGAAAGGTTCTTTTGCAGAGTGGAAGATCTGGGTTGAAAACTTCAGTGGGTAGTGGGGAACCCCCCAAAATGTAGTAGTAGTAGAAAGAAGTTAAGCATGGAGCAGTTTGCCTGTGGATGTTGTGGACTCCATTTCAGTGGAGCTTTGTCAGAATGGATTAAATGAGCATCTGGCAGGGACAGCAGAGGGATGCACCATTTTTGCAATGCAAGGGACTAGGCTAGGCTGCCCCTTGAGTTTCCTTCCAGCACACATTTTCATGGTTTCTGTGGTGCATGATCACAAAATGAAAATATTAGCAAGCTGGGAAACTATTTTAAAATAATTTTTTCCCCTACATTTTAAGAATGGAGGCCTCTGCTTGTTTTCACATGTATCAAGTGTGTCACACAGCTAAACTACTTCCAAGTTCTGACTTACTCTGTTCTGGATCTCACAGGTGAGATCAAGTTTATCTGAGTGCTCTGGTTTGCTAAATTTATGCTAACCTAGTAAAAGCAGTAGTACAAACTGCAAAATCACATTTAATTTTACCAGACTATTTTAATTTCTTTTTATTTTTCCAGTTCAGCTTTGATGGTCAGTTTTCACCATTTGGTTTTTCTTTGCTCCTTTTTCTCCATTCATAAAAGGAGATTAGACACCGGACTGAATTTAGATGTTCCTTGATGCTCTTTTTAAAAATGTATGTTTGAGTGTTATATATAAAAACATTAACTAAAAGATTAAGTAGATTTTTCTGTTTGCAAGTAACTATTTTCATGCCATAACCTTGTGACTCTTCACCTTAAAAGAAGATGTTATTTTCTGAAATATTAAAAGACTTGGCTATACATAGGAAGTATAATATTACATCACCATAACTTACACGAGACTCGCTGCTGTCAGTGCTGGTAATACAGGATTTGTATGGCATGAAACTTTCAAGTCAGGTGCTAATTTATGACTATTCAGTCACTTGTCTAGTATTCCATACCAGAAAGCAATCAATCATTTTATTACACAGAAAGATTTTTCTGGTGGATCCTCTTTCTACCTTAAAAGAAGTGCAGTTCGATCTTGCAGAATGTGCTGCAGTGTGTTTGTTCAACTGTATTATATTCACTTTGCTTTAATGTCAGAGAATACAGATTCAGTCATCTGTATTACCACTTTATATGTTAACAGATGAGACATCTTTTAGTGCCTCTACTCAAATTATTTTTTTAAAAGATGATTGTTGAATGTCCTTATATTTTTTTCTGAATGACAGTTTCCCTTTAACCAAACTCATTCATACCAAAAGCAAAAACTGCACCTTATTCATGGGGAAGTTGATAGGAAAAGGTCAATATCTGTTTTGCCTTTTAATAGACAATATAATCAGATCAAGTCTGAAGATGATATGTGTGGCTTGCAAGTCTTACTTTCAGGTACAATAGAAAGCAAAGAGGAGAGGAAAGCTTTTTCTAGAACTTGTTCACTGTTGTCACTATATCATTTCCTCTTTTTAAGACTAGTAGAAAGTAGAGGAGGGAGAGAGTTCAGAGGGTCACATTATAATGTCTGTGCTGTCCTGGTTTGGGCTGGAATAGAGTTAATGTTCCATTTTGATAATTAGAATAGTGCTGTATTTTAGATTCAACACTGGGTTTGGTATGAGAAGAATGCTGATAGCACACTGACGTTTTCAGCTGCTACTGAGATTGCAAGGACTCTCCAACTCCCCATGTCCTGCCCATGCGCAAGTGCCCAAGAAACAGAGAGGGAACACAGCTAGAGCACCAGTCCCAAATTGGCCAGTGAACTATTCCATATCATGTTATGTCATGCTTACTGTATAGAGGACGGGTGGTCAGGAAGGGAGCATCTCTCTTGCTTCTGGGATTGCGATTGCGGGATCTTGGTATTTTGGGATCGCTAGTTGGGAATGGGCTGGGTATTGGTCAGAGGGTGGTGAGCAATTGCGTTGTGCATTGCCCATTTATATTTTCTATTGCTGTAATTGTTTTCTTTTTATTACCTTTATTAAACTGCTTCTATCTCAACCTGTGAGTCTCCCTTTACCCCTCCAATTCTGTCCTCCATTCCCAAGTTGGAGGGAGGAGGGTGGGTGAGCGGCTGCGGGGTGGTTGGCTGCCAAGCAGACTCAAACCGCGACACATGCTGTAACACATTGACCAGACAGAGGAGGGAGCAGGAATTGTGACTCACCATAAAACACTGGAAGCCGACAGTCAGGTTTCAGAGGTTACCTCTGAATTAGAACTGCCTTCTGAGCAACTTGGTCAGACTTTTCTAAACTGATCTGTCTCTTTTCCAGCTGTTTAGTTTACCACACTTTTTTTTTTTTTTTTTTTTTTCCCCCAACAGTGCAAATAAACACACGTGAACATAGTTGTTTTTCCTGGGACCATTCTGGATGGCGAAAAACTGTTCAAACCTGTGGTTGCTTGGGATATTTTTGGGTTTTTTAATGCTCTGAAGTTCACTTGTGTATAAATGATAAAGCACTAAACTGAACCCAGTTATGGTTGAATCTCTGTGGAAATACTGCAGAGATTTGGTTTTGTCTTGCATTTATTTTCTGTTGCTGCTGCTATACTAAATGGTTATTTCTGAAATACAAAGACCTTTTGGATGGGTTTTAGGGACTGTTTGGTAGCAGGGAGAGATCTTCATTTATTTATCAGACCTCTGCCTAGAATGATTGGTTCAAAATACAGATTGTTTTGTTATCAGACACTGATAGATTAGAAAGCACTTAGGTGTGTACATTAATGTTTCTTGTATAATTTTTTGCTTATTCACCCCTTTTCCTTTGTCAGATAGTCTTATCATATCTAGTATTTCATACTGATAGTGAGTGGTCTTGGAAGTACTAAAAAATCTAAGGTAGGATGATTTGCTTTTGAGAGGCAGATGGATGGGCTACCACAAAAATACAGGGGAGGAAGACATTTTAGAGCCAAAGCTGCTCCTACATGTTATCAGTAGAGAAATGATTTGTCTGCTGTCTGTGCCTTGGAGAAGGGATGCAATCACTGAGCTCAGTGCATCAATGAAACGTAAATGGTGGTTCCTTCCTATTTCTCCAACTGATTTTGCCAAACTGTATTGAGTATCTGGGTTGTAAAATGATGTACAACTGGCATTTAAATTTTTGCTTGACAGCTGGAATTTGTCCTGTGCACATTATTATTGTGGCAGTAGTCCACAGAATCTCATGTCCTCCTATTAAAAATACACATACGTGAATTAATACAGAAAGGATTTGGGGATTCTAGTAGATTCTGTATTTATGCAGAAAGGACTTCTGATGAGTTCTTGGTGATCACTGTGGAAAGTCTAATGATGGAAGAGTGGTTTGGAGTGTTACGACAGCAAGGGAAGACACTTGAGACAAAACCCAGACTATCTACAAAATGAAACAAATGAAAAAGCATCTGTAGCTTCCTGTTTCTGTAGACAAATTCTGTCAAATTCAGTGAAGTTTCTGAAATAGAACTGAAATGAAAAATAGCTCATTCTTGAAGCTCTGGGTAGCTGTGCAACAGGATAAAAACATCTAGCACATATATGTGAAGACTTGAAAAAAACTGTGATGCAGTATTGCACACTTTAGAATCTTCATAAAGGAGAAGTTATATTCAAAGAAAATCCTGCTTTCATTTAAGTAGCTATTCTAAGATGTTAGTTATCAGCTAATATAAATGGTCTAATAAAAAGGTGTGATGAGAGAAAAATAATTTTCTGTTAGTAGTAAATATGTTCGAAATATATCCAACAAGTATATTGTTTTCCTGTGCACCATTTTGATGTACCTCAGATGAAGTATCAACCTTTAAGTATGTGTACACAACTTTTTGGATAATTAATTTCCAGTGTACCAAGAAAAATAGGTGTTTTGTATAGTTTCTAGCTTCATGATGCTAACGATCTTCTTTGTATAGAACTGCATTGGAACACATAAAATTCTGTTGATCTAATACAATTTTTTCTTATGAGGAGTGTATTAAAGCATTAAATGGAAAACTCTAAGCAATAATGGCATTACTGCTTTTTCAGATACTTCAGTAGGAACTCGCAAGTGACTTGACACCATGGTAGCTCTCTCCTTGAAGATCTGTGTCCGCCAATGCAATGTAGTGAAGACGATGCAGTTTGAACCATCCACTGCAGTGTATGATGCCTGTAGAGTTATTCGTGAACGAGTGCCAGAGGCTCAAACAGGGCAAGGTGAGTTCCTATATTTGTCCTTAGCAGATTCATTGGCTGAATTGAAAATAAGCATAGACCCATGTTTTTTCACTGTTCTCTTCCTCCATTTATCTTTCAGGTTAGAGGGTTTGGTTTTTTTTTTTTTTTATTTCTATCTTATGGTTCTGGAGTGAAAGGCACAAAGTGCAAACAGATTTTTAAGTGACAGAAGGTAGCTACATTCTTTTTCTTCCTTCCATCCTGACAGAGGTTTTTCTTAAAAGGATGATTTTTTGCCAGACTTGTGACTTCTTAAATAAATTGCTTGTTTGTCAGAAAGATTATTTTTCCCCACTTGGAGAGCAATTTTTATGATACCATCCTTATAAAGCAATGTTTGTGGCAATGCTTTCTAGGAAAATCTGGGTACACTTATTTTCTGCCTCAGCAAAGGAAAGGACAACATGAATTAGAAAAGGATGGCTGGACATCTCCAAAATACGCAAAGATAAATGTTTGAAACTGGTTAATAGCTAAAAGCATCACCATGCTGTGTATACCATATTCACTGTGCTGCTATCTGTCAAGTTTAACTCTCCTACTTACTGAGCAAATTAGATGAATGCAGACTCTGAAATATATCTTCACTTGGACAAAAGCTCTGGTTTAAATATAGTCCAAGTTGTCAAAAAATTCAGAATCTTCAGAACCCTATGGTGCTGTACTGTATATAATGCCACAGGAATGCATTTCTTAAAGCAGATTGTTTACTGAGTTTTATGCACAGCTCTTAACCTTTATAGCTGTTTCAGAAATCTGATCTGAACTGTTAGAAAAATTTACCAGTAATGGACAATATTCCTATTACTTAGAATGCTTCTCCTTTGCAGGAGTGCTTATGTAGTCTAGTTATAGAGCTTCAGTTTTCAAATGCAAGCTGTTTGTTTTTACCATAGTGATCTCTCAAGGCAGTAATCTTGTACAGATGTTGAAATCAGAGTTGAGCAATAAATATACCTGAACATCATGAACCTTATAGAAAAGCCTAGGAACTCTCCTCAGATTATCCAGTAGGGCTTTTCCTTTATGTGTGATTGAAGTGCAATTACGATCTTCAAACAACTTTATGAAGTTGAGTGATGAACATCAGTAAGGTTACAAACATATAATTTCTCCTTCTTTGTGGCTGTTAAAATGTTTGGTTTTGCCTGTTAGTTTAGAAGACACACAGTGGTGAAGTACTGATGGATCAAACTAGTTCCTGCACAACAGAAAATTTAATTGTTCTGCATTATGAGTGTCAACAGTGCGCATTTCAATCCTCCAACCAGCTTGCAATGCTGGCACAAAGGTGGCCGTGATACTAACATGCAAGTTGCACAGCTACTACTATTTCATTACTAGGATCCATCCCCCAGAAACTGGCTGCCAAAGCAGCCAGTGCTTCCTTGGTAATTCTGTACTCTGTGCAAGGCGCTTTGTCTGCTTCTAAAGGTCACAAATTCTAAAATTTTACATAACTGATTCTGTAATTAATTTGTGTCACAAACATCTCTGTAGGTAAGGATCACTTGGATTTTCAGGGGAATTTTTAATTAAGGTGGACAGGAAAAGTTTTTCTTCTTAGTTGTTTTCTGAAGGATTCTTCCTTTGAAATTGTATATCTAAGTTACACTGTTATTAATTAAGGTCTTTTATATGCTTGCATGAGTAACAATGTGTTTAATGTAAATGCTATTAAAACTGAATTGTTATTACACAGGACATTTAAAGATTGTCCAAAAATTGTGGGTATATTTATCTGACTTGGTGATCAGAGTGTCCAAACCAGCAGCTGAAAGTAAACAAAGTACTGCCCCTGCACTGAGTGGTTGTAACAGGCTGTGAGCATGCAGCTGGCTGGCTTGGGTGAAAAAAGCAGTTAGCTTAAATTGTGGCACTGCAATTAGAGCCGGCTCAGCTGAGGCATGGTAGTTTACACTGTTTGTGATAGTGAAGTATACTCTGTAGTAATTCTTCACACGGATGGGCCTTGAGTTGACAGTCATCGTCCTTCATTTTGTGTACCGTGAGTTTAGTATTTGAATCCTAAACCTTCATTTGTTTTTCTGTGACAATAAAAGTTTTACCATTTACTTGTGCTTCTGAAAGAATCAATTGACATCAGTTTAGGCTGCAGTCGATGCAGATATTTCCTGAGATTGGTATTATGGATGTAATTCTAGAAGCCTTGTGGTTTTTTAAATGCCTAAACCTGGAGCATCTATCAGAAAGATTCCAAAGTTTAGCATGAATTCAATCTGTGAAGGGTTAAAAACAAACTATATATATATTTATTTGGTTAGTCAATTCCGAAGCATGAGCATTTAAAAAAGGTCATCTTGAAGTAATTAAATATAATACAAATTTTACATAGTAGATGTGACATGCTCTTGCTTAGTCAATCTTTTGTTCAAGTCTTTTATAAAGCTTGTTCTACCCTGTTATCTGCTGCTAAGCAAAATATTTTCTGAAGCACAGAAAACAATTTCTATCCAAGTTCATTAAGAATGGAAGTGTAATGGAAGCTTAACTCTGAAGCTGAATAACCTTGAATAGAACCATGTTGGCTTGACTAGGTTTGATATTTTTCAATGAATCTCTTTCTCTTTTGTTCCACAGCCTCTGACTATGGGTTGTTCTTGTCAGATGATGATCCTCGAAAAGGTATATGGCTGGAAGCTGGAAGAACACTGGATTATTACATGCTGAGAAATGGGGTATGGTGCAAGTCTGTTGCTTCTTTCATCAACAAGTTTTTAGAAAACTTGTTTGTCAAGTAGCAAGAAGGATGTTTAGCATTTGGAGAGGTAGGAGGGTCTTGAGTCTGTTCCTGGAATTGGCCCTTCGCTTGCTGTGCTGCAGTAGTTAGTTTTTTCCTGCATCTCATTGTGATTGTGAGCTGCCGTGGCCAATAGTGTCTTCACAGAATGATCAACAAACAGGAAGGTAAAAAACAATCTTTATATTTGAGGTGACCTTGCTTTGTAGCTTAGGTTTCTTGCATATTAAAGGTGATGAGGTCATACTTGCTCACATTATGGCCTGTTTGCTTACAACCAAAAGGCATTCCTATCCTTTTTAAATGCTAAACTAGTTTTTGCGGCACAAAAGTACTTTGGTCTATCCTGCTCTGTCTAGGTTTTGGTCTTGCCAGCTAGAACAAGTTCTTGAAAAATTACATTGGCAGAACTAAATGTAGTCACTTCTCAAGTTGGGTACATAAATAAGTTTCCCTATACTATAACAAAGGAAAAATCCAGCTGGGGGGGTGGGGAGAGAATCATGTTTTAGGCTTCTAAGTTAGTGGGTTGGCTTGTGGTGGCTTCCAAAAGCAATTAGAAACAGTATTGTTTACTTCCTAGGATATATTGGAGTACAAAAAGAAACAGAGACCTCAGAAAATACGTATGTTGGATGGTTCGGTGAAAACAGTCATGGTGGATGATTCTAAGACTGTTGGTGAATTGCTGGTTACCATTTGCAGCAGGATAGGTAAGATTTTGGGACCCACATACTTAGGAATTTGGTTTTCTGCAGTATTTGCATCTTGATTTTTAGGATGTTATTTGTACTACTGTCTAGAAATCAGCACATATTAAAAAAATAGTTAAATTTGGTGTCAGGTAACATTTACCAAACACTTTTGAAATCTGTTGTTCAGGTTTCATGCAAGTCAGTAGAGAGTTAACTATATCCTTAAGCTTCAGTATTTAGCAGTTGAAGGCACAAAGTTTTCTGACAGTACAGTCATAATTTTTTTAGTATATTTACATTTAAATATGCTTTCCTGCTATGTGGTAGAGAATTAGAACTAAATTTATACTTAATTTTAGTGGGATAAAAGATAAATGCTGGTAACCTTGAAATATACCTAAACTTAGGGCTCTATGTTGTTGTGATTATGTTGATCACAGTATCATATCATTTGTGAATCAACATACAGAAGTCGTCCAGAGCAGCTGGTCAAAAATGTGTCATGTTGGTTATAGTCTGTCTTTGTACTTAGCTAAATAGAGACATTTTGGAAAACTAATTCATATTTAACTATAAATATACATCCAAAGTGGATTAGTTTAAATCATCTTAAACCCTTGCTTAATTCTCATTTAATATTAAAGTGGCCTTAATTTGATTTAGATTAATTTACTTGGAAAGTGAATATAAGCTAAGTTTAAATTAATCCATTTCATTTTTGTTTGAGTGTTTCTATGCTGGATTCTAATGTGCTGTAACTAATTCACCTCAAAAATTAGTTTGACTTATTTTCATGCATGTGGTCATGAGCATTTAATTTATATCTCTGTACAATACAAACATGCTTTACCAAACTGGAAGAAAAAAAGCAGAAAAAAGAAATGAGAGCAACCTCGCACATATGCTATATGTTGTGAACTGTTTTTTGATTAAGTTTCATGTAAAATTCATGGGAAGAGTCGAGTTTTAAAGCTCTAAAAAAAATTTATATATTTCTCATGGTTTCTATTCCTCAGTCTGCTCTGCCACATTTCTTCTACACATCGTGGGCAAACTGAAATTATTCAGTTCTCAGGAAGCAATTGTAGGCATCCATGAAAGGAAATTCGTTATGGCATGTCTCCATTCCGGAATTTACTGCTATTTTAAATTCCATCATGTTTTTAAACTGGCAGCTTCTCTTGGTAGATAACAAAAAAAACTTAATATTTTTCTGGAAGTGGCAAATGCAGCATATGACAAAGGAATCATGTATTTGAAGGTTAATGCTGGATTTTGGAGAGATGTCTTGAATGTGGTAGTTGCAGATTAATCTTGGGATCTCTGTCCCCATATACTGTTTTAGCATTTCATCTGGAATGTCTTTACTATATTTGAAATTAACCATTTTTTTTTAATATATGAAAAAGAATATTTCACCCATCCTAAAATGTATTACATTTACTGTTGCAAACACTGGATTTATTTATAATTCCAGGAATAACAAATTATGAGGAATATTCCTTAATCCAGGAGAGCATTGAAGAAAAGAAAGAGGAGAGTACGGGAACACTTAAGAAAGATAGGACATTGTTGCGTGATGAAAGAAAAATGGAGAAACTGAAGGCAAAGCTTCATACCGATGATGATCGTGAGTGGTGTATTCCAGGATAATTATTCAGTTATTCTTTTTCACAGTATGGTGCAAGAAAATCATACAGAAATGCATTTAGATTCTTCAGTGTGTCTCAGTTGATCTCTACCTATATTTTGCATCCTTTTATGTATAATGTCATGTACTACTGAGTATTTTTAAAATTAGATAAACGGACATATTGTGGCCTCTAGCTATGAGAATTATCAGGTCTTTTGAAGTGCTTTTCATGCTTTTTGGTAGGGAAGATATAGCTTAAGTGCAAAGGGTCTTTTCTGTAATGACCATTTTCTCCATTTCATTAAAGCGGGATATTTAAGTACTGATGCCTACTGAAAGCCATCAAAAGCTAGTTTTGTCTTCGAAGGTATACATTTTGAGTGTAAATAGATTTTGCCAAAGAACTAAGACAGTATTAGATTTGTTTTGCGTGTAAAGTCATGAGAACCACTTTTTCTGTTTTACTTTAAGGCACTAAGATTAACTGTGACTGGCAGGGTGCTGTTTTAAAATTGTCTTCAGGGATCAGAACAGTAAGTGGAACAACTGGTTTTAGGGGAAAGATGTGGTAAACAAAAACTTTATTTTGCAATGAAGCTTTGAAGATCTAAATTTAGTATTAAAACATTACTATAGTTGTTTCTTCAACAATATTGACGAAGTTTTACACTGTAGTAAAACCTTCTTTCTCAGCAGTGCTGTTCAACACTGATGACTAGAAACAGAAATGAAAAATTTTTTTCCAGAGTTTCCCCCTCCAGTGGAAATGCCACTTATCACATGATTTTCACAACAGCTTTTAACGCTGGAAACACTGTGTACTTAACACTGTGCATGTCTGTGATTCTGTTACAGTAAATTGGCTAGATCACAGCCGAACATTTAGAGAACAAGGAGTTGATGAAAATGAAACACTACTGTTGAGACGAAAGTTCTTTTATTCAGACCAGAATGTAGATTCAAGAGATCCTGTTCAGCTTAATTTGCTTTATGTTCAGGTACGGTATGTGGAGTAGAAGTACAGGTTCTTCCTCGTCTGGAGGAAACCTGTGTAATTAGAATAATTTTGTTGCTGAAATACTCCATCTTCTAGAATTCCACTTCTGAATGTGCTTTGATTTTACTTTTTTGTCTATCCCCCCAAGAGTGTGTGGTAATACAGAGGCTTTGCAGATTCTCAACCCAATAATGGACAGTCAACCAAAAATACACTGACTTTCACATCCTTGTCCTGGTTTTCTTAAAATTAATGAAAGTGTTTAGTCTTTTAAGTGGTTCTTTTTAGTTCTTCTTCGTGTTTTCTTCTGTATGTGATGGTTTCTTTGTAGTATGGAATCTCAGGTCAGTCTTACAACCAGCTTTCCACTTCTTTTCTCTTCACCTGATCAGTGAGAGAGCTTCTTTTGCATGCCCTTTTCAGTCTTCAACCCAAATCGTATACTAGGCAGACAGGTTTCCTGTTCAAAATGGATCATATAATGTAATGCAGTGGGAGTCCACCTAGGTACATTCCCCAAACTGTTGAAGGTGCTATAGATAACTTAGCAAAGCTAAGAGAGTTAGGCAGAAGATACTATTTAACCAAAGGCTTCAGTGCAGTTGCCTGTAGTGCAGTCTGAAAAAAGGAGGATTTTAAACTCTTTGTTAAAGTTTTTTAAAAAAAAAAAAACAGAACAAAACAAAAACAAACAAACAAAAAGAAAAACAGCAAAACAAAACATTGACAGTTTAATGGAATCTTCAATTGTTATACTTTCAGCTGATTCAAATGGAAATGCTCTAAATTACATTTTAAAATTCTAAGGCAAAAGATAAGGATGGCATTGCTTGTAAGACAGCATTACAGTTTGTCCAAGTATTTTAGAAGACTGTATCACACTGAACTGTTCTCCTGCCACTTAGTTATTTCTTGCAGGCTACCATTATGACAGTATGTGTTGATACTGCCTTGTCATTGTTTCATCTATGGGTAGATGGGCCTTCTATTGCCAGAGCTATAAAATCCTTCAATTTCTGTGATCACTAAATTTAAACTAAAGGAAGAAAAATGCTGTTTGTTTTCTATTGCCTTTTCTAGAATGGTTTTACTTACTAGTTATTCAGATAATTTTTCCCTGCTCTTACAAGGTGGTAAGATAAAAGCTTTTACATGTATCTATGTGTATACGTGTATATATATGTGTACATACACATAAGTGTATATATATATAAGTCTGTATATATATATATGTGTTGTATTTTATATAAAGAATGGCAGGAAATGAGTGTCAAGTCCTCTTCTTGATGAAAGTTGTTACAATTGTGGTTTCAATAAGTCTGTGTAGATATTCACCAGAAAATAATTTATCCCTTTGTTTCTTTTATTAGTCATAAACACATCCATAATACAATAACAATCAGACAGAAAAGTGTGTTGCAGGATTCTTGAGCTGTGTTCAAGCTTTCAAGGAATTTCAGAGATATAATAGTTATTTTGGGTGTCCCTGACATGTCTTTGCTTACCTCCTCTAGGCTCGTGATGACATTCTGAATGGTTCCCATCCTGTGTCCTTTGAGAAGGCCTGCGAGTTTGGAGGGTTTCAAGCACAGATCCAGTTTGGACCTCATGTAGAACACAAACACAAACCTGGATTTTTAGAGTAAACACTTCTAACTTCTAAATTTGGGTGACTTGAAGTGTTACTAACGCAGAGTTATCACAGACTAAATACATTTTAGTGCTTCAAGCAGAGGTAATCAGATTCAGTGTGTTTTCTGTAGCAATCTCCCTGCAAAAGGAGCCTTATTGCACAAATCAGCAACCCCAGCTGATGAGGAGACCTTTGGCAGTGGCCTGTTAAGCAGCACAGGGCATCAGCTTCCCCCAGGGTGCCAGTTAAGTATGCAGCTGGATTCCCCAACCACCTGGTAATGTGGGAGAACTGGGATTTTATTCTTCCTTAGAAGTCTACTTCTGCCTGCATTTACTAATGCCATGCGTGAATTAAGCATACATCAGTATGTATCACAGATGTTTCATTTGCTAGGAAAGTACACAAATGGAAAGATGCCTTGTCGTTTGAATAAAGTTAATATTGCTGTGTGTTGAGGTTACAATTTTCCAGACTTTTTAGTGGCATTACTCAGTCGTTCAGGTTCAACCTCTCATGTCATTGTATGAATGGAGATCTAGACTTGTGCTCTTTGTTTCAGACATGGACAGGAATCCTGCTCATTCTTTAATCTTTACAGTGATCCTTACTTCACTGCTGTCAGCAGGGCAAGTTTAGTTTGACTGAAATTTAGAAGTCCCATTTTTCTATTGATTTTGATTTTCTGATTGGTTTGCCTGAAGTAGAATTAACAGAGGGATGGAGCCTGAGGAAAGGCATGTAGCAAGGTAAAAGAAAGGTATTTGCTGCGCAGTCCATCGAGCTTTGCTTACATACGAGGCTCATAGATACCTTACTGGAATGCATAAAACAATGGGTGCGTGTTTGGCTTCTGTCCTGTTCCACCGGCCAAATTCTCAGTGCTGACTCTTGCACTTCCTTCGTGAGCCTGAGTTTGGGTTTTACTGTATCTTGGGGAATCACTTTAAAATGGTGCCTTGCTTTGGAATATGCAACACTGGTTTTAAAACACTTAACTTCTGAAAGGGTTTCCTAAAGTAACAGTTAAGTTATGAAGAGAAACCATGTGAACAAACATCCTCTGTTCCAATTAATAATCAGTTTCTGTTTGTATTATTTGTCTACTACTGATGACTGGCCCATGAACATTTCCTTACAGAGCTGTTGATGTCTCTGACCATCATGGGGACCTGGTATAATAACTTCAGTGCACTCTTGGTTCTTGTTCCCTAGAATTGTGACCAGTTACACAACAGTCTTCCTCTGGGATTTGTCCATTGTCTACTCATTCTTTCCTTCTCCCTCCACTCACTCAAGAGTATTTCTGCAGCAAACTATTAGGGTATTATCTCATAACAAGCTAATGTTGTGTAATGGTAATGATTTCAAGAGTTAGGTGTTCCCAGCAATAATTGTTTTTAGTTTTTAAAGCAATAATATCCCCCAAACTTAACCAGCGATTGTTGCAAACTGCTGTGTAGTGTTCAGTTTCTTAAATTTTTCTAGGGTGTTTTAGGTGCTCTACTTGGTCTTTTCAGCATATTTTTTTTTTTTTTCTATTTTTAAGCTCCCATATAGTGACTGTGTTTTATTGTGGACTAAAACTGCTCACTGGATGATATTTCTACTTTGTATGCAATGCTAGATAGTTTGAAGTCCATCACGGAATAAAGTCATCACACATATAAAGTGCATTATCTTTTTTTCATCCTAGTAGAAATTAAAAATATAAATAACTGATCCGTGTGTTAGAAAGAGAATATCACTCCAGTGGAAATAATTTAGAATCAGAATTCCAGAATTTGGAACCTTGATATTTTGTGCAGGGAATTTTCTCTACTATTGTTTTATTTTCATTTAAATGGGCTTTGACTGTATTAGGATCAAGCCTTGCAGGTCACTAAGTGTAATCACTCATTGTACTGGTACATAATCAGTTTCATAAAATTAAGGATTTCTGTTTTGGAAGTAGTTCTCTTTTTTGACCTCTTAGAGGACCCTGCTCCAGAGCCACAAGTCCTTAGTCATTACCTTCTAATTTCAAGTATACATGTTTCTGATTTAGTGTTGTATGCATTTGGCTGTACATAGCCTTCATGATGGCTTTTTTGTGTTTGTGTTGTACGTCTAATAAAGCCAAGTGCTCCTGATTCATTTTGAACAATATATGTCAATAGTGTAGATAAATGCTGGGGTTTTTTTTCTGAAAATACATCTCATTCTTTCAGAAAAAAACCAACTTCTTACTTTGGTTTTTTTTTTTTTTTTTTTTTTTTTTTGAAAAAGCTCAGTCTTTTTCAAAGTTACATCTAGCTATTTCCTACTCTGATGAATGAACATTGATTTTTTTCAAGTATGAAAGTAGTTATGTTTTATGTAAACTGTATGGTATAGCTCAGTATGTGAACTATATTGGAGAGGTGTCCATTCACTCACCACTGAAACCTGGACATGCTACAGATTCCCTTAAGGAGAATATGTCAGCTCATACAGAAAACAGCATGTAACAGAATCGTATTAGCATTTCACAGCATTGTTTTGACAAAACTTTATTTAGTTTGCCATGTCTGCAATATGTTTATATAGAGAGATCTTTTCTATCCTTTGTTGTCATTGATAAATTATTCTTGGGACAGATGAAGATTATTGCCTGCATCTTGTTAACATTTTGGTATTGGTTGTTGGAATTTTCTTGAAGCTCATGCCAAAGTAAATTGTGAAAGCTTTTAAAGTATCAAATTGCAAATAATCCTTCTTCATGCCCTTCCTCATACAGATGAAGTTTTGCATTGCACCTACAAAGCTACACTGTGTTTAAATTTTCTGGGAGAATATCTAATAAAATACTCATATTATTCATATGCAGATAAGAAAGAAGCAGCTAAAACTTCCCACCTCTGCTTTTTATTTTCAAACACACTTGGTGACCATTAAGCTCACTGCGTTTATCTAGCCTGTTTTACTGTCTTAAACTGTCCTTTTCAAGAACACTGGATATACCTTTATGCTAATGAAAAACAATTAATATGTTGGCACTTGTGTATAATTTTTTTAAGAACTTCAGGAACAAACTCACAGTAAATGAAGTTAAATAAACACTTCTTGCTATTAGACAGTTTTTTTTTACCTGAGTTCATTGTCCATTGTAATAATGTGTAATTAAAGAGATCAAAGAAGGTTAAATGGTAATATATTCCAAGTGGTTTTGCTAACTTCATTAAACAAGCTACTAAATAAAATGAAACTGATGTTTGTCGCATCCTAAAGAAAATACCTTGATTTTAGGTAGCATTAAAATAATTTCAGTCTGTTTGCAACTAGCATTTCACCCTTTTAGTTGAGGGGATTGCTTGTCTTCTGATTGAAAAACGATGGAATACAAGGAAAAAGCATCTGATCTAACTGCCAGCTACATGTGCAAGAGTATACCAATTGGGGCTTAGTGAACCAAGCGTAAAGTTGTTTTCTTAACTGTTGCTTCTTAAGAAGCCCCAAATAATGTTTACTCAGGAATGTCTTCTTAAAGTGTGTGTTAGTTTAAAAAGTAGGTAGACATGCTTAAAGATGTAATGGTCTTGATAGTTTATCTACATACAGGTAGCTGAGAAAATTAACTCTAGTTAATAAAAGATGAGAATCAGAAGTGCATTGTTAACTCATTTTTCTATATAAATCCATTTCCAGAATTAAACTGGGTTTAACTCAGATTTTTATTTGGTTGTTTGGGGTTTTTTTTATTTGCCTTGGAAGTGAATTTAACTGAACTTGTCTCAACCTATGAAATTCAGTTTTAAAGCACCAGTTGTTTCAGAATAAAGGCACCAGCCTTTTAGGATAATAAGGTGTATTCAGTCCTTATTTATAAAATCAATTTGGCTCTCCAACCTTCCCTACCCCATGATGTGTCTGTGTAAATAAGTCCTGAGAAGAGATTTCATTATCATGAATTAGTGAGATGTAACTACCAGAGCACTGGAAGAAAGATTAGCTAGGACAGTAGTTCTTACTTTGATTTATATCGCTAGAGTTTTATGGAATGAACAAATTGAATGATTTCACTGCTGAATAGTATTTTTGAAGAAAGCACAAAATCCTGATTTAGTGTTTTGAGTTAATTTGTTTGTTGTCTGCAATGGCAGGCTTTTGTGTTAAAACAAAAAAGCACACTAAAACAAACAAAAAACCCCACAAACACCCATCCACCCAAAAAACAAAACAAAAAAACCCCAAACCCACAGAACAGTCAAGCCAATTTTTTGCCAATCTTTTTTTTAAAAAAAATCCATCCTTCTCAAAACTTGTAACTTTTTATGATAATAGGTAGTTTTAGCTTTCTGTGTTAATAGTGTGCTTGCATACTGAATAAACCAAAATGAGGGAGAGATTTTCTAGTCATACTTTTTCTGTGATTCTTAGTAGTCCAAAGCAGGGGGGTCTTTAGAAACCAGGTTTTTTCCCTGAAAGTTTCTTCAGGCTGAAAATGAACTGCTGGGTATATGACATAGTTTCATCATAGTAGAATGTTCTAGATTGGAAGGTGCAATTCAGAAAAGAACTGGAGTTCATTAAAGCATGATGTTGATATGTCTTCAAGTTGGGGTGATGTTTGGCTGAGATAAAGAATTTATTTTAAGCAAGGAGGTACAATGAGGTGTTCATAGATTCTTTCTGATTGAACTCTATCATGGAGGCTGGACTTGCATAGTTTACTTTGTATTCTGAGACCCTTAGTATCTGAGTGCTGAAGAAATTAGGACTGGTTATTTATGACTTGGTTTTTGAGATAGTGACTGTTATTAAGTGTCCACTTATATGGCTTAGCAGTTTTTCAGTAAAATATTAGTGTTATAACATTTCTTGGAAGAGACAGAGTAAGAACTTGGTCCCATATGTCAGTCAATCAAAGTGCTACTGGAAAGTAATAGCAGTGTCTGAGTTCAGACACAGAGCTGGCTCAAGCTTTGATGTCTCATTCATCCCCCAGATTACGAGTGTATTTGGATTTAGATGTGAACCCCTCTAAGCTGCTGAAAGACATCATATAGTTTAAGAATGGGAAGTATCCCACCTATGATTTACTTTTGATGACTTTTCAAATAGGTATTACATGGGGATGTAACTGAAGTGTTTTTCTTAATTATGTAAGGTATCCTCTTGCTCTTACCATACTTAGCCAGACTTTTTGTTTCATTGAATACATCCTTTATGCTTATTTTAGGAAGCTTGGGGGTCTTACTGTCAATAAATAAGCATGAAAAGCATCCTCCCTCAAGAAGGTACCATTAACTATGGATTTTTTTTTTCCTAGCCTAAAAGAATTCCTGCCTAAAGAATATACCAAACAAAGAGGGGCTGAAAAGAGGATATTTCAGGTAATTGTGAGACTAAAAAACCTACTGTAGTTTGACTTCCTTTATAAGAAAAATACAAACTTTCACAGGTTTATACTCTTTATTAATGGAATTAGATAACTATCAGAAAATTAAGTGTAAAGAATCTGACAGCTTTTCTTTTATTTCTTCAGTAGATTTATTGACCTGATCCTTTTTTCTTCACTGATGATTATTCGGTGTACTTTATTGAAGGGGAGAGAGTGAATATTCAGTATTCTTAACACCTTTTTCTTAGAGGTATTGAAATGTAAGGATGTGTATTTGTACTAAAATAGAAGCACATTTAGGAAAACCAGGTTTAGTTTCATGTTTACATTATTCAAGCATGAGCTTCAAATAATATGGAGTTCTGCTAGCTAATGCTTGAGTTCAGTGATGTGTCTGGGAATCACACAGTTGAGAATAAAATTTCCTGATACTGTTGGAAGTGGTCTCAGTACTGTAGATGCTTTAAATATCTGTGTCTACCGAAATACAAGTTTGGCAATACAATATAGTTGAAAAATTCTGAGTAAACTGCTGAAAGGAAGTCATATGGTTTCTGGAAGGACATACCAGTGATCTGTGATCTCAACTTGAGAGACAAGTTGAAGAGCAGGAACGGGTCACATAGTTTCCTTTGTCTGTTATGCTCTCAGTCTAGGAATTCTGTAGGTCTGTACTACCTGGAGCTTGTACTTCCTCATAGATGAGTATGCCTAACACCTTTCTGTATACCTTTAGCTGGTGACAGTGATATTGCAGTTTAAGCAAAAAAATTCATTCAATTCCGAGTATCACTGTCATGCTGTTCATAGCGTGTGATTTTTGCCCGTTAAATATGATCTATAAGTATCATTATGTACTTCAGTGCATAGACAAGACACTCATCAGTGAGAGGATTGTTGCTGGGTAAAGATGCAACAGCAAGGTAGAATAAGAAAGCTGTCTTTTTGAAAAAATCGGCTGTTTCCCTGAATTATACGAGTTAGGCAGGTGATTTTCACCAGTATTTCATCTGCAATGACTACACTTGGGCTCCTTGCTCTTTGGGGATCCTGGTTGTGTTCTCTGTGCTGAACTTGACATATATGATCAGTCTATGTCCTTGAGGATGCAAAAGGGTTTTTGGAGTTGCAGTTGCTTTTCCCAGTGCTTTTCCATGGAATATTATCAAGATGGTAACAAACTGGAGTAGGAAAGTGTTTCCCATATTCTTGGTGCTCCCCCTGCTGCCATCTGTCAGAGTGACAGTGGTGGCAGCCAGCAGTTCAGAAGAATGCAAGAGGAAGATGGGGTGTGATACGGAATCCCACAAATAGTATTTAAATAACAGGACATTGGGATAGGATTTTCAGCAGAATGGTCTAGGGTAGGAGAGGAGATGCTGAGGTGAAGTTTGAATATGTAATATTGGTATGTGTCATTACTTACAGGTAATAAAGTATACTAATGAATAAATTTCCTTAAGTAATAAATAGAAATTGAATTACAAGACACACCTGGATAAATATTTCTGGATCAACTATTTAGAAAAATCATTGATTCTTCCTCACCCGTAGAATTCTTTCCTTGTGATGGAAAAAATTGTGGATAATGGTGCAACTGGCAAAAAAGCCCATTGGAAGTACGTGCAAGAGATGAGAAATGGTCACTTACAAGGCTTGAGGTTGTCATGAATCCGAAGTTTTGGCTACAAAGCAGGAATAAATAGTCTGTTCCTGGAAAAAAATATGGGTGCTAGGACTTCTAAATGATTTTAAAAAGCCAAGTATTGAGACACTTATTGTATGAAACCTAGTGGTGTCAAATTGCAATAATACCTAGAATTTTAAACTGATTAAGAAGTGGTTTAAATGTGCTTGATGTGAGGCACAGATAGAATGGATGATGGTCAAGAGGAGTGTTCCGTTTTGCACAGGTTAAGTTCTCCAATGTGAGGAATTACAGGGCACGGTCTTGCTAAAATTTCTAGTTATTTTTTTATAACTAGAAATGTTATAAAACAGTATTTTTTTCAAATATTCTAAGTGTAGTGATTATTAACTAAGCATCCTTAAACAGATAAAAACTATGCCCTTTTTTTGTTTCCAGAAAACATTGTTTCTGCTTAAGTGATACTGAACTCTCGTTACAGGAGCACAAAAACTGTGGTGAGATGACTGAAATAGAAGCCAAAGTGAAGTATGTGAAGCTGGCCCGTTCCTTGAGGACCTACGGAGTGTCATTTTTTCTTGTTAAGGTAATGTAGATCTTTCTGTGACCATATTGTATGGTTGGTTATGTATTGCCTCAGATTCTGCACTAAGCAAAGGTCAGAGATGTTCTTTCACCCCTCTATCTGAAAGCAGCATTTGGAAAAAGGTGAAAATTGCTACATGGGACAGAAGTATAGTTTCAGTTTAGATCCTTGCCATACTGCTTCCAGAAAGAAAGTTGAGTCTGTCATAATTTATTTTCTTTAAATTGACATTTCTTCTTATTTCTTTTGATTACCAACAAAGTACTGTCTTCAGGAATAGAGTCACAAAGAACTCATAAGTTGTTCCTGTTTAGAAGTTTAATGATAATATGAATTGCATGCTGAAAAACTGCATCTGAAGAACAACTTAATCAGCTGCATGATTAATTTTTCTTAATCCTTACAGTAAGCATGGTCTTAAGGCTGTTGAAACAATTTAGTACCAAGATACTGATGTTCTGCTGTGAAAACAGGACTGAAACATCAGTGCCTGAGCATTCAGTCACTGCTGACATGGAATGAAAAGGACGCTAAACTTAGGCAAACATTTTAATTCTTAGATTCCCACAGTTACAGTGCAGAATCTTTGTAGGTAGATCAATATTGGTATGTTACCTTTTCCTAAAGTACATAGTCAAATTCTAAATTCACAAAATTTCAAAATTGCAAAAAATTCACAAATTCTAGTGAAACAGAGAAGGTGAAAATACAATTAAAAATATGCAGAGGATTATACTATTAATACGGTATGCTTTGAAAGAATTACTTTGTTGTCTTACTTCCTTTAGGGGGAAATGTCTTGTTAGGCACCATTAATGGTGAAAGGAGTCTCAACTCTAACAGAGCTATTGAGCTAAGTTGTATATTAGAAACTATACTGATGGATATGGTGTGCAGTTTTCAGTAACGAAAATATTAAAACTAACAAGCATGCACACGTAGAACAGTCTGCTGATTCAGTGAGGATTTGTTAACACAGTGTATCTGACCTGTATAGTAAAAGGTAAAACTATATTTGTATTTTTCATTAATATCTTGCTTTCTTCTGTCGTAGCTTAAAGCGAATAGTAACTCAATCAAGTAACCATGTCATAAAACTTCTGTTGGAAGGAATACACGTTTTTTTAAAAGTTTATCAAATGACCTACTATGTAAATAAGAATTGATTCTTTGTAGCCTACATAAATTCAGGGGAATGGGACATGTGGATTCATTTCTATTTTATGATGGATTTTATGTAACAAATTGTTAGTTAGGGCCTATGCTCTGCAACCTTGGAAAGCTGAAGAGACAGAATGTCCAACAAATAAGGAGACGTCAGCTGGCAGCATGGAGATTGACCCTGCTCCCTTCCTTGTGATATTTGCATGGGTTAGCATGTTCTCATGGATTCAAAATAACTAAGATTTCAAATCCAAAATACGACACAAATTATGGCTGGTCTTGCCTAATTGTCAGCCCTAGTGGGCCTTCCTTTACTTTACCTGCAGAAATTTTATAGAGAAATGGTGAGGGCAACCTAATTTCTCAGTCCTCCTGATGCCAGTTTCCCATTCAGCTTCTCTAATGCAGTTTTACAGAGGAAGTCTTGTGTCTAGAATAACTGCTATCATGGGTTTTTTAAGTAACTTCCAAAGATTTGTTATCACAATCCCTAAAATGCTTCGGTTTCCTGGGAGAGGGAGAAGAGGGAGTGTCATTTGAACTGCATAGTAAATATCCAGTAAAGACCAGAGCTTCTTAATGTTAATGCATTGCTTGGAAATCACTGTGACCAGACAAGCTGAGCCTGGAGTTTTAAATTGTCCTCATCTGCGCACCCATGGCTTCCCTTTGTCAGTATGTTCCATCACGCTCTTCTTCTGTCCTATGACAAACTCCATTTGAATGAAAACCAGTCTTTCACACCTTGTTATAGGAAAAAATGAAAGGCAAAAACAAGCTGGTTCCTCGTTTGTTGGGTGTCACCAAAGACTCAGTGATGCGTGTGGATGAGAAGACCAAGGAAGTGTTGCAGGAATGGCCACTGACAACTGTGAAACGCTGGGCTGCCTCACCTAAAAGCTTCACTCTGGTAATCTTTTTGTATATATTCAGAGCAAGAGGTGTCTGTGTGGCAAGGAGAAAGGAAGATGGAAATGTACTCAGAACAGTTTCTTTAATATAACTTGCTCTATCTGTAATTTTCTAGCATTGTATAGGGTCACTGAGTCCTAAACTAATAAACTGGCCCATATTGGTGTTTAGGGTCAATCTGTATTTTGATGTTTCTAGACAGAGCAGTTCCCCAAAAATATCATTGAAATCTTTTCCAAAAAATACTGTTTAAAACTCTGCTATGCCTAAGCACTAAAACAGTTAAGAAAAATCATTATTCACACCTGCTTAAACCCTTATGGTGCTCGCCATTCATAATGAATTTTGTGACTTGCGGGATATGAACTTAAACAAAGCTAGGTGGTTCATTAATATATTTGATTATTATGGATTTAAAGAACTTTCATGGATTTTGTTAATTATTTGGTCCATAAGAGACCACTGCAAAAAGAGTATTTTGGATATGAAACAGTTGTTTAAAGTGCTAGAGCAAGAAGCAGTGGCTAGAAAATTACATTCACTTCAATCATGTGCTTCTGTTGTGCTTTGATCCCAGAGGACAACTGAGCACCATGCAGCTGCTCACTCACACCTTCCCCATAGGGATGGGAAGGAAAAAATAAAGCAAAAGGCTTAGGAATCAAAACAAGGACAGGGAGGGGTGACTCACTCGTTATGGTCACGAGCAAAAGACACACTTGTTAGGGGAAGAAGAGCAACATCAATTTAATTCAAACACCACCACCACTTCACAGACAGAATAGGAGAGTCAGAAGCATTACCGCATCTTAAAAATACCTTCCCCCCACCTCTCCCTTCTTCCTGGGCTCGACTTTGCTCCCAATTTCTCTACCTCCTCCCCTCCAGCGGCGCAGGGGGCCCGGGGATGCAGGCGTGCAGTCAGTCCTGCTGCTTCTTCCTCCTCAGGGGGAGGTCTGCTCGCGTTCTTCCCCTGCTCCAGTGTGGGGTCCTTCTCACGAGAGACAGTCCTCCATGAACTTTGTCCGATGCGAGTCCTTCCCACGGGCTGCAGCTCTTCCCGAGCGGCTCCAGCGTGAGTCCCTCCCATGTGTTGCAACCCTCCCAGTGCCGAACCACAACAGCGGGGGCTTCTTCCCGTAGAGTCCCAGCCGCCTTTGAGCACAGCCACTTGCTCTGGCGTGGGCTTCTCTGTGGGCTACAGGTGGGCGTCTGCTCCACCAGTGACCTCCATGGGCTGCAGGGCACAGCCTGCCCTCTCACCACGGGCTGCGGGGGGGGTCTCTGCTCCAGCACACCTCCCCCTGCTTCCTCCTTCTTCCCTCCGCTGACCTCAGTGTTTGCATAGGTGTCTCCTTCTTCAGAACAACTCCCACTCCTCCTCACAGGTTCCCCTTCTTGAATATGTTCATGCAGAGGCGCAGCTACTGTTGCAAATTGGCCCGGCCCTGGCCAGAGGCGGGTCGGACTTGGAGCTGGGTGAACTTTGAGAAGCTGCTCACAGTGGCCACCGCTGTAGCCCCCTCCTCTGCTACTGAAAACTGCATCACTCACACAAACCCAACATGGCGTCTAATTTCCATTTTTGTAGATGATTATGCTTTAGAACAAAGTACTAAATACTTTTTCTCCATCCTTCAGTGACTGAGTGGTAAAGTCAGACTAAGTATCTCTTGTTCCTGGCATTTCGATGTATGAAACATCTGTGATTAAGCTGCAGTAAAAAGCAACATTGCTCCTTCCTCCCTCACCACTCATAGAGACTGGTTTAGAATCTTGGAGCAATTTCATTTACTGTTGAATATAATAAAATGTCTATACAAACAGTTTTGCAATTTGAATTCTCACACTCATATTTGGTTCTGTTTCTTCATTTATTTACTTCCCATTTTCACAGAAGTGTGGTGTTTGTTTTTTTTTTTTTCCCCTCTTTTCCTTCAGGATTTTGGTGAATATCAGGAAAGCTATTACTCGGTACAGACCACTGAAGGAGAACAGATTTCTCAATTAATTGCAGGTTACATTGATATCATCCTAAAGAAGGTATAGTATTATGATGACGTGTAGAAAAATGTAGTAAAAATCACTGTACTGTAGTGCTAAAGCTCAAATGTGTGCATCCTGAAGTTCTCTTTCTGTCATGAAGTCAGTGTCATATCTTATGTTTTGATGTTATTTATTTTTGCCTTTAAGTAATATAAGCTCCTTCCATTTAAGTGAGTGCTTCTGGAAGATATTAAGGCTGTTAACTGTAGTGGTGGTGTATGGGTCAGGCTCAGTACAGCACACTTGGGCTTTGCTTTTCTGTCTGGAAGGTGAACTGCTGACACTGAGTGTATATCCAGAGAAGAGTCCAAACTTCAACTTTAGATTTTAAGCTATGGACCAAAGTGGTGAATCAGGAGGGAAGAAGTGATCCTCTGGAAGCAGAATTTAAAACTACATTGAGGACTACACAGTAATTTTCCAGTAGCTCTTGTATATAATTCATCAAAGCTGAGAAAATATTTTGGCAAAATGAAAAAAATAAAAAAAAAAAGTCATTGTATTGCTTTAAAAATTTTGTGATCAGTAAAGCAAAGAATTACATCTCAGTTGTGCAGAGAGAGGGATAAAATCAGTGTACTGTCTTGAAACTTGGTTTTATGGAGTGTGCCTGGCAGGAGAGAGAAGAGGCTGATACGCATCTCCAGCATTCAAAATAATCACAAGTAAATAAGCACAACAGCAAAAAATAGCAGTTTACTAACAAACTTGGAGCTGAATGGTCATACGCTAAGTATGTTGTATAGAAGTGAGGTGTTTCAAATAGCATCCTCAGATGCTCCTTTACAGATTTTTATTTCAGTAAGGTTCAATCAAACTACATCATTATTTGCTGTAATAGATTTTAATAGTAAAGAAATGATAGAAAGCTAAGCAGCTCAGGAGAATTTATTGCCTATGTTCATGTGAACAGTGTAGGATGTAACATTGAGTGTTACAAAATCAGAGATTGAGGAAGATTGCCAGAATTCATCACAGTACATGCCTTTTCTCTGAGGCTGTCAGTCTCAGATTTAATAAATATTTATTAAACGACAGGTTTCTGTAGATGATTTAAAACTTGATTCTAGCTCTCAAACTTCAAAAGCAGCTTCATTCTCTAATGCCAAATGAAAGCAGCACTTCTGTCTTGATAGAATACATATGTGCGTATTTCCATTCCCTTTCAGTCCTTTGATTTCTTTTTTACAATCTGCTGACACAGCCAGTTTTAAAATGAATGAATTAGGAACAGGTTAAGTAATAAACACCCATGATGCTTCATGACGGCGTATGAGCAGCATGCAGTTTCCAGTTGTTGAGCCCAAGTTATCTCTGTGAAGCATGCCTCAAAGTATGGTTTACCACTCTTAGTTGCATAATGTTAATTCTTGGTGTGTTTTGGACTGTTCCAGTTCATTTTCTCTGGTGTGGATTGATGGCGCATTTTTTTCTGCTAAAGTATTATTGGTGCAGCACTCCCCAACCTCGCCCCGCAACCCCTCTTGTCCTGCAATTTTAGTTGTAGGTCATTAATCAGTTGACAGGGAACCGTGAACTTGAGTAACTTTTACAATTTTTTTAATCTAGACGTACTTTTTTTACTTCACATAAATGTGGAAGTAAGGCACAATCTTGACTAGGAAGAGTCAGTTTGACTTCATACATAGACTCAAACTACAACAGTAAGAACTTCTTTGGAGGAAGTTGAGTGGTATGTGTGTATGGATGTTCATGAGTTGTTCCTTGTTAAGTGTACCAGGGTCATAGTGGATATTTCTCTACTTACTTTTTTTTTTTTTTCAGATTTTGAATTATGTAACAAGGTGGAAAGCAGACAGTAACTTCGCACTAGGTCATAAGTGAAATAGACTGTTTTTACAAGGCACTACTTTTATGGTTTATGGTAGTTTCCTGTTGTTTCTGGTGGTTCAGACTTCCTCTCCTTGCATGTATGAAGTAACTATAGTAAAATAACTTGGATATAGTATTGAATTCATCATCTTCAGTATGGATGTGTATTTCCTAGTGGTAGGTAGCACCGTGTAGTAACATTTCAGGATACTTAAATATAACTTATAGCCGAGTTCTAGTTACCTTAGTCTGATGATCCTGAGTTAGAACAGAATGGGAAAGGGCATGGTACATGTCCTGTCTGTGATGGGATTTGCTGTTGTTGCATGTCACTGGCTCCTCAGAATATTTTTTTCTGTGAGAAAAGTCAGTATCTCAGCACTTTCTTTATATCTTTGTTCAAAAAGACACCAGTAGGCTTTTTTTCTTTATGCACTTAATCTGCCAGAACTTAGAATCTGCTCTGTTAGATGCTGAAGGGCATCTCTTCTGAGGTGGAGGTTATATTATCACACACTGACAACAGCACCAGACAAGACTCTGCAGATTATTGGACTAGGTTTCTGATAAATGACAAGGAAATGGTGGAGAGAAAGCAAAATGTAACACACGTTGTTTTACTCTTCTATTATTTTTTTTCCCACCTCAACCCCGTCCTCCAGAAACAAAGTAAAGACAGATTTGGGCTTGAAGGTGATGAGGAATCAACCATGTTGGAAGAATCTGTTTCACCTAAGAAGTGAGTATATGCAACAGGAAGAAATGTACTTTATTTGAGTGACACCTTTTATCTGCAGAAGCTTCTGTCAAATGAAGTAGTATAGTTATTACTGTTAAAGAATGATTTTGTACAAAGTGTTTCAATAAAAGTACTACCCCCAGGCAATTCAGTAGGCTCATAGCTTCATTTGAGGATTGAAGAGCAGGTATTTGCTGCAAAACTGTTGGTTAAAGCAACCAGCAGTGGTACCAGTTTGTGGTAACTTGACACTTGAACAAAAGAAATGTCATAGTAGATTTTTGATCTCCATACAAACACCTAAGATTTACAAGGTTCTAGCTGCTTGTTTACTAGGTCCGTGGTTTCCAGTAAATTTGACTCCTGTCAGTTTAATTCCACACTGGGCCATGAACAGACCTGGCTTATTTCAACAAACCACGTTAGAGAAACCAATCAGATGTGTGGTATGGGTAAAGGTAAGGTTTTTTTACTAGTAGGTCAGGCTGTGGTTTTGATGGGGGAGTAACTGAATAGGGCAAAAAGCGGAACTGTAGATCTGGCCGTACTTTTGAAAAGGAATATTAAATCTTTCCTTGCAGTAAAGGAGTAGGAGTAGGTTCATGATGTTATAAGCGATCATGAGCTACTCAAGTCACCTCTTGGAACTCTGAGGATGGCAGTGTCAGCATTGTATATGTGAGAAGTCTATTTGATTTATTGTTAAACATACAATTTATAGGAGATACACTGGTTAGATACTTAATGTGGCCTTATGTAAAATTTCAACTCTTGATGTATTACACATGTTCAGATGTGGTTTCTTTTGACATTGCCCTTTCCAAATCACTTCCAGAATGTGCTGTTAGTGAACTGCTGTGCAGAGAAGCCCAAAACTTGTGATTGATGAATACAAGATTTTTCATAATTGAAATTACTTTTTTCCCCAGCAGACTGTTGTTGTTAAAGCCAGAAGTTGTGTCAATGCTTCTAGCTGTTAAAGCTAGAAGCTTTCACATATGAGCAAGATACCTGGCAAAGAAGTTGTCATGACTTAAGCCGAAAGGGCAACTGAGCACCACACAGCTGTTTGCTTAATCTTTCCCCTCAGGAACAGGAAGGAGGAAATAAAGCAAAAGGCTTAGGAATCAAAACAAGGACAGGGAGGGGTGACTCACTCGTTATGGTCACGAGCAAAAGACACACTTGTTAGGGGAAGAAGAGCAACATCAATTTAATTCAAACACCACCACCACTTCACAGACAGAATAGGAGAGTCAGAAGCATTACCGCATCTTAAAAATACCTTCCCCCCACCTCTCCCTTCTTCCTGGGCTCGACTTTGCTCCCAATTTCTCTACCTCCTCCCCTCCAGCGGCGCAGGGGGCCCGGGGATGCAGGCGTGCAGTCAGTCCTGCTGCTTCTTCCTCCTCAGGGGGAGGTCTGCTCGCGTTCTTCCCCTGCTCCAGTGTGGGGTCCTTCTCACGAGAGACAGTCCTCCATGAACTTTGTCCGATGCGAGTCCTTCCCACGGGCTGCAGCTCTTCCCGAGCGGCTCCAGCGTGAGTCCCTCCCATGTGTTGCAACCCTCCCAGTGCCGAACCACAACAGCGGGGGCTTCTTCCCGTAGAGTCCCAGCCGCCTTTGAGCACAGCCACTTGCTCTGGCGTGGGCTTCTCTGTGGGCTACAGGTGGGCGTCTGCTCCACCAGTGACCTCCATGGGCTGCAGGGCACAGCCTGCCCTCTCACCACGGGCTGCGGGGGGGTCTCTGCTCCAGCACACCTCCCCCTGCTTCCTCCTTCTTCCCTCCGCTGACCTCAGTGTTTGCATAGGTGTCTCCTTCTTCAGAACAACTCCCACTCCTCCTCACAGGTTCCCCTTCTTGAATATGTTCATGCAGAGGCGCAGCTACTGTTGCAAATTGGCCCGGCCCTGGCCAGAGGCGGGTCGGACTTGGAGCTGGGTGAACTTTGAGAAGCTGCTCACAGTGGCCACCGCTGTAGCCCCCTCGTCCACTACAAACCCCACACATACACACAAACCAAACACAGCAGTTAGTGACCATGGATGACAGTGACTTTATTATACTTGAAAGTATCTTCTGTCCCAGTCTATTATCTGATTGGCTGCCAGATTATTAGCAAGTACAGTGTGGGCATGTGTATATAAAGAGGGAAGAAAGAACATTAGTTTTTATCCCAATTCTACGGATTGCTTGCGAATGGCATCTCCACAGGGTTCACACTTCTATTTTCTATTGATCAATGTACGATACAACTGAAATAAAGCAGATGTTATGCCATAAACCTTTTTCTGGTTCTGTCTGTCACGCATTTTAAAGGGGTAAAGCTGTTGTAGCACATACATCAAAACTGTACTTTACCTTCTTTCCTTGGTGCAAACTCTTTAGTGCTATTAATATTTAATCTGCCAAAAGCCCCAGATAATTTTTTTCTAATGTGTTAGAATATGGTTAGAAAGGAAGAACTTGATTTACAGGAGCTAATTCTCTGTGCTTGATTTTTTTTTTTTCTTTTTTTTCTTTAGATCTACCATCTTGCAGCAGCAGTTCAACCGAACAGGGAAGGTGGAGCATGGCTCTGTGGCACTACCAGCTGTTATGCGTTCAGGGTCCAGTGGTCCAGAGACTTTCAATATTGGCATCATGCCTTCTCCCCAGCAACAAGTCACAATTGGTCAGATGCACAGAGGACATATGCCCCCACTTGTGAGAACCCTCCTTGTTTTGTATTGGAAACTTTTTTTTGCATTTGAAACTTGTCTGTGCTGCAAGTAGTCAGAAACAGCATGTTATTCCTATTACTACGAGCAGGAGGAGGATATTGAATGTGACTTCCTGGCTGTCTTACTAAATACAAGTTTTGAACATCCCTGAAATATTTAGCATATCACATTTTGACTTAATTCCTCGTTATCTTTAAAGCTGGCTTTTCCACCTTTCTCTTTACTTCTAAGTAGTTAAATTAGTACTCAAGGGTTAAAAAAAAAACGCAAACTTTTAAAGACTTTCAGAAGTAAGCAGTTTTAAGAAGAAGGCTTACATTTAGCTTGTCATTAGCCCAGTTTAGAATTTTTTAGCAGGCTTAAAGCTGATGCTGTGTTGTTTTCTCATTTAAACTAAAACACTATCAGAAGCACTTAGCAGGCTGTAGAGGATAGAATCAATGCTTAAGAACATGACATATAACTAGAAGTTTAGTATGTGTAGTGGGTTGATGTTGACTGGTTGCCAAATACCCACCCAGCTGCTTTTTCACTCCTGCTCATCAGGATGGTGTTGGGGGGCAGAAAATAAGATCAAAAAAGATTTATCTCAACATAGGTCAAGATAGAGACAGGGACATCACCAATTACCTTCATGGGCAAAACAGTCTCAACTTCGGGAAAATAAATTTAATTTTTTGTCAGTTAAAATAGAGTTAGATAGTGAGAAACTGACAAATGCTAAAACACCTTCCCACCACCCCCTTTTTTACACAGACTCAACTTTACTCCTTAATTTCTGACTATTCTACTCCCTGCTCCTGGTTTGTCAGTTCATAAGAGCCCCTCTCTGCTGCTCCTTACTCCTCACACTTTTTCCTAGCTCCAGTGTGGGTCCTTCCTATGGGCTGCAGTCCTTCAGGATAAATTGGCTCCAGCACAGGTCCCCTATGGGCTGCAGTTTCTGTCAGGACCCTGCTCCAGTGTGGGCTCTCCATAGGCTGTAGATTCTTTCAGGGAAGTATCCACCTGCTGCACTGTTGAGATCCTCTGTGGGCTGCAGGGTGGATATCTGCTCCAGCATGGCCCTCTCAGCAGGCTACAGCGAAATACCTGCTCCAGTATGGTCTCTCCCACTGTCTGCTGGGGAATCTCTGCTCTCCTTCCTGGAGCACCATCTCCCCATCCTTCTCAGACATTGGTGTTTGCAGGGTTGTTTCTTGAATTTTTTTTTCCCATCACTGCCATGTGATATTTTGCCCTTTCTTACTGATGTTTTCCCAGATGTGCCACCAGCTTGGCTGCTGAGCTCAGCTCTGCCCTGCGCTGGGTCTGTTGGAGCTGTCTATTACCAGCTGTGCCTGGCATGGGGCGGCCCCTGACCTCTTCTCACAGAAGTCCCCCCTGCAGCCAAAACCTTGCCACAGACACCCAGTACAGATAGCCATCCTGCTTTGTCTAAACTCCTCCAGTGGTCTGTTAGCTTGTGTGTATTGATGGCAATTTAGTTTCAGAGTCATCCTTGATTACATTGGTAGCCTATTCCGGGAAATCAATAATTCCGTTTTCATGTTCATGTTCTTAGAATGCAAGTCAGCAAGACAGTTTGGTGGTTTTGTGTGTGTCTGTTGGGCATTGTTCGATCTAAGAAAGTTGCTTGAAGTACCATTTGATACATAACATACAGCCATTTCCTTGTCTTGTCTTTCAGACCTCAGCTCAGCAGGCCTTAATGGGGACTATTAATACTAGTATGCATGCTGTTCAACAGGCACAAGCTGACCTCAGTGAAGTTGATAACCTACCACCTCTAGGGCAGGACATGGTGAGTTTTTCTAATACCTTGTGGAAATGGATCTGAATGCTTTGGGGTGTTTACAGATCCGTTTAGTCATTGTCCCTGGACCTAAAGTGGTATCGCTAAAGCTCTTAAAATAAGATTAAAATTTTGTGGTGTCTTTGAAGAATTCAAGTACATTGTTCCACCTCACCTGTAATCAGTCTTCTGAGATTAAATGTAGCAGACTTGTTTGCATAACCATGTCTGGAATCTTACTTGTTTCATATGCATATGTACAATTAAATGCAAACTATGGGCAGTATTTATGATTGGAGTGAATGCCGCCCAAACACTTGAAAAATAAGAACAGAATATGATTCTGTCATTCCTGATCCAGGTTAAGGCAGGAAGACAGAGCAAGAGACTGTCGCTTATGAGGGACTGTCTATTAAGAGTGTTTAGCCTTCATGGATGCACTTTTTATGGCATTTACCTTAAAAGGGCGGCTTTTAAAATGTGATAGCAATTCTGTAGTGAATGATTCAGCAAAAAGAAAATGCTTGTTTGGATATTTCACTGTAAGGGCTTAGTTGTTATCATCTGTTTCACTTCTAAAGGTTTGTGAAGGAACCAGAGATTTATATAGTCTCTCCTTTTACAGAACCTCACTACAGTCTTTAATTCTTGTTTTTGTTATTGCTCTTTAGGCATCAAGGGTATGGGTTCAGAACAAGGTTGATGAATCAAAACATGAAATACACTCTCAAGTTGATGCTATCACTGCAGGAACTGCGTCTGTTGTTAACCTTACAGCAGGTAAATTTCTAAGGGAAGGATTTCCTTGCAGTCTCCTAGTTAATCAGTCTTATGCAAGTAACATAGGGACTGAGTACTGGGCAGCTGCAGAAAAATTTTCTTCAAAATATTCCAATAGCTAAGTGCATTGATGCGGGGACCAAGCTTTCTGTCCCTCCCAGCACAATTTTTGCATCTTCAATTTATCTCTTACACTAAAGGTACAACCATTAATGAAGATGAAATGTAGCTTGCTTGTTCAACAAAGTAAAGCAGAGAGTGTTTGCAAAGTTACTGCAAAAAAGCATTATTGATCTGACAGTTGTTAGAGAGAGATTATGCATTTATTGACAGTGGTTTTTTTCTTCAGCAAATTACAAGTTGAAGGAGCTGTGAGTGGCTTAAAGAGGTCAATACTTTATTACCTTGGGTTCTTTCAATGTTGAAAGATAGCTGAAACTGTGGTCTTCTCAGCAAATTGCATTGAATGAAGTGAAATTCTGTTAGAAGATAAATTCTTGTAGAAGAAATGTAGAAATTGGAAAAATTAGAGCAGAAAAATTAGTGCCTTTCTAGGCATTGATTGGTTATCTTGAAATTTCTTTTGCCTCTCACCAGAATGTAGGTTGTGGTGGCTGCCTTTTTTCTTTTTAACCTCTAGAGGATTCTGATCATGTAAAAACATTTGCTCTACAGGGGACCCAGTTGACACTGATTACACTGCTGTCGGCTGTGCAATCACAACCATCTCTTCCAACCTCACTGAGATGTCTAAAGGTGTGAAACTGCTTGCTGCTCTCATGGATGATGAAGTTGGGAGTGGAGAAGACCTACTGAAAGCTGCTCGAACATTGGCCAGTGCTGTATCAGATTTGCTGAAGGCTGTGCAACCTACTTCAGGAGAGGCGAGTAAATGAAAACTTCTCAGATTCCCTCTTTGAAGTACATGGCTTCGGCATTTTTTGAGACATGTTAGCTTCTAAGCTTCACCTGCTCAGTGCCACATAATGTCCCCTGTGCGAGTAGTTCTTCTGATTCCTTATTCCTTCATCTGTCTCTATCTTTATGCCTTTAAGTCTTGCACCTTGATATTAGGAAGTTCTGTCTTATATGCAGAGGTTAATTGATTTGTGTAATAAATAGCTACTTTATCTGGGTACTACATTATCTTGTAGAAACATCTCAAACAGTACTATAACTCAGTTTAATAGGAAGTAGAGAGATACTATTTTTTTTTCCTTTACTATTTTTGTCTACTTTGACATATAAAATGAGAAGTTAATCCCTCTATTGCACTTTTCCAGAAATGTGAGTAGTACTGACCAGGATAGACTAACTTGATCTGTTTGTTATGAGTTGGAGTCTGCAGCCAGTTTGCCTTAGATCTTTTCAGGTGTTTTTGTTTTGGAGAACATGAAATCTCCTGATGTTTCAGATCAGTTGGTATATTGACTATCCATCCTTAATTATCCTTGCATTTATTACAACAGTGTCTATTCAAGTTCTTAAAAATTTTTTACATGCTTTCTGGGAGCACTTCAGATGAAACCCCTGAAATATGAATGCGCAGTTGTGTGTGTGCGTAAAAGTAAAGTTTTTCTGTTGTGTAGTTATTTTCTTTTTGCCATATTGATTGCATGTTAATGCAGAAGTTCCTTGAGGAAATCTAAAATTCAAGTAAAGTTTACTTTCTTTGAATTAATGTATTTCACCATTATATTTTTCCAGCCTCGACAGACAGTTTTGACTGCAGCTGGAAGCATCGGGCAAGCAAGCGGGGAGCTACTGAGACAAATTGGAGAGAGTGAAACAGATGAAAGGTTTCAGGTAATGAGGGGGTTGCTTGTCACTGTCAAAACGGTGCAGCTTTCTAATGAGGAGGCTACTGCATAAAACCAGGCTTCTTAAAGTGCATTCAGAAAATGCTAGATTTGAAGTTTCCCAAAGCTAATCGAGGTTAATCCATTATTATATTGTTTTTAGTGACAAAATCACCGAATGCTGATTTTATAGGAATTCTTACTTCATTCTGTGCATCATACACATGCTTTTTTGCTTCGTGGAGAACTGTTTGCACTGTACTCTCCTCAGTGTTTAAAATGCATGGCTCGTGTTATTTGCATACTGAACAGACTCTTGCTTTTCAAATTCTCTGCTTTTTACTTTCACTACTACATTCATCCCTGGCTTCATTTATGGTGACTTTGAGTACCTCAGTGTTGCAGATAACATCTTTTGTAGCTTTCCTGTAGGATTTGGAACTGTCATTCCGTTTTACAGGTGGAAAATTGGGCATGGAAGTCTAGAGATCTGCCAATTTCAGATACCCTATGACCTGTTGCTCTCTCAAATTCTTGGCATTGTGTCATGCTTGATATGGCCTTTCCCATTTGCTTCAGTTGCAGCAGAGTGAAAGTTACATCACAGAGTGCCAAGTCAGACACAGAAAATAAGGAACAGCAAACAACTTTTAAAACCTCTATCTTCACAAAGTACAGTGTGCCAGATGCAAGATTGCAATTGAGTTTTCCAGGCGGACATGCCTAGTCTTTAATCGTTCTGAATGCCATATGGATTTTGTGGGAAGCAGTGTATTAAAACTTGCCCATGCACACAGACAACTTCAATCATTGCCATTCCTTGTGTTTCACTGTCTTTGCAAGCTAATGACCTATTATGCCATTTATTTATGAAGAATGAATGAAAGTTTATTAACAAAGGACAAGTATTTCTTCTCATTAAATATAGTGGTTTTCACAGAAGTGTTTGCTGTATCTGCATGGGTGCATGTAAACAAAAAGTTTACACAACCTTTTGGTAAACAGAGTAGTAGAAAAGTATTATATTACAAACATATTTCTTTAAGATAATTAGTATTATCAATTATCAAATCAGAATGCCTGTATGACTTAATAACGATGTTAGCTATTAGCAGTTTAAAACCATTGTTCTTAAATGTTCTGTGAAAAACATGTCTGGATTCTTTTCACTCAATGCCAAGAACAGGTTTGCACTAGAACCAAGCAGAAGTAATTTACAGCAACAGATAGACCTCTGGAGTGCACTGTATGCAAGATGTCTGCTAATATAACTTACAGGCCATTTTAAACATGTGATCCACTAGTAAATCTCTGCAAGTTTCATCAGAGTTCTCACTTGTATTCTTAGTAGAGTATGTATTGCAGCCATCTCTTTCTTGTCCAAGGGAAAGAACGTATACATTCTGATAAGTGCTATGAAGTGTTGGAGGAGGTGGGTAAGGAAAGAGCTGGTTTATCTTGCTTTCATACCCTAAAAACAAAATGAAAACTGGTGTTCTTTATTTTTGCAATCCAAGGTTTTCTTTCTTTTGTGAAGTTAAAATTATGCTTAAGTGTATCTGTAGTATCTTTTTACAGGAAAGCCATGTCATTTTAACACCACAGGCATTGGTAAGACTGTCCCACTAAAACCCTGAAATATATGGAATGTAGCTTTTAAAGTAATTTAAGGAATTAACATGAGTGTGTTTTAATTTTGCAGTTTCAGAGTTAAGCAGATTTTTGTATGAGGGAAAAATGTTCTGGAATTAAGACCTGTTTTGAGTTACATTTTTGTAACAGCTAAGAACAACAAATTTATACAGCTATATTTACATCATGGACAGGGAGATACTGTGGTTGGAAACGGCATTTTCAAAAACAGAGTGGCAATTGTCATTACTGTTAACAACAGTTAAGTATTGAGTTTAGTATTAACTCAAGGACTGTCTGTCCTCAGCAGTTTGCTCCTTGAGGTTGTCATCCCTATTGCAGATATTTATTGCATGTTTAGTGGTGAGCTCCAGATGTTATTGTACTAATAGTGTATTCTTAGGAGGTGAAGATAAGCACATTGCAATTTGTGACATAGATTTGTTTATATGGATGCTGAGCCAGTTCAAAATTTGACAGTCCATACCCATTCAGTCCAGTAACTTGATAATGTCAATAGAGAAATGGTCATACTGAGAACAGAAGACTGTCAAGTTTTCAGAGTAGTAGCCATATTTGCTGCTTTATACAAAACAAAACGTTTAAGTTTTGATACAAGAGCACTTACTAACTTCACAAGACCTGATCTTGATATAAACAAAGCATATACATTTTTCTTCACAAGACTGAGTTTTCCCTTTATTTTACCAGGATGTTCTGATGAGTCTGGCCAAAGCTGTTGCAAATGCTGCTGCCATGCTAGTGCTGAAGGCCAAGAATGTAGCACAAGTCGCTGAGGATACAGTCCTGCAAAACAGGGTCATTGCTGCTGCTACACAGTGTGCACTCTCTACTTCCCAGCTTGTGGCTTGTGCGAAGGTGAGGCTGGCACTGTTTGTGAGGTGGAAAGGCATTGTTTCAAGAGTGTGCTTTTGTGTATTTCTGGCTGTCTCAAGCAATATACTGTGTTAATATTATAGCTCTAGATCTATGCAGTGTCAAAGTTGATTAATAAATTGTCACCTGTAATAATGGCAGTCAGGAGCCCAGAGGATGTGAGGTGTTGCTGTAATCTCCAGAGAAGGTTCCACAGATAACAGAGCCCAGCTGATAAGTTACTAACATTGATAAAACAAAAAAGTAAAAAATACTAGTTCAAGAAGCACAGTGGGACTGTGTAAGTTTTCTAGTAAAGCCTACAATTAGGATGGGTTCACCTCATCTAAAGCTAAGTGATTAAAAGGTGGTGTTCTTTCTGAAAATACCATCAAGTTTGTGATCATTGATTTGCACTGATTTTTACAGTAACCTTGTTTTAATAGATACATTGCTTTTGGCAAAGTACTGATTTTCAGTCTAAGCAAATTACTAAGGAGTTGAGATCAGAACTCAAATTCTCAAGTGTGCAATTGGAGCCTTACATCTTCTGCAGGCTTTTTTGTCTTAAAAATAAATAAAATGCTCATTTAATTTTAAAAATTAAACAGTTCGCATTTCCTATTTGGACGCTGCTTTTTAAGTCTGCAGTGTCATCTTTTATAGTGATATGGGTTTTCAACTGTTGTGAAACCTCCAGAAGGTTTATATTAAAATTAATAGCCAATAATAGGTATTAAATTTTCAGTATATTCTACTTATTTCTCTGGCTGCAAGGGCTCTTTGTAATGCACATATATGAATTTTCATTATTTGGACTTGATGTTCTTACTGCTTGTGAATTTCTTCAATATGGCATAGGACACCCTGTGGCATCCTGTTTTCCTCATAAGATATGCACAGTTTTCCCATTGCTAAGAGCTGTCTGGATATGCCTGAACAAAATGGGGGAAGGTTGTTTCTAATCAGTAGATTACAGGGTTTATTACTTGTCTGTGGCTTCAGAAGTAGAACATTGTTTGTCTTGTGCCAAGCGCTACTTTTATTTAAACAAACAAACAAAAGGCTGATACAAGAAGGCTTTACAGGACCAATTCCGATTAATATTTCATTTTATTTGGAATTCCAGGGTACAGAAGTCTGCCAGTGAACGTAGTTACTCTGGAGGAGTTTGGCCCATGCCTACCCTCCAGAAGAACCACTGTCTAGTGTTTTCTCAGTTCAGTAGCTGCTGAAGAAGCATGAAACAAGGTGGGGGCCTCCATTCTCAGAATCTAAATTGAGATTAAATTAGCAATATGCAGAGCCCAGATTGCTAATCTAGATGTCTGAAGCTACTTATTTAAATACTCACTTTCAGGTTTTGCTGTCTAGGGAAAAAAGATACGTTAAAGATTAAAAACTAATGAAGTAGATGTTTCACTTAGTAGTTAGGAAATTTGCAATTAAGCCTTTTCTGAATGCTTTGTGTCCTTTCCCCATGCAGGTTGTGAGTCCCACCATCAGCTCTCCAGTGTGTCAGGAACAGCTGATTGAGGCAGGGAAATTGGTAGACCGTTCAGTGGAGAACTGTGTGAGGGCCTGCCAGGCTGCCACAGATGACACTGAGTTACTGAAGCAGGTCAGTGCAGCCGCCAGCATTGTCAGCCAAGCCCTGAATGACCTTTTGCAGCACGTCCGCCAGTTTGCGAGCAGGGGAGAGCCCATTGGACGCTATGACCAGGCTACGGACACCATCATGTGTGTCACAGAGAGTATTTTCAGTTCAATGGGAGATGCTGGTAAGTTTCTCTAATGGGCAGTAGCTTTCCACGGTTTGGAATTGGATGTGGACATTTCAGATAATGCAAGTAAAAAACCTCTGAAGTGTACTGTGTTTCTAGGCCAGTGCTGTCATGATGAGCAGTCCTTCAACACGTAATATTAAATTGGTAAAATGCACGTATTTGTGTGCTAGATAGAATGAATATTCTGTGAAAACAATTGATATGCTAAAGGATCACTGTAATATTTTGTCTGTTTTCTACAACTGCTTCACTTCACGGAACTGTAGGAATTTCTCCTCTCCAAACATGAAGACACGTATCTGAACAAATACTTCCCAGTGACTGATTTTTATTATGTGTCGATTTTGTTGTAGGTTTTGAAACTTACTTCTGCTTTTTTCAGTGATATTTAAGAACTGTGCCGCTTCTAGAACCAACCAAAACTTGAGATGCCTAACATTTAACCGATCCAATGTGAATTTGTAGTAAAGAACCAGGAAATCACTTAGAATGGTGAAATTTCAGTATTTGTAAATGTTATGAAGTAGCAACAGTGTGAAGGGGCAGTATCAACTTGAAATCAAGACAATTCATAGAAAGTTTAAAATAGGATCAGTTATGGTGAATAGTATGGTTTTGGTCTTTTCTATTGTGTTATATAAATGTAAGGCCAGGAAAGAAAATATTTCAGTCACAGTTGTATTCACATTACAGTCGATATGAACAGACTAATCTTTTATTGTAGTCATCTTTAGTTGTTACATATAAGAGGTAAAACTTTCAGATGTTTCTTTTTTTTTAAAGAACTGTCATTTCAGCAGTACAACACTCTTCTAGAAAACATTAGTTTGACCCTAGCATCTTCTTTCCAAGAAATGTCAGTGGTTAAAATTTTTAAAAGATGCACAAGAATGTTTGCTAAACTACTCTTAATCTTTGAATTGAAAGCTATGAAAAAAGTTTTCTAATGCTCCCTAGCTATCCTAAGCAATTTAATTACTGTAGATGTGCACAGGAAAGCATGTCAAATTTTATGTTTTGCTGTCACTTACGATTCAGCTTCTGTACAGAAGATGCAGTAGAAGATCTTGGGTAGCATTTTTTTTCTGTTACCAGTCAAATATCTTTTTGTGGAATACTGTTTTTAATAAAAGGCATTCAGATTCCAGTCTGTGTTTGCAATTTATCACTGCACTCCTATGGTCGCAATTTTAACAGCAAAGAGACTCTGGCTTGTGACTGCTGTATTATTGCCCAAGCAGGTGATTCTTTCTGTTTGATTTACTGTCTTAATACAGTAAGAAGGGGTATTTAAAGGGATTTTTTCAAGTAAAATACTTGGACTGTGAGCTGAGTTAGGCATTATTGGTAAAAAGTTTAATTGCTAAATTGCATACTGGGAAATAATTGATAACGGCTAGGAAACTCTAGTATTTTTTGCCTTTGCCTGACCAACGGAGCCTGGTAAGAAGGCATTTAATTCTTAAGCCCACAAGTCAGCTTTACACATGACAAAAGTGCTGCTTTATTTTTCTTTCCCATGATTTTCTAAAAACATTTGAAAAGAACGAGGCCTGAGACCCAAACACATCTTTCTTGATTTGATAACCTACAGAAAGCCAAAGGCTGTATGGGTTCAAATCTATTATGAAGGACTTCAAGGGTATATTATAGTGACCAAATGAAGTTGCTCCAGGAAGGGTATGTATCCATTTCAGAAGCATTGCTGCTTCATCTCTGTGCTTTACCATGACCAGAACCATGACTCCAGTATCTTAAATATTCAACTTATTTTTGGCCAAAACCACCTCATCGACTCTGAGTTTCTTCTGACAGAGTTCTTAATTTAGTTTATATTAGACAGAAGATAATTCTCCAAAAGAATAAGTGAAAGATGGGTAATTTTTATTAGAGGAGTGAAATTTTGGCTGTAATTTGAAAGCAAAATTATTACTCTTCACTGGGCCAGGAGTTTCCTTGAACTGTGTATTCAAAATTACCTTAAAGTATTGATTTTTGGTTTTTGTCTTGCTATCTAGAATGCAGATACTATGTTTTTTTTAACTCCACTGTAGCAGTTTCCTTCATCTATGCTGTGATCAAAGATTTTGTTCATGAAGCTTTTGTAAACTGTTTGTGTACTGTTTGCAAGTCAAAAGAATGCTTCAGCAAAAATAACTTCATTTTCATCTTGTTGCGATGACTTTTGAAATCAAAACTGAAATGCAGAGAGAAGGAAAGTAAAAATATAATTGCATCCCACAGGTGAAATGGTACGGCAGGCCAGGGTACTGGCTCAAGCCACCTCTGATCTTGTCAATGCCATGAGGTCAGATGCCGAAGCAGAAATCGACATGGACAACTCTAAAAAGCTTCTGGCTGCTGCAAAGCTCCTGGCAGATTCTACAGCTCGCATGGTTGAAGCTGCAAAGGTATCAGGAAGATTAACTGTCAGCTTAAAATTGTATGGTTCTACACAAGGAGGAGATGCTATGTGGGATATTATAGATAGGATCTGGCTGATAGTAGAGATGGTTTTTCTAACCCTGTAAATGTTCTGCATTCAATGACTTATTCTAGGTACATTCAGAAAAAAACAACTTATTAGTTACCTGAAGGTTTTTTGTATTTAAAAAGCCTTCTTGCACTGCTTTGCTCACATGTGTGCAGAGTGGTCATTAACCAAGTCATATAGGGCAGTTACCAGCAGATGTAACCACTGTGATGCAAAGTTTTGTACCAATCTACCAATACAAATAGAACAACAAAACCATTGCAGTTTCTTAAAATATCTCTTACAAAGGCCATTAACAAAGCAATTCTGTCTCTGCTTGTCTTAGGAACAGTTTCCTCCACCAGGTCAATCTTGCCTGTGTTCCACCCCACCCCCCCATTCTCACAAGAGGAGCAAATATCCAACCTTTTCTTTCCTTTCTCTGCTAGAAATCTGTTTAAATCCACCAGGGAGGAATATGTTCTTTGAACTGTTTCCCAGATCCTGCCCTTAAATGATTATTACGAGTCAGGGCTAGCCATTCTGCTAGGGCTCTAGAAGGCCCACATGCCTGGCTACAGAGCATATCCTTGACTTTCCAGTACTTTCTTGAACTTCAAATGAAGAAAACCTACTGTTTGTCAAGGTTTGGACTGCAGTTACTGAAGGGCATATTGAATTGGGAATTTAAAAACAGTTTTTTTCAAAACCTACATTCATCAAAGTACATTACTACAGATCATAGCAGAAGCAGATTACAAAGGTTTTTTTTTCAAACACCTAAAGTAGTATATGAAGCAAATATTCATCTTCCTTCCTCAAAGTACCTATCATAGACAGTAACAACCTTGCACTAGCCATAAATTTTCTGCTTCAAAGTCCTGTAACATTTTAATATTCTTCTAACTTTGGTTGAGATGATGATAAGGACAGTAAAGGCTGGTGCAGCAGGCACTAAAGCCTTGATATTCATCTGCATTTTCTCCAGGAACTTTTACTGAGGCTCATGGTTTTTGCTCTGAAATTTTATTCAGGGAGCTGCAGCCAATCCTGAAAATGAGGATCAACAGCAGCGTCTGAGAGAAGCAGCAGAGGGACTGCGAGTGGCAACAAATGCAGCTGCACAGAATGCCATCAAGAAGAAAATAGTCAACAGATTAGAGGTTGGAAAATAGATATTGTTGAAGTTTCAGTTTACTCCATTTTGATAATTAGTATCTGTAGATAATTTCAAGCAGGTAGAAATGCATATTTCAGGAAAAGTGACGAGGATAGAATGATAAACCTGTAAGCTCAGTTCCAGAGCACAAGGCTTGGAATTAGAGATGCTAGTATATGATACTGTAGTCCTCAGAAAATTGAGCAACTTGTATCTCTGATGTAGTAAAGCAGTATAAGAATTTGACTTAGAAGGCATTTAATAGTGGCTTAGACATAAAATTAGAACAACTGAGGTTTCAAACAGCTGAGCTGAAACTATTTTACATACAATAGATTTTGGTGGTTTTACTAGTATATCTGCCAGAATGTCATGTAAAGGTCCGTACAAAGCAATACTGAATTGCAGCATATCCAATTAAACTTTTAAATTATTCAGAGAATCAAAAAAGCAGAAATGAAAGTGAAAAGATACATCATATCTAGTAGCAGCGCCAAGGGGGAGGAAGGCAATTTACTGTGCACCAAGGATAAAATATCTCTGAAGTTTGTCCTGTAGGCAACATTTGATTTTACCTTTCTCAGCTAAAATGTGGAAAAGACAGATTAAGGAAAGAAGCGTTTCTTAATTCCTAGTTTCCAACTGGTTTTACAGTAGTCTGATTCAAGTACGATGAGATTAGACAAACAAGGGGATCTAGGAAGGTAACCATGTTCCAGAAGTGCATTTAAATTACTGTATCTGGCTAGAACCAAAAATCAGGAGTATTTCAGGAAATAAAGGCTGATGTCTCACTTTTCTAACTGCGAGCAAGAAAGCTTTATAGAAAGGACCTTTTATTTGTTTTGCTGCTACAATATATACTGCCTTACAAAGGAATGAAATGTGTAATGATGAGAGTAAGCCTCATGCTTGGTTGTATTTAGTGGGCCAGTTAAAGAAAAATATTGTACAACATGTTGGAATACTTTGGATAAATTGTTGAATTTTTAATTTTGTAATAAGGAGAGGCTGATAATAACACTCAGATATTTGAAGAATGAATTTTCAGTGCTTTTAGGCTCAGTAATATCAGTATTTTGTACCTTTGCATCATTTTAGTATCTTTGCTTTTGCTATAGGCAGTCTCAGTAGAAGTTGGATCCTTCGAGTCTTGGGTCAGAGATGTTAACGTAGCAGTGTGAAGCACTATATGTACTTTGCCTGTTTTCTCTGACCTTCTTTGTACAGAGCCAGTTGATTAGATAATTTCTTCTCTCTTTTGGTCATATCGCAACCTAAGCTATGAAGGAGTAAGATCTTAGAATCCTTGTAGTTCCATCTTTTTCTTCACTGGCAAGTTAGAGATGGATAACAGTGTTCATCTCATTTTCATCTTGAGAGAAGAGTAATCCTGAGTTTTGTTAAGGCAAATCAAATTAATCAAAGGATGTAATGTATTAACCTGTCAAAATCGTTACTGTCAACATTACCTATAATATGTATTTCATCTTCTGAATTACTCAGACTTTTACCACTGATTTAACTCTGTTTCTTTTTCTCCAAAGATTGCTGCTAAACAAGCTGCAGCTGCTGCTACTCAGACTATTGCAGCTTCTCAGAATGCAGCTGTTTCAAATAAAAACACAGCAGCCCACCAGCAACTTGTGCAGAGCTGTAAGGTAAACATATCACAACCCACTGACATGTAACTCTTGAACTCTCCTTTATGGGGAACTGAAGATCACCTTTTATAATAATACTGTTGCAACCTCAAAAGGAGTTCTAAGAAAACAAGCCAAAATCAAGCAAAACTAACATCACGCACATTTATCTGCGTGGATGCTGGGGAACCCTTATCCATTGTATCATCCATAGTTTCCATGCGTTACTGTAAGAAGAGCTTTGAAAAGCTGAGCTACTGTAAGTGCTATCTAGTACTTTGCTGTTAAATACCCCTGTAAACAGTTTACTAGAAAGGACTGACAGGCTTACACCTCAGCATGTATCTGTGAAGTAACAACCAAGTCACCTGAAGCAAGTGCTTTAAGTAAAAGTTTAGCTGCAAGTTAGTCAGCAGTGCTGTAAGTGCAGAGCTACGCTAGAAGCACTCTGTGGAGGGGTCTGGTTGCTCTCAGAAATTTGTACGCTGGCAAGAAGTCTTTGCCACGCATTCAGCACCTGAGTGTGCTCTTCAGCAGGCCAGTAGCTCTATGATTATCAAAGCAGCCTGATGAACGATACATGCAGTGAAATGAGACTGAGGTCTGCTACAGAATTAAGGTAACCTTTATATTTTCCACAACAAAGGATGCTGTAGCAGTAGTAATTTATACTATATTGGAGTGAAATCCTTATTTAATGTACTGGCTATTTAACTAACAATACTGATCCCGCGATTCTGTTGTTCAGCCTACAAGCAACTGGGGTCTTAAATGTCACTGTAAAAAATAAGTTAGACCTTACTACGGAGTTAAGAGCACAGGTTTTAAGGTATGCCTGAAGTCAGGCACATTTTTATAGTTCCAAGCTACAATTCAGAGTCTGGTGAGAAGCTGTTCTCTTTTGTGTTTAAGCTACATTTGGCAGCTTAATTTCTAGTTCTGACTAATGTTGCCTCAGGGTTTTTAAAGAAACTGCATTTAAACAAAAAATTGAAAAAGACAATAGAATGCAAACGGGTTTTTTCCTAGATGGGAGAGCAGTTATGTGGGGAACAAAACCAAAACTATTAAAGAAGGCATCGTTAAAAGCCACATTAACATTCAGCAATTATTTCTTGTCACAGTGGTAATCCTGAGAAATGTTGGCATTAAATAAGGTAGCTCAAGTGCATCTCAGGATTGTGTTGTAGGCAGCTGCTATTTCAGTATGAATTAAAAAAAGGCAAGCTGATTCAGGGTATTCTTTGCAGTTCATTCTAATTTGATCATGATGATTTATTAGATAGCAGAGAAGATTCAATACCTACATTTTTAGGGGGGAAAAAAAGAAATTAGTATTGCACTGCTGAAGTATGTGTTACTGTGAAATGGATGGACAAAGAGCATGAATCTGGGCGGTCCAGGAATAAAGTTTTAGCAATACACACTTCAGAATGCTCCAGCCATACTGTAAAGTTTGTACTGTTACAGATCAAGGAAAAGTAGACTAAGGTGCTTGTGTGTAAAACACAATGCTTTTCTGAAAGCAAGACATTCTCTTGAAAAACCTGTCACATCCACTACTGGCATTTGAACATGCAAGGGAAGTAAATTGAAATACTTTCTGTACATAATTTTGCAGAAAAATCTTAGGTTGTCTTGTAGGATCTTTAAAGTAATGAGTAGCTTAAATAAAGAATTTTTAAGTAAAAGCAGAACATCTCTGAAAAATCCTGTCATGTATTAATTCAGTTCTGTGGATTCCTAGGTGAGTTCTGTGAAGGCACAAGAGTATTGTATCTGTGAACCCTACAGGTGGCTTTTAAGGGGTATGGGGAGAGGGCTTGGTTTGGAGTTTTTATTTATCTACTAAAAGCTTTTCCCTTTGTTTATTATAGAATGTTGCAGACCACATTCCTCAGCTGGTGCAGGGTGTAAGAGGAAGCCAAGCTCAGGCAGAAGACCTCAGTGCCCAGCTTGCTCTAATAAATTCCAGTCAGAACTTCCTTCAGGTGAAGTGAATCGATTGCTGTAGTAGATCCCATCAGAGCAAAAAGCATTTTTTTAGTGCTGTATGTTTTTATTTGTGATAAATAAGCAGTAAACTGTTAATAAGTTCATCACTGACTGTGAGCCATAGCTAAGGAGAATTTAGTTCCTCAGGTCAGATGGCTGAAGGATGTTAAATCTGCAGAGAATGACAACTGCCAGAACTGAGGATAAAAGTAACAAAACTAAAGTGTATGGAGAAGAAACATTCATTGCTGTAGCTCTTGCCTTCTGGGAAAGAGTTTAAAGAGCAAGATGGAGAGAATTCATCATCTTTCTAAGCAGAGATCTGAATATGTGAGATGCTGTTATAACCTTTCTTAGTGAAAGTAAAGTTAGTGTTGCAGCAACAAGCTCCAGAGTTCTTCACAAATAAAAGGAAATATTACCATGGTTTTTTAGATACTAGCCTACATATGTAATGGATCTTGATTGAAGTTTTCAGCAAAACATGAAAATTGACCTGTGTCCAAAACATATTTAAAAAAACCAGATAAAATATTGAGCATTGATAACAAAACTGTTGGGTTTCTTGTTGACATTACAAGAAACAAACAGAAGAAACCAATTCCCCATGTAATGACATGGTCGTTACTTGGCACCAGTTAGTCCAGCCTTAAATGTGGAACTGAAATTAACCTTTTCATTGGATGCTGTTAGCAGGTTCTTTATGGTCCCACATAGGCATAGGTGTCGCAAACCATGCTCTTCAGAGGGAATTGTGTAGAAAAATATTCAAACAGAAGTCATTAAAATGATCCATGTCCCCTCTGGCTGGCTGTGTGTACCATGGTGATGGTGAGAATCAGCAAAGTATTTTAGTTGTATTAGCAACAAAACCTGTGAAGTCATTACTTGAGTTACAGTTTTCAATTTATAGAATTTTGGCAGGGTGTTAATGTTTAGAAACATTGAGACAAATTTGCAGTCTGTGCCACCTAGACCTGCTCATACCACATGGATACTGAACATTTAAATATTTTTAAGTAGTCTACATGAGTACTCCAAGGCCTCAGGCAGACATTGGTACCAATGAAGGAGTCATTGTACTAGTAAATCACAAATCATTCCTGCTGCAGAGGACACTGCAATGTGGAATTATGACAGGGTGCAGCATATGAGTAAAAGGCTGGGATCTAGAAGGAGTGTAGTTTGGAGCAGAGGAATGCATGAAATCATCATTACAGGAAATCTAGAAACATTATGAATGTGTGAATAGAGGAAACAGTTTGTTTATTGAATCCTAAGATACTTTTAAAAAAATGAGCTAGTAAGACCAAATGTTTTCACTGCTCTTCTTTCAACAGCCTGGAAGCAAAATGGTGGCATCTGCTAAAGCTGCAGTCCCCACTGTGGCTGATCAAGCAGCAGCAATGCAGCTAAGTCAGTGTGCAAAGAATCTTGCTACCAGCTTAGCTGAGCTACGAACTGCCTCCCAGAAGGTAGGTAAATACTAGATTTATTCAGCTAAAGCAAGATGGCTTGGATGGTGGTCACAAGCTTCACTCCTGCTTGACCCAAGGGAGCGGCTCATGCTCAGGCAGGGTTCACTTCTCAGTGTTGCTTTTGGTGCACAGTTTGCTCAGACTCTCAGGTGACTTCTGTGTCATAATAGAAAGAGGAGGGAGAAGTGGCAAGAAAACAGAAAAGCTTGTGCTACCTTTTCCATACCAGAAAGGCAGAAGGGTACAACCAGAGCAGCACATCAAAGCTCTGAGCTGCTGTTACATCTGAAAGGGAGCCAAACTGGGGAGAACCCAGATATAGCACTGCTGTGGTCAGTGCTGTGATTGTGAGCTGCAGCTATCATCTCTAAAATTCAGAGAAGCAGAGGCTGTTTCATGCACAGATTTCTAAACTACATATGGGTTTAAAATAAAAAATATCAGTGGAAAGTCTGCTTTCATTTTTTTTGTGTACGCTGAGGCCCAAAAACAGGATTGTAGCATATGGGTAGCTACACCTGAGCTTATAGATTTCCAGCATAGGTACTGATGACTGTGGGCTGCCACATCAGAGGGTTGTGTGACTTCAGTCAAGATGCATAGTTAGGCTATTTGTCAAAGGTGAAGTCCAGACAGCAGCTGTTACTTTCTCAGTACCTGGACTGCCTAGTGTGCAGGTACACAAGCTAAGTGCATCTAATTCACCTGGTGGCTCTTAACAGTGTGTTATTTTATTCACAAGCTAAGAATATCGTTCAGGAGTTTGGAATCCATGATACGTAACACTTAAAAGTGCCCACAATGGCCTCTAAAGTCATGAGAGCAAGAATTTGGGAGGGGGAGATTATAACTGAAGCATTTACTGCTTCTAATAGTGGCTTACAGCTGCTAACAGTGATACTGATCTTATTTCTGAACAGGCTCATGAAGCGTGTGGCCCAATGGAAATTGATTCTGCTTTGAATACAGTCCAGACTCTCAAAAATGAACTGCAGGATGCTAAGATGGCAGCTGTGGATGGACAGTTAAAACCTCTCCCAGGAGAAACTGTAAGTGAGGAAGTATGTTCTTCATTTAAGAACAAAGTTAGCTGTTAAAAAGTTGAAGTAGTATTAGAGGTAAAACCAGTTGTGAGGCTTTGGATAATGATGATGCTGGGAGGATTTTGCACTAATTATCTTTAAAAGAGTATACATTCCCATTACACCAGAAGTACATTGTGTAGCAGAATTACTCATAGGACTGTAGAGCCTCCTACTCTGTTGTATAAATTACAATTTAGTAACAGCAATGTTTCAGTCTTGTCAAAAAATTTTTTTTTTTCAATACTGGCAAAGATGAGAACTCAGTATTTCTAAGACTGTCAGTCCTGGTAGGCTCAGAAAGTGAATTATTTTATTTGGCAGAAAACCTCTACTCCTCACATGAAGGTATTGATTTCCATTGCTTTTATAAAATAGTTTTTCATACTGCTGAATATGTTAATTTATTTAACCCAGGACAGGGAAACTGTGTGTGTGTGTGGTGTGTGTGTGTGTGGTGTGTGTGTGTGTGGTGTGTGTGTGTGTGGTGTGTGTGTGTGTGTGGTCAATAGCTGAGGTAAAAGCTTGGGTTTTGTGGAATAAGGAATTTTTTAGTACTGTTTAAAAAACAAGTGTGTTTTACCTTAGCTTAAACAAAGAATGTTGTCCCCTGCTATTTTTCACAGCTTGAGAAATGCACTCAGGACCTGGGAAGTACATCCAAAGCAGTTGGTTCATCAATGGCCCAGCTCTTAACTTGTGCTGCTCAAGGCAACGAGCACTACACAGGTAGTGTTTTATTCATAATGTCTCTGTGAAACCTCTGCTTTCCATAAAATACTTGATAGAAGGTTTTCTTACCACAGACTACTTAAACCAAGGAATTACTTCTTTCTTTTATGATGGTAGTGAATTGTGGCGAGTTACTAGGACTTGCTGGTGTGAATCATGTGCTTCATAAACGAATAATGTAGCAGTCTGCTGCGTATCTGAGTATAATCAGAATAGATTGATACATCTGTTGTTTTTGTAAATATATACCACTGAAACTCTGTGAAGGACAGGACTAAAATGTAATGCAATTTAAAGGTCAGTACCACTGGAAATACTGCTGTATCCTTTCAGAAGATTAAGAAAGTCTTTGGATATTTTTTGAACCACAACACGCAGACCTATTTGGGATAGCTTCGTGATGTTTAAAACTGTATCTCTTACAAGATGTTGCCACTTTACATGTATAATGCAGCTGGTCTCTCTGACTCATTGATCACATTTGCATAGTTTGAGTTAAAGCCAACAGGGAATGTGGGCACACGGATTCTGCAATTAGTTTTTATATCTGTACTTTTAGAAACTAAAAACACCTTAATAAGAAAATGCTTCTTGCAGGAGGGAAAAAAGATTTCAATGGTAAAATGTTCTGTTTCCTAATTTCTGTAAGAAATGAAAGCTGTTGATACAAATACTACTGTAGGACTTTTTGTAAAATATTACTGATAAAATGTATTGTGACAATTACCACTTCATTGGATATAATTGCACCAGGGCTATGTAACTACAGCTGCTTTCATTTGAAGAAAATGTAATTGCATTAAGATGGCTTCTATCACATGAGTATGCAGAAGTTAACACTGGGTATCTGGTGAAGGAATGCAAATACTTGCAGCTGATACTGAATAATTAAATCTAGGAGCTCTCTTAATATTACGCTGTAAGAGCTGTTTGTTTGGGAAATCCTACAAAGCACTGAGTTCCTTTCCAAAGCTCATAGAACTGTTTTATGTCTCATACTGTCTTGTTACAGAAAAACTGTTGTGAGTTCAAGCAAGCACTGAGTGTTTGCAGGTATTATGACATTCTGCTGTTTCTCTGTCATAAAAATTCTTTACAGCTTATATTCACTATTTAGTAATACCCTCTTGTCTGCAACTGTCACAGTAATTTTCTTTTCACTTTGTACTGAAAGTCATTGTAGAGGATGAAAGCAGCACCAAACTGAAAGCAAAACAATCAGACCTTTTTATTTTGTGGTGCTGTGATAAATTAGGTCAAACTTAAAAGATGCTTACCGGTACCGTAAATAAAGGAAACAAAACATGTGGGTATTTCTCCTAAATGTTTTTTTTAAATTAAGAATGCAGAAGGCTCTATGTGGATTGTCAGATAGAAAGGTTGTAACTTCAACATAGCCAGTACTACTTCTCTGCCTATCTTGGCTTTACTTTGACATATAATATCACTTGCTTTTCATTATCTCCTAAAGTTTCTGTGTTTTAAAAATGTTCAGCTGATTGGAAGAGAAAATGTTAAAAGGCACTGGTGTTAAAATACTAACATGGCTACTTTGTGGGTTGTATTTGGTTGTGATATCCCAGATTTCTGAGCAGTTCCAATAGGCATATTAGAACATTCTAATTATTTTTAATGTCTAAACATGGATAACCAAAAGGTCTTGTGCAGCAAATGTGAACCTTTTCTATAGCTTTCTTCTGGTAGGAATAGCATGATTTTAACATTTTCATTCAAAATATGCCACCTACATTAATGGCATATGTTGTTGACTAGACTGTGTGCTAATTAAGGTCTTTTAGAAGACTGTTTTATATTGGTTTTCATTAAGGGCTGAATTAAATTTCAAAAATAGAAGAATGGGGCCATTATTCATACAGCCGTATGCCTTAGCAGCCGAGCTGATGAATGTCCTATAATGTTGGCCAGACAGATCACAGAAACTAATTTCATGACATCCTCTCTCTGACTTCATTCAGTTATTTTTATGTGCTTGTACTTGCAGTGATGCTAGGTTATATCAAGTTGTATCATTCCTAATGATACCGTTAATTTTTTTTTTTAGATGCTTGAACTTAAGCTATGGCTGTGTTTATTCTCTAAAAATATTGAAATTACATTTTCAGAAGAAGCAGAGGTACTGTGACTCTGAAGTCATGTACACTGTCCTTTCAGACAATCACTTACCCCTATAGCTTGGAGTATGAGTTTTTCCTCATTTCCAGGTTTTAGATTTTCTTTTTAAGTGCTTCACTAAGATTTAGTCACTGATAAAAAGCTGGGCCTGGAATGTGGTCTTTGGGTTCTAATACCTACTTTATGGCTTCACTGAAGGCATTTTTCTAGGCAAATGGTGTATTTCAAATGTGTTCATGTTTGAAGATTTTCTTTTAAACTGCATTTGCAATCTTACTTTGCAATGGGATCATTACTGGTAATTTCATCTGTCATAAAATACAAAGATTGTCTTTAAGGGTACTAAAAGAATTCTTGATGGAATCTGAACATAGGAGTTGCTGCCAGAGAAACTGCTCAGGCATTGAAGACTTTGGCTCAGGCAGCACGAGGGGTTGCAGCATCTACTACCGACCCTGTGGCAGCACATGCGATGTTGGATTCGGCAAGGGATGTCATGGAAGGCTCTGCTATGCTTATTCAGGAGGCGAAGCAGGCCCTTGCTGCACCAGGGGATGCAGACAGTCAGCAGAGATTAGCCCAGGTAGGTTGCGAATTGAGCAGCTACATGAGTTATCAAACACCCAGTGAAATTACTTTGGAATGTAGCATTAAATAATGACAGAGAAAAACAGAAAGTAAGGGTGCAAGGAATGTAAGCTTCCTTACTCCTTCCAGCAGCTCTCAGATAGTAACATCGTGCTTATCTTAAACAATGCAGATGGCACAAAATATGGTATTTTAGTCACCCTTTAGGAAAAAAGATGTGGTTACGTGCTTTTACCCACAACATATTTGAGTAGGCTGCTTGACTGCAAAAATGAAACAACTGTTAAACTGATCATTACCAAGTGAAGGGACTGAATTCATGTTATATTCAAAAAGTGAATGCAAGTCTTCTGCACACATGGCACCACTGCTTTTGAAGACTTTAAGGAGTAACAGGTTCTTTTTTACTGGTTTGAGCAGTTCTATTATTGGCCTGTATTTTAAATAATTTCTTAGGAGAGGACATTTGTTTTAATCAGGACTTTGAAAGAAGTAGCATGCAGAGGATTTCTGTGATTACTACATGGCGAACTTCAGGGGCATGCCCTTATCTGCAGTGCTGCAGCCTTTTTCCAGGGGACAGGAGCAGCTGTGGAGCTGCCCTGCCAACACTATCCTGTCAAATGGATGAGCATAGGTAATGACTACTGTGAGACTACAGGTGAACAAACCAACTCAGTCACAAGTCTTAAAAATGGTTTGTTAGAGTCGGAATGTAGGAATTAGGCTATAGAATGTGCCTCCTAATAGATAAATGACCACTTAAGCCTTTCTCAGTGTGTATGTGTTTCCTTATGCGTTGTAGGTGGCAAAAGCAGTGTCTCACTCCTTGAATAACTGTGTGAATTGTCTGCCTGGACAAAAGGATGTGGATGTGGCCTTGAAGAGTATTGGGGAATCTAGCAAGAAGCTCCTTGTTGATTCGGTGAGATGTCTTTTAACATAGAAATAAATTTTAGAGAAATGAAAAGCAGATCTTGGGTTCCTCATGTGTCAAATTATTATTTAGTAAATATGCCTTAAGTATACTTCATGTAAGTTTTGTTTAAGTTTATGCAACTTTAAGTAGCAGCTACGTTGTATGAAATATGCTGTTCTTCTAGTTTATGGGGAAGGTGAAATATGTCTCTGGCTTGTGAAGGCAATATTAAGGTTGTTGTCATAGATCACCATTAGTCTGGGTTTTTGAAAATGCCAACTGTGACTCAACATTTTGAAGAATATGAAAGTTAGAAAATTATAATCTGTCTCCCATCTAGAAGTGATCAGTTCAGTTGAAGAAGCGTTGTGGTCAGTCAGAAAATATTTGGTGCATTTGTGGTTGTTTTGTGCAAGAAGAATTGTTATATTTCTGTTTAACTGCATCCATGTCAGAAAAACCCCTTTGTGCACTGGTAATTTTCTGTAATGTTGTATGATTTGAACAACTTTTTTCTGCACCTACCAGTGATGCTGCTACCCTGTGAATGAAGGAGGAATTGTATTTTAATATGTTTGTGCAATGCTTTTTGGTAAAACCGGATCAGGAGTTCAGTGTCATTGTGAAGAGCTGCCAGTACTTGCAGTGTTCTGAAAAGCTTGTTTGTGGAAGTGAATGATGACTTGGAGATGGAAATTCTCCAAGTTTTGCCACTGAGTTCATCACTTCGAATTTCATAGTTGAACCATAAAATAGCTATCATCATTGTGCTCCCTTGAAGGGCCTATGTACTTGTCTGTCCCTTGAAAGAAACAGCAGGACTAAGGTCGTTGTATAGATTTCTGGTTGATAACTGTCCCATAGTTGGACTATTTTTCATTCAGAACTGAATCACCAGCAGTCTAGTTGCAGTACTCCATTCTAGCTTGTATGTGAAGCTCACTAGAGTATTGCATTTAGTGTTCTTGAACTGTGTTGAACTTTCCAGTCGTGAAGAGCTGGCGTCATGTGACAGACAATAAAATATGGGGCTTTGTGTCTTACAGCTACCTCCAAGTTCTAAGTCATTTCAAGAAGCTCAGAGTGAACTGAACCAGGCAGCAGCAGACCTGAATCAGTCAGCAGGAGAAGTCGTCCATGCTACACGGGGCCAAAGTGGGGAACTGGCTGCAGCTTCTGGAAAATTCAGTGATGATTTTGATGAATTTCTTGATGCTGGCATTGAAATGGCTGGCCAAGCACAAGTAAGTTTTTTACTTTGCTAAATGGGACCAAGGATTATCTTGGGCATAGTATCCTGCAGTGCAGTATCTTGGTTATCTAGTAGCACAGTACAGCGTGCTAGTGTGAGTCTATACAAATATGACAGGTGAAGCAGTCATCCACAACTGGTTATCTGGAGTGAAGTCAACTCAGTGTTAGTGTTTTACGCAGGATACTGGTATTTGTTCCTGTGCCCAGTCAGAAGTACAACTTGATGCTCCTCTGTATAGTTTAGGCTGTTAACTAATTGGAGCTCTATATCTAAAGGTACAAAGGTGTGCTGAGCCTCTCAAAGCTTACGGAAAGTGTTGCTTCTATTTTGGTAGAACTGTCATGAAGCATAATTTGCGTAAATACTTTTCAAAATTTAGCACCTTTCTTTGCTAATTTTCAAATGCTTTAAGTAGAGGGAGGAAGAGATGCATTTAAAATCCAGACTTGATGTTGCTCTATGGTGCATGCTGCTGTGGATCTGCTACAGAGTGGAACAAGCAATTGAAGAGGGCTGACTAAAATGTCATGTATCTGACAGCAAGCACTTGGACTTTAGTGATTCAAACTAATCACTTCGGTGATTTAAAATCTGGCAGAGTTCTATTCTCGTGAACTCAGTAACAATCAGGAATGTTGTCACATGTTACCTAGCTTATTCCTAGTAGTCTAGGTACTTATTTGAAGTTGGAGATATCTCCTTTGCTTTATCTTACTGGGTTTAGGTCTACTGAATTACACTAACTGGTCATTTGGAGGTGATTTAGCGTAACAAATGTCAGCATATAAAGAAGGGTCCCTTACTAGGATAATGAGGAGGACTTTCAGAAAAAAGAATCTGCAGACTGCTTTGCTCTAGTTAGTAGGAGGAACTTGCAAACCTAAGAAATGATTGCAAAAAGAAAACTAGCCAGGAAGTCTTGAGCGTTCCAGTCCTCTGAAGCTTTTTATGAAGTATCTCTACAGAGCAGATGCTTTATAGATAGAGCTGAATAGAGAGATCAGACAATGACTGCTGATTATTTTCCATCAAAAATTAATCATTTAGGTTCCAGATCCATGAAGTGAGTTAGGCACCAAATATCAGCTGATTCTCTGGAACTGAGTAGGAGTTAGGTACCTGATTACCTTCCTAGCCATGGGCCTCATTGACTTTTAGAATGTTTTCTTTGAGGCAATTCATTGAAGGCAAAGATAGAAATTGTACTGCAAACAGCTACTTGAAAAGGGGATTCCCTCTGCTGATGACCTTGTGGCCCTTGGAGATTTGCTTATCCTGCTGACATAGGGGATGATAACCATCTTGGTTATTAATGGCTGTCCATGTCTAGTTATTTGGCCTGAACAGAAGCAATACCAGGTATTTTGGATGCCCAGCAAAATGTTAGGGTAGGGAGGAAGAATGTAAATATAGAGTAAAAGCTATTCACATCAGCTGAGTAATACGGAACCTCTTTACATAAAGCCCTGAACGGGCTGGTAGAAAGAACAGATTGACTTCTACAGATCATTGACAGAAGAAACTAGTCACAGCTATTTGCTGTGATAATGCAGTACTTCCCCGTAAATGTATGTACATTAAGGTTTTCCTTTTCAAGCAGTGGCTTAAAATAAGTAATAGGACATCCAAGTCTGAATGCTTACCAAAGCAGGCCTATAGAAACGTATTTCGGGGTGTTAGGGGCCTTTCTGGAGGGATCTGTTTGTGTGACTAATCCCAGTTAGATGCTAGAGAGCCTGTGGGTTACACAGAGGATGCTAGAATAGAGAGGATGTACACTGACTGAATAATGTGGATCAGTTGTGCCAGGCAGAGATGCATGAGAGTCTTAACAACAAAAGCATTGTTCAACAAGTAGTAAAGTTTCTTCATTGCTCATTTGTGAATACTGCCATTGTTAGAAACCAAGCTATTTGTTATATGGGTTTCTTTTTCTGTTATGTAAGTGAAGCTAGAGGCACCTGTCTGGGTGAACAGAGGCTTTGGTCCACGTCCTCCTTCGGACTGTGGTCCCCTGCATGTCAGTGGTTTCAGGTGGATAAACAAACTGAGTTTCCAGATATGGTTTTGCTCTTTATTGCAAACTCTGCACTTAAACTTATGCTGCTGTGACTTTCCAGACTAAAGAGGACCAGATTCAAGTAATAGGTAACCTCAAGAGCATCTCTATGGCTTCGAGCAAGCTGTTACTAGCTGCCAAGTCTCTGTCTGTTGATCCTGGAGCTCCTAATGCCAAGAACCTCTTAGCAGCAGCAGCAAGGTAAGAATGTATTGCTTGCTTTAGATTTTCCTAAGATATTTGCTTTTCTCTGTGATACTTATAATGTGTTTATATATTCTTCTGCTATTGACAGTTAACTAAGTGGCTGGAACCCGCAGTTCTATTTAAATGGAAGTAGGCCAGAGGAAAACTGGTTATTTTGGAGTAGTTCCTTAACTGCCATAACTTGTTACCTTTGGTGGAAATAAGAACCATCAGTTGAAGAGTTGGCCTGGTTTTTGAAAAGGACTAGCGTGTTTTCCCTGCTGTTTTTTTACTATCTGTTTTCTGACAAGGCTGTAGCTGACAGTAAACCTCTTAATCCTTAACAAAGAAAAGAAACTGGATAATGTGTGCCTAAAAACCATGTTGTGGCTACCGATCACTAACACTGTGTATATGTGTATGATCAAGAACACTTGGAAGGGTTAGATGCTATGTTTATTTGGTGGAGGATGCCCTTACTTTAAGGAATCTGTCAGCCATGCCCTAAACTTCATCTTGTGGACCCTGTTTCTCAAAGTGCTCAGTGTTTATATGAAAAACAACACTGCATTTCAGTGTTTGACTGGATAATCACCTCTCCTTCACTTTGCAAATCCTTTTCACAATTTTTTTTCTCTGAATTAACTTCTTATTCTTAAGACACCAAGGAGACATGATATTTCCCTTCTCAGATCCTCCATGGCTGCTTGTGACAAGCTTGCCAGGGCTCTGTTCTCTTTCCCTGCTATGATATGGTCAGGGTCAAGTATTTTTCCTTTCTCTTTTCTCATGAAAGTGAAAAAAGAGGTACAGCTTCCGTTGATTCCTGTTTATAAGATGGCTTATCTTTTCATTCCTCTTTCATTTTCTACAGTAGTGTGATTAGTCTTGTATTTTAATTCCTTTCTTCCCCCTTTGTTCCAGTCATAATAGACACTCCAACTTTTTCAGTAGCTTCGGCCTCCTTGTGGAGGCATTTTTCTTCACTTCCTCTGACAACCTCATAGAACTGCAAGTATTTGTATGCTGTATGTGATGAAAACAAGTGTGGTTTTTCAAGTCCTAGCAGTCCTTTTCCACTCTGGGTTTGATGTTTGAGGGGCCACCTTCCTGGTTCTACTGCTTCCGTATAGTTTTAAAAGTCATGTTTGTACATTGGATGAGTTCCTGGATACAGGTACTCAGTGTGTAGTAATGATATTCATGAGACCACATTGCATCCTCTACAAAGCTGATAATTCTAGTCTGTTATCAAGTTTGGGCTTTTTTATTTAATCACTGATACTCTCTGAGTCAATGTGCATTGTCTCTCAGATTAAAATCAACAGTGGACAAGATATTTTTACATGAAGTTTCTTAGGGAGTAAACAGAACCTTCCATTTTTGCCATCTATTCGTATCTCTGTATGCAATGACATTTTTCTGATGCATACAAATCACTGATACTCAGGAGGTTGAGAATCCATCATTTGTATTGATGTTGTGTTGGTGAAGCCATGCATGTTGTTTTTCAGAGATAGATAATAATTGTAAAAATATTTGTGTATATACACACATATTGACTCAGAGAATATTAATGATTAGTTAAAGGAAAAAATCAAACTTGATAACACACCATATAAATATATAGCAGGACTATGTGTGTATAATACAGTATGCCAGACAGGACACAAGACAAATATGCAACAGTCCTAAAAGGCAGATGAAGTCAGTAAAAATGGCTCCACAAGGACATCAAAGCTACTGAGAAGGGTGAGAGTCTCAGTTAAACATCTCTATTAGTTTCCATCCTCTTTGCCCTGGAATTAAACATAAAAACTGAGTCCTATGTAATAAACTCATCCTGTTTCCTTTTGTAAAAATATGATACCATCCATCTAGATAATCTTGTTATTGATATCAGCAATCATGCTATGAAGTGCCAGTTTTCTTAAAGAGGAAATAATCTGAATGCCATGCAGAGTTTTCAAGGCCAGATGAAGGCATATTCTCCATCCACTCCAATTTCATTCATTTTATAAATTGCCCTTAGAAACAACATAAAAAATTTATATTCCACTATAATGTCACAATGCAAGCTAAGTTTTTGCAAATTAGTGACAACCTGCCTACCTATAGAAAATGATCTTTGATTAATAACAATCAGTGGCAGACTTCTACTTTCTCCCTCAAAGCCTTTTCTTCTAGAAGCTGCTTTCCTGGGTGGTTAACCATTAGTCTAAAATGAATGTCGTTATAATGAATTTTGCCTAATAGCAGAACATTCATCAGAAACACAAATAGTGACTATATTGTATGTTAGATTCAGCCTGTGTTCAGGAGTAACAGAACTGTGAACTTTCATAGAAATGTAATGCAAAAATATCTTGTTCTCCATGGATTTAAACCTAAGGGAACTGATCCATGTTGCTCCAGAGAATATCAATGATTAATTGGAGGGAGGGAAAACAATTTGATAACAGACTGTAGAAATATATAGCAGGAGTATGTGTGTGTGTGTAATATAGTATGTCAGACAAGACAGAAGGCTTTGTTAACAACGCGTATGTAATAGTACTTTACATTCAAACATTTTTTGACATACTGGCCACTTGTTTCTGTGTCTTTTAAGACTTCTGGGGTGCTAGCTGAGAAACGAATCAGTTAATATCAGACCTGGAGAAGTGCTAAAATACCTTTAAATAGCAAAGTTATGTTACTGTGCTAGTGTAGTGGGGTTTTGACCTTGGCCCACTACCAGATGGTGTTTTGACCTTTCTTACTGATGTTTTACCAGAGGTGCCACCAGCTTGGCTGCTGAGCTCAGCTCTGCCCTGCACTGGGTCTGTTATTACCAGCTGTGCCTGGCATGGGGCAGCCCCTGACCTCTTCTCACAGAAGTCCCCCCTGCAGCCAAAACCTTGCCACAGACACCCAAGGCACTCGTTGCTGTGGGATGAAGCTTTAATTTCTTCTGAACTAACTTCTAAATTGTTTGCACTGAAGGGATAGATTTTCAGGTGTGGATCACTACCAAATGCTTTAGTGAGAATGTTTTTGCTCCTCTGAAGCTTTTTAAAGAAGAGGTTTCTAGTTGAACTGTTTCAGCTTACAGTTAATCCCCAAGAAAAGAAGAAATATAGTGAAACATCAAAATGTTAAATCTTTGTGCAGTTAATGAAACAAAAGTTTTAATAAGAGGCATCATTGAACTTTAAAATACACTTTTCTTCCTTCTACTCTCCCTAGAGCTGTGACTGAGAGTATAAACCAGCTTATCACGCTGTGCACCCAGCAAGCACCCGGGCAGAAGGAATGTGATAATGCACTCAGAGAACTGGAGGTATTACTACATTTCCAAAGTTCTTACGTATAAAAATGGGCCCCAAATGTTTGTTTCCTTTGTTTTCTTTATTCAATTAGTTGTGTTTTCTATCTTCTCACTTGATACCTGTGGCAGGGGTTTTAACTGCATACAAGATAAGTATAGAACCTCTGTGAACATCTTGTAGTTTTGACCAGATGAAATTTGCTACTGTGTCCCCATCTCCTCTTCCCTGTCCCCCAAAAGATACAGTTCAGTCTTTATTATTCACATTTACACATTCACACTAAGAAAGAATCATGATGAAATGGACATTCCCACCACTAGCAGTGCACTGGAGGGAGCTGCAGTATCTTGATTTTTCTGCTTATAGAATGTTATTACCGATATCCTACTTTAGGATGACATTTACTGTATTTTAGCCTGCCATTTCTGAGTGTAGATTTTTTGATGGCTTGTATCTGTTTTGTCACAGCCAAGCTGGTATGTCGTGTGTCAATACAGGTTTTTCCAAGGTGTGTTCTTGTTCATGAGTGAAACGTTTGGCTGTCTAAATAGTAGGTAGCAGGTCAGTTGAAAGACCTAATTCTAAGGCTGTGCACTAATCAGACACAGCTGCTTACAATAGTAGGAAATAGCATCTTTTTAATTAAACTAAATGTTGTTGTTTGTTGTCAAGGTCAAAACATCAAGGGATCACTGGCCTGTGTTGAGAGCATAAAACACCTTTAAGCATTTTATGTCTACCCTTTGGTGTCAAAAGAATACAAAAGTCATTGCAGTGCATTCTAGGATGTTGTGAGCTTTTTAATATACAAGTCCACAGTAATCATCCCAGAGTATCAATAGGCGTTTGCTTAGGAGCTGCTTTGTACTTCTGAATTCTTAGCTTCTTGAGCTTAAAAGTGTTCTCTGCTTGGGTAAATGAAGTGGCAGCAATTTCAAATAACAGAAAAAAACCCCTGGAATTTGGGATGTAATGGCTGCCTGAAATCACTGCAGAATATAGGGGTGGGGAAAGCAGGTGGAATTAAGTGCCATTTCTCAGGACTTCCTGAAAGATTGATGAGGGCAAAACAGCAGGAATGTGAAAGATGAGAATTCTCAGCTAATAAGCAACATAAAACTGAGAGGGAGAACTGAGGAGAGAAATGTAGGGCAGAACAGCTTTAAGAAGCCATTACAGAGTGTTCTGTGCCAATAGCATGGCTTGCATGGATTGCGAGCAGAGCCTGAGAAGGGCAGAAGGAAGATCTGTAGCATCTTGAACTTCAGGAAACACTTGCCTGAGAGGCACAGTCGAGAAAGCCTGAGTGTATGGAATTTGATTAATTTCTGAGGAAAAGGAAACTGAGACAAAACCACACAGTCTTGAAACCAGACTGGAGGCTGGTATCAAAATGACCTGAGGAACCTATTATATTTTGGGAAAAGCATTCTTAGCAGTCTTAACTTTCAATTGCTCTTTACAATGATGAAGCTCTTACCTCTTCCCTTCTTTTCCCCAATGCATTGCGTACTCTTTCTAGTCTTCCCAAGGCTTCTTAAAACTACTAACATGTATTGTTTCTGTAGAAAGAGTGTGTCTCAGCTTGGATTTGATAGACTGTCAGTATGCTCTATAGTCTTCTCTGGAAAACTGTGTTTAGAGAGGACCTTACTGGATGTCCTCCAGTGTGGTAGCTAAACTTGCCCAGAATTCCAGCTGAAAGGATTAACAGGAGTGTTATAGTAACAGCAAATACATGTCAGTGGGAAGTTTGTGCTGGCTTGTATCTCATTGTTCTGTTTCCTTGCGTTCTGAGGGCTTCTATTTCTATAGTAGTATAAGTGCTACAGAAGCATTGTTTGCGTTGGAGTTGTTATTTAAAGATGGAGCACAACAACAAAGAGTTGCTGCAATGTCTGTGAGACCTGAGAAAGAGATGAGAGGCAACTGGAAACTGTTTTCTAGATATAGCTTCTTCACATCACCTTGTTCTCACAGTTTAATTCCTGTAAGGCATCAAGTTAGTCTGTAGCTTGTTAAAAGCAATAGCTGAGCAGTTAAAAGTATTATAGGTGTATCTTCATGTTAGCTTAATTATGAGGAAAGTCTGAGGGTTTCAAATCATGCCTAGATTTCCTTCAGGTGAAAGGCACATATCAGATACAGTTGTTAGTATCTTTCAGTGATTTCACTTTAATCTGAAAGGTTAAAAGCCTTTTCTGTCTGAGTTTTGGCAGAAAATAGCGTTCCTCCAAGCTGGAAAAAAAGTGTATTGCAAAATTTTTACATATAAAATAGTCTACTGCATTTTACAGCTTTTTACAAGTTATGTTATCTAAATGCATTGATTCTTCTCAATTAATATGTGACTTTCACACTGTTATTTCCAGGAATCAGAATCACCTCAGAAAGAGAAATTAGGCTCAACTAGCATATGTAGTCTTCTGGCAGAGGGAGCTGTGTTGGAATCTGTTGACAGTAGTTAGAGGCAGGCAGGTGATTGACTTGCACTTAGTTTGGTAGCCCTTTGTGTCTCTAGACAGTACTCAACAAATGGTAGCTGGTTTTCATATCACTCTTCTAATTACATTTATGAAATTAAAAATAGTACTGAAAAAAATATATTAAATTGGTGACAACTGGCAAAAAAACATATTACTTTGGATCAACTGAGCATCACTAACTGACCATAAATCATTCATCGCAAACACAAGATGGACCACATGAGCCTATACTTCCAGCAGATTCATAGTGCACAAAGGTGTAGTTACTACAATTCAGTTAATGTAAGGTAGCATTTCATGTGTAGCATGTGATCCCTCTGTGTAGTTTTGTTGCTTGCTGGAGATGAAGTTCTAAGATTACACTGGTATAAGCAGGATAGTTGTGATGATCTGTGTTCTTCTCAGCTCAGTATTTCAGGCTCTGTCAATAATCAAGAGTCGCTTTCATTATTTCAGACAGTTAAGGGAATGCTGGATAACCCCAATGAACCTGTGAGCGACCTCTCCTATTTTGATTGCATTGAGGGCGTAATGGAAAACTCAAAGGTAATTTCCTTTTCTCAGCTCTGTGCCAATTGTAGAGTGTGTTCTGATTATCCAAAGTTTCCAAACATGTTAGAAACACAGCACAGTGTTTAAAGCTAAAATGTATGTTACATTCCTTGATAAAACTCAGGGTGAATTATGTCTCTTACATGTAATGTCAGTTTTTAGTCACTTAGAAGGTGTGTTGTCATGGTAAGAATTTTTTAATTAAGTGACTGGTACACAATGCTGTTAAAAGTTTCCCCCTCTCTTCCTCCCTCTCCTATGCATTAGACAGTATGTCATACTTGGATGATATATTTTGACTGCAGCTATGTTAGAACAGCCCAAAGCATAAATGGAAGACTTGGCAATGAAATACCATTGCATCATTCTGTGCAAAACAGCTTAGAGAAATGTCTGAGCAGTCCAGATATTTCAGCACATCAGAAAATCCATGTGAAATATCTTAAGTTATTTTTAATCATACCGTGATAGACATCTTTCTCTGAAGGCTTTCTTTTGGTGTCCTTATTATTTGATGTGTTGGAATTGCCTCAGATCTTTCCTTCTTTAAAAAGAAAAGAAAGTGCTTGATGGATGTGCGTGTCACCTTGTGTCTAATGCTCTACAGCAGTTAGACCTTATTTTGGATTTTAAAAGAAAATGAACTGAATTCAGTAGGAGACACTGTGGGAATTAATGTGTATTCTGACATTCAGATGGCTCCAGCAGACTAGATGCAGTTTCATTTCCATTGAGTTTCATTGAGTTTGGGGGCAAGGAAGATCCTGGATGTGTCGACAGCAGCTGCAGGCTTGGTTGTCATGTCCTGCAGTCTGTGAAATGTGCCTAGCACCAGGCTAGCTGTGATGACTGGTGAATGATAGCAAAAACAACAAGGGTTAATTCTGTATTCTCATAGTCATTTGCCCTATAATAGTGTTTATGTTCAGCATTGTCAATCCAGTGTTGATCTGCATACCTTATCCCTTATGCCACTCAGAGGAATGTGCCCAATTCAGTGATGTCATTAACTAGCTAAAATTTCTGGAAGCCAGGTCAGAGGCTTGTGGGCCAGAGCTGGCTCAAGGCCAGGAATCACTTGCCTTTGAGTGGTAGCAAGTTAACTCTGATTTTTTTAATTTCTGAGGTTCTTGGAGAATCAATGGCAGGCATTTCGCAGAATGCAAAAACCGGGGATCTTATAGTCTTTGGAGAATGTGTTGGAGTTGCATCCAAGGCTCTTTGTGGCCTAACAGAGGCAGCAGCTCAGGTAAGCTACTGAAGTCTGTACGTTTAAAATAAATCAAATTTAAATAATATTGAAATTAAATAAAATTTAAATAAATAAAAAATATTTAAATAAAATTTAAATTTCAGACGTTTTAAATAAAAAGCAACCTGCTTCAGCTGTTCAAATACTTTTGGCATAACTGAAATTCTTAGTCTAATATGACAAATTAGAGTCTGGGTCTGGTCACTGCAGTTTCACTGATCTGATAACTGGGTGACTTGAACTCTTGAGAGCTGATACAGTCTCTTCAGTGAAGGATTTGGCTGGAGGGAGGAATCATGCTCTGCATCTGGTAACCACTTCTTGATTTCCCCAAATATGGAATGTCTCAATACGGACCTAATCTCCATAGCTAACCCTCCCTTGCCTTACTGTCATATCAAGGTGACGGTTAATTGTATCTGTAATGGCAATTCATCAAGAAATCTTCAAATATGGTTTTGGTAGTTCAGACAATTCCTCCTTGTTGAGGGGCATGAAGCTTGTATATAATTGAGAAAGAAAGTAAGTTTGGCCATCAGGCACCTTGAGCTGCAGTGAGACCAGCAACTGTTGACTTGATGGGTCCTACACTCAGCAGCAGTGTATTTGCTGTGAACTGTTTTTCTGCTCAGGCTTGACAAAAACCCTCAGTCACAGTAAATAATTTGCTGATGCTTGTGACTACTAAAGCTCTTCCCATTGGCTATACAAGTGAAAAATAATGCTTCCAGGGATATCAGCTGCTTAAACAGTGGACCGTTTTGTTTTGACTAAATAAATTTCACAAGTGTAAGGATAAGTTTTCTGGGTTTCAGAGGATTCTGGAGATTTATTACTAAAAAATGTGGTAACAGTACTTCACAGTATGATTTCTGGATAATCTCTGACCATCGTGTGCTATGACATATGGCAAGCTTATCAAAGAACCAAGATGCGTTTAGCGTTGTTTCTTAGGATTGTTTTCTTCCTTTCTCCATTTCCAGGCTGCTTACCTGGTTGGCATCTCGGATCCAAACAGTCAGGCTGGTCAGCAGGGTCTTGTTGACCCAATTCAGTTTGCCAGAGCCAATCAAGCAATCCAGATGGCATGCCAGAATTTGGTAGATCCAGCAAGCAGCCCATCACAGGTGATTCCAGAGGATTTAAGTGAGACTGTCATTGTTAGGACACATGACTTTGCTTTATTTGTGACTAAACAAAGGAGTTTTAGTTTGAAACTGTTGCTTGGCCTTGAACTGTGACTTTGCAGAGCTAGCGTATAGTAAGTGTCATGCTCCTTTGACAATCTTCTTGTTTTGTGCCATCTATTTTTGCAGGTATTATCAGCTGCCACAATTGTGGCCAAACATACTTCTGCTTTGTGTAATGCTTGTCGCATTGCTTCATCAAAGACAGCAAATCCTGTTGCCAAGAGACACTTTGTGCAGTCTGCCAAGGAAGTTGCAAACAGCACTGCTAACCTGGTTAAAACTATCAAGGTACAAATGCTGCTTAATTGTGCTTTCTTGTCCATTTGGGGTTTTTTGGGTGTTTTTTTTGTTCGTTCGTTTGTTTTGGTTTTTTCCTGTTGAGACACAATCAGAATAGTTAGAAATATCTTTTCCCTTCTATGATATATATGGTTTAAGAAATCATTAACTACATTTTTGAGGACCTGAACTGAAAAACACGTTCAGTGGTATAACTGTGCCATAGCCAAGATAGAAAGAATTGGGTGATGTTAGTATTAGGAGAGGCAGCTGGCCCATCCAGTGTAAGACACCTCTGTGTTGATGTATTCAGTGAGCTTGCACCATGAGAATTTGCAAATAACTGAATGTGAAGAATTTTAATGGTGTTACATTGCTGAATATCTGGAGGTTTGTGGACATATTCTTGACAGCTTTACCATATTAACAAGAGAAAAATAAACAAACAAATAATACGGGGAACCAAACTGAAGCCATTTATGTTGCTGCTGTTCAAACTCTCCTGTTAATAGTAATCTTTTATTTTCTAGATACCTGTCTGCAATTTGACAGGAGGTAGTTTTTTCTCATGCAAGCAGAAATACTTGTTAAACCATAGAGGACTCAAGATTCTAAACCTTTCTGGGAGCCATTAGCTGATCTGCTACTGAAAGTATTTTAAAATAATTATGCTCTTAGGACTGGAATGTTCTATTATGTTACACAGAAGGTCCTTCATATTTATATCTTTCCTATGAGATTATGAAAGAGATCAGCTGACTCGTGAAAATGTGAGCAATAAATTATTGGTTTGCTTAAAAAGAAAAATTAGTCGATAGGAAAGAACCACTTTGTTAGCCGCTTCTACCCTTTGGAGCATGAGGTGCTGAGAGACAGTTTATGAGAGTCATCTGAATGCAATGATAGAAAACCTTTGTTCTGTCTTGTAAAGCAAAGCAGCATTTTTAAGTTTAGGCTAAGGAGAGAAAGACATGCTTAAAGGATCACATTCTCTGCATCAGCTTTGTTTGTGTCGGAACTTTCAAATGTCATAAATGCACAACAGTTTAAAACTACAAAGAATTAAACCATCTTCCTTCAATTTTGCCAAGAAAACAATTCAGACAGAACTCAAATCATGATTTAATTTCCAGGCCCTGGATGGTGATTTCTCTGAAGAGAACCGCAACAAGTGCAGAATTGCTACTGCACCTTTGATAGAGGCTGTGGAAAACCTGACAGCATTTGCTTCAAATCCAGAATTTGTTAGCATACCAGCACAGATCAGCACTGAGGTAAGGTAGGATGTTGTGCTTCCACCCTCAAAAAACTGCAAATGTTGAATTAATCATGTGTTTGGAGAGAGGAAGTGAGTGTAAAGACCTGACCCCAAAATGTGTCTCTGTGTTCCTGGGTGTTCATGGGGCATTCTGCTGTATTTCGCTTAACCTCTGACCTTGAGTTTTGCACCAGTAGGATAAAACTAGTTAGGCTACAGTAAGCACTGCCAGTCTCATTAGTAAAGTGATACAGTACAGGTGACTCTCTTGTCTTGTTAGTTGGATTCTTCTGTGTGATAAAGTAATACATACCCCTTTACCCTCAAGAGCAGCTTTAATAAATGCAACCTACTTAGTTCTGAAAAGGACTGAAGGGATATCAGTGAGGTTTTTCCCTTCCAAAAACAGTGTGATCATGATGACAAGAAGCAGATTTTCTGGGAAGAATAACTTTCTGTGAGCCTTCTGTATTTTTTTTTCCCTAAAGTTATCCTTTCTCAACCGCTGTAACTACAACAGAATAGTATTTAAAGTAACTAATAAAGTTATCTTTCAGGGGGAGGAAAAATAATAAAGTCAATCCTTCAAGTTTCATAAAAGCTTTGAAGTAGAGATCCTGTATTGTTACTGACTCTCCAACTGTTCCTTCCTGCTTTCAGCAGCCTCCAGCTGGCAGTCTCAGATGATGCAGTAACTGTTGCAGTCTTATAGTTGGGGGGCTGTAACTGAAATCTAAGCCTGACCTCTAGGCCTGTGGTACCTAGGTTTACCAGATTACTGGTGATAAAATAGATACGGAGATGGTGACACAATTAGAGTGGTTTAGTCCAACTAGTTCCTGGGAAAAGAGCACTCTTGGTTGCACCTTGCAAGTTTTGTGAAAAATAAAGTTTATTTTCAGTTATACCTCCACAGACTGTGATTGGACAATTGTCACTGTTTTCTCCTGTTTCTCAGCCGGACGGTGCCTTTGTAAACTTGAAAAGCGTTTCCTAAGTATGTTACAGAGAAAATGGTTGGACTGCAATGCGATGATTTTAGTACTATTTCCGTGTTGACTATCTGTGAATATAATAGTATGATACAAGAAATGATAATACCATTTTAATGCTGATAATTAAACAGATTTTTAGAAGCAGAATGTGTGAATGAACTCAATTACATAGATGTTCTTTGTGTTCTTGTGCCTTTCTGACCACAGGGATCGCGAGCACAGGAACCAATTCTAGTTTCTGCTAAAACAATGTTGGAGAGTTCGTCTTTATTGATCAAAACTGCTCGTTCTCTGGCTATCAATCCAAAAGACCCTCCCACGTGGTCTGTACTAGCCGGGCATTCCCATACGGTCTCAGATTCTATCAAGAGTCTTATCACCTCTATCAGGTATATCTTTTGTGGTAACAAACTTGTAGTAATAATTGAGCAGCTGTTCATAAAGAATAATACCATATGGCCATTAGCACTGTGGTATTTTTCACTAATGGAAATCATTTATTCTGTAATGCACAGTATCTCCCCACTTACACGGGGTGTTTAATTGTAATTGGTGAATGCAGCACTCTGCAGCATAGGGTTGTTCTGTGTGTGTATTCTGTTCTCCTCCCCTGGTTCTACCTCCAATTCAGTTTAAGATAAATGTAGTAAAGAATGTTGTAGTATGAAAAAAATGTAGCTAATACTACCTCCATCCAGGTGACACACATGGAAACCAGCATTTTTTTAAGGTGGGTCAGACAGCGTATAAATTACATTTGCTATCTATTCTTTCCTATTGTGTTCTCTGTTTAGTTGCAAGAATGCTGTAGCAAGAAGTTATTTTTTGAACTAAACCTGTCAGTCCCTTAATGAAAATTTTCAAGTGTAGTTCTATACTTAACTTCTTAATATTGATTAAATCAAAATGGTATGAGAACAGTGAACTACAGGGTGCTTATAGTTTCATTGATCTTTGATAATGCTTGTACTGAAATAGCAAACTACATGTTGGGACAAAGTACTCAGAACCTAACCTTCATTTAAGGATACCTGGGACTGAATGTAACACCTAATACCTAAGGAATTGTTTTCTGAGACAGTCTATCGCAATGCACAGAAACGTGTATATTTTTTCCTAGTGTCTGTTGTGTTTTCATGTTGACCTTCATTATTGGGCCAGTCTGCCCATCCTGAGGAGGTTGCATTTGCACTTTTCTTCTGAGACAACAAACTTTTTTCTGTCTAATCATTAAGAGAGGAGAGATATGCGTGTGTGTATGAAAGGATGCAGAGTGCTCTGAACATAATATCAAAATCCTGTAGCTAGAACAAAGCTAACGTTTGTCCTTGTTGCTCTCCTCCTATGTGCTTTATGTATTGTCAGGTAATGAAGTACACTTGTGTGCATTCATGAAAGATCCTGCTTCCTTCCCACCATGCTCAGCTTCCTATCTCTGTCTTTCAGGGACAAGGCCCCAGGCCAGCGAGAATGTGATTTCTCCATTGATGGGATCAACAGATGCATCAGAGACATTGAGCAGGCTTCCCTTGCAGCTGTCAGTCAGAGTCTGGCCACCAGGGATGACATCTCAGTTGAGGTAAGGGAGATAGCACCAGAACAGACAGAGTAACGCTGAGCAGCCTCACTTACCCTGCTGCTTTTCTTTCCATTTGAAGATCTGAAGCTGAGCGCTCGGCACAATGAGGGGCACCAGTGAGGGGAGAAGTATTCTTACTGGAATCCTTCTAGGCAGAATCACATGCTGGCCAACATGTATCACTTCTGGAATGATACCAGAAGCACCAGGCAAAAGTAGGGATGAAAGTAGTTACTTTTAACTACCACCCATGTATTACTGCAACTTCCTGTGCTGACGTGACTGACTGTTTCTCTGGTCCCTTGCCATGTGGAAGTTGGGATGTTTCTGAAACTTATCCATTACTGCAAGTCTGATGATGTAAATGTCAACGTCATTTTTTTTTTAATGACTATTTTGTCATTAAATTGGTGAAATCTGGAGTTGACATTGATATGTTCTCATAAGAAAAGCTTCCTTCCCTGCCCCATACGATAATGTAAACCAGTCCTGTCCTATTTCAGCCTTTATCTCATTGAGGAAGGGCCGTCCAGCCTGCGTATGAAAAGTCATCAATGCATGATCAGATTCTCAGCTTGGTATTTAGTGTCTTTTCGTACTGTTGCTTCCTGAAATTACATGTCTATTTGTGTGTTCCAGTGGTTTCTTTGGGCTGTAATGCTGCATACCAGAAACATCTCAGTCTGAATGAAGCTATACAAAAGAAGTTATTACAGGAAATATGTCATAAATATCATTCTTTTCTATTTAAATGATGAAGTCATCTTGGACACCACACTGAACTGAAATAAACATTACTGAAAATGACAGTTATTTGTAAAGGAGTACAGGAATGTAACAAAGTGCAAAAATAGTATTTATTTTCTCTTGCCTTTCATGACAGTGAGCTAAATCCTGGTGGCTGCCAAGACATTAAGTGCCTCTGAACTAAAAGCCAGTATTTATGTCTTGACAAGCCCAGTAATATGCTTGTTTTATGCTCCTGTCCCACAGAGGGTATTCAGGAAGTCAGTCCTCATTTCTGTCTCTCAGAAATGTCGTTTTTTTTCCGTTGTCTTTCCTTATTGGTGAATTTCTTCTTCTAGCTTCAAAGCCTACAACAGAGCTTTTTGCTCTTGTGCTGTATTGTCTGCTTTTGAAGAATGTGTCTTCATATTTAAATCAGAGCTCCTGCTGACTTCTCCGATCAGTGCAGTGATACTAAATCTTTGGCAGGGCAAGAGTAGTTTGGAGGGGATGGGGAAGGGTTGTCACATTGCAGTGACAAAGGATACCTACTCCTGAGTTTGCTACTATCAGCCACAGTAGGAGGGAGCCATCTTCTTGCCCTATAAATCTAAAGAGGAGCAGGCCTGCCTCAGGGTTCTTGTTGAAACAGGATAAAGGAGAAGAAATAAGCAAGTATTTAAAGAAAGTTGACAGGATGGATTTCTGCATCCTCCTGCAGTGGGTCATTTGAACAGTGTTCTGAGTATGGTCTGAGGGCGATTGTTATGGTATGGTATGACGTGATAAAAGAACAGCTATGATAGTAACTGACCATTTCTGTTTATATTAGGCTCTACAGGAGCAGCTGACATCGGTTGTCCAGGAAATTGGCCACCTTATCGATCCCATAGCTACTGCAGCTCGGGGAGAGGCAGCTCAGCTTGGGCACAAGGTACTGTCCTACCATTATGACAGTAAGTGAAATCTCAGACAGCTGGACTCTAGGGCAGACTATGATTTAGTAGCATTTTCACTTCCTATGTAAGAGCAGAAGAAAGCATGTGGAAGGAGGAAAGATCTGGGATTTCCATATACTTGGAGCTGACTCCAAATAAACCTTTTTCTGGTTTGGGTCATAGGAAAAAAATATTTTTGTTGAGGTTGTTGGTGAGGAGCAGGTTTGCAGAGAAAGAACAAATGAGGAAAGGGGAGGGAAAAGCAAAGATGGAAGGGTGAAGCCCAGCATTATAGGTCTCCCTACCTCTGGCTGTTGCAGCCAGCAGCTGTATGTGTGTAGGTTCTCTTGGCCCTTGTGGTGAATTAAAGGTGACTGTGGGACCGGGGGCCCGTCACACTGCAGGCTCGTTCAGCAGGTCAGAGTTGAGTATGTTTGAATATGTATATATAGCAGAATTTGGCCAATTGAAAAAGTTTGGCAAAGGTTTGTCAGATCCTGTCCTGACCTGAGGTCCTTGCCTAAAGCATGCTACTCCATTTCTTGGCCAGCTCATGACAAAGCAAAGAGGGAATTGCGGGATACGCACAGAGGTTACCTCTGGCCTGTGGAGGCTCATCTCCTAAAGCGGCATCTGTAGTCTGAGGAGAGGAAGGTTTAGAGTGTGGTTTCAAAGGAGAAGGGTGATGTGCCTGTTTTCTACCATCTGAGCGAGGCACTCTGTCTCCATAGATTATAGAGGGAGTGTTAGCCTTATAAGGAAAAAATTAGTGATTTTGAACTACCCTGACTTTCAGCTGCTGCTGCAAATTTTTAGGAATTGGGGGGGAAGAAGGGCTTAGAACAATCTTGCTTTCTATCATAAGTGTTGTGTAAACATGTCCCTCTTATGTGGAGTCTTAAGTATGGTGGAACTTTTGTTTATTAGATCTCTGTCCAAAAATGAAATGTTACAACATGCATACTAGGAGTATGGTTTATTTACTGTGGTTATTACAAGATTTTAGTAGTTTCTTAGATAGTAATTCCTCATCCTACAATATATTCTTGAGAGAAAAATAAATACAAGTTTTTTGTGTCAATGCATTAAATACTGGAACAGAATTGCTTTGTTAGCGTGAGAGATCTTCCAGAGTTGTACCCAATCAACTCCATTTAGCTTTGGATACCATCAAATATTTCATAACATCTCAACTGCCTGCAGTTTTGTTGCTCAGTTTACCGAACCCTTTGAGGTGCCCAGCAAACCAGGCTTGCTAAGATATCGGTAGTTAGGGACTCACTTTAATCCTCCCGCTTGTTAAGTAAATATTGACCAAAGTTGACAGCACTTTCCTTGAGCTGAATGCAGAAGAAACTGTTCTTACTGTTTACTTTGACACAGTTTAAAAGACCTTACGTTTGTGAAATCATTCTTTTTTCCCTTTTTTTTTTTTTCTTTAATCCTCTGAGAAACAAAATAGAAAAGTATGTCTGACTGAGTCTTAAAATTGTATTGGCTCTTAGCTATCCACATAGACATTTAGATGGAGTAAACTTTTCAGTATCTTTTCCTGCACATGAGGTGCTGCTATTTTAATTCCCTGTGCCAGCCTTTGAAAGTTGCTTATAGCCCCTGAAATCATATGCACATTTTAACTTCTGAGGCTTCAGGTGTACCAGATGGTCCCTCAGTGGGCTATTTCTGCATGTTCTATGGAGTAATTGGCCCAAAGCAGCAGAGGGTTTTTGCATCCAGTGAAAACTGTAAGAGCAAAGTCTCATGGATTTCTGACAGGAACCAAGCGCTGTTGTGTTTTTGTAGAAGGTGCATCAGATAACAGATAGACTGTAAAAATATTAATTCCTATAAAAATATTTGCTTATTTTCTTAGAATATGTATGTAGCCAAAAGCAGATGTTTCCTCAGAACAAGTGTAAATCTGATCAGAAACTGAGGAAAACAGACTGGCTCCACATATTTCTGAAGACTAAAGTACAGCAAAAGAAGCTGCTAGCAGAACTGTCTTTAGATGTTTCTAACACTGTATTGAGCCCAAGTAATTAACTGAGGGAAAAATGTAGCATGCTTGGTATATGGTCTTTGTAGCGCACCTACCCCTGTGGGTCTATACAAGCCACTGGGTTTCAGACTAGCACCCAACTGCTAGTCTCATTTTTAGCAGCAGGAAACACTGCAGGGTTGGGCCCCGTGGCTGTCCTACGAAACTGTTCATCCATCAGGAGTGATGAACCATGCCTAGAGGTAATGTTAGCATCTGTGCCCACTCTGGTGTCTTACACAGCAGGGAACCATCCAGGTCTGTACTGGAATCTGGTCAAGAGGCTTTGAGAGGTTAGGGAGCGAAGGTTGTGAATACCAGCAGTCCTTCAGGTGAACAGAGCGATCCAAGTCCAGTGTGGTCCCATTTGTTACCTGTCATTCACAAAAAAGGTTGAGAAACTCCTCCACTGTGTGGCAGAAACACTTGTCATGGATACTCCTAAGTACCGTGCAGCTCTCGTGACAGTTTTGAAAAGTATTTCATCTGACCTCAAGGGACTGTGTGTATCCAAGGGAGGAGACACGTGGCTTTATCAAGGCATTTGGAGGTGAGGGGAGACAGAATCACAGGGTCACATAATACAAACTAAATGCTGTAGAGCAAAGAAGCATTAGAACATTGTGCTACTTGAGCTAATCCACAGCCCAGTGGTAATCAGGGAATATGATGCCTCTTGGTTACACCTGAGAAACAGAGTTAATGGCTTTCTGTGGTTGTTCTGGCTTTCTTAGGTAACACAGCTGGCAAGTTACTTTGAACCCTTGGTTTTAGCCGCAGTTGGTGTGGCATCCAAAACGCTAGATCATCAGCAACAGATGACCGTGTTGGACCAGAGCAAGACGCTAGCAGAATCTGCCTTACAGATGCTGTACGCCGCCAAAGAAGGAGGAGGAAACCCCAAGGTGCGGTTGTGGTGTGTAACTAAGGGATTACTGGAGCTGGGCAAGGGCGGCTGGGTGAGGGGAGAGGGCAGGTGGGGGAGAAGAAACAGCACCTACCTATTGCCTGGCTTGGGGATACGTTTGCAGTGGAAATGCTACTGACAGTTCTCCTGACATCTGTCATTGGAGAGTGGAAACACTTGTCAAAGACAAGATTCCACTCCAGCTCACAGCATCCTCCCAAGGGACACAAAGTCAGGGTCTGACAGCAAGTATCAGTGCACTGCTACAGAAACCAATGGGTTGAAAAACAGGGCCAGTCTGCTACATGGCCTGATGTGCAGGGGCCTGCTGGCCCTCATGCGCATGGGGAACGCCCTCCACTGCCTGGAAGAAAGGCCAGGAACTGCTTTCTGCTGCAGAGCTCCAGGAGGAAGCGTACACCATCCCATATCCCATAGAGACCCGTCATCACAGGCCATTTTTACCCTGGCAGGCTTCCCTCTCCTTTCTCTGAGGGGCACAGGCACACCCTACTTGTTCTCATTATTTCTTTCATGGTGTTTGTCTCTTTTTTTTTTGTGTGTGTGTGTGTGTGTTTGGTTTAGGTTTTGGTTGTTTTTTTTTTTCTTCTTCCTTTTATGAATTTTTCATTAATATCCAAGCAGGGTTTTTTGAAGTAGGTTTTTGATTGAAGATAGAGTGGATTTGGGGCTTGATATTTGTTTTTATTTATTGCTTTAGGAAAACTGTTGTTGTGAAATAATTCCTTAGGAGTTTTTTTTGTTACAGACTTTTTTTAACGATATTATATGATTTTGATATTTTCTCTTCTTTTATATAGTTGTTCATATGTCTACATGTGTCTGTTTTGAACATTTTAGTTTGGTACAGACGTAGACTGTTTCACTGTCCAGTGTTACTTTTACTTTCCCTTATCTTTGTTGGTTCTGTTATGTACAAGTCATTTTCATGTTTTTTTCTAGAAAAGGTCCTGTTGCTTTTCTAAATGATTCCTATTCGATGTTGTGTCTTCTTGTCTAAGCAACATTTGTTCTGCTGACACTGCTGTTAGATTTAGTTTCTCATCTTTAGCCTGAAAGGGGATTTTCAGAGGTGCTATTGTATGCTTTTGATTTGCACGTTGATTTGTGCACAGAATGCTCTCTGATGATCTGTTTTCTCATTTTCTCTCTTCCAGGCATCCCATACTCATGATGCAATCACTGAGGCTGCTCAACTGATGAAAGAGGCTGTGGATGACATCATGGTTACCTTAAATGAAGCTGCAAGTGAAGTAGGCATGGTTGGAGGTATGGTAGACTCGATAGCAGAGGCAATGAGCAAGGTGAGCATAGAAATCCAAATGCCGTTTTTGTTTTGCGCTTGAAAGCCAATCCACATTGCAGGGGGTTGAAAGAGCTGCTGCTGGTTGACTTCAGCAATGGTTGGTAACTGACTCGCTATGACACGAAACCTAAAGATTCTTTGATTTTGCAGATTGTGAAATCAAACTGATGCGGGCGATGGTGCTCACATTAATAACCTACACAGTACCTGTCAATAGAATTACTACAAAATATTTAGTTATATGTTGGTATTTAAGTGAGATTTTAGGTCTTCTGGTCTTTTATTTTTGCTTCATTTTCCTATTTACCTTTCATGTTAGTCTCCTAAGTGATCAGCAGACCAACATCGAAGCGAACTGCTTTCAGAGAAGATCATGTCAAGCGTGTTCTGCTATACTTTGTAAAGTGTTCTACTGAAAATGTACAGTTGCAAAATGTAAATGAGTTCAGTCCAAATAATTGGCTTTTCCTGTCCCAAGTTGAAGGTGTGCAGCATTGTAGCATTCACCACACAGAGGAATCTTACGTTACCTTCTTGCAGGCATGTTTTCTTTTATAAACATTGCAAGCTCCTTTATACATTAGCTGAGAACTACAGGTAGCTTGACCTTGTGTGAGAAGTTGATCTTGTGCTTGAAAATTATGCACTGTGGATTTTCTGTGTCTTCTGTGCTTGTAATATGGGCTAAAGTCTTTTCTGAGCTTTTCTGTATGTCCTGGTGCATTGTCTTCACTTGCATATTTTGAGAGAGGAGATTATGAAGGAGATATAAAAATTAATATATAGTACAATTTCATTATTACATGTAAAGTGTGCTACTGGTTATAACCTTCTTACTTCTGCCATATTTTTCCCTCTTTCTTGCAGCTGGATGAAGGTACGCCTCCAGATCCCAAGGGAACATTTGTTGATTATCAGACCACTGTGGTGAAATATTCTAAAGCCATTGCTGTAACAGCACAGGAAATGGTAAGATATTTGGTTAGAACTAAGTACAAACTCTTCTGCATACATAAGGAATGTGGAACGATTTGCACAGTGTTGTGAAACTCTTTATAATGCTAATTTTTATTAACCTTATCTCTTTAGGGTTAATGGAGCAAAGGAAAAGGTGATTTTGTCAATTTAACTCTTGGATCTTAGAGGCACGATCATAGGGGTGGCCCTCTATGGGAGGAGTGCTGGATTGTATTGTGGCTCTTCTGCGCAAAAACTGTTTATTTGGCTCATTTTCTATGAGAAATAAAAGGAAAATATTTCTCCTACTCAATTTTTTATCAACCTGTAGAATTGTCACTGAAACACCATCTTACATTTATTGATGAAATCAGGTTATCTTTTCACACTTATTGTTTCATTTAGCCTGTGAAATAATAATCTTTTCAGACCCCTGTAATACTTGTGAATGAATGCAGATCAACATCTCAGATTGTTCTTTTCTTGCTTTTTTTTGTGATTCACCTGGGTTTAACGAGAGAAAAAAGGACACTTGTTGAATTGAAATTTTCTTAACTCATGTTTCACGGTAATGCTTACCATAATATGTTTGCCTTTTGAAGAGTATTTCCATTGTTTGCTTGGTTTTAACAGAGGCAAGGGGACTATTTATGTGTGTTACAGTCAGGATTTTTTACAAAAATGATTGCTGTTGCAGTCAAGACATGTTGGTAAATCTGTTATCTATGGCATTGCACCTTATTGGCAAACAGTAAGAATTTATCTAAAACTAGTTTTACCCCAAGGATGGAATTCCATGGCTTTTACTAACATATATTGGAGACAGAAGAAATATCTCTGTTAAAAGGTAGGCTTTTTTGAAAGAGAGATCCAGTTACTTTTACTGACGTTCTACAAAGGCATTCTGCATAGTCCTACCTATTTCTTCTTGGTCCTCTTCCCATATCCTAGACAGGTTTTACATCAGTCCTCAGATTTTTTCCATCTTCATGTTCCCCTGCCGTGCCAGCTGAGACTGATGCAGGTGAGCTCACCTTTGGCAAAATAAGGTGGCTGTGACACACAAAACCCACTTCGCCACCTGGTCTGAGTAACTGTGTACCCGGCCTGTTGTCCCGCTGTGTCAAAGAGTGAATTACCAGCTCTAACTGCTGCTCTTTGATTACTCCATATGTTCTGCGAGTGCCTGGTCACCTTGACTCTAATAAAGCATGTTTGCTTGGGTTTCTTCATGGAAGTCTTGCTGAAGACAGGTCCCTTACATGGCAAGTGGTTTACCCCATTTCATCAGTGTGCCCAAACAAATGAGTGTGCTTCTGAGCTGGAGTGTATTAACAAATTATTCTCATGCCTGTCATTTTTCTTTTTCTCTTGCCTGTGTTCTTTTTTCAGATGACTAAGTCGGTTACTAACCCGGAAGAGTTGGGAGGACTTGCATCACAAATGACCAATGACTATGGGCATTTGGCTCTCCAGGGCCGAATGGCTGCAGCTACAGCAGAACCAGAGGAGGTCTGCAGTTTTTAGACCTCTTCATTCTTTGTACACGGTGGCGTCAACATGGGTATTCTTTTACCGTAGAGAATACGATAAATACAGAGCAAAGTGGCAAGGGGTGTTCACCTCGCTTGGTTGCAGCAACACGCTTGCAGCCATTGCTAAATACAATACATCCCTTGTATTATCAGACAGATAATAGGTTTCAAACCGTTGGGTAATGTGTTTTCTTTCAAATGTCTTTGCAATGATTCTAAAACGAATGCAGCGAATGCGTTTCCACTGCCTTTGCTTCGTGAGCCACTTTTTTACGCAAGCACTATCTATAGTATGTGCACTCTGTCTGATACGCAAACAGATCCACTACCTCTGGCCCACTGACTCCTGAAACATTGGATAATGAGCATAGCAAAACTGTGTGTCTTTTCAAAATGCTGTGAAATCCTAGAGGATCAACAGTTACTTACATGTATATGTCATAAGTACTGTTTCCTTCTTAAGGTTTGTGGAGAGATAACTATTTTGGTCTGATATTGACCTTTCCCTCCCCCAAATATACTCTTTGTTCAGTATTCCTTTACAGGTTGGGGCAGAGCTGCACATGGAGTATGTATTTACTGGTAACACACCTCAGTTTTACCACTGCTCATGTGCACTGGTGTATAATGATAGGAATTAGGATTTATTACAACATGTGTTCAGTGAACGTTCAGCACGTCAAACCGGCTTCAATTCTGTTTCTCTTCAGCCCTCCTGTTGCTTTTGATACATGTGAATTGTTTACAGAACAAGTTTTCTCCCTAGGAGTGCTGTGAATTGGCAGATTTTTAACAGCACTTAGGGACTATGCAAAAGACATACTGTTTTACTTAATAAATGTGACTTTTTATTCTACAAGCTTTCTTATAAGAATTACCCAATCAAAGAACAGAAACCTTTTGTCAAAACCACAGTCCAGCTTCAGAAAGCAATGACTTGTGATAATTGCGGACAATTCCGTAGACCAGGACAGAACCTCCTAAATTACTTCGGGCTTTCAGTTGGACAACTTTCAAATACAAAGAAAACTTAATTATTTACTGTTCAGCTTTCCTTTGATCTTGTAAGTTTTGATGAATTACTTTTTTTTTTTTTTTTTTTTTTTAAATCTTGCCTGTAAATGATTACAAATGTAACTTCCTGTCCTGAAAGTAAGATGCAGGCAACCAATAGGAGCACAAATATCTTTCACCTGCAGGGCATCTTTCATACCTCAGAGTTGGAATGCGACACAGGAGAAGTGGGTTCCCCGTGCAGTCTTACATGCCTCATGCTATCAGAGGAATGGGGATTATTCACCTCAGTTGCATTAACCTGTTACAGTAGTTGCTTCATATTCTTTGAGCACAATTACAGAAATGGTTTCTTCTCTCTCTTCTCGCTGCATGCCTCTGGTTATGGAGCATAGATAAACTTTGTTGTGATAGAGTCAGAGGGTATCTCGCCATCACTGGCTGTATCAGATCATCTGGATAAAAGACCATCAAAGAGTTTTGGACTTTGTAATTACGTACCACCGCTGGTAGTCTACTTGAGTGTTTTTTGCTCAGTAGCTACGTTAAAAGCAACAGCTTGCATTCAGCTTGATAATGTTAAATTGAATTGCCATTTCTGCATGTTACTTTCTGCCTGAAGTTGAAATAATTCCATTTGTGATACTAATGGCTGTGATTCCTGCTTACTTATTAATCCCAATATACATCTGTATGCCTGAGTACATACAGGTACTAAAACTATCATGTTTCTAAACAGGGACCACGCATCTTATGCTGCTGTAGAATTATTAATAAATCAGAAGCGGTGAGGGCAGGATTTTCCACATTTCAGTGCTCTGTATGTATGTGGTCAGTTCTGGAGAGTTGAGACTCTGTGTGAGATTCAAAACCAAACAGAGTCATACACTTTTTGACCCAGTTTCAGCAGTGTGGAGTAAATGTACCTTTTACCCATTGTACATACCGTGGATACAGCTCACACTCACGGTACGGTTCTGGGAGATCAAGTAGTGTTACTCGAATGTGATGAAGTTGTGTGTGCTTGAATTAAGTACACTTGACTTGGGGACACACCTTACGCCTTTCCTTTCCTGGGGTCCAGTTCACTAGTGCTCCTGTTTATTCAGTAAGCCTTTTGTAGGATTGTGCTCCATGAGTAGATGCTATTATATCTGTCTTTTTTTTCTGTTCACTGCAGAGAGTATAGCGATGGGCAGAACATTGGTAATAATGATTCATCAGAGCGACCATGTTTCCATTTGTGTTGGCACAATGTACCAGCATGACATTTATTTATTCACTTTGATCTTGCTTCCTTTTTCCCTGTACCTCCTTTACCATCTAGATAGGGTTCCAGATCAGGACTCGGGTGCAAGAACTTGGCCATGGCTGTATCTTTCTTGTGCAAAAAGCTGGAGCTCTCCAGATTTGCCCTACAGACAGTTACACCAAAAGGGAGTTGATAGAATGTGCTCGTGCTGTCACAGAGAAGGTAAGACATTCCTCTATGTTGCCTCACAGTGTTTGTCTACCAAGCTTCCCCAGGGAGTAAACCAGTCAAATTGTTTGCGTTCAGGAAACTTTTTTTTAAAACTTTCCGTTACAGTACAATATTGGCTGAATTACGCTAAATTCTTACTTTTCTTTCAAGTGTTCAGTGCAGTTCATGTGCTAGATTAGCCCTTGCTCATGTCTCATAATAAAACATCAGTCTCATACCAGAGGGAGTCTGGTCCAGAACTAATCCCCAAGACATGAGATGGCACTTGTGCCTTATGAGGCACTCCCTTGGAAATGCTAAGTCCGCATGGATGGCCACAGTTACCAAGATGAGGTTGGTAGATTACATGTAATTTCATGTAGCAATGTCTTCCCTTTTTCAGATTAGACCGAGCCAATGCACTTAGAACCGCATCTTCAAACTGTCTGGGGTTTCTTGGTCTTTGGAAACATCCACTTCAAATAGATTGCCTGAGTAGTTTGGCTTTGCTGAACCTTTTTGATGGCGCCTTTCTCCTTTTGCTGGGCATGAACATTGAGAGTCACATGTCAGTTACTATTACATTTCACCAAACATCCCGTGTTCAGCCTGTGCTAGGATGCTCTTAGCTGTACATAATTTCTACTGTGTTGTGCCCCAGGAGTATCAGCAATTCCAAATTTAGGCAGGGGTAGACAGTATCTTGTAAGAAGAGTTAAAGCTGATAAGAGAAGTAATAATAAATCACAGGGACAACCTATTCGGGGTCAGCTCTGTATCTGAACAGAATCTCGGGAAGAACTGTACTATTAGAAGTCAGTATGCAAAGCCTCAGATGTGGATCCTTTCTTGCAAAAGCAGAATTTAGGACCATGGTGTGGCATGAGAACAGCATCCCAGCTACAGAGCTTTGTAGGTACAGTGTTATATTACATGAAATGGAGATCTGTAGCTTTTTTAGTGATCAGAAATGTTATAGATCTGAAGCCATATATTGCCTTTCTGTAATTTTCTATAAATATAACAGTATTTAGTATCTGGATTCAGAGACTCTACTTTTTAATTCTCTGATGTTAAAGTTTATATCTCTGCATTGTACGTGACTCCTGGGGTGCTTGAGGCTGGTGTTTGTTTGTGTGTGTTAGGGAAGAAGCAGTAGCTCTTGGCTCTGACATTTATCCAGGCAGAATTTCGCTATATTACCTCTGACTATTTCAAGGAAGTTTTAACTGATGTGCTTCATTCTCTGATGAACAAAACACTTCATTCTGTCTGAAAAGTGGATTTCCTAGCTCAAGTCCCCTTTAATTTGAGACAATCTTTATTTGTCACGATGACTACTGCACAAAGAGAGGAAATAAGAGAAAGGGGAAGGAGAGATTTATTAAAGTTTGCAAAATGGCACTGTGGAATGAATTTCCATTGTTGATTCCAGTCATGTTAAAGATCTTGCTTAACCCATAATGAGGCTTTCTTACAATGACCAGCTTGTTGCTTTAATGTTGTTTCCAGGTCTCCTTAGTTTTATCTGCTCTTCAAGCAGGAAACAAAGGCACGCAAGCCTGTATTACTGCGGCTAGTGCTGTGTCTGGGATAATTGCAGATCTAGACACCACTATCATGTTTGCTACTGCTGGAACCCTTAATGCCGAGAACAATGAATCATTTGCAGATCACAGGTCAGTGTAACTGAAAAAGATGGAAGAGCGCGTGCACAGGGGAACAGTGGAATTGGCAGAAGCAACTGGCATGTAGAGATAAATTTTTACCTTTCTGGATTCCCACGAATTAAATTGAGTTGAGGCAGTGGAGTGAGAAGAGAAATAGGGCAACTGAAATATCAGTAGAGGACACCAAACTTCACTTGGGTTATTTCTGTGAGAAAAAAATTTTAAAAAGCTGGGAAACATCTGCTGAGAGCACTTCCAAGAGAAGACTGCAACTGTCACACTGTTTTGGCTTTTTTTTTTTGTTTTTATTCAAGCTATCTCATTGCATAGACTGCCATGCGCTGTTATTCCAGTAGTGAAAATTAGCTGTCTGTGACACTGAAGAGGAGTCTTCTTTATACTTTTTTCCACCAGCTGTTCTTGACTGTCTGGCTATTTGTCTTGCTAAATCATGCTTATGGTTAATGCTGTTGTGGACAGCAGCAGTAGAAACGGCACAGCTACGCCATGCATTTTCCCCTTTGGCAGAGATAAGCCTATTTTCCCTTCAAGTAGCATCCGCAACAAAATAACCCCACAGTATTTTTCATCATGTTAAGAGATTTGCAGCGTCTGACTGTTACTTCTTTGCAGTAAAGCCCAGGGCTTCACAGCCAAGCCACTGACTTCACAGCTTAGTTGGCCTACACGACAATTGCATGGCCAGCATTTATTTCCTGCTTTGCCAGTTGCTTAAGAAATAGGAAAGGTGGTGCAGTGGTATGTAAGTTGCTGCCATTATGCAGACTGAAAGTCAGGGGTTTTCATACAGGTGTCATTAATTTCCAGGCTGACATTTTACATGAATATGGTTCTAGTTCTCAGTTAAATTGACTTGTTTGTGAAGTGCATACTCAAAATGGTTTCTTCTTGTACCCAAATGTTGCTTTGGATTTGTTGTCCTGACATGTCAAAACACATATACGGTGGGGGGGAACCCTGACTGGGTCACCTTTTCTGTTCCTTTTGCCATTCTTGCTGCTGCCTCCCTCACAAATAATTATTTTAGTTTCAAAAAAATATGCTGATTAAGGTGGATGTTTGACAGCTGTTACTTTCCTCAAATCACGGCCAGATTTTCTTTTGGTGTTAAAACGCAATGCTCTTGTCTGCTACTGCCCTACCTCATTTCTTTACTAAAATGACCCCATCTTGAAAACTGCTTTGCATCTAGCTCAGCATGTAATACTACTATTTTAATAGCCATCTTGTCATCTTTTTGGTTAACTTGAAACCTGGTCTGTGCTATATTATCATGAGTGGACACTGGCATGATGACTTACATAAGCTCTTTCATGTAGCTGTTAGTCACCATAACATTGAAAAACATTGTTTTTTTTCCTTTTCTCATTTTCCACTTGCTTCCCTGCTTCCTTTTTTTTTTGCTACAGGGAAAATATCCTGAAAACAGCAAAAGCTTTAGTTGAAGATACAAAATTGTTGGTTTCTGGTGCTGCCTCGAGTCAGGACAAATTGGCCCAAGCTGCTCAGTCATCAGCTAACACCATCACTCAACTTGCTGAGGTAGTAAAATTGGGAGCAGCTAGCTTGGGATCCGATGATCCTGAAACCCAGGTGAGATGTTTTAAGATTTTTCTGATACTTTTTAAAGAAGAGACCAGAGTCAGTTTTCAACTGATAAGACTGTGGGACTTCTGCTTTTAAGCAACACAATAGGGTTCATCTCTTCTGAGACTTTTCTGGGTTTACTCAGACATCACTCTTTTTTTTAGAATACAATCAAAAGGTTAAAGCACTGAGTGAACTAGACCAGCCTTTGAATAACATTTTTCCTTTTATTTCATAGGTGTGTTCCAGCTGGGATGCTTTTGGCAAAATATATGTCTTATTTTTGCTAAGTTGTGATTGGACCCTGACTCATCCCATTTTTGTTCTAAAGAGATTGCATGACTTTCTAGCTATTTACCCAGTTTACAACTGGGCTGTGTAGGCTATCAAGCTCTTGCCATTCTGTAGTTCTATCTGAGATAGTTTTCATTTAACTCAGAAACTTCAGCCTTGAATGTGGATTATCTCAAATACTTCTGCATTTGTTTGGATCTTGGTGAAATGGAGGGTGGCAAGCATATTGCAGATGTGCCTGTGGTGGTACCAAGTTGGTTTGAAAAAGCCTGCTTGTTTGCATAATTCTCCGAAAAGGGTGTGTGTTCTGTTTTTCTTGACTTGTATGATGGACTAAACTTCCAGGATGTTCTTCTCTAGGAAAATACTGCTGGAAGCACTTTTTTCTTTTTCTTGTTCTTTTTTTTTTTTTTTTTTTTTTACAGAAGGATTTCCGTAAACTAGCAATATTTGCAAAAATTTTATCACACATTGTTTTTCTCCATATGTAAAAGCCAAGAATGCGGCACTTGGAATAAAAGCTATTGTGCGCGAGTAATTATTTATTTGGAGCTATTTTATATTGCCAGTTTGAAATTGTAGGTGGATCATGTGTCCTGAATGGAGCTTTTTTAATAGCTTTAGCACATGATACTGTGACAACATTTTCCCATAGCAGCAACACTTACTTTACCTGATGCGATAGAGTTTCAGATGTCTTACACTGCGAGTTGCCACACAAGATAGGCTGTTGGATATAACAGAAGATCACATGAGCCTGTCCAATGTCTCAGGTTCTTATTTACATGGTCAGAGAGCTTCTGAACTACCAAAAGCTAAATAAACTTTTCAGGAAAAGCAAAGACTTCAACACTTCACTTTTGTGTAAGTTAGTGAACTACAAACACAAAGTAAAGAGGCTGTTTTCTTAATATCTATAATGCTACAGAAATGTATTTACTGAGAAGTGATTGTTACACACCCTTTCCCCCCCGCTCCCTGCCCAGAGCTTTCTCATTTTTCATGCATCTTTCATAATTTTCCTTAAAATGAACTCTTCTGAATTCCAGCAAACTACTTAAAACATCTCACTTTCTACTAGTGAAAAGGGCAAAGGAGAAGGATTTGGAGGAGAAAATTATTCTAATAATACCATAAAAAAATTAACAAGCCTGTTGTAGTGTCTTTATTTTGTCAAGGACTTGTCTGGGAGCTTGGGTTTAGGAGAAGGTATCTCCAGATGTGACTTTTCCTGACTTTAAGGCCAACCAAGTTATTAGGCATTTAATTCTGTGTAGCCTCTCACAGGCGTTCAACTTCCTTTTCCCTGAAAGAACAACTCCTGCTAACACCTAGCCATAGCAAGTACCTCTGATCTTTCAGTAGGCAATTTCAGAATTGGTACATAAGTGTAGCATTAGACTGTAAGCTTCTAATCAGTCTGTTCTCTTGCTCTTGTCTCTCTTGACCCAAACGGTGGAGAACATGGGAAAAAGTAAACCTCCTCTTAGGGGAGCTCAGAGGAGGGAAATCCTACCTGCAATCAACATTTCAATTTTTTTTTATAGCAAGTAGTAACTTTTATAGATCCTGACCGATTGTATGAAATGCTGTAGCTATCAACATAGCTCTTCCTCTTCCAGAATATTACATGTTTTACTGGAGTAGAGGGAGGCTGGTACTATTTGTGTATCAGTAGTAGATTTTTTTTTTTTTTAACTTGTGTTCTAAAAACCCTATCCTCATCCCGACTACCGTTTCTTGCCTGAGGCTTATGGCTATTTCTCATTCCCATAGGTTGTCCTGATCAATGCTATCAAGGATGTTGCAAAGGCTCTTTCTGATCTCATTGGTGCTACCAAAGGAGCTGCGAGCAAACCAGCAGATGATCCGTCCATGTACCAGCTGAAAGGTGCTGCCAAGGTACAACCTTATTCTTACGTTTTATTTGAAAGTATCTGTGTGATCACACTTGATAGACATGCAAAGCTTGGATTTCAGCAATTTCTGATTGCCTGAAATCTCATCTCTTTCTTTGTTTTGTTATCATCCTGGGATGATACAGAAAAATAAGCAGATACTATTAAGTTTCCATGACGCTATCAGTTTTTGTAGGTTTTCAGATGACTTTTGTGTTTTTTGATGGAAGAACTTTCTGTATCTTTCTGAAGAGAAATTTCTTTCTTTTGCAAGCCTGTATCTGAGGGCAGCTTCTCCTTTAATAATGTTATAGACTAAAATCTAGCCGGTATAAAATGGTACCTAAATACTACATTCTCAACAATGACATATACTTAGGATAAGCATGCAGCCTCCTTATTTAGACCTTGCAGGTTGGGGAAGGGAGGGGAGAATGGGAGGGAGGGTGAAAGGAAAGGGAAGGGATAAAAATCCCCTCCAATAACTCTACAGTAGAGTATTGCGCATTTCTGACACCTCTCCTAGATCTTTCCAGGAAGTACATAGGCATCAAAGCTCAGAACTCACACAGGTTACACCTTACCTGTGATATCTTTGTGCTTTGTTTTCCCTGCACCTGAGATGTATTATGACATTTGCCTCACAAAAATCTTACAGCTTTGTGTCTACAATCTATTTCCAGAGGTGGAGATTTAGGCAGAATTACTTCTGCTTTCACATTGTGAGAGTGGTGTGGTAGCTTCTTGCTTGGCTGGGAGCTCTTCTCACTCTCATGTCTGTTGCTTACCCGTAAGACCTGTGCCTCTCTTCCTTTCAGAGCACATGATAGCAGCGTACTGTTGAGGCAGTACTTGAAAATGACCCATCTAGTCAAGAAAAGTGGCTTCTTGGCTCTTCCTGCTGTGAAGAGCTCTCTGTGTTTTAAGTCATCATTGTCAAGAAGCTGACCTTTCTGTCTCTTCTTTCATTGTAGCTATCATTTATAAAATTCTTGCCAGAATACTCACACTTAAGATGGAATCACTGTGCAGTTAGTTGTGCTACATTTTGGCAACTTCCAGGGAGCCTTCAGAAACTGGACAACAGGAGAGTTGGTACAAGAACAGTTCAGGAAGCCTCTTAGACCCTGTTAGAAGTAGTAATGCTACCTGGCTTAATTTGCCTTGCTTCATACCCTGCTGTCTCTGAAAAGTGAAAGGAAGAAATCATGTATTTTTGTCTTTACCTCTCTCTTTTCAGGTGATGGTAACAAATGTCACATCACTTTTGAAGACTGTTAAAGCAGTAGAAGATGAAGCTACTCGAGGGACAAGAGCTCTTGAGGCCACAATTGAGTACATCAAACAGGAACTCACGGTACAGAACAAAACAGCCATACATGGTAGTTTTTGAAAGTATGCTCCTGTACTCAAACCAGCCTGCTCAGGCACCCTTCCTCAAGCTATGCTTTACTGCCTTGCAATGCATTGGGTGCGGTTTGCTTCTCTCAACCTCTTGCAAATCATCTCTGAAAGTACAATTACAATGCCAATTCAGCCTATCTACTTTCAGACGTTACAGGTTCCCACTTTGAGATTTGAGATGCTACCATCATGTACAAATCTGGAAGCAGCTGCTTCTTTAGACGTTAAGCTTTCACTACAGATACTCTTTTCTGAGTCCAGTGCTGTTCATTGTTTTTTTTGATCCTGGCCTTTGGTAATCATCAGCATCATAGCCATATTGCACCTGCAGTTTAATCTTGCTCTGATTTTTCCTTTATTATAAAATGATACTACTAGCGATACATAGCCTATCTGATATTCTGTCTGAGCAGGAATTAACAATAGCATGGAATTCTATCCTGATTTTAGGTGTTAGATCGTGACAATTGTTTTCCTCCCTCTTTAAGAGTACAGCCTCCAGTTTCAGCTTTCAGTTATTTTTTTTACTAGTACACTAGTCAGTGACATAAATTAATACCTGCATGTTTGTGAAAACATCTGATTTTTTTCCCTTCCTTTACTTACTTTACTTTTTTAATAAAAAACCTATAGACACGGTCTCCAGCAGAAAATATTTTGTTGTGTAGTCTGTGGATTAGCAACTCTTATGATGTAACTGCACTGGTACAGTTTTGCTTTGTCAAGTGCTCACCATAAAACATCTGTTTTTCATTTTGTGAGCAATGCTGTTGTAATGAGGAAATAACTCTTGTTTATTTTAATTATTTTTTTAAAATATTTGTATATAGTTGTTGGGAATTCGTATAGCATCTGCAGTGCTAAAAACTCCAGGTTCAGTTTCTGATCAGCAATGTTCTGTGCAATATCTAGTGCACGTTACTGTCATGTATCCTCATGGAGGCCTGGCTAAGTTACATTCCTTCCCATAACTCTGATCTAAAACCTGTCCATATCTGTCATTGAATGATTATGTGTTATCATACCTGCTTTCTCAGCTGGGTTGGTATCTCTTTGAAATGTTCCTCCTCTTCCTTTTATTTTTGTCAGCATTGTTAAGGAATGGGTCTGTGGTGGTGGTGTCATCTTTTTCATGGGCGGAAAAGTGGAGTACTGGGAGAGGTTTGAGGGGAACTGAGGATGGCATGTCTGTGCTCAAGAAAATGCATCAGGCTTGACTTGAACTCCAGGGCCTGAATCTGAGCAATGTAGAGAGATGTCCTTCACACATTTAACTAGACTATTTTTTAACATTGCTTCAATTTCTGGAGAGAGTGAAAAACTGATGAACCAGAAGCATCGGATAGACCAGGCTCATCTTTGTCCAGAAATTTGCCTCTTTAACCACTAGCTTGCTTAGGTTGCACTGTCTGTAGTTGAGAAACCTCTCCTGATTAATTTTGCACTCCGAGTTGCCTCTGCACAGTAGAAGAATGGCAAGCAAATACAGAATAAAGCTTGGGAAAAGGAAATACAAGATAAAAGTAAGGTTACCCAGCTCACATTACTTACATTTTACCACAGTTCATGTATTCCTTTATTCATGAGAGTAGTGTGTACTGTCAGATAATTTGAACTATTTCCACACAATTCAGCCTGCACAATTGTATCTTTAGGTTTCTAAAGGAGACTGAGTATAGTGTATAAGGCAGTGCTCCAACTCCACGTTTTTAAGAGACATTTGAATATTTTAGTGGTATTCTCAGTCTGTCCCGCAGTGTGCTATCAACAAGGACCCAGCTTTTGCAGGGGAAGGATCTCTTCATGTGAATAGACCAGCCTAAGCAGCAGTCAGGATGAAAAAAGAATATAATTAAGGGAATAGTAATTGTTTCAGTCCTTTAACACTGAACAGCTGTCTGTAACAAACTGTTATCCAGGTAGTTAAATGGCAGATGTGATGAATGGGTTAACCTTTTTTTGTATGCTTCCCTCAGCTTATTGTTTCTCTCTGCTGTCTCTGGGTGAGCAGGCTTATCAGGACAAGGTTCATGACAAGCAAGAATGATACTCAAGTACTCTAGATATGTTTCTAATTTCCTGCTGTTTGAAGGCTGTTGTCTCTCTCTCATGGTTGTTCTGCTTTGACTTGAATGGTATCAGGCTTTCCTTCTGCTTTCACTTCTAGGTGTTTCAGTCAAGCGAGGTTCCAGAGAAGACATCATCACCTGAAGAATCAATCCGGATGACGAAAGGAATCACCATGGCAACTGCCAAAGCTGTTGCAGCTGGGAACTCATGCAGACAGGAGGATGTGATTGCCACAGCAAATCTGAGCCGCAAAGCAGTAGCTGACATGCTAACAGCTTGTAAGGTAAAGATTCACTTCCTTGCTTAAGACTGATTTTATTTTTTTTTTATGTGTGTGCCTCTAAATCCCTTCAGCATTATAGTTTGTTCAGTTTCTTTGTATTAATGGTCTACTTTTCAGATGAGAAAGTTAATGGTTATCATCATTTTAAAGGAATATCCTTCTCAGAAAGGATTTTCTGTGCTGTGCACAAAAAGAAGCAGCACTGTTATTGACTGTTTTCTTTTTGTGAAAATTAGAAGTTTTGTTTGAGCTGAAATTTCCTAGTTTTCAGTCCCCTATTAAACTAGAAAAAAAAACAATCTGTGCAAGTAGAAGAATATGCAAATAATTCTGTTGTCACAAATATGATACCAATATTTCTAGGAACAGTGAAAGGAATCGCTCAGGTCTATTTTTAGTAGTACTTTCCCCCCTGAACAAAACCTGTTGGTTTGCTCAATTTCTTCTGTGCTTTTCAAAAATGTGTTTTGCCTTTGTACTGAAAATATTGATGCCCTGTTTTCTACACTTGCTTGAGCTAGACAACTTTCAAAAACTGACCCACAAAACTGGGAGAAAAGTATGTGTCATATGAATGGCTATTAAACCATTCAGCTTTGTTCTGAAGATAAGAAAAATCTAGACATAAAGTTTAAAAAAAGGGGATTATAAAGATCTCATTCCTTTTGGTCTTGAGTAGTAATACAAAAGTGCCTTTGCCTGTAAATTATATTTATTTACTTTTGCCTTTACATGTATGGAAGATGACAGTAAAATAATGGTGCTCTCTGTGAGGTGTCTGATTTTCAATATTTGGTCAAATCCTAACTGCCTACATCAGTCTCAGATTAATTTTTAGCCAAATACTGCCCAGGTGGAAGGATTATTTTTGTTTCTAAAATGATCCTTGTACAAAAGTACAAATTCTAATATAACTTAGAACTGGATTTATACAAAACCATTGAATAAAACTTTTTGACTTAGTTTTCTGACAGGATTTTTAGTGTCTGACTGTTCTTGACCACTTTGCATTCTTCAAATTTTGATTCTGTTCTCTCCACTTCATAAACTCAGGTCAACAAAACAAAGCAGCTCCAATTTGCATGGGAAAATTAAACAACTGTGCTACCTACATGAGAACTACCATAACCTAATATGTTTTAGGTACAATCCAGTTAATTGGAATTTGTAAGGGAGGCTAAGAACAGCTCATAGTTGTGCAACATTCTGACAAATTGATTCAGGCATGAATTCAGATGCTGAGGCACACTAAATGTCCTTTGTCGTTTGGAAGTGGCTAGTGCAGACAAATTTTTGCTTCAATCTCTTCAAACAGGCAGCAAATTCTCAGGAACAGAATCCTCTGTTTCCAAAAATATTATAAACACACTCATATGCACAGTATACATCCTGATACGTAATTTTGAACGTTTAATTATGAACATTCACCTTTTTATGTTTGCATTTGTCCCCACTTAATTTAATGGTTGTGGACTTCATGCACTGCAAGTGGCTGACAGGATGAAACTTCTTGCAACCTGAACAATGGGGGTCTGGCTTGCTGGAAAAGCATTTGTGATCTCCCAGGGAATTACCTTCACAAAGCAAACAGTCTACAGAAGGTAATTAGCTGGGACTCGTTTTACGTACCTGTATTGATACACTGACAAGGAGTAAGATCTAGTTTGATCTTGTCTAGCTTTCCTAAAATCAAGAACAGAATAAAAGTCTCCAGATATACTAATTTTGTGCACTATCTAAAACATACGACAAAATAGCCATGTGATTTAACAAAGATTTTAAATATTCACTTAGTACCAGATTTTATTTATAAAATCCACTTTCTACAAATTTGCTCAGAGACGTAGAAATTTTATGTCATTAATTTCTACAAATTGATCACTGTACAGGGCTTTTCCATGATAAGCCACATCTTTGAATTTTAGTGGTAGGAACTAGCACTCTCAGCCTCACAATGCTATAAAAGCTGTGCAATGCAGTGCAACTTGTTTTTTGTGATATTTGACAAATAATGGAGGGGTTTCCAGTGTGATTAAGTTAGTCTGTACAATAAGCACTGACGAATAATCAGATTTTGATGTCCTTTGGGCTAAGACAAAAGTGCATGTATATGATCAATAGTAGAATTGTATGGAACATAGCTCAGACTTCCCTGATGTCAGGAATTTAAATTTAAGTTGTATTTCATTGCTAGCTGCCTAAGGCAAGTAGTATAAGGGATTTGACTTATTAGAAGTTATATATACGCTTGTGCTTGTTCTGTTATACATGAATTTACAGTGCTCATTACTAATTCTATGCTTATAAGTAGATGCCATTTCAAAAGATGATGAGGTTGATTACTGCAGGATATAATGAACCAAGACAACTCTCATTAAAGTCGGTGGAAACACTGTAATTACATTTACAGAAGGTTAGAGCAGCCCCTAAGTTAATAACAGTTTTTGTCTTCATTACTTATTTGTATGAAGTAATGACTATGCAATAAGTAACCTGTGCATAAAATCACTATTTTTAATGATTGCTCTTGGAAAGAAAACAGCTATGAAAGGTCTGTCAAAAGCATGGAAAATAATGGAAGTGAGTAATACCTTAGATCATTACATAGCCAGAAGATTGAGGAAAATGATTATGAGGAAAATGATTATTCAGCTTTTCTCAGTGCTCATTAGATTGCATCTAGAATACTGTGTTCAGTTTTCGTCTGCCCAAAAGAAGGGCACTGATTAAACTGGGCCCACCCAGCCAGTTGGGGCTGGAGCACAGGCTCTGTGGGGAAATGCTGAAGAGCTGCTTGTTCAGCCTGGAGAAGAGAGGGCTTGGGGGGGACCTCACAACAGCCCTCTAAAACCTACTGGGAGAGCGGTGAGAGGAGACCGTGTCAGGCTATTAACTTAAGGTGCATGTCAGGGGAACGAAACACAACGGTCAAAAATTGAAACATAGGAACTTCCTTAAGCACTGGGACAGGGGCCTAAAGAGGATATGAAATTTCCATCTTTGGAGGTTTTCAAAAACAAGTGTTGTGGTCTGGATTTAACGTTGACCTGGCTTTAGGTTGGACTGTGAATACTCCAGGTTTCTTCAAACAGCACTGATTTTTTTACTCTATCTCAGCACATTTTACCTCTACAAGTTATTCATCAGTGCTGATGGGCTAGAAGTTGTAGTACTAGAGTCAAGTAGTGCTTTCTGCCTTACTGTTTTGAAAGCACATGAAGAGAAACCTCAGCATGAGGAAATAAATGTGTGTTCTGATTCTTCAGACACATGTTTTAGTTTGAGATGCTCCAGCAGGCTTTCTGTACAAGTCTGGAAATGTAAACATTGCTGTTGCAAGTCTTAACTAGTGTAGTGAGATTTCTGTTGGGATGTTTCTGGATTACAAAAATGTCTTCCTAAAATGACTTTATCACCTCTTTAGGGCGCTGTGAAGTATATAGTTTGTTTTAAGACTCACTGAACCTTAAAAATGCTCCCAAAATACTCTGATATCAGTCTTGGCTATATATGCAAAGCATAAAAAGAAGTTTATATTTCTCTCCTACAGATGTTTGCTCTAACTGCATATGTAACGATATTTAAGTGCAGAGGAGGCATGTTAGGGTCTTTATAATGTATTCATATGAAACACTAGGGGATCCTTCTGCCCTATTTGAAAAGGAAAAATGAGCTGTTCTGAATTTTGAGGGCTTCTGGAGCTTGTTTGAAGTATGCTGAAAATGGGGAAAATCCTATCCTGTGTTCTCCCACCTCCTTTCCTTTCAGATTATTTTTTGACAAGATGAGATGGAGGTGGCCAATGAGAGCTGGTTTTGTGCTCTGCTGATCATGAACTTCCCAGCAGAGGGAACCCATAGACCAGCTCCAGGCCCAGCTGACAACAGCGTTTGCTTGGGATGTTGAGGGCTGCAGGAAGGGCTCAAAATGCGTGAGCAGTGAGATAATCCCCCATCCCAATGGAAGACATGAGGCTGCAGGGGTGGAAGGAGTTGTTCTGTGAGAGGAAATGCTAATTTTTAAGATTTTTAGGAAGTCTCATTTGTCAACAACTAGCACTTCTGTTCAATAAGGAAGTTCCCTAGAAGTTTCTTTTAGGACATACACAGCTTGAGGAGGCTGCAGTTCCTACTTTTTATTAAAAATTAAGTGGTTGAATTAGTCAGGCTTATGTCAGATGTCAGACATTATACTTAGCAGAAATCCTCAAGAAGTCGAAGAACTGACTTTGCTTCTTCTCTGTACTTAAACAGATGGTTCCAGCACTGCCTGTTGCAGTGTTAAATCCCTATGTCAAGCTAAAGCTATTAATAAGCTTTTACTTACAATGTGTTACCAGATAACAAACAGCAGCTAATGCTTTTTTTTGGGCGGGTGGATTATTTGGTTGGTTTGGGCTTTTGTCTTTCTCATGTAGACTAACAATATTTTGGCACTTGTGTAGCACCTGCATTTGACCCATGCACTGGGCTGGTGGTTGACCTGTCGTTGGCCTGAAGTCTTCTGAGGCCAGCCCAGTGCTCTGATCTCTAAATGAGGCGGCCACTTCTGCTTTCACTCCTTGATGGTAGGCTGTACAGGCTTTCGATAAAAAAATGGGGTTTGCATGTTTCTAACCTGTAAGATGTAAACAGTCATATGTGGGTGGCAAAACTGCACTTACAGGTTTTATTTTTGTTTGTATTAGTAAAAAAGAAGAGCTGCAATAGCATAAACTTTGCACTGTAGAACAGTATATACACAACCAAAGAGCCCATTTTGGCCCCAAGATTTTTTCGAAGTGGTAGTTCTTCATTAGAAGAAATCATAAATTCTCCTGTGTTCTCAGATGTTTCTTCAAGGGTTTCTCTATTTGTTCTCAACTGGCAGAAAGAGTTAGTACTCCTGCTGACAGTACCTAACAAAGCACACTAAGAAAGACTGCAAATGCGCACCCAGACAGGAGGATGTACTGATAAGAGGAAAAGTGCTCCCAATGCCGTTCTCAGAACCGGAGCTCTGCTCCTCTTTGAGCACAGTTTGCTTACATCTTTACAACAGAAACTCTGGCTCTCAAGCTCAAATGTCATTTGCACATTATGAAGAAATCTCTTCCCTTCTCTTTCCCCTATCTTCTCTGTGTTGACCTCCTCTTGTGGGAGCAGTTTTGGGGTACTAAGGTTGTTTTGCCTCCTCAGCAAGCATCGTACCACCCAGATGTGAGCGAAGAAGTTCGAGAGCGAGCCCTGCGCTTTGGAACAGAATGTACCCTGGGATACTTGGAACTCCTGGAACATGTTCTCCTGGTAAGGAGCTACACGCACATACTGGATCCCTTCTGGGGAGAATAATATCTCTGACCTCTTGCTATAGAGGCAGCTAGTGACACATTTTTATCAGTTTGTCACAAGATCATGAACAGTGTAGTTATTCAGGAAAAGCAAGCTCTAAAGTAAACTCAGTGCTTCAGCTCAATCTGCGAGACGGAAGACTGGAATTACGTAAATAGGATGGAATCCTGGATTAGATCTGGAAGTAGTACAGGTCCTGACCTAAAAATGGTCCCTGATAACTAAAATAAAACAGTTCAGCAGACTTTTAAGCCCCCTATAACATTTAGACATATTAGGCACACTCCTGTCCCCCAGACCAAGGTAGTTACATAATTTTCATGAAAGCACTTTTATGTGCCTTTTGCAGTCCTGATTCCAAGAAAATGAGGCACCTACTCAATGCCATCCCAAAACCCCATGCCAGCCCTGCCTCACAAAGAGCTTTCCAACTCATGCCAGACATGAAACACCGAAAGCTCTGCATAAAACCTCTCCACTAAAATTCCAACTCATGAGTCGTGCTGTCAGTTGGCTTTTCTTGACCATACATAATTATCACATAATTACTGTTCTGATGCTGTTACATTTGTAGGAAGCAATAATGTGTGTTGGAACTAACATTTGTGAGATATTGAAGTTTCTGGAAGTGACTTAAATCAGCAATCAACTCTATAGTCACCCAGAGATTTAAGTGGCTTTAAGCTGACATATTAAAGTCTCTGCAACTGAAATTTGGAGCCACTAACTGCAGGCTAGCAAATCCAAGTCAGCTTCACTGCTGAGAATACAGCAGATGTGATCATTAACATCAACTCGTTGAAATATATATAACATACAAGTAAAGTCACATTTCTGCTTGCCACAAAATAGTTCAAGTAAGATTGGACTTGTTAATGTAATTCCTAGAGCTTCATAGCATTAAGTAATTTAGCATTAGATGTGTGATCCATTTTTAGTTAAGAAGTACTTTGTGGAACTCTTCAGATTTTATCTCCCAAACTCAGTCATAGTAGTTGTTTCAAACTATGCCAGGACAGACCAAAGACTTGAATCAATTTTTGCTCATTTTATTTTTCATTCTTTGCTTAAGTAGAGAGGCTTAAGGTAAGAAAGGCCTGTTCCTTCAATAAAGCAGAACAGGCCTTTCTTACCTGAAGCTGCTTTACTTTCAGGGCCCTAAAGCCATGACAAAATTCCACCCCCCTCAGTGTTTGCTGCCTTGGAAAACTGACTCTGACCCAGATTACAACCACAGTTGGAGAGCATAATGCCTTGCGTGGAAAAAAAGATGTATGGAATGATAACTTCATCTTGACTTTTTGCTAAAGTCTGTCTAGAACTAGTTACATATGTACATAGTACATCCATTCTGTGCTCCACAAATGTAAACAGGATCTGGAGAGTGGATGACAAAGGGATCGCTTTTGGAGGGGCACTGAACCAAGTAAATGACAGACTTTTTGCTCTAGGGACTTTTCCCCTCTTTCCCCAGACTTCTAACTCTTGGGAGTAGTGGCAGGGACACAGTCGAGATGTAGTCTACATGTTTTGTTTGCTTGTTCTATGGTTACCTGACCTGCTCTCCTGCCATAAGCAATCTTGCTAACTTAACATCCTAGCTCAGAGTTGTTTTGCTCAGATAAAATAAAATGATAGCAAGATGGTTTCAGTGTCAGACAATCCTGTTGCTTCCTGATCCCTGTTACTTTGGTAGTTTAAAACCCCTAGGACTACAATCTCATTTAATTTATAACCTCCAGAAACACAGATCATCTCAGATTAGAAACCTCTAATTAGTCCACATGGTACCTTGTGATACAATTGTTAGTAAATTCAGTCATGCCCTTGGTTGTCAGGCTAGGGATGATTGCATGGGTGTCTCAACACAGGGATGCCAAGGAGTTTTATTCAGCAGCGGTATTTCTTTGATGATACTTTTCAGGTGTAAGAGTTGTCAGATGCAATATCTAAAATTTCTTAAGCCAGTATATTGACTTGTGCAGAGGTTGCATTGGGCAAGTGGCACAAAATTGACTTGATTGCTCGAATCACCAGGCTAGGGGTAAGGCACAGGAACACACTAATTAGAGTTGTTGGGCATGTGCAAATTCATATAAAACAACTTCACAGTTGTATTCTAAGCAAGGTTAAAGACTGACTTGCCCTCCTACATATTCATATGCTCTATTTCCATCAGTATTGATGCATGCTGAGTTAACCACATTCATGTATGTTTGGACGTTTTTGTTTGTGTGGGACTATAACTCATCCTCAGTTTCTGCCATACTAAGGGATTATGCAGTGTATAAACCTTGGTTATAGCTGTAGTGTTACATTTTGTTAGCACTGCAGACTGTTTAGCCATTGAGAATTCATGTGCTTCTGTTTATGGTGGAAACTAGTTGACTAAAGATCAGCCATAGGAAGCGGAGACCAGTCTGCCCATAGACTGACGTGGCGGTTCTAGAGAGATTAAATTCCTCATGTGGCAGAGTTCTCACCAGGAGAAGTTAAGAAAACAATTCAGTTTAGTTTATTCTGTCAAAATAAGGTGTTAGGCACTTGACTGCAAAATGGGAAACACACTTACAAAAAGAGAAAATGTCTTTCAGTGTGCACCTAGTTTTCAGGGCTACTTTGCAGAGGAGTTCTTGAAAACAGAAAGAAAATGCACACACCTGAGTGTGACTTACGACACTCAACCTCTTGCTTTGGTCTTAAATGTCTCTATGTATTTGTTGCTCTCCTCTCGGAAGTAGTTTTTGAGTATATGTGAATTTCCAGAACTTAATCTTTTCTTCTCCTTACAGTATGGTAATTAAAAATGTAAATGTTGTTCCTGTTCATGGAAAGAATTCAACTTCACTGTCTGAATGTCTGGCTCTTTTCCATTTGAAGAAGCATGGTGTAATACTTGATGCAAATTCAGTCCAGAGCTGTCTGTCTTTCCCTTCTATCTAAGGCTCTTGCCCAGGGTTGGCATTTCCATTCTGTTCACCATTGCTGAATTTTTCCAGAGCAGGTAACTAGCACTGGCTTGTAGAACTCTGTAATTCTATTTCTTGGAAATAGTGACCAACCAGTTTGTTAATACTAGAGAATGAGCTCTTCTCCAGCAATCTAGAAAAACTAAGCCTGATGCATAAGTATAATGACTATAATATCTGAGAATGGAGTGCCAAAACTGCATATTCCTCTCACATGCTCACACATACGCCTCTGTTTTGGAGAATTCTGTCCCAGTTTTAGTACTGAGAGCTTCCAGACAATGTTGTCGGTTCCTGTAGAAATGCAAGGCAGTGCCGCTTTGCTAGTATCAGATGTGCAGTGTAAGCCTCTGCTCCTAGTGATTCATTGACAATTGTATTTCTCTCACTGGACTCGTGTTTCCTCCCAGCCAATTGCTGCATAAAATAAATCTTTCACTAGTGTGCCTTGGGAATGTTCCAGCTTTCTCTGGAATCCTTAGTAATATACATTATTATGTTTTATCTTTTTCTCTAGATCCTTCAAAAACCAACTCCAGAACTAAAGCATCAGTTGGCCTCTTTCTCCAAGCGGGTTGCTGGTGCTGTTACAGAGCTCATCCAATCAGCAGAAGCAATGAAAGGTGAGTTGGGCAGCCTGGCTACCAGTAAAGTGTGCTTTTTACTCCAGAGATGATGATCTGTCATTTTTGTACTTTAAAATAAATCCAAAAGCTAACAAAAACCCTTTTAGTATGTTCGGGGTGTCTTGGTACCACCTACTTCCATTCTTTTAATTTCTCTGCTGGTATTCACTTGTTCACAGTGTTGGTAAACATGTCTGACCCTCTCCCACTTCATATGATTTACAGTCATAAGTCACCTGTCAATTGTGTGGCACCATCAAGCAAAGCACTCGAGCCACAGTATCAGAAAACAAAACACCGTATCACTCCTCTGGAATTGGCGGCTGAGTTGTAATTGGATGGGTGGTTCCTTTCCTTACACTCATATTTGTTCCATCAAAATAAGTCCTTTGCTTTGCAGTGATAGTTGCTTTCCAACTTCACACAAAAGGAGATGCCAATATCTTACTGAATTAATACTCAGCCTCTAGCAGTGATGTCACTTTTAGGTCTACAGTGCTTACAGTCCTCTGCCTGGGTCCTGCCCCGAAAAGTGTGTTAATGAGACAATGAAAATTGTGGTTTGGATGATTTCATGAACTCTTAGAATTGAACAACATGTGGACAAATATAAATTCAGCACTCAAATAAGCAATGTATTCCTTTGCTTAGCAGAAGTTCACTGTTCTTAAAAGAGATGAGTGATATTTTTCCTCAGATACTGACTTCCTTAGTAAAATTTTTATCCAGCGATGCATGCGAACTCTTAGGATGACAGCTCTAACATTCTACATTTTAAGTTAGATGAATACATATTAAGGGTGACGTTATTTAATATTAGGCCACTACTGCTGAAGCACATCTTCTACCAGATTTATTGGGAACTTCAGTCTAAGGAAATCTTCACAGCCATCAGGAAGGCACATGAGCATTCTGATCTCATAGGTAATAGAACGCTACAATAAAATATTTTGAATTAAAGCACTGTAATTGTATTTTTTCTTTTTAAATCTGCCCCCTCCACCCTCCAGAGGCTTCTAGTAAATTCATATTTGTTCAATCGTTCTTTCCTAAGCTAGGCCAGAGAACACTATACTAATTTTTCTGATATTCTGTGTAATATACACTAAAGGTTTTCCTCAATTATTCTCTGCTTTTATCAGTCCACATTCATTGAAAAAGAGTCCTGACTAAATACTTTTCATATATGGGAATCCCTTATTATTTTCTTATGTTTTTATTTTTCCTCTACGTCTTAATATAGTTACTCTGTTTCATATAACAATGATCTACATTATGCTTTTTCCCTGTTTCAGGTAAATTTATTGAATTCTTCAGCCTTTTCTGCACTTTATGTTTTGAATTTTCCATTTTCATTTGCTAACAAGCCAAGCCAGTATCAGAATTTTCTATTCCCTAAATGCTTCTTAAAAATCTTTTTATTGTCCTAATCTTTGGAGATATTTATTAATTTTGAGTACATTTTGCATTTTAATTCATATTCATTAAAATCAAAATTCACTTTTTTTTCTCACTTACTGCCTGTAGGAGATTTTTCTTAATTCACTTTAGAAGCTTTTTTGCAGAAAGTAAGATGTTTTTTAACCATTCCCAATCTTCGTTCCTAATTTTCATTTATAGATACATGATAAAATTCTCTCTCCTAACCAATTTAGCATGTAAATATTTTCATCTTTGTGAAATGCCTTTTTCTGAAGAGGAACTGTCACATTTTACAAGTTTGGTTTTGACTGTGTTTATACATGCTACCTGTATTACAAATATTTTTTTCCCTGATTATTTGCCAATATCAGGATTTGATACAGAATTCCTTCATCTTATATACCATTTTTGCTCAGAAGTTGTCTTTGGCAATGTTTTAATATTTGATATAAAATACATATATACATACTATATAGGAATTAGCAGCATGAAACATAGCTCACTAGGATTGCAGTACCACATACTTCAGCTTTGTCACAGCACGTCATAAATAGGAGGCAGTCATTTTGTATTCTCCTGTGATTTGGTCATCCATAGCAGAAACTGCCTCGTTCTTTAGCTGGTGCAATGTTGATCTATAAGCATTCAAGGTTATTTCCTTTGATGTTTAATGAATCAGACATGGGTTATGCTATTCCTGATGCAGAGTGCCAGTATCCTTCACCCCGGTCACTCTTCCTTAATAACAAAGTTTCAGTTGATATTTTAATATTAGGTTCACCTAAACTTTCTGATCCAGTTTCAATAAGTTTAGTACGGCCTTTTTTTTTTTTTTTCATTTGTTTTTTTCATTCTAATTTAGTCTTCTTTTGCCTGCTGTACACTCCTTCCCATCCTTTTCCATTTACATCTGTCATGCCACTTCCTACCCTTGCCCTTAGTATTTATGAACTTAGAAGATGTTTTTCTGGTTTCCTTTTCTCTTTCCATCTAATTTCCCTTTTAGCTGTTTCATTGCTTCCCTTAGTCCAGAACATAGATGCTTTCTGAATCTTTTAATCCAGAGAATAATGTTATGAAATTAAAAATAAAAACGCAGTCAGAACTTCCAAAAATCTGAGATCACCTTCAGCCAAGTACTCACTTTGTGGACCTACAAAATCTCTCTGAGCCAAGAGAAATGCCAAAAACTCAACAACAACAACAACAACAAAAAGTAGACCTTTGGATATGTTACAGAAACTGCTTTGGCCTTCTCTACATTGCTCTTAGAAACACATTGCCAACAGTGTGCTTTCTTCAGTCAGTACTAGCTTCATCTCTAACCAGTGCCAAAAAAGAGACTCTGGCAAGTGTGCTGTGGATGACTACCTGTTGTCTATAACATGTCCTCTTTACCATTCTGTCAGACTTCTCCATGTACCTCACAACTTGGTCAAGTTAGAAACCATCTTACTAAGAGCTCTGATAAACAAAAGTTGAGTGACAGCTACTTCTGTTCCCAGTATGGACAGCATCCCTTTTTAAAGCCACTTTGTTTAGACAGTTCTTAAGTTATTTTTGTAACAGAATAATCCTGCTAAATACTTTTTTCTTCCCCTCTGACTTAGATTTTGCTCTCAGTGGCATAAACTACTGTGGTTTTATGCCATTATGGTACTAAAATCAGCTTTCTACCATGTCCATTCTGTATTTGACACTTGAAGTGTGATTGTAAATCACTCTGTTTGAATGGCAGCTCACAGTGGCTCTGAAGTTATTGTCTTCATCTCCATTAATTTCAGGGACAGAGTGGGTGGATCCAGAAGACCCAACAGTCATTGCGGAGACAGAGCTGCTAGGGGCTGCAGCATCCATTGAGGCTGCAGCAAAGAAGTTAGAGCAGCTGAAACCAAGAGCCAAGCCAAAGGTGAGTGTGCATCCCCATTGTTTCTTTGAAGTTAAAGCAGAAGATGCATATAGCCCATATATTGGTGTGTGCTTTGTTACTGTCCACAATAATGGTATAAACAATCAAACCTTGCATCTATCTCTGTGCCACTGGACACTGCACTGGATGCAACTTAACCCTGAAGGAAGAGGGTGAAAAGATGCTTTTCAGGGAATGAGTCAAACACCAGCCATGAGCAAACAAAGGAAGAAAAGCCAAATGTTATAAATGCTTTTAAGAGTTACAGTATCATTATGGTTGCTTATTTTCTTTTCTGTTTCCAAACACATTTTACTGATGTGAACAGTCATTCTCACTTGCTTTCCTTTGAAGACCCTTTGTTCTCATCTGAATGTGTGTAGTATAGCAGGAGAAAGTAGCAGCAACACAGAAGGGACTCAACAGAGTGTGAAAGACCTTCAGGATTTTCTAAAATAAAACCATAGCATTTTATGCCGTGCTAAGAGTAGCTGCCTCAGTATCAAATCCGATATGTGGTATGACCATTTCTATTTAATTTTCCTGAAGGAAAAGAAATTACAGTTCATTATGAAAGCAAGTAGTGCTGCGTGTTGCCAGGTCATTTCAAACATGTCTCTGAATATATTATATAAAATGAAGCCAACTATTTTAATGCATGGTACAGAGGGAATATATGAAACTGCTGGTAGTTGTGATTGTGTGCATAGATCACAAGACTGGATCACAGAGAATTGCTGTCTTTTGCCTAGTGTGGAATAACAGGCAGGTTTTGGAAGAAATTGTCATGCTTCCTAGAATTGCATCTCTTTAAAATGAAAATCATGCTTTGGCTCTGTAATTGACTTCAGGAAAGGACTATGTATCTATTTCCCTGTTTACGCTGCTTTGTAGGTGCAAAACTGCTTTCGAAGTAAATCTAATGAGAAGTCTTTCTTAAAAGCAGGGCCTCAAGAACGTTCAATGTTGGATGATTGTTTTTGGTGCAGGGTGGTATTTTGTCATTCAGGAACATCAGATGAAATAGTTCTTGGTAGCTTCACTCTTTGAGGACTACCCCTCACCCCCCTTGCTTAGTGATGGGAATAAATTAGCTCATGAAAAAGAAATGCTCTTTGTCCTGCATTTTTTAACGAGTACATCCATTTTGTTTATAAAGAAAAATGGTCCTTTATAATGACATTCCACAGAGCAGAGGACACAGGCTGAGTCTGAGGAGAGGAAGAGTCCTCCATCACCTTTTCTATACAATCACTGCACAATAGCATATGTGTGTTGCCTAGTAACCATGGAGCAGTTTCCTTCCAACATCTAAGCCACTCCAGGGTCATTGTAATTTCCCAGTGAATACAGATCTCACACCTGCTCCTCATTTAACATGTTAATTTGAGTATCCAGTCTGCCTGTGATTTATTGGTCTGTTTATTTGTCATTTTCTGAAACTAAAATTCATATCCAACTGTTTGTTTAATTTAGGATTTAAACAGCCTTTACATCCTTTTTTAGATGTTTAATCCCTCTCACAATATGGATTCTAAAACACATCAAAGGCACTAGGAAGATCACAGGGTGGTTCCAATACCACTTTTTCTGATGAAGACTTGTAGCTTTTATTCTCCCAGAGTAGGATTTCCTGCTTTGAACATGTTCTCTCTTTGATGGTCGTCTTCGACAACATACATAGTGTAGTAGTGTGAATGCCTAAAGTAGGTAAGGGGGTTAATATAAGTGATTTTTCTTATGCTTAGTCTATGAAATGCAGGAATAGCAGCTATATTCTGCAGATCATTGGTCCAGCTAGACCAATGTCCTGCTTTGGTTAACAGTAGTCATCATTAAGTGAACTTGCAGAGAAGTCTTTAGTTGGCAATTTTAGAATAAACTGCCTGCAGGAAATCCATCATCTTCATTATTAATTGGTGTCTGTTTCTCTATTTTTGGGCAAACTTCTTTTATTGGGGCAGGGAGTGGGTGTCAGTTGATTTAGGACTGAAGAGTTCATCTTCGTGTGTTCCAGCTTATCTGTTTCCTCTAAAGAAAAAGATCAATAGTTGGAGGTAGGGTTTTTTCTCATTTGTTCCATCACCTTAATTTTTTTGCTACTTGGATTTTTTTAATTGTTTTTTTCTTCACATTTTTGCACCTATCATACACCCTTGATGTTTTAGACTGAGACCAATAGCATGAGATGTCTTCATTTTCCGCTACTGGGAATCATCTTACCCCAAAGAACAATCTCTAATAAGACACAGACCTGCTAACTGCTGCTCATGTTTTATTGTATGATTCATATTCTGTTTGCTTTAAATCCTGGTCATTTGGCTACTGTTGAATGTCCTAAAATGCTTAGTCCACTTGCCCACTGCCCCACTGATACCCTGTTAATATCTGTCTTTCTTCTGAGCTTATATCTTGCAACCACTTTGAGGACTCTTCTAACTAAGTAGGTGTTGTTACTCCTGCCCGTAACACAAAACCTTTTAAGTATTCTCATTGCAGTGTTCAAGATGGGCAATGATCTGTGAAGCAATGAGATCTTAATCGTTTATAAAGCAACTTTTGGCTGTTCTATTTCCTTTAAATACAACTACGTTTTTTCTGAGTGTGGACTCTTTTTTCTGTTTTCCATTTTTGGAGGGTCAGGTGTCTTGCAATGCAGCCACATATTCCTCCTGTTATGCAAATATGCCACTGTCTGTAAAATAACAACCCCCCAAAATTAGTAACTTTTTGAAGAAGAAAAACATTTTGTCTAATAAAAACTTCATGCTTCACTAATACTGGAAAAAGAACGCTTTTGAGGAAAAAGGTGTGGTAGATGAGGTGCAACAGCAGAGAGCATTGCTGTACCTACCCTACTCGGTCGGTATGCTCTTCATGCTTCAGTGCAGGCTTATGCCTTCAAACACAAGTGTCTTTAGTAGTCAATAAGAGTTCCCTGCTGTTAGCTTTCAGCAGTTTGTCCTTTTTTTTTCCCAAGATGAATCAAACCTGGATGCCTTTTTCTGCAGGACTCTGTGTGATATGTTTGATATATTAGGTTGTTATTTAATCCAACTATATATCAAACATATTCCTACAGTGTCCTGCCCTGTCTCCGGGGGTTTTAACATAGTAGAAGGCAATATGAAGGAGTACATTCACTCACAAGCAGGTTTAGAAGACTTCTTGCAGACTCCTAATCTAATCTGATTTAAAATATATACATGAAGGGCTCCTTTATCAGTAAGGTTGATCTTGGAGGGACTTTTAAGTTTTGTAGGACCTTTTATGACAGTGAGCAGCAGCTGTGCCAAGAACTGACTTTTACTGAAATGGTTATTGTGTTTTCCATGGCTCAGTGCAATAACTTACCCATATTGGTTTTCTCTTCATGAAGTAGAAGATGAGAGCTGCTTCAAAAAAAAATGGTTTGTCTTCTGTATTTTTTTTCTACTGTTTAGCAATGAGATTGGGGGCTCATTTGTTCTAGTATTTACCCTGACTTTATTTATGATACTCCTAATAATGGAGATTCTATAGAAAACTGGTTAAAATACAGTACAGAAACATCTCAAATTTTAATTTTTTAATAGTGCGATCGACATTTTCAGTATAGATCATGCTACAGACTTTGTAGCTAGCCTAATAATTTTGGTTTGTCTGTTCCGGTGACTTCATTTTCCAATCCACTTATACCCATACGTCATCAATAACAGTTTATTAGTTTAAACTTGTGGAAGAAGAGACGCTTACCTTTGTGGGGGCTACCTGAGGAAGGAGAAGCTAATCACTTGTCTCATAGATCTGGTTTTCAAAAGGAGTCCAAGTAGCCCTTTCCAGTAACTAAAATCTTAGTGTGACATTTTTCTGCTACGTATCACAACGTTGCACCTAACTTTGTTTATGAAGACTGTGAACTGACACATGTTGTGAGGGTACTGTTGATGACTGTGACCTTAAGGCAGTTCAGGACACACTCTTTAATAGAGGGAAGGAGTAGAAGAATTACCTCTCCTGTAGGGCATTTTGCTGTGTTCAGCCTTGGACTGCTACATGTCCTTATTGCTAAGGAATGCTCTTCGGAGAGTACAGGCAGGTAAACATACCCATAGCACTGACTGAGCACTGTGCCTACTTCCCCATTTCAAACATGAGTATGCAGCCCTTAGATGTCATACCTGAGAATACTGAAGGGAAAACTGCAGGGAACAACTAGAAAACAAGGGATTAATAAAAAACATGAAAATTCAGCAGGAGTTCCACAGTTTGAGTGCTGTGTGATGCTGCTTCAAACATAAATTCTCCACAGAAGGTACCAACTGTCATTAGAAAACTTTTTTTCTTTTTTTTCCAGAAATAAAAAAAGTTGTGAGATGACAGGAAATGTAGGATTTGGAAGTTTGAGAAACTCAGGGTGTGGTTTCTTCTCCCCATCCCCAAAATTTCCATATAATTGGTAAGAAATCAATTTGGTACACAGGGGGGAAAAAAATACCTGTTATCTGACGAAATACTAAGGTTTAGCTGTCTGTTTTCCTGCTGTGCTTTATCTGCTGCTCCATGGTGGAAATTAATCCAGCCATTGTACAGTAGCTTTCTCGGTAATGCAAGATTTGATTTCTTTGCGTTCTCTTTGAAAGTAGTGATTTTTGCTTAGTACTTATGTGTAATATTTAGTCCACTCAATACGCTGAACTGAGATCTAACAGTTACGTTTTTTCAGCCTCTTTTTGGTGGCTGGTTTTTCTCAAATTGAATACCATCTGGGCACATACACAGCTGCCTACTAGATCATTGTGGCCATGGGCATTTTGTTAGACTTTACTAAAGAATGACACCTCCTTTATAATAAATAAGCAGATACTGAAATGCTCACTTGCATAAGTTTGAATTCCTGACAACACTGACATATAAAGAATAATACACATAATATATTTTGTTACGTGGGAAATGAAGATTTTAAAACTAAATAACAGGGAGCCTTGGACAAAAGTAAAAGTGCAGTAACAATCTGTTAAATTGACTATCATCCAGAGGTACTTCTGTTGATATTTCACTTTAAGTCTTTAGTCAAATTAAAGTCAACAATGCATCTATTTTAATAATTAAAAGAAATCTGATAGTGACTATACTGAATTCCATTTAGTCACTTTGGTTTTGTGATGTTGTGATCAAAGTAAGAGTTCTATAAATCAGACTTGAGGCTGTTGCATAAATTCAGGATCAATGTGATTACCACTTATATATAATAATGGTTGCAAGTGTTGCCAAAAATCCCTGTGGAACATGACTTGCTCGCTTTACAAAGCAATTTTTTATACTTTTACTACAAAGACATATACTTCAGTTGATGGGATTAGCCCAATAGCAAGGCAAGACAAATACTTTTCCTTGAATTAGGTGCTTTTCCTAAAGGATAAGAAAAACTTTCAAGTGCCAAACAACTTCATCTGCACATCAGTTTTTATTTTCAGATCGTTCAGTTTTCCTGGTGTCTCTAGGTGCTACGGTTTCATCTCCTGGACTTTGTTTTAGTTATGTGGCAGTTCTGTGAAGAGCTGTAGGACTGAGCACTGTTGGATGTGCCATTTTGTAATGATTTTTAATTACTCATAATTATTTTATAATTGACTACTATTTCATCAGATTGCAGTAACAGGAGAACTAAATCTGACTTAAATTTAGATGGAGGCACTTAGACTTGCAAATGAAGTGCCCAGTTGTCTAACTCAAAGCCCGCTTAGCTGGTGTTCCCAAAGTTAGTTATTTGACACAAGAATGCTGTGGTTGTATAACTTGGAAGAAACCTGTATTTCAGAAGTCTCATCTCTCACAAGGTGGTCTGTTCTGGTATCGTATCTGCTAGCCCTACTGGTCATGCTGCATTGGATTCTGGGAGGCTTGTGATTTGATCACAAACAAAATACGTTCTGTTCATTTATTTTGTAGAAAAAACAATCAGAATACATGGCCCGGGCCTGGTTCTCTTTAAAATAACAATAATGATTTATCTCTGTCTGTTTTGTTATCTGTTCAGAAGCTAGTAAGCGTGCTTAAATGGATAAATGTTTTCAGCATTTGTTTAAATTATTAGAAAACCAGGCAAGTTGTTGTTTTATGGAACAAAAGATTTGCATTTTAAATAGCAAGAAATCTCATTAGGAACAGCTGATTTCTCTGATTGCACATGCTTGTTGAAAGACACATTTGGATGACTGACGTGTTCCAGACAGACCTTTGGAACTTCATATCTCCAAGATGACTAAACTGGACTGCTTCAAAATGCTGCTCTTTGTGAAATGACAGCTCTTACCAAAAGCTGCTCAATGTATGCACTTGCTTGGTATCTACGTTACATTTCTTAGTACAGGTGAATGAGACAATATACATTTAACACTTGTTTTTTAACACCGTAAGTCTTTAAGTATCTAGAAGATGCTCTACCTAGTTTAGCAATCCTGGAAGCCAGTATTATAGCACTACACAGATAATCTAGATATGGAAAAACAAGAATTTTTTTTCAGGCTTGCACTTTTCTAAATGTAGTTTTTGCATAGCCGCAGTGGAGGTAATGTATTAGAAAACTGAAGGCAGTTCTTTAAGTATCTTGTGTGATACTCAATTTCACGTGTGAGCAGCCACAACGGCGCAATTTAATATTTAAATTCATTTATGTTAACTCCCAGCTTTAGTCCACATGAAACTCCTTTGCAGAAAATGATGTTGTGGGTCTTACTGAATTTACTGATGTGTTCTTAAATCTTCTTGTCTCGCTTTGTATATGTCCTCAGACTTGAAACTACAACTGCTTTCAGTTGAATAATGTGTGACATTGTTCTTTCTTGGTTATAGCAAGCAGATGAGACTCTGGATTTTGAAGAACAAATCCTGGAAGCAGCTAAATCCATTGCAGCTGCTACCAGTGCCCTTGTGAAGTCAGCTTCAGCAGCCCAGAGAGAACTGGTGGCACAGGGAAAGGTGGGTAAACAGGACAAGGAGCAACAGCAAAGTGGGGAAAGTATCAAAATTGACTCTGGTCTCTTAACTGTTCTCTGTTAAAACAGTAGGAAAGGAGCTTGGGAATGACTAATGAAAATTTAAATCTTTTCATTGCTCGTCACAATGCATGGCCCAGGCCTGGTTCTGTTTAACAAAACACAATTATGTTTATTTAAACCTCAGAAGTGTAATTAAGTGTTTGGCTTTTCAGATGTTTCAGCCGTGGGGAGTTTTTGTGTTTGTGGGGTTTTTTTCATTCTGTGAAGATCTGTGATTCAAGCTAGTAATGTGTAGTCCCACAAGACAACTTGGGGATCCGAAAACAAATGTCACAGTATACAACACCACTCTGGACCAAGAATAGCAAAGGGCCTCACTAATTGTGCCCTCAATGTTTTGTTGTATGATTCAATGGGCACACAGGCCTGCATGCAAATTGAGTACATGTAAGTGGACGTGCTTGTAATTACTGTTGGGACAGTGGAAAGAGTGCATATAACATGCGTCGGCCTTTTGGTCTGGTCAGGATTGAGGTCTTTGTCATTCATTTCATACCCATCCCTGTTTGTTTTTTTCCAGTTAATATACTTTGAAACTTAAAATCTGAACATCAAACAGGTGTGTTGCCTGTGAGAACAGTTTGTTACAGGATCATTGTTGTTGTATAGTTATGGTTTCCAATTCATCTAATTCTTTATTCTGAGCAGTCTATCATGGATCCTGTCACAAAAGTGCTGTGCTGTCTACTTCAGCTAGGATTCCTGGGGAGCTTGGGGAGTTTTTGCTTTGAGTTCCAGCAGGAGCACAGAGCACTTGTTTCAGAACAATAGTGATGTAACTGTTTGAAAAGACCCACCATAAGCTGTAGTTGTAGAACTTATCAGTAATGCATTGAATAAGATAGTGTTAATACCCATTAAAACATGGCTGTGGAGACAGTCCAAAAAATGAGAATTTTGACTTACCTGGTTCACTTAGATTATTGTGCAGTCTGCTTTTATGTGATAAGACCTCTTCTCCTTTAGCTTCATTATGACATACATCGTGCTTTACTTTCCACACCACCACCAGTTTAAAGTTACATAGAATAATACAGCATGTATTTCTATCCTAGTACCAGCCCTGAGTCTCCCTCAGGTAGTTTTGGCTTCTTTGCTCCCACAGATATGCTTCTATCTGTGTCTTTCGGATTGAGGCTGACAGCACTTGCATCCCATTCCATCCAAGTTCAGATAATTGCTAAAACCACTTTAATATGTTTGAGGAAGGCTGTAGCTTGCTGTTCTAGCAGAAGCATGCCTGTCAAATATAGTGCCCTATTAGCAGATCTATTCAGCCTGCTTTACTGAATTTAGCCGTTTTGCTTTCTCCATCACTCCTCTATAGTAACGTGCTGAAAGACCAGGAATTTTTGCAGCAAATAGCTTTTGCTGATGCTTTCTTGCCTGCTTGGAGGATCTATGAATAATACTGTGGTCTTTAAGGGAAGAAATGAATCCCAACCAAATCAAAATCTAATGAAACATCAAACTTCAGAATTGTTTGTGGCACATCCTCTCATCATACTTCTCACAAATAAATAAAGCCATTAAGATACTTTTGAAATAATGAAGCCATAACCCATTTTTTCCTTCTCTTCTTCCTTTACTCATTACTAGTGCTTAGGTAATTGTCACTATGGGATATCCTTTGACTGCTGTGGTAGCCTGTATCTCCAAGTCAGCCAGAAGTAAAGGAAGCTGCCTTCTAAAATGACTGACCAAATTCTTGCCCATAGTGAATGGCTCCAACCTTCCTGGTGGGAAGATTTTGTTATTGCTGTTGGGGGAAATGTTTTGCTTTTGTAAGAAATCTTCTGAGGCATGTGGTATGGACTCCTCCCAGAAAAGCATGGATGGCATAGAGGTGGGAAGGACAAGTTTGATCTGCTCCACATCCACCGCTTCCATACTGACCAGTACATGGTACTGACCGTTGGCTTGGATTCCTCACTGACCTTTTTGTTTGTAGGGAGGCACTGGGAAATTCTTACCCAGATGCATGGATGCATGCAAACCAGGGATGTCCTTGTCCCAGATAAATCTCCAACATTGCTTGGTAAAGGCTGTTGACAGTATCTTACAGGGCAAATTGGTGTAATACTATAATTGAAGAGCTTGCTAAAGAAATCTTAAGTGAAACTACTTTCCTCTGTGGAATTGTTAGAAAATAATTAATTTGATATTGGGCATCTGTTTCCATTTCCACAGTATAGATGAAGTTTGAGAAGTTGGATCTGATCTATCTTCTTCCACACCACCCCCCTATTCATTCACTCACACATGTGCATACACACAAAATTCAGACACCATTAACTAGACTCCTGCATCTGTGGTCTACTTAAAATATGTTTTCTAGGAATGATTAGGCAAGAAAACCTTGAAACCTAAAGAATTCAGGGACCTAGTGTCACCATAGCTATGAGAGAATACATCTTCTGTTTATGTTGATGCTACACATAAGGATTCGATTCCAATCCCTGGGATCCTCATTTATGCATGAATCCCCGTTTCCATTTCTTTTGAAATACAACAAGTTTCTGGACTATGTTTACATCTCACATCTTCCAGCTTCTCTCCCAAACATTCCCAGACACGGGCAGTTGGGGGTGGGGGGAGGGCAGGTTGGCAACCAATTGCAGAATTTTGTTTCATTACTTTCATCTGACATAGGAAGAAAACTGTCTCCTGGTTGTTGCCAGTACTGCTGGTGCCATGAACACTTCAGTGGGTGAGCCATGCAGAAAAATGGACTGCTTTCCACAAATGCCATTATTAGGCACAAAGGCAGTCAGGGGGCTTCCCTGTGGAGCTTTCTGTTTTGTACCTTCCCCGCTGCCAGAATCAGAAGAGATTCAGGAATGATGTAAATGTAAATGTGTTGTGGGGACAGAAATAAGTTACTTTAAAAGCCAGATTAGGAACTACTGCTTCAACTGTTGCTCAGGCCAAAGTCTTGGCTGCAACAATCATATTCTGGAACTTCTTAACATGTTCCAAGGATGGGGCAATTCAAGCAGCAGAGCAAGTTGGACACTACATGAGCAAGCAGATGTTTACTGGAAGCACACTTACTCTAACAACTAACTTTCAGTTGGATTTTCTGCTCCTGTATGTGCTGAGCACAGTCACAGGTGCACGTGTTAACTTTTTTCATAGATTACAAAGCAATTGTATTTTCTGTTTCATTGTAAGCTGTCTCTGAACTGTTTTTACAGGTTGGAGCAATCCCTGCAAATGCAGCTGATGACGGACAGTGGTCTCAGGGACTTATTTCTGCTGTGAGTATCTACTTCTTCTCTTAAGGAAAACTAGCACCTTCTCTGAAGAAATAATATCGCGTGAGTATACACAATGACTTTTTGTTACTGTCTCCCAGGCCCGAATGGTGGCAGCTGCAACCAGCAATCTTTGTGAAGCAGCTAATGCCTCAGTACAAGGCCACGCTAGTGAGGAGAAGCTCATCTCATCTGCCAAGCAAGTGGCAGCTTCTACAGCACAGTTGCTTGTGGCTTGCAAAGTGAAGGCTGACCATGACTCTGAAGCCATGAGGAGACTACAGGTATTTGTGTTCCTAATTACTGAAAACACATAGTAGTGCTATGTAGATGCTGTTTTAGGACTGTGTGAACAAACCCTAAATTTTAGGAACAGTTTCTTGAATTTTCAGAGTTCTGTTCAGTTTTTCTTCCTTGTGGGATTCTGGGGCACTTTAATATATCAAGGATGAAGTGATTGTGCATTTGTCATTATTCAGCAGTAGCTAAAGCTCACTTCACTGCTTGTTTTAGCCTTCATTTTTAAAAGATGTTAAGAGATGCAGATGCTGACTGGCCTGTGCCAAGCCCTGGTTTAGGTACAATATTGATAGATTACGATTCATGATAAGCCACAGGAATACATGAGCTGAAAATGTTTACTATATGCATTTTTATAGTGACTTAGTATAGCTGGCTTCTGTGAAATTATTCTGCATTCAGCTGGACTCCCACTGAGCCTGCAAACAGGTACGCCCCCTTAACTTGGTTGCACATGAGTATCCTCCTGACCTCCACAGGAGTATGCGTATGTTCAGCAGAGTACTTGCCTAAGTGCCAGCCTGGGCTGTGGTCAGTTCTCCTTTGTTTCTAGGAGTCAAGAGACAGCAATTGTAGACAGAACGTTTCTAAAATGGAGAATCATTGTCAGGCAAAAAGACAAAAACAAGAAGCTGATAGAACATCTCAACTAAAGTCTGATTTCACTTTTTTATATGCAACTGGTTCCCTTTTCCACTACACATCATTTCATGTTAGGCTCCTCTGAACTATTACTGAATTAACACTGTGTTATGATGGGTAAAATCTAATGTCTGCAGAAGTTTTGTTTAAGGGTGTTCATTTTAAAAATGGCTACAGCCTTCTCTGATACCCTGTCCTTCAGGCTCAGCCTGGAATGCAAGAACTATTTCAGCTCCTTCTTTTGTTGTATCATCAACACAGAGTATCTTTGGTGATAGTGAAATTTCCCCTTATTCTCTTATTTGCACAGATGCTACTCATTGATACTCAATATGACAGTTCATGTATCAATAGGTAGAGTCAAGCCCAGCAGAAATACATACGACTGAGTATCTGTCTGAGCAAGAGGAATTGATGTCATCAGTTTTTTCAAAGCAGAAAAATGGGTACAATATTTAGGAGGAAAAAATAAATGTATGAGTGTGTGAAAAATGTTTTTCTATAGAAACCAGTTTCATTTTAATTTTATATCTAGGGATGAGATGATTTTAGTCCATTATAGAAGATTCATATAGTTTGATTTTGTTAAGGGTCCGTGGAGGAGGTATCAGCAAGTGGAAGATAGTTCTGGGTCTGCAGGAATTTCAAATGCAGAACAAACAATTCAAACAGGAACGAAATCAATTGCTAGAGACTCTTTTCTCAGATCTGCCAGGAAAGTCAGGGTGCTCAGTCACTGTAGGCAACTATTATTAAATAGACATTGAATGTGAAAAGTTGGAAGGTAATTTGCAAAGGAAACAAGTCCAAGCACAGGTTGAAATTGAACATTGCCACTTAACCAAGCTTCGTATTAGTCCCAAAATGAAAAATGGAAGGGAAAAGCAGTTTCCACTTGGAAATAATGTCCTTTATCATAGTAAAACCAGTGAGTGGATGTCTACTAAATATTTTTACTGGTGGATTTTCCAAAACTACTGAAGCTTTTCAGCTGGCTTTTCCCCCAGCACAAATGTTTTCACATAGCTTTAATTAATAGGTTAGGTTCAGGAGTTTGTGTGTTATATTAGTTTTCTTCTCCCTACCCCACAAACAACTGCAAGCTTTCGGAGAAGATATTAGAACTGCATTTCCCATGAATGCTAACTTGGAATGCTCTGTGACAGAGTCTGTTTCAAAATTTAATGAAACAAATGGAAATGTTTCTGTTCTCTTTGGATGAGCTCCAGACTGAGCAGAGCAAATTTCAAATTATTTGGCCTTGGGTCATTTCAGGTGGGAAGAGAGTTAAGTTGAAAGGGAGATGAAGCTGGAAATATGGAATCAGACTAGGGGGAGGCAGGAGGGAAGGTTCAGAGTTGGTCCATGTGGCTTCCCCTCCTAGTGCCGGTATGTCTCCAGCATGTGAGAGCAGGCTGTCTTGGCCTGCAGCCTGTGTGGGGACAAGTGTTCTCAGCGCAAGAAATGACCTCTGGGGACACTGGGAACCATGGGACAGAGACCTCTGCTCCTGTTCTCTCTCACTGACTGTCACAACACTGCAACTACCTACCCTTTTTCTGCACATTGGGAAAGCACTGGTGTCGTTTATTGGTGGTGTTCACTGATTTGCTGTTAGATGCTAGGATTTAATACGAGAGCAGTCTTACTAGATCGGACAAAAAGTTCATTAAGCCCAACCTATTTCCTGATTCCAGCAATGGCCACTAGGAAATGCTTATAAAAGCAAGCAAGAACAGGGTAAGCATGTGTGATACTCTTCTCTACTGTGATCTTAGATTCCAAGCATTTTCAGCTCAGGAACTTCCCAAGACAGATGCAGATTTTATAGGTTTAGTAATCCCCATTGGTTTTCAACCTCTTAATTTATTCAGTCCTCCTTGACCCCATGTAAACTTTTAGAATCTAATTAACACTTCTTGGGCAGTAGATTAAGCTAGGACAGCTGTACCTATGTCTGTCCCAACCTGCTTCTGCTGGTTTAAATCCACACAGCGCAAATAGCTGAATGACATGCAAATCTGCTCCTGTAGCACACAGGTCTCAAATTTAATTTACAGTATAGTCACCTTCCCAGTGCAGGGATTCTAGCAAGATTTAACCATTCACATCCTTCTCTTCATGAAGTATTTAGCTGCTCTTGAGAGTAGCTGGTATGAAGTAATGCTGTGCAGCACGACAGAACTCAGTTTGAGTAGTGATAAATGCATGTCACTTTGACCAGGCTGTGTTACTGCAGGGGTGTTGATTACATGTTGCTTCTGGTATTGCAACTAAATTCTTCACAATTAAGTAAAGTATGTCTCCACAGCATTTCACTGTGTACTGAAGACTTGCCCATGGTAACAGGTGATCCACGTGTTCCTCTTGCTTGGGAAGTATCTTTGAATGGTGCTCTGTCCCATTTTCTAAAGTTATTCCTTTGCTAAAGCACTTGAAATACATTTGTGTGCCCACCTTTGAGTATTTGTATGTGTAACTGAGTAGAAAATATATAGTGAGGTCCCGCAGTCAGTCCCTCAGAATGAGTAACCATGATCCTTTATACCACTAAATCCACATTAGCCCAGAAGTCTCTTTTCCTACCTCTGTCCTGACACTGGATAGGTGAATAGATAAAGAAGTGGAAAGGAGGAAGATTACAGTAAGAGCCAAGAAGGAGGCATAGGTCAAATTTTGATGTATCAACCAATTCAAAATATAAAATATCAGACATAAGACTTAGCTGGGACTCATAAATTTAAAGGTCTGCCAGTGGTACCTGAAAGATCTCATTTACACCTCCATGTGCAGTACCCATTAAACCATGGACCATTCTCCCAGAGCCAACTTTCCACCACTTTGACCAGCTCTTAGTACACTGCAGCAAATTCAGTGCCAGATCTTATGATGCTGAGCCCTGCACTACCGTCACCTGTCTGCACAGAGTATTTCCTGGCCAGGGGTCTTCAGGATCTCAGTGCTTCAAAAAAGGTGCCAACTCTGTCTTTTATCATTGTTAGAAGAGAGTTTTTGTTTGTGACAAGGACTCTTCTTTCACTCTTCTCCATGGGGCTCACAGTAGGAGATTCCAAGGCCACTCCTCTGGCGTCCTCCTCTGTATCCATTAAACCAGTGCCTGTGGACGTGGTCTTTACTGAGCATGCAGTGAGGAATCTCTGCTGCCACTGGGTATTCTAGTACAGCAAAGATAGCTTTGGCAGTGTTGGAATGCAAGTACCTTGGTTACCTTTTTCTTTTTGATGCAGAATTGCTGATACTACTCAGTTTAGACAACAAAAGATGTATTACAAATGTTTTTCTTTAGAAATCTGAGAGTTTTTAAGGAAATAAAAGTTTAAATGTGAGATAATCATAGCTGTGTAAGTGGCTAATTTGCTCTGATGAAAGTCCATTAATTTAAAAACTTAATTGCCTTAAAATATTTATTAATATGCTGGCTTTCATTTTCTGTTCTTATTCATCAAAAAAAAAAAATCTTATCAGTGTTATGCATAACATAAATTGCAATTTTATTCGCTGTTTTATTCCAAACTGTGGGGAAAAAAAGTCTCATTTGTGACCTTCCCAACTTCTAGAGTCTTAAATAAAGGAATCGTGTTCCTCTGTGTACCATTGATTTTGAAATATTAATTTGCTTTTCACTTGGAAAAACAAAACAAAACACACTTTTCCTCTGCAGTCAAGCAAAGATGTTTTAGTTTTGTTGCTCAGATTAATCCATGTTAATTATGCATTTTTGTTATTACTAAATTTCTTCTGCTTTTTTTCAAAGGCTGCAGGAAATGCTGTCAAGCGAGCATCAGACAATCTTGTCAGGGCAGCCCAAAAAGCAGCGTTCGGGAAAGCAGAGGATGACGACGTTGTGGTCAAAACAAAGTTTGTGGGTGGCATTGCTCAGGTTGGTACAACCACCCAAGAAATAAGTAGAGAAAAACCATCACAGAAATATAGTTTAGTGTTGCAGTGTCCATCTGCTACACTGCAGGCTGGGGAAAATCTATGTAGAAATCTATGATAAATTACTTGATGCCTCACTGTTAGGTAACCACTGACGTAACAACAAAGTGGTATGTGATATCTACACTTCTTTCTTGAGCATTTACCTTAATAGCAGTTACCATTGCCCAATAACTTCTATTTTTGTGCTGATTAAGTTTATGGTTCTTTTCAGACTTCTCTTACGTACTTTGAATATTCCCAAATCTTAATGGAACACTAGTTTTGTACTTATATAATCAAAAGAAATAGAAAGTGAGAGGTAAGAACTGATGCAATTTTGTTACTGTGACGATAATAAATATGGGGAAATAATAACAATATTTAAAAATAGATTCCAAGGCTTCGAGGTTGTACCAGCTTCTGGATTCACTGTTACGAATGAGGAACACCATATACTGTGGTTACTACTTAAAACATATTGACATTGATCATTTCTGCATGTCTGCAGTACTGCCATTTTTCCGTTGGCATTTTGAGATGTAGGACAATACCTGCAACAATGAGTGTTCAGTTTTACTGTCAGTCAAACATTAAGACACTGTGCTTATCCTACATGTGCTAACCTGTCACCCCGATGAATGCTGAGGGAGCACAACACTGTAAAATCCATCATGGATGTATGGTAAAACTATGCTGGTAGACTCTTTTTTTCTTTTTTTAGTTCTCTTGAAGAATCAAGTGGGAATACAGTACTGTTCTTTATAGCATAGTCCTGGAGACTGGAAAAATTTGAGCAGTACCTGCCAAAGTCATTGAAGTTTGGTGCATCTCTGGAGGATGCTGAAGGCCTCGCTATGACTGGGGTCATAGAGAAAGAAGTCTAGTTTTACATATATTATTCCTTACTGTCATAATTCTTGCTTCTGTTTTCTAGATCATTGCAGCCCAAGAAGAAATGCTGAAGAAGGAGAGAGAGCTGGAAGAGGCAAGGAAAAAGCTGGCTCAGATTCGCCAACAGCAATACAAATTCCTACCCACAGAGCTAAGAGAAGATGAGGGTTAACCTGCTGAGATTTTCTTCTTTTTTTTCCTCCTTTTTTTTTCCTTTTTTTTTTTTTTTTTTTTTTTAATTTTCTTTTAAAGAAATAAGCTAAAGGGGGACAGTACAGTGAGAACTGCTCTGACAACATGCTGGTATGCCAAGCACTTACCTAAATAAACTGCCTGTCATAGCTTTGGATGAGCAGAGGGCAATAAACACTTGTTCTTCCTCATCTGGTCAGCTGAGGTGCATGATGATCGAATAATGGTACAGTGTTAGGTTCATCATTCCTGTTCCTTGACTTATATCTCAGGAGAGAATGTTTCACTTTTTACTAAAGATACTAAGTCAGTATTATTGTCACTTTGCTGATGCTTGAGGTATTTATCATTCCTTGACTTGTTATAAAACATTCATAATATTAATAGGAAAACAGTCAAGAAATATTTCATATGATAAATATCACATGAGCTGGTGGTTCTCCCCCAACTACCCTTGTAAAAAGAAGACCAAGATGGAGAAGGATGTATGTCTGAATGGAGAAACTCGCATGAGCGTGCGTTTGAAGAAGATGCCTGTCCTTTTTCAGTGTTATATAGCTGGTTCACCCCAAAACTGGAGGAATTGTCTCTGCACCTGTTTGCACTAGTAGTATTACTCCTTACCTGATACCAACAAGCTTCTGCTTGTACAGTATTTAGGTTTACAAAATGTGGCAATCGCCGTTCTTTAAAGAGCTCAGAAAACAAAGAAATGGAAACCTTGTCACTGCCTCCATATTAGCAGGTTCATGAAGGAAAATGCTGTTTCAATTATATACCTCTAATGTGTGACTACTTTTACAGTATTATCCACACCTACACATGCTCTAACATTGGACTGAATATTTTGCATTTTATTTTTTAATTGAAGTTAATCTGGTTCGTACTGTGGGATTTCTGTTAGAATGTATGTTAGTTAAAAAAGGGAAATGCCCAGTACAACAAAAGACTATCACAACTCTTGTTATTCTTTTAATAATTTCATTTATAATTATTTTGTTTTGAAACCTGTGGGTATTGTAGGAGAAAAGAATAAGTGATTTACAAGTAGACTTTTCCTGTAATATATTTTTTACAAAATCTGGACTCTAGGGATTTTGTTTTCATAGTTGGTATTGATGGAAGTGTACTCAACAAGGAATTGCAGAGAAGGAATAGCAGCAATCTATCAGCTGTCTTTGTCTTCAGCTGCAGAAAGGTACAGTATGCTCTCAGTATCTCTGTTGTGACCATACAATAGCAATATGGGTAGAGTAACAGATTTTACCCCATCAGAGAAAAAACACAAATCACAGCAACTTTAACTAGCAAAAGCTAAACTATTTGTCTAGCTACAAGAAACACCATCTCTCCTAACAATTTCCAACTTGCCTCCAACTCCGGTCAAGCCCTCTTAAAGAATAATGTCAAGTCTATTTAGGTCAAAGGATGTTGCCACTCCAGTCCTTCTGAAGGCTGTGCTGTCATTTAGATACCTGCCAAGTACATTCAGCTGAGCCTGTTATGTTACACGCATACCCACCTAGTTGTCATTGTTGCAGAAATATTTGTCTTGTAGACTCAGAAGTAACCCCCCCTAGTGATAGATTTACCAGTTTAGATAGTGCTAACTCCTCTTTTAAGTTACCTGCATGAGATATAATTATCAGGAATTTTGTCACACTAGTGTTAAATATATAGCAAAAAATGACTAGAGAATTAATAAATATTAAGGTGTATAAAGATTTTTATTGTTAGAGTCTCTTCTCTGGTACTGATGTATTTCAGACTCAGTAGAGTTGCTGGAGAATCAATCCACAATTGTAAGAGGGAAAAATTGGCAAATCCCAAATGGAATCACTAGCATCGACAGATGTGCTGTGTAAGTTTTCGTGCATATGCAAACCCTTACTATCAGAGATATGCAATGCAGAGTTCTGTAATTTGCCACTTCAGCACAATTGATTTGATTTTTTTCATGCAACTCGCTGTGAGCAGTGTTATGGTATCTCGATGTTAAGAATTCCTACACCAAAGAAAAGGCTTCCTGTAAATTTTTAGGCAGAAGGCTAAATTGGTGTTTATTGCTTTGAGACCTAAATAAAGACAGCTCTAGTGATAGGGATTTTCTGCTGCTGCTGGTGGGTCCAGCTTCTTCACAGTTTATGACTCTCTTTTTTTACCTGGATAGCCTCACTTTCTCATCTTTTTTTTCTGAAAGATCTGCAAGACCGATTGGTTACTGCTTCCCTTTCAGCCTATGTTTAACATATTATTTGGTCTCATTAAAGCATGAAGAAAGATAGGCTGTCCTTAGCACCATGGCAGTATTTTATTGTAGGTATAATACTATTGTAATATATTTTAATCAGAATGGTATTTGACAGTTTGAAAGAAGCCAAAAGCCTGGTCAAATGCAAATATGTATGGAAATTGTATAGCTAGAAAACTTTATCAGTATGTAGAAGGAAAGAGCATGCTCAAATTGTGTTCCAGATAAATTAGTTTGGGAAATTCGTTTTAGCACAGTTACTTTGAGACGTCTCTATTTCTGATTTCATGCCCCCTCTTATTTGACAGAAAGTGCTGTTCTTTCTTCTCCTTACCTGTGTGCTCCATTGAGGAACCACAGTCAGTAGTTGAGCTGAACAACTGATGTATTTTTTTACTCTGAATTTTGGGTCTTCATTTGGGAAACATTAAGAGACTATAAGCTCCTCGAAAGTCTTGCTATTTCAATTTTTTCTTGCTGTTATAATTTGCAGTACCACTGAAGTCCACATGTGAACGTCTGTGGAATTTGGAACTAGTCCATGCATTTATTTGGCATGGAGACTTGCAGCAGGAAGTGACAAGTTGGAGTAAGGTACAGAAGCTAGTTAATAAGAAGGACAAATGTTTACTTTGTTCTGTTAACTTGTGAAATGGTAAATGACCTCTGTTGTATCTCACCCTTCTTCATGTGGAATTCACTTTAAGGAATTGTATGCAAATTAAAAGCAAAATGCCTCAAAGTCATTTGTGTACACATAGTCTAGTGTTGTTTCCCCAACTATTCAGAAAATAATTAGAATATTTTGTCATTTGTCTAAACAGTTTTACATCAGAAGCCTCAAAGTAAGAAAAGTTTTAAAACAAAAATTGAAGGCTATAGTTTTGTTTCATCTGCCCCTTTCCCTTTGATTTTCTGCATCTTCATTCCTTAATTCCTAATGAAGGGATGAATACATAATCCAGAAACCTCCTCAACGTAAGTATGTTTGGCTCATGAGCACAGTTTTGCTTTTAATCAGTCCAAACTGATAAGATACTCACTCTGGGAGTATGGCCTATGCCATCACATTTCTCTTCCCTACGTGTTTTTTTTTTTTTTAATCTCTGGGTTTCATTTTTTTCTTTTTCTGTGTGTGTTTTACACTGTAAAAGTTTTGTCCGTATGTAACTGTAATCAGGATTAACAGAGTGTGAGTGATCTGCCCATAACTGTCATGATTCCTGAAACCTGCTTTTCCATATGCACAGCAGTATACATTAAACATAGCGTGGTTGTTCGTGTTGAAGGAACAGCACATTTCTGTGGCACAAAGTTTATGATGCCAAATGCAGAAGCTGTTTGGTCATGTGAGTTTTAAGTCTGTTACAAATTGCTGTTTTGCATGACCATGGTACTTGCAGTGAAGTCTGATATATTAGTTCGGAGGCAGATGGATGCACAGGCTGGATCTGGCTCATGAGCTGCTCTTCTTCTAACACGTGAACTCTGTCCTTGGGCACAGCGCCTCGAGCAGCGCAGAACGATGCGGAGGTGCTCGAGCGGACACTGCGAAGCGCACGCAGTGCTGGGTCGAGCCCCCCGCGCGCACTTCAGCCCCAGAGGCAACACCCCTACTTTCATCACGGTGGTCAGGGGGCTGCATGGCCAAACTCACTCTGCTTGGGACAGCGCGGAGCAGGAGGAGGATGGTACTGAGGCACACCAGCAGCATTCAGCTCTTGAGGAGCTGGCAGTTTCAGTAATTCTGGCCAAGTATCCCCTGTGCCAACTGCCTTGTATCAGATCGGGCCCCTGAACCTGGTACTGACATGTTCAACAGCGCGGAAGTTGTGTGTGGCTGCCACCAGCCTGCTGCTATAGAGAGGTCTCCAGAAGGCATGGTAAAGATTGTGCCAAATTCTGTGTAATCTCCTTAGCTGCTGCATAAAGCAGATACCACAGAAGAATTCTGGGCTGTAATGTCTCAGCAACAGAGAAATTTAACAAGAGAATTGATTTAAATTAGATGTGGCCCAGTTCAAGGGGCAGGCTGAAGCAACCCTGTGTCCTAGAGTATGGAAATGCTATCCCCGTGACAGTTCATATCTGACAACATGATTAATTTTGCCTAAAAATTATCTGTCATTTATTGAGCTACAACTAAGGGGCATTTTGTCACTTTTTTTTAACTTTTTAAAAATAAGAAAGCAGTAGAGACTTTTGTTTTCTCTCAAATTAGTACACTTTGTTGCAGTGGAAGAACCTTCTGTTCAAGGCATTTTTGTAATTATATGCTGGGGTTTCTAGGGGGCTGAACTCTCACGTTAATGTCTTCCCTTTCTGTTAAAGTTTTAACCCCAAGAATGGCACAAAGGAGTTTGTAGTCATGCTGCCACACCATTATGTGTAGTATTTATCTGGCCACAAAATTAAATGAATAACGTGGTTTTTTTTTTTTCTTCACCAACAATAAGCCCTTGAAGGAATTCCTTTTTGTTCTGCATGTAGGTTCTTGTGTTGCACTGGTTGTCATGCAAAGGATCATTTTGCACCGTAAGCAAAACAAGGCAGAAGTTGTATCTAGCTGCAAGGCTGGGAAAAAGCAGAATTCCCAGGTGCCAAAAGGGAATGTTCAATTTAAAGCTCTGCTGCATAGACAAAACTATGCATGCATGCTTTGTGATACGTCAGCGACCATTCAGTATCCTTAAAATAAAGCACGTAAGCCACACAGAAGTCTATACAGAAGTCAAACACCAGTTCTTCAGGGGTGTTGGATGCTTGGTAATTTTTTTTTGGGGGGGGAAAAGCTAGTTTTGCTTTTATATGTGTTATGATTTCAATGTCATTCAACGTTTTTCCAAGTCAGGTGTAACTCTGTGTGTATACCTACAGTTATGCTACTTCAGTTCTCCATAACTAGTTTGATGTTGCTACCGGCAGGGGCTGCTTCTGGCATGACTGCATTCCTGACAAAGTGGGATCTGTTTGGCACTCCGCATCTCATCGAGCAGATCCATCACCAGCTGTGTCTTGTCCCTGATTACATGGTAGTTTTCTTCCATGTATTCTCCGTGGCAGAAACAGGATTGAATATGCTCCCCTTCTAGGTTTGGTTAGCTGGATATTTAAATGGGGGCTATAGAGGCCCTAGGCATGTTTTAGGCTAAAATATTTTAAAATATCAAAATATTTTTAGATATTTTAAACTACTAGAAGGAAGCATTTTGTGAGTTTGCTGTCTGTTCTTATTTTCTGTGCAGCACAATTGTAATTTGTGCTGAAAATCTTCTAGGCACTATTTTAGAGACTCTACGGCAGTTAATTCTTTGTGCTTTTACAGTAATGCCTAAAGATTTGAAGACTAAATCACAGTGTTTGACGTGCTTGGGTCCCTTTTGACCTTATTTATCTTTACAAGTTCCTTTGCTTTTCCCTTCCTCTTTTGTTCTGAGCATTTATGAGAGCTGGACTCTTTCTTCCTCAAGTATCTTTTAACAATATGTACACGAAGTTTACCATCAATTCAAGTCAGTCAGTTATGTGTAGCATGGCAGGAAAAACACTAGTATGTGGGGTTTATCCATGCCTAATTTGGATAATGTAAAGCTTATATAACAAACATGATTTTATTTCCTACTGGGTAGTTCTTTTAAGTTGTTTTTTGTTGTTGTTATTGGGTTTTTGTTGTTTTTTTAATTTTAAAAATGGATTGTAGGGGCTGGTGACTTCTCAGCATCCTAAAATGTCCACTGTGAGAGTTTATCCCAGGTGAAGAGAGTTTCTTTTAGCATGTTTACCCATAACTGGCATTGCTATAAAGTAAAATTATCTTTATTAAACAAATACATGGAACATTAAGTTCATAAGGTCAGAACTTTTGAGCATGAAAATTCAATCATGGTACCGAACCAAAGGTTAATTTAGCAATCTCAGAAGCATTTTGAAGTCTGTGGAAAAGTTATTGCATTAGGCCAGTGAGAAGATGTTGCTGGCTATTTTCTTAATACAGTTCTTGCTCTTAAAATGCTGAATTTAGTAATACTGGTTTGAATCTTTAATCTCACACGGATTGACATTCAGTACTTTCTAGGCTGTTAGTAGAATCCTTTTGTTTTAGAGTAATTGCCTGTATTATGCTCCATCTTCTCTGAATACAGGTCAAAATTGGTTGTCTTTGTGGCTGTATTTTGTAAGGTGCAGTTGACCAAGTAAAAAGGTTAATATAGAGGCTTCTTTCAGCATTACGGTTCATGATCTTTGCATTCAAATTGCATTGTATATACTAAGCTATTGATTAAAATATTTACTTGAACATAAGCCACTGAACAGTTGACCTGATTAAGTCTTGGAAAGAGTGGTCAGATTCTGGGGTAGTGGGTATATTATAAATACATGTTTGCAGCGTCTTGTACATTTTCTAGTTTGACAATAAATATACTGCATTTTATTAAGGATGTACTGCCAGATAATACTTATCAGCCTTGCTTCTGAAACAGAAAAGGTATTTATGCCCCACAAATGCTCTAGCACATACTTACAGTATTTTTAAAAATTAAAAAAAAAAGTCCTTGCATACTCTGTCTGCAATATAGTTACCTCAACTTGACCTAAATGGAATTAAGCCCCTGGTTAAGAGATTTCCCAAATGACAGTCTTTCAGACACTCAGGCCTATATGCTCTACTGCATGCTACTAGTTAGAACCATCTTCTCCATCGTATCCATCCCAAAATCACCGTAGTGGGTTTCAAGTATTAATAAGAATACTCTGCTCTTAGAGACCATTTCTTATTTGTGGTTCATAAAGCACTACAGATGAGTCACTCCTATTTTACAGATGGCAAAATTATGTTACAGGAAGGGAGACAGTTTGTTCAAATCCACAGAGCAGGTTGCGCTGAATGTAATAGACAGTCAAGTTCCTGTGATCCAAGAACCAGACAGAACAATAGTAGCCATATCCAGGAAAGAGTTAATATTTATATTCCCATCTAGTTACTAACGGGTCTACGTTATTTTTTGCATTAATGTTTCTGCACTCTGTCAGTTCCAGAGAAATCAAATGCATTCTTTTTTGGTAACTATATAGCAGTGGGACTTAAACAGTGATTGCGATTAGTGCCAAGAACAACCATCTCTCACTGCCAGTGCTTTATACAAACATTCTGTCTTCCAGAGTTGAATTTAATCTGCAAGAAACTCTGTTTAGTGCCTTGGCTTTGCCTTACATTGTAACCACTTCTGTTAAGGCACCAGCCTCAGTTCTCTTCCAGTAAGCAAGGAATTAACGGAGCATTTTTGTCTCACTTTTTCTACAAGAGAAGTGACAGCTTTAATACTTTGGACAAAGTTCTTGCAGCGTATTTAAATTAGCCTCCTGCCTTACCAAAGCTTACTGCAAGATACGATGAAAATCCTGAGGCAATGAAGCCTTTGGTGTGACACTTTTAGCCACAAAACCAGTTTTGAAGTTTACTCAGAAATGCATTTAGTCATCTGCAGTTATGTGAGACTTAGACATTAAGAACGCCACACTAATGATTCTGGTCTGTCTGCAGTTACTTTCTCTTTGCCTTCAGCTATATAAGCACGCATATTTTGCCCCTTCTAAATATTCATCTTTTGTTTGCGTTTTTTAACAATAAATGAGTTGAAATGACACTGTATTTCTAAAATGCTAACACAGTTTCTTGAGATCCAGTAAGAGGATTATGTTTAGTTCTACTTTTTATATGTAATTTGTTAGGTATTTTAAAAAAAAAAAAACAGAAACAGAGACAAAGTGGCATGCATGGCAAAGTTGGTGGGAAACCTCCAGTAGCTCCAGTGCATATTAAATGCTTCTACTTGAGACAATTTTCTTACCTTACTGTGGGGAAAAGCACATTGCTTTGCTAACAATTTAAAGATTGTTATTTATTGTTACTTTAAATTTAGTCAGTTGAAGCAATAGTCACTGTGGGAGTATTTGAGTTATGACCTAAGATGGAGGCATGTTAGGAAACAAAATGGGTATATTCTTCAAGCCTAGACTAAACTTTTGCTTTGTGAAATCAGTTATGCTATGTGCCAGCATAACTTTAAGTATGTTTCTTTTCGCTTCAGAAAAATGAAAGCGAGTGAGGACTTCAGTATGAACACGTTGCTGTTCTTGATGATCTCTTATGTATATTGCTGATCTCTTCTGATCTGGGACTTCGCATCACTGAGATTTTGCATTTGGAAACTGTGAGGGAAAATAATATGAATTCAAAAAGATGACCTCAGAAAAACAGCTTCATTGGTCATTCTGTTGTGCTTGTCTTGCAGTCCAGTTGCCACCCTCTATCATTTGGTGGTGGTAATAAGGCTATTTAGGGTAATTCTTAAGCCAAACCACTGCTGTGACATGCCTGTGATGCTTCCAGATCCTGTAGCCCAGCAATTCAAGCCACAGAGAGAATTTTCTGGTTAGTTGCTCAACTGTTCAAGAATCATCTTGGATCTCTTCCAAATCATGGGAGTATCTCTTTTATTACATGACCAGATCACGCATATTTTTGTTTGTCCAAGATCTTGTTATCTGAAAAGAGGCTAGATGCAAACATGTCTCTTTAAGGGTGTCCTGTTCCTCTCCTAGAACTGGAAAAACTCTAAATATGTTGAATATCTCCTAGACTAAGTGCTTTGTAAAACAAAACAAGCTGCCGGTGCACCCATCTCAGAAGAGGTCAGAGCCTATTCAGATCTTCTTCACTATATTAAGGGTAACACTCACTAAAAAGAGAACCTTCAACCCATAGTCCTTTTTCAAAAGTATTTGCTAGCAGCAGAGTTCACACTGTTTGGTCCCCATGTAGATTCTTAATGAGTAGATTCATAACACTGATGAGGAAAACAGGTATTCCCTTTTATTTCGTTGTTTCACACCCTTCTTCCTCCCTTTTTTAACATTCTGGATGGTTCCTAATATACTAATTGCCTTTGAGTAGAGGGAGAGCTGCTGGATACAGAATAGAAAGTTGCCTCTCCTGGGATTGGAAGGCAGGCATAGGTTAGGAGGTGGCTTTGGGATTTACAGAGAGGTCTCTAAGTCTGGTGGGTCACATTATTGCAGTGGAATTGAGATGCCAGCACAGCTTTGGATATGTGTGAACGTCTGCTGGAAATGGCTGAACACCAATAGTGCAGGCAAGTTTAAATCCTGTGCTGAACAACAAAAAAAAATTTAAAAATCACTGTGAGCAAAAGCAGAGGGGCAAAACATGAGATAATAGCTTTCCACCCTTTTGTAGACATAACAAAAGGTACTGCTGCATCTTTACCATGTTGCATAAGGGAAGCGGGGTAAGGACTGGGGGGGCGAGGGGGGGCTATACTTGGATTTTCCTGTAACAGGTAAATGCTGGGTTACCTTCAAATTCCTAGCGAAACTCTAAAAATACATGAATTGAGACAGCAAGTAGACCATTTGAGGCTTGTTTCAGATACTGGCTTCCAAGCAGGGATTATACTACCTGTAGTTGCTCCCTGCTAGTAAAAATGGCAGTGTTGAAAGGGTAAGTCAGATCTGCAGTGACACTATTGATGGTGAATTACAGAATCATGTTTAAAATTAGGTAAGATCAGATGTTGCTTTGGTCCCTTTTGATCTTGCAGACAAGTAGGTGGTGGCTTTTGAGACATCCGTGCATTTCTGAGAGTCCAGGCCACTTTCAGAGTTCAAACAGAAATACATACTATAACTGGGACAAGTTGAAAGCCATGACTTCATTTCTTAGAACTTTAACAGCTGTGTAGCTCAAAGACAAATAACTCATCCCTGGATGGTCCCTGTAATAATACAGACATCCAGAAAATGCCAGGCATTTTTTGGTTCACTACTTGAGATCAAATTCCTCTGGTTTTTCTTTCCCTCTGGACTAAGAACAGATTCTTCTTAATGTTGCAGCCCTAAGGAGAAATCTTGCATCCTGCTGCAGCTTTGTTTCCACATGTATTATATGGTCCCTGGAAAATTCTACTGCATTAGCAGTATTTGTCCAGTCTCATGTCCAGCCCCTTCCATTGACAGTGGGTTCCTGTTGTTTCATTCAGATTTTCAGAGAAAAAGGCATCCGTTTGCTCAAAACCCACTTGGCAGTTCTTCAACCTAACTGCTTCCACAGAGCCCCAAGGAGCTCTGTAGAGAAGTTAGTTCCCACAGAACTAATTCTAGGTGCCAGTTCTGAATGAATGGATGACTTTTTTGCCCCTACAGAAACTCTATTGTGATCAGACATCTCAAGCTGTTGAAGGGCAGAAATTATGAAATCGAAAGGAAAGGAGAGTCTCTCCTGGCAGCCGAAGGGAGAAGTGTTTTGTTTAAGCTTGAGAGTCTGAGAGCAGATATGGCACCTCTACATAAAAACAGCAAGAAGGTAAGTGCAGATATGGGAAACAGGGAGACAGTTAAATTCACAATACTGTTGGCATAAGAGGATTTGATATGTATTCGTCCTGAATTAGTTTAGGCAGGGAATGAATTCCAGACTAATCTTTAAGTATGGCTGGAGAGGAGTAGAAATCAACTCGCTTTTGACATCAGGAATGAGAAACAGGCTTATACAGTCACAGTAAGGGTTTGGCCTCAAGGCCCTTCTGTCTCTGTCCCTTACAAAGTGTTACTGAAATCTGTGATGGGAACCCAGTGCTAGGGTTACGGGTTAATCAGCCCGAACCAGTTAGTCCAAACAATTGCCCAGATTACTGCAGTATGTGGAAACTGATCTGAGCTTTCTGGGAAGTGTGTTCCAGCACAGTGCTGTGTTTTCTCCAGCAGGGCTGTATTTCAGAGTGATGTGCTTCTCAAGCGTACATCATGTGAGACATACTGTACGGTCAGATACAACTATGGCTCTACATGGCTGGAGTTAGTGTCTAAGCAACTCCTGCTGGCTGCTGTATCTTAAAAGCACTTTCTGTAGTACAGACTTCAGGTTCCTGCTTATATCTGCAGTCAAGCCAACCCGTGTGCAAGTGTGTTAGTGCATCCAGTTAATTCCTCTGCTATTCCAAATACTACCAATAGAGAATATCTAGCGGTGCTTTCATCCAGTCTACCCGGTTTAACATACTTTCTAATGCCTTCCTGGAGACCCCTGTAGACTGTGCTGGGAGCTATTTTTTCTTGTCAAGTCAACTGTAGTTGAGTAAATCAAGAAGATGGAAATGGGGGTATACAGTATCTTACAGGATTTCTCTCATGCAATCCTGGATGTTTATGACCTGCCTTTCACTGCCTCACAGTCAGGTTTATGTGGAAATCTTTACCCTTCTCTCACAGCCTGGCCAACTCTTCAGAGCTTTTTTTCTTTATTACTTCATTCATGTTACTCGCTGCCCAAAATCACGTACAGAGTCTTGAAGTTGAGAACAGGATAGAAGGGAAGGGCATTTGAGTGACAGAGCCTGTCTCTCTGCTGCTGCGAAATTGCTTCGATGCTTCTGCAGCTCACTGTTTCTTGCAGGAGCCACTTTCCAGCAAAGCCTGAACTGCTGTTGAAAGCTGCACCTCCTGCTACACAGAGCTCTCAGCCAAAGCAGAAATCAAAACAAGAGCAAACCCAGTGTGGACTCTGGCAAAGATCACCCTCTCTTCATATATAAAAGGGAAGCATTTAGCCTGACCTCATAAAAGAGAGAACTTAAAGGACCATTCTGCACTTTGAAATCTTACCCTCGATGGCATGGAAACAAAACGCTGACTTGGGAATTTCAGCAGCTCATTCCGTGTTCTGCTCAGCCCGCTGTACTTCCTGAGCATGAATCAGCCCTTGCATCATCCCAGGAAAATGAAGGTTATTGGGTCACTGACTGCCCTTATAATCTGCTCAGTAAGGAATTTCTCAAGGGTATAGACCAGTGCCCAGAATACCATTTAACAAGGTCTTGAAAATTATGCCTGCTACAAACAGAGACCTCTTAAAAGTTTGCAGGAGGCCTACCATTTGGATGAGTTAGCAGCACACCCTCCTCTACAAACATCCTTTAAAACAGCTGCTTCCAGGAACCATAGAGAAAAATAGCTGAGGGAGAGTCCAGATGACCTTGCTCGTAGTTCAGTACCTTTCTTAACATATGAGCCTGTGCTAAATGAAGAAAAATTGGTGTCAAAATTTACTTGATCTTATTTGCCTCCAGAATATGTCAGGCAAGTTTCTTTTACACAGCCACTCACTCTACATGCAAACTGCACCCTGGAGTATAGGTATGGCTGAAACTTCATGCAAACCAGTACTGCCTCTTCCCTTGCAAGTGCAGTATATTCTCTGTATGTCCTGTATTTGAGTCCTTTCTTTTGAGGGTACCTGCTTTCTCTAGACTGTGAGCCAAACAATGAAGGATAATTCAGTGGCTTTGTTCTCCAATTGGCTTGCACCATTTCTCCAGGGACTAGATCCTGGGATCTAAAGAAGCCTCCCACCTACTGGGCAAATGCTGTGACGGATGAGATTCAATTTACTGATAGCAGAAAACTGTTGTGACTGTAGCAACCCAAATATGTTGTGCTGTGCAATCTCAGGCTTGAGATTTCTACTTACTCTGGTGATGATTCGACTGTGAGCTCAGAGGCTCTCCTCAAGCTTTTCTACAGAGCTCCTCTTCACTCAGCTGCGCCTACTAGCGCTGACAGTTCTGTATGCCTGCATGAATGACCCACTTCTGTCTTTGCACTTGATCCACGTGGGAGTGTTTCACTGGAAGGCACTTCCTGCTCACTCTCATCTGTTCACACTCTCTTTGCCCACAGGAGAGAGATGAGTTGATGAGGAAGTGATTGTTTCAGAAGTTATTTTGGGTGAAGCTTTGCTTTTTTATTTTCTGTTTGTTCCTTGCCTGTGGACTGAACATAATAGAAAAGCTCGATCAATCCCAAATGGTGTTTCTGTCCTGGGACCATGTAACTTGTCTTTGCTTGAAAGTAGTTGAGAGACTGAAGGGAAGGAGGAAGGAGGAAGGCAGGAAAACTTCACCATCATATGATGGATTGCTGGAGAATTTTTATCCCAGCTGCTGCTCATAGTCCAACTCAGCCTAACAAGCCAAATTAGCTTTGTTAATGTTGCTCCAGGCTTCTGGCCTCCTCTCAAAGCTGTTTCAATTTGTTAGCACCTCTCTGGCATGAGGGTGGTCCAAAAGAGTCTTCAAGGCAAGGTCTGGGCTACAGCAGAGCACAAAGGCAGGGCCTTCATCCTAGACAGGGAGCACAGAGACGTACAATGCTCCTGCATAGCTAATTCACTGCCAGAGATGCTGTTTGCACTGTCCAGCTGTAGGGATGTGCAGTGGAAAGCAGCAAGTGTTCTTCTCCAGGAAGTGTTTCTGATTTCTCCCATTTGTGTCTTGTGGTGTCAGCTGGTCCTAAGCCTAGAAAAGCTTCTGCTTGTGCTCCATCACCTGATCCCACACCATGACCATTGCTTCCCTCTTCTTTAGCAACTAATGCTGAACTGTATCAGTTTGTCTTCAGGCAAAGTGTGAAATGGCAAATACACTACTGACCACAATTCCACGCAACATCCTTGCACTACAGAGATAGATGAAATGTCTACAGACAGACAGAATGATCAAAGCTTGAAAATATTTGTGGAATAATTTCTGGTTAACAAGCCCATTTTTATAATGGGTACCATATGAGAACAAAAGGCGCAAAGGAACATAGGCTTTGGAAAATGGAGCTTAATAGAAAATTATATATTGCATATTGTTTTTAAAAAACAATGTAAGTAGTGCTTAACTGTGATTAGAAGAAATCTAAAACATCTGCAAGTGCTCTTAAATAAACCATGGAAAGTGGGAAGAATTCAATGAATGTTGGGAAACAAAAGAACAAAGAGTTGGGTGGAATTTATACGTCTGCCTTAATATGCCAGGCTTTCCCCCATACTTGTCACTACCACTAAGCAGAAATTATACTTTCACTATTTGATTGTGCAAAACTTCCATTAATGATCTGTAGCCCTCAAGTCTGAGGGCTGAATTTCTTTTACCATTGAGCTACATGGTTCTTGGCAATTTTCTCCTCCATTTTCTTACTGAGTATAGAAAAAAGCATTCATTTTTCTCAGTAGAGAGAGAAATTTAGGGTTAACTTGGGCAAGGAGTTAATTTGGCATCACTTCTGAACTGTTCTTAAATAAAAATGATGACATATTAATTTGAAAAATGGCATAACCTTCAGTGCTAATTTTGTCCCTTGTTAGATTATCTTTTAACTTATTTTGCTTCCTCTTTATCTATATCACCTAAAGACATTTGAGTGAAGTAGATCAACCAGTGAGCATTGCCTTCTTTAAACATACTTTGGAATACCCCACAATTCAGATCCAGCGCAACACTTACCCAGACTTAGCAGCAGCACAGCTAGGCACCATTCCTCCCCACTGCTTGTGGAAGGAGTCCTAACCACACCTCTAAAACCCCCAGAAGCACAAGAAGTAGAACCAGTACCCATCAGGCACAGGGACATAGGAAAACAAATTATTTCACATACCTGTGGAGAACTTTTTCTATAACCTGGGAAAAGCTTGATTGGTTGGTTTGTTTTAGATTAGAGAAGCATCCATCTTCAAGAGTCTAAGGTAAGTAGGATTTTGGGGAAACCACCTGTTTTGGCACAAAACACTGAACTGCATTGTAGGAATGGTCAGTAAATCCATTTCTCTTAATTTAGTTTTCAGATTGTTGCAGACAGATCTGTTTAAACAGTTTTTAAAATAAAATCTATGCAAACCAGTATTGCACAGAGGCATGAGACCCAGGAAGCAAAATGATAGAAAGCTTCTTCCCTTTTCCTCTTCCCCAAATTCAAACTAAACTGTTACAGATTTTCTCATTCTTTTTTATGTTTGGCTCAGAATCAACTATTCTCATCATGAAATGGAAACAAAATAGAGGAAATTTCTCAATTGTGGTAACCTGCAGCATTAGCTGTAACAAAGAGAAGGGAAGGTCTTCATATGACTGCTTCTAGTGTCCAGTATCTCATTTTGGACTAATTTGAGTACCTCTGTGCTATGTTGCTGTGAGAAATCCAGCTCTACAAATGGAAGAAGCTAACACCAAGTTTATGTATTCTTTCTTGTCAGGATAATTCTTCTTTGAGGTGTAAATCATTGTTGTCATAAGGCAGGTGGAGATCTGTTTTGTACACAGAGTTGTTAACCTTTTTCTCCATTGTCAGAATCATCAGAACTGCAATCCCACACAATACACCTCCTCTGTCCTTATTTAACTGATCTGCTGTGCCAACACTGAAGCACTGACCACTCCAAATGGCCTTCAGCTGCTAACTTGGATGCCAGCAGTTGTCATCTTGCAGCACCAGGAAGCTCTGCACAAGCTGTGAATCCCTTGCAAAAGCAGGGCTATGTAGACTTGCTCCTTCATGTATGCCAGCAGACGAAGCCTCTGGCAGGGGCTTACTTGCACTAGTGCTGAAGTGAGTCTCCTCTAGCTATCACACTGGGACTTTCCAAGCCACTGTCTTTACCTAATTTTATTTTTTTTAAGTGCTGGGGGGAAACTACTTGAGGTTTTTGCAGTACAAATGCAGCACTGAAAAGGTTCTCTGTTGTAGTCCAGTTCGTGTGTGTGGTGATGAAAACTTGCTGCTACTCAGGCACATGTATCTGAGAAGGCATTTTGGGATGCTGAAGCAGTACCATATTTGGCCACTTCTCTTCATAGTCCCTGTCTGGTTGTAGAGAAGGCTTGTGAGCTTGTGCATCCTGCTAGCATTCCCGGACTGCTGCTAAATGTGCATTAGAAAGCTCTGCTTTCAATCTTAAGTTGTCAAACAGCTTTAAAGAGATGCTGGCTGTTCTGAAAAAGAAACAGGAAAAAAGACTTTCAGAACAACTGAAGTCCGTCTCTATGCCCTTTTCTCCCACCCAGGTAATAATTATGTTCTCTCAGTTTTCAGCTTTGAACTTGTTTGTATCATATTTGCTTGCATATGTAACATTTTTAGGGGCTGCTCAAATGACAGTAGTGCATAGTAATTACTGAATTATCTGAGCCCCCAGATACTTTGCAGCTTGTGCAGCTAAGCTATTCTTAAATGTTGTAATCTTTTCCAGCACTGATTTGAGTGTTTAGACTTCCTTCCCACGTAAATTTGGCATGTAAAGAAAAGATCAAGTCATTCAACAAGAGCAGCTTGTCATAGGGGAAGGCCTGGAGCAGCAGTATGTCGTGTTGAATGGTTTCGAGGAAACATTTTTAGCAACTCACTGGGATCACCAAATCCCTGAGGGAATTAGAGTGTATGCGAGGAAACAGAGCATCATATTGCAGGCCCAAATTACTCAATAAAGAAAGGAGAAAATTCAGAATTTGACTATGGCAGTCTTAAAGCATTTCATGCTAAAAAGGGTAAGTGATGGAGACAGGGTAGAGAAAAGTAAGTTGCAAGTGTATAAATCTGTTCATCTGCCCTTAAAATCTAATGGAAAACAAAGCTGAAGACTAAGAAAATCTTACTGATTTTTTGAGATTAATAGACCAGGTAATTTCCCTCAGTAATTTCATGGAAGGTCTCTTTAAAAGTCAGGTTCAACTTTAGAAATAAATGTCTACTTGCCAATATTCATACCAGCCACATTTTTAGTAGCTGTTTGCTATTTACTGGGTGCTGTAGTTCCCAGGGGTGCCAGCTGGATGCTTCTAAGTGAGTAAAACTACAGAGCTTTCCTGAAAGAATGGGAGAGATTTTGACAATGAAGAGTTATGTCTCAATCCTCTTGCTCTGGGGTACAGCACTGGGAAAGGAGTTCCTGTCTGAGACTATACTCCCATTAGGATGCAAACCCTCTCAGTCCTCTGGAACTGCACACCTCAGTCACAACTGGTGTCACACCTTTGGCAGCGGCAAATTCCACATGTTTCAAAGGAAGGACAAAGAAATCTTTTGGTGATGTCTTTATGAGCTAAAGATTGTGAGTAAGCATGTTTGACTCCCTTCCTTCTTTTGGAGTGGGTTCCGTGCTGTCATCTGTGATTCATAAGGAAGGAGAACAGCATTTTAACATTGTTCCCACCTGCACTGCTGACCTTCTCCAACAGGATTTCCCTTGGCTGAGTCAAAACTACATGGCAGCACTGGTAGCTTCAGGGTTAAACCTGAAGAGTTTTGGCCCTCATAAGAACCATGCAGTTGAGAAGACCAACTACTTCTTAGCCTTTCTATCCCAGAGCAGTTCTGAAAGCTTCCTGCTTCCAAGAGTAGACAGTGTACTCCAATGCTAGGGAGTAGCTTTCCGAGAAGATTCTGCACCCTTAAAGACCAGATAAAAAGATGCACTGGGCTTATAAGAGCACTGTTTGCAGGGCTGGGGTTTCTCATTTGGTTTTCTTTAAACTAAACAAGATTGCCTTGTTATTTAGATAGATACATGGATAGATATGACTCCAGGTTACACTTCTTTACATAGAAATGCCAGCACGGTTGGGAAATTTCCAGTAACATGGTGCACCAGTGCAGAAGTCTTTAATTTCCAACACTCACTTCCCAGGCTGAAGGCAGAGTCGGAGGCAGAGCTGTGAGCAGTCTGGTCTGGCCCTGCGCTACCCAGTCTGACACAGGCACTTCAGGATGTGCTCCACAGCTTCATGCAGCTCTGCCAGGAGACTGACATGCCTACAGGCTTTGAAGGGGGAGGGGATAGAAGCAGAGTGCCTGTCACATGTAAGACTTGGGTGCTCTTCTGTCTTTGCAAGAAACAAAGGGGTGGTGTCTCTGACTGAGGGATAGGCTGTATCTTGGCCTAGTGGTGTCATAGGATAGCACTTCTGAAAGTACAATGACTAAATCTGAATGAGTTTTGATAATTGCTATTGCATTCTGAGAAAATCCCTAGTCCTTGCCTTGAAGCATGAAAAGCTTACTGTGTTAGGGTTTTTTAATCTTTCCATATTTTGTAAGTAAAAATGTAATTACTTTCTTTTTTGTAAAAGGCTGGGTGTTGTTCTTTGTACTCTGGCACAATTCCAAGGTGTATAATTGCATTCTTAATTCTCACCACATTTCCTTCCCTCAGCAACAGTGGTGTGGCATGCTGCTCTGCATGGAGCTCTTCAAGTGTCGGCACGTCAGAAGTACCACTTCTAGCATAGCAGTTCTAGCATGCAAACTGTATTAGAATCAAAGGCATTTAAAAAGCATCAGCTATTATTTTTAATCAATAAATATCCTACAGCTTGAACCAAGTGGGTTTCAGAGCACCCCATGGCAGGGAAAGGAGCTGCGTTCTTTTTAGGTTTCCCAAAGAGACTTGCTTTTCTCTGCTAACATCTTATCACAGTACCATAAACAAACCGATCAAAGCTGTAAGCCTTCCCATACAATTCCCTTCATTTCTTCCCCTTATGTGTTCATGCAGATGCCTTCACTGTCAGCAGGGATTCTCCTTGTCTGCTTTCCAAGTCCGCCCAAATGATAAAGGCAAACCTCCAGTGCCACACCAGAGATGGTGTCTCACCCAGGAGATGATGTGAGCCAGTTCAATACCTCATCCTCCCACAGACTTCCTGGATGATCTCAGTCAAGTCTTTTAGTCTCTCTACTTTCTGCCTATCTGTAAAATGGGATAATTGCACATAAACCTCACAGAGATAGATGGCAAGATTAAATGTGCTAAAAATTGGGAAGTGCTTTGATCTTACATTGGTCTAGTTCCTAGAGACCTTTGCAGGGATGTGAATATGAATCTAACTTGGAATGATGCCAACCAATTCTCTTGCAGAAGATGAATCCCAGTGAACCATGCTGGAGAGTCAACTTGCCTTTTCGTTTAAAGTTTGTCCATATTTTATGAAGGAGTTCAAAGCAACCTCTAATTTTACTCATGTTTTATCTCTACAGGTAATTGCAGGTAAACAGGATAGAAAAGGACATCCCAGGCCAGTGCCAACTTATCTAGACAAATATACTGTAAGCATTGCTACAGCACGCTAGATGTCTACCAGGTCAGTGTAAGGGAGCAGATTACTGTATTAGTATCACTCAGGAGCGTCCCTGTTTCTACTTGGCAAGATTTAAGAACTTAACCCGGAGGCAACAGTAACAAACTGAAGCTTGCTCCATACCCAGCAATGCTGTTAAGCCTATCTTTATAGAGGGAAGATACAACGCTGGTAGGATCACGATAAAAATAACGCCAAGTTATCTAAACTAATCCTTTGTCAAATTCCCTAGATCCTTTAGGCAGTGTGTGTGCAGTTAAGATGTTAATTGGTGTGGGAATGTGTTGGGTAAGTTACAGCAGTTATTGCTGTTGGAGATACGCCTATCATCCACAGCTCAGTAACACACTTTGTCTGGCACTCACTGGTGTCAAGTGCTTCACATGTGTTACTGGGGACAGCAGCTACCTAATCAGCTAGTTGTAAATGTTACAGGCTATAGATTGTCTGACTCCTCTGTTGAGATATATGTGCCTTCTGCCAGGACTAGGGGATCTACATAGCCCAGTACCAACAAGCAAGAAGCCATGACATTCCTGGTTTCCTGCTTTTTAATTTTCAGACAATATGTTCTGGACCACAAGGCTAAGAACCCAAAGCAAGGGAAATTCCCAGCCCCTACAAGAATGGATGATTTGGAAACATAAATAAGGTAGGATTGTCTAGTTTTGAATGGAAGCAGCCAGATGGTTTTTCTTCCTTTCCCCAACTCCTCACACCAACATTAGTCATGTGGAGGGGCACAGGAGCGTAAATGTGCCAGAATGGAATAACAGCCATTTTGGGGTAAGATTTTTGGCGAGACATTCAACCAGTGTAAACTGAAATGGCTTCATTAGAATCACCTTAACACAGGTCATGCTAGTTTATGCTGTCCTGGAGGGCTGACTCAATGAATCAGTCCTGTAGTACCTGCTCTTGAAAGAGAAAAGGAAAATTTAAACCAGATTTTTGGATAATACAAAGATGAAATCTGCTCAGGTCCCCATGTCATTAGTGGAGTTCAGAGCAAAAGTGCAGGGCCACTGGTCAAATTTGGTAACTACTTTGACAGGCAGAAGCAGTTTCAAAAGCAGAGAAAACATAGCTATGCAAACTTGTGGTACAGCACAACATTGAAACCTCAGGCCCTCCTGCACTGACCAAATGTACTCTCTCAGCACAGCTGATGCCTTCGGAAATGCACTGAAAAGCAGACAGTTTCCTCTGACGCTGGTTAATAACTTATGCTTATCACCATCTTCTTCCACTTCTCCACTCCTTAGACATTGTCATTTGCCAGCCTGGGACTCTGTGGTTAGCAACTACTTTGGATTGCAAGGTTACAATTAAATGATACAGTCAACAGCACAGCAGTCGGCTCAGATGTGGGAGACATTGCTTCAAATTCCTGGCTGATTCCAATAGCTTAGGGACTTGAAACTGAGCTTCCAATGTCAGAAGTCAGTGGCTATTCCTGGGTAAGTATGGATGTCTGATCTCAGGAACAGGCATGTAAATATAAACCATGAGCTCAGCAACACAGTGTTATCCTGCAAGAAATGTCAAATAACCTGCAAAACCATCTTTTTACTTCTTTGTGTCCATAGGCCAGACAGAGCTTGGGGCTACTTAATCATTCAATCTGCACCAGCACCTGTTGCTATACAAGTTCCAGTAACATTTGGCTTCTAGCCTGCATGGGAATCCAATATCCTTAAACTCCACTGGAAATAATGTGAACAAAGGCAGGAGGCAACTTCTTAGTGGGCAAAATTCCTATAACCAGTAAGCACAAGGTTGGGTAAAATCACGTGATAGATGTGGAAAGTTAAATATGTGTTAAAAGCTACTGTTCAGCAGTGCAGCCAGGATTCTCATTTTAAGTAACAGGGCCTGTATATCTTAAAACCATAGTTTGGAGAACTAAATTCTTCCAGATTCAGGAGCATCTTGGAATTCTAAAAATCATATAAATTTTAGAATTTATAATATAATTCTAAAATCATATAAATCATATAATAATTTTTGATAGCTCAAACAGCATACACCCAACTATTGTCTTTCATTAATATCTCCACAGCTAGTATTCCAGTTGTTCTCTTGCTTCAGCAGTAGAAATCCAACAGTGATAGTTATCACTATAATTTTGTGGGCACTATCAGTGCACAGTAGGATAATATGTCTTGCAGTTATAAGGCATGTGTAAGACTGTTGCCAGGTGAGCTGCCAGGGCAGTTTTAAAATAGCTCCAGACTAGTGGCTTTTGATTAAAGCTCCATTCTCTAGCACATTTCAGTGCCCAGAAAGAAGCACTCCAAAACTTACGTCATCTTGCTGTCTGCCAGATCCTGCTTACTGTTGCCACTTGTCTCTTGAACAGCCAAACCTCAGTCCTCTTCAGTAGCTGGTGATGGCCACCAAATTAATATATGGGGAGCTGGGAAAGAGGCATTTGAAAAAAGAGCTACTCAGATTGCCTAAAAATTCTCTGTCTGTCCTGGAAAACTCTGTCAGATGAAGGTTTTGGCAATGTCTGTGTTGTGCTTGGGAAGCTTGGATAGCTGAATTTAAACCACAGCCTCAGTTCTATCTGCATCTGAAGCAGAGTGGCGATAAGAGGGAAAAGTGTTTGCCAAACGGAGCAAAAACCCCCTTAATTCTGCGTGGCTGTGGAGTAATCTGTTCTTTGATGTGTATCTTTAGCCAAAATGCGATTCACTCCATTATTTTTTCACTTTTTTTTTAAAAATACTCCGGGGAACTAATTTCAGTAATAATCAAGGTTTTATGTCATTCTGACATATGCCAGCCAAGCTGCTGTGTGAAGTTTACCTAAGTACATGTTATTAGGATGCTCCACAGTAACACTGACAGGACTAAACCATTGTGTTTGTGGTGTCCTGAGCTTACAGGGTAAGTAACTTCAGATGCTCCCTCTCCTCCCACTCCTTACTGCTGTGGATCCTGACTGTTGCAGCATTCTGGCAGTTTTGAGATGTGGGATTTTATTGTTCATTCCTAAATGGCCAGCCCTGGACATCAGAATTTATCCTACTGTCCTTGGCATTGATAGAGCAAGGTATTTGCTGTGATGGATCAGAATGTCTGATATGTATACTGTCTCTTGGGAAGAGGCAGAGTATCTGTATTCATAGGTAATATATTATTTTGCAGTTGATTCCTTTATGACAGCCTGCCCACGATGGAAAAATTCTTCTGGTGAGGTACTTAAACACAGATTTATATTTTTGATGGAAGTTAACTGAGGTTGTGACTCCAAAGGCCCACAAATACTGTGTGTAATTAAACTTTGGCAAAGGCAGATTATATGACTCCGGCACAGAGAAGCTCACATCTATAAAAGGCAAGATCTGTCCTTTGTTTATTCCCTAGTAAATCAGTGAAGTATGTCATGGTATTTTAGCATCAACTTAGCATATTTTATTTTCCCTTCTAATTTACAAGCCAGTGGAAAATAGAGATTGACCAAGTTGACTAACGACTTAGAGACTGTTCATAAAAAAGATTGGAAAGTAAACAGTTTCTCAGCTCTGCAGACAATGGGCAGCACGGTGCATTTATGGTGTGGTGTTACAAGCTTCAGGTGCCACAAGCAAGCTAAACATGATTTAAAGCTGTGCTAGCAATCAATAAATTTGAATGGCATTTAAGCAGAAGAGAAAAGTCAGGCTACATGTACATAAGAGAAATTACTGATATAGACAGGATATTATTGACATCTAATGGTACTGAAGGTTTCTCTGCAAATGGTTATCGAAATAATGTTACAGCGATGACTGCATCACCCATTTGCACTATGCACTACCAGTGGGACAGAACATGTATCTTCATTAGCATCCTAATTTAGATCAGGATTGTAGTTTTGATGTGAATCTCTCAACCTCACTTCCTGTGCTTTTGTTTGTATTGTTGGGTGGCTTTGAGGCACACAAACTGAGTACCTTTTAGATGAAACCAGAAGATGTGGTCAGACCACAAGTAGGCATTCAGTCCACACAAGACAAGAGAAAGTCTGAACTAAAACTCCCTATGGTGCATACAGGGAAAAATCTGGTCCTTAGTACCAAATTATTTGCTCTAAAAATCTGTTACTTTTACACCAGTCTACTTGCTAATGTAGAATACCTTCCTGTGGTCATGCTTTTAGATTTACTGGGTTAGATATCTCGCTAGCACAAGTCAGTGTCATTTCACTGAAACCTGCTACTACCAGTAAATAGTATTTCCTAAATATTACAGTAGCTTTATAGTCAGCTAAGTTTGCCGGCTACTGCCCCATGTTCTTTAAAATATGAGCTGCAGCAAGCCTAAGGATAGATAGCTGGAGCTGTTCTAAATAGCGGGATTCCCAATCCACAAGCTGAGGAAACCTACATTCAAAGAATGTGGTTGGCAGAAAAGTATGTGTGCTGATTGCTTCTTTGCACTCCACCTTGACATGACCAGCACCCTGTGCAGATGTCCCTCTTTGGGTGGACTGAGATGGTAGTTCAGTATAATATTTTTTAAATCTCTCATAAAAATACCCATGAAGTGGATTAATTGCATGCAAAAATGAACACCAAGATTAAACACTGTCACAGGAATACCAGATGAACCTTCAGAAGGAATAAAAGTATTTCCATATTAAGGGACATATTAAAAATAAAGCTCATGAAGGGGGTGTTAGAAATAGATGAGTTAATATTTGTTGTTAGTGTCTAGTTACATGAATTAGAGCACCTTCACTTTCCTTTAAAAGGGAAGTTAACGTTGGAAAAGGAAATGTGGGAAGGTGTGAGACTGTAATTTATAAATGGGGTTAATGACAAAAGACAGCAAACTTGCTTTCCCTGAAGTTTTCCACAACAGCAGGTTTTAACTTTCTCTGATTCTTACAGCTTTTTCACTCATACTATGGAGAAATACCTTCAAAAAAGTAACTTCAGACATGAAGAGAAAGAAAGTGGTCAAAATGAAAATTTCCATCATGGTATTTTGCTACAGTTTTGACTTGTCCTGTCATTGTCTAGGATGAGATTTCAAATACTCCCAATATGAGAAAGGCAACATGAGACTCACACTTCCTTATTCAGCTTGAGAGAGCAGCCAGAACCTCGACCCAGTGAGAAATCCCAAGTATGGCTATGAAATCCTGTCTGCCAGGACTGACTGCAGCTGTGAGCTCAGTCTGATGCTTTTGCCTCTCTTCAGAAGCTGCCTGCCAAGACCTATCACTCACACTGGTATCCTAAAGGCGAGATGGAGGGCTGTGTGACTCTTGGCTGTCTTGTTAAGACTGAATTCCATCAAAGGATGCTGTTCCCTTCTGTGCTTATGTTTGCCATTTCCTCACTTTGATGATAGTGCAAGTTTCCATTTGTGGTAGCTGTTTCACTTGTGTTAAAATAAACACTGAATTATGTATGCAGCCAACAGCAGCTTTAATGTAGGCAGGCACCCTTTTAGCATTCAGAGGGGAGAATGCTCAGGTGGAATGAACCACAGCTGCCTGTAAACTCTTTTTCCACCATAGCAATTGTTTTGAAGTGGGAATGATCTCCAGAGATGTTCCAACCTCTGCACGTGCATGTGTCAATTATAAAATCTTCAGGATCCCAGAGAAGCGTGAAGTCATGGACACCCTAGGCCTACCTCTAAAGTCATTTACTCAAGCACAATTGGAAGTAATTCAGCTGAAGTCTGTAAAGTCATCCTGGCATGAAATGGCTTGTGAGATCAGAATCAGGACTTTCCCTTTGTCATTAAGGCATTTTTAACAGGAGCTACTTCTGATCAGAAGGGAAGTAAATTAAAACAAAGGCAAAACTCTGCCTTAAGCAAACATCCTGAAAGACTTTGGTTTCTTTTTCTACCTTAGGAAAGAATGAGCTTATTTCAAATTTAGACCAGGGACAATCAGCTTCTGAATCAAGTGTTGGACCCCTCCTCTCCACTACGAGCTCCAGTTAAGCTACCATTTGCTCTAAGTGACATTTTGGCTAAATGCTTAAAGAGCAATCCGTAGTCTATATTTGATTACTGACTGCAAGGGGATTGCATTTGGGAAAACATGCATACAGTTGCCTTGCAGGTCTCCTCTCCTGCCAGTGTAGAACTTGCATCCCATTTCTATGTATTGTTCCTCTTCTATAGAATCCAATATGACCTACAAAACCTTTAGCTCTTTTTCAGCAAGCTTTTGCTGAACTTCTATGCTCTTCCTCTGAATGGTGCTTTTATTCCTTTAATGGCAACAATCATCTTTGTTACACATTCTGAGAGATGGTCACCCTTTCAGGAGTCCTTTCTGCTTGCTGTCTATTGCTGCAGCTTTATTTTCCATGCCTCTTAATTGTCCCAGCTGGTATCTCTAGCTGCACTGGTGGTATCTCATGCCACCCCTCTTTTGTCTGGTCTTTTCTGACTCCATGACAGCCCTGAAATGCTTACCTTCGACCCTAACCTTATAAGCTTCTGATTTTTCGTACAGATACATTCTCCACTTGAGCCCTGTAAGTTGCCACTGCTATCCTAAAACTCCATTCTTATGGCCAGAGTATATCTCTGTTTCAATGTCTACCTAATATTTCCTCATCCTTCATCTGCCACCTGAGACTGCACTCTTTTCAAGCTTTTTCTTTACTTCCCCACTCCATTTCCTGTTTTACCTACTGCCTTTGCTTCAGCCAAGCCCCTCACTGTAAGAGAAAAATTAGGCCAAGATTGCAAGAGTAACAGAGACAAAACTAACTGAACATTACAGAGGCCCCAAACTTCCTTTTGAATGTCTCTGTGCAACACTGATTCAAAATTGGTGTTAGCATTCCAGTGGTCCTAGAGGCTCCACAGGGATCAGTGGTGTCCAAGAGAGGTCAGATATTCAGGACAGAGGCCACTTTAACTCTCACTCTGACTATAAGGGCCTTGGAGCCATGCATTAAGGGCCATAACGTGTAATACAAGCATATGTACTGCAGAAACCAATGCTAAGAGAAGAGCTTGAAAACTTTTTGAATACCCCTGGTAAATCCATTTGGTTTAACTAGAACTACCAACCAAAACTAAAATGGGCAAAAGAAAACTCAGAACACCAGGACCTGCTAAAAGTCAGAAGGTAAGAAGAAAGCTGGATTTGGAGTTGAATCTCACTGCAGATGTTTCCAGGCCACTATCTCACCTATTAGCCTAAGTATAATCAGAGATGTGTCATTCTCAACTATGTATCTTTATTTTCTGTTAGTTCAGTCCCTTTTGTTGAACAACTGTTCACTCAAACAAGACAGCTGCACAGTTTGGATGAAAAGCCACCCACAAGTGTATCCCAACTGGAGCTGTGGTAATTAAACCCAAATAATTAAGACATTCATGAGTGGCATGTGAAACCTCTGGAAACTGGCAATAAATTTTACTGTGCAGGCTCACGTCACAGTGGGCTGGAAGCCAGAGCTGCTGCGTGTTTGCATGTGTGCGTGTGTGGAGAGTTCACTTCTTTGGCTTTCTCAGGGAGGAACAGATCACTATGCAAAAGTCAGCTTCCTAATTAAGCCCTACTTTCATGGGTTATTAAACAAACAAAAAACCCCACAAAATAAACCACAGAAATATTCTGAAATGGTATTAGCAATTTAAACCATTTTTGAGACCAAAAGAAAAATACTGTCAACTTGTATACCAGGCTTTCAGCAGACGAAATTTAAATGCTATGTTATTAACCACTGTACAACTGTATTTATACTGGAAATTGCATCTGACCCTTTCAAAGAGCTTCAGATGCATGCCACACTCAGTCCCACGGATACACTTGAAACTGTAGAAATCTTGTTTAATTCTTCCATTTAGCTTATGAAACCTCTGTGGATTCAGTCCGCTGGACTTTAGCCCAGACTTTAATATTCAGTCTGAAGCCTTACAGGGAGAGTTCTGGAAAATGGTTTTGGCATTGGCAGACTTCTTCCTTACCTGCCCATATTAGACCAAAGAAACACTGGCAAAAAGTATGACTCAGGCACGCTGAAGACTCCAGAGTGTAAGAATGTTGGATGTATTCAACCCAGTCATGGTGTAAAAAGGAAGGGGAAAAAACCCCTTAATTCCCTACAGTGCAGGTATAAATCATAGAAGAAAATTCTTGTCAGCAAACTGAGGCTAACTTCATGAATTACGGAGTAACAAGACTCCCTTCCTTACTTAAAGTCTCTAATATGTAACGTTATCTTCCGCATCAACTGAAGTCTTTACGTCCTGCAACTACAAGGTTAGCTGCTACACCTGAGGAGGGTTAATCTCAGCAACATAAACAGGCAGAGCCTGATTTTTCCTTCCAAGCATTTGCTAGACTCCAATAGTAAAATTCTGATGGACAGAGCCTAGCTAGTGTTGCTAATTAAAATCAACATATAGAAGATGATTGACTCATTTCCTAAGACCAGTAGGAGTAACATCCTGCAGTGAGCTTAGTAAAGAATAGTGGGCTAGTGACCAAAGCTTTCCTTGAAAAAAGAACTCTTAACCCATAACCATTCAAGTTCCATTTCCTTAACCCAACTGCCAGGACCCAATGAAGAGGCAAGAAAACAAAAAGAGAAAAATAAAAGACAAGTGGTTCTGCTTATCAGTAATGCAGCAAAAAACCTAGGCCCTAATCTAAGTCCAGAAAGGGGCTATTTTACAGAGTGCTTTGGTCACCTGCAGCACACGTGCAAAGATTTCTTAAACTGGAGACAGAAATTAGATGCCTGATGACAGATGTGAAACACAGAAGGCACTTTTTTATTTTGCATGAGTTCAGTCTAGAAACACACGGGGCTTGTTGCAGCCTGCATGCAGGCAGCAGTGCATCGCACAGCCGGCAGGGTTACAGCTCTGCTGAGCTCAGGAGTGCTGCTCACATTCTTGAGTGCCATCTGCTGGCACCTTGTCCGTTATCTCTGCTGTATATGTAACCTGTGATCCTCCCAGAGGTTGTTCAGCGTCTTGCTGAGTCCACCCGTACACTTCTGTGAGACAGAAAACTGTCCAAGGGTTTTTAAAAACTGAGCTGACCTGTCTCCCCATGCAAACTTTGGACCAAAGCCCCTGAGTGGCAATATTATAGTGATGGTAAAGTAGTACATGTAGTACTGGGCTATGGTTTGCACAGGGCAAGGTTGAACATGTGTGGTACTGCTTTTGAGGCTACTAAAAGAGAGAATGTGGAAGGCTGATAGGCCCTTATCTAGTTCAAGATGTTTGCCTCATTTGAGAAATATGTGTGTTTCTATTTTCACATAATACTCTAACAACTTATTTTTTTAAGACACTGTAAGACACACTGCCTCTCTTATTTCAGTCAGTAAATTGTATGTGGGCATGTTTGGGCACAACTATTTGTAAAATTGTACTTAATAATGAAAAAAAAAAAATCTCTATTTTGGCATTAAAACTCTAGCCTACCCTACATTTGCAGGAGGCTTTGTATTCTGTAGTTCTACAGATACCAGAAAGTGATTCTCTTCTGCACAGATGCTGTTTTTAGTAACCCTAAGATACCATAGAAGAGCTTTATTTTTTTGTTGATCCTGACATTAGACAAGTCTGTATTCAGATCTGTCCAGCAAGTAGCAGATAAATACCTGATACTGTTTCAAGGACTATGCTACCAACTCTGAGGAGCCGTTGCGGTTCTAAGCTAGACAACTAGGTGAATATAAACTTGTAGGTCATAGTATTGCTCTGATATGAACAGGTGATTTAAGTACAACTTTTTGAGCTGCCACATGTGATCAAAACTCTGAAAGTTCAGGACCCTTAAAGTGAGGTTTTTCGTACCTCAGTGGGAATAGTCAAGTAAGTTACTAAAGAGCAGAGAAAGGGAAGAAGGCTAGGCGGATAGCCACTGTATCAGGTTTATACAGAACCAAACATGGCATTTCTATTTCTGGTATTCAAAATCTTACCTCAGCTGTTATTCCCCTGTGGGTGAGTGTCTCAGAGGTGACTCCAGGTGAGTTGGGTTCTGGGCTCTGCTCTTTGCAAGGCCTAGCATATTTTATCTGACTGGGAGCTTGGACAGGCAAGCATCGACTCATCTCACTAAAGGAAGGTAAGGACACACCTCACTAAACCCTCATAAGCCATGATCGTTCCTGCTCTCCATTCTTCCCATCTGCCAAATCTTACTGCCCTCATGACATCATCAGAAAGGAACAGGCAGTGCTTGAGCACTTCCCTTGCACTGGTTGGTATTTTTGCTCCATCAACTTTAATTTTTGTGGTAAACTATGCTGGACCATATACCGGAGCCACTGAAGTGGCTCCTTGTCTGCTCTCCATGCTGTGGGGGATGCCAGTGCTGGCATGGAGGCAGGGCACTTGGATGGTGCTCATAATGTTTCAAACCGTTGTGGTGAGTCTTTGGAGTGCAGTCAAAGCCTGGGGGGATTTTATAATCTCGCTCTGCCACTGAGCTCTGATCTTTACAACAGCACAATAGTCCGCTTTATCTATAGACATTAGAAAGATTTTGTGGCTGATACTGTCTAATACAACCCACATGTTGCTGAATAAAATGGTGCTTTTACTGCCCTTTCCTTTGTGGGTTTTGGCACGCAGGTCTTTCTGTTTAAATGCTGTTGCATCCCCCACTATGCAGGCAGGCATGTAAACGCCTTGGTGTTTACTCAGAGCCTGTCTAGCCCGAGGTGTGCACGTATGCCCAGTGCCGTTTCTGGTAGGCTCCTGGTGGGGCATGAGGCAGGGCAGTGAAGCCTGCCTGCCCGCAGGCATGGCACACCCAGCCTTTTGGGGCTCCTCAGTCAATTGCATGGTTAATTCTGCTGGTGTGAAGAGGGGGACTTGGCAGTGAAGTTATTTTCCTCTCATCTCTTTTCAAGCTTTAATCAAAACAGGTCTGACACGTCTTCTCCTCCCAGACTTTTTCTTCCCTCTGGTGAGGTGCAGAACAGCCTTTGCTGGGCCACGATTTTCTCCCGCCTTTTTTATCTGCTTTGACTGCATTCGGTGCTTTTCCCTCCCTTCCGAGGTCGAGGCGGAAACCTCAGGAGAAAAAGGCGGGCACAGGCGAGGGCAGCCGGCGCCCCCTCACCGCTGGTATCCCTCCGCGGTGCCGCCCTCAGCGGGGCTGCCGGGCCCCTCGCGCTGCCCCTTCTCGCGCGCCTCAGCGGTGTGCCGCGGCCGTGCCGCCTCCGCCGTGTGGCGGGGTCCTGGGGCCGCGGGGGTCCTTTCCTCGCAGGCTGGTTCGGCCGTTTCCAGCTGTGGAGGGAGCTCTTCATGCTGGTGGACTTGCCGCCTCCTCCTCCACCCCCAGCGTTTAGGGTGCCCCAGTGAAAAAAATGGGTGAAGGTCCTTCCAGTTCGCCTTGTGGAGGCTCTACACCTGAAATGGCTGCCGGTGAGCAGGGCAGGATTTGGCCCAACAGCCCACATGCGCTAGCCCGGTGGGGTCAGGGTAGGTTTCTGATTTATAAAATAACGTATTGGGATTTTTGTACGTGGTGGCAGGTACTGTTAACACTTACGTGGGCAACTGGAGTAGAGCTGACAATGCTGGAGTTTTTCTTAAGCCCAGGCCCACCTATAGGCATATCCCTATACTACAACTGGGCCCAAGATGAACTGGGGCCATTAATAAGGTATTCGTTATGTGATTGATTTTATCTACTTTAACAGGTTAAACAACATGAAAAAACAGCAGCACACCATTCAGAAAAGTTACCACAGCAGGCTGCTGCAGGACTGTGAAGCTACTGCTCTCCTGTCTGGCTGAATGTCTTACAGTAGAGCAAACGCAGGTTCCTAAAGAAGGAGCACAGCAGACACCAAACTGGCAAAATACAGGCGGTAAGAATGAAAGGAAAATGTGAGATAATCTCTCAGAAGCAGAACTGTTTACTGCTGCCCAGTTTACCATATGAAAATGGGATATTTACTTCTCTCTTCTGTCACAAATCCCTACTCAGTGCACCAGCAGAGCAATGCTGGTCTCTGCTTGGAATTGCTGCGGGAAGGACTTTTTTTCTCTGCTGCCTGACTTCTCGTTACTTCTAGGCAAGAGCAGTTTCTTGTACTCAGTGCAAATGCTGGAGAGGTGCTGACCTGCACTGTCCCCAGACTTCGAGAGTATGAGCATACTTCAGCAGTGAGCAGTGCAGGATTTTACCATAGCAGAAATTCTCACAGAAATAAACTCATTGTTCTTTTGATTATGGTCCCTGTATCAGCATGTAACAAGCTGTAACAGGCTGGCTGGCTATGGCTATGAAAAATTCTCCACCCTCTTAACAGGTGTTGATCTAGTTGAGGGAGTAAGAGTTCAGTTCATTTTGCAGATTCCTACAGAGGCAGGTGTCTCTAATTAATACACATTAGTTACATAAGGAAAAAAGGAGTGGCTTTGTGAAGGTAGATGATACATAGTTTCCTGAAAGAGAAAAACTCAATACACCATTTGTTCTCTTTTTTATCTGCTTTTGTTACTGTATCAGAACTGTAGGAATATAGGAGTTTTAATGGAGGAAAATACATATTGTTTAACTTAAAGCGTTTTAGTAAAGAGCTTTAACTTTATTTGAAACGCGTGGCCTTTCCATTCAGTAAGGGCTGGTTTTGGAGCACAGTTCCAGTACTGATTTAACGCTTTCTCCCCATTAAAGAACTCATACCATTAAAATTGCATGGTTCATCAAATGTCATACTCCAAGTAAAATGAAGTTGCATGAAAGAATTAAAACAAGCTCAGCAGTGACTTCATGCCAAATAGTGTCTTTGATTTGGATTCAGAACAACAACTTGGACTGGCAGCCTTTGTGGGTAGAAATGGTATTTTCACTACTTATTGTTCAGTGGAAGCATCTCTGGTGGAACCTGTGATTTTTGTCAGAAGTGCCACCCTTGGTTTGATACATTAATTTACTTTTTTGAGGAGAGAATGGAAAAGTGCTGAAACCAGGAGTGCACCTAAACCAACCCCAAACCTCAGTCAAACACAAGCCACCTTTTCTTCACCTCTCTTTTTCTTTGCCAAAGGTGTTCTGACTCAAACAGACCCCAAGCAAATACCCCAGTTCTTAACGTTTCCCTGCACTGAGTTTTGATCTAAAAATTGGATTTGAGTTTTGGAGCTTACTCTCAGCTTCCATTTCTGTTAAAGAATTTCTAATACAGGTTTCCTGGGAAGCTCTGAAATTTTGAAGAAATATTCAAAGCCACAGCAAAGACTGGCAGATTTCAGTAGACATGGGAACAAGCTTTTTGTAAGGAGCAGATGAGAGGTAATTTGACTGGGTGGAGCAAATTTCAGGCTGGATATCTGGCTCATGATTGTGCTTGGCTTAACAGTGGTGGTGCTAACATCACTCTAATACTGTGATTCTGAATGTAAGTACTAGGAAATTCAAGATTACAATTTTAGAATTGCAAAAAGAAAACGCTGATACTGTCGTGATGATGTTCCGCCTGTGACATTAGAGCTGAGTGCAGCCAGCCTCCTGTTAGTGCTGTGGTGCCTAAGAGGCCTCAGAGCTTGCTGTGTTCCCTTCTCGCCAGACAGCTGAGGTTTTCTGTGCTTAGGCACTTTGCCATGCTGTGGATATTCTTGGGCCTGGAGGTTCCATCCTGCAGATAGTTAGGGAAATGGGAGTTGCAGCTCCACATCCTCTGCTTTGTTACACTGTCCTGAAGAACAAGATCACAAGCTTCTCTGGTGAGATCAGATTGACTGAAGAACACAGGCTTCTGACAGGAGAAGCAGGCATGTGAGCTGACCTCCTAACAGAAGTGGACCCCCCAAACCGCATTGATCTTTTTGTCTGAGGATTTAAAAGTCTAAAAATCTGTGCAATTACAGTATCTTTTGAGGGATAGTGTCAGAATCTTTGGAAGAATCAATTTTTTTTGGTTTTTTTTTTTTTTTTTTTGGCCAATCCCTACTCTAGATACGGTCTACTTCTTTTCTTGTTTGTTTCCCTGCTTCCTTCTTGTGTCTTAGAGTGTCCTGGAGCTCTGCCTGTTGCTGATGTGCTAGTTTAAGCTGTTGCACTGCTTTGGGGCTTCTGTGGGTGGTGAGCTTTGACAGGATCAAAATTTAACGTTACACAGAGCTCACAGGAGAGCATTTCTGCACAGTCTTTGTTACTGAACTCTCTCCAAATGATTCGACTGATTAGGATCTTCTAGTTTGCATCGCCCTCTCTTGCTCAGGGTGCCTTCACTTATCTTGGAATGTGATGAGGGGAGAGAAAAATCATTCCCGAGTCAATACTAAGTACCTTTCTACACTGTGTCTTGTTCTTTACAAAGTGTTTGTTTTGGGAGAGCCTTGAAATATAATTCTGTAAAACTTCTACTTTTCCTTTACTGTATGAGTGTCCCGCTAAGTATAGGCCAGAGCACTAAAAGCCTGTGCCTGATTAACAAGAGTCAGGCAGAACCAAAGAGCTGGTCTGTAGTGGCAGAAAAACCTGGACTTTAGTCCTTCCATCCACTGAGCAGCCTTTCCCTATCGGATATGTACCTGGAGGGCAAACAGCTGCACAGAGAGGTGCAGTTTTTTCATCCATCTCCAAAACAACCTGGAGCTTTAGAGAATGCCATATCTGAAATAAGTGTGTCTGGCCTCCTCAGTAAAATGACCTCCCCCAGACCTGCTAAGCACACTGAATTTTGCTACATACCAATCACTGCAAGGTGGTGAAAAGCAGGCCAGTGCCTCATAGACCGGCTGTCAAAGTGCAAAGGAGATTTTCCATTTGAAAGAATAATTCTGAGAACGGGCTGAAAGGGGGAGGTTTTGGGCAGATAGGTTTTTCTCACAAGTTTATAAAGACTTCTCCTACACCTCCTTCAATTTTTGGAAATTTTGTATCTACAGATCAAGCACGCATATCCTTTAACAGAGTCATGCAAGGCAGTGCCCCTCTTGCTCTGGAACATAAATGCGTGGAGTTTTTTACCCAAGCTTCATCCTACTTTGATATGGAAGTTTTAATCTGGCAGCTAAGGTTTGAGTATTTGTACCTCTAGTTTGCTTATGAATGAGCAGTCCAAACAAGCCCTGCTGTGAGATGCCCTTCTGAAAAGGTTCAGTATTTAGTTTAAATTGGTCTTGCTTACCCCACACCTTGCTTCTGTCAGCGAAGGTGAGGCAGAACTTGTTCTGGGTGAATATAGGATTACTTGGAGTCTGTGTATGAATGCATTGATGAATTCAGCTCTGAAAGATCATTTCGCTTCAAAAGCTCTCTCTGATATAGGGGAGGGGGAAAAAAAAAGTGTTGTTTGGTTGAGCTTTTTGTAGTCAAACCTCTTCTTTTAATATCTGGGTAGAAGTTGGCTGCCCTAAGTTTTTTTCAGAATGTGCTCATACAGCTGGGCTGTCATGGGTGTTAAACCAGATCCCCTTTCCTGGCAACAGATGGTACTTGCCCCTGCCAAGCCCTTCTGCTGGGCCCAAGGAGCCTGCAGCTAGCTCCTGCACTTAGTTTGACTGTTTTCTTGATAGCCCTCACCGTTGCCAAAGGTGAACCCTAAAATTCTAGTCTGCCGATGACCCTATTTGTTAGCTGAAATTGATCCCATGGTCAGGGACTTCCTGGGGAAGTCCCTGGAATGAGCAGCCCTATGATCTTGCTGCTGTGAGGTTCAGCATGCCAGAGCCGTGTGCTGCATCAGGCTGTGTAGGAAGCCTGCAGTCTGTTTCCCAGAAACAGGTTAACCCAGTGATGCTCAAGATCATGTGTGTACTGCTAAAGTTTAGGCTGTGAAACATCATTGTACTGGACCCCTGATTAAAATTGTCATGTCCTTTTAGTATTTCAAAGGATGTTTTATTTACCATTAAAAATTATGCTTTTGGAAAAATTCCTAGACAGTAGAACTGAATTTTCCCTTCTTAATTACAGACCAGGCTATAGCTTGAGCTTGAAATTCCTGCATTTCTTAAGGGATCTCTAGCATCATTCTGCTACAAACAGTTGCCTCAGAGAAGGGGCAAGAGGTTTATTGCATTCTTTGTGAGCTGTTTAAATTCCATATAAGGTTGAGGTCTGTTTGCTAAAGGCAAGTGAAAGATTTTATTACTGCTTGAAGGTGTGTGGAGTCAGAGTAGAAAATAGCTGTCTTAACAAATAGTTAATTAAAAAGCAAATGTCCAATGACCTGAACAGAAAGCTGTCCCATCCCACTCATCACTTTCCACTATACCATGCTCACAGATATGTGCTCTGTATTCAGAAAAGCTGTGCTGGATTGCAGCTCTTCCCTTGCCTCTTACTTAAAAAAGAAAATAGAAATGAAAAACAACAACAAACCAAAGCTGTGACATCAGAGAACTGAATCTTCATTGCTGTTGTACACTTCATACTACTCTCTTTAGTAAGTGGCCATTTGAACAGACACTTTTCCCTTGTGCTGGGAAGGATCTGGATGATAGCTTTAAGTACATATTCCTGATAACAGCAGACTGTTGGCTCAGCCCCATAATATCCTCCTCCATATATTGTCCCAAGCAAGACAAGAATGAATTGGCAGTGGGCTGCATGCAACCCTGTATCTAGTGTGCTTGTGAGCTTGGGAGTATTTTTGTAGAGCAAGGGCAGCGTAGAATCAGGATCTGCTGCGAGGCAAGTTACTTGATTTATTCTTCAAGGAATTAAGCCTTTTTTTGAGTTCTGACAAACCTCAAATTCAGAGAAAATTACAGGATAATGAGATGTCCTTTTTTCTCCATTGGCAGTTGTTGAGATTTGGTGCTGTGCACAGCTCACAGGTATATCTGGTTCTGTGCTAAGCAACATCTTCAAAAATTGCCAGCAGGGAGCCATGATTTAGGATCAGTTTCCCTCAGCTTCTGGGGAGTGTGGATTACTTCTGCAAGCAATGGCAGAGGATAAACACCACAAGGAAAGAGGAGTGGATAATATTGGCATAAGGTTACCAGCTGGAGGCAGGCCTTACTGACAGCAGAAAATTTACCAAGATAGGCAGCATTGTTGCCTGACTAGGAATTGAACCACCCTACGAAAAGCAAGCAGGTTGGTTGAAAGGAAGTGGCTCTGCAGTAGATATGAGTGGTGGCAGGGGGGTCTCTTCTTGGTGTGGTGGCCTGGCTGTTGTACGTGTACAGCACCAGCTTCAGAGGTCTCTCACTCAGGAAAGAGGAGAACCTAGAATGTCATACCTAACATTTATGACATATCTGAAAAGTAAGACGTGGGCAGAGATGGACCTAAAATGGATCCAAATTTCCCAAAAATTTATTTTCAGAGCCTTGATTTAGCTCATGGGTAGAAGACCAGTTGTTAACAATTTATTAAAACATTAAACAAGTGAAGAGAAGCAATGTACATTTGCTGAGCACAGTGGTGCCTTTAAATCCTGACAGGCATTTGCTTTTGTTTACTCTGTTCACTAGTTCAATTACTTCATGTATAGATCAAAACTCCAATAAAAAAATGGATGAATCAAAAATGCAGTTATGTTGCTTAAAGAAATTACAAGATATCTTTCAAATATAATCATCAAGACATGGTCTGCATCAAAGAGAACTTTAAATGCTATGAGGAAGGTCTGATTCAAAACACATCAATACTGTATTGTGGAAGTTGAGAAGGATAAATGGGGAGGCTTTCAGAAATCATGCAAGCAACTTGAATTGTTGACATTTAAAAAGGAGGTAAGGTATGTATATTCTGATTCCCTGGGAAAAAGAATCTTAAGTGAAAACTGTTGGGTGAAACTACACAGTGAAAAATTATTAGCCCCCTTGCTGCTGATGTTTATGCTTGGTTAGCCTCCTTCGTGTCTTCCTTGGACTGATACTCTTCCTGTCCTTCAAATCCTAGGCTAAGATAACTGAGTTATTTTAAGGTCTGTGTAGGGTACTGTTCTTTTAAAATATTTATTCCAGTTGATTTCCTCAGAGAGACAAAATTGTTGTAAATCCTAGAAAGCCTGTTGTAGACAGAGCATCATCTGCAAGAGCCTGTTCTTGAGCCCTGAGGCTGTTCCAAGAGTACCATTATAAACCATGGTGAATTGAAAAGTAACAGTAGAACAAGATATGAGACTTTCTTTTTGTGCAGTATATGTGAGACTGTCATTATGAATTGGGAGCAGAGCAGCTGGGGTTGTGTCATAGTTCATCTGTGAATCACAGAACTGATTTTTCTTGAGGTGTGTCAGTGTTAGATTAGCTGCTTCTGTTTGTATGTAGTTCGTGACAAGTCTCTATTTGAATTATTAACTAATCTGCTATACTTCTAAATCCTATCACTACGGGTGTAACAGGTCTGTCTTCCTTTCAGGAGGCATATGTATTATTTCATAGCATAGTAATAGACTCGTAAACTAAACCTCAAATTCCAGAGACACTTATATACTTTGCCTGTAAGAACTTGAGTTGTTTTCAGGGTCTTTTGCTTGGAATACTTTTTGTTTGGTTATTCATGGCTTGTTTTGGATCATATATTGACCTATATCTGTAAATTAAGATAGTAATGATACTGGAATTTCTTCAGGACTGTGTAGCAGGATAAATGTACTCTTTCATCCTATCTTGTAATTAAGCAGTTCTCTCACTTCTTCCCTTTTTACTTCAGATGGAGCCTCAATTTCTTCTCAAATGAATTATTTTGTATGAAATGTAAACAAAGCAGTGGGCATGCTAGACATCTGAAACAGGGGGCAGCAAAGCAGATGACACAAGTTCCCTTCCAGAGATTTCTTCTTTAGTTTGGGGAAGTTTATTTTAGGAAAAACAAAAACAAACAAACAAAACAACACCACAAACAAACACACCCGAAACCCCACAATTTGTAACATGCCTGGGTTGTCTTTAAGTATTTTCAAACTGATTAGTCAAAACTTGCAAAATGCTATTTCATCCTTGTGTTAGAATTGCAGAGTATTGTTATGATACATACATAGTGAATCAAACTGAGCTGCTTCATGGATCGCCACTGATTCCTCACAGGCTCCTTCTGTCCAGGAGAATATCTCTTTTGGCCTAGCCTTTGCTTTGGAAAAAGTTCCTAGATGACGTTTCACATTTTTCCTGACTTTATATGGATTAGGTTTGCTTTCAAAGCTATAGCTTAACTACACAAATTCATTTTAAAAATAAAAATTACTATATTAAGTTTCAGTTTGAGTCAATAATGTTCATTTTTCTAAAGTTGTGTTTTAGGAAAAAAGAGTATTAAGTCTTCTCTTTCTCCTCTGTCCAGAATGGTTTGCTTGTAAGGATACTGTGTGTACGTAGCTGAATGATTAAGCAAAAAATCCTAGGTATTATTCATGCATTCGTTTTCCTGCTCAGGACTTGAGCCAGTGGCTTTACAGCCAATAGTTGGTGTGCTCTGTGTCATATTACAGCCAAGTTCAAGGTGTTCTGGCAAGTAATCAGTTACCATTCCTGCTGGTGGCCTGGCAGATCTGGGCTCAGCTGTGAGCCTAGAGGGGAAGCTGGGGCTGAGGTTATCAGGAGAAGGGTGTTCCCCTTTCCTTCCAGCTCCCTAGGCAGGAAGGGTAGACGAGGCCATTTGTTGCTCTGCCCTCTGAATTGGCTTGTTTTAGATTTGAATGCAGGGTTTGGAAGTAGACCCTGAGGAAAGGGTTGGGAAATGGTTTTGTAGTTAAGATTTTTCTTTTTCCTGCCCTGGCTAGTGAACCTTTTGAATGGCCTCCTTGGTAAAGCTTTTCAAGTTATGGCTGAGTATGGAATTAGGAGAGGGTTCCCTGAGCTCAGCTGGGCAGCTGTGAGGGAACAGAGCTGACAGCTTCACTAGACCACTGCCGTAGAATATGGTAGAGAATAGAATATTCTGTGCAGAGTATTAGAATAGAATATACGACATATTCTATATCACTGGTATAGAATAGAATAAAGCTTCTGATTTCCATGACTGAACTGTAAGCTCAGCCAGATGATGATAGGTGCTATTCTGCTTTTCCTTTACTTGTGTGAGAGGAACTCTTGGTGCAGCTGAATAGGTTAGGATAGCATGTAACCAAAGGGATAATGTGGAGCGACTTCCAGCCTCACAGTCACTTTTGACAGTTTTTTTGATTGTCTCTGTATATCTCTGAAGTGTGGAATAACATTGTTACCCTGTACCTTGTGAATCATTAGAGAGGAACTGTAGTTTATTTATCAGCACAAGCAATGTCAAGACATTGACCTCTCTAATATGTAAACAGTAAACAGTAATGGGAAAGGAAACAGGGAAGCAGTATATGTTACTTGAGTAACGACAGTGACCTTCAAGATTGTAAATGGTACCAAAATAATAATTTTTGGTGTCTTATATAATTTCTGGGTCTTTGTTATGGGTACATCTTAGAAATCGGTCTGGTTTTCTTTCTGAACCCTTTTCTCTGGACCATCACAGATCTCCAGATATTCCCAGTTCACACCTGTTGCCTGGTCATTTTTTTGAGTGCACAAGTTGCTATTGTTTTCTGGGCATCTGAGTTCAGTAGTTCAAGCAATTAGCCTGCTTCGCCTCAGGAAGAACATAAATCTTCAGGAACTCACTAGGAGTACCACTTTACCACAGTGACAAACATAAAAATGGACAAGCTCAGTGGCGATGGCATCTGTAACAGTTTTCTGTCAAATAGTTCTCCAAGATATTTTAAAGGTCTAAATTGTGCAGCCCCTTGTTATTTTGCTCTCAGCAGGCTTGTTTGGGGATTCCTTTTTAGGCTGATGGTGGATGATGTTATGAGATGCTGATTTTCCACAGTATCCCTGAAAGTACTCATGAAAGAAGCTACTGGGCTGATTTTTCTCTCTGTTACACTGCTTCTTTGCTCCGTCTGTACTATCTTTTGAGGAGTTCATTTACAGTGTTACTGCTGAAGTAGAACATAGTCACAGATGCACAGAAAAATTCATGCCCGATAGAAACTTTCAGCTGTTCTGTGGCCTTCTGTTGGGTTTGATGGGTAGATGCAGAAAACATCATTAAATACTATATGTATTTTCTGCCTGGAGACTGCATGGAATGTCTGTTACTTCTTTTTTAGCTTTCCTACACTTCATTAATTTGTATGAACGGCGTTGAGAGAACCTCTGTATAGTGCTAAATGCTGTACAAATCCAGACTGTAAAGATGGCTCTATAACTGTTCCATATTTCTGGGGATGGCCTTAGAGAAAATGTATTGCATCATTTGTTGCTTCTGCATATTACTAAGCATGCCCCTGGAATATACAGGGAGCTACACAGCAGTTTTTCAGTGTTCAACCTTGAAGTAAATCTGAATGTGAAAGGTGGATATAAAAATAGAAAATTTAGGAAATTTGTCAACATAGAATAGGTAGATGAATTTGAATTCCTTAGGTCCAATATCTGTCAGCACAAAGGATGTGTAGACCACTTTAAATGATGTACAAACCATATCTCTGCTCCAGCTGTATGTTTTGAAAACATCAAGAAGCACAAACTTACGACATGCCAGAGATAGTCAGTGCACACAGAGTCAGCACAGTTGGCCGTATGTCCTGACATTTGCTGTCTGGGGAGAAATGTGAGAGTTAGAGTGTACCTCCATTCTAACTACCCCTGTGATTACAGCCCTTGGGGAGTTAGCGCCATTGGGCTGCTCTCAGGGCTGCTGAGGCTAAAGTAAAACTGGTTTTAGGATTGGGATTTTTTTCTTGGCTCCCTGCCACCTCTATCCTATTGCTGTTTCCAATAAAGCAAATGGAGGCAGAACACAGCAGTGAATATCAGCCTGTTGGGTTAACATCAGTTTTGCCAAACTACTTTTCTGTTTCCGAGGCTTCAGAAGCAGCAGTATGTCAGGCATACTTTTCCTTTTGGATTTGCCTTCCTGATTACCTCCTGCATTCTTGCTGCAGTTGTTGCAACACTTACTGATAGCAAAGCAGAAGTGAAAAATAGCATGAGAATGCTACTATCATTAAATCTCTGCTTGATTCTTTCATTTGTAACTAAAACAATATTTGGAGCACAATCTCACTCACATAAGCTGAGGCAGCACCAACCATAATGTGAAATTTTGATTTCTGAACTGGCAAGTGTAGAGGCATCACTGCAACAAGCAATGAAGTATAATTGTGAAATAGAAACTCTTCAGAAAGAGTATCTAAAACCTCAAATCAGCCATGTGCCGTTAGCTTTCATTTTTCAGGACCTTTTACTTCTGTGTGCTCCTAAGTTCTGACTAGGAGGTACAGAGCCATGATCAGGCATTGCTAGTCTAAAAGAAAACAGGAAGTAGATGAAATGTGAGGAAGGAGCTCGAGGCCTTCTCTTCAAGTTTCAGCCTTTATACTAACTACTACTGAACCTCTCCTTGAGAGTTTGTTTCAGTAACACATCTAGCAGGAGTAGTTGTATATGCCAGCTCTGGGGAAAAAGCAAAAATGTAGAACATAGATAGGAAGGTAACATTCTTCCTTTTAAGAGGAAATGAGTCTTGATCTCTCCTATCCTTTAGGGAAGGCAAGTCACAAGAGGAAGCCATATCCAGGGATGTCATCAGAGCATTGCCAGCATTTTCCTTTCTCTCAGCTGACTGTGTTTTAAAGAGCTGGTGACATCAGAGAGCTGGGATTCCAGACAGAATTGTTGATCTTACCTCACTTGGAGAAGTTGCATGGGTTAGCTTTTCCTTACAAGACACTGTCCAGGCTTCCTTACGTGAAGGATTTCTCATATTTCATTTGGGCTAATTATGCTGCCTCCCTTTCCAGATATCATGAATTAATACCACCATGCCTGACTATCCATTCTGAAAATAGCTATCGATACAGCTCACAGCTATTTATATCTGCTAATGTCAACATGAAGCAGGCACATGTTCCCAGAAGAAATTGTGACTTTTTACAGCTTCTGAATCAGTGAAGTTAAAAAGGCATAAAACACAGAAGTAGCTTGGACAAAGTGATATGTTCTCCATTGTTGCCTTTCCCCTGAGGAAGATGCGGAAAGTTGCATGTTGTGATAGATTTTGAAGTCTTATAGGATCTGCCAGAATTTCCACACCCCCCCTTTTTTTTCTGCTTCAAACCCAATATTTTTCAAGTCATGTTGTGTTTAATGTATCCCATGTTCAGCAACAGATTAGCTTCATGTCCAGGAATGCAATAAGAGATGTTTATCATTCTGGTGTAGTAACTTCCTTCCTTAGAAGTAAGTCTTCCATATGCTTTGACATTTTGGTTTCTGAACTGCTGTTGTAATGCTGAGAAAACCTGAACAGGATTGAGTAATTTAGAGAGCAGTTTGTGCTTCAAAGTAGCTCGCAACTTAGATGTCAGAGCATTATGAAGTAAAGAAGCATACTCATGGAGTGGTTAGAAAACAAGCATGATGTTTCAAGGAGGATGTTTGAAACACTGCTGAGTGGCAAATTGACATTGTATACTTGCATCTGCTGACAGGTAGCTGAAGTGACAGTACATTTTTTTTCATTGTTCATGACCCTTTATTTATCATTTGAAGTATGAAGACACATATCTAGAGATCTGGGCTTATATCCGGTTGTATTGTCCTCACAACACTTTGTTGAGAAGCTGGAGAGAGGAGGATGGAAAGATACTTATGAATATATGGAAATACTTTGTTCAATCTAGATTTTTTTTAGACTTTGTGTTCCATTAACCTCTAGTGCAGAATGCTAGTTTTTAAACAAGAAGTATCAAAATATTTAATTTCAGTAGTTCAATATTGCTAACATTTCATCCAAAAGAATTCAGTACGATGTTCTTCATTTTACTGCATTGGATTTTGACAGAATTTTTTACTGTGATGAAATGTGATTCACAGTGACTCTGTATTGGCGTGTCGGGCAAAAGCCACACATGAGGTTTTTTAAATATCTATAAAAGAGTCGGTTCCTGAGTTGATGGAACAAGGGAAAGAGTGAGGGAATCAATTCTTCTTATTGCCTGCTCCAGAAAAGCATGAAAGATAGTAGGAACAGAAGCCTCTATAGGGTCCTACCAGCCTTATCCAAATGTAAGAGACCATGCAGAGTAGGTGCTTCATGTCTTTCAGAGCAGTGCTGTATGAACAAGCTCTCTGAGATGGGGAACAGGAGAAGGAATCAATGAGACTCTCATCTTCCTGGGTTTAAGTGACTTTTGGGGACCTTTCCTGTCTTCAGATTTTCAGGAGCAAATTCCAATGCCTAGGGGCAAGTTAAAAGCAAGAGGAACTTGACATGGGGCTTTTGGCATTTATGAATTGCAGACAGTGACAATCCTTAAACAAACAATGACAAAGGAAATAAGTATTTATAAATGTCGCAGTGTGGGGAACTAAATGCAGTTAGCACAACTGCAGATAAGGAGTGGTGAACAGGATCGTGTTAAAGACTAAGGAGCTATAGCATCACTTGTGGTTTTTTCTTGTTTTGTGATCATGCATGCAGTGCTTTGACTAATGAAAGATAAGGGAGAGTTGCATTCTGTGTTGTACTTAACAGGAAATGAAGTTGTACGAGTGCATGAAAACCAGACAGAAGATGTTCAGAGAGGAATTTCTGAGTAGCTGATGAGGCCAAAGGTGGGAGCCAGTTAAAGTAGATTTGATGATCCTACAATATCAGAAATAGTTTTAAGACTTTCCTCCCTAACAGAAGATGAGCTGGGGCTACTAAATTACTGTCACTTTGAGTCTATTGCGGTAGAAATAGTCCTTAAAGATCTTTAGAGATGGGCAAAACAAAACTATATAAAATGTTTTTTTTTTCCGGCTGGAAACCATATCCAGAAAGAATTTAAGGAGCTGGATGTGCATTTCCTTGTTGTTACCCTTCAAAAATGCTGAAAGGATTAGGAACCTTATTCTGTATGACAGGAAGAAGTATCTGACCTTCTTGTAGTATGTTTAATATTTCTTCCTTCTGCTCTTCAGAAAACAAACAAAAATCTCACAGAATCATCAGTTATACACAAGAAAGTTATGATGTTTAAGTATAGATTTAGGTAAGTATACCTTTCAGTACAAGATGTACGAGATGAAAATCTGCCAACTCTTACTTTTCAAGTAATTTATGGAAGCTTTCAGCTCATGCTGTGCAGTAGAGGAACTCTGCTGAAAGTAATGAAACACCAGTAAACCACTAGTTCTAACTGTTCTTGGGATATTTTAATTACAAATTCTGAATCTAAAGCTAGTCAGAGATAAAGGATTGCTGAACAATTGTAGGACTGAAACACACATGTTGTAAAAGCTCCTGAGATCCCTCTGTGAAAAACTTCAGTTGTATGTGTTTGGAAACTGGTCTGAAATCTCCATTGTGACACCTTATGGAGAAAGGAGTGTGTCTGTACCCTTCACAGCCCCCTTCCATAGGAATTTGGAATGTAGATCGTATGCAATTGGAATATAGTGCCGCTGTCTGTATCACCTCAGTCAGTTATAGGAGTTGCTTTTCTGAGCACAGAGGTATATTGAGCAGTGATTAAATGTAGTAAAACAAACTTTGACTCAACATGATAGTTGTTAAAATAAATATGGCGCTTTCAGATATTCTGACAAGGTGCTTTTGTATTTGGGAGTATGTGGGTTTGGGGTTTTTTGCTTTTGGGTCGTGTGTTTGTTTTTGCATGAGGGAAGACCCTAGAAACAATACATTTACTGTTTAAAGGCCATTCACAAAAGTTCTTAAGGAGGCCAGAATGGTGGATCAGCTGCCAGCGGGTTAGTTTTCAGCTGACTCTGGGTTTGTGAGTTCCGGAGCAGTAAGGGTACCTGGCAGAGGGTAAGAGAATGAACTTCATGTGGTAGATGCTGGTAATATCAGTTGGAAGATAAAATGCTACAGTTGTAAAGAGCAGTGTCAGCACAATTCCATGGGTAGCTAGTTTAGTGAAATCTGCCCTGTACTGTGATCAGTTTATGACAGCAAGCTCTTCCTTGATATGGAGTATTGCTTAATTGATTAAGCATTGTCTAAGCTACTCTAAACGTAAGTGCTAGTTGCTGCTGTTCACGTTCTCATTTTTTATTAGCATTATTTTGTTACTCTTATTAGAGCTGATTTAAGGCCCACTTCTACAGAGTTCAGCAAAGTTCTTGGGAGATTGATGATTCTCCCATCCCTAGTTGCTATGTAAGTTTTAGCTCTGCAATCAAGCTGCAGCAAGTTAACAAGTTGCCCTGCAGCTGTTGACTTGGTCAACGTCAAACCCAGCCAGTATTGATGGTTTAAGATAAATTGTATAGTCCTGTGTGCTATAGGCTAAGACCAGACACTATAGACAGTCACCACAGTTCAGCCGATGAGTAGAAAGTTATGGAGTTCATGTAGTTTGATCATGTATCTGAGTAAGATCAGCAAAATGCAGACTTAGTTAGGGAGGCTCTGACTTCTATTCTCAACAGTTTAAAGTTTTTCCATCTAAGTCTAGAGGACTGCTTTTGCTGAGGTCTTTTTCTAAAGTCTGTTGGGCAAATATCTTAGATACTGGTGTTGATTTATTTTGTGGAATGACTGTCATGGTGCTGTTTAAATGCTGACTAAAGCTAGTTACTGCAGTCAGGAAGAAAGACTGTAAGAATTGTTGAAAAAAGTTGTGATTCCTGCAGGTGAATTAAGGTAACCAGGAAAGCATACTTGTTTTTATTAATCTCAACCAAATGGGGCACGGTGTCCTGCACTATGCTACAAAGCCACAATTGTTTCATACAGTTGAAATTAAGACTGATTCAGACACTGTAGTTCAGGTTAAAAATTTAAACACTGAAGGCTGTAATTACAAAATCACAGTCAGTCACACTTGCAATTAGTTAATACTAGCAGACTCCAAAGTAATGGTGCAAGGACTGCAGAAAACTATGAATGTGGTGACAGTAAGTTTTTTCAAGGAAGGGCAGCTACACCTACACCCTGCAGAATAGGATGTTAAATAAGGATCCATAAAATCATTTAATGAAAACTTGGCCTTAATGCAGGTTGAGGATCTTGTTTATGTACATTGCTCCAAGCAAGGCTAATGCTTAGTAAAATGAGCTAATAGCACTGCTCAGAGGTAAGAATAAATATGGATAAGGGGCTTTAAGCTTCCCTTTCACACCTTTGAAAGTTACCTTTTTTTTCCCCTTTTAGCAAGTAGGCTTCTGCTATTCCACATATTCCATGCCAGTTCCTGTTAGTACAAGAATAGCTCAGTTGACAACAAACCAAGCAGTTGTAAAGTTGAGCATGATCATGTACCCATGATCATTGCTGTGACTATAGTGGATGAGGTATTTACGTATGTTGCTTCTTGTCCTTCTGGCACATTGTCTCAGCCCAACTTGATTTCTTGTGCATGTTGGGTGGTGGTAAAGTGAACTGTGTTTTGTTCAGAGTAGCAAAAGGGCAAGAGTTCACACTCACAGAGAAAACTGAAATTGCCCCATGTATTTCCAGACATGTTCAAAGGAAATAAAGTCAATGCTGTTTTATTGCTTTTGAAGTCTAACCACTGTGTTTGTGTTTGTGACCTCAGTGAAGAGTGAGCAAACAAGAAACCTTGTAGCACCTTCTATTAATAAATAAATAAATAAAATATAACAAATTAAAACATTAAATATAACAAACTGAAACATTCCTATCAGATCTCTGTCCAAGAATTATTAAAAGGTAATCTCCACTGGTGTTTCATCTGCAATGTTCACATACAAATTTTTGTTGTTTCTGAGAGATGAGAACAGAAATATGTGTTTCTGATGTGATAAAACATCCTGCATTTCTGAGCTTATTTGGTTGATTACTTTGTTTAATATCCTTTATGCCTGGGATGACAAAACAGCAGAATTCCCATGACTGAAAACTCCCAAACACTTATAGTGCAGGAAAGAAATTGAGATGTTGTATAATGTACATTATGCATGCTCTGAATATGTCCAAGGTTCCCTCTCTGACATGGAAATGTACAATCTGCTTGTTTCTGGGATGCCAGTTTTGTGTCTAGGTTCCATTCACAATCAGTGGAAATAGCAGTGTAACACTCCCAATTCTTCAGTATGTAATAAACCTGTATTGAGAGATTCATAGTCTGTTGTGACTGGTAAGCAATAAAAAGCACAGCTGAAACATAGACTGTTTCCCCCTATTGTACCAGGTCTGCCAGCTTGCTCAGTTTGAGCATGGGTCATGCATTATAGGATGATTTTCAGTGAGTCCCAAGTGCTAGAGTAACATAAGACCTAGCTCCTAGAGTAATGTGAGTTGTGTTGAGAATCTCATTTGGCAGGGGTAGAGTAAGGGTGTTTGTTTAAATTACTGTGTGTGGTGAAAAGCTTGGAAGTGTCATGTAAAATCAAAATCTGGAAAGAAACTCAACATCAATTTATTATTTCAATGAAACTGTAGAAATTAGGATATTAGAACACTCACCTTTTTGGGAGAGTTTGACTCATGGTTTAGGAGGGTCAGCAATATCCCCATAATCTCATGCAATTAATCCTTTTCCATATATACAACCAACTCTTATTTATAATGTATATGGCATAGGTTCACACAAATAAAACCCCAGATAATGCAAAACATAGAAATTAAATTAAATCTGTCATGAGACTGTTGTAGAAGGGAGGGGTTCATGTGCATAGCAATCCATAATCTAGAAAATCAGAACTGAGTTCTCTTTCTTCCATTCCTTGGAAAGCCTTAGAATATATGTCCATCACTGAATGTGTCCTTCAGGTATGTGAAGTAATTCAAAAACCAGATGAGAAGAAGAAATACACTCTACAAGTCTTGCCTTCATTTGTTTTTGCAAGGTCACTAGTCGTATGTTACCTTCTTTACAGTTATCTGCAGAAGAATCGATTACAAAGGAATGAACTCTTTACTTCAGGGCTGTAAAAGCACTGAGCAGAGAGGGTCTGCCTCAGGAGCTTGTGCAAACACCAGTAAACTTAACTTATTTAATAGTCAAAAGAACTGATGTGATGCAGTCTGTCAGCGTGCAGTCAAGTAAGGAAGGGAGTTCAAATCTTCAGCAGCCCAGTTCAGTGCCAGATACAGTAGATTCTGTGTCATATACTGTGTCTTTCTTGATGTACAGAAAGACTCAGGAATTAAGTATGCTTTCAGACTTCACCACAGATAACTATTTGTTAAAAACATGTCACAGCCTTCACTTAAGATTTTTGGGTGACAAACCGTTTAAATATATTGAGGACCAGGTAAACCACAGGCCACTTATTAATAGGGAGACAGTAATTACAAACCAGATTACATTCATAACTCACAAATTATTTGTCTAGAACCTGTATTTTCATTAATTAGTTGCATTGAAATAAGTACTTTCCTTTGAAATATTCAGGTATTCTTGGTATTTTGTAAACTCATTATGGAAAACAGATGATGTGTGGATGGAGATGACATAGCCCTTACAGGAGATTTTGGCAGATGAGTTTTAGGTTTTGTCAAAGCAAGCTAAGAAGCTGAGTCAGCAAGTAAAATGAGTGTCAGCTTTCCAGTTCACAGGCCAGCGTGAATGGTGTTTGCTAATGCCTAATTGTAGTGGTTTCATGTTGCATATCCCTTTATTCCTATCTTGGTTCAGGCTGGCTTTGGGTTTTGAGGTTTAAAAAAGTACAGGTGCTTTGCAGAGGAAAATTACTACTCTCAACAGAGGAGCACTATGGGATCCTCCTTGATTCCTAACAGCTACATTCTTTTGAGCTTGGTAATGTATTTAGTGATAATTAAAGTAGGTCATTGTGTTGGTATGAGCCAGGTGTAATGTAAATATGCATTGTGCAAACATATTCAGACTACCAAAGCAAATTATTCAGGTTGATCCTGGCCTTCTATAAGCACAGATTGATAATCAAGGGGAAGATCCTTGTCTAAAAGCTTACTGCTGTTATCTATAGCCCCAGCATCTGGAGATTTTCCCAGAGAGCAAAATGCATGTCTGCTTCCAGGGCAGGATCCCTGCCATACTCCTTTGACAGAGCCTGTGGCAAATACCAATCGATTAAGCTTTTGAAAACAATTGTGTTTAGAACTAAGCTCATCAGGCTGAAGATCTAGGAAACCATTAGAGGAGAGCAGCTTCTGAGTGATGCACATACAGTGTCCCCTTCTGTCGCGCGGTTTAATCTGGCAAGCAGCTAAGCACCACACAACGATTTGCTCACTCTCCCCATCCCCAGTGGGATGGGGGAGAGAACCAGAGAAAAAAAAAGTCAAGTTTGTGGGTTGAGATAAAGTCAGTTTAATAAGATTGAAAAGGAAGGGGGGTAATAATAATAATAATAATAATAATAATAATAATAATGATGTTAGAATATACAAAACAAATGATGGATGATTTGGTTGCTCACCAGCTGCTGACTGATGCAGCAACCCCCAGACAGCTTTGCCCCTAGCTTATATACTGAGCACGACGCCATACGGTCTGGCACATCCCCTTGGCCAGCTGGGGTCAGCTGTCCTGGCTGTGTCTCCTCCCAACTTCTTGTGGCCCCCAGTGTCCTCGCTGGCAGGGCAGCACGAGAAGCTGAAGAGTCCCTGACCACTGCTTAGCAACAACTGAAACACGAGTCCGTTATCAACATTATTCTCATCCTAAATCTAAACCACAGCACTACACCAGCTACTGGGAAGAAAATTCACTCTCTCCCAGCTAAAACCAGGACACCTTCCTAGGCCTGGAGTTCTCCAGTAGTATGGAAAAAACATCAGAGGAGATTAAAACACTGCCTATCAGGTAATGCATTTATGACCAGCAGGCATACTGTAGAACAGCTTTCTGGAGAGGAATCACTGGCATGCTGTTACCTATGTGTTATCTGAAAGCCATACTGTTTAAAAACATGATTGAATTGATACCAAGTCTTTAGAATTAATGTTAGCCCCAAGCAGAGAAGCATGTTGGAACACTGGCTTCCACTTCCCTTTGGTGTCATCACTAACCCATCCTCCTGTTATCAGGGCCTGGATGTGTGGAATCCCTGGAGCTGTAATAATAAAGACCTGGTGAGCATGTAGAACTGGGTGAAGGGGAATTACTGGAAATCTGAGACCCTCCCTGCATTTGCAGAGCAAACACCTCTTATAATTAACATGTGTATTTATTTAGTGTTATTAGTTACAAATCTTTAGTAAATAATGCCTCAACAGGTCAAACACTTAAGGCACAATGAGTCATTCCCCAGCATTAAATGAGAAGTCTTGAACCCAAAATTTTTGATTGAAGCAAATAAGTGTTTTAAATGTGTATCTCAAGCTGCTTGTTAAAATAAGTGCCTGTGGTATGACTGAGCTGGAAGGATGGAAGAGAAGATTTCAGACTGGAATGTACATTGACTGCTCCAACTTTGGGTTTTATTGCAAGGGCTCTGTTTTTACCCAAATTGACAGCAACTTGGCAGAAAGTTCCCTCAGCACGTTCTTTTTATGTAGATTTACCAGTAGTAAGCTCAAGAATCGGACAAATGAAACTTGTCAGTGAGCCTGTGGTGTAAGTCTCCCTCTGTGCCCAACCCACAAAATGTTATTAGTCAGCGTATGCCCCAGCCAGGCGGTGTTAGCTCCTTAGTTCAGGTTGTGGTAGCTTGTGTGTTTAGCTTGGGTGACTCCAAGTTCAATATGCAGAGCACTAGCCAACGTGAGTACACTGTCAGAAACAAAAGGTCTATCAAACCATGTGTCCTCCTACCTCAGAAGAAAAGGTGGATGTGTCCAGGACAAGAAGGACACGATAGACTTAAACCTGCCTTTTCCCCATGGTGTCTTCCCTCCAGCTTTTAACAAGATAACTTGGACACCACTTCAGTGTAGAACCTGTCAGATGCTGCCTTTTTTTACCATTCATGGTATGTCTGCTACCACAACATTTTAAGCTGCATATTTCAGCATAGAATCATAGAATAGTTTAGGTTGAAAGAGACCTTTAAAGGTCATTTAGGCCAATGCCCCCCTTGCAGTTAGCAGGGACATCTTCAGCTAGATGAGGTTGCTCAGAGCCCCCTCCAACCTGACCGTGAATCTTTCCAGGGATGGGATGTCTACCACCTCTCAGGGCAACCTGTTCCAGTGTTTTGCCACCCTCATTGTAAAAAATTTCTTCATTATGTGTAGTCTAAATCTACCTTCTTTTAGTTTAAAACCATTATCCCTTTACCCTTTGTCCTATCCCTACATTCCCTGATAAAGCGTCCCTCCCCATCTTTCCTGTAGCCCCCTTTAAGTACTGGAAGGCTGCTCTAAGGTCTCCCCAGAGCCTTCTCTTCTCCAGGCTGAACACCCCCAACTCTCTGTGCCTTTCTTCATAGGAGAGGTGTTCCATCTCTGATCATTTTCATGGCCCTCCTCTGCTCTACCTCCAGCCAGTCCATGTCTTTCCTGGGCTGAGGCCTCCAGAGCTGGATGCAGCACTGCAGGTAGGGTCTCACCAGTGTGAAGTAGAGGGGCTGAATCACCTCCCTCAACCTGCTGGCCATAGTTCTCTTGATGCAGCCCAGGATACAGTTGGCTTTCTGGGCTGTGTGCAGACGGTAAGCTTGTGTCCAGCTATTCATTCATCCAAGTCTGTACTGATACTGGGGGTTGCCTCAACCCAGGTACAGGACCTTGCACTTGGCCTTGTTGAATTTCATGAGGTTCACATAGACCCACTTCTTGTGCTTGTCCAGGTCCCTCTGGATGGCTAACATGTCCCTAAGAAATTAAGTCCACTTTCTGGATTGATCAGTATTCCTGGAGCAAAAGTAGTTTGATAAATTTAGCAAGTTGTGTTACACAAATGACTTCTTTACAGGTACTTGCTTACAGTAGGGAATGGCTGTTGATTAAGAGGTAGCATAATCAGAAATGTAGTAGCTCTGAAATAGAAAGCCTTTTGTGCAACTTTGCATAAGTGAAATTTTTGAGTGAAAAATCAATCCTCTCAACTGCGTCAGATGACATGCGTAATATTTTTACAAACATCAAAATGTCCTTGAAAGAAGGGAGCTTGGGGCATGAGTTCTTAAAAAGCCCTGCTTTGCTGTAATTCAAAGCCACTTTGGCTGCAACTTGGCTGATTTCTGTTGGCTGATACTGTCGTTCTCCTTTTTGTCCCTTAAGACAGTTCTTTTTTTTTTTTTTTTTTTTTTTTTTTTTTTCCAACTTTCTCACTCTTTGGCAGTGTTTTGGTCACCTAAGGAGTATTTGGTTTCTTGCTACATACATGGTGTCCATAGAGGGGATTAAAACTTCAAGCTCTTGCTGGACAGTTTGATGGGAAACTGCGCACACAGTTCCAGTGGTCTCCTTTGTGGGTAGATGGATGGTTACACTGTCATAGAGGTTTTGTTCTCCATGACTAAGAGCCTCTCTGCATTTCATATCCAGAGGTAATAGACTTGTAGATTGTTGTTCGCTGTGGACACAGTGAAATGCTTTTAACACTACACAGTGTTGCATAAAACCTAAACTATGTCTGTGTGTTAGTGACTATGCTCAGTACTGCAGTCAAAAGTTAAATTTCACACTCCAAGAGTCCTGTGATGTGTATATGTGCCATATAAATTGAGGTTTCATAGGCTGTCCACCCTTCAGGTTAGCAAATGGAGACTCCATTAAATTTTGTGAAGAATGGAATGATGATACTAGTCTTACTCAGCCAGAGCAGCAGAAGAGGCAGAATATCGTTACATATAAGGGATCTTTTCTCTGTGCAGGCATTGTAACTTAGATGTGCAATAACCAGAAGTGCTTGGAATGATTATGAAGTGGTAGGGAAAATCTTTCATCAGCGTCACCTGAATTGCTACCAGGTCTGCAAATTCTAAAATTTATTGATGCATGCTATCAAATCCAGTAATCCCCCTTGCCATTTTCGGGTATCTGTGTCTTTATTGCTCTCTAACAGTGACCAGATGGATATTCAGCAAAAAAACTATCCAGTTATTTCACCTGTGGGTAAGAAGGTGGCAGTACGCATGTGACTAAGCTGCCGGTGTCCTTTCTTTTCAAACCAGTTAGTGTGGAATTTACAGCTCCAGTTTCCAGGCACTTAGCTTTTATTCTTGTGGCTGCCCGTATCAGAGAGCCTAAAGGAGTGTGATAGTAGGTACTGCCAACAGATATAAACAGTTCTGTTTTCTCTCTTCAACTTTGACACTTCCAAGTACCATGTTCATAGTGTCTTTGTGTGAAGACTGCATTAGATACATTAGTGAAAAAAAACAGTAGATTTAATCTAGAAGGATATAGGGGATAATGTTGGATGAAGTTATGAAAAAACACTGCCAAATGTTATGGCCTAGATCCCAAAGCATCAAGATAACTTTACAGAGCTCGATACAATGCCTGTTGAAGGATAGTAGAAGTCACAATCTATTTCTGCAGTTGTTTCTTTGAGGTCTAGAGTACCTTCTGAACTATGTTGCACTTGAGACCAGAGAACTGCTTCTTTCTTTCAAAACAGACTCAGGAATGGGCTGGATGTGACAGAATCTTCAGCCACATTTTTTTCTTTTATTAACTCTGCAACCATGTGAGCATTTGTATTGATCATTGATCAACTGTTGGAGAGTTCGGGGTATAAGCATTGGTCTTAGTTGATCATCATATCAACATGATTATTTGTTTCTGGGTTTTATGAAGAGAACTACAAGTAAATGGCCGAGCAAGTATCTCTGTGTAAAAGGGGTTGGGGGAGATAAAGGAATAGTGGATTATAAACAGTGTTTGGTGATTTGAAATCAACAGTTTTTTTAAAAAGCACAATGAAGACGTTTAATTAAAAAAAAAATAAAATCTGTTTTTTGCAAGAAACATTGCCCTAACACAGTAGTGCATGGCAATTGAGATAGAAGTGCCCTGGGCTAGAGAAGTCTGCTTTCTTTTTTCAGCTACAGGAAATATAAAAAAGCAGAGTCGACAGTGCAAGAACTAACTCCAGATTTGAAAATCTTCCTGTTGAGAAATACTAGTTTCATAAGCAAGGAAATGTGCTTTTCATAATTACAATCTATTATTCCACCTATTTCTTACTAAAGTTTAGGAAATCTAAACAGCCTTCTGCATAAATGGTAATGTCAGATGCTGTTACTTTTTATACTATGTAAATGTGACATGAGCTGTTTTTTCATTTTTTTTTTTCAAATTTGATCTTTATAATTTCTGTACAATTCCCATACATTGTTTTTCAAACTAGGGAGTATACAGATGTGCACGTCTCCAGTACTTCTGCTCTGCAAGTTGACTGGTTCTAATGCATCTATTAGGGTAGAATCCAGATATAATATTCTGCTAAACCAGATCCTGTTATTTTCTTTCTCTCTCTCTCTGTGTCTTTTTTTTTCTTTTTTTGTTTTTTTAAAACCTCCTCATCCTCAAAGCAGTGTGTCATTCAGCACTGGTGGAATTTTCTGAAGCCAGAGCAACACTGTATCCCATTACAAGTCATAGTACATGAAAAAGTTGTACTGTCAAACCCCAAATTTCCACCTGTTGCCTTTGAAAATGCTGTCTTGTTTTGCCTGGGAAAGGAGGCAGGCCCCCTACTTGATGTTTCTTGTGAAAATAACAATTTGTACAGTGTGCACAGCCCATGCCTCTGAATTCCCCAATTTGTTGACTTCTGAGTTTCACATTGTAACTGCTGGCATTCAGCTTTGAAGTGATGAAAGACTGAGAAAGCATACAGAGGTGTGACAGAAATGGGAACCGAGAGCTTGCCAAACCCTGCAGCATTCTGTACAGTTAAAAAGCTGATAGAGTCCTTTTGCTCTTGGCTACGGTACTTAACTTCAGCTGCCCAATGGGTGTAAGAATGAGCTTGTTGCCATTGAAAACATGTTTGAATTGGACTAAGAGTCTTCTCTGCTCTTATTTTTATAACAATCCTTACAAGATGTCTTGCAGGGATCATAGCATATCCTCAGTCAGCATGAACATCAAGAGAAATTTGAGTGTAAGATGCACGTGTACAAGCAAGATGGACATACTCATGCTACTTTTAGAACTGGATTTCTGAAGAGTCAGGCTAAAATTTCCTGTGGTCCCTTAGTTAAAGAATATGTATATTAAAATGCTCCAGGCCTCCTCTTTTTCCTATCCTGTTTGTTTGAATGGAAGCAACATGCTTGCTTTAATGTGAAGATGAGCAGGTAACACTTTTCCTGCCATGTGTTCCACTGCACTGTCTAAGCAGTGAAATATCAATGTCCTTCATCTGTGAATTACCTTTATGCTATTGATTTGTAGTTGCAGTATGGTTTTGGCCATGCTAGTCAGATCCTGGATTTCAGAGATTTGGACTTCAGAGACCAAAGTGGTTGGAATGACGTGATCTTTCCCTGAGTTGTAGAGTGCCCCTGTCACTAAATGTAATAGAAGTATTCTTCAATGGTAGGTGTGACGTGCTGAAAATTGGTGTTAGGAAAGGAGTTGAAAAAGTTGAATGTGAACACCTACTCAGTGTTTTAGTAGCCATGATCACTCAGTATTCCTGATACCATATATATAATTTGTGTTCTTGTTGATCCTAAGTACTTTCAGGATACCAAGAAGCAATTTTTTGCATGTGCTTCATCATATGTACAATATCATGAAGGCTATATCTTCAGACCAGGAGTAAGGTTACACCTGTACTTCATTGTTGATTACAGGGTTAAAGAATACTGCAACAGCCCCACCGAAGACCAGAACAAGCACATTTTTCCCAAGGGAGTAGACTTTTCAAAGCATCAGTCACATTCCTCAGGATGTAACTTCTACCTGAGAATAGGTATAGACTGCTTTCCTGTCTCTAATACAAGACATAATTATGCATTATTGTATTTAATTATGCATTACTGTATTGAGCAGGAAAGGTATTACATTTGCTACCGTGAAGCTTGACAAAGTTTACATTGACTAGCATTACTACTATTTTGAGCCAAGTAAGGCAGTAATCTCACTTGTTTCCAGATTGATGCTGTGGCTTCTGAAATCAGATTCTGAATCTCTGTTCTTAATCACTTAATGTCCTAATCTCTTTTTGAGTGTTGATACAGCTTTGGCTTTGCTTAAGTAAGTACTGTGATTTGAGTCCAAGCTCAGGTAGTGCCTGAAGCAATATAGGTCTTATTTCCTGTTCTGTCCTCTTTTCTTGGAACAGGCAAAGATTAATCCATGACTGAAGCATTAGTTAGAGGAGAAGGCAAGATGTAACATAAGATTGTGGTACAGAGTGCTTATGTTTGCCAACTGTGTGTTATGTAGGGCAGAACAATCATTTAATGATGGAATTCAGACCTCAATTACAGCCTATGTGAGGCAGTGGTTGATGGTTCAATGATCTTAGCTCTGCACAGGTGCATTAGGGCATGTGCCCGTCAGCATGGATGTAGGAGGTCCTGCAAGGGAAAGGGACAATTTTAGAGTCCTGCCAGCTGGACCACCCTTACCTATGAGAAAGTCTTAAGTGCTCCTTCTCTCTTAGATTACCATGGCTATAATCAGGCTTAAAATGCCAAAGAAAAATGTTTGTACAGGTTATTCAAAATTTCTACCAGTAATATTACAGTAGTAGAAAAAAATGCAGAACAAAATACTGTTTCTCTGGCACCTCTCACCATAAGTCTCTGAGTTGTATCTACGGTATCTTCTACTGACAATTGAAGGATCATCACTGTGTCCAAGGGGCTTCAGCAATATGTGCAAGTGCAGGAGTGAATGATAGAACTACCAAACTAACTTCCTAATGCTGCCTCTTGACTGTTATGCCCTACAAATCTCTACAACACAGTGACAGAGAGCTTTTCTTCTGCCATCTTTTAGCAGTCTGCAATCCTCAGACACACAGGTTTTATTTCTGTGCAAAACCAGACTTAAAAATAGCAAGATGGTCCTCATGGTTCTTAATCGAGTGGGTTAGCACTGCATGAATGGAATCCTGTCTCTACAGAGCAGATTATTGGCCCTTGCTATTACAGTAATTGTTCTTAACTTCCCAATGTTGCCTGCTTTCAGCATACGAGGCTTCTTGTGAAAATACCTCAGTTCTGCTACCTTATTCATAGACAAAGCTTCCTGTGTGTTAGGAATGACAAATTTAAAGAAAAAAAATGTGAATATGTTGGAATCTGTGACTTCTGCAACACCTATGACAAAACACAGGCTAATGAATAATTTACACTTTCTCAATACCCTGCTTTCTCTCTCTCAGCCTTCTGATGCTTCTCAAACCAGAAATACCCTACCACCTAATTATGAATGTTCAAGGAGAGGTTTGTGTTATTTTACTGATAGTGGGCCGAAGTGATGTCTCTGTTATCCTCTCGCACCAACTGTGAGTCTGACCCACAGTCAAGCAATTTTGTTGCTCAGTGTAAAAAGAAGAGACTTTAGTCTCATGTTCCCAGTGCTCACTTGAAGTTGTCAAATTTAACCTGCCCTGTCATCTTAAATTCTTTCCAATGAAGTGTGACAACATAGCTTAAAAATGTCAAAGGTCGTAGCTTTTTTTAAGCGTATCTGTTTCCATCTCTTAGGAGGTTATTAAAAAATTTAATAATAACCTTGAAAATAGATAGAAAGGGGGAGCACCTGTACAATGAAAACCAATCTCTTTTTTTAAAAAAATACCACCAACATTTGAATGATCTGGGGTAAGGTGGGAGGGGAAGTTAAAGGTGCAAATCCTCCTCTTGGCTTTTCCTACTTTTTTGTAGCAGAGATTTATGTATCTGCTGCCATGGCCACAGAGGGAAAAAATGGATTAGAGTGAGATATCACATTGCAGAAAATTAGTGTTCTTGCTGCAGTTACCCCTGTACACAGACAGAACCTAGGGCCAGACTCATGCCAAGTCTGGCTTCTCACCCAATGGATTATGTATCACTGCAGCAGCACATGTCCATGCCAGTCTTTAACACACTCGGCAATTAAATCTAGGGATTTGATTCCCACACAGTTACCAAGAAGTTTAAACACATGCCATTCATGACTGCAAATATATTTAGGAACTTTCTGCTGTCAGGAACACTCAGGGAGAAATATCTGTCTGGTTGTCTGTCAGGCTTTACGATAATCGATTCTGCTAATAATGGGTACTGTCTATTATCGGGCTTCAAGCAGTGAACAGAAAGCATGCCCTATAATGGATAAGAACTTAGTTGGAAAGAATTCTTTTGTTCTTACATGGGTTTGCTGTCATCTCCTGAAATGTTATTAATTTCATTTTGGAAATGTCTACAACAATCAAAGCTTGATATCCTTGCCAGCCATTTGGTTTAAATAAACAGCTGTATTGATTTACAGAAATGCTGGGCCTTGTGCCAGTTTTTTGTATGCACTGCTACTAGAGTACGAAAGGATCTCTGACACAGCGTGCCCTTGACTAAGCTGTATCTTGTCTGCTGTATCCTACATACTCAGTTTCTTTCAGTTTCTTTCTACATGTGACAGCTGGCTGGCCATTAAGGATTGTAACGATTTATGGTGTGAAAGCTGGAAGTAGCCAGCTAGCTCTTGGCTTGGTGCTTTTCATCCCAAACCCGCATGTTTCCCAGCCCCTCTGGGGTTCCCAGCATTTCCCTCTAAGCTGCTTTAAGCATGATTCTGCTTCTCCATCTCTGCTTTTTGTATTTTAAAAATAAAATGCATAGACAATAGCTTTCTTGGAGACATTTCCTTCCAGAAACTAGACTAGAGCAGAAAATATAATTAGAATGGAAAGCACTGACTGAAGGTTTAATACCTCTGTCCTTAAATAGGCTATTTCACCACTGGGAGTAGTATAGCAAAGGCAAAATAGGCTGTAAAATCCATTTAAGAAGCTGGCTAAATACGTAAGCTGTGGTCTTGAGCTAGCTTTGTACCACCATGGCAACAGCTCTACCAAGCTAGCTCAGATGTGTTTGTGGGAACTGATGCTGTAGGAATGGTGGCAGCATAGCCCAGAGCCTTCCTGCCAGAGAGGCAGTGTCCTTTCAGTGCATCAAACAGGATGTCCCAAGAAATGGCCTGATAATTTCTGAGGCCTCCCAGCACTTTAAAACACAGTCAATGAGTGAATAAATTAGCTGGGTTTGGACTTAGATGGATATCAGAAAGGTCTGGCATGTGTGAGCTGCTGAGGAAGATCTAGTCTTTAATTTTTTCTGGTTGTTGTGAGTCAGGATAACTAAGGGCAGAAAGTAGCATCTGTTGAGTCTAATGTCAGCTGCCTCTTTAGGAAACAAGTAACTTGACTTGAGATAAATACAGTGATGCAAATGTGATCTTAAATTAGGATTTGCAGTAAATTCAGACTGGCATCAGGTAGGAAAGAGCAACATAGGAATCTTTATTCTAGCAGCTTATGATCAGCAGTCAGGATTCATCTCAGATGGCTGAGTTTTGTGATTAGTTGATACTGCATGTGGAACTTCCTTTGCCTTACTCTTCTGGTCTTTGATCTTCTCAAACACTTTATGTGTGCAGGCCCAGCCTGCCTGCAGAACCTTGCAGCATCTCCAGAAACAACAGTGTCTAAAGCAGCAACTCCCTTTGGGGTTCTGTCAGCTGATCCAAAAGTTGATTTCTGGAGGTAGACTGTGCTATTTGCTACTCTGACAATGGAAACTCTAAGTCCAGTGAACATGATGATCTGTCTTTAAATTCCTTCTGACACCAGACTGTGATAGAAAAGAGAATTGCTCTGGAAGCCTTGAAAGTTTTCCAGGGTCATACTTGGAAGAGAGCAGCATGTGCCAGAGCAGTGACACAAACGTCTTGCTACCCTTGTTTTTATATAGTTCATCTATATTAGTTTTATTCTAGAAAACAGGATAGGGATAGTAAGACCATGGAACAAGACCTAGGCTGTAGGCTTTCCTGAGGATTTTGTAATTAGCATATTTTGCTAGAAACCCCAGTGGAAGTGCAATAAAATCCTACAGGCAGAAATTTACCTTTGATCCCTTTGTCTTTAAGTGATGAACCTCACAGTTGTAGGTGTCCAATACAGCTTGTCTGTTGTATGCCCTTTCTACTAGGTGAATCTCCTGTCTTTTGAGTAGAGGTCAAGAGATCCAGACATTTTGTACTGAGAGGATTTTGTGTATTGCTTAGCTGCTAGTGAACTGAGCTGGAGAGAAATAAAAGCTTGTAGGTTTTCTGATTGATTCATTCAATCTGTAACATAATGATGTATTGTACATTATTGTTCCTTATGTATTAGATTCATAATTGTCCACCTCATCCCATCTCCTGAGAGAGTTAAAAAATTTATTCTCCTTCAACTCAACAGGTAGAACTGGAGTCTTAAGCATTCTGTCCCTGTATTAGCAGGAAGGCTGTGGTACCCTTTTTTTTTTGTGCAATAATGGTCATGTTCATGGAGCTGTTGCAGCATTTTGGTCTTTATCAGAGGTTGAAGTTTGCATCTAGCAATGTTTATGCTGTGTTAAATCATCGTTGGTTATTTGTGGCAACAGTTTATAAAGCACCATCACATCAAAACAAAGTGTTCAGTTACTCCTCTAATCTGGATAAGAGAGGTGCCCAGGGCTGGCCAAGGACAAGACTCTCCTGTACCAGACAACTTAACAGTTCCTCCTCAGAGGTTTATTGGAGCAGTGGCCAAAGATGCAGGAAGAGTAAATAATAGAATGGTGACTTGCCAGGGTGAATTTGGGGATTATTAGTATTGTAATTTAGAATGATGCTTTCTTATCCCCACTTTGATCTTTCATGAATATTGGGTTTATGGCAGACAATTATATGCCAAGCTGCTTCAGGCTTCCTTTCTTTATTGCCAGTTCATATTCTGGATTTCATCTGAAATAATCTTCTCTAGGTGATGTAAATATTTTATCTCCAAGGCGGGTTCTGTGTCCATTTGCTCATTGTGCTTATAAGCCCCACTCCCATTTTTAAAAAGGTTCTGTACGTGTTTTAATAAAGGCATAAAAATGTCCCAGCAGGACTGCAAATCCACTAACAGCTTGCTTTTATCCGTACTCTTTGTGGGAGTGGGAAAGGAAATTCCTTTCAAAAGATACTGACATTCCCTGCTTTGCCTAGACTCCAGCAGGGTTGCCCTTTGCCTATAAATGCTTTTCTGGTCAGCAATTGCAGTTTGCTGTAATAATGGTGGAAGAGTGGCCACAATCCTCCAAACTTGAGCCTAAGGTCCTCTCCATAGTATTGGATGCCTAGGAGAAAATGGAGGAACAAGGTACAATTGTAGAGATCCCCAGGTATTTCCCCAGTCTCCAGTAATGTGTGGTGTAAGGATCACGTTAATCAAAGACAGTGCATTTGTCTTCAGTAACAATGGATTTTTTTTTTCTATGAGTTTGTCTAGTTGCTTTTGAACCCTTTGCTCTCTGGACTGTGTAGAAATGAGTTCTACACTGTGTCTTCATGTTTCCTGAATATGTAAGCCATGAAAAATATACAAGACTCCTCTGAGATCTTCTGTCTCCAAAGCTTTAGTTTGCATCATGGTGAATTTTTTTTAATCTCCTTAGTCATGCCAAGGCACTGTTGCTGGGGAAAGGAATACCACAGTCTGTCTGTCCTCTGGCAAACAGCAGACAGATCCAGGCAGCAATTGTTTTCTTTTGTATGTAGGGCTAGAGTAAAGTCTGACATCAAGCAGGTAGGTGACTGACACCTCTGCAGGGATGCAGCAGTCATGGCATGGCTCTGTGCTCCCTTAAACTGACAGAGCAAGCTATGTGATGCGGTATCACATGCCGTGTGTACTAAGAGTGCATGGTGCACTCAGCTGGATCTGCCCAGCATGCTGGCAAATCCTAGAATGCAACAGTGCTCTAGTGCAGGTGTTTCTGTTTGTCCAAGGACCACCAAGTTGTTTAGAAAATAACAGAGAGACCATCTCACACACTAGACACATTGTCACCATGATAAAAATCTGGCTAAATTTGAACTGTTCTTCTGTAATTTATAGTGCTCTTCATTTTGTTTGGTGCCTCCCTCAAGTAAGTGCATGGCAATGTGCATACGCATGTTTTTTGTGGCTTTTTTTCTTCCAATTATTCAGCAGACTTTCTTCTTCTGTCTACCCCAGACTGCCAGTGGTCTGCGGAGTATGGGTTAAAAAACACTGATGTGAAAGTGTGCTTCTGTACTAAAATTATAAGCAATACAAAAGTTATGTGCTCCTGATATTTCTTTCAGTGATGTTATTCCCATTTCCCCTCTTTTTTTTCAGAATTAACTTCTGCTTTTTTGTCCGTCTCTCTGGTGCTGTCATCCCTGAGTCCCTCTAGCCACTTACAAATTCCATTTTGGAATAGAGTCTGAATATTGAGGAGTTCTTCCATGTGCAGGTATGGGATTAGTTGCTCATTTATCTGAGCTTTGTCACAGGCTCTGTATGCTGTAAACTATTTGAAACAGATCAAAAACTTGATAACTGGCTCAAAAGATCCAGGTTTTCTAGTTTATGTCTTCAGAAAAAAAAATCTCTTGTTGAGTAGAGTGGATAGCTAGGGAATCCTGACAGCATAACAGAAAATTATGCCAAAACATAAGTGATTATCCTCAAAGCCATAAATAGCTTGTAAGTTAACTCAAATACCTCAAATGGTGTAAGTAAAGCGTTTTTTTGCCACCATATTCATGTGCCTCTATCGCTGTCACTGAATTTAGAGACATAATTAATGGGATAATTAATCAAGCAGCTACTTTGTAGTTTTCCTAAAAGTGACTCAACTTTGTTTAGCTTCAAGACAACCAAGATGAACAGAGGCTTCTGTCAGAGCTGTTTTAATTATATTTATGAAACTGCTTAAATTCTCTCCCTCTATTCTGACACTGTGTATGAAAGAACAGGAGGAAATCTGCATTGCTTTCTGCTCTGTGGTCTTGAGTCCTCTGCACTTGTGTTCTACACCTTATTCCACGTCTCTAAGGGTTAAAAATGGAGAACAGTACATGTAAGAAGTTTGCTGCTGCTGCAGACTGGAGGTGTTTTATTTTTTCAACTCTGGGTTCATGCAGTTACTGTTTCAGTGTCTTCTGCTACAATTTGGGAAATTGAGAAATTACAGAAGTTATTTGGAGAATGAAATATAGACAGTAAGCATTGAAAAAGTGTGGCCTTGGTAAGTTGATTGTACACATGTAATTTTTGCCATCTGCTTTGCATGTAGATCTCATAAGGAGGATGACCAGTAGTCCTCATGTATGTGTTACAGATTTCTAAGGGACCTTTTTTGTTCATCTGATAAAGAGCACATTCCTTAGAGAATAGCAAGGGCCCACAGGGAGCTGTTTGACATCTCTGACCCTTGGTGAGGTGTTACAGAGCAAGCTAAGGTCGTTCCAGAGGTTGTGTTTTGATCCTCTGTTCCTTTAGGTCAGCACTGAGTGGAAGGGATTAAGGGATTGGTTTTTAGCAGTCTGTATGAGGGGTCCACTGCTGGGGATAGCCTTGAAAAGAATGTTTGTCATTCCTACTGCCTGCTGTGGGAAATTCACAGGATCACTGCATCAAGTGCTGGGATTGCTAGAGAGGCTGAAACCAGAAAGAGCTTCAGGCAAGATGTATCTTTCTTATCTAGCTGTGACATTTCTACAGGAGATTTTCATATATAGCATTTTGATTTAAGATCCCCGATTCATAGAGAACTGGCAAATTTGCTGTGCTTTTTTCAAGTGATTTCCCCAGTAATCTCGATTTTAAATTTGGCAAGGGGAACGTTAGGCATTTTGTCCTAAGTCTTCCTCTCACTGTTCTTGCTGACATGAAACTTAATTTATGGCTATCTGGATCACAATATTTAGAGGAACAGTATATTGCCTTTACAATTTGCTATCTGTTCCAAGGCCTGCATTAATTAACTAGCTACTGCATTCATGTGCTTAAAAGTAATTTTACTCAGCCTACTGGTGTTAAAAAGTGATATCAAAGCGTGGGTTTGGCTTGACAGAAATCAGTGCAGTGGAAACAGGAGATTCTCCTGGGGCAGAGCCCCAAGTCCAAGCTCTGGCATTGTTTGCTTTGTACTGCCAGCTGGGTGCGAAACCTCCTGTTCTCTTGCATAAGTTCAGCCTGTCCAATGCAAAGGATGCACCCACACAGCATGATGCAATATAGCCACAAGTAGGCTGCACTCCTCCAGGTGTATTAGCTGTGGTGAGAAACACAGTTTATTAGCTGGTGTGGTTTGGGACAATGCAAGTTTTTCCACTTCCAAGATCTGAACTGGCTTATGTTTTGATAAAACACTGTATTGCACAGTCTGTATCCAAAAGACACTAGGGGGTAAAACCTTTTAACAATTCTAGCAGAATTTTAAATATACACTTTTTTGTAGCTTCTACTTCGAATATAATACCCTGTTATTTTATACAGAGACCTTTGTGCCTGAAGGTCTCTGAGTGCTTTCAGGTCACTAGAAAAATTCTCCACTGTTGTCTCCTTTTTCTATCATCTTCCTTCTGCTTGACTTAGCTGTTATGTTTCCCAGTGTCCGACAGTACTGCAGTCAATGTCAAAGCACAGAACTTTTGATTGTATTTGCTCTGCGCTATATTTATATATCATGAGAATAATGAGAAATCTTCGGAATTAATTCTGCTTACTAAAATCTGTGATTAAGAACAACAACAGTATGGCATAAAAATCTCTGAATCCCAAAAGAGAATTTTGCACTTGAATAGTTGATGAAGATAAATATTATGATTAGGTCATTAGCATATTGTGGATTCACATTTCACATTTTGTATTGCTCAAGGCATTAGTTACTAAAAGATATTTGGCACAAAATCCCACTGATATGTCAGTAAATTAATTGTATTGCTTGAAAACACAGTATCACCCTCAGAACAGCCAAAATGAAACAGTTTTGTGTCTCGAAAACAAATTCAGGGGAACCTATCTACTTCATAGGTGGGAGGATCATTCTTGTCTTTTCATTGCTAATTGTGTTAACAGAACCGGTTTCTTTCAACAGGAACATATCATGAGATAATCTAATTATGAATAATTTTGTTTACCAGACAGTTTTTCTTTGGGAATAATCTAATTGAAGTCTCTCAAAAATTCATCACCTCAAATATTTCCTACTGTTGGTTTCCTAGCCCTTCTTCATTAGTGCTTCTTTCATGGGCTTCTCTCTCTCCTATACTTGATGATTGTTCCGGAAGAATAATCTCTAATTATTTTAATGTCTTCCCATTGTGTGAAGGCCTATCAGTTTAAAGATATAATTCTATTATTCTTTCCTTATGCTTTCCAGAGGCACAAGTATTCAAAAGAATACCTGTATTTTAAAAAATATATTTGTAAGAACAAAGGCTGGAAGTTGTTAAAAAAGATTAAGTTACTAGAGGCCTATGCTGCTGCCCACCACCACAGAATGTGAACATACGCTATGTAAAATAGCATGGCCGTTGTGGGGTATCTGTGATCTTCAGGGTGTGTTCTGTCTTGACTTTCACTTAATTATAAATGAGAAATAAAATTCATGTAATAAATTGGTAGCTTATGCTGTTGAATAATTACTGGTTTTGGCTCATGCTTTTTTAAAAAAATAACATTGCATCTACTGGCATGCCAAGATGCTACATTGCATCTTGGACTGGCAGTCCGAGAATACTGTTCCATAACTCTTTTCTCCTTCCACGTCTTCAACTGAACTGCTACTCTGCAGTTTGTTATTGCAGAAAGTGCAGCCCTTACTGCTGTCAGTTGTCACATCAGCTCTAGCATTGCAGGAGTGAAAGTGTGAAGTATGAGATCAAGTCACTCTGCACTGTATTTACATCTCAAATGGACAGAGGACACCACTGTCACAGGATAGTCTTCCTTTTTTTCTTTTTCTTTTTTTTTTTTTTTAATTTCCCTCTCATTATTTCAAAATTAAGACACATGAAACCTACACTCAAATATCTGTCTGCTGACCAGAGCTGTTAAATGCTGGTGCCAGGGAAATGAGCCTGGCCTGACTGGACTAATTAAATTGGCCAAGGCACTCAAGAATAGCTCAAAGACGAGTCGCAGTGGGAAAGAGAGGGAATAACACCAATTTCTTATATATGCACATATTAAAGGAAACCAGCTGCTCCAAAATACCCTTGGTTAGTGAATGGCTCCACAGGCAGTCTGCTAAGGGAACAATGTCTGGAGTTTAGTAAAACTGACTTTAAAAAGCCGTATTTGAAAAGCAGAAGGATTGATTTTATTTTATTTTTCCACCCTTTCCGCCCTTTATAATCAAAGTTGCTTCAACCTAGCTTCTAACAAATGATACTTTGGCTTCTGCAACTTTTTTTGCAAGACTGTTGAAGGGAATATGGGACCATCCTAGCAAGAGGGCCCTCCACAAGTTACTTTACCCTCAGGTTAAGATCTATGTGCTAAAGGACTCTTATTTTTTGAGCAATTGAACTAGACTGCTTCGACTCCAGAGTTTTTACTATTGCTGCTGATTTTGTGTGCTTTGTTGCTTTCGATGTTTATCTGTTTTTATAGAAACAAAGACAGTAGTAGCAATGGTTGGAAAATGGAGCTGACAGCAAATACGAAGCTCAAAGTCCCATGTCTTCCCTCCTTGGCATGTCATTAACGGAGGCTCTAAGAGACTTCTGTTTCATGTCGCATACAATATCTCTTGTATCTTGTTTTCCATCTCTTGATAACTCCTGTCTTTTAACTGAAGCCTGTTGTGAGTAACTATATTCTTCCTACCTAAAATTTGTCTACAGTTTCAGGTGAACGTGTTCGTCACTTCCTGGGTTAAATTGTGCAGCCCATAAATTGTCAGATGGCAAGTACCAACTCTTAGCTCTGTTTTGGATGAGCAAATCTCTCTGAGAAAGAGGAGAGAGGGAATGTTTGTCCCTATAAATTTAGTTTATAGTGCTGTTCCCTACAGCTCTTTATAGAGCCCAATACACATATTCATTGCAGTGAGAAAGAAGTACAGTGGGCAGCATTTAGTTGAGATTTGTTATGGGATCAACTGTTGTGAGGAAAGAAAGCTACTGGACTCACAGTCTCATCAGGATTTGTCCTACAGCAATTCTCTGCTGAGCTTTGTATTGTCAAGTCCTTATAAAGAAAAATTACTTCTTTCTTTCTTTTTTTCTTTTTTTTTTTTTCTTTCCCACATCAAAACAAAAGTACAAAGGAAAGAGGAATTGTCATTTTTTCAGTATTACATGATGTTTTTCTGTATCTGGCTGGAGTCTTCAGCTAAAAAAGGAAGTCATGAAAGCAAGGTAGGGAATCAACAGAATTTCCAGGAAGAGCTGTTCCAGCAACTGTTTTTCATATTTTTCATATTTAGGAGACCTGAGTATAAGTCCCTTCTCTCAGGAGAATTTACAAAGTAGGTAAGTGGTTTTGCTTTATTGCACCTCAGCTCCTCAGTTCTTCAGTAAGGCTAACACCATTGCCCAGCTGGAGCTTGCTGCAGTGAATACCAGCTCACTCTGGTTTCAAGGGGGTAGCCACTGGGTGGGAATCATTGCAGCGCGGGTGCTCTTCTGTTTTTGCTGAGGATGTTGAACTGTGGTTCTAGTAAATGCTGTTCCAGACTTTACTCAGTTCTCACTTCTCTGGTCAGAGAGCATATGAAAGGGAGAGACCCAAGACAGTGTGGTGGTTCTTTTTTAAAGGACTGGTGGAAGAGTTAGTGAGTATTTTGGGCAGAGTGGGAGGGTGTTCGGGTTTTTTCTTGCTATTTCTCCTTCTCCACAGAAAATGTTGAAGATTATTTGCATGTGTGTGCACAGTGGGAGAAGATGCCCAACTGAGATCCAAACACAAATGAAACAGAACTTGCAAAGTTCAAAGCTGACACAGTCCAAGTTCTTGCTATTAGGAAAAAAAAGTTCCTCTATTTTGCCTTTATTAAAAAAAAAAAAAAAAAAAAAAAAAAGCAAACCAAACAAACAAAAAAAACCCCAACAAACAACAAAACAAAATACAAACACTCATCTTCCTTTTTAAAAAATGCATGCATTTAAATCAGCACACTGATTTGGGGGGAGGAAGAGAGAGAGATTTCTGTTCCCAAAGCCTGTTTTTAATCATCAGATGAATTTTGAGACAACCTCTGAACATTCGGCACTTGTGGTCAGTTTTCCCCACCCAAAAGCAAGTGGGTTTTGCAGACATTCCATAAACACAGGAAGCTTTGACTGTGTCTCTAACAGATAGGGAGACAGAAAAGCAAAATACACACAGTATAAAGGCAAAAGCTAAACTTGCCATGCTAGTTCAGAGGAATGTAGTCCAGAAGTCTGTCTCTATAGCCAGAGCCAGATGTTTCAAAGAGAATACCCAAAATCTGTAAAGTACAATTCTGACATAACCTGCCTATGTTTTAGATTTCTTTTTAATTATTGATTTTCCTCCCTTGAAGCATGGGACTTCGTATTCTGTTTGAGTCTTTGGTTTGATTTTGTTTCTTTGGGGGGGGGGGGGGGGAAGGACAGCATGGAGGGCTAAAAAACTCTGCTGTGCAGAATTCTCATGACGTTTGGATTCCTGATGATCTCATAACTGGTCCTAATTTGTATCTGCTGAAGTATTAGCCTCAATTTTATCTGCAACATTAAGCTTCATGGATTAACCAGGTTTTATCCAAGTTTTCTTTTCATCCATTTTAAAATTTCTATCTTCCAGCTTCTTACTGAATGTCATATTTTTCTTTTAGCATGAGAGTAGCCAAAAAGAAATTCCTTTTTTCCTGCACCATTATTGTTTTTATATGGCCTTAGTGTTGTTAGTCTCCTTTCTAAAATAAACATGTTCCTTCATCCATGCTTTTTTTCAAAGAGAAGTCTTTCCTTACCTTCATCTAGTTCCCTCACCAGTCTGTCTCCTCGGCTTTGCTTTTGCCCACTTGCTCACCAGAACTGAAGCCACTAATACAGATGAAGGTACCCCTTTCACTTTCAAATATCCTTTCAATACTGTAATTATTTTCTTTTCCACTTGAGGGTTAACCTTTCTAACCTCATCAGCCCAATGAACACAGATTTTAAGAGAACTGTCAACAATTAGCCCCCATGAGCAGTTATACTCAGTTATTAATAGGTGAAATTCAGAACATTTTTTCCAAAGTACATTACTGCTCTCTGAAAAGTAAAGAATGTGCCTGATGTGCATCTGTCCACTTTTCCCATTTCTACCCAGTTAAAATTACAGGACAGAATATTTAATTGGGAAATCTTTAACAGTTTCTGATTGTTTCTGTAAGTTGTCATTGTTGAAGTAGCAGAATCTAAGGGCTTTTAATGATTCAGAATGTAGGATTATGAATCAGAATAATTTCAGATTTTTTAGAATCAATATTTTTTCATGACAAGCTTCCTCATTTTTTAATCTGTATTTTAAAATTCTGCTTTAATATGATTTCTCCTTTCACAGTCCAACTGGAACACGTCATCATTGTTAGCCTGTCTGTCAACAGGTGCCCCTGTTTCAGAATTTTTTGTTCTGTAGAAAAGTTTCTAAGTAAAAAAAATAATCAAATTGGACAAAAAAAACCCCAGATTTTGAAATTTCCAACAGATTGAAAAGAAAAATGGTAAGGCTCTTTCATGATACTGTAGAATATTGGTGGTATTAAAATAATAATAATAATAATCATTAAAATAAGAGAAGGCTGCTTAATTTTTGGTTTGGTTTTGCTTTACCCTAACTGTTCTGTGTTATCAAAGACAAGTTAAAATAATGTATATTTTATTGTTCTCTACAGTTAGGAATTATAACATCTCAGTTGTTGAATCTTTAACCCTCCCTGTATCATCTATAGCTTGTGTTCAGATAAAAATGAACTTATTATTGGGTTTCTGCTGGAAGCTGTTTAATTTGGTTTGGTCAAACTATCCATTAACATCCAGATGGTTTCGAGTTAAATTCTGCCAACAACCTTGGAGAACTCCCTGCTGATAATCAAATGTCATCTGCCCCACCAGCTACAAGCTAAAATTGACTTTCATTGGGTTTTTCAAATAAAAAACTTTTGAGTCTTTTATTCTGCTGAACTTGTTTTCAGCAATATTTTTGGCTAATTAATATATCACATGCTTCCATGGGAGATGTAGTCGACACCTAAATGCAGAATGCTGAATTAGGTCATGTGCAGATTTGCAGATTTTCAAAGGCAGAAATAGAGCGGTGAAGCCCCTTTTCAACTGGGAGCAGCTGGCTTCCACTGGAACAAGATCTCTCAGTGCCACCAGTGTCCCTGAACCCAAACAGGTTTCACCCAGTGCTGCGTTTTTTCTTTGTACTGATGGAGAGCTTGGGGTTCTGTGGCCAAAGACCATCCATGTTGCTGTTACAGAGAGATATTGGATCTTTTTGTTATTAATGGAGTGGGTATTTTTTTTTTTTTTAATTTTGGCATAATAATTTGGCGTGGATAATTAAGCACAAGATTTTTAGTGACTTGGTGGAAGTAAAGGACCAGTATGAATAAATTATTACAGCTGTCACCATTTCTATGCTGTTTTTAGGGAATTAATACACGACCACAAAAATTTGTTCCAGGGAGAAACTTGGCATTAAAAGATGCAGTCCAGGATTATTATTTTTTTCCCTTAAATTTGAATTTAATCCATTTGGCCATTTTTAAGTAGGAAAAAGTCTGTGTTTTTGAAAGTAGAGATTCCTAACATAGTTCTGGTTTCAGAGGGAATATTCAGGGAACTAACAAGGGCTGCAGGACTCTGTCTCCTATCTTGCCCTCATTCTGCCTCTCTTCAGCAAACCTATTTCATGTTGTTATGTTTTTGTACTTTATCACAGCCTATGATAGAGACATATATAAGTGTAGTTGAGGGTTTATTCTTCCTCATTTTTCATTCAGTTAGGTATTTGCAAAAGCCCATCAATGGTTATGCCTATAGCCATTTGATAGCAGTTAAGAGTTTCTTTGGGAACTTATGGAAGATTACGTCTTGGTTATATATTCTGTCCTCAGTGAATGCTTTCTATGCCTGTGTGTAAAACAAATTAAGCATCCCACGATGTCCTGAAAGTCGTTGTCTTTCCCTAGTTGTCATAACTGTCTTCCAACAGATAGGTTTTCAGCTACTTTTGGAGTAAATGACCTATTGTGAATATGGTAGCAGCAGAAATAGAGCTACTCCCAATGCTCTTGCAGCCATGTTTCTACTGCCAAATTTTTGGCAGTCTGGGGAAGAAAAATTTAGCTTTTACATAGCAAATACTTCATGACTTAATTTAAAATAATAAGGGAATTCAGAGAGGAAGAGGGAGAATGTTTAGAGTGTGAAGAAAATATCTAAATTGAGAGAGAGATTAAGAAAAAGAAAATAAGGAAATTTTCTTACTTATAAATTAAGAACCCCTGAATGGAGGGTTCACTCAAGATTTTGTGAGCTGCAAAATGCTTAGCTGGCAGGAAAAATCACTCAGTGACTTGTTCATTTTTCTTTTTATCTTGAGTGTCTAGGTTTGCTTTAAAAATAAGCAGAGTGGGTTCTATGCTGAATTCCAATACTGAGTAACATAAACCCTGAGATTTTTTTGTAAGTTCAAACAAAAAAAACGTGCCATGAGGTAACAAAGAATCCACTATTCTGGGTCTGAGTTTTGCTTCATACATTGCCTGTGAACTTACAGTGTTACTTATTACTGTTACACTGCCTGTGGCGCAAAATGGGGTTCTGTTGCCCTAAGATCTGAGAAGGCAAATGTACTGAAGATGAGTGCTCATACTTGAATCATAAAAGAGGAGGAGCAGTACTGTAATCCCTGTTTTACTGAGCCCCAGAGTGAGCATGTTTGCTTTGTCAGAGGTTGCTGGGATAGTCTGTGGCTAAATTGACTGTAGTCTGGCCTGGTAGTCTAATGGCTCGTTAGTCTAAGCTTCTTGTCACCAGCTGTATTATCTCAAAGACAAGACTCTGTTAAAGGAACTGGTGTGATTCCATGTGGTTTCTAGTTCTAGAGATTTTAATGATACTTCATGGTGATGTGTTTAATCTTTTAGTAAAATTTTCTCCCTCTTCTCTTGATACTAATGTTAAGATATGCTGTATAGATTGCTAGAAATATTTAGGCTATATCCTTGATAACAAGCAGTGTAGTGGAAGATGAGAATATACTCAGTTTGTGTGCAGTTCTCACAGTGCTTCACAAATAGCAATTTTTAAACCATTTTCAAACTTTTTTCACAGGACACAGACTCAGAACCAGGGGCACAAAAGTGTAACACTTTTCTGTGACCAGAGGCACAAAAAAGAGAGGTGGCAAAGGCACCAACTGGGAATCCGTGACAAGCTCTGACTTAGAATAGGGTTCTTTACTTCCTTCTGAGCCCTGCAATGTTACATGAGCTTTTATAAAACTTCTCTTTTAGTTAAGAAAATTATGTGGTATTTTTAGAATCCAATCCATCAAAACAGTTACATTTTTTCCTTGGTTTACGGTAGTGAAACTTAAAGAACAAGATTCAGAGCTCTTAGAGAACTTGGCATTGTCATTTATTGAATAAATTCTTTATTGGGGACACACACAGACATATTCTCCCCCAAGTACTTCTTCAGAATTCATGAGAGCTTGAGGTCTTCATGCTTTGAAAACCAGTTGTTAAACAAAATAAACTGCATGCAAGAAGGAATGAAATTTAAAGTCATATAAAGTTCAAAAAAGATAAAAAGAAATACAAAGACCTTATTCTCAACACCAAGCTCCTACACTAATACTGGGAATTAATTCACCTCAGATTGGAGGCAGAAGGATCCCACTGTTTCTGTTTTAAAATATATTTTTCACTAAAATGAAATATCCCATACATAACATTTCAGACAAAGCTATCTTTCATTATTTCTATTTTTAACATATGGTGCAGGAGTATATTATACATCCAGAACTAGGTATTTTTCCTATATGTCTATCCTGAGGTTGTATTTTGCAGAACAGAGAAGGCCCTGCAGATACCCTGATTAGTTAGCGAAAACAATGGTCAGGCCTGCTCTGCAGAAGAGCCCCATATTAACAATCCCAGCTTTAGCTCCAAGCGAGCTGCTGATTGTACATTGGGCAGTATAATATCATGCAGAGATACTAAGCAGAGTTTGGGCCTGGCAGTGCTGTAAATGCTAATTAGCCCATACACATCTGTGTACTAATGAAGCTAAAGTTCTTTCAGTTCTGAGACTAACTTGTTTAACACTTGCTTGGGGATTTTTACAAGGTGCTTATTATATGATACATCCATGCCCAAAGGATCTGCAAAGTGAACCTGGTAATAAGTGATGCTGTGGGAGGGAAAAAAAAATAACAACAATACCAGTAAGTTTTAAATATATCATTGCCTTGAGTACAGGAAATGCCTTTATACCCTGGAGTATTATAGAAACAGACAGCTATATCTTGCTTGACTGCAAAGTAATTTGGAAAGTACTTAGTGTGAACAAGAAAGGCTCATGTGTGATGTGTACAATGTACTTTTCTGATCTGAGCGGTTGTGGAGAACAACAGAATGAAATTAATGTTCTGCTTTTGCAAGGAAAATAACGTGTGAAACAATTCTGTTTTGTCCAACAGCCTTGACAAAAGCATGGCTCATTGCTTTTCTAATGCAAGTTAAGGTTTAGCTGCTCAGCATGAGCCCCAACTTCTGCCACGGGATTTATTTCAGCAAACCAACAGATCTTAAAATGCAATTCACCTGTTAGACACTCAAATTCAAATATATTAGTAAAATGTTTAAAAAGTCACCCTTTTTTCCTTAGTGTTTACTTGGCATCAGTGCGCACATGTCACATATCTGCTGAATGTTAACAGTTTTATTAACAAAAGCAGGAGCAGATGAGTGAACAGTGGCCAGATTTTGCCTTGAAAAGCAGTCAGGCTATCAAGAGCGATAGCAAAAACTAAAAGCTTCCTATACACAAATTGAACTGGCAACTTGTCAGGGACCCAAAAACAGCCTCTGTTTTACACAGCTTAAACTTGCAGCAGTTGTCAGTTTTCAACAAAGTCTTTAGAAGGAGTAGCTGTTGGCATGCAGAACCTCATTCTGTTGGTGATGAAATGAGCCCGAATGTGCAGTCCCGCTCATCTCAGTAGAATGAGTCCAAGAATATCTAAATCTCACTAAGTCTCAGCAGTTGTGTTTTTGAAGCCTCTACTCTAGAGCTGCGGGCTAAAGAAGAAAAGCTGTGAGCAGCCTTCAGCTTCATCAGGATTTGTATTTGATATGCTGGTGTCAGAAGTGGAACATAAAGTTATGCAGCCTCTGTTAGAAATTATCATCCTTTCTCATAAACAGCTCAAGTGAAATTGTAATCATCAAAGTAAAACTTTTGCAAAAAGGCCACTGGGGAATTCTGCCTCTGGTTAAGCTCACTGTTGGCTGCACTAGAAAAGCGTGGAGTTGATTCTTTGTAAAATGTTAACTTCAGCCCTGAACTTTCAAGAATCACTCTGGCAGAGGGCTCTAGTAAAAGTCCAATTGTTTGCTAAGCTTGTTGTCCCTGTAGACAAATGAATGTTAAAATAGCTTCTATTGAAACTTTAGCTTCTGGCTGGCTCCTAGCCTGTTATCCAGCTGTAGCGGCTATGCCATTTGAGTGCCAGTTTTCAAGTCTACTTGATTAACAATTCATGCAGACCATGGGATGGTTGAGGTGGATGTTAAGCACATTGACATGCAGAGGATTACCGCTTCAGACGGTTTTATTGTTGGCACCTGCAAGCTGCTGTTTTGCTAACCATTGTTACAGTGCCGGTGATTAGATGGGAGAGGTGCGACAGCAGGTTCTAGACAGATTTCAAAACAATGTGTTGCTCAGTAAAATTGATCTGGAAATTTTAAATAGAGAGGCCATTTTACTTTCAGAATGAAAAGGAGCTGTGAGCTCTAATGATCTGCAGTGATCTTAATGCTTGAAACTGCCATCTGCATGCTGAAATATGCATGTTGTGAGACACTGCATTAATTATTGCAGTACGTTTGCGATGGGCGTGCAGAGCCTGTTCTTTCTGCTCTTACCCAGGGGCTGTTGTATGACAATCCCATCACAGTCTTGTATCCAACATTCTTGTGTAGCTTTCCCAAACAAATGGAAAGCCATTCATTTTGGCATAGTGGTATGTGAGATAATTTTAACTAATTCAAAGATCATTTTTCTCTGAAGAAAAATGGTACTCTTCATGGAATTTGATAACTTGTTCTTTCAGATACTCCCTTTGCATATGGTAATTTGGTTCTTACGCTGGGACATAAATGTCTAGTGAGGCTTGAGGAAGTACATTCAGATCAGGATTAATTCCAGGAAAATGGTCTGGGAATTTTTTTTTTCTGTTTCGTTGGGGCAGGGAGGAGTATGTAAATGTAAATTATACAGACCCATGAATTCTGTAGAAACAGCTTTCCATAGCAAAAATAGCATGAAGACTAATGGGAACAACAAGTAAATTCTTCAACTAGAAAAGCATTAACTGCCAAGTAATTAGTGAAAGGTTTCAGACTTAAAAAGAATAAGGAACTAATGAGAGGACAGGTATCTGTTATTCCAGTGGATTGGATTTATTGTGTTTACTGTGGCTGAAACTCATCTGTCATGTTAACAGCATGTCCAGTTGCCAGCTCAAAGATCTCAGTGACATGAAATGCATGTTTGCTATCAGGGAGGATAGGAAAGAACAAGCTAAGGTTGTGGGACACATGGGGATAGATGTCAGAAGGATAGAGTTAGCACCTGGGCTACACTCTTATATCCTGAGCTGAGACTAAACACTTTCACAGGTCTCTTGCTGTGGCAGCAAGTTTCAGGCTGTACAAATATAAGGCCTGAAGTGAAGGGGATAAAGTATTATTTGTTCTGCTGCATGATGAATGATTATTTATAACATAAGGCTGAATGCATCTTTCTTCCCTTTCTTTCCTCACAAAAAAAAAAAAAAAATCAGAACAGATCAGAGAAAAAAAAAATCCTGTAGGTTTCAACAGAGAATTTTTTTTCCTTTTTTTTTTTTTTTTTTGTTCCCCAGTGGATGTAGTCTTGATGGCAATAAGAAAACTTTGGGTGGACCGGGTAGGGTTAGCTGTGGACAAAAATTTACACTATTTAAAGGCACAGTGAGTTAAGTTCTCAGGATCTTCCCACCAGAAAGGTGAATACTCAGATAAGAAAGTTTACTGTCTTCCAGAAGTAACCTCTTGACCTTGTAGGCTTATATAATGCATTTTGACAATTTAATTACTCACTTATTTTCTTGAGCTATACACACTTTAATTGAAATGGAATAATTGCTGAAGATCAAGTGTAATGATAGCTCTGTTTGCTGTTAGAAAATCTGCTTTTGCCAGAGCCAGATTCACACAGCAGAAATTCTCCATGCTGGTATTTCTTCTTGGCTAAGAATCTCTGAAAATTCTATCTAGTTTTCTATGTCATCAGTCACAGGCAGGTAAGCTGAATTTAGGCTGCATGAATGTGGACATGCTTTCCTACATCCTGTCTAAATTCAGATTGATGCCTTATTGCGTGACAAGTGAGAACCTCCACAAAACAAAGGCTAATTCCTGGCAGGAGAGGAGCGCTCACATGCACAGCCCAGAAGCTTCTGCTGATTCACTTACTGAAGCAGCTTTTTCTTTTCTAGCCATCTGTGCTTCAGGAGTTGCTACTGCTGTACATTCCCTGCTATGAACTCTGCTATATGATTTCAGGACATTCCTAAAACTTCCAGTTTTCTCAGTTGCAGCCAAGACAAGAGAAATAGCTGTCTGCCCAGATGTGTCTCTACAGCATCTCCCTCTGTACTGTTGTGTGAAGGGGTGGACATCAGAAATATCGTTAGGTTTCTTGTCTCTTTTTTTTCACTCCTGCTCTGTTCCACTACTTACTGTCATGATATGTTGCTGTACTAATAAAATCAGTAACATAAATCTGTTAAGGATATATAATGGTAACTGTTCTTTGTTCTGCCAGGAAAAAAAAATCCCCAACAAAACTGCAAAGCTGTACTTCAGTACAGCTTGTAATCATGTAGATACGGCAGTAAATGTTACAACGATAGTGTGTTTATCTATATATAGCTGAAAGCACTGGCAAATTAATTGCTTAACAAGGATGGAACTATGTCTTTTGAAGGTATAGGCCTTCTTGTTGCCCAGGGCAGTGGGTCTTTCTACGACTTGTTTCTCACCTTGCATTCAGACCGTAGAACTCAGTTTGATATCATTTGGCATAGTGTAAAGCAGAGAAGATTGATGGAATTCAATGCAATTTCTGCACCAGTGTAAGGTTGTGACTGGACTCTTCCACCAGGAAAGCGTCACTTCCTTTTGGATTTTTGGATTGACAGTTCTTTTCAGTTTGGTGTTTGGGTACACTGGATTTTATGGTCTTTTATTTCTCCCACAGTACATACTACTTGCCCTTTTCTGTTACTTGTCCTCTTCAGCATTCTTCTGTTCTCTTTCACAATATCATGCTTTAAATCAAAGTGGACTGGGTGTTTTTTTGTAAGATTTTTTTTTTTTTAAACACCAGATTACTATAGTCAAATTCAAGTAAGTGACTTCAGTACAAACTTCACTCAGTAGAACATAAATCCAACAATGTATAAATACAGTTTTAAATGATCTATTTATCTTTTTTGGCCTAAACTCTCTGAAGCTATAAAAAGAAGGATGTGGGAAAACATCTTACCAAAAATGATCTTTTTTTTTGTCTTTCCATTACTTGTTTTTTGTTTATTTTTTCAGAGAATTACATCAGTAATTCATAACTACCAGCTAAAGCAAATATGATTTAAAAAGAAAGTACCATACAAAGCCTTGGGAGACATGTTTGCTCAGCTGATATTACGTGAATAACAGTAGTGTAATTAGGGTGAAAGGAGTCTTGGAAAAAAAAAAAAAAAAAAAAAACAACCCGAAACCTAAAGACCTTCTCAGAGCTGTTTTAAGATCTTAGGTCATGACTTAGGTCATGAGCTTCTTAGCATTTGGTGTGGTATCTGAGTAGACCCTTGGATTACAGATCAGGGCAGGTGCAGAAGACTGTACTATAAATACTTTTACCCTTAAGGAGTTCACAGATTTCTTGAATGACAAACCGGACAGAAACATCTTAGTTCTGAAGAGGAAAACTATTAAAATAATTTTAGAAGAGTTTAAAGCTTTGTTTTCCAACAAGTCATCCTATAGTTCTTAATTGTAAAAGCTAAAATGCTTTTCACTGTTACCTTAGAAATGTAACAGAAAACCTTTTACAGAGTTACAGCATGTGTTTATGAAGCGTGACTGGCATGTTCAGGGGTATTTCTGTACTCATTTGCTGCCTGCTGAGCTGTGCAGAGAACTAACCGTCAGGATTCCTACCTTCTATTTTAGGGCCTTCTCTTGCCTTATGGCTGGAGCATATATGACCAATTCCCTTAAGAGAAGTTTTGCCATTTATACGCTTCTATTAGAAATATTGTCCCTCAGCTACCTTAGTGTAAAGCTCTTGGAGATCCTTACAGGATAAAATACACTAACAGTAGTGGTAAAACCTGCCTAATTTCATCAGTATCTATTGTTTTATTTGTTTTCCAGGTGAATACAGATGTTTTCAATTTCCTATTTTTGTTTGATGTATCACACTCATGTTGCTGATCTAAAATGAACCTTCCAGTTTTACAAGGGCTGCAGAGGTCTTGGAGACCTTTGAGAAATTAGTTGGTATTTTACTTATATTTGCCTCCCTGTGAGGGAACACTCTACTTCTCAAATGACACATACAGGCCTATGAGTTCACTCTGACTGACCTAATTTGAATCTTTACTCATCTTTTAAGAGGCATGTTTTCATAGAACTGGCAGAACCAGTTGTAGTATAAAGTTAGGTGTCATTTCCTGCATATTCCTTAAAAAAAAAAAAAAAAAAAAAAAAAAAGGAAAAGCAACTCCAAGAGTATATCCACCTACTCTTTTGTCTGTTACCAGAATTAACAGCATGAACTCCTTTTGACCAGCCTAATCCATGCACAAAAAAGCAGGTCCTTCTCAAAGCAAATTTCTGCTTGTGTCAAGGAATATATGACATGAGAGAAACATCAGGATATAAATGGGTTCTAGCCTTGCTCTGGGAAATGATACCATACTGTCAGTAAGCCTGAAGTGCAACATCATACATAGGAGGACTAGTGATTTTCAAAAACAGCATTTCCTCAATTAAAACAATTATCAGAATTCAAAATGAATGCAGTAGGTATTCCCCAGAAGCAAGTAGAACTGCTGCTAGGGAGTTCCTGCGCCATTTGTCAGTGAGAGAGATGAGAGAGCCACTGTGGTAAAAACCAAAAAAAAAGGGAACAAATAACAGTACAGAATTTGTACTATGTCAGAAAAGCAAAGTTTGTGCTACCTTCTTTTTTCAGTATGCAAAACCAATTCATATACCGTCTTTCTTCACATATCAATTAAAGAGGGAGAGACTGTACAAGCTATTTGATTTCCAAGCCTATCTTTCTTAGCCAGCTGGAACAGAAATTTCCAAGCAATTGAAATTGTTAATGAAAGGCATAGCTAGCATGTTTATACATGTCTGTACTTTTCATATTTTCTCTACGGGAAAAAAAAAAAAGTCACCCTCAGACAGTTCAGTCCCATAGATATGGGGTCATCTTGATATAAACAAAGCTTATTAATTGGATATTTTCATGCAAGTGAAACCTCAAGATTTTGTTTTCTGTGGAGGTGATAGCATCCTCCAGGTATTTTTTAAAAAAACCTTTGAGTTCCTTTCCTTCTCCCTGTATCTCATACTTTCTCACATATCCCAGAGGCTCCCATGTCATGGCTAACATTCTTTTAGAAAAATGGAGCTGCACAGGAATTCTTTAAGAGCCTATCAGCACCACTCCCGAATTAGCCAGACAGGATACTGTTTGTTTAATTTCGCAAGACATTTGCTTTCCCCAGAGCCAGAAGAACTACCTCAGAGAATTCCCAGCCATGACACTCCACGCTTTTTAAGGAATTTTTTTGCGGCAGAGGAGTAAGTTCTCCTAAACTAGTAACAAAACATACTGATACATCTCATAATGCAGTCAGGCTGTTGAACAATATGTAACAAGGTGTCTTTTAAAAATGCGCTATACTTTCTTCAGAAAGGCCCTAATCTGTTGTCTATATTTGTAAAGCAAGATAAGTGCAAAGAGAAAACTACATTTTAGAGTTGGCTGCGACTAAATCTGCAGATTTTTTCAATATTCTGTTGTCTGTGGGTTTTAAACATTCTGCAACAGTGCAATGCTGTTTATATTTTGATGGGTTTAAATAGTCTTTTTTTTTAACTGATAGGGATGAATGAACAATATTGTCTGTATAGGAAAGAGAGAATTGCACCTTCTAGAAACATTTTACTTCAAAATTCTTACTAATATTTTACTGTCATGAGTTTGGTTATTAAACCCATGCAGTAAGGAAGGACTGCAGTGAGAAATCATCTTTTCCTTAAGTAGGTGTAAGAAAAGCTTCTACTTTGCCAATGGTCTTCCGTGCTCTCTAGTAGTAATGTATGTGAATCCCTGTGCCTAGCTGTGACCCTCACTTCATAGCTCAACCCAGAGCATGGCCTTCTTAGAAGCTGGGGATAATAACTGTTGGTCTGAACCCTGATGCAGGGGGCTTTGCTGTCTTGTAGAGCTGAAGCTTTATGGTGCAGCTTGTTTAAGCTCTCCAGGAGCTGGCTTCGAAGTCCTGCTTTGCAAATCCAGCCCTTATTGCCCTGAGAAGTACAGCGGGCCGGCAGCCGTAGGACAGACCCTCCTGCTGCAAAGTAACATCAGTTCAGCTGATCCAGTGACAGCACCAGGGAGGAATTTTATGCTGCAAGTACTGAGCGCAGACAAAGAGGCTGCTTAATTTTCTCTTTGTGCAACCCAAATCCTGTGGGACTCGTGCACGTCCGTGTACTTTCTGCACTCGGCAGCGAGCGCTGTGGGGTCAGAGCATGTCGTGTCTTGCTCCGTGTGCTGATGAGACTGTGAGAGACCCGCCAGAAGCTAAAATAGGTCTCCGCTTAATTATATGTTATTTTGTTAATTGTCTCTCCTGCCCGTCTCCCGCTGACGTTGCAGGGGGAGGGTGCAAGCCGCTTCTCCAGTTTCTCTGCCCCAGCTTCTCCTGGGCTTCATCCCCCGCAGCTCTGGCTACCCCCAGGAGGGCAGACGACCCGCCAGTGTCCCAGCTGAGGGACACTGTAACTCTGCTTTTTCTTGTCGCTTCAGCGTTCGCGCCCCTGGCACGTCTCCCTGCAGCGCCCGGGGTCCCGGCGCGGTACCTGCTCTGGCCCGGCACGAGTGGAGAGCCCTCCTGTGCCCCCGCGGCCACCTGCCCCGGGGTCTGGGTGGCCCCGCTGCCCCTTCCCCCCCCGCAGAAGCCCTCCCTGTCCTGCCCGCCGCCCTCGCTTGCTGCAGCCTGGCTGTTCAGGAGCGATGCTCCCCCCCCCACACCCCGGCTGCCGGGGGGAAGGTCTTAAAACGCATTCGTTCCGTATGTGCGTGTAGTTAACCCCTTACTGCCTCGCCCCGCTTGTTCCGCTGCCGCCTAGTGCGGCCAGCTCCGCCACCCTCCTGCTTTAAAACAGATTGATTTCCACGCGTGGCGACGGCTCCAGCACGGGACTGATGTTACCCCGACGCCCTGCCCGCCCCGAGCAGCCTGCGCGGCCGCCGCCTCCGCTCCCCGGGCTCCGAGCGGCTTGCTGCCTTTTTTTTTTTTTTTTTTCCTTTTTTTTTCTTTTTTGCCTTTTTTTTTTTTGTTGTTTTTTTTTTTTTTTTTTTTCCGCTCCCAGGAGTAGCAGCGAAACGTCCCGTCCTGCCTATTTGGAAATGGGAACAAATTGCTCACCCGCCTTACCTCGCCCATCGCATCCCATATATAGTCATATCTACGGTCAAATGGCAGGCAGCAGCGAATGGGAGCGCTGAGCCTCCGAAAAAAGCCGGGGGGGAGTGAGAGAGGGAAAGGGGTAGGGACAAACGGAGGAGGGAGTTGAAAAAAAAGCTCATTCCAAAAAAGTATTGGATGTCTTGAGGAATGCAGTCAGCCCCCTGGGAAAGTACATATCTGTGAGTTGCTCCCTGCCCGCCGCTTGCACTCCGCCGGCGCCCCGTCCCGCCCGGATCACCCCGCAGCTCCGCGCCGCTCCCCGGGGCCGCGGCTGCCTCTCGGACTCGGGGCTGCCCCGCAGCTTTTCAGGTTTTGCTTCGGGGTGTAATTCGCGCGGGGACGCGCCCTAGCCCACCGCCGCCATGGATGCCATCAAGAAGAAGATGCAGATGCTGAAGCTGGACAAGGAGAACGCCTTGGACAGAGCCGAGCAAGCCGAAGCGGACAAGAAGGCAGCGGAGGAGAGAAGCAAGCAGGTCTGCACCGAGGGCCCGGCGCAGCCAGCACCGTGGCACAAGGCTTTCCAGCCGACTCCTCTCTCTCTCTTTCCTTTTTTTAAAATTTTTTGTTTGGTTGTTTTTTTCCCCCAAGGTACTTTGTTGTATTCCACTCCCCCACCCCCAGAACTGGTTGAACTTTTCCCACGGCAGAGCTTCACCCTGGCAGCCCCTGGCTGGGGAGCTGGCCTGGGACAGCTGCATGGTCCCTGTGTCTTTGTGGCAGGGGCACGCCTGGGAGAGGCTGCCTCGAGCACCTGGCTGGCAAGGGACACTTAAATGTTCGCCCCCTCCAGCACCACCCAGCAGACTTGACTGATTCCAGCTGCCCCCCCTCCCCTTGCGGATGTGTGTCCCATTTTCCTGGCCTTCTCCAACCTCCCTCCTTTACACCTGGTCTTTTATTCGTTTGGGGGAGAGGGGCACATTTGTTACACGTTTCTGGGAGATCCTGAAGAAGGAGGGAAGAAGGGAGAGGGATTTCAAAACTAATTTCCCACTTTTCTAAGCCCAGGGAGAAACATATTTGTGCATTGTATTTCCTCTTGTGCACCTAGTTAGAGGATGACATTGTGCAATTGGAAAAGCAATTGCATGTGACGGAGGATGCAAGGGACCAAGTGCTGGAAGAGCTACACAAGTCTGAGGATAGCCTCCTCTCCGCAGAGGAGAACGCTGCCAAGGTATCGTGCCCTTGCCGCAAGCAAAGAGAATCTAACTGTCTCTCCTTCTCTCTCTCTCTGTCCGTCTGTCCTTTTCTGTCTCTTCTGCACTCGCACTTCTCCCTTTGCACGATCACGTTGCCTGCTGCACCTTTTCCTGCCCGCCCTCCCCTCTCCACCACTTTCCACCCGTATCACAGCTGGAGGACGAGCTGGTGGCTCTACAAAAGAAGCTGAAGGGCACTGAGGATGAGCTGGACAAATACTCCGAGTCCCTTAAAGATGCACAGGAAAAGTTGGAACTGGCTGACAAAAAGGCCACAGATGTAAGTTACCCCCATCCCTTTCACCACCACCCCAATACAGAAACCACACGTGCCCTCTGCACAGGACACCCAGGACTCCTACCAAGCAGCGCTCCAGAGCTTTGCTAAGGGCAGGGTCCAGGCACCTCCTGGGCAGAGAGGTGGGAAACACAGCACTGCCTCCTTGCATGAGGTCTGCACACTATCGGAGGCATTTGATTGGGTTTCTGCTCACTTGACACGTGCTTTTCATGTGTACTTGCCGCTCTAGTTGTGAAAGTAAAGAAAGGGTGGATTTTCCGTTCAGGTGGTGGGGAAAACGGCTCAGGCTGGAACAATGCTTATCTTGATAGTGAAGCAGAATCAGAGAGTTAATGGCAAGTTGATCCAGGAGAGAGATATTCAAAACAGCAAGGGCTGCTAGTTCTGTCTTCAGGAGACCTGTTCCTAGGCACGCGTGTGTTAGAACTGCTGCTAGATACTGGTTTGCTTACTCACTGGTACCTGAGATAAAAGATCCTCTCCTAGGTGGTTTGTGGGTTTTTTTTTTGTTTGTTTTTTTTTTTTTTTTTTTTTTGTGGGTTTTTTTTTCCTGAAAATCACTGGAACTGTTTCACTTGTCAAAGAAAAGTTCAGTCTTCTCTGAGAGAAAGTTGTCCAGCAGATGATACTTGCTGGGTTTGCAGTTCAGAGGACAGGGCTCCTGGGAGCAAGCTGGGAGATATATATAGCTCAGCACTTTATATGGTAATAATGCAAGAGCTTGTGCCTCTCCCAGGCCCTCATCCCACCCACCTGTCTGCCCCTGACATGCATTTAATGGATTGCATGCGTGGAACCATGCAAGTTTCTTGTCTCTGCAGTTAAGATCCAGATCTCTATGGCTGCTGCTGTACAATACAATCCTCTCTGAGTAAATCTCAGGTCTGAATTACCGGATTAGGTGAAACCACAGTATTTCCAAAGCGATGACCATCCTTTTCCTATAAGTCAGCTTTAAAAATTAACCTCGGAGCCATAATAAAAAGAGGAGTTGCCACAGATGAAACAAGCAAAGTATTTCAGGGGGAGAAATACTTTTAGAAGGGCAAATGTTAAAAAAACCATCATTGCATGAAAGTCAACATGCTTTCATATTATTTTTCTTCTAAAATGAACAAAGGATAAAGAAGGTTTAACTTCAGTGTGGCGATTAAGTTGTATGGCTTTGAAAGAGAACTCAAGAACTTAACAAATGTAAGCGTGCATAGGAACCGGAGAGGGATTCTGTGTATAATGTGGATCAGATGTCTGTCTTCTGTGTATGGCTGCATACATGAGAGGCAGCTTCCTAGGAGGACGTTTATTTAACTTGTTCAAAGGAACCGCATATAGATCCAGGGGAGATATTCCTTATAAGGAAAAGTATGCAGACTATTTGGAAATAGCTTGCCTAGAATGAAGGCAGGAGAAGTGCGACTAGATTCCCTTTTTGAAATGAAAGATCTTCCTAACCAACGCCAATGCCGTTTTCCTTTACTGGAAAACAGTGTTTGGAAATGAGTTGAGGGCAATTTTCTATGCAGTCATCCCTCAGGCGGAGGGTAGGCAAGCGTCTGGCTTGTTTTCATCAAGGTAAATGCTGTATTTAATGGTATGCATGGAATATGTCTAACATTTTGAGGATGTCTTTGTTTTCTGGTGATGTGGAGTATCTTTGGGGCATTGCAGCTGACCCAGTATTTGCCCTACTAGTTTGGATAGTTGCAAGCCTTAGGAAAAAGACACGGGCAGGGGAGGGAGTGCCGGCTCCCTGGGCTGGACTCGCCTTACTCAGGGGGGTGAGGAAACCTTACCTCGCCGGTATTACTCACCTCGCAGAAGCCGGGCACATCCCCCGAGCCCCGCAGCCGCCTCACCTGGGAGGGGGCCGCCGCAGCTCCCGCTCCGCTCCCGCTGCCTCTGGAGCGAGGCCGGGCGGGGCGGGTCGGGTCGCTCCGTGTCACCTCAGCGCCTTCGTGCAGGGGCGGTTTAGCGGGGGAAGGCGGCGGCTCCTCCCGGGTCCCGGCTCCGCGCGCCGCCAGGGGGCGCTGCCGCCCCCAGCGCGCCCACCTGGCGCGGGCCGCCGCGCCCCGGCCCCCGCGGCCCGCCCCGGCCCCGGCCCCCCCCACCTCCCGGCCGGGCCCGGCCTCTCCCCGCCGCCTGCCCCCCTGCCCGCCCCGGCGGGGAGCCGCGCTGCTCGCCGCCCGGTGCCGACAGCCCCGCCCCGGTGCGTTGCGTTGCGGCGCGGCGCGGGGGGACTTCCGGGGCTGGGGCGGGCGGGCGGGAGGGAGGCGGCGCAGGCCGGGCGAGGCGCGGGTATGGCGGCGATGAGCTCGCTGGAGGCCGTGCGGAGGAAGATCCGGAGCCTGCAGGAGCAGGCGGACGCCGCCGAGGAGCGGGCGGGCCGGCTGCAGCGGGAGGTGGACCAGGAGCGAGCCCTGCGGGAGGAGGTAGGGCTGCCTGCCCGGCCCGGCTTGGCTCGGGGGCCGTGGCCCGGTGGGAGCGGGTCCCGGGGCAGCGCTGGCCGACCCTCGCCGCTCCCCAGCTGGCGGCTCCGACAGAACGGTCCCTGCCGGCCGCTGCGGGCGGGGCAGGCCCGGGGCCGCGGGTGAGGAGCGAGTCAGGGCCCGCAGCGCTGCGCTCGCCGGGTCAGTAACCCCGGGGGTGCCTCGGGGAAGCGCACAGGGTCTGCTGGCCTGCCCCAAAGCGCTGAGCTGGAACGAGGTCGAACTGAGGCGAGATGCGTGAGGTCGACTGCTTTGTGTTAGGTTCTGAGCAAGCTTTTGTGATTTATTTTTTTTTTTATTATTTTTTTGCAAGTGCCAGTTCTCTGCTTATCCCAATCCAAATGAGTTTTCAGCTGCGGTAAGGCAGCATGCTGAGTGTTAAGAGGTTGTGTACTTGGCACTGAACCTGAGATGGCCGCATCCAAGTACCTACCTACAGTACCTGAAAACTCCACAACAATGTGATCATATCTGTAGTATGTTTAGCTCATCGGCCCCTAGCTAAGATGGGAAAGGAACAGTCGGCATGGTTTTAGGCAGAGAGAAGGTCAGGTGTGAGCAGTGCAGACTCATGTAGCAAAGCGATGTAGTTATGGGTGACAGTTACAGCAAAAAACTGATAGGACTGTTGTTTGCCTTGCCACTGACCTTGGGGAATAGTAGCAGCTGGAACTTAATGTTTCCTGCTATGAAATGAACAGTATGCTTTATGGTGGTTTTAGTGTCTTCAGTGGTTGCGTAAAGGTGATGCAAAAGAACAAATTTCTTATTCGTGTAGCTTATCATAATAGAAAAAGTGGTCATTATTGGATTTTCTTATAATATGGGGCTTTCTGAACATTCTGGAAAGCAAGTTCAAAGGAAGAGCCTTCTGAGTACTTGTAGGTGGTCTTCCCAAGGAGCAAAATATGGCATCGTACTCTTGTGTAACTACTGCATTCTTACAAACCACTTTACATACCCATTTTTTTCAGTGAAGGGTCATGTCACAGTCATTAACTTGTTTTATAAGGGTTTCTGTCTTTAGAAAAAGCTGTACGTGTTTTCTAAGCTTTGTAAAGGACACTAATTTTCCTACTTTCAGTAACATGTATTATTCTAAACAACATACTAAAGGATTCTCATTAAAATGGGAACCTTTGCTGTTACCTGTTCTGGCAAAACAAATAATGCTGGAGGAGTGATGACAGGTTACTGGTGAAGTCTTCCCATTAGAGATCAGCCACATTGCTGTAAGGCTCAGGATCCTAAAGGTTAATGTTCATCTGTTCCCTAGAGCTGGTTTATGCAGATGATGTACTCTGCAGAATTCTATGTTTACATGGTATTTAAGCTTTTGTTTGGAGGGGTCAGTGCTGGGGTGAATAAAGGCAGAAAACTGAATTCACAGGCACATGGTAGACCTGTGCCTCTTCTATAATGCTAGCTGCGTATGTACTTTTTTCTTTCATTGTTGCAGCTGTATTTCTGCATGCTTGAGAAGGCAGGCAGGCTTTGAGAACGCTGCAGCAAGCAAGCAGAGGTGTGAATCTGACCCTTCCCTTAGTGTATTGCTGTACGTGTATAGCATGTGACCAGCTAGGGTTGTTTTGTTTTGTTGTTTTTTTTTTTTTTTTTTTTTTCTTCCTGTGCAAGGTACAGATAGGCAGACAATTGAAAAGCTAAAGCTGTGTCCAAAACACATCACAGCTTACAGCTTTTGATTGTTACACCAGATTGTTAAAAGTTTCAAGACTATGACTAGCAGCCATTGTCTTAAAAAGAATCTCTCCTGTTTTGAGTGCATGCATCTCAAGGGGCTGTTGATAATCATTTTTTCAGAATGTATTTTTCTTCCTTTTTCTGGAAAACAGAATCTCTCTTACAACAGTAGTAATTAACACCCGATGGTAACTTATCCATGTCATTGCTCATTGTAAAAATATGTGGTGTATAAGTGCTATGGCAAAAATGCAGAAGGCTATGTTTGCCTGTTAGCTGTGGGAGTGCCCCTTAATGTCACTGGGGTTTTTTCCTTCCTTACCATATAAGGAGAGAAGTCCTGCTCCGCAGAATAACTTGGGCCATATAAGGCTGATTGGTAAACCCTTAGTGAGTTACTGGAGCAGGAAGTAAAAACTTGAACTTTAGTCACCCTTTGTTTTCTAAGCATATTGTATGCTCTTGTCATGATGAGGAGTCTTGACATGATAATAATTAACTTGTAACATTACAAATTTCCCAAGGGTAACATTTATGAAAGGTTGTTTTCTTTCTCAAATCCGAATGTTCAGATTCGTACTGTTCAAAGCCAGAAGTTTGAAAATACAGATTTGGGGTACTACGGCTTGATTACATAGCTAAAGATTTTATACTTGGGTTAATGTGAATCTCTAAGGCTGAAGTCTCTTCTACTCCTTCCACATGTTCACTGCCAGTACTCATTAACGTTCAAATACGTATTTCCTTTCCTGTTGATACATTACTTCCAGTCATTCTAGTGGGGCAATGTTGCTGTTATGTCAAAGATTATTTTACTTGTCTGGTGTGTAAGTTATTCTTACTTGTGTTATTTACAACAAAATTTTAGCTGTGGCCAAGTGTATCCATCTGCCTCTGGTTATTAAAAGCCACAAATAACAGTTTATTAAAGTTTGAATTAAAGGAAAAGTATCAAATTGATACTTTTGGTATCTACTTTTGATAGAGGGTTGGTTCCCCCCTCCCAGCTAGACATCATAGGAAATTCAGGTGTGTACTTCCTCATATATAGCAAGATTGGTTTCATTACTAATTAAGAGTAACCGTTATTCTTGAAAGTAATTAACTTTTTAGAATAATGACCGTTTGATATATATTTTATGCTTAATATCGTTTTGAAAGAAATGAAGTTTAATAATGAGTTTACTACAAGAAGTCTGTTACAGAACTTACTCTGTAACTTAAGCAAGTGTAGGATTGAGAATGTCAGAAGTAAAAGCCTGTAACGATAAGAGGCACATGAGTTGCAAGTGTTATATGGAAGAGTAAGTGAACAGGTAACCTAAGAGAGACAAATCCTAGGGGAAGTTTGAGGATGGCAGTATGGGGGAAAAAAATAGATGTTTTAAGTGATTGTTGCCTGTACCAGGGCCCTACTGACATGCAGCCTCTGCTGGTACCTTCTTTGTCAGCTCTTGCATAGCTTGCCTGTAAACAAAACCTGTGGGTATTCGGGCATTTCTTAAATGTTCTCATGCTCTCTCTGCATCAGCTGTCTCATTGCAAATACCGATCTAGGTGTATTTTTACATGTTTACACTGAACTCTTCTTATGGGACTCAAGGAAATACTGGGACAATTCTTACTGAAATATGGCTAAAGGTCATAAATAAAGGATATGGGATAACATAGAAGAATGGGGTAATTAGTTTATGTTGATTTGATTAAAAAAAAATGGGAGGGGGGACTATAATTAGTTAATATCTGCAGATACAGTAACAGAAAATATTTGGGGAACAATCCATAATTATTTCAGTGCAGTTATTTCTAGTACAGACTGTACAGTCCTTAATGTGCTTGCTTTAAAGGAAGCATCAATCACTTTTTCCTCCGTTAAGCACTAACTTCACAATTCAGTGAGGACATGTACATGTCTGAGTATGGACTTTTTAGTGGATGAAGACAGAAATTACTGAAGTGCTGTTAAATGGCCCTAGCAGGTACATGGGATAATCTTTTACAAGAGGTGATGTATGCCTTACTATGGATTAATTTCTGTCCTTCCTGTGCTTAGGCTGAGAGCGAAGTAGCTTCTCTGAACAGACGCATCCAGCTGGTTGAGGAAGAGTTGGATCGGGCTCAGGAGCGTTTGGCTACTGCCCTGCAGAAGCTGGAAGAGGCTGAGAAGGCTGCAGATGAGAGTGAAAGGTGGGTGGGGCCACTCCTGAATGGATGGTTACCCTTATGACAAAGATGATAATTGCCAGGGTGTGTGTTAGGGAATATGTGTAATCCCCTCTTCCTTTGCCTACATGCACTTCAGTTACAGCTTGTCTGTAGGGATGTCCAAAATGTGTAGGCTTGAATTGATTTTTTTTTTGTGTCTCAATTGTAAAGATAAGATTTAAGTGGGGTAAGGCTTTTGATGTATCATGCCATGTCCTGGGAAAACTGCTTGGCCCTGCCCAGACTTCTCTATTTGGATGACAACTTTTTGAAGGTGATGTATACTCTTGTGCTGTCGGGTGATTCTTGATTTCATGGTGGGTAGAAGAATCTCACCTGGAGAATAGCAAAGTGCTGGGAGAGGCTTTGGTTCTCCTGTTGTTGAGAAGGTGAGCAAAGGAGAGATAACACAATAATTCCTTCAGATTTAGGCTGGGATTTCCAGAAGTACTTAATGTAAGTTAGGAATTCAAGATTTGTGGCTTTGGAAGATCTTCTCTTTTACTTCTACAAATTTTATTTTATACCTGTGGTAGTACCTTTTATTGGGAAAGAATCCTATGTATTCTGCCTCTGTATTTCTACCTCACTAACGATGCAGCCTGTTGAAAACGTGTGAGACGCGTAGTGCATGGTAAAATAGTTAAGCAAATGAGTCAAACAGTCATGGAAGGGGCAATACACAATGTTTCCTGTTATGAAGGAGTTAAATTTTGCTTGTACAGAGCACAGAGAGCTTCAGTGCTCTAGGGCTCTGACATGGCAAAACCCATGGGAGTCTGTTTGGCCCATAAATATAATGTCTGTCAGTCCTGCAGGGGTTGTAACACGCTCTTTTGCTATGAGTGTAAAAGCACAGATGTCTTTAGTCATCTTAATAGGTCTTTAAATGCAAGACCCTTTATTTACTTTGCTATACGATCAGTTTTCCTTCAATTTAAAATGAGAAAGATTAGTACAGCTGAACTGTGGTAAGAGCTAAACAAATTAATTTTTCTTTATTCCTAAGACATGCTTCTTTCCTTTGAACTTCTGAAGTGTGAATGCACAGGGCTAGATCTGTGGTGTGAAGAATCAAGTATCTGATGTGCTTCGTTCATCTTAATATACCTGTCTGAAAGTTGCACTCCAGTAGTAGTAGGGCTGGAGATAAACTGGCAAGCCCTGAACCTTGCATTTCCTGTTTTTCATGTCTTTCAGAGGAATGAAGGTCATTGAAAATAGAGCCCAGAAGGATGAAGAGAAGATGGAAATCCAAGAGATCCAGCTTAAAGAGGCTAAGCACATTGCTGAAGAGGCTGACCGCAAGTATGAAGAGGTCAGTTTCTGAGTGCAGGTCATCTGTTTCGAAAGTTCTTTAGGCTGTGCCTGTAATTCTTCTCTGCTCCCCACCCCCATTTTACCTTTTCAGTTGAAAAGATCAGACACACTACTTCACAGCTGTGGAAGGGAAAATGGGAACCCAGATACATCAGGGGACAAGGTGACAGGAGATCTGTGCTCAGATCTTTTCACTGAAATGGTTGAGAGTATTCCCTGGTCTCTTAGGGAGAACAATATTTTTAAGTTGCTTTCTGGTGAATGAAAGAGAGGTCTTGAATAAATGTTGGATAACGAAGACATTAATAATGAAGATGTTGCATAATCAAAACTCACGTGTTGACCAAAAGATGGAGAGGTCCAACTCACTGTTTTGTAGGCTTTAGAAACAGGTGATGTGTGCTGCAGCAACATAATATCTCTGACTGTCATCTGCCTTTTCTTGCAGGTGGCTCGTAAGCTTGTGATCATTGAGAGTGACCTCGAGCGGGCTGAGGAACGTGCTGAACTATCAGAAAGGTAAGTGTTGAACTGCCCTGAGATGTGTGTGAGGTGCTAGAAGACAACTGTAACAGCATGAAACATTGGCAGTACACTGTGTGTTCAGCTCAAACCTATGTTTTGCTCATTTACTCTAATGGTTGAAATAAATGGTCAATGCCAAAATAAATGTGTTCATATGTGTGTGCGCGTGTGTTTTGTCACTGCATGCTGTACCTGCACACTGATTTTGTGAATGGCTTTTGTGCATTTCATGTGTTCACTAACAGCCAAGTCCGACAGCTGGAAGAACAGTTAAGAATAATGGATCAAACCTTGAAAGCATTAATGGCTGCAGAGGATAAGGTACTGATACTAATAAACAGTTTTTAGGTTTAACTGCAACCCAAGTCTTTCAGCTTCCATAGCCAGTTAGCTCACTCAGTAGTAGCAAAAAAGTCCTCACTGCGCTCTTTACTCTCCTTGCATCTTGCTTTGGTGGTTTTCTTTGGTCTCTTTTGTGTTTATTTATTCATTTTTACCTTTAAAACTGATCTCTTGTGCAGCCAAAAAGAAGCTGAACTGTCTCACGTGTAAAGGCTGTGTAAATATTTCTGTGTAAGCCAAGGGCTGTAGATAATTTCTGTCTGGTCGTTGTCTTAATGTACACTTTAGATGGAGTTTGGCATCGTAAAGAGTTGCTTTCAATCTGTGATGGATTCAGCTGCTTTTGAGGCCATTCTTTTGCTCTGTAATTGTTTTCACTTTTCTCTATCTTTTCCCCCTATTTTCTCCTGTTTCTTTTGCTTGACTGAATCTTCCATCCGCCCCTTTCCTGCCTTCCTTCCAAAATAACAGCAAATGTGCTGAGCTTGAAGAGGAGTTGAAAACTGTGACCAACAACCTGAAGTCGCTGGAGGCTCAGGCTGAGAAGGTAGGCTAGAGACATATGTGAGAATGTGTCCCTTACATTGTCATCTGGATTGGCCTGTGGGGTTTTCTTTATACGCTGATCACTTTGCATCATTTCAGCAGGGCCATTGTCTGTAGAAGCATTTGGACTTAATACTCAATTCGTATTTGGCTCATAACCAATACCTAGCATTCCATCTAGTTCCAAATAGGTCAGTGTTATTTGACCACATGTTCTGTTAAGTAGTCTGACAGGATTAAATATTATTTATATAACATCCCTCAAAATGGCACTTGTGTGCTAACACTAAATTTTTCCAAATGCTGCTCCTCTTTAAAACTGTAGTACTAATTTCTACTCAAAGTTCCTACTGTATAGCACTGTAATATAACTCAAGGGCAGCTTAGCTCTTGTAATAAAATGTGTGTTACCACAGTCTGGTAAGTGGAATTAAATTATACCCATATTAATTTCGTGTATACAGTTGATCTATCAGAAGAGAGTCTCTAATGCGGTGTATTTTGGTATTTTTAGAATACCTGGTCTAATATCAGCGATCCTCTTTCTAATTACAGTACTCACAGAAGGAAGACAAATATGAAGAGGAGATTAAAGTCCTGACTGACAAGCTGAAGGAGGTAAAATTAGAGTGGTTCTTTAGAACAGATCTCCCGATGTGACTTTGATTCTGTTAATGTAAATGCTACTTTGATGCTTTAAGGACAAGCATGTCATGTTGGAGACAGTTTAGTGTTAAGTCTCCTAAAAATTACTATTGCTTTATTATTTACCCCCTGTCGTTGTACTTTTTTCCTCCTTTGAATTGTTGCTCCTCTGCTTGCAAGTACTGTGTGTGCATTTCCTGAAGTAGTCTGTATTTGTCTCAACTTCAGGCTGAAACCCGTGCTGAATTTGCTGAGAGGTCAGTAACCAAGCTGGAGAAGAGCATTGATGACCTAGAAGGTATGGGGTTTTGTTTTTCTCACTATAGAAATACAGATCTTCTCTTCTCCTGTTGTGTTTTTTTTTTCAGTACCCAATTCTACTCACCTAACTTGTCCTGCTTGTATAAATGGGTCTACCTAAAGAGTAAAATAGGCAAAATGTTTTCCAGTTTAAATGTATTGACAACTTAAATACTTCAGGAGAACAGTATTTTGCTCTTGCCTGTTCTTTTTTCTCTCATGTTCTCAAGACTCCTTCCATTTTTTTGCTTTATACTTTTCTACTCGGAGGTATGTAAATGTATAGGGTAAATCACTAGATTAAAAGTATTGTTATCATCTTACTAAAAAGATGAAGAGCTGTGTTATGTTTGTGATAATTAGGAATGTAGCAAGCTAAAGCTAATTTATTACTGCTCTAAGTGTGGGTCAGGGCAGGCATTTTGTGACATAGAGCAGTTGCTGTTTTTCAGTAAAGCTAATGGATTGCATACATAGTCAGAAGGACAGCTGTTTAACTTCAGACAGCTTGTTTTCAGGTTTTGATAAATCTTTCAGGACTGCAGTAGAAAAGTAGTGTGTGCTTTCTTCCTCTGGAGAAAATAATTCAGTACTGCTCTGTAATTAGAAGTTATATGGAGTTTGCTATTTAGATGAGTTACGCTAAGTCTAGAATTGTAAGAAGCTTGATTGCTTGGCATGGCAGGATGACTTACACATGAAGGGTGTGAAATATCTAGGTAGATGATGAAAATTTATGATCACTGACTCAGGAAGGAAACAGGGAAGAAAGATAAATATTTAGGAGGAGCAAAAATCACTGCAAGAAACTGAGTTTGACATCACACAAATCAGAGTGGTTTTAAGAAAAAAAAAAAAAAAGGTGGTAGAAAATAAATGGTACCGTCTTCCTTGAGCCCTATTTTTGGATCTTTTCTTCCTAGCTTCTGTGTGCTCTCCTAATGTGCATTAAAACAAAAATCCTGGGCAGCAAAACATGGATTTTGCTTCCCTTGTACACTTTCTCTCCTTCATTTTCTCTGTATTGCAGGTTGCCCAACTGGCAGTGCAGTTAATGAACTTGTCGTATAAAACTATTCACTGTTGATCTTTTTTTTTTTTTTTTTCTTTTTTTTTTTATTCTTCTCTAACATTGTAATTTTTTTGTCTGTCGCAACACCTCTTCCTGTGCGCTCTTCCCCTTTCCTGCGGTTTCTGGATGGTATCCCATGCCACCACCTTCACCTTCCATCCCGTGGTCACACTCCATTTCCTTGCACACCTCTGCCTTCCCTTGGGGCAATGTTAGATGAGCTATATGCTCAGAAACTGAAGTACAAAGCCATCAGTGAGGAGCTGGACCACGCTCTCAACGATATGACTTCCATGTAAATGTCTTCCCAGCTTGCGCCTGCACCTGCTTCCCTGCCCTCATTGATTGCGCGGTTCCGGCCTTGTGAAATTATACTCCCTTTGTAGCGGGAGACGCATTCCTTTAGCGAGACTAGGTGTACAAAATACCATGAACAATATCTTTACCGTGGCAGAGTGTGGGTGAGTGTTGTGCCTAGCCGGGTAAATACTCATGGTGATTTTGTAAGCTGCCTAATAAGCTGGTGTTTACTCTTCCGTTCTGTATCTGCAGTCCTTGTGCCTGGTGGCTGCCCTTTCTTTGTAGCTCTGCATTGATCCTTTCAGTTCACCTCTGTTCAGGCATTGGCTACCAGGCCCATCATGTTCAGTTTACCAAAGAAAATTGTCTCAGTACGTGCTGCATTCAGAATGTATTCTTCAACTGTCACAGTTTGCCTCTGGCAAAGTTCCTATGAAAGTTTCAAAGAAATTGAGATGTTTTCTCTGTTAATGACAGTGGAAAGTGTTTATCTAAGTCTCCTTAACTGCTCTGAAAATTTCAGCTGTTATCACTAATTTACAGGTGTGGAAATTGACTTAAAATACTTTGCCATTTAAACCCGTAAAAGGGCAACTGAATTGCAGGTTCCTTCTGCACATTTTGTGGGGAGTAATAGTAATTTAATTTGCATACACCAAAAATGTGGTAATAAGCAGGAGAGTGATCAGTTGTAAGGTGTGACTAGTCCGTGCAGTGTTTGATACAAACTGATTATTCTGCCGTCAACCTAAAACTCTGAACAGAGGTCAGCTATGCTAAATCCACCTTCCCATGCTCATACCTTTCACTTGCATGAACCCTGTACCCATGACATGGGAAAGAGGAAGGGCTGTGGCTCTCAAGTGCTTGTGAGGTGCCGTGTTTCATCCCAGCATTTCCTTTTGGAAGCTAGCGTGCTTTCAGCAAGGCGTAAGCTTTGCTCAGAGCTTGAAACATGCATGCACCCGTATTTTAAATGTTTCTTTTCCTTTGCTTTTTTTTCATCCCTATATATGATAATTAATTCCATCCCTCTCCCAACTTTTTAGGAGGAGTCTAATGCTTTGATATTAATTTTTATTTTTTTTTTTACGTTCCCCTCCACACCCCCAATATATCCTTTTGCTCAGTGGCTTATCAAGCAAATAGATTTCTCTTTTACCTTCTCTGTGTACAGAGATTGCAGTGTTTCTTCAGTTTGGGATATTCCTAAATAATAACCAGACTTTAAAATGCACTGTACTCGTACATGAGGACATTACTGTAGCATTCCAGTCTCAGCATGATGTGGTGTTTCTCCAGTAGTCATCTTGGCATGCTGGGCTCTGCTGTGCTCCTGCTGCTTTTTTGGAAGTCTTTACTGCACCTTTTTTATTTCCTATCTTATCTCACTTTTTCTTTTCATGCAGATAATTTTCTTTGCTTCACTTCTCCAAAGACATCTTCATCGGGTTGGATAAAACATCTTTCCAAGCTTTGGATGTTTCATGGGTTCATTGTCCTGTCTTCTAGCTTAGTTGACTTTATTCCTCTAGCACCTGTCTCAGAACATGCTCTGTTTGTGCTCTGCTGTACAGAAACTCTACATCTCTCGATGTAAAATAAACATCCCAGCTGTATCCCTGTTGCTATTCCCTTGCCTTTTATTTATTTAAATAACTATTTCAGTTATTAATAAAAATTGCTTTTTTTGCCATTAGGGATTTAATTTTTTTTTATGTTTCCATTTTTTTCTACAAACACTTTTGCCTGAATGTTGACAGTATAGTCAGTGATAGCAGTCTGTGGGGTGAGAGCACTACTCTTGGTATTTTGAGGTCAAAAGTGACCAGTTAAGATCTCGGTCTTTCTCAAAATCTGATGCAGATAAAATGACAAATAGATGTAATGGGAATTTTTTCAGTTGTTATTGTTAGGCCAAAATCTGCAAGGATACTGCTTCCTTGGGGTCACTTGGTCGTGGGAGCATGGCTGAGAGAGCAGTTAAGTCCTTGACACCAGATTTTTCACTTTAAAGTCTGAAATTTTCTCCTAGCTTGATGCTGAAGACTTCCTGTGTTTGTTAACTAAATGTTTGAGACAGATTTAAAGGGGCAATATCAAAAGCTTTCATTTATTTTTTTCCACCCAAAAATACCCCTTTGAATGTCTTGCAAAAAAGCGTTCTTCTCTTTCACTCCTCAGTTACTCAGCCAAGATATTGCTTGTGAAGTTGTTTTTTGTTTTTTTTTTTTTACAATATAATTCTTTTGAGTGGCATGACAGGATTGGAAGTTCAGCAGGGAGATTTCAGTAGCTTTCTGCTCTCATGCTTAGTTCAGACTTGTGAGTGTGAATTGCAGACTCACAAGAAATGTTTCAGAACTGGAGCAGGAAAACTCTTACTACGCTAATAATTAAATTACTCTGCTGCAAAGTGTAACGTACAGATTTCAGGTTAGAAAGCCTAAACATTGGCTTTCAGATGATTTGACAGTGCCTAATTAAGGATGAAGCATTAAATACTGACACCTTACTTTTTTGTACTGTTATTTGCAACTAGAGAGTTTATTGCATTATTTTAGCTTCATTTTTTTCACAATTAAAGAAATCATTTTCCAGTTCACATTAAATCAGTTTAAATGGGATTGATTTCTGATTATGCTTGTCTCTGTGTATATTGCTCAAGTTCCTAAGTCACCACAACTGAATAAACTCGACATAGCTGAATTTTAGTTTTTTAGCTTGTAGAATAATGTAAATGTGGCTTTCTTGTTCAACTTGAAGATTATTTAGCAGTGCAGTTTAGGCTAGACTTCTTCCCTTCCCCAAAACCTGTTTTCCAAATAAGGCTTGCAAATGGATGCATCGTTTTCCCCTCTACCATCTTTAGATAACTTCATCTCATCTCAGTTCTCTCTCCCATGACACATGTCCTAATGTTACTGGCTGTGGGGAGAAGGCCAGGTATGGGATATGTATCAGCAGTCACAGGTAGTCCAGATAATAAAGTTCAATAACTTACTGTTCATCAATTGCAATACAGCAAGTGGGTTTATACACTGTGTATTGCAACTCTAAAGTAAAACGTGTAGTGTGAAGGTTAACTGAATACAATGGGGTGAGCATTTGTAAAATGACTGAAGCTAACTAAATTCACAAATGCAGGAGTTAGGGGAATGCAGTCAGCTGTCACTTGTCAGCTCAAGTAATTTTTGCTACAGCAACTCCAACCGCTTAATTTATTGTACATTTTGGTTTATTGTGTCAGCAGTGTTGGTTTTCCCCCTCAATTATTTGCAGTGTTGTTTCTCAAGAACAGTAAAAAAAAAAGGGCAAAATCTAATGTAGGAATCTGATAATTTTTAACACAGTCATTCTGAACAGCAGTATTTAAATCTTCCCTTTTCCTTCAAACAAATGATCAGCTCCTGCACTGTAGGGTGATGAGTTGCTAGACAGAGTACTGGAAATGAGCAGTGCAGTGCTGATACCCAGGTAGCCGCATGCAGAATTCCTAGCTGACCCTGCTGCCCTGCTCGTGGCTCCACGGAGCTGTTGTGGTTTCTCACTGCAGCGTGTTGCAGCACTCTTGTCACTGTCGGACCTGGGCTGTGCGTGATGCTGTACATCCCACAAGGTCTGGCCAGGTGTAGCTAGTCCTGGGCACGAGGCTTGTGGACCGGAGTGCGAGGTTGGCTTTGCTGTGCTGAGGCTGAGCCTCGCTGCGTCCGCACTGGAGCTGGAACTCCCTGCTCGGCCGACGGTGTCTGCCGACAGAGCCAGCCCCTGGCTCTACCTTTGTGGTAAATCACAACCTAAGCAGACTGCCTGTGGGTAATCAAGGGCTGACTGTATGCTCAGTAAATGCTTTCCATGCTTTACCTGGGGGTTTTAGTCTCATTTTGGATGTTGGGAAATACTGTAAATCTCTGCCTCAATTAAAGAGAGGAGTTTTCTGTGATGAAGGTAAGCATCAAGTTCTTAGTTCAAATTATGTTGTCATGTTTGAATAACAACTAAATAAACTTCACCAAACAAAGTGAAATTTTAGTTACTCAGAGGTTTTGATGTTTTTTTTCCACGTGTATGTGACATTATCCTGATAAGAGAGATAAGACCCAGTTGTTACTGGTCCAGGATCAGAGCTGTGAAATGTGCCCTGGTTTTACCGAGCTGGTGGTTGGAGTTTGGGCTGGGGAGGAAGCTCTGAGGAGTTGCTGATCACTGCACAAGTATGTCCTAGTGACCAACTCACCGCACAGCTTTGCCACTGCTGTGCCCAGAGCCTGCAGGGGAAGAGGATTTCTGTGGGAAGCTGTTAGGAAGCTTGTGGAGAAGAATCAGAAACAGTCATATCCTGTAGGGGAATAATCTGGGATCAAGAGGTCAGGAGCGCAGTTTGAATCTAGACTATTGAGAAGAACATAGACAATTTGAGGAAAAACTGTCAAAAACCATCACGGAATGTTCTTTCACTCTGCAGAACAACTCTCACTAAATGCACTGTCACAACATAGTGCTGTGGCTCTTCTCTTTGAATGTGAACTGTCCTTTCCATTTGCTGTATTTTGAGTGACGCAGGTTTTCATGCTTCCATTTCATTTTCACCAAACGTTTGGGTTTGTTTTCTTACAAAGTACAACTGGACAATTTAAAGGTATCAAAGTATGTTGAAACCATTGACAGAAGTATGTTTCCCTACCAAAAATACGTTTTCAGCTGTCGGATCCCCCTGGGAAGGAGTACGGGCTGAGCCAGACCTAGTGCTAGTTGGCTACCAGGGTCTTTCCTGCCGTTCCTTACCCTGATTGTGACACAATTGCCTTCCCTCCACTGACAGATGAAGTTCCACCACATCTTAAATAGTTCAGGGAAGAATGGCGTTCATAAAACAAATCTTCCACACATGGTACCTAAAGATTGAAGCAGGACTTGGTTCTTCTAAGAATATAGCTGCAGTTCTTCCATTTCTTTTGCCTCTTAACCTGTCTCACAGCTGTTCCCCACAACAGGAGTCTTAGCCAGTTCTTCCTAGGTTATAATAGCTGTTCCTTGGAGTAGCTATTTCATTCCTAGAGTTCTAGAAAAAAAAGGTAAAATGTTTCTCTGTGTGTTACTGAACTGTCTGTGGTGTGACCAGTTTCTTTATTAACTCTTACTTAACTGTTTTCTCTGTCTAATCTGTCTTCATTCTGCCTCTTTTTTCCCTTCTAACCTGCTTGCTGCCTGTACAGACCAACTCTACCAGCAACTTGAGCAAAACAGTCGCCTAACTAATGAACTAAAGCTGGCATTGAATGAGGATTAAACTTTAGTGTGACTATATTGTTAACTCGTTTAAAACCTGCTTCTTCCAAATTTCCTTAAAAATTAATCAGTAAATGTAGAAATAAGCAAGAAACCTAGGTACTGAGTCTTTCAGGCTGTTGATTCTGTGGTAAATTAATGGATGAAATTCTCAGTTTCTGCTGGAAAAATATGAAATAGCTTATTCTGGATGTAGCTTTTAATTATCTGTATGCACACCTACTTTGGATGAGCAGTAAGCTCTTAGGCTGTGCAATAGCTCCTTTGCAATTCAATAAACAGCTACAGCATTTAGCTAACAGTATCCAAAAGGTAACAGCCTGCCTTGTAGAGAGACACTCAGTTTACCTGACATGAATTGGTCCTGAGACTTTCAGTAGAGCGTGGACGAGACAAAAATGTTCACTAGGATTCATATTTCTGTGTTTTAAAACTGCCATAAAGGATACTTATAGCTGTTTTATTATATGGAGACTTTAATGCAGTACTTTTGCATTACTAAGAATTGGGCTTGTATTTGATTTAAAAAAATTAGAGGCAAACAAGCAAATAAAAAACAAAGTAGGAATGGGAGCTCCATCTGAAAATACCCGGTCAGTTTGAAGGTATGCTTGGATTAGTATGAAGTTACTATTACTGGATTCTGGTAGGATGCAGCTCTAGAATATTGTGCTCATTTATTGTATCAAGTAAGTGTGTTAAATGACTGTCCTATAAAAGTGTGCATGCAACATAAAGCTACTAACTTCAATTTTATTTATTTTCTAGAAGAAAAAAATTTCTTAAAAATCACTTAACTGAAAACTAGACTAGTTTCATTTATTTTGTTCTTTGCAAGTTCTGAATTATGTGGAACTTAAAGTATGGCTCTGCAATGAACTTAATTATTTTCTTTATTGAGCTATTTTAAAAAAAAAAAAAAAAGCCATTCACCATCCCACATTCCTATAAGTGAAGAGCTTCCAGAACATGCAAGAATCGCATCTCTGTTGGCAGTGCATTTTCTTAACAAATGCAGCTGTAAACAGTTCTAAACTTGCATTACCTGCCGTTTGGTTTATTGGAATTCTCTCTAGTTGTGTTGTAGATAAATACTCTAGTCGGTATTTATGAGCATGCACATTTCTTAACTTTCTAAACCTTCCAACAGAAATGTTGATTGCATGTCTTCATGTTCTGAGAATCAGTACCTCCAAAGAACTGCTATTCATGTTTTAATTTTCTAATCCCACAACAGAGAAAGTGGCGCATGCCAAAGAAGAAAACCTTAGTATGCATCAGATGCTGGATCAAACTTTACTGGAGTTAAACAACATGTGAAAACCTTCTTAGCAGCAACCACATTATTTGTTTTATTATTTTTACACCTGCTTGCCGTGAAACCCCATAAACATGTCTTTATTTTAGTTTCACCACAGTCACAAGAACATCTGCTAAATTATCAGGCAGGGGTCAGGGAAACACCAAAATGGGCAAGCCATATGCGGGTTAAGCTATATTACCTTATGGTTTAAATGTGCCATTTCCCAACCAAAATGTTACCTACACTTTGTAGAGAGTTCAGCACTTCAGTATGCTTAGTCTTTTGAAGAATCCTGGCTGTGGCAGAAAGTGTCCCACCTAAGTGCCAACTACACTTTTTAGCAAGAAGAACGATTCATGTTCAAGAGAGATCAGGTGGAAATGGTGCTATTTTGAACAAAAGGTTCTACTGAAGCCTTTTGTTTGACATCAGACAAGTCAGGAGTTGTCCAGCACAGTAATTTATTTTTATCCGAATTTATTGTTCTGTGAGGATTTGGATTTTCTGTGCCTTCTAAGTCAATAAAATGAAGGTATGTAAGCAACAGAGAAAAGTGAAGGCTTCTGGAGGTCTTAAATTGTGTTCTTGCAACTCAATACACAAGTGTAGGTCAGCATCTCACCTCAACTATTCATTCAATTGTATTTTTCATGTTGAAATGAAAGATTCAATAAATTCAGGAGAAAACATAAATTTGGAAGAGATTATTTTAAAATGTATTTTATTTGTGTGGATTTGGGGGAGGGGGAGGAATTTATAAACTGATATTCGCCTCACTTTTTTTCACACTTTCTTTGAGCAGTTTTAAAAGTATACCTGTATGTAAACATTGTATAATGATATGGAATAAAATGCACATTTTAGGACATTTTTTAAATTTTGCTCTCCTGTGATTTGTTTCTTCATCACATTAGCTTTCTGTGTATCGCCGTGTAAAATACACACGTGTGCAGTGTCTGTCACTGGGCTATGCTGTTAACACATTGGCTTTCGGTCTCCTCTGTGCTGTTAGGCTAATGTGTAAAACTGCAGTAGTTTGGACTGATGTGGATCTGCAGCTGCTGAGAGGGGGCCCTTTGAGGGCTGTACTACAGGAACCTGTCCCCATCATTTGATTGAATTCCCAGATGGGTGCAGAATGCAACTGTCCCCTAATGGATGATAGAGCTTTCCCAAATTATTCATTGTTGACCAAAACTGTTTTCAGTAAGATCATCGGAGAACTCTCCTGGAATTCTGTAGGAAATGGGCCCTAAAGGCCACGCTCTTGGAAACGCTACCGTGTGTTTGTGTATCTTACCTGTTAATACATATTAACTTACTTTGCTACAGTGATAAACCTTGCAAAAAAAATGATGTGTCATGTTTGCGAGAGATCCTTTCACCCAACTTTTCACTACTGGTTGCTAATTTCTACATGTGTAGGTATCTTTATTTGAATTATGAAGCCTGTCAATGAGCAACTGAAGAACTTCAAAAATAATTCTTGTTCCTTCTTTTTCTGTAGTATATTGCTGAAAGTTGATGCTGTCCATCCTTCTAGCAGCAAGGAGCTTGGTAGGAGACACATATAGATAACCTTCCAGATCATCAAAGAATCACCATTAGTGGACCCTTAGCAAGAAACTGAAAACAAGTGACATGCTCAGCAGCTGGTGTAGTGGTGAAAGGGTAAAGTAATACATAATAATTTTAGATTAAACGGGAGTTGGAGAGGGAAGGTGTACTGGTATGAGTGGCATTTTTTTTTTTTTAATTTTGTTTTAAAGGGGAGAACTGAGTAACATTAGAAGCTTTTGCATGACTCGTTTTCTGCTGCCAAGCCATCCTGAATGGAAAGGATGAGATCTCTGGCTTCACGCTTCCCTTTAAGTGTTTTCAAGGAGCAAAAATATATGTCACAAGGCTCCTACAGTGCCTTAAGCTTGTACGGGAGGCCGACAGTCTAAAGCTCCAAATAACAATTGTGCAGAGGTAAATTGTTCTAATCTCTTTCTCCTTTCTTAACCCAAGGATGAGATGTCAGGTGATGGGACTGTAAGCTCAGGCCTCCGTGGGCTCGTGGCTTTGAGCGGTGCTGCTGCTGGAGTCAGTAGGGCTGCTTCAGCTTCCAGTGAGAAGTGCTGTGCCAGGTCGTCACTTGTAGGGTAGGGCCCAAGGCCACCCAGCGAGTCAGAGGCGGTGCTGGGAGCCGAACAGAGGAGTTCCTGGCACTCAGCCACGAGCCTTGCATAGCTGGGTGTGCTGCCTGCTCCAGTGGATTGCTTTTACGGTCCCATGGTCTGTTCTCAGGTCCTAAACAATGTGTCTGAGTGAGGTCAGACCCTTTGTTTGCTGCTTAAAGTTGCTTGCTTTCCAGGAGACCACAAACTGCTTTGCGGTTTGGGGAATCTGAATTCACCTCTTACTGTGTGTAAGGGTGAGGAGGCAGCTGTGGTTTTAATGTCTTTTAATGAGGTCATGTCACCATTAATAGGGCAAGCATGTGCAAGCAACGAGATAAGAATTCATCTGAAAAAAAGACGTTTGTTGAATAGACTTCCCCAGAGTGGACTGTTGCAGATGAATCCAAAAAGCTTCATAATAGATAAAGAAAAGCTTTCCAGTTCCAAGGAGAGCTGAAGGGAGCAGTGAAGATAATGGTGAATCACACCAAGTGGCTTTTTTTTGCTGACTAGCAGAAACATCAATAGGCGCATGGATGTATTTGCTGGAGCAGGAAAATCTGTTTCTACCATGTATCATAAGGCACTACCCATTATGGATTCTTTGCATGCAGTGCCTAATCAGACAAAACTCAATGAAGCTGGAAAGCATTGGCTTCTAAAAATAAATAAATTGGGTTCTAATTTAACCCCATTCCAAACAAATGGGATTTTCTCCCTCTTGCACGTACTTTGCACAAAATATTAACTCTAAAAAGTTGTTAACTTACAGAACTCGGCATCATTCAGCATTCCTCAAGATGTGTGTCTTGGTTTGGAGAGCTACTCACCCTTTTCTTCAATGCAAAACCACATTTGGCAGTTTGAAATATACCATTATTGTGCAGCCATGCTATGTAATTGTCTTGGTTGTTTCATGAGTTGTCCTCTCAACGAACAAGTAGTTCTGAGAGCACCAGAACTGGCAAAACCTGCCTTCTTGCAGATTCATGTCTTGTAGTTGGTTGTAAATTTGCAATGAATTTTTTTCCAGATACCAAGGCATTTATGTTGTTTCTTGCTCCCTCATGGGATTTCTCTGATGTCTAATAATACGTAAGGCATGCTGCAGGGTGTGCCTTTCCTTCCATTAGGATGCTTACAGGCATGATCTTTCTATCTTAATGGTTCCTAACATTGACAAAACTTGCAGAAATACAGTTTTCCTTTGAGTTCTGTGTGATCAAAGCTAGTCATTCAGTTCAAGAGTTGTTGAGTGAGATGAGAGACAGAGATACGAATGACATATAAGTCCTTTTGTCTAGGAAACAAGGCTAAAACAGTAGCCTGCACCTATAGAGCACTGCCTCTTGGAGCTCTAGCACTTGAGTAAGAAATCTAAGTCTGTAAGGTATTATGCATATTAACCAATTTCTGATGTCATTGATGCTACTCAAAATCCTGGTCAAGTTGGCAAATTTTGCTATGCTGTTAGTATTGTAGGAGTATCTGTTACACTGGGCTGTCTATGACTGCTGTAATGTATATTGGCAGCAAAAGAAGAAATTGATTAGCCAACTAAAACATTTAAAAACAATGGGGAGGGAATACTTTTACATGGCTCGGCATTTGGGATAAGAGTATTTTTTCCTCAGGTGTTCATTTTGGTGTTTTTTTTTTTTTAATTTCTGAGTTTTTTAATAATAAAACAGGAGCATCAGTGAAAGGTTAAGTGGGAATTGCAGCAAAAAGGTCAAAGCAGTAGAGAAAATAAGGATAATGCTTTTTATCTTCATGGAGTTTTTTTGAAAATGTACACAGGAATAGTTCCTTTTAATAGAGGGAAGCTGTGTAACTTACTTTTTTCAGTGTGGGTTATATTCTTTCCAGGGTACGGAAAAATGTGTACAAGTTTGCATAATCATCTTGGCTTCAGTTATGAACCTATCTAGTTTTCTGTAAGTCATAGCTTTGCCAATTTGTCAGCTGTTGCTGAGAATTTCATAAATGCAGAATACCCTTCACAATGACAGTGCCTTAGTCAGCAATCTAGATATCCCAGTTACTGAATTTATATGAGAGCAGAAACAATGAGAAACCAAAACAGATAGAAGTCTTACAGACACATAAAAAAACTATTCCTTCCCATTTAATTCTTGACTCATAAAGCGCTGAAATGAAAGGACATTACATAGTATTTTTGGATTTGAATATTATGGCCTTTAAGGCCACTTCAGCACTGGTTTCTTCCTGTCTCTGCTGGTCTGAGGAATGGCTGGATAAAGATTAAACAGCATTTCTTTATTAAAAAAAAATACAGCCAACACACACACACAAAGAAGTCCTGCAGACCTAGCTGCAACTGACAGTACTGCGTGTCATAACAAACTGGCATGCATGGTTGTGGGAACATTTGTCATTTGTGTACAGCAAGTGTATATGGATCAGGGGTATAAAGGGATGAAATACGTTTGGGGCCATGATCCTGCAAAGTATTTTGAATGCCTTCTATTCCAGGGCCTGACCAGGATCTGCTTCTCAGAATTATTCCTTTCATCGATGTAGTTCTCATTTTTTGTCCTGAGATACAAACAGAAACATCAAGGAAGTGTTCATGTGATCTGTCCCAGCCAAAGCTTATGTCAAACACTGTTTCTTTGGATAAAATCAGCAAAGGCCTAACACCTAGTGATAGTTGTCAGTGCCACTGAAGAAAATGATGCAGGTCTGGTGCCTACGGTAGAATTCATGAGAGAATGAATAATCGGGAAGGTGAAACTGCAGAGTTCTGGTAAGTTGTTTCAACTTGCTTAGGACACATTGGTTTTGATACTAACATGGAGATCTATGTGAGAATTTCTTTGCAGGTTCACAAATAGTTAACATGTTTCTCTTGACAAGAATACTACCTAGAGAAATAGCCTGGGAAAATGCTCCAAAACCTTTCCTGGATTATGGGTTTCTGTAGCCAGCAAGGAGGAGCCTGCCAGGCTTCTTTCCACTTAATCTGGGTTGCTGTACTGCTTCCTTATTTGTTTACTGTACACACGTAGACTATAAAATAGGCTAAAAGGATGATGTAATTTGTGCAGGCTGTCAAAAAAACCCCAAATGTATATAGAGGATGAACTAGGTAAGAAAGCAGCTAAAAGGGAAATGATAAGTTAGAATTGCACACAGGGGCTAAAGGCCAGTCAGGAGGGTATAGACAGCACGAAGGTGACGTACAGAAGAATTAATCTTCCCCCTCAAAATGCTACCATGTAGTTATGCCTTGGCCTGCTCCTGTAGCCTCCGCTTGTGTTCCTGCAGCCACCGCATTCCTCTGCTACAGAGGAAGGTGGCTGGCAGAGTCCAGGTAACAGCAACTTCTTTGTCACCCCTCATCTGGGTTTAAAGTACAACACGCAGGAGCTGTTTCCCTAAAAATCAATAAAAATCCTTTTAGTGGTTCTCAACACTCTGGCAGAATCCAGGTAAAATTTCTCTATGCTAGGATTTTATTTTCAATTACCTTAACCAGGAAATCATGGCACTTAGAGAAAAAAAAAAAAAAAAAAAAGATGAACTCACCGTTTTTTGCTGCTGTTCAGCAGTTAGCAAACATGTAGCAAATGTCTATGTGCTTTTATTACACTGCCATGCAGCCATGTCTGAGTGCAAGGCATTTCCTGGAGATTAACAGCTGGGTGGGAAGGATTGTGGATACAACAGGCAGCCCAAGGGACACAAACTGGTTGTTAATCCACGGGAGGTGCTCTGTGCTGAGATTTACTGTTGTAAATTGAAATGTAAAGCACAGGGGCCTGTATATGTCTGTGGAGGAGAAGCAGAGATTATTGCCATTTTGAGCAATTATTGGCTCCTCCCTCTGCTGCCCCTTCAGTGTATGTTCTGCTAGTATTAGGAACACTACAGCTAGCAAATGAACTGAGTAGCAAAGGTTTACTCCAATATTTTTATTAATCACTTGCTATTAACAGTTTGGATTAAATTAAGGAAAATCAATAAAATCCAAGTTCAAATTGAGTGCAGATTGTATAGGCATTTGTGTCATTTTAGCTAAGTTGTTTTAAAGAAGGTCATTTTACCACACCACACAAGTGCACGTACAGTTTTGCCTATACACATATACGGAGTGTAAACAGCTGAGGCCTGCCTGTTTGACTAAGCCTTTGTCAAACAAACAGTTCCATTAGAGCAAAGTCTCCGTGTTGTAGAGTCAAGCTTTACAGAGTCATTGCACAATGAGATCTCTCTTCTGCCAAAGCTGCTGGGTCTTCAGCTGCTGTGACATTTGGTATGTAGGTTTAAAAAACAAACTGCTGTCCCCAGTGAGGTTTGCAATGCTACATTTCAGTTTCTGAAGAAAGAAACTGATGTTCAAAGGTGCTGGGTGGTTCTTTCTGATCCAAGTAGGACACCTGCATACTGTATTAAATGTGGGAGATTGCAAAATCCGAATTTAAACTAGAGTAAAGCCAGAAAGCTCTGAAATCTGTTGTCCCAGTTCCTCTTTTCCGGTATCTGTTTTGCCTTTGAAGCAATCATGAAAATACTACTCTCCTTACTGCACTGTGAACAACAAAGCCAAGTGTGTCACTTTGTTTCAGTTATAGATACGTTTCTCAGACTGCCTGGGGGTTTCTCTTAGTTTCTGTTTTATTTTCCTGTTTGAGAATTTACACCACCACCAGCTGTCCATATAAGAAATGCTTTTTACTCACACCTGTTGTTCAGATTTGACAGGCACCAAGTCGAGTAGGAACTTGTTAGCTTTCATTACACCACTTGGAAAAGATGTCATCATCCGTTAAGTAGAGCACAGCTTCCCCTCCAGCATCACTACACATTGAGCTTGATTCTCTTCTGATGCATGCATCAATATCTTGCTTACCTTCGCACTACAAGATTGTTTTTATTGGAAGTGAAGGGATGAAAAGAATCCAACCTGAGTGGCAGACATTAAGATGAGTATGCAGGTAGTAAGACTGTTCTACTGAGTAATGTTAACCACACTAAAATATAACTGTAAGTTAAGTGTGTGTATGTGTACCTGACATACACTGCTATACACCAGAAAGCATGTGTAGCATCTAAAACATGGAAATGGTTTTGGTTTGGTTCAAGGTCAAATAAATAAATGATAGTATTTCCAACTCCTGCAGTTGATGGGTTATTCCAAGTGGCAGGAGGGATAATCTGTCCCACATTAGTGCTTACTGCAGAAGTCAGTCAACACAGGTAGTTGTCTTCCCTCAGTAGTGACGTTTTTCACATGTTCTTAGTTGTTTCCCATAGCTCTGCATGCAGAGGAACAAAAGAAATACCTACTTCAGTTTTTGCAATGATCCTATTGCAGCATAAATCTGTGTAAACTCCATTAACTTTATTTACTCGTATTTTACACGTATGGAAAGCGGTTAGAGTAAAATCCCTTCTTACAGATCTGTGTAGTGAATAATAATTGTGCACTTACACATCTTTTGAGAGGTTCTTTTGAAACATGCCTCAACTTGCGAACAATAATATGAAGCAAAGGAATGGAGTGTGTAGTATGCATGGGCTCGCTCCCATAAGAATATGCCAGCCCAGTGCCAAATGCCTCCACCCAAATATCCGAGATGTTACTAATTTGATAAGAGGCCTTTTCCTGTTTTTTACAAGCCTATGCAGTTTCCCAAGCTATCTGTGCTCAGTTCTCACGAAGAGCATTTTTAGTGGCACAGAACATGTCTGCAGCGCAAAATGAAGATGTAATTGCAGCACAGGTAGGTGAAACCACACTAGGACAGATAGTCATAGCAGTGAATGTGCAGAAAATGGGCTGGCAACCAGCATGCGTGTATAGCTGGACGAGTGTTTGGTATGAACTGCAGAGAAGCATTTGGTTACGACAATAGTTATCAGTAAAAACACATGCTGGGGCTTCAAATAGTGTTGAATGGTTTGGAAAAATTGCTAGTAGATACTGAGAAGGATGTAGAGTCTTCTGTTTAGAAGAACAGATAAAGACAGTAAATGCAAATCAAGACTGTATTCGTCACACAGGGATATCTGAAGATTCACATACAAAATCTGGAAACAATTTTTCCTCCTGCTGCTGTATCTGTCAAAGGAAACGTGCCTGTTTTCTACAAGTCAGGAAGGAAAACACCTGCTGCGGGGGTAGCACTCAACCCTGGCACTTCAGGATGCCTGAATGCAGTTGCCTGGTCTGCCTCTCTCCCGTGTAAGTCAGTGGCAGGCAGGCAGAGTTCTCACTGCCCCATTTCTTGACACATAGTTGTCTGGGTCTTGTTCATTATGTTGAGCTTTGTATTTTGAGGAGAAAGGGTAGAAAGAGAGGTAGTTATCACCACTTGTAAGGAGCTCTTCCTAGAGCAAGCCAGAAAGCCTTCTTTAAGTGCCTGCACTTCATAATTGTATCTTGAGGCATGTGAGCTTCAGCATGTTACCGTATGGTTAATATGTTTAATCTTTTAGGTGTTTTACACCTTTCAAGTTTGTTGCTCTGTTTTGAAGCAACATACTTCAGTCTGAAGATATACTTGGAAAAGTCAAAGGCTGTCTGGTACCTATTTGTATTGTGTGAGTAGTGGTTACGCAAGCCATCGTTTTCTATGGTATGTTGTACCCACTGAGTGGGGAGAAAAGCTGGAGGGAGTAAAAAGGTTATACACAGCAACTGAATTCAAATGGTAAATGTGAAGCAGTTCTCGGGGTAAAAATATTTGAGTCCTCTCTGTGCTCAGTTTTCTACCAGAAAAGATTGTTGCCTGGAGAATAACTTCAAGAAAAACAGGAAATAATTCTGTATGGGTTTGGTTTTTTTTTTTTTTTCTTCTCCTTTTTGGGGGGCGGGGAGGGGGCATGTGGTGGTTTTCTTTTTTTACACTGATGTGTTTCACAGATGCTTCTTTATTACTTACTTTCAGCTGGTGACAATTATTTTTCCTCTGAGTCCCAAGAGGTTTAAAGTAGGCCCTGAATTAAAAGTACGAGGAAATCACCACTGAAACTAGAGTATGAAAACTAATGTTTTTGCAGAGAAGTAAAGAGAAATGTGTGTGCCCTTTTGCTAGTCTGTAACCACAGCATGGTCTTTTCAGCATTCCTTTTCCTGACATGCAAAATATTTCCCAAACTCCCACCCTGTTGTTTCTAGGATCTGTGTCAGGCTGCATTCAACTTGTAAAACTAAGGCAGTATTGATGTGACACTACAAAACTCTTTTGTGTTCTGTTATATTGAAAGTAAACAATTCCTAGGTGACACATCCTGGGTACACAGGAAAAGGGAGTAAATTAAGGAGGGTTATGTTCCTTTTATGGTGTGTGTGTCGGGGTGGGGAGTTGCCAACCTGTGGTGCTGCACAAGTCTCCAGGTATGAGCTGCTGCTTGGAGGGCAGGGCCAGCCCTGCTGGCCTCCTGGTTGAGCTTGAGGACCACCACTGCTGCCCCATCTGTTAACTTGTAACGGGGACGTGGGCATGGCACGACTGTGCTGCTGGTGTGACCACAACAGGAACAGTGTTCCTGGGTAGTGTAGAAAAAGTACAGCATGTTTAACTACTCAAGAAGTTAAGATTAACAAATATCTGCATCACAGTTCAAGCAGAGCTGATGATAAACATGTTAATCTCAGTGTCTAAAGACCCCCTGGTTTTGATGCTACATTTTCTTCTGGTCAAGACATCTTACAGTTCCTGATTAATATTCCTCTGCTAAGTAGTTGGAGAATTCACCCACCTATGCCCTTAGTTTAGGAAAAAAAAAATAAACCAAAACCAACACAAAACAAAAAACAACCCAAAAAACAGCTCAGGGAAGATTTTAATCTTAAAATAAAGCTGTGAGTATGCACCTGTTTACACACCTTTTGGGGAAGGGGTGCCTGGCTTTTAGCTGGGTCTAACTGTAGAATGTTATTGCTACACATTGGTAGGATTAGCACTATTACTGAAATGGTATATGCATTCTAATCTTGCAGGTGTTATCTTATTTGATAAGCAAATAATAATACTCTGAGAACTGCTACACTGACCAAGACCAAACAAAAAATGTACGTGGGTGAGGAGTCTGTAACAACAACTCAGTTCAGTAAGGCTGCGACAACCAAGAGATCCGGCTGCAGTGGAGCCACCCCTTTTGCTAACAGCTGATTAAACTGGTAAGGTTTATTACTGCCATCTACTGTACAAATGCTTCAAGCCAGAGGGGAATAAAAACTATCTCTTGGTTCTCAAATAAATGAAATTAGTTATGAAAAGGGAGAGAGAAAGCAGAGCTTGATTTCTCTCTACATCTAACATTCCCTTTATTTGTAGTCTTTTCAAAATCAGCAATAATCTGGGTTTTTTTAAATCTTTCCCATACTGAGAGTAGAAGCATCAGGTGTGATCAAGGGAATCATTATCCGTTTACTCTCTGCATTTTCCATCAAAATCAGTTTCACCTATATCTATGTATACAAACATAGATAATATTTTTTAATTGCTTCTTTCCTGTTCTTCTTCATTTTATCTAGCACAAATACAAATTACAGTTCTTTTTGCCAATTTTAGCTTTTGTCTGTTAATTTTAGATTCAACATGTTTAGATCTAGAAGTCTTAACAAAAGCTACAGTCTTTAATTATTGGAATCCCGTTGGAATAATTGGAACCCACTGGATAAATGGAACACTTCATTGTTTCGCAATAAATCCAAACAAAGGAGTTCCCTCGCACTGCTACTTCCTACATTTTTAAAAGACCCTTCCTACAAACTCAACCTGCAAGCTTCAGTTTGCATGTGTGGCAGTTATAAATGGTATTTAATAGGATGAAAGGGCAGAGTTGGGCTCATGATTTCAGAACTGGCCAGCCCTTTATCAGGGGAATACTAATTGGCATCATTTGTTTCCTGTTATTCAAGCCTTAGATGTTGTTTGTTAAGAACATTACCAATATTTTCAATTGCAATGGAAATGTTAAATTAAGGGACATGTCACTGTAGAATTTTGCCACATCAGTGAGCTAGAAAAGCAGATGAGATCATCACAAAAATACTGAGATCAAAGTTGAGACCTACAAGAAAGAGCAGCCATAACAACATCTGTTAAACATTGATGAGACATCAGGATCCGCACAAGCACTTGCAGAAATGGAGGAGGACTGACAGAAATTATGAAGTTGTTTTCGAAATGCCTGTAGATTTCTTCTTTTTAGAGTCATATTTTAGGAAAACTGGATGAAGCCTTGTGATTTGCAGATACCTGATGTTTCCACATACTGCTGACCACCAGCAGCAGGATGAGCACATTACACCTTTTCACGGTGGGCTACACCACTGCAGAACAGTATAAAAGCTACTGCCCACCTTGCTGTTGTTCCCCAGCGCACACAGTAAGTGTGCTTTATGAAAAAGCCAGTGAACGCAGTAGTGTACAACTACAAGAGGAAGGTGGCAAGGAAGATAGATAAGCACTTTGTTTTAAGGTCTCGTGTTACTGAGCCTTTGGTGTTTGTCTTACTCAAGGGCTATAAAGCTTTAAAGGGTTCTTGATGGTGAGACTCTAAAGCTGGCTGGCATTGAGGTGAGTGAGCACAGCCCTGCTTTGCTGAGAGGCCCATTGTGTTACACCATTCTTTATCATCCGAATAGGGCATATCTCTGCACACAGGCTTTTCAAATCTGGTAAGTACAACTTGGCAAGGAGGCAGAGCAGAGGAGAAGTCAGCTGGTTTAGTGCTAAACCATGTGGAGTTTTTCCACCATGCCAGAGGGGTCTCCAGATGGACTTTTCTGGCTGTGTTACATAAGAAAGATGGATTACAGCTGGGAGTCCGTGCCTATACTTCTAACTGACTGATGGATGAGAAGAAAAACGTTGTTTTTTTTTTTGTTGTTGTATTTAGAATTGGATTAGCCTAGTGCTTGCTGTCCTCATTTTCTATTGCTATCAGTGACAGCAGAAAATTCTCAAAACCTTGTAAGCCTGATAACTCCAAGTTAAGAAGAACAGCAGCTTAGGGAAAGATACAACAGATAACAGCAAGCCATCCTGTGCTACTGTATTTAATACAAAGCTCTTCATTAAGGCAATCAGAGAAAAATAGCAGGATCAATTTCTGGCTTAGGCCCATTCAAAAGCATGATGCCCAAGAGCGTTCCTACTGAGCAGGTTAAGGTAAGAATGCGGAGAATCCTGCTGCAAAACGCTTCTAGAGGCAGTTTAACACACTGAAAATGAGTTACGAGAAAGTAAATACAGTATCTTGTACCAGTTCAGTATGAAGTTGTGCTGTGATAAGCAATGGAGTTTTATTGAGAAAATACTAATGAGAAATAAATGCCTGCAGTGGAGAAGTGTAGCATCTGGTCTGCATTTGACTTCATGCATGAAAGGTATTTGGCCTGACTTCCTGCCAAATCCTGCAAGTTTTGAGATCATCAGACACGAAGGAGATTAAACTCCCCAGGTTGGCATCCCAGAATTTTCCCCTAGCAGAGCATATGCGGAGTTCTAAAAGGACAAACTTCCTACTTTTGCTTACAAGTATGGTTCATTTTTTTGTTCTTTTTTTTTTTTTTTTTTTTTTTAAGCTGTTGTATTCTCTGTCAATAACTGTGACATGGAGTGGCCATTAGTAAAGGTTGTTAGCTGTTGTTCAAGAATCCTTCAACAAGTATACATCAGGTTTTAAGTCACTGTCTACCCCAGAAAATTCCAAGAAAGAAATGGAAAACCGCTGCACAATCCATCAAACTGGACACTGTGGGATTTCTGCACAAGGAGCTTTCTCCCTTGCTAAGTAATGGTAGATCCTGGTCAATCTACTTGTGATTTGCAGGATTCAAAATCCTTAGAACAATCCAGTCTGAGGCATTCCCTTGATAGGATGGGCTGAACAGGTAAAAGGAAGGCTACTATGAACATTTCTCAACTGTTCTGCTGCTTTTGATATCGCCTCTAGAATTTAATACTCGTCTTGGACATGACATGCTTAGTTCATATGAACTAGTCCCTCCCTGTCCTCCACTCTTGCAGTTAGACTACTGGACTACGTAGTCTGAAATACAAAAGAGCAATGAGAGTGTTAAAAAGAGACTGAAATGAACTGTTAATGAGGGCTTTTTTAAACCTTCTTTGGACCTAACATCATCTGCTCCAGCATCATTGTAATTAGTAATTTTACAGCAATGCTATCTAGGAAGGGGATGACTGAGTCCATCCATACTAATGAAGTATTTTGACGCTCCACTTAGACATGTGGACTAAAAATTCTGCTGACAGCAGAAGGTTTTGGATTTGCCTTTGCATTAGGCCCATACAGTCTCTTTAATTGTCATAAAGGGCTGATGTGAGGATCACAAATCTGCAGACTCATCTGCTTGGCAAAGCTCACAAGTGTCCTGGTTATTGGATGTATCCTTGGATGAGCTATTAAAAGTTTATTGGAAACAAAATATGTGGAAGGTTTTGAGATAGTTTAAAGCGTCAGTTGGAAGGCATTGTCATCTCTGTAGTCTCTGTCTAAAGAGAGCAACTACATGGAAAAATTATTTCTGTGAGCAAATGCTTGCTGTGCTATTGGCACTGCTCAAGGCTGAAACTTGACCCAAACCAGCATTGGAAAAGTCAGCGTTTGTAAGTAATTCTTCACTAATCTAGATCAGATATGCTTATCTTGCAGTTAAAAGGTTTTATCTGGCTTGCTCTGCTTTAGTTCTGCCAGGCATACGTTTAGCAGCAGGCGTGTTTCATTTGATCCTGCAGTCACTTGCTGCGGAGCACGGAGTTGAGACCAGAAATTACGTCGTGCCTTGAAATATCCTTCATCTTCTCTCCATCCTTTTCGTACACAGCGGTGCAAGGGAAGTGTTGGTTAAAACCGGCTCGTTCGGTCAGAGCCGCGTTGGTGCTGGCAGGGGTGGCAAACTCTGCCCCCTCGGGAGAAAGGGTAAAGCGGTGCCGGGCTCTCCGTGGGCTCCGGTTACCCGGCAGAGAGGAAGTGCTTTAAAATCTTTGAGGGTTATGGATTTGGGAAGGAGTCACAGGGATTTGACTCGTGTTGCCAAACACTGCTGGTGGTTACATCACCCGCCGTTCCCGCTCCCCGCGGGCGCGCAGCCGTGAGGCGGGGGCTCGATGCGCTCGGAGCTCGGGCCGAGCGAGCGCTCGGGAGCGGCTGGAGCCGCCTGGCGGGCGGGGCGGCGGCGGCGGCGGCGGCGGCGGCGGCGGCGGCCATGCAGGGCCTGGCGCGGGCCCTGCGGGGGGGCGGCGGGGCCGGGGCGCGGCGCTGGGGTTGGGGGGTGGCGCTGGGGCTGGCGCTGGGGGTGAAGGTGCCGGCGGGCAGCGAGGCTGACGGCGGGCAGGGGGCGGACCCGCTGCCGCCCCCTCGGGGCTTCGGCGCGGCCATCGAGAGGAGTCGGGACCTGCTGCGGCGGGTTAAGGTGCGGGGCCGAAGGGGAGCCGGGGGGGTCTCCCGTCGCTGGCTGTCGCGGGAGCTGCCTCACGGAATAGTTCGTTATTTTTGTTCTCAGTGAGGTGTCCGCGAAGGCTGTTGGCGCTTGGGCCGGGCAGGGCTCCGTGCGGGGCCGGCGCGGGGGGGCCGGGAGGCCGGAGAGGCGAGAGGCGAGGGGCTCGTTCGCGCAGCGCCCCGGGGTTACTGGGGAGACCTCCGTGGGGTTACTGGGGAGACTTCCGTGGGGCTCCTGTGAGATTCCGCTTGCTAATAAGTGATGCGGCTTGCCTGTTAAGTATTAACTCTGTCATGTTTTGTTTCTGTTCAGTTATCCTTGCGTGTTCTGACCGCTAATTTAGTTAAAACACTGGATAAAATAGTTTTTTTAAATTATTATTCTTGTTAGAGATATTTTCCCCAGTTGTTGGATTAAAATGTCTGCTTTTCCAAAATTCTGCCCAGCTAGTATTTAACAAAATTCCCACTGTAATATGACAACAATATGCAGGTGTGTTTGTAGGATTGTTCTTGCATTTTTAGGGTGTGGGAGAAAGGTGGTTTTTAACTGTAAAGATTCTTCTTAATGTCTTCTGTCCGTTCTTTTGACAGGATGAAGCAGGAATCCCAGGTATACTGGTTGGAGTTTCTGTAGATGGAAAGGAGGTTTGGTCAGAAGGTTAGTATATGGCAGTGGTAGTTGTGCACACTGTCGGGAAGCGATGAATATTTTAAAAATTAAAAATTCAGACACACTAATCAGGCTGGGATTTCATCCACTTGATGTCCCATCTCCAGACAGTGGCCAGAAACAGGTCCCTAGAGAATATGAAGTAATACTTTCCATGGTAAACTTCAGTAATTTCCAGGAATTGATAATTTATTAATTTTCTGAATGTGCTAGTATATCTCAACAGTTATGTTTAAGAACCTTCCATTAATTTAGTTAGTCTTTGAATATACTTATACTGTAAGCATACAGCCGTATGGGGGTCTGGTAGAATTGTGTACAGTAGGTAAAGAACTGTTCTCCCCACAGGAACTTACTTAATACTCAGAGTATTAATGGCTCACATTTGGTGATCTGTTTCCCATTTGTGGGCTGAGGTGTAGATTTTTACTGGGAGTGTACTGAGATTTAACAGGTGTCATCCTTCCAGAAATTGCGAGTGATTTTTCTGGTTACACAGTTTATTTTTAAATAGAGTCTGTTAGTACTGCTCATATCATGTAGACATTTGATGTTCATTTAAAAAACCCAGCAAGCTGTGTGTCTGTTTTCAGAAACATTTTCATAACGTGTTTTGGGTTTTTTGGATAACTATTAGAGTACAGTTTTATATAGACAGACGTGCATTGATTTCAGACTTTGCTTGTACTAAACACTGCAAATGTGTCATTACTGTATTTCATTGCTTTTTATGCTGCAACATCCCTTGCACAGTTTCTTCAAACCTGGCTCAAACTGAAGGCTAATATGGGAGCTTGATAATGCCTTAGTAATTCCAGTTCTTGCTAACAGGTTTTTGGGTTGGTTACATAGGAAAACACTGGTATGGAGATTATTAAGTTGTCTTTTAATTGAAGTCATGCTGGGTGAAGTTGAAACATGGTGTATTACACCACTGTTTTGTGAAGCTTTGCAGCTTGGGTAACTGCTGTGTGTTTGTGTGTAATTTCCTTTCCCAGTTTCTATATTGATAAAATAAGACCCTTCACTGATTCAACCATTAACTCAGAACAATAAAAGGAGTATTTATGACTGTTGGTCAGTTATTTTACAGTCTAGATTTTGGTCTCTTTAGTTTTTCTACATTGAATATTTGACCTCAAGAGTGTAAACTTTGTCTTAGTCTTCAATCTCATTTATCTTTAGGTTTGTTTTGTAGTCTTAATCAGTAATTTGGGATGACATTGGCCAATACAATGAGCTTTGATTAAGTGTTCCTACTACATTAAGGTGCTATTAACTGAAGCAGGAGCAGGGATAGCTCAATGCTTCATGTCCCACTTTAGCTAGAGGAAAAACATTTTAAGGAACCAGTAAATCTAATTAATTGCAAATAATTAATTCAGCATGACTCTACACAAAATATTTACCACAGTGTTGTTATTTTCTTAAAGGTTTGGGTTATGCTGATGTGGAGAATCGTGTAGTATGTAAGCCAGAGACGATCATGCGAATTGCTAGTATTAGCAAGTGTCTTACAATGATGGCTGTTGCAAAACTGTGGGAAGAGGGGAAACTGGATTTAGATGCTCCAGTGCAGAAATATGTCCCTGAATTTCCAGAAAAAGTCTACGAGGGTGAAAAGGTATGTAATTCTTTACTGGTAACATTTTTTTAGTTTTTTTGTTCCTGTCATTGCATAGCCATATGTGTAACAGGTGCCTTTATCTGCACCTGTGCCTGTAAACCACCAGATATCATTTAGACAAGTATTGATGTTTGCTGCTCAAAAAAGCAAGGCTGGAAATTTGGAATTTCATTTTTATATCAAGTGTGTAGTGTGTGTATATATATATGTATAAATTTTAGCTGAGTTTAGTACATGATATTTAAAAGGTCTTATATCTTTGTCTGGTCCTCGTCCCGTTGAATTTTGCTTTTCTCATGATTCAGTGTGCATCATATCTTTAACGAAGAGACCTCACATTTAAATGTTCTCCTTTCTACCCAGGTCGCTATTACTACAAGACTGTTGGTTTCACATCTGAGTGGGATTCGTCACTATGAAAAAGATATCACAAAAGTAAAGGAAGAAAAGGAAAAGGCAAACAGAGCATTTAAACTAACAAAACCCTATCAGGATAAAGAACAAAAAGAAAAAGAAGGCAAAGGGATTGAAAAGACTGATTCTGTCAAACTGAGGAAAGAGCACGAAGGTGAAGTAAAAAGCCGAAATTCCAAACCTGGCAGAAGAGACAAGGAATTTGAGCAAGAAGAGTATTATTTGAAGGAAAAATTTGAAAGCGTGATTGAATCACTGAAGATATTTAAAAATGATCCTTTATTCTTTAAACCAGGTGAGCTTCTATTCATTTAGACCAAGATGTGCTCTTCTGGTGAAAATTTTGTTTCAGAGTGTTTTACATGCAGTGAGGACAGAGTCCAGTAAAGAGTGTTTGTGTGGGATTCTTGTTTTGTTCTGCTTCCTCCCTCCTTTTTTTTCTTCTTGTGCCCCATTAAAAGCTCAACGGAGGAGTATTTGGGCTGTTCTGCACAAACCATCTGGTCATGTAATTATCTTAAAACTGACATAACTTCTGAAGACTGAACTGATCAGGATTTTATCGGTTCAATTTTAGATAAGTCTTGTACAGATATCTTTACCAATCTGCTGATTTAAAGAATTATGCTTATATAGATACCTTCTAATGGTATATCTGCACCATAATCCAGCAGGTTCAAAATGTGGTGTAGCCAAGACTTAAAAGGTAATACAAAGAGTTGCAGATAATGCAGGCGAGAAGAGAAGATGGGACCTTAGGTAGAATAAGACTTTTCTCCCAGGACCTCCATGTAATGCAGTGAGTGCTATAACATGTACCAGTTACTGAATTAATAGATGCTAAAGCAGATTATAATTTTGGTAACAAATTTGTATCTACAACGTATTTTGTAAGCGGATACCAACTTGCTGTGTTCATGCTCTGGACCTTCTAGATGTGAACCAAAGCAAAAAACTGTAGTGAGGCACTAAACTGGAGTTAAGAATTCTACAGAATCACAGAATTTTTGAGGTTATTTATTGTTGGAATTATTTAAATTAATTCTAGAGAGGGCTTTGAGGAACTTCAGGTGTAAGTTTTAAGTGAGTTAACAGGCAAATGATCTGCACTGCTAACAAAACCAGTAAATAATGTCCGTTTAAAGAGAGAAGGGTAGGAAGGGGGAGAAGTTAACCACTTGCCAACTTGGAGAGTTCTAGGAACCATTTCAAGCAAGAGATCTGTCTCGACTATAGGCAGTTCAGCAGTTGTTTGATATGTAGATGTTTCACAAAAAGCATTAGGGCAAGAATGAGATTTAAAAAAAAACCCGAAATATTGTTTTGTAAATAAATTATATTGTCTTAAATAATATGCATGTTAGTGATCATATAATCTTTCAGGATATTCTAGAACTAGAAAATTAGAATTAGAAACAGTATGACAAAAGTGATTAAGACCTTTGAAAACACAGAGTGAGTACTATCCTTGTCTTTCTGTCTCCAGGTTATAGACAATCAAGTCACAGTAAGTGAGTGCCTTTTGAGAAGTAATTTTATGGTTTGTTTCAGTTTTCCAAATCCTGACATCCCGGTTAGAACTGGTACAGTAAATCTTGTGGCAAGGTTGTTAAATGCCAGTCTTCACATCTTGACGTAAAACCTGGCTGTACGTGCAGATCCCTCAAAATTTTTTAGTGCTGTTCTCAGAGCTACCTGCACTTAGCAAGCATCTGTGTCTGCTGCAGTGCAGAAATTCCTCAGGCCCAGTGTCATACGCTTGTCATTCACATCATATTAAAATGTGGCTGGAGGAGGGGGAAAGTGTTAACTGATTATTCATTGCTATATATAGTTTTATTTGCACATGTGATACCTTAAATTTTATCCTTCAGGTTCTTTTTAAGCATCATGTGACTAACTTTTTTTTTCCCCCCTTTCTCATTGTTTTTCTTCAAGGTAGTCAGTTCTTGTATTCAACATACGGCTTTACTCTCTTAAGTGCTGTTGTGGAGAGAGTCTCAGGACAGAAATTTACAGATTATATGCTAAAAATGTTTCATGATTTGGATATGCTGTCAACTGTGCTAGACGACAATGAAGCAATGATATATAACAGAGCAAGGTAAACAAGGATAAAACCTTTATTCCCACAACGATTGCTCTTTAAGCCAACTGAATTAAAAATGTGTGGTTTTTATTTTTTTTCCAGGCTTTTAAATGAAGTGTTTTATGTTATTTCGAAGTTAGTCATATAACTGATTTTATGTCAGCATTATGGTATTGGTTCTGTAATTAGCATGTAAAATTACAGAATAGGAAATAAGTATTTCCTGTTATAAGACTGTATGGGGGGGGAATGAGAGGGGTGACTTTGAATTTTGCATTTATTTGGGGTACAAATAAACAAGTAAGTGTAGAGTGAAATAAAGGAGTAACTAGGAGATTATATTAGAATATATAGTTACATTGGCTTACTTAATACACTGACATTTTGAGAGTTCTGAGGAATTGTAGTAGTCTCATGGTAACACAAGGTTTCCATAAACTAAATTTTAATAGCAATTTTAAACAGAATTTTAATCCTTGTTAACACAGAACATACTTTATCAATAGATTTATTTTTATTAACTTAAAAAAAAAAAAAACTCCAACCAAAAAGCACCTAAAAACCCCCACCGACCAGACACATTTATGTAACTGTATAGTCCATTCTAATATAGTGGATAAGGGTAGAGTTTCTGGTCTTTCTCTTCAGTATTATTTTATTTCCTTACCTGTCCGAGCTCTGAAATTGATTTATTGACTCACCTGTTAAATTTTGTTGCAGGAGAAGAACTCTCACTGAATCACAAAAGCAGGTTATGGAAAAAGTCTCATGAAAATGAGACTTGAACTTTTGAAAAGTTTGGCTTCTAAAACGCTCTCAAAGAATGAAAATGGTGATGAACGTGTTGAATCTAAGGTTTATAGTACTTACATATAAGTGTATATTTAAAGTGTGTGTGTGTACGTACACACACACAGAGCCATTTGTAATGTTTGAGGGATAGTTTTACTGCTGTATTCTAAGATGCTTTGTGCTGGTATTTATTTTGTTTGCAAATTTTCAGAGGCTGTTCTGTAGATCTGAATGCTGGTGATGTTCTTATAAATTATCAAGCTTGTATAGTCAAGCTCTTTTAAATATACTTGTGTATACTAACCCTTTTATAAACTGAAATGTGATAGGGATGAAAGAATTGGGACAGATGCTGTTTTGGGGGTCTTTTTATGGGCTGCTAATTGTTATGCAAAACTGAGACGCTAATGTGACGATTTTCCTTCCACAAATAGCTAGATTGGTGCCTCAAACTAGAATATATTGACATGCTGTGTTTTGTTTAATGGTTGGGTTATGCCATATTTTACTGACATGAAAATGTTTAAAAATTCATGTTCTAGATCCTTTAGAGGTGTAAGTCAAGCATTTCAACGTCTTTGTAACAGGTTTTATTGTGACCAAAAACTTGACTATAGGGACACAGAGATAATCAAGTCGCCGGCAGAGTTGATGGTAGTCTTGGACCATTCATGTCTCTTCCTTTGCTTCAACCTCTGATTTTTAGTATTATGGCTTTCAGGAGTTCCCTAAAAGGTTTCCAGTATAAGTGCAGATAGGGAATGTCTCTCTGGACTGTTTGATAGTAGGCTTGCCCTGCCTCTCCTCCCCCCACCCCCCCCCCTTTTTTTTTGTGGTTCCTTTTCACGACTCTCCAAGTAGTACATGGGTCTCTTGTGGTCCAAAAGCCAAAGGTTGAAATTCATCAGATTATATAGTAGTTACTCGACTTTCCTTTTCATATGTTGTATGAAATGATTGAACTGTTTGTTTCAAAAGCATAATTCAGTCTACACTCGTGTTGTTCGTCATAGTTTTTTCTGCAATTCTGGCTGGTATTTTCTCATTTGTTTTTTAATGACAGGTTTTGCAAGGCTCTTTCATGCTTCTCACCTTTCTTAGCAGTTCCAGAATACTCAGCTGTAGTATATGGCAACTGTAATGAGGCAGTGGAGGGAAATAAATCATAAATGGGAACTACTGTCTCAAAGCAGGCACTTAGGTTTTCAGTGAAATTTCAGCTCAGTGTCTGATAATTGTGGGGTAGCTGTAGGATTCCTCTTTCTTAAAACACCTTAAATCTAGTTACAGGGATTTATGGAAAATCCTGTGCTGGCTGATCTCTAGATTTCTGTCACACCTCTATTATGTATATTGCCATTACTCTTAGTATATCCTAGGAATAAGTAGACGCATTAGTACTTTTACTGAAACTAAGCTCCTAACCTAAGAAGTCACCTTAATTTTTGTTCTCCTGTCTGAATTTCTTGTTGATTTTTCTGCAAGAAATATATTTAACAAAAATATATTTTAAAAAATTATAAAGTTTCGTGAGAACAACCTAATGCATGCTCAGTTTTGCTCTTTTTTTTATGGTAGGGGAGCTTAAAATAGTGGTACATAGCATCTGAGAATGACAAGTTGAATTTTCTTGAATTCTAGGTGTTACGTTTACAACAAAAAGGGACGGCTGGTAAACGCACCGTATGTGGACAACTCTTACAAGTGGGCTGGTGGTGGCTTTCTGTCGTCCGTAGGTGATCTTCTGAAATTTGGCAATGCCTTGTTGTACAGTTATCAAGCTGGACAGTTTAAAAACACTAATGGCAAACTTCTTCCTGGGTACCTCAAACCAGACACAGTCGCAATGATGTGGACCCCAGTGCCAAAAACGGAAGTATCATGGGACAGGGATGGTAAATATGCAATGGCTTGGGCTGTAGTAGAGAAAAAACAACAATGTGGCTGTTGCAGACAGCAGAGACACTACGCATCTCATACAGGTGGTGCAGTGGGGGCAAGTAGTGTCCTCCTAATTCTTCCAGAAGAGCTGGACTCTGAAGCTGTAGCTACTGGGCTCGTGGCACCACCTAGAGGAGTAATTGTTAGTATTATCTGTAATATGCAATCAGTTTCACTCAACAGCACTGCCTTAAAGATTGCAAGGGAATTTGATAAAGAAAAATGGGCACAATATATAGATTAAAAAAAAAGAGGTACGTGTAACTGAACTCACTGTACTGAAACATGAAAAACAAATGGAGAAGGGTATAATTGGACCCAAGATCACTAAGAATATGTGAAGAAAAATCATCAAAAATTCACTTAACTAACTTCCGCTAGTGGTGCTAAACTTACGTGTGGAATTTCATCTCTCAGGGACGTTCCTAACTTCCAGAAAAGGAGAATGTAACAGTCAATTTTGACTTCGTGTAGTACCTGTGTAAATTATCATTATATTAGCAGGTTTTTTTTCTCATCTAGTCAAGCACTTGACCAAGATTAAAAAAACAAGCATTGGTTTCTTGCACTAAGTACAACAGAAAATTATCTACCTTAAACACTGAACTTTTGAAAAATTTCACATCTTGATTTGAGCACACGAAGATGTAATTTGTTATTCTCACAGTTCCTGTCTGCCAAAACTGTTTAATATTCCTTTTTAAATAATGGGTTTACTGTTGATTTTTATATTTTTACATAGCGCTTTTCTTTTTTGCTTAAAAAGAAAAAAAACCCTACAAGCTCCAAATCTTGAAGCTACCTCCACAATGCAGATTTGTACCAGAAGTAGTATGCTTTTGTCAGAGCTGTGGATTGTTAAGAATTAGAAACTGATGAAGCTAGAGTAATGTAAGTAAAAATCTTTTTGTTATTTAATGTCCTCTCTTCCATTTTTATTGGACACAGAGAATGTCTGAAACTAGTTTACTGTGAAATATAAGGGTGTTATTTCCACAGTTGAATATACCTGAATAGCACAACATGGTGAGCTGTTAAACTGTCTTGTTTTTGAATGATACACATGCTAACTTTTGTAGCCAGAAATGGCACTGTATTCTGTAGTGTAGGTGTTCCTTTAGCTGTAGGAATTGGGAACTCAAATAACTCCAAAAAATTTAGAGCCCAATCTTGAAGCCAGTAGTAGAAGTCTGTCAGACTTTGAGAGTTTTTTTTGGAAACCATACTTTTTTCCGTTTGGAGGCCTGCCTCGAGGAGTTTCTTTTGGACAAGGCTGAACAAGAGATTGTGATAGAGTTCAAAGAAGCATTTTCTGATCTTCAGTTTTATTATAGGAATACAATAACATCTGAGTGTGTTGATTATGTAATGGCATGGAAGATCTCCAAGACTTGCCTCCCACCCCACTCCCCCTGCAGTTACATCAGACAGTATTTCCAGGCTGAGACAAAACAAAATAGCTGTCAGGAAAGGTTGGAATAGTTGCATCCCTGCACTGTTTAGTAAGCTCTGCTTCTCTGAATTTAAGGAGCAAGATGTCTTAGATAACAGCTAGCAGAAGACAGCCTTACCCACTTCTTTTCCAAGTTAGTGCTTTCGGCATTAACTTCATAGCTGTTACCTACCCTGTGATGAAACAACATGCTGTCATCTCTGTTTCCAGTATGCCTATGATAACATTTATTACCTAAGACTGAAAAACCAGGAAATTTAGTATTTTAAGGTGTTGGTGTTTTACATACTTTTTTTAATTGAAACTAGTAGGACTGGCTTATTACTCTTCAAAATTACAATCATTCTTGTGCCTTAAAACAGTAAAAGCTTACACCTAAACTATTTGCTTGGGTTTTCTGGCCCACTCATCAAAACATCACTTTTCAAATTCATGAATAATGGTTTGTCTTTATCTCAAGAATATCAGATCACTAGAGGGAACCTTTCTGAACAAACTTTCATTTGGTCAGGCAGTAAATTATCTACTCTTCCACTGAAGTCTGATATTGTTTGACAGTTCCAGTACAGAAGTACTGGAGGTGAGCATCTTCTACAGTAGCAACTTTTTTTTTTTTTCTCCAGTCCTGAGCACCTACTAGCTAGGTAAACATGCAGCAGCAGAAATGATTGCCTGTTTTACACAGTTAACAAGAGTAAGTAGTTCTGAGTTGTTTTCATGTTGAAGAAGACATGAATAGAAATAGACATATTACAATGTTTTAAACAGACAATCTGAGAAGTAACTTATTTTAGGATTTATAACACTTTTCTTGTATGATGCATCTGTTTTGCAAATGGTATTGTACTTGAAAAACCATTTTGCATACTTGAGAGAAAACAAGTTTCACTCACTGACCACTGTGTTTGGATTTAGACAAAGATTCAGAATGTCGAAGGCATACATTGACCATTATGCTTGTCTGCATATGACTAAGCACTAATAAATGTAAATATTTGAAGTATGTATGAAAGTGAGTAATGGTAAGAAGTGTCTAAGGCATTTTGAACACCAAGATATTAATAACAGTGTCTCACTCCCCTCATAGAATATGTTTAGCCACCAACTGTTTATATGCATACTATGTTCTTTATCTCCCGTTAACTTAAGGCCTTTAAAAAAACCTCTATTGTCACACGTACAGTATTGGAAATGCTATGACATCTAAATTTCATTTTCCAGTACCTGGAACAAAATGGGCCACTGACCTTCTCTGATTTGCTATTTACTTAATCCTGAGTTGTTATCTTTTAAGTTAGAGAAGGCAAGAGATACAGGAGACTAGGAATCAATCTGGCCTTAGCACATGTATTCAGGTCACAAGTGAATGAGTATTGCTACTTTGGTCTTTGTTCTGAAGCCAGTTATTTGACGGACTGGTATTAGGTGTGGAAAAAGGTCAATTCAGAGCAGCTTTCATGATAAACCTGCTATTAAAATTTTTAATTAACCTTCATTGTGGAAACACAGTATGGCACTGACATAAAACTGTACTTTTCTTAAAAGGCATGTATACTAAAGTGGTACATCTATTTCTGTATCAAACACATACTTTTTGCATCTGGTAATCATCGTAAGTGTTTACTCTTTGAATTAACTGAAATAAAACTTACCTTGCAAATGCAATGAATTGTAATATCAGGGTTTGGGGTTTTTTTTTATTGACTAGAAATGTACAAGTTTAGAAGTCATAAAAAGAATACAGGTTAAATAGAAATTCCCAACAATAATTAGCTCACCGAGACACCTGATACTTGGAAAGAGATGTTGATACATAATGTGAGATATTTAGTAAAATAAGATACAGGTTTCTCATGGGTTAAAAAAACAAAAACAAAAAAAAACACTTTTCAACAGCCATTTATAAAAGGATGGCTTTTAAAAACTAAAAACCTGTTTCCTCATTGCAAAAAGGTAATTATTTAATGTTAGTATTTAGTAGTGAAACTATGCATGGCTTTGCTGCTTTTTTTTTTTTGACTGGATACCATTCACAGCTGTTAGTGTAGTTTGCTGACTTACTGTTGCTTATACACCATATGCCTTCTCTATACCAAATGCTCTCAGTGTTTTGCAAAAGACTTTTTTTTTTTTTTTTGGTATATATAGAAATGTCAGTATAGAATACCAAATGCAGTTTTGAAACCAGATTAGAGGGAGGGAAAACCCATGCATTCCAGAAAAACAGCTGAACGTGAGTAACTTAATATTTTTATTTATCGCCATGTTACTCAACATGGTAAAGGGACTAAAGCAGTGTTGAAAGCAAATGAGTAATTTTAAATCTCTCTAGCCTTTGCAGCCCTTGGCAGTTAGGGCAACTGCAGTAATACGGTACACAAAATGCATTCTTACAGCAGTTTCTGTCACTGTATGCATTACACTGCTGTAGGTGATGACTAACGAGGGGAAGGATGCAGCAAGACCAAGGTTTTTATATTAAATAACACCACCCAATTAACAATACACTGTTTAAAAGTAAAATAATAAAAATAGAGCTAGGTTGTCTGCAAACTTGCAGGAAAAACTTGCACTTCAGATTATTTATTGAAAAAGAGATTCCAGCTCGCTAGTCAGCAGTAGCATGTAATTTTTACAAAATCAGTCATAATTACATTATTATATTAACAGGCATTTTTAAACTGGTAAGGCTTTCAGGAACAGAGATACAAAGCCACATGCTGAAGTGTTCAGTGTTGCTTTCTTCTAAATGAACAGCCTGTAAAAAAATTATATGAGTATAAATAGTCTTTAAATTGTTAACCTGCCTTGGAAAATTGCCCACCCAACTTAACTAGGAAAATTCATGCAATAAATTTGAATTTCAAGTACAAGAGGTGAACGTTTAGCACTTTGACTCTTCTCCAACTCAACCAGAACAACATGGCTGTCATATAATTTATCTTAAAATAAGGCTAAAGTTTAGTTTCTACCAGGTGCCTTTAAAAGCTTCAGCCTACTGCTCCATCCCTTAGTGTTACAAACCCCAAACTGGGACAGCTGCGAGGAGTGTTAACACCTTTTCAGCTTCTCAGCAGCCTTACTTCACTTATTCTGTCCTCATATAAACTACATCCATATAGTTGCACGTGGTATAGGCACTACTGTATGTGATTTGCATATATATTTACCTTTTGTCCTTTAAACAAAACATAAATAAAATCTGGATTCTTTTTTTTTCTAAAACCCTGAAGTGCTTCCAACGTTTTTCGCAGATCCAAGAGTGAGCTGCATTTAAAGATACTGGTGCTATGCCAGTTATTTGTTTCCTTATAACTGATACAAACCAGATTTTGATTAAATAACATGAGTCAGGGAACTGCCTGTTCCCTGACTGTACTGCTGTTTAAAAACAAACAGCCACCCCTGACTAGCAGTGGCACAGAACTGCTTTAACCTGGCAAAAGTACCCTTGTGCTTTAACACTCTAAACTGAACTCAGAATTAAACAGGCAGTGTTTATTACGGATAGGCTAAAGGAAGTGTTGCCAAAGCATCTAAAATCAAGCGTGCTTGATCACAATGTAGCTGCTTAGCTGCCTGGCATATCCGTATAGCCATTTATAAACAAGACTATGAAGAAAAATTTGCAATTCAGGGCCTATTAACAATATTTTTACAAGCCAACTCTAAGCGATTTTATGTAAGTGGAATATTTAGGCTGCTAAACATTGCCCCTTACCTTCTGTGAGTCTGGCTTTCCCCCCAGTAGGCTGACACAGAACAGTGGAGCACCCTACACACAGAACTACTGTCTGAGCATGGCTGAATACAGTGGTGATCTTGTAGCATCCTGGAAAACAGCATTATAAAACTTTGCATTGAGTATTTCCAGCATTATTTTTTTATTGTATGTGTAATTGAATCAGATACTCTAAATGCACTTGTCCAAAAATGGATCTATTATTTCATTACACATCATATGAAGTAAAGCAAAGCAAAACATTTTGTAGTCCAAAGTACTTGCTTTTACTAATGTGCATATAAAAGCAAGTTGCTTAACTGAAACTGTTCTGACTCCCTGTATGAAAACAAACACAGCCTGATGGCTGACAAGCCCTAATTTGCCTGTAGTATGTCTCCTGCAAAAAAGTCGAGGAGTTCTACACTAGCCTCTGCTGAACAGAAGAACCCACCTAGCTAGAGAAATACTTAACTTATAATAGTAGAACATTGCTGTTGACAAAGCCTGGCAGCTGTGAATATAAACACTGCTGTTCAAATCCGTGTTTGTTTTCTGTGTAATAATTGATACACATAAGGCATGTGCTTGCATTCCACAAAGCTAGCATCATATTTAAACTAAGACTTGCACAGAGTAACTTAACTGATTCCAGATGCAAGATGGAATCAGCAACACTTTGATTTCATTCTTTCTTCAGTCACAGAATGTAGGATTTGTAGACATTTTCATACATGGCTTAGACAAAGGGATTTGCACTGCTTCAATTATTTTCCCTGAAAAGTATTTTTAATTAGCCAAGAGGTGTTTTTGAGGAGAAAAAAACTTGTAAAGGATTTAATCTAGATGCAGATACAGAAATTAGTCAAAAAGACAAAGGTGAGTATAGATTCCATTTTCAGCATGTGTGGACCAGAAAGATAAGGTAGAATATATGTTGTGAGGAAGGTCTTCAGAAAACTCCCTGACAAGGTAACTGTTTCACAGAAAGAATTTCTATTAGACAGAATAAAAACTTTCTGCTTGGTTTAAATCACAGATAGTACGTGCGCAAATCTCATTTTGCAAAAAAACCTGCTAGCAGCTATAATTTAACCATAGCAAATGTTGTTTTCCCCCCATGAATGTGAACTTCCGTGTTGATGAGTTCTTAACCTTGTAGATTTTGCAGAGAAATGAGCCCAATCCATTTCAGTAACCAGGTAGCAACTTCCAGCACCACGGAATGATGCATAAGGCTGGCTGAGATTTTCAGTGCCTTGTGCTTAGGACTCTGTAATTACTGAAGCTCTCCTGCTTTGCTCTATATATCACTCAACTCATTAACCAAATAATCCAACAATAACGAAGATAACCAGTGACCTATGGACTTACGGTGACATTAACTGTATCTTAGTATATGCATGCATCTACACTGGTTTGAAGAAAGTTTAAAAAAAATCAGTCAGTGGCTTAGCCTTCAGCCATGTGTATTTTAAAAGTAACCACACTTTTACTGTCAAATAGTTTTAATGAATTTACCTCACTTTTAGATGGAGAACAATGTCTCAGCTTCTTAGAAATGTAAGCTACTAAGAAAGAATAAGATAGTAAGAAAACGTGAATACAGCAACAATTCCCTGCTTCTAGTCAGGAACTACCGTAAGTAAGTCTATGCATTTTCTTGCTGCTATAATCTTGCACTGCAGGAGTTCCTAGGAGATAAGTTACTGCACTTGACAGTTTCCGTGCCTCGATATGGATGTAGCTGTGCAGATCAAAGAGACCGATCACTGGTCGAGCATACTCCTGTAATTTCGCAAGAAATTCCCATGGTTTAGTTTATAAAAGATAAGTTGTTTATACAGATGTTTCTGAGCCAAAGTAATGAAAACCTGTAAAACTGGACACAGGCAACACCTTAAATATAACCCCTGTATATGTGGACTAGGTGTCAGTTTACTTCTTAACAGCAACATCTGGCAGAGGCAGTTGTGTATGTTTTGTGTAAAGTCCCAGTAGCATATACCCTTGTTAAGTTTTTCTGGTGGCTCTTCCAGAATCAACCCACTTAGAAAAAGAGGAAAACCGTGTTGGGTTCTATTTGAAACTTGTGCCATGGATGCTTTAAAGCATCCATTTCATCTCACTTCTTACACATGCAAATCTGGTGGGTTGTTTTTTTCCCTACTTGCCAGAGTTTCATAAAGGGGAAAAAAAAATAACAAGAAAACCTGTCACGCCGGACCTCTAGAAAATAAAGTAAAAAGCTGATTGTTTAAATTAACTTTTGAAAAAGGTTGAAAACGTGTTATTGTTAAAAAACTCAAAGCTATATACAGACTTTTTGTCTGTACCAAACCGATAAGCCACGTTTAGATTAAAAACAAAAATTAAAAATCATACCTTTTATGAAGATGAACCGCATACAAAATCAGTTTTGTTCCTTCTGTAAACTATGAACATTTAAGCATTTTAAATGTTTACCTGGACATTTTACATCCATGAAGTAGGAGTTCGGGCTCTGCACAAGCCGTTTCTTTTTGTGCTTTCTCTTCTCATCCTCCAAGGAGGGGTGCACCAGGTCCTTCGCCAGCTGGCGGGGATGAGAGGAAGGGCGCGCTGCGCGTTACAGGCCGCCCGGCCGGCCGGGCCTTCGCCCGCCGCGGGGGTCCCGCACCCCCCGCCCGGGACCCACGGACACGGACGGGCGCGCCCGCTCCGCGCCGCAGGACCGCGATGCCCCCCGCGGGGGTGTGGCACACGCGCGCGCACGCACGCCCCCCCCAACCCCAACCCCGCTGCCCCGCGGGGGGCCCGGCCCCCCCCCGGTAAACAACTCACCGGCATGGCCGCCGCCGGCCCCGCGCGCTTCCAGCCGACTCGCGTCTGTGGCGTGGGGCGGGGGGGGGGGGCGGGAGTTTCGCCCTCGGGGCGGGACGGTGTCCGCGGTGCGTCCCGAAATGCCGTCCTGTCACTTCCCCGCGCGTAACTTGACTCGCTTACCTGTAATCGATCGGGAACTGAGCGCAGCGAGTAGGTGCGCGCCCGAGGAACCCCCCCGCCCGCTCTTTCCGCGGCGGCGGCGGCCCGCGCCCCCCCAAAACGGCACTGGCCGGGAAAAGCAGCGGGAGACCTTTTGCAGTGGCCTGAGTGTTTATGGTAGGCCAGTACCACAGTGCTCCCTCTCGCGGGCATTCAAAACCTGACTAAGCACCGGGAAAAGAGTCTTTTAACATGATTGCTGTTCTCTTTTCAAAAACTCTGCTCATTTTTCCCTCTAACAGGTTAATACACACATGACACAGTTATTTTCAGGTAATAAAGGGAATCCAGAAGTCCGATCCACTTCCATATTAGGTGCTGACTAGATTGTTGCTCATACGTTGTTTCATACTAAACAGCACATTACGTGAAGTTGCACCTATGTGCACATTCTTTTGCAGTTTCCCACCCCAGTCAAAAAGGAAAATGCAGAAGAATGTCTGTTAGTTACCATTTATATGTTTAAAACCGATTCAGAGAACCTATGCCAAATAGAATTATTGCAGATATTGGAGATGAAAAAAACATCTTTCATCACTTTTTTAGTAAGAGGTCGAGTGGGTTTTTTTCCATAAATCAATAAAAATAATCACAAATATAATCTGTAAAGACTCAGGTTTAATATAATCAAACACAGAACATTTAAAAGTGTAATTCCCTAGAAATCCAGTAAGTGGCACAAATACACCTTATGAAAATTGCCGAGTAGGAAGAATCTTCCAAAACAATCAACTGTACAGCATGTTGACCCACATCCTTTTTGAAGAGAGAACTGATGCATTTAGCAAAAATTATTTGACAAGTTTGCCATGAGCACAAGTGAAGGTATTTTATAGAAGCATATCTTTCTGTCAACAATATTCTCAAAGCTGGCATGGCCTCTCCAGTGCTGACACTGCACACAACTTTCAAAATACTTCCAGCCCCAAACCCTACATTAGCCTGCAAGAAGAGACCCGTGTGTTATAGTACTCTGAGCCATTATATTAGTTTTCTTCTCACCACTGTGACCACTGTCTTGTAACATTGTAATGCCGTGTTAGCATTTTTTCCTTATGCACTGGAGTGGTGACCCACAGACAGAGGTATTTTGGAAGTATTTGTTGTTGTATCATGAGGAATTTAATATGAAAAGCTCTGACTCATACTTTCCTCTGCATGCTGCCCTGTGAAGCTAGGAACATAAACCAGTTACCAGCACAGGGTCAGTTCTTGAGTCTTAGCTGTTCCTACTACCTTTCAGTCTTTTTCAAATGTATGTTATTTATCTGCGAGCAGAAGGGAAAGGAAAATCTATGAAGCCTGTTGATTCAGCATCTGAAGGAGAAGTACGTTTTTCTTTGTTTAAGACCTACACAATGTATAAAACGCCACCAAGAAAAAAACCAGAACTTCTGAAGTGCTGCCCTCCCTCACCTCTTCCTCCCAGCTTTCCCTTCTGAAATGCCTTTCCTGCAAGGAGCCTTTGGTGCTTGCGGAAGAATTTAGAGTCACCATTTACATTAAAAATTTGTTTCTGTGAAAGGAGGGGCACACAGGATGATCTGAAAACAGGATGTGTTTTGGACACATTCCTCTGGTTCTCTATTTTGGTTTTACTTGGAGATTCATTTCCTTTTCACAACTGCTTGTAGTTCAGTGACCTGCTGAATGAGTCAATTCTAATGCATTCTCTTAAATCTTACGATTGAAGCCTTTTTTGAAGTATACTCTTTAGAAAGCAGAAATGCAGCACTGAGTTTAAGTTGCGAGTTAACGAAGAGAGAAATACAGTCTGTACCACTGTGGCACGGCCTACAGAGACAGACAGATTCAGGTCTGAGAGAAGGACTTCCCCTTTCCAGCCTTCTCCCAGCCAAACAAAGACTTTGACCTCATTTTAGAGAAAAGAACGAGAAACACTATCTGTCTGGTAGAATTTCCAGAAGCTGATCTGGAGATGTTTAAAAACAGCATAGTGACAGTTGGGGCTTTTTCCTGCATTGCGAGTGGCAGTATCCTGCTGTGTAAAAGCTGAGTCTGTGTCTCTGACAACATGCATTGTGGTGGTCTCCTTGCTGGGCTGGTACCTCTGCGAGGAGGGAGGGAGCTGCAGAGCGCCCGCTGACACCCAGCACTACTCTGTTCTGCTCCATCTGTGGCCTTCTGCAGCTGAGTTTGCGTGGGTCCTTACAATTTGCTATCTGATGTAGCAAGAATACAGGCTTTTGGGGGGGTTTACTACAAAACCTCTTTTAAACTGACTGTGGTCACTGAGGAAGTAAGTATGGATGGATTTTTAAAAAAATCACTCTAATAATGCTTACGGTGGTTAGTCTGGAATACTAAAATGTGTATGGGTGTCTCTTAGATTAAGACCATTTAGATTTCCATACACTAACCAGCTCTAACATTCACTCAAAGTAAGGTTCACTTCAAGTGACATGTCTGATGTGGAACATGGTCTGAGTATAGTTTTGCCTGTACTGCAGAATGAAGTATTTATAATCTTAATGGATTATAAATTAATGGTGTAAACCATGGCATGTAGTCATTTGGTATAAATATGCTTAAACTGAGATAGTTTAGATTAGCACTGGAACTTGAAGAAGGTCCACTTCTAGCACAACCGTGGTAGCAAACCTTGAAATTAATGGAATTTACAGATAAGAGACTTGTAGGGCTTTTCCTTTCTGCAATAGAACTATACAGACTTTAAGTAACTTTTTTTCCAATAATGACTTGATTTAACTTCTTCTGTATGAAGTTCTGCAGCATATACGTATGAAAAATATACACATTTAGATCACTAGAGTGAAAGAGACCACTGTTGTTTGTAAAGACCAAAAAGTTAAACCTAGGCATTGATCTTTTTAAAGCTAGAACTTAAAAGCAGGACACATCAACATATCAAATGCAGTAAGACAAAAGCATAGAATGAGCATAGAAGTGTCTACCTGCAGTGAAAGACATATTTACTGGAACTGGGGAATAAGTGACATTTTTTAAAAGGAGTGTCACATGATGGTCATCAAGCAGTGATAAATTGTAGAGGCATCTGCCAAAACTGGAGTTGTTAAAGATATACATCAAAAATATTATCATATTAGCTAGCAGAGTCCAAAAGCTAAGGAGCAAAGCTCATGTTAATGATTTGCGGTTAGGTGGCATTTGGGGCAAGGCAGCCTCATAAGATTACCTTTTATAGGACTTGGACCTGTGGATTCCAATTAGTGCCAAAATAACAGGATCCTGGTTCTACCAACATGTTTTAAACTGTATGGTTTCTTCGAAACCTTATACTTAAAACAATTAAGATATAGAATTTTCTACAATTTTGTATGCAATGAACAGAAGGGCTTGATTAAAGACAGATTTTCACAGAGTTCTCTTTTTACGTAACCAGTCTCACCTTTAAACTGAGGGGAAAAAAGGATTTTTGAAAACTAGAAGTAATGTTGTCTATCATTTTGGGAAGTAAAAATGAGAGTGGGAATGAAGTTGCAATGTAATCTGCTTTTTTCTCTCAAATGTAGGTGTTGGTAAACTAGACACAAGTATTTTTTTGGTTTTGAATGTGTATGTAAAGATTGTTCACTTTACTGCGTATGAATAGAGGGAGTAATTGCATTTTGCTATTCACGTTAGTGCCCTTCTGAAGTTGAGTGCTTTAACAGATGCACTTTACAGGCACCTCAGTGACTCATGGAATTCTGCCGTATCTTGGTTGGGACTCAACATCTGTCTATCGGATGAGCTTCAACTGTGGTATTCAGGCAAAACTGTTAGGGCAGTCATTTATGGGTTGTAAAGAGTTTTCAAATTCCGCTTTTTTGATATATACAAATCAGCATCACCCTGTAGCAGTGCTATATGCTTTTATATAGGGACAAGAGGTAAACCCTGGTATCAAATACTTTCTATTTCCTACCTGTTCAGTGTTCCCCTCAGTGGTTCTCCCATTTCAGAAAGGAATTAAACATTTAATTGTAGTTGATCTATTTGACTGTAATGAAATATAAAACAAATGTTGCCTTTTCCAATTTAGTGCAATAACAATGACTGGGCTTCAAAGTATTTTCATGGAACAGGTGTCACAGTGGCTTGGTTATTGCGCCTTAACAGCTTTGATAGTACTCCTCAAAGTTTTACTAACATATTGCCAGGTACACAATTGTACAATTACAGGTTTTCCATATTCTAGAAAATCAGAAAATATAACTCTTAATTTTTATATCTTGTTTTTAAAGTTCATGGTTAAGTAAACATCTGTCCCTTGAATCTGGCAAACTGGCACTTTTCCAATTCAGAACAGAACGCAATATTGCAAAGCACCAGTGTAATTAAAGAGGGAAGTAATTTGCATTATTTTTCTATAAAACTACTCTTGAGTAACAGATGGCAATCGCAAACATACTGCTCCAGAGACATATGGAACCCTATTTGTTCCATAAAACTCAAGAGTGAATATTAACCCCAAAATTACTCTCTTCAATGCTGAAATGCGATTGTGTAGCAGTCTTCAGTAAGGCTGTAATAGCAGTACATGGCAACTCATGTCTCTGAAAATACAGACACAGGGAAATGTTTCAGAGATTAGTTTTTAATTTGCAGTTTCCTATAATCTGATTACTCATGATAGTCTGAAATAATTAACCAATTTGGTTTGACTGCTTCAGTGCCACGTTGCCATAATCATTTATAAACTTAAATCTTGCAATAAGTATTATAACAATCCATCTGAACATCTAAACAGCCCAACTGCTAATTATACAGTACAAAAATGAACCAAGCAGCCGTGTTTCCAAATTCCACCCTCAACTGAGCAGAGGTCTCCAAGTGTTCAAAAAAAAAAAAAAATTAACCTGCAATTCCCCCCATCCTTGTTTTGCTGCCTTGGTTTTCCTCTATCAGATGATATCCTGGTCTCCCAGAGATCTCAGTCAAACAAACAATGACATTTTTGCTTGAATGACAACACAAATCTATGATAAAAAAATAGATTTTGGTATAATTAACTGGAAGTTAGATTAGCATTTGTGACAAGCTCTTACTGAATTCACTTCGTACAGAGATTTACATACGATCTATCACTGGATTTTTGATTATTTGTTATCAGAAACATCTAATAGGCAGGAACACTACCAAACTGAGACCCTTAACCAGGAAGATTTGGAATAATTGATAAATAGGAGCAGAAAAGCTTTTGTTTTTTTCAAGGTTTATAACAGCTGAAAGTATTTGTTTGGAGCAGTTCCTCAGAATCCTTTGCACAAATACAGCAGTAGCCAGACATTAGACTAGTTTAGCCCAATTTCCCCCCATCAAATTGTAGGTTAATGTGATGGAGTGATTTTTTGTGTGCTTGGAATATGGAGTCCAAGCATGTGTGACAGAGCTTTAATATTCAAAGCTAATTTTGTTTGTTTCTGTATAGAACTCAGCATATCTGTCTGTCAAATTAACAGCCAAAAAAAAAAGTGAGAAAGGACATTTTACAGTTGTAGGCTGGGTTATAACTAACAGATCCGGCTGCAGATGGGAGACACTTATGAGGAGGTATCTCCGGACTGTTGTTAGGCAGCTGAATCACATTTGTGACCCCCAAATCCCGTTCACAGGGTGATTGAAACATTTGCAGCTAAGGAGAAATCGCGGGGGACCTCGGGGCCTCGCGGGGGCCTTGCTCGGGGCAGCCAGCCCTGGGTGGCTAGCAGGAGCGGTGCCCTGGCCAGTGAGTGCCAAGGGGCCGTTTCAGCCCGGAGGGAGCTGGGAAGGAAGCTGGTGCCTCAGGCCTTGCAGGGTGACAGGATGACAGTCCCGTAAGGAACGATTTGGGGAAGACTGCTCTTTTTCCTTTGTTTTCCTGAGGGAAGTGAGAACCGTTGTAGTGATTTACAGTGTTAATGATTTCTGTTTACAGCTTGTCTAACGGCTACAGTTTTAAAATTAAATTAAAGCAATAGCTTTTTGCTGTCATTTTAAGGTGTTTCAGTAATGCTATTTGGTTTTATAGTGCTTTGTGACATCCTGTGAGGAACACAGCATAGTGAATGCATAATGAGGCTGCCTCACACTGAGAAAATTATCAGTGGAAAAAGATGGGGAAAAGTGGACAAAGTGTTTATTGAGGTGCTCTAGAATAGCCACATGTTGTTCTAGAATACCCACGTTTTTAGTGCTACTTGAGACTGTGTGAAAATAATTTTTCTGTTGTGTGAACAAGAGTTTCTTCCTTACTCGTCACTCCCAAAGCAACACGTGAACATTTGAGGCCACATGTGCACTCATATTTCACCTGTGCTTGTTGGTGATGTGCAGTATTATGCCATTATTTATGGTGTCACTTGAGCAGATAAATACATTATTTACAAATCTAGCTAGTTTCCAGAGAGAATTTAGCCCCGTCCCTAGTAGAACGAGGCCACCTGATTGCTCAGTGACAGCAGTTCTCCAGATGTCATTAAAATCGGGGGGGAGTGCGTTTCTATGTGGAGAACTCACGCATCGGCTGCCATGTGAGCACCAAGAACGCCGGGTCTCGACCCGGCTAACGATTTGCGCGTTAGTGCGCGTAGGCTTTTCAACCTCGGCGTTAAAGATGACATCTGTGTTCACAGAGAAATACCCAGAGAAGTGTCGGGGGGGGGGGGGGGGGGGGGGGGCGGCTCGGTGGAGCCGCGCGTTGCTGGGGGTGGGTGTGGGGGGGCGGCTGCTGCGCAGCGCCACGGCCGCGCCTGCCGGAGCCTCCCGAGCGGCGGGACCCGGCCCCGGGGCGGCGGCCGCGCCCGCCCGCAGCCTCCATCTCCCGTCGGGCCCACGGCGGTTCCGGTGCGGCGTGACGCGGCCGCGCTGCTTCCCGTGAGTGGGCGCCGGGCGGGGCGGTGCTTCGCTCCCCGCCTGCCGCCCGCCTCCCCTTCCTCCCGCCCGCGGTCGCCCCCCTCCTGCGGCGGCGGCGAGCCCGAGGCCGAGGGAAGATGGCGAAGACCTATGACTATCTGTTCAAGCTGCTGCTGATCGGGGACTCGGGTGTGGGCAAGACCTGCCTGCTCTTCCGCTTCAGCGAGGACGCCTTCAACACCACCTTCATCTCCACCATCGGTGAGGGGCTGCGGCCGGGGCCGGCCGCCGCCATCCCGGGGGCGAGGGGGGGGTCCTGGCCGGGGCCCTCCCGCCGGGAGAGGGGGAGGAGGAGGAGGAGGAGGACGGACGGACGGACGGACGGACGGACGGGAGGGCACCGCTCGTCTCGCCGCCCGGGGCTGGGGTCGCGCTCGGCGGCCTGTGCGTGGCCGCTGCGTGGGAGTGGGCGGGAGCCCCGCGGCGGTTACGGGCCCCGTGCGGGAGGAAGCCCCAGCCCCCGGCGCGGGGAGCAGCAGCGGCAGCGCAGCCCGCGCTCAGGCGTGCCGCGGCCGCCGGCCCCGCGGAGCCGGGGGGGGGGGGCCCGGCGGCGGCTGGGTTCGCCCCCGGCGCGGCGGGCCGGTGCCGGGGACCCGCAGGAGGAGAGCGGGGCCCCGGCGGCAGCAACAGTTGTGTCGGGCGCGGCGGTGCGCAGTCCGGGGGCCGCCGCCTCTCGTGGCCGTGGGCCGGGTGTTTCTGCGGGGCTGCCGAAGCCATGGCGTGTGCGGGGCTGGAGCGGTAACGAATCCTGCGCAAAATCCAGGCCCTCGCGCTGGTTGAGCGACAGGATGATCTTCCTGTCATTTTTTTCTCGCTCTTTCATTATTGGTCGTTTCATGTTTAGATGTAAATTTTCGGAAAGTGGAAGAGGGCTGGGGCTGCTTAAGCTAGCCGTGGCTCCTGTTAAGCTGCGTAGTGACAGTGACCAAACCGCTCTCGGCAGGTAGTTTGACCCTCCTCAGCTCTTCTGAATGTCCGGGTGTATTCCTGTGCATGTAGCTCACGTCTTCGAGATGTGGGGTAGTTCTGTTCAAGCTTCTTAATCGACTAGAGTTGGAAGCTCCTTAGTGGCTAGATGGAGGAACCTCCTTGACAAAAGTTGAGTCTGGTTATAAATTTGGTGATGGAAAGGGGTTTCTAAATCCCAACTGACCTCTTTCAGTGACAAGGAGGTGTGATACATTGAAACAGACTGCCATGGGTTATATTTCTGTAAGATTTGTCAGTCCTAAGCTAATTTCTGCAGAACTAAACATAATCAGAGTTTCCAGGTTCCTCACTGAGGTGTTGCTGAGTTGGAATCTAAGGCTGACAAGACTTGAGGTTTATGGTTAGGTACTTGCAGTTCAGGTCACTTTTAAAACAAAGTATGCTGTTTTCGGGGTGAAGGGGTAAACTGCAGTGGAGGTTACTAGTATTTAGGAGGGCAAAACTAATGCTGACTTTGAAAAATAACACTTAAGAGAATAAGTATACTCTTTATTTCAAGGAAATTGATTTAAAGTTGAGGTGGAATAATGTGTGACTTGTTTTATGTTACCCAAATACCATTATTCTCTTCAGACTTTTAATTGTGTTGAACGTGGTGCACAGGGAAGAAACAAATTTTTATTTGGGCAGATGCGATTGACTAAATGAGGTATGGTTGGCATTTCTAATGCTGTAAGAACAGATTTTTATGCATTTAAAAAAAAATTGATAGGAAGAATTAAAATGGCACATTGCTTTTCTCTCTGCAACCATTTTCAAAATGCTGTATCAGTAGCACCAGCAAATCAAGGCCTGAGTAGCATTTTCCCTAAAAATGTATTTTGCTGTGTCTGTGGTAGAATAAAAGGCTTAATAAACATTAATAAATGCTGTGGAGTTTTTTTAAGAAGAAAAGCCTACATTAGTACTGTGCTAAATATGAAATACCTCTCTATACTTTTAAAGAGATAGCTAACATAAATGTGTGAGTCTTTCGACCTTTTTCTTGATGTTTCTTGAGCTGCTCAGCCCGTGGATACTTCTTTTTCTCACTGATTCACTTTGAAGTCTCAAGGATTGTGAATGTGATGCTGTTTTTTCTTACTTGACTTGGTAAATACAGGATTTGCTTTCATTTCCTTCCTTCATATTTGCTTTCACAAGGGTTTTATTTTCAACACTATTCAACTTAAACGAACTGATTAATAATTGAGGCATACTTCTGATTCCATAGTTGGTATTTGTGATTTCACAGTTACGTCTTCCTTCTTATAACTTGTTTCTTCCAGTCCCTTTTATTTTTTAGCAAAGAACCTACAAACAGGAAAGTTGACAATGCAGGAAAAGTGAAACTCTTCATAAAGTGCTGACATATGCTTAAATAAAAATACTTGGGTCTTTTTCACTCCTCATGTACTGCTTGTATTACTTTTACGTCAATCATGTAGATCTAATCTGTTCTTGAAGACGTACGTGCTGGTGTGCTGTGTGTGCACGTTCTCTCTGTGAGCGCATGGTGGCTGTTCAATACTAGTTGGCTTTAACAATCATAATTAATACATCTGATGAATTTGGGGCCATTCTGTTTTTAACAATTCTGATTTATTTTCTTTGACTGATAAAGCATAGGTAACCATAGTGTGGAGGGAGACACAGGGATGCAATGCTTTTCTTGAACAGGCCCCTCTGCCAGTTGAAGTTTTAAGGTCTCCAGATGAGCATTCCTAATTGAATATGCTGAGTCTTCATGAAGTATAAGCTGCCAGGCTGTTTTGTTTATACGTTTTCCAAACAGTGGGTTCTGCAATGTGATGATACTTGCTCTTGCAATGTGTGTTCAATTCACAGTCATTTTAATTAGCATGCATGATGTTCTGTGCCCTTAGTGGTGCCCTAGTTCTCTTCTGGTCTGTCTGTCTCCTAACAAGATCAGAGTTGGTTTAACTGTAGAAGCCTGAAAAGGCATATGCCTGAGATGTGTTGTCATCAAATTTTATTGTTTAATCTTAGGTATGTAAAGGTTTTTCTTAACTACACGGGGGTTGAACTTTTAAATGTTTCAACTTCCTTTCTTTCTTAGATGCTACATCCAGAAATAAAAGCAAATTTTGTTGACATGTTGCCACAGCCCACATCATGTCTGAGTACCTAATACCTTTCTTACCATTTTCCACTGCTGTTGTTGTTTAGTAGTTGAACTGGGGTTAAACCATAATACTTCAGTTACCAGAGCAATGGAAACACTTTCCAAAAGGAAAAAAAGAAAACAGGAGGGGGATATGGAAATACTGCTTTATTATAGAATATTTGTTCTATTTAGCCCTAATGTTCACATTCTAGAAATGAGTCAATAATGAATTGTAGTTACTTTGTCATCTTGCATGATATACCTGTGCCGTACTTTGCAGATTCCCTTATCTTTCGCTGTCATGCAAAACATACCTGTAAGGCTACGTCCTTGTAGATCATTTGGAGGTTTGCAAATGGTCCCTTGACTTTTCTCCTCAAGACTTTAGTCATTCTGTAACAATGGCTGTACTGATTCAGATAGTAAGGTCTTCCTGCCTGGTGTCCTGTGGCCAGCAGTTGCATCAGCAGTAGGATAAAAGTGCCATGCATGTGTATTATCAGATTTTTTTTTTTTTTTTTTTGGTGACCCTTGGCAGAAGAGTTTTTTGGTCTTTGCCTTGGCTACCTGGCATAGCTAACACCTTCAGCAAATTTTGCTACCCATTATGAGAAGTGAACCAGCAATCTTTCTCTGAGGTGATCCTTTTGGTTATTCTAGGTGGTGTGTTTTTCACTCTGTGAAAACAGACTGGCCTTCAGCAACTTTAGGCAAGGCAGGTCCTTGGCCTTTAGCAACTTTAAACTTTACATATAGGCCTCTGTAGCTCTGTTTGGAAAATTTCTGAAAGGATTGACAAGTCATAATACTCCTGTGGTCCCTAGTGAGGATCAGCTTTTCACTGTTAACATGGGATAAAACTTTTTTTTTTTTTTGTAACAGGAATGTGTTATGTAAGGTTATGTTGTTTAGTTTGCTTCCTGAATGGAAACTTCTGCTTTTGCACAGTTCTACATGGAAAGTAAAATGCAGTTGAGTCAGCTCATTTTCACACTTCAACAGCTCCTAAAGCAAAACTGATCTTGGAGTATCTAATGTGCATTTTGCTAGTAGTTTATGTGGTGTAAAAGAATAAGAAGCATTAATTTAGCAGTCTCTCAGTATCTTAACTTGCTGTTCAAGTAACACTGTCTGTTAAAACTGGATTGGGTTTATCATTCCAAATAATAAGGTTTATTCTTTGCATTCCTTTCAACTTTTTGTTTAAACTGGTTTCTATGAGAGTGTAAAGTCTTATCTTTTAGCTGATAGCACTTCTGACTTAGTACAAAGGCTTGCTGACTCTGAAACAAAATTTGTCATATTTATTTTTTAAATCCAAGATGATATCAGCATTTGGCAGGAAGTTGCCCACACAAGATAGTACTGTATCTCAGAGTTGAAACAATTTGTTGATTTTACAGAAGTAACTTTTCCTTAGCCTACATCTTGCAAAATAGGACACTACTCCAGCAATCAAGCACGTGTATGCTGACCTTTGAATGCTTTGATGAAAATCCTTTGGCGAGCAAAATTATCAACTTCCCTTCTGCAGTGAAATTTCAATGTCTATAATGTGTAATGGAAATTGTTTTAATACACTCAAGTAAAATTATGCCTCACTGACTATTTCTATTCTTCTTCCCCCACGGTTACTTGTGTGATAGACAGAAGATTGGTTGCTGGTTTGTTGGTTTTTTTCCACCCTCTCATTGAGCTTCAGCATTCCCTATCTTCATTCAATCAGTTTCTTTTGGGCTTCTCCAGATGGTAGAAGCTGTAGAAGAAAACGCACATCAATGATAGATGAGCAGAGGGAGGGAAGAGTCAGGAAGGTGTTGACAGTAGTATTTTATTAATGTTTGCTATAATAAATGAATTGTAAGTAAGACTTTGAAGTGATGAGACTAGTTTAGGTGTCTCAGGTGGCACCACTATTCCTATCTACAGAATGGAAGTGCATTTTCAAGGTTTGTAGGATCTGGGACTTGAGTATCTCTTCAGGACAGTGTGAGAAGGAGGTCGAGGATTTACAGGGGCCCTGTAAACATAATACTCTTTACAGGCAGCATTATGGAGGTAAATATGAAACTAAAAGAATTATTAATTTTTCAAGGTATGTGATGGGTGGTCAGCAAGATGTTATCTCGATGTTGATCTGAAAGCGTTCTAGTTGGAGGCATCGTAGGTTAAAAGCATTAAAGGCTGTGTCTCTTGTGACCTTAAATTTGATACTCACACCTACCTGGTAACAGAAGACATCTTAGACTTTGATTTACATCTGCTGATGAGATTGTATTACCCTACTGTATTCTGCAGCGGGCTGACAACATAAGTAAGACAACATAAGTAAAATTGTTTGGCTTTTATTAAAAATGCTTTTGCAGCTTTCTTGCTGTGTGTTACTTTGAAAGAGCGTGACAGATGTCTAACTGTTCTGTGCCTATTCCTAATTGGCAGAGGGAGGTCTGTCACTTGGGTATATGTTATCTGGTTATTTGAGTGACAGGAGGGTAGTTTAAAGCTGCTTTTATGACCTTGTTTGAATGCAAAGTTAAGAACACAGTCTAACATTGAATGAATGTAGGAAAAAATGTGTTGATTGATACAGGCTTTGAGAGAGGCATTGATGACACATAGCTTTTGGGAATTTTTTTTTTTTTTTGTTTTTTTTTGAAGTATTTCCTAGTCCTCCTGCAATAGAACATCCTTTTAGTAGAAATATGTCTTGAACTGACTTATTTCAGAATTTAACTGAAATTCATAGTAGGAGATGAATAATACATACAGTATTTATTGTGATGTTTTATTTAATATTTTGTGATAGAAATTAGGTGTTTGTAATTCAAAGGATATTATATTGCTTTTTATCTTTAATCGAATGTTACGGCAGCTTAAGTGCCCAGTCCATCAAGCTGACTGTAGGTGTATAAAATAGATCTGATCCTTTTCTAATGTGAATGAACTATGAATGATGGTAACTTCAGTGGAGTGGCACTGTGTAAGACTTGTACAGAGTTCGACCAGAGGCTTTTAGTTGCCAGACCCGCAAGTCAGAACTTAAGTCAGCAACTTCCTGTCCCTACAGGGGTTGCAGTGGGATGTAATTTAGTGCCTCTTGAAGGGTTTTTGACCAATAATGGCATGTAGTATCAGTTTAATCTTGTGGTTTATAGGAAGCTTTCTTAAATGTGAGCTATGACACTTACTAGGTTGTACATAGTTTTAAAGGCAGCTGAAGTACTGCATGTTTCAGAAGACTTCCCGTCTGCTAGGGAGAACAAACCGTTGACCAAGTTTAAGATGATCTGTGCTAGTTTTGGTGCTGCCATACAGACTTCACTGCTTTGGGCACCAGAGAAAAAAATGGATGTCAGTGAATGTCAGTGGCATATGCGTGGCAGCACCTATGTACATGTAAATCAGACTGGTCACTAATAGGAGTCTGACACAAAATCTAGAACTTGGGAAGAACAGGTTGAGTTTAAGAAATTGAGCAAAGCTAAAGCGGCTGCTAGCCAGGGAACACATACACTGCTCCCTGCCCACGCCCCCAACAAAATCTTCTTTTCTTTCATCTGCCAGGGAGAAATAGCTTCTCTTTACTGAAACAAAATACCTTGTCTGTATGGTGTGACTTCTGATGGGATTAAGGATGAAGTAAGGGATGTGTGTCAACCCAGGCATGGAAGGAAGGAGGAAGATACAGTAAATCAGAGTAACTGCTCTGGCTTAGAAGTGACTAGAGAGAAGTACTTCGAATATGCAATACAGGAAAAGGAGATGAAGTGGCCTTTAAAACAGCTTTGCATAATGTAGGAAAAGAAAACTGTTATGTGCCAGAAAGGCAAATATGGCCTTTGTTAATAAGTTTGTTAATGAGGTTTTGCCTGTTAATGTAGGCAGTGTCTTTCAGAAAAGGCTTATTTTGTCATTCACGTAAGAAGTTAAATAAAGCAGCTCTTCATCCCTCACATCCTTTGCTTCCCGGACAAACAAAAAACCGCCACATGCTTACCCCCATGTAAAAACATGAGTTTAAAAAATCCTCCAATAAAAATGATGTTCTGAAAAATCTGTTGAGAGTGCCATCTTTAAAAATAACTTCAGTAACTTTAAACCTTCTGCTTTGACTTTTGACCTGACTTTGCTGCCTCACTAGGTACTTTACACACTTGCTTCTAAAACATGACCGTATTTCAGACTCTAGCTGAAATTCCTAGATTAGATGATTTATTTTAACAAAGATAATTCTTACTGGATGAGACATTTTGATCTCCATAGATAATCAAGATCCTTTTGGCCAAAGTATCAGTTTCAAAGCTAAGAACTGTCTTACTACCACTGTTGACGTGTGGGTTTTGGGTTTTGTTGTTGGTTGGGTTTTTTTTTGAGTTCTTATGTCTGTTGTGTTGCTGGTAATACTCATATTCTAGGTACTTTTCCTTCCAGTTTTAGCAGGTCTGTGCCTTCTGAAGTCTCATCTGTTTAATGAGTGGGGTATTCCTGCATTCCTATAAAACTTTCAAAAATTTAATCAGTGCTTATATCTCTTAATAACTTCTTTATAGTGGTCATGCATGATTTATGCCTGCTCTGTCTAATGTTATCCAATTCAACCTTTTTTTCCTCTGCCTCTGTCCCTATCTTGATAGCTCTAAATCTCTCAAGGAGGTGCTTGGCAGTCCAAGTTGTTGGGCTACAGCAGTATTTAACTGTACCTACTAACTGCTCCCATCAAGCCTTCCATACCTGTCTTAAATCTGCAGCTGACGGGATATTTATGCAGTACCTATCGTAGGTACTGCTGGAATAGAGGATACAAAGTGCATTGTTCATACCATGCAGGGGTTTTTTTATCTCTTAAGTGATCAATGACTTATCAATTCTTCCTTTGTTTTGTGAATCCTGGGACACTTCTATGCCTGCTTTTCACGTAGCAGCTCTTCTGTTGTAAACAGGCAATGATATGGCCCCAAAAGTCTTTATTTCTTCTCTCTGAATAACCAGTTCAGTATAGACATCCAGATCAAATGGGAGCCCTGAAACTTTAAGAGGCTTTTTAAAAAAGAAGCGTCATTTCCATTTCTTACTGGACAGAGAGGTTCAACTGGACTAAAATTACTGAACAAAACCAAATCTAACCTTTTTGGCCTGTTCTTATCATCACAAATGAATTATGGTATATGAACAGTGAACAGTGAACTTTATTATATTGTCACTGTGATTTATTTGTTACATAGGGTTTGTTTCTTTTTTTTTTTTTTTTTTTTTTTTTTTTAGTAAGGCATTTTTGTGATCTCATGGATGCCTAAAATACTAACTGTTTGATTAAGTGAGCTTCCCCCCCCCCCTTCTTCCCTCCTTCTCTGTGACAGCAATATTCAGTTAGTTATATTGGTTAAAGACAGCATTTTCCATGTCTTCTGCATCTACAGACATAGCTGATTTACAGGCAGGAGATTCAGGATCATCTTTTCCTGTTCTGGGGGGTTCTACTTTCAAATTTTTTCGTCTTACCTATTAAATGATACTTTTGATAAGGACTGATCACATGTCATCTCATATTAAGCACTGGGCTTCTGAAAGAATAATAGAATATTTGTATTCCTAAGCCATCTTCTACATGGGAAAACCAAGTGTTCTTACCCAGTAAAACGTGTGTCAAAATTTTGGTTCTTGTGCAGTAGAAAGTCATATGCTGCACATCCCGGAGACTTGAGTGAAAGAAGAGCTTTGGAGTAGGTGACAGATGCACAAATCTCCCATTGCTGCATTACAGGTGAAGTGAGTATGGGGCTGGGTCCTTGGGAGATCGCTGCAGCCATTTCTGTTCCATTTCTAGCCATAGTTGGAGTGTGAAATTCAGAATAATTCCTGGTTTTGCATAGAGCTGCAGCTGGTCAAGTGATATCCTGGTGAATGAGCCACACTGGAGCTGCTTGCAAGCTACCTGTGGCCTACCCTTTGGTTTGTATTAACTAGGGATTTAATTTGGTGATTGGTTCAACAAAGTCTGTGGTTTGCTACTCAGAGGAGGAGAGCTGTGACAATATGTTCCTGTTCTCCAAGTTATGCCATCAGCTGTTATTACCGATAAGGGTAAGCTGAATTATGAAGCTTGCCCAGATGAAAACTGACCTGATCAAAAGAAAAAAAGGATTTGGTTGTGACTCTTCAGTGGCAGCACCTACCCTGGTTTCAGCTAGCTGTGCAACTGTAGCTTCAACTCAAGCCTGTTGGCTGATTTTTAATGTTTGCTGCTCTCCAGTTGCATGCTGGCTTGAAAGGAGTATGTTCTCAAAGCAGTTAAGTTAGTGCATTCCTCTTGGAGACAGTCTATAAATAATCCTTAAAATAAACAAACTTTGCAGTCTGTATCAGTAGTGCAATTTTTATCTTTTTCAAAATTATTTTAGATGAAATTGAGTTCCCAAGTGTAGCTTGGTTTACATTCAAAACAGAGCAAGAGGTAGATACAGGTTAATTTCTGTGCACTTTTGTAGAGCTGTACTACCTAGGTTGTGAATTCTTAAAGACATTCTTCAGCAACCCAGCCCTTTTAAAGTTGGGCTGTTGTAACAGTTGGTAATTTTACTCATGTCAAACAGTAATAAGTTTCTATTATTGTGTTGTTTTATAGTCTTCAAATTTGTATAGAATGTTTTTGGTATTTAAAATCAGGCTGTTCAAAGGCTGCTCAAAGCAATCTGTAAATTCTGAATTCAAAATGCTAAAAAGAGAATTTGACTTTGCAGGATCTGCTGGTGTTCGCACTGAAGCGAGGCAGTGCACGGTTGTGGCAGAATTTACAGGAGCACTGTTATGAACAAGTGGCTGAAGAGCACTGGATTCAGATCTTAGTATGATAATCAGATTACACTATAGGTTATTGAGCTGTCAAACCTGAATGTTTCAAAATGTAGGTTATTCTAAATCTGATTATTATAAGTTGTATTCTGAATCCCTGGCTCTCTTTAAAATAGGAAGTAGTTTATCTTAAGAAAGAAAGCGTAGACTGGTAGCTGTGCTGTAGCTGGAGACACATGCTGAAGGAAGCAGCACTTTGCTTCACATTATGAGCATTGGTAGTAAGTTTCAAGGTCCAGTAAACTGCCTTATGTTATATATACATGTAGAGTATCTGCATTCTTTTTTGCTTTGCTTACTTTAGCCGTTTGTAGATATTTTGCCAGTGTAGTGTGTTAATACTGTAAGATTCTTTAAGTTTAAATATCTTTCAAAGTGCAAGACACTGCTCTGTATCATTGTGTAGGATGCTGGTGTTAGATTCTTTGTATGGTGAACAGTAAGGTGAAGAAAGGCCAGTTAACCTGAAGGAGCACATTCAGCCCACTCTAAACTTAGTAGTGTTTTGTGGATTCCTAGCTGCTGTCTGGAAGGAATAGAATACATCTTTGTCCTTTTAGGTTGTGAAAGGATGAATAAAACTGGTTGCACCTGTGAATAATTATAAAATAAATTTCTCTTACAACTTCTAAAAAATGTTGACCTTCACCCTGGTGTGTTGCTTCATGTTAATCTGCTGTATTTTTGAATGATTGCAATAAAAGACTACTGCGTCTTTAATTTACATAGTGATACAAGTCATTGCTGAGATCATCTGAAAATGCCTTGCAGATGTTGCTAGGGACTAAAGCCAAACGTTCAAGTTCAAAACGATTAGACTTTGTTCTGCATGAGTCTGTATGACACGCTGGTGTGTTGCAAGTGTTCCCCACCCTGCCTTTTACACTGATTTTCTTTCTTACTTGGTCATTTCTTATGCTTACAGAAATCCTTCAAGAAAGATCTATTATAAAAGCAACTTTCTGAGGCTTCATTTATCTACCTTCATAGATTGAGACAGTATACTGATGTAGTGCAAGAAACTATTCCCTTAAAAACACCATTAAAAAAAAAAAAAAAGTTGTATAATTAATCCAAACCCTGCAATACCTACTGCTGAGAACAAAATAATGGTAATCCCCGGGTAAGCTCGTGGGGAGAATCTATGGGAACAATTTGTTGTCTCTCAGCTGTTGGATGCATATGGAAACAAACAAGTTTCCGAAAGTGTATTGTCCTGTGGGTCTGTCTGTGCTTGGAATCTGCATGGAAGATGTTGAAACTCTTCAGCTCTGTTGATGTGTGTCCACATAAAGCTTTTGTGTGTGATCAGTGCTGGTATCTGTCTGCATGTCCGTCATTTTACAGTGAGCAAGGTGTGTAAATGAGTGCTTCGGTGTCCTTCAGTACCGATCGCTTGCAACTCTTCAAAATGTAATGAAAAGCATGGTCTGAAACATGTACTGCTGCAGTATCTTGGAGATTAGAGGCTTGTGATGGCTCCCTCAAATTCAAACCCCTCCTTTGGAGAATCATCAGAACAATACCAGCTGCTACAGCTGTGCCATAGAAGTACTTCTGCTTACTAGTTCTGATGTTCGTCTATGCAATTTAGTTACTTGCTGTTCACAAGAAACAAAGCTTATAGGAAGAAGTATTTTTCAAGAAATTCTCTCCCATAATTCAACAAACTGAAGGTGAAGCATGTTGGTTTTTCAGTCATGAGCCTCTTCTTAACTCCTTTTTTTGAAGGTAGGTTACAAATCTGCTTTCTCATTTCTGGGTTGCTTTTAATTCAGTCTTAACTCTGAGTGACTGCAGGAAAACGTTTACCCTTCCTTCTGTACATCTTGAAAACTCCTGAAGGGTTGTAAACTTTTCTCCGTCTCTAGCTCTGCCCATTGAAAAAAAAATCAAAGCCCTCAAAACCCCACATATAAACACGGTAGGATAGGAAGGACCAATGCTGTGAAGTTGGAGCAAGCCTAGCTTGAAAGTTGATGTATAAATTCCAGTTGTTCTGGTGCTGTATTGCTCAGAAAGGGTAATAAGACTTTGTACTGTGACACCTTTCTTTGTCTTGTAATGAATTCCTTTTTATTGTGAACTACAGTAGTGATGTGCCACAAAGTTTCTGCTTATCAGGGAATCCCACTGGAAAAATCTTTCGTTTCCATTTAATTTTACTTCTTCCATTCTTACTTCAAAAGAGTAAGGTAAGAGTTAGGTAAGAAGGAAGATAACGTCTTTAAAGAGGGTAGTGTTTTTTACTATGTGCAGGTCATGCAAAACAGACCTCTTAATTTTTAGCTTAATAAACAAGATCTGATACTGTGGTGCATTTTCCACGTTCTTCGATAGAATGAGACTAAAATGAGACTCCTTCTACCAAGCAAATTGGCTGTTCTTTTTTTTCACAGCTTCTTTGCTAATTTTTGGTGTATAATCACTTTTAAAAACTCCCTTGGCTTGTATATATAAAGAAAGAACAAAACAAAAACCACCTAAACCATTTAAAATGCTAGTACATTGAGTGCTAACTTTTTTTTTAATGAAGTATTGCTTTGCCAGAGGTGGAGAAATACTCTACTGTGGCAGGTGTACGGGCTAGTGTAATAGTGTACACTGTTAGAGAATGACATTTATTTACATCCTGAAAGGGGTTGATTTCCTGGCTGATTTCTTGCTTCACCTGTACCAGAAAAAATGTTATTAAATATACAGACTCTGTGGACTTAGTGAAATGGGAAACCTATTAAATCGAGTTGAGTTAAAGTCAACAGGAAATGCCATCACATCATATAGCTTTCTCACATGTAAGGTCCAGTTGCTGCAAACTGATGTTTAGCCACATGAAAAACTAACTTAAAATACCGGTTAACTGTGTAATACAGGTAAATATTAAGAATTCTGATACTTGATTGATAGAGGCTACTAAGTGGGTTTTTTATTATTTTTTTATTCTTATATTGATCTGTATGTGTTTCTTTTCTGTCTGTGTTTCACTACTTATACTATTCAAGAACATGGCCCTTCCAGTACTTGCTTCCTAAGCAGACTGAAGACGGGAGAAACCTTTACTTTCAGGAAGTATTTGTTGGTGCTGTTCTAACAGTTCACTTGTTCCATCCAGAATACTTTGGTTCGATTTCTTTGGTTTCTTTGTGCTGTAGCATTTTCTGCAATAGAAATTTTGTTTAGAAGAAGAAACAAGACAATCTGTGTCCAAAGAGTGGTACTGTGTAGGGAAAAGATGTAGTGGAGACCTAGCTGAAACTGATTCTGTAGTGCCGAAAACCCTGAGATACTAGCTCTAGGGACTACAGGGTTAAAGTCATGGATGAGGAGAGAACAAAAGGGTAACAGTGATGCCTTGAGAGTAAGCTACTGTTCTGAAAACTAAAGTAGCAAAATGAACTTTCAGCATCACTGCTCAATCTGTCCTTACATTCCTGTAAGAATTGCGTCAGTCTAGTTTTGGTAACGTTCATAGTAGGAAACGATTGGTACTAAAGCTGGAAGAAGAACTTCTCCATATGTACTGCTGGGCAGTCCTGTGTATTTAGTATTGTAATGTAGCTCTTTGGAATATTTCCCAATGTGTTGTAAATGATTGCATTACATCTTAATTATGCGTAAAATCTGACTAGGTTGACTGGAATAAGAAGGAAGGTGTAACTAGGGAGCGGAGTGGTGGGAGAAGAGGTAGTGGTGGCAGAAGAGCGTTGGTTGTATGAAATGGACATAACTTGTTGGCTTGAACTAAAGGAGGCCAAGGTGAGGCCTGTCATACTCCACTGCGTGGTGTTGGACAGTGGTGCACCCTAGCTGGTGATTTTTATTAGCTTTGCATAGCAATACAAGGTAAATATGGCAACATGCAGCTCTCACGTTTTTTTATGTCTTTCTGTGTGGCAGTAATGACACTGACTTTTTCTTAGTGTGCCGATTTCTCTGCTCAGCATATTCTTTGACAGAGTTTTGTTGGAAACTATGGGAGAAAATACCCTCAGTAAAGTGAGGAGAGAGGATGCATCCCTGGCCTATAGTTAACAAGGCTTTGAAAAGGATTTTGAGGAACAATAAGCCCTCAGCTACTTTTACCCCATGCTCTAAGGGAAATGCAAACAATTCCGGTCCTAACCAATGCATAGTTTGAGTCTCAACTTGGACTTCATCCTTGCACACTGCAAGTTTGTGATTCCTGCAGTTAGATGCTCTTGTATCCATATCTAATATGTACTGATTTGCTGAGTGGGCAGTAGTGTGTCAGAGTTCTGTGTGGAAACTCCACTTTAGCAGTTAAAAATAATTATCCTGTTAGCTTTTGCATTCTAGCAATTAATCTGGGTCTGTGTTTTCTTACAAGCTTCTAAAACTTAACTTCAGATGGACATCCAAATGTTTCTGGGCTTTTTATTGCTACTGGAGAGAACAGCATTGACCACTGTATTTTAAAACTGAAAGCTCTGTGATCCTTTACAATCCAACTTTCTGATTTGCGAAAGACTCTTCTTTTTTAGGCCCAAGAATCTTTTCAAACTTTTGTATCCCAGTGTGTGACTGTGCAAAATAAGAGTTTGCAGATAAAGGAAACTTTCTGTTGATAATGACTTTTGAAACACTATAGTTGTTGTAGTGTTTTACATGGCATAATTTAAATTTAGCTAACCAAAACGTTGCTTGTACTCAGCCATGCGAGTGTACTTGGCAGGAAGTGGTGGCACATGTCACCAGGCTTGCTCTACGAATGCTTGCAGCTCACCACTTCCTGTTACCGAAGTGAAGGAACAAAAGCAACACCAGCTTCTAGTTCATTTTAGCCTTTAAAAACTTGCAGTTGCAATTCTTAAACTTCTTAGTATCATAACAGAGGTATTTATGGCCTTCTCCCTTTATAGTCTTTGTTTAGTTTTGCAGTTCATCTTTATTTGAGAATAGGTGAAGTTCTTACTAGAAATCTTAAGCTCTGAGAAGATATTTCTTTTTTTTGTGCAGATTCTGAGTTTTAGAAGCAATCAAAGGAACGGTTGTATAAATCATTTTTGGTGCTGCAAGGGAAATGACTAACCAGAAGAAACCAGTCTGTGCAAGGCATGGTTTGGTGCACATAGATACCTAACTGCAGCGTAAGCTTGCTTTCTCAGAAAACTGTCCCTACAGGAGCCTTTCACTGTTTATGCTGACAAGTCTTAGCTTCAGTAGTGGACAGTACATGCAGAATTATCTTTAAACCATAGTAGTAACTGAACCTACTTTTCCTGGTAGTTGTTATACTTAATTCTAAGACTTTAAGCCTAGACATAAAGGAGCTTTTAAAACTGATTTAATTTGCTGTTGCCCATGATGCAACACCCTTTCCAGAAAAATCTGTGCTTTATAACCTTTGAGGCCAAAACAAAATCTATTCAGAGAAAAAAGATAATTTATTTTCAGACCTGAATACAATTACCTGTGATTTCAGCAGTTGTTGCACCTAGTTAAGAGAAAAGTCTCTTCCAAGGGTAACACAAAATCTTACCAAATCTAAAATGGAAGCACTTGCCAAACTTCTGTTACATATAATAAGGATTTTTTTAAAGTACACATCATTCTTATGTCATTTTTAGAAGAATGTGAATTAATGAAAATATCTTTTTGTTTGTAAATCTACTAGTGAATCTTGGGAATCTGTAATTGTAACAGTATTCATAGCATTTTAAATGAATGCAATTAATTTCATATGCTGTTAAAAGTGCTGACATGATATTTCTGCTCATAATTTGTATTCTAACTAATGGGCTAAGCTACGTATCCATAGCACGTCAAGATTAAGTGGCTGAAACTTGGTATTTTCAGTATATTAAAATATTAATATCACATGCAAGAAGAATGAAAGTCGAATAGTTAATGAATGTCCATTTTTCATATTCAAATACTACTGTAGTATATTGAAAAAATCCCTTAGCTTCCTGTTTAAGTGATGGATGAATTCTTAAAGCTAGAAACAGCATTTTCCCAATTAAGATGCTCTTGATAATTGTCCCTTAAATTACGTTTGAAGAAAGAAGAAGATAAATAAAATAACCTACCCCATCCCCCCCAAATCTTTTATAAACTGTGACTAGATATCAAGTAACTATTTCAGATTCACTGAAGGTAAAATGGGCCATTAGTTTCAAAACAGATTAGTTGGGAAGTACATGGGGGTGGCTGTCCTGGGATTCAAAAATCTGGCAGTCATGTAGTGGGACTTGGGCAGTCTCAATTTGAGCTGTGCTATAGTATAGGTTTAGAGACGTGAAAGTTAAAGTAGTCTGGGGTAAAGGCTAGTCTGTTTGGAAATCTTGGCTTTGATACATAGATCCATTTGATCCCTTGAAACCTTAAAAGACATTATTTAGCCCTTCTGAATTCCACCCCCCCACCCCCCCCCCCCAGCTTAAAATCTGCCTTCAAAATCAGTCTCGGAACTGATGGGTACCGTGTGTAAGGCGGGGAAAGGAGAGAAGTGTTTGCTTGGTACCTCTTGGAGCTTTCTGGAAACTCTAAGTTACTCCTACTACTTCAGCAACCTTCGGTAACTATCTGTGTAGCTTATATATCCTGTGATGCTTTGCCATTTACTGTGATGTCTGATTATATTGCATTAAATATCACTTTTCAAAAGTAGATGCCAGTTTTGAAAAGGAATTAAGGGGCCATAGTATGTATTTTTTTCCTCAGATCCAGGAGAGGTTCTAGGGAATTGACTTGAACTGCAGAGGCTAGTCAAAAGTTGAGAAAAATATACATTCAAACTAGTCACCTTATAGATGTAAAATGAAAGAATTTTGAGATAAAATCTCCCTCTCATAATCTTGACTATCTCTAGTAGTGAGTCTGAGTTCGGTCTATTTTCATTGTGCAGAATAATTTATCCTTGACATGTTGGGTGCAGCTGAAAACCTCTGTGCATCCTCAGCACTTCCTAGTGTTTGGAAGAAATGGCAACTTCAGGATAATTCTTTTGCCTAAGTTTACGCTTACCAAAAACTGAACATCTCCTTTTCATTTATTGCAAAACTTAAAGTATCTCTCTCTCTGGCAGGAATTGACTTCAAGATCAGAACAATAGAATTAGATGGAAAGAAAATCAAGCTACAAATATGGTAAGTATTCCAAAGTAATTCAGGTTTTCAGTGAGTACTGAATTACTCTTTGAACAGGAACACTTAATAGCTTTTGAGCCTGAGTCTACCAGAATTTTCATACCTTTTATTCATTGACTGTCCATAAGGTTTATGCTTTTGTCTAGCTTGCTTTGGAGTGGTTCTGCTTCAGCAGCACAGGAAATAGCCTGTTCACATGCGAATGTTACAGCAACTTCCCATTTTATCAAAAGCTGTCCTCTTAAATGTGCTTTTAGCTGTTCCAAGTGGAAAAGAAGTATTAATTCCATAGCTGTAAACTAAAATATGCAACCTAATAAAATGTAATCTCCTCTGATACTTTGATACCTGGTTGTACTCACAGAGGGACAGGTGAGTGATAATGCTCCTGTTCTTTGCATGGTGGGTTGGTAGAGACTGAGCCTCCTGGTAGCAGCAGATGAGTATTTTTGGAGTAGCATTATTACACATGCCAAACTCTTAAAATGCTACTGGTAAATATAGGGCTCTTGCTGATTTCTCAAGTTCTTGCAAAGATAGTTGTGATACTTGCATGTGAGCCAGAATTCTTGTGATTAAGGAAGTGAAGTGCCACAAGTGGTTGGTAGAAATTTTCTGTCTGTAATGTAAGTCAAAAAGCTGGGTTTTGTCAGGCCTTCAGGGTTCAGCTCCCCCAGGTGTGACTAGTAGCCAAACACTTTGGTCCTTGTGTTCACTCACAGACAGATACTGCTTTGAAGTCATCTAGGATAAAATATCAGCACACTAAGGTATAGTGGCTGATTTTAATAGCTAACTATGTGCAAATACACTTCATAAAATATTTTACTGCTGCCTGCTTAAATTTTTGTTTAATGCAGGACTCTGATGCATCAGAGCTGCTGTTTTTTAATTATTCTAGGGAAGGCTGTGTAGTGCTGAGTTTTATTGCTTGCATGAAAATTTAAATGCTTTTGTGCCATATTTATGGTGCTGCTATAACTGATGAGTAAGTAGGATAGCTCAGGAGCAAGGAGGATGTTGAGGGCTGAAGAAACTTTTGCAAACAGCTTCTAAATGGTATCTTTTCGTAATGAGTAAGTATCAGTACATTGCTGTTTAAAAAGACATCTCCAAGTACAGAAGAGTATAAAGATCACCTCCAACAAATACTTGTTTTCACTGAATTTTAGGGATACAGCAGGCCAGGAGAGATTCCGCACAATCACAACAGCTTACTACAGAGGAGCCATGGTGAGTGCTCTTGCCTAAAAAAAAAATAGGCACAACTAGTGTAACTGGTTTGCTGTTCTTAAGGTTATATCATGTAAGTCTTCAAATGGAGGATTGGATAATTGTGGCTTTAGATGCAGAGAATAAAGTTTGTGGTTTGGTTGGGGTGTTTTTGTTTTGTGTTTTTTGTCTTTAGTTTTTTTAAACCTGCTGGTACTTTGTCTAGTCCTGGTTTTGTGATGAAACTTTATGTCCTATTGTCTTTAATATAATTAAAAGTTCTGCAGATAATGAGAAGCTAAGTTGACAAGCTTTAATCAGACAAGTTTTTTTTAATGCGATCAACCCCTTTAAAATGTTTGAAAAATAAGTAATGAATCATTTTAATATTAAAAGAAGTATATTTTACCAAATTGATTTTCCTTCAGTCAGAGAATCCAAAATCGGCATTCTGCATTTTGTAGGTGACTGTATTTCTACTAGAAAACTTCTACTACAGAAGCTACTGTTCCTTTTTGCTCCATTAAGAATGACTTGGAAGTCAAATAACTGACTTAGAGCCTGTATTCTTTGTGGCACATCTGCTTGTAATGGTTCTCAATGAAGATACTTTGAGATACTTTATGTTGGGACACTGTAGTTTCACCTTGCTGATGAGTGGCTATGCTGCTACTACATGTTTTTATTGCCTTGTAGGAACACATCTGTTCCATTCATAGGCTCCATTCAGGCTGTGGGTCCAAATAACTCCACTGCTACGGAGTACACGTTAATAATTGTGGCTCTGTGTTATAGCTTTCTAGTACTTAAAAAGGTTTTGGCAGCGACATGATCTTCTTCCCACCTCCCAGTCCATGGCCAAGGACTTTTCTTTGTTCTGTGAGGAATGATGGGAAAGGCAGTAGGGAATAGAGGTGAACCTGGCAATCTGTCCTTAATGCAGCTGTTGTGTGGCTTCCCATGTTTTCCTAACGGTTGAGAGCCCACACTAGTATACGTACATACCTGTCTGAAAGGGCTAAAGCTTCTGGGAGAGCACCTAGTGGCAGCTTGGCTGTAAGTATACACTGGCCCCTGCAGATTGGATCTCACAGCTTTGTCATCTTTGACTGCTTGAAGCTGCTGCTTCTAAAGTTGACTTTAACAATAGAGTGCTGGTTGCTGTTGTAGTAGAATTTCTGAACTTTTCCTGACAACAGGCTAATAGTTCTAAACTTCATATAGGTGGTGTGTTTGACCTCTAACAGTGGCAAAAGATGTTAAATAGTAATTTTTTGGATAAATTCTCAGCAATGGCATAATACTTTGAGAAAGGACTATAGGTGCATAAGTTGTATGTTGAATTTCTTGGAAGTATAAACAAACCAACAGCATACATCAAAAGTCAACCAATAGTGCTAGCTCATCTAACTAGATTGTCTTAATTTTATTTAGGGAATTATGCTGGTGTATGACATCACAAACGAAAAGTCTTTTGACAACATAAAAAACTGGATAAGAAACATAGAGGAGGTAGGTGCCTTGGAAAGTACTTAATCATTCCATCTTAGGATTTCCCTAGGACAAATAATAATCAAGCGATTATTCACTTTCATTGTAGTAGCCAACACAAATGCCTAAGTTAGACTGTGCAGTGAATGCAACAGTGGTTATTATTGGGGAGAATTTTATCTCATTCGTCTAGGGATCGAAGGTAGAAAAGTTTTAAAAAGTAAGCATAAAGTGTTATAAAACCGCTCTTATTATATGACTTTGTTCTTCTTCTGATATTGGGTGTGCCTAAGGAATGGGAAGGAGCAAGATCTTGGGGTGTCTACCTTTCACAGAGGTGATGACAGATCTGTCTAATTTCAGTTGTTACTGTGTTGTGTGTTTGTCCAATTAGAGATTTTTGACCTTTTAATTTGGTCTTAATAAAGCTGTAGTTAGGTAACAGAATCTTCCCCCCCCCCCCCCCCCCCCCGATATAAAATCCATGGACTTCTCTTTAGTAGTTTGGCTCTTAAGCACAATTCCTGTATTAGTGACCAGTTTGGTTTGATCCCATAGTGACTGGGCTAGAAAAGTCTGCTTGCTGAAGTGATTATTACTTAAAAAGACTTTTATCAATAATGCATTTTAAAAATGCAAATGTGTATCATAATGATAATCGGACCAAATACCCCAGACGTCTGTGCACCCTTTTGAAGTGCGTAGCATTACATTTCCAGAATAGCCAAATGCCTGTGGATGTGCGTGAGTTCATGGTACTGTATTTGATCTGTAATAATAATCAGGAAAAATTATAAGAGTGTTTATTCCAACCTCTTTAAATATTAAATTGCCTGTTTCAAAAGTCAGTCTCTTTCTCAGTAAAGCCTTCACATTAGATAACTTTTTAAAAATAGAATATTCATTTGTGGATGAGTTTGACACATAAGTTACTTTTAAATAATGTTGTACTTTGTTTCTGAGAGATTACTTTTTCTTTCTTCAGCATGCCTCTTCAGATGTAGAAAGAATGATCCTGGGTAACAAATGTGATATGAATGAAAAAAGACAAGTCTCGAAAGAAAAAGGGGAGAAGGTAAGATTTCGTGACTTACCATGTTTAGAAGCCTACTTTTCTTAGGATTTTGGCTGCTGGATATTTGGTATGTTTTAGGCATATGAGAGATAATGAGCCTCAAACCTTTTGTTTCAGAAACTTTTATATATTATAGGACGCCAGGTTTGGGGTTTTTGTTTTTAAATAACGCTTGACTGTCCTCAAGTTTGAATAAAGTTAATGGTACTATTGTCTTGAGGGGAAGAACCTGTACAGAATGTTGACCTTTGCTATAGCATGAAGTACTTTAAATCTCAATATAAAGCACTGTATATAGTTTGATTGTGTTGTATCCAGTTCACCATATGGTGGTTACTTCCTCTTGTCATAAATACTGTTATTAAAGCTTGAGTACTTAGTTGTTCTGCAGAAAAAACAAGCAAGTAAGAATACTATATAATATATCATGTACACAGCTAAAGTAGTGTAGTTGCTAGAGACACAATTTGTGGGATGATTGTATGTAGTTATCTGGTCCATAAATCCATATCAATGAAGATTTTGTCTTTATGTTCTTCTATGTCCTAAATAAGTCCTTTTTATGAACGATTAATTTCTTTCTTGGTTTTGAATTTACATGAGGGTATGACCTATTCTCATATTTTGTCTAACTGTTTGGTAACTAATGTTTTTACAAGAGAAAAGCAGAAATTAAGCTTGTTTGATTTTGTTTTTAAAGCTTGCTGCAGCATACAGCATCTGTTCTGTTATGAACCTATGTGAAACATTCCTTTTACAAAGGAACTTCAAAAATACTGAAAAACTTTAACCTCTCTTCCAGTTAGCAATTGATTATGGAATCAAATTTTTGGAGACAAGTGCAAAGTCCAGCATAAATGTGGAAGAGGTAAGAGATGGGTGTTATGCTTAGGTGTGTTTCTTGAATTACTACTGTGGAGGCATGTTTCATGATTTCCTGGGCTTTCTGTCCTGATCTGGGACCTGAAGTCCCAGGTGTGCTCCTGTGTCACCAATCTTGATATATTTAGAGAGCTGACGTAAAATCCAGACATTACCAAAACACAAGAAATGCTGGAATTGTTTTTTAAATGGGTGTTAACAGAGTGTTGTAGCAAACGGTTGCTTTAGACTTCTGTGCCTTGCTACTTAAATTGCAAGTGCTTTTGGACAGGGAATAGGTGTAATTTTAGAACAATGCTTTATGCAGGAAATTGGATTCAAGATTCCGTACTTTCAGAATAATGTGCTGCTGTGTCAAGGAGCCTTCGGGTTACTACTAAATATGTCCTAGGCAGGTGAGACTGAGGATTTGTGTGTTAAACTGGAAGATCAGCATAGACTGTTATAAGCTGATGGTAGAGGAGGAAGAAAGCTTATAATACTCTGTAGACTTGCAATCTGTTCTCCTGTAAATAAATTTTGTGCTAAAAACACAAGCTCCCTAGTTAGGAGAGCGTAAGGAAATAGAATCGGAAGGAAGAGGTGGCTCAACTCCAGTCTATCTTGCCATGAATCTCTCTTGTCATCTCAAGGAGGGTGGAGGGAGGATCTTAACTTCGTGAAAATAAAATGATATCAAAAGGCAGTTACATTAAGATTAATTCATTCAGAGAAGGCAGACTTGTTTTTAAATGTTGTTCCTGTACCTAATCACTTAAAAGACTTCCCATGTGTATTGATACCTTTTAAAAGAAGACCTCCAAACACGTACTTAATTCAGATCATGTAGCTAACAAATTAACTAGAAACTAAATAGATTGTTACTTTAAAATATGGTGACTGATGCCATGCCAGACACGTTTTTTTCTGATTGCAGGATGATTGTTATGCAGTATTGTTAGAATGGGCTTGCTTGCATTGTGCTGCATCTGGAATAGTGCTTGACCTGATTTTCACAGTGTCATTATGATTCTTAAAGCAGACAATGGAAGTGTAAACATCGGCAGCTAATACCAATGGTGGATAGCAATAGTCTCCTAATAAAAAGTACCTGTTGTCTTCATTAGTTCCTCCAAATGGTTGACTTGCTCTTTCATGACATGCCCTGCAATTTCATTTTAACTCCTCTAGGTCATTATATGTGGTGCTTACTCCAAATGACTTGACTATCTGTGTTTTGGGTTTTTTTAAATTGTCACATGAATAGTGAAAAAAGCATTAAAAAATGCAGCTGGTATAGGCATTCAGCAAGTAAAATTTAGTCTTCTTTCAAAATGTTTAACTTGTGGGAAATTATGCAATTGTGATATTCTTGAGATCAGAAGTGAATGAATTTATTTATTGTGATTTGTTTGCATAGAGTGTCTATGGATGTATTCCAAACGCAATGAGAAGGGAAATATTTACGTTTTTTTATGTTCTGGAACTGTCCTTGGATTGTTGGTATCTCCACATAGCCTAAAAACTTGCTTTTCCGTGCTTCTGGAGAATTGCAGAATTTTTCTGCGACAGAAATTTCTTTACTCCTTCATACATTGAAGTCTGAGATACTGAGATTTGCCAGTGGGGTGGATTTTTTTGTTTGTTTTTGGTTTATAATAGGTATGTCTAACATTAGAGATAGTCTAGGAGCAAAATTTTGGGAGGGCAGAAGGCAAACTAACCTAATGTGAATTCCTAGGCATACCATCCTTAAACCTCTCTGTGGGTTTCTAGTTGTGATGCACAGTACAGTTGGGGGGGGGAAGTATCAGTGTATGCAGCCTTCTCTTCAGCAGATTTTTTTTTTTTCAAGAGGTATGCGATGGGAAAGTCTCTTCACGTGCTTCAAAGATCGGAGGGATGAAGTCTAAAAATACGTATTTTTTTCTTCTAAAGAATGCTTATTGCAGTTTTAAGTAAACAGCTATTGTACACAGAGTGCCTTGCAACTCAGAGTGCTAGCGTTGGCCTACAGAATACTGTATTAATAATGTGTCCGGCTACGCCATATCTATTTTGCCTTTAATGTGTCTTGTGACTATGTGACTAACTGTTCTTTTTTCTTTTTTCTTTTTTTTTTTTTTTAAATTTCTGTTCCTCACTAGGCATTTTTCACACTTGCACGGGACATTATGACAAAGCTCAACAGAAAAATGGTTTGTATTTCCAATTGGCATACAGACTAGATATATTAAAATGACTGCTGCTATAATTGGCACAGTAGTAGCCCTACCAAAAAACTCCTGGGGACTACAGTGGATGCTAAATCAAATTTGCACAAACAGTGCTTTATCACACTTTATTATACATCGGTGTGTAATTGTTCTTTATTTTGCACGAACATTAACATTGGGCAGCCTGAAACTGATGTGTTCTAATGAAATGTAGCAGTGTGATCCCTTGCTTGATTAAATGTCAAATTGGCTAGTCATTCCTTCAGCTCATACTTGAGATCTGGATTGTTGGATAAATGTTGCGTTTTAAAACAAGCAGTTTTACTGAGTGATTAACAGTGTCTGTATAATTGAGGAGCTCAAGTTGCAACAAACCTCTGCTCTGGTTATTGCTTTGCAAGCAGGGGGAGTGGGGAGGGAAACTAGGGAAGCTGGACTAATTTTTTTTTTTTCCTGCACTTTGTGATGTTGATACTGTTTTCTCTTTCAGAATGACAACAGTTCATCAGGGGCAGGTGGGCCAGTAAAAATAACAGAAAATCGATCTAAGAAGAGCAGCTTCTTTCGATGCACGCTACTTTGATGAACTTCTAATGACAGACTGCAGCACACTTAGAACCTTTTCTGCTTCTTTGAAAGCACAGGGTCACAAAGCCTCAGAAATAATACCACCAAGCTGCTGCTGAGAGCTCCATTGAACGTAGACTGCGATACACAAAATACCAAGTGGATTTTGCTCACTAAGCCTATTGACCTGTCAGGCTTTTCTTTCTCAGATATGGAAGCTATGAAATGGAGACACAAATGCAAGAGTTAACTTGTTTTCCTTTTTTACTTTCTGTTTTATTGCCTGTTGCAAAAGCTGCTATGTTTCTTTTAACTTTGCACATCCATATTGGCCTCTTACTGCCTGTTACAGCACAATCTTACAGTTATATTTGCACAGTTTGACTTGTAAGTAAGTTTCTTAACAGATTTGTGCAGGTTTTCCTTTCTCTTTTTAAACACATTTATTTTCAAGCAGAAGGGCCAGGGGAAAAATTAAGTCTCACTTATTTTCATTATTTTCTATGCTGTATACTTGTGGCCATGACTGCAGTATGGATGTTGACACTCTAGTGATGAGAATTACTGTAACAATTGGCATTTAACAATTTTTATGGGTATTGTCTCTTAGATGCACAAATCTGTTCACACAGAAGCTATGGCTTCTCTTCTGAATGTAGTATGTTGCTCTTCTTTCTTTACCAGACTTAGCAAAGTTGCGTTCTGAGTTGCCAGTCACTGATTCACAGATGCACCTCTTAGTTATCTGAATAAACACAGTGTCTTTCCTCACTTAACTTCCCTTTGTTAGCTCAAACTGTCTGCACCTTTTTTCGTTTCTGATGAGGAAGTACACTCTGGAGTTGAAATCATCAGCACAGATTGGCCTCATCACTATCACTTAAGTGGCTTGTGGAAGCTGAATTGCATGGGTTTTGCATAACCTCTTTGTGGATTCATTTGTTCAGAAATGACTGCTTCGAAAGGTGACTTCCATTTCTATTGTAATTTTAAGGATAGTTCATTAATGTCTGTAAGCATTGACCCTTGACAACAGAAGTGTCCAAAAACTAGCTTCCCGTGCAGTTGCTAAAGTTCATCAAGTTCTGGCACTAAGGAAATGGTCACATTAGGGCTATAATGTACTATTAGTTATGCATTTAATGCTGAATGTGTGAGGCCCTCTTTGGTCTGCTCAAGCAGTTAAGTTATTTTTTTCATCAGAAACTGGTACAGTGACCTAGACTGTTAGAAGCAGAGTTGAAACGTAGTTGCCTTTTTTACTCAACTGAGCATTGTATAACCTAGTCTTTGTTCTACTACTTTTTTAATGTCTTTTGAAGAATTTCCTCAATGAGCAATTAAAACAGGTGCTTTAGTTCTGTTGATGTGCCAAACTTGGACCATTGTAAGCTTTAACTACAAGTTTGTGTCCAGCATGTTTGTTATTAGGGGATAGGTGCATTCTGTCATTGTCAAAGTTAATGTCCAACGTGCTTGCTTTTGCTTCACTACATTGTCTCAGAGTTGTAAACTGCGAGTTGGTTGTTTCCACTGATAACTGCTTCATTTTGTGGTGTCAGGTACTGGATCTGTCATCTCCGGGTCTGTTGTAAATATTTTTAGAGTGAACGGGCCAATAGCATTAGATTTAAAGACTTCTGATTTTAAAAGGTTTAATAGTAGCAGCTGGTTCCATAAAGTTTTAAGTGGTTATCAACCTGTCCCCACATGTAGTTTAATAGAAATAATTATTGTAACTAGATGGTGAATCTTATAAACTGCTGTTGCTGCACTAAAACAGAAGAATCTTCATGGCAACAAGGTTTAGTGAAAAAACAAAGCAACCCTAACTGCTCTGTTGTCTACCCTTGATGTGTTTCTTGGACAGGCTAAAGCAGTTACGTTTTCTGTATGGTTAAAAAAAGTGCTTCTATACAGAAAGTGTTGTGACACCAATTATGAATGTTGTTTATTTTCAGTAATTTACCTCTGACTGATTTGGTGTCGTAATACTTGGATTTTTATCTCAGGGGTTGTCTGCAAACCAAAACTGACATGTTCTGTGTTTGGCACCGTTTACAGAATGCTTTGTATCGTTTTTCCTGTCTTCGCTGTGTGGTTAAATGTTTATTCAATATTAGTCTCCATGAACTTCCCTTTGAAAGAGCCTGTAAGTAGTAGAGTCTATGAAGTGCTTCTTGAAGCAGCAGCGAATTGGGGTATCTGCTCTGTATGGGGGGGAGAAAATAAACTTGCTATTTTCTTACATTTAGCTGTGCTAAACTGTACATAAATGTGAGGTAAGACCATAGGAAATTCACTTTATGCATGATAATGCAGTAAATATTTCACTTTGCTTAATGTTCATGTAAAGTTCATCTTTTTCTATTTGTAGAAGAATTTAATGCAATTTTGTTGTCCCCTGCTGAAACTGAAGAATTCTAATTTCATGTGGTCTTATGGATAAGGTAAAATGCAGATTTCTCTCTCTTTCTTTGTTGTTTTGCCCCCACCCCTCTTCTCCAGCAGTATTAAATGGCTGAGTGGCTGCACTTTATTGGTGTGCTAACTTTTGGTCAGTATAGACCTCTTTCTGTGTACAGTCTGCCTTGTCAGACATTGAAAAATGTGCTGTGTCTTAGTGTGCAAATCAGCTGTATGTTTTACTGGGAATATTTTTAGCTATATTTTCCTTTAGACAAGCGGGTGATGATAAATGGTATGTTCTGCCTACGCATCAGATGCTGGGTACTACAGGCTTTTCTAATATCACTATGATTGTTTTGTGCAGTCTCTGTTGCTACTTTGCTCAAGGCTATATAATCTAAATTTTGAAGGACTCTTAACTATACCTCAGTCAACTACTTAGTATTCTAATGTCCATTAGAATTAAAGTAATGTAATTATTATTAATTAGGCAGCAAATGTGTTTCTGTTTTGTTCCAGAAATTGCCATTAACCTTTCAGGAAAGGCAGACATTTTTTGGTGGATTTCGATAAAACAAAAATGCTGCTTATGCTGTGGAGTTTTAGGAAATCTTTCCCTCAGCCCCATGTCTGTGCACTATATCTTGACCAATATTTTTCTAAATGGGTTTAAAAAAAAAAAAAAAAAAAAAAAAAGGAAAAAATAAACTGATCACAGTGTTTTTGCAACTTGAGCTTTCAGTCTGTGCTCAGCAAAACATGCACAAGAAGTTTTTGTTGAGTGTATGTAGAATATTTGATTTACTTACTGTCTGAAGGTTCTATTATTGCTAAAGCTTAAACCACTCATGAAACTTAATGCAGCTCACTTTTCTATTTGGGGGGACAGTCTCAAAAATTATAATTGACTCTTCAGAGTTGTAGTTCTTTCTACAGAGAGCATTTCCCATTGTAAGTACCTTTCCCATACTAGTCTGCTGAAGTCAAGTGAATTAAGTGGATCATTTTCACAAGTGAATAAAGGAGTCTTGAATATACATATCACATTACAATATTGTGGATGGATAATGATTTGAAAGTACATGAATAATATGTAAAATGCATCAGTGTGTTATTTGTGAAAATGCATCTGTTCTTTGGTTATCTATTAATGTAACTGAAATTTTGCAATGTTAAACTTCTTAAGGACTGGTCTGTAGGTGATACTAGGTCTTTTTTCCTCCTCCATTCACTGAACTGCTTATGCCATTCACATTCTTACAAATAAAACTTGTATTTCTTTCTTCCACAAAAGCAGGATTTCCATTTATTTTTTCTTGTTTCTGGTGAATTTAAATATTTTAGTGCATTCCTATGGCCTTACAAACATTTTTGAAAATAAAACTTCAATTACAGTTATTTTAATGCTATATAGCTACTAAATTAAAAAAAAAAAAAAAGTATAGTCCTTGAGAAAATGCTTAATTTTGAAATAGAAGTGTTCTACTGTGTGTGTTTAAGCACATTTTATCTCTGGTATAAAGGTGTCATGTGAAAAGCTCCTGCGGATAAAAGTGAACTTGTCATGTGGTTAACTTGTAAACCTAACCATTAATTGTGTATTGATGTTTATAGACAAAAAAAACAAATCCAACCCCTAAAAAAAACTTCACGCCCCAATGGTTTTATTATTCCATGTGAACTTTTTTACAACAATGTGTGTCTCAAATAAAAGTTACATAATGAAAAGTATTTGGAGTATTTTGTATGAAATATTCCACAGTTTGTATGCAGTTGGCACTTCTGCTCTTATTTTCAGTAACATCTGTTGTGGAAAGGCGTCCAGCTAAGTTGCATCTGTAAAGCTTTGCTTAACTGTAGTGTCAAACCACAGGGGGTTTTGTATGGCTTTGCTTGTTCCTAAATTTGACTGTTCTGTAGATTTCTCCCGAAATATCCTCTATGCCTCTAGTGATCGCTTAAATCTATGTATGGTTTCAGTGATCTTCAGCTTCATAAGGAACCCTTTTTTGACATTTACTGTAATGAAATAGCCTTCCAAAGAAACCTCAGAGCAATGCCAGTAGAGATAACATGAGACACTATCTCAATTTGATTAAAAATTATCTACTCACTTAAGCTGTTAACATTTTTTGTTATTGTTGCTTTAAATCAGTTATGTGAAAGGTATGACTCTTAAGTAACTCAAGGCACAAAGATAATTAATTAATATAGCAAATATTGTTTGTCCAGCTTCTTTCAATACTGAATATTGAGGGATTTGTCAGAAGTATTTGTTGGCTATTATGTTAGCAATAGTTCTTGACTTTCAAATTACTGTGGATTGGCAGTAACTCACAATTGGTATGAAAACTAGTAAACTTAAGGAAAGAATGGTTTTGTCTACTCAAAAGAGAAGCAGATTAATAGTTGAGACACCCAGGTGGGCACAATAAGGAATAAATGGGTGACAAGTAGCTTATAAAGTTCGTGCTTTTTACATGTTCATCTAATAAACCATATTTAGCTGAAAAGATGTATTGTCTCTTTAAACAACAGAAAGCTAGAATTCTTGTTACACCTTACTATTTGTTGGGTTTGGTTTGGTTTGTTTGTGTGTCTTTTTTTTTTTTTTTTTTTTTTTTTTTTCCAGACTGCTTCTGGCAGACAAGTTTGCTGCTTTAGGACCAGCTGTTTAAAACATCTTGCAGATCTCCATGATCTGAACTGGTTCTAGATGCTCAGCAGTCCTAAAGTCACTTCTGCAAGTCCTTCAGTTCTCACCGAAGTTAGTGACATGCATCTGCATCCCAATAACATTTTAAAATACATTTGCATTCTCCATTTGTTAAAAGGAAATAGCACGCATACTTACACTGCTTGAAAATGGTGATTTATTACAGTTCTGGATTTATTTTTGGTTGCTGACTAGCAATTACTATACAAATAGTACGCACTTGTAGACCAGAGGCAAATGGTTGGTACATGTGTAGAAAGTATCTAGCTTTTATTATCTGGTAAACTGCCGTTTTCCTAATGCTTCTTTTTCCAACTTGGTTGACTAGCAGCTCTTTAGAATTCTTGAACTATACCAATCATCAATACAATGTAAGATTTCAAAATAATTTTTAGAAATATTCTAATCTTCAAGAGACTACATAAATGAAGCTTTTATCTTGCATAATGTTACTCTAGCCATCTAGAGGTTTAAAGAAGGGATATGGAATGGAATGCCAAACTGAAGAGAATTTTTAGTGCTCTGGGATGTTTTGTAGTTACTCCAAAAATTTTTTTACTGCCTTCAGCAAAGCACATCAGCACTAAACTTCTGGTGTGAACAGAGGTTATATAAATTCCTCTGAGCACAGATGAAATTTGGAGGAATTATTGAGAAATAAAGTAAGTTTTGAGTAGGATACAAACATTTTCCTCATCTGAGGAATTAAGATGTTTAATGAATTGTGGAAAGCATGTGTAACTTGAACTGTACTACTGGATACCTTGTTCTTACTTTGAAGTGAACAGGAATTCTGTAAACATAGACTGTGTGGAGAATTTCATGTTATTTAGTCTTATATATCTTCCTTAAGTAGGTAGTTGAGATGACTTACTGCAGTTGGGACTTTTCCTGCTTATGCCACCACTCCAAAGGAGTGTGCATGATACACAGCTACAACTGGTATCCCAAGGCCTTACGTCAGGCAGTCGTCTCTCAGATTGATGGACTTGTATCAAAATGGTTTTTTATTTCTCAGGGAAATGTTACCATTGTGCTCACTAACTTTTCTGGCTTGGTTTAACACCTTTTGTGAAACAGCATAGAGAGATGATGCTGCTGTGAACATACTTATCTTGGGACAGAAAATGGCAGGCTCCAAAACTGCCAACCTGGCACCTTTCTCAACTGTGTACATTCACAATTTGTTACACTTTCAACACTAATTCATCCACATACGTACTTTTGTTGGACCACTAGCCATGTGCTCATCTCTAAAGAAATGTGCAGTCTTTAATTACTCAACCAACTACAAGTAAAGTGCAAATTATGTCAAGAATGGTGGGGGTTTTTTTAAAGTTTAAAATTTATTTTCAAGACTGTTCGCAAATCCTTAGTGTTACCTTAATTTTCTTTTCCTCTTTTTCCTTTTTTCTTTTTGTTCTAGGCAATTTAGCAACTAACTAGCTCTGATATGTATTCTAGATGAAGGATGGAATTTTTCCAAGACGTCTGAGCAACTGAGATTGTCTAATGCTGCCAAGCACTGCTTCTGAGCTTCCTCACCTGAAATGCAATGACTTTGTAAAACATTGATGCTCTCTCTTGAACCAATAAAATACAGGGAAAAGTCAACTATGTGTGTCTCAAATACTGTAAGTAATTTTAGAGAATAGCACTGGTAAGTGTACTTGAAATTAGGGAATGGCTAACCGGCTCCCTGTGCCAAGCATGGGATGGGTGATCCTTTAAAAATAGTAATCAATTAATGAGCTGGTTTTTGAGTGTCATGTCCTATTTAGCACACACTGCTACATACTGTGCAGCTGCTTTATCTGTTTGAAGGGAGGGGAGGAGGAAACCCCCCAGAAGCACAAGGTGGAACGGAAGCCATTTCCCCTCACCGCCTCCCGGAGCAGGTAGGGCGCGACCCCCCTTCCCGCCCAGCGCCGCCTGAGGGGAGCGGTGCCCCCCGGCCCGGCCCGGCCCGCCCCGCGCCCTCCTCACAGCCCGGCGGCGGCGGCAGGTTGGTCCCGGCGGGCAGCCGCCCGCCCGGGGGTAGGGGAAACCTCCCGGGCTGTGGCGATAAGGGGCAGCGGGAAGCAGCGGCCCCGGCTTCAGGGGCAGAGGGGAGAGCGCGCGATGGGGTGCGGGGCCAGGCGCCTCAAGCCGGGCAGCGCAGGGCCGCCTTTCTGGCGCAGAACCCGGTAGTTTCCGCGCACAGGCGCGGTGTCGGCGTCCCTGCGAGGGGGGGCCGGGTATGGCCGAGCCGCCGGCTGCTGCCCCTCGCCTCAGCGGCTGCCGGGGCCGGCGCCCGGCTGTAGCAAGGATAGCCATCCTCGGGGTGAGGGGGCCGCCGGCCCTGCCCCGGGCGGGCCTGAGCCTCGCTCCCCTCAGCACGCACCGTGCCGCGGCCTCGGGCTTGGCTGGCACGGCGCTTCTCTGAGATGGCGGCTTCGGCTCACCGTCCCCCCTCCCCCCCCCCGCCCCGGTCCCTCCTCAGGCGTTTTGGTGGGGCCGCCCCCTCGGGGGACCCCACGCCCACCGGCCACGGGGGTGTCAGCCCCAGCAGCCCGGCCCACGCGTGGTGCTGGAGCACGGCCCCGCAGGCCCCGGTGGCCGCCGGCGGCCTTGACCCAGGCCGCCCACAGGGATCCTCGGCAGCTGCACCCACTGGCCTTGCCCGTCCCCAGCCCTCCGTCACCCTTCCGGGGCGAAGCGCTGGGGGTGCCAGGTGCGGGCTGCGCCGTGTGGACACCGGGCTGCTGTGCGGTAGCGCTTGGGGGTGGAAAAACGGGGATCTTTCCGTGGTGGTGACAGAGGTTTGGTTCCTCCCGGGGCAGTCGTGAGGAAGCTCCCAGTGCTGCGTTACAGTAATTGGCCATGGGCGGGCGAGCACCCGTGGGGCAGGGGTGCGCAGCCTGTCCTCCTCCAGCTGCCCCGCAGGGCTGGCGTGGGGTGCCCGGGGTGTCCCACCCGGGAAGCCTGGCCCCGAACCCCCGCTGCACGCAGCCAGCCAGCTTGGGCCTGTTCCAGCGCCGATGTTTAGGCAGGCCCTCCATTTTAATATGCGCTTCCTAATTGGTTTCAGTTCAATGTTGTTTCGTTTTTGGTGCCTAACAGGTATTCCCAAGAACTATAGCAGAAGCGTTTCTAGAAGCTGGTCCTGCCTTTGTGTATTTTCTCACGCGGTGTAATTAGACTGGTCCTTTTTCAGTAGTAATATACTTGCATAAAAAGGTAGAGTTATTTAACTGCTTTTTAACCACCCTGTCCACATCAGAGGTGAAATTGTGAATTTAATTTTTCTTAAAATTAAAAAATAGTTTATTGTCATGGGAAATGCACTCTTCTTTAGAATGTATTTCATTTGTGGTATTTACTCTGCAACTCTCTAACCAATTTATTTGCCCCATGAAAATTTTTAGTAGAAATTTCAGATGCTAGTGGAAAATGCAACATGAATAACAGTGCTTTGGTGGTTCCCCCCCCCTCCCCCGCCTTTGATTCAGGGGCTTTCATCTAGCTGGTGTCCCTGTTTCTTTCTTCCCTTGTGTGGTTTGTTGTTGTGCAAATTAGTGGTAGCTATTAAGCATCAGTACGGAAAAATGTGCTCATCTTTGGACTGGTGTTTTCTGTTCTACTCCAGGGACTATTCTGATTTACCTACAGCAGACTTTTGAGGTCATATGATGTTTCCCATTCACTGGAGATTCATTAAGTGTAGAATCATACTGGACAAATAGCTAACAGTATTCAATATCAGTAGTTCTCTTGTGGCAACATACTTTCTCCAGAATGAAGTTTAATAATAGAAACTAAAATGATTGCAGCCTTAAAGCAAATAATAAAACGTACTAACTTTAATTTTTAAAGTTGAGTCTATGATGCAAACTGGAGGTCAAACACAGCTAATATGGTTACCCCTATTAATTAACCCTTTCTTCCATAGGAGGGGCCACCTCTTGGAAAAGAAGATAATTTAAACAAAAGTAGTTCATGTTTTATTTACCACAGCTCTTCACTAAAAGTTAGTTTTAGTTAGATCAAACTCCCTTTCAACCGTATGTTTGGAAGTTTTCATGAGTTATTGTTATTACTGCCTGCCAATTTTCTTCAGTTTATGACAGCGTAGCTCTTTCTGTAAAGATCAAAGTGATTAAACGATAATGAACTTTCCAAACTCATTTTGCTTAAGGATATAGAATTAAATATTTAATTTGACCTTTATCTGAATTCCCTCTATCTAAATTCCATATAAATAAAAACACAAAATTAATAGTGGGGTAAGTTTCCTGAGAACTGAGTTGCAGTGTTACATGGTAGCCTTTGATATCATGATATGTTGTCTTGTGACTGCTGTGTAAAATGTCAGATGAGTGACTGTGGTTGAGTGCAAACGGTACAGCTTGCTTCACCGACCTGGAATTGCATGTATACCATTCTGTGATACTTACCTTACCCTGTAATTATAATTTTATGACAGAAATGTAGTCTTTAGTAACTCAAACAGTAATTGTCCTTTATGCGTAGCTTCTTGTAATTCAAGTAATATGTGCAAAACAGTAATGAAGTTGCTTTTGCCAGTTATCTCTCAAGAGATAGATTTTCAATGTTAAGCCAAAAGAAAGAGATTTTATTCCTATTTTTATTTTCAGTTTCCAAATAACAAGTGAAAATTTTGATGCGTGTTCCAAAAATCTTTCCAAAGTGTTCCTGCTTTGGGAAAAAGGTGACCAGTACTAATTTTGATTAATGTATATTTCTCCATACCAATGAAATAGATACCTGATTTCACCGGACTTCCAAGAGTTTTTTGATAGACGCAAGTGCCTGTCTTGTGTGGAGACATGGCTGTGTCTAGAGCATGCAAAGAAGCGTGAAGTCAGTCAAAGGGCCCTAAGCATTTCCTGTGTGACCAAGATGAAGACTGTTATGATAACTACGCCAATTATTAGATTACATTAATAATCAAAATTCAGCTATAGAGGTGGCCATCTTAGTGCATTTACCATGGCTAGAATATTTTAATCTATGCCATCTATTAATAAAATTACTCTGTGCTTCTGATTTTCACTTGGTCACCAAAGACTCCCCATACCATGATGATACACTACACACTCACTAGTTTCACTAAATCAAGATAAAAAGGTTCATGCTCCTTCTGTTTTCAAAGGAGATGTCAGATGCTTAAGTGCCTCTTGAAAGACTCCACAACAAGCCTGTCATTCTTGATCTAGAGCAATGGTTTCCTACAACTGAGCTCAGCCTCCCCTGCAGCGGTTCACCTACAGCAAAAGCAAGGTTTAGAGCGCAAGCAAGCTTTCCCATGAAATTTTCTGCTACTTTTATTTCAAGACATGCAGGGTCCTAAAATTTAAATGTTAGTGAAGTCCCTTATGATTAGCATTTAAATAGTAGAAATTTTCTTCTTTAAATTTTAGAGAACAGTTTAATGTATCTCTTTTTAATTATGTAACTAATTCAGTGGATGAACATGAGCTTATCAAAAGTTTAGTGCAACCGACTAAAAGACAAAATACATTAGCAGCTAGTCCTAAAAAGGCATATTTGTTCATGTATTGTCTCTGAATTATTTTCATGCCTTTCTCTTCAGGGTATTCATGCCAGTTTTTAGAATCAGAAGATAATCTAACATGTCTTTATTTTACTCCTCATGCAGGTTTTTGGAAAAGTTGATGTGAGCCCTGCAGGTGTTCTCAAAAGACTGGTTACAAGAGTCTTGTTTTTACTGTGTATCAGCCCTTCTTGCAGGCAGAAATTTCAGTTTGAACTGAAATCACTTTTGAAAGAGGAAGGGTGTTCTCTTCCAATACATGTTTCTGTGCTTTGCTACAGCTAAAACAGGTATCTGTGTGGTGAAGTGGTTCATAGAAATAGAGAAATAATTTGATCTGGGCCAGCTGCGTGCATTGAAGTTGGTGGATAAAATTAAGTTGTTTAACCCAGTGCTTCTTCTAACCAGAAGGGATTTTATCCATATGTTCTTGGAATATGCTCCATACCTGTAGTAGCTTGTAGTAGCTTGCTCTTCTGTGCTTTCCCTGACTTTTTTTTTTTACTTCTTCTTGCTGAAGATAGCAGCAGTATGGAGCAATGCCAACTATCCTATCTGTTGTTTTTCTTAATGGCTTTTGACCCTGTTACAATGAAGTTGACCTTATTTATCTTGTTTTTATTAGGAATGGGTAGTATTCTTTGCCCTGCTATAGAGCTACGGGTGAGAAGTCAGCAGAGCTAGAGATCACTGTAATGTTCTTCTCAAAGTATTTTTAGTCTCTCTGTGTATGAAAAAATAAAAAATTCTCTGATGTTATATTTTCAACCTGTCCCACTTTTTAGGCTTGGACACCCTAAAAGCTTAGTGGTGGGTTTTGATGTTTTTTTTTTTGAGTTGCTAGCAACTTAACTTTTCTAGCAAAGCAAGAAACTGTTCTTTGTGTTCATTAAATACACAAAAAGCAAAGAACAAAAGAGGAAAACATTGGTGAAAAATGCCTGAAGAGCATAAAATCTCCACTGTGCAACCTCCTTCACTCTTACACTTTTTGTATAGCAATTCCTAAAGGAAAAGCCCTCCTTGATAGTCCTCCAGAGGGCATCTGACTTTCTGCTGAGAAAAATGTGACTTAAGGTTTTTTTTAATATATTCCTTTAAGAAAAGCACAGATGATAAAAATATAAAAAGTAGGAAATATTCTGCTTTTGTCTATATTTTTCTAGTGGAGTAATTCCCAGAAGATTTTATAAAATGTATGCAATCTGTACAAAAGCAGTTTAGTTCTGTAAAAAATAGCTTGGAAATGTTCTGTGCTGGCAGCTTTTAGGCAATCTGCTGGAAATGTGAATCAGGAACATATACATATAGGACCATGGTGGCTGTGCAAATATGGTGTGTTATTAACTGAAGAGAAAGGGCTGTTGCCTAAACTTGAATATCAGTGAAGGGTTAGATGCATCTGAAGTTACTCAATTTTTATTCATAAATTTTGATGGCTATGGGTGTTACCATTAATTGGTAGAAAACTCTGTAATAAGTTGATGTTGCCATTGCTTAAAAAATATATATCTTTCCTGGGAAGATATTTTGGTTAGTAGTGTGTGGCGATTAAATTTATATTCTATTTGCATCCAAAAACATTTTAGTATACTACAGAGTATAGGTACCTAGTCTGGTAGAAAAATAATCCTTGAGTAATAACACGTGACTTTGAATTCCTTGTTCCATGTAAGTGTTCCAGCATTCCTGTTTATTTTTACATTTCCTTTTGCTGTTGTTTCTAAACTAGAACGTATGGTGTTGTGAGGAAGTAAAAGAAGTGACAGCTTTTCTGACTCGATTTTCTCATCTGTAAGTCACTAGGTGGTGCCATTTCACTCCTCAGGAATCAGAAACTTTGTCTTACATACTATTTTTAGTAACAGTTACTATTTTTTAAAAAGAAAACAAAATAACTGGACTTTTGAGTTCTCTTTTTGGAACTACTGCCGTTTTTTGTCCTGAGACTATGCAATATATATATATTTTGCTCAAAACACCTGAAAATATTGATGAAAATGTGCAAAATTTCCAAGTGTTCTTTTATATTGTCGTAGACTTTCAGTTTTACATTCATTTACATATATTTTACTGACTTTGATAACGAGACCTGATTTGATAAAAATGTACGTTTTAAATGTAGAATTGTTTAAGGGGCTTTTTAACTTTTTTTCCTGAGGTCTAGCTAAGTATCTGCATCTAATGTGAATTATGATATGGATTATATCAGTTGAGGCATAGCAGTTTTCATCCATGGACAAATGCTCTCTCTTTCTCTGTTATGTACTAAGAATTGAAGAGAGTTAACAGTAGATCATTTATGTGTCCTATGGAAGTCCTGGGATACCACAGAAACAACTTCGTGTAGTTTCATCTAACAAGCTAAAAGTTGTCCAGGGAACTTTTGTTTCGTAATTTTACAGTAAGAAGCTATATGGTAATTTACTGTATTGTCACAGCTCGTGCTGATTAAGAGGTAGGTACAAGTGATGGGTATTGTTTCCAAGTTTAACCACCTTTCTGTTTAACTGTCAGAAATAGGAAGGCTTGCAAAATGGCTTTGACAGTTTTTTGTGGTAGCTCAAATTGAAAGAATGGCGAAGTAGAACAACATGAACAGAAATGCTCTTTATTAATTAAATTACTTATTTTGAATGATCCTAATATCAGGTGTTGATTTGCTGGCCAGCAGTCTTTTCTTGGTGAGAACAGTGTTCTAAAACCGTAGCTGCCATATTGCGGTAGAAGATCTTTTTGTGAGTGTACAAGGTGCAATGACTTAGGTTAGTTATAGAACAACCTTAGAAGTTTCATAAAAAGTAGTGAATACTCAAGTTGTCTGAAGCTATATAGTGAGTGGATTATAGTTCCAGGCTAGAACATGGTCAGAGCCTCCAGGACAGTCCTGAAATGATTTAAATGTAATTAAATTACCTAAAACCAGTACCACCAAAACATTTAACTGGTGGTGTGGGCTGCTTGGTTGCCAGAGGCTTCCAAACTACCATCTCTTTGTTGCTTCTTACTTACTTTGTGAAGAGCCAAGCACGTACTAAACATTCATGTTAAAGAAATGGAGACATCAGCATATCCTGGTGCTGGATACTTAGTCGTGTCAGCCTGCACTGTTCTTGGCAGCTGGGTACATCCACTCCAAGTGTTGTACAGCCCTGTGGGGTCATTCAGCAGTCACTGGCGTTTTTTCATCAACTCTGAAAGATGAACATGGTGGGAAATTTTGTGTGTGTGTTACAGAGTCTTCTGTTTGTTTTTGTTGGGATTAATTAAACTACAGGGAATTTGAACACTGACTGTAAACATTTACTTGTTTAGGCAGCCAAAACTGAAACAAGATATGTCAGATTTTACTTTTCTGTAATGTTTCTGATTATCTGGCATTTTTGAAATACAGAACATATAAATATTGCCTTCTTTACAGATGTCTGTGGCGTCAGTTAAGCTCCACTTCACATTTTCTATTGATGAAGAAAAATCTTTGCCTTTTTTTTTAAGTAGAAGAAAGAACAAGGAAGATAAAGTAAAAATGATAATAAGATTTAAATATTCCTTGCAAGCTAATAATAGAAACCTCACAGTGTCTTTTTGAATTTTTATGTCCCAAGCTGTGTTTATGGTTAAGAAAACCCCAGACTGCAATTTAGTCATCAGCTGATTTTTCAAAATATACTCAATGCATAAGAATAACTATCTATAGTTTTCTTTCAGAATTTCAGAAATTTTGATTACTTGGAAATAATAAAAAGGCAATGATTGGCAGTGGTGCTGGTTGTTCTGAGCCACTTGGTGGCATTGGGTTTTGTGAGTTCACCAGTCGGTTTAATTTCCTCAAGGTCTGGACAGTAGGAGAAGTGGAAAGTGGGACAAATTATCAGGCCGTTATAGAATGAGCAGGGGTACAAACTGATCATTTATTCGTAGTGTGAAAGTTGAGGGGAATATTCCACCCAGCAGTTGTCCAATTCTGGGTATCCAGCTACCCAGCCGCAAGATATAATTAATTTTCCCATGTGTCTAAGTTTGGGGTTCCTGGGCCTGCTGATCCTGAGCACTGAAATGGATGAAACTCTGGGACAGGCAGCTGCAGCTAACCCACTGCATGCTACAGGACTCTGGGGTTTGAAAAACTCTGTCTTTAAAATGACACCTTTTCATTTCACCTCCCTGGCTGTTTGACACCAACCATCTCTTCTCATGTGAAGAGCTCTGGATGTTACTTACGTTCCTGCTACTTGGTTGAACTATCTTTATTTTTGCAGACTTCCTTGCATCCTCACTATGAAGGTAGCATTGTGCTCATCCTCATGGGGACTTAGACTTTCTTCACTGCAAGTGGCTCAGAAACCTTCAAAATCTGAAATGCGGCTTGTTATGCTGGGACAGTGACTTCCTTTTAGCTCACCAGCATCCCAGATAGTGTTTAATGTTCTCTATAGTATTTCTGCACATTTAGAGCAACACATGTCTTCTTGAATGTAGGGGGATGAAAAAAATCTGTATATGTTTACTTCATAACTTGACTTTTGTTAGGCAGCTGTTTGAAGTACTCAATTCAAACTTCCTCATGGATACCAAGTGCCAGAACTTAATAGTTCTGTTGTGGCTTTCTGCAATAATAAGACAAATGATTCAGTATTAAATTTGTATGCTTAACTATGCGTAGCAGATTTAAAGTTGAGGACTAAGTCTTGAACTTAGATGAGAATTAATGTATTGATCTTGCTACAGAATTAATGAAAAGAACATTTTACTTCAACACAGTAAGCTTTGCAATAGCAAAACAGCTCCCATTTTCTGCCACCATTTTAGCTGAAGTCAAGAAGACTTTTTTTTAAAAAAAAGCTTTTATATTTAATATGCTTTTTCAGAACTTAAAATTTGCTTTTGTTGGGCATTAACTGTTAGGTGTATATATTAAAAATAATTCTTTGGGGTTTGTTTTCGTACATTAGATATGCAGATGAAAGTTAATGTTATATGAAAGGTAAAGATAATGATGAAAATAATTTTTCATCATTAGATATGCAGATGCAGAGCTTTTTGTGACTCAGTGCTTCCTGAGCAAATTTTGAAATACACTTAGTTGTGCAAGATATGTTGTATCCCTTCAATGTTCATAGTGGAGAAAATGTAAAAAAATGGTATTTATCATGATCCCACTGTACACACCTTTTAGTAGAATAGTCTTATGACTGGTGAACCAGTTTGGACAAACTTGTTCTAAATTGACTTCAAACTTTGTTATATAAACTATGATAGGATGTCCTGAAGTAAGTTCTTTTTTCTGAGGAAGAAAAAAAAATCTGGTACCTATTTTGACAACCTCTTCCTGAGAGGAGAAATTCTTGACTAAACCAGGATGGCAGTCAGTAAAGCACCTCTCTGAGGATATTAATATTTCCTTACAGGAAGTGAATACTCTTGAGTTTGGTTTTGACATTATCTAGTCACTCTGTAGGTGCATTGTAACACAAAAGACTGGGTTTCCTTATATCACAGGGAAATGGAAGGAGAGCTCTACACCCCTTGTGGCATCTAACTCTTTCACTTCTTTTCTGGCTTAAGTTATTTAGGCATCATTTCTGCTATTGGAGTCTCAAAAATGGGTTATTCCATTTAAAAAGGAGTGAACTGAGATTTTTGTAACTTGATCTAATTTATTATCGTAGCGTGTTAACTACATCTGCCTTTCTGATTACACTTGATTTTTCTGGACATCTGAAACGTTGTGCATGTAAGAATGACAAAAATGTCCTGGAAAGTATTTAAAAAATGTGATACTTTATAGGTTTATTAAATGATTGTGGCTCAAGAGCCCAGAAAACATATGGATGTAGATTCTTTCAGTTCAGGGACCACTGGGAGCGCGAACTGGTAATACAGTATTAAAGAAAATCAAAAATTCCCATGTGCTTGTGTTTTCAAAGGCAGCATGGATTTCATAGGAGGACTCCGTGCAATTAGAGAGTGTTACAAGTGGGAATAGCAGGAATATGATTTGTGTGAATCCATCTTCAGTTTGTTCTTTTGCTTAAGAAGTAGTTCTGAAGGAGGTATTTTTTGCCTAATGTGTAATATGTTTTCTTTGCTGGTAATATGAGACTTTTCCTCACAGTAAGCATATAGTATTTGGCTGAGGTTTTTATGCTTCTTTTTACAGATGCCAAGGAAGTTGCATGCAAAAGAAAGTGATTGATTGATGTTTTTAATCAGCTGAGCTGGAGATTAAAATACTAATGAAAATGTTATTCTTCTAGAAGAAATACGAGAAACTGAAGAAATTAATAAAAATTTATTATCCGTTCTTGTCTTTAAACACCTGTATTCAAAGAGTAAGTAGTGTTCCCCATAGCACACAAATGCTACTTTTTAAGATCAAACCTTTCAACATGATGATCTTTGTGTGCTTGTTTGTGCAAGATAAAAATGCTGGCAAACACAGTGTACTTAGATGTAAGATTATGCTTCTGAATTTCATGTGCAGTAAGTATTAATAAGTTATGTCTCCTTTCACTCAAACGCTTTTGACATCAAAGTTTTCTTGGGGATGGAAGGGGAAGAATCTAAAACAAGTTTGCATCTGCCATTTTTAAAGGAGAAAATGCCTACAGTAACAGTATATTTATTTAAAATCACAAATGTGGCTACTGAATGTAAAACGGATCTAAGTGTAAAGTTCAGATTGGAATCTGCCCAGTAGTGTTTAGCAGCATTCAGACCTGAAGTTATTTTAGGTATAAGCCTGTGCTCAATCCTTTTCTGCCTGTATATTGAAGTACAAGCATTTCAGACCCTCACTTTAGATGTTAAATTCAAGAGGAATTCTGTATACATCTGGGGCTAGGCTGGCTAAACCCTGTTCTTCCTGAAGTCAATGACATTTCACATTGTCTTCAGTGGAAACAGATAGGTTTATGCTTCTCACTTTCAAAAATGCATACTGAGACTTCAGTTTATGAGATTTAAAAAAAGCTAATTTTGATTACTTTCTAATAATTACTAGATTCAGAGAAATAAATCAGCAAAACCATCTACTGTATAATTGCAGCTGTAATATGTACTATAAAAATCAATCAAGATTTCATAATTATATGGCAAGTTGCTTAAAAGCAACCGTGAACTACATTATCTCCACATCATTCATACACACACTATAATTAAGAGCAGGATAATAAGACAAGATGCTTCTCTAATTCCAATGACAGACAGAGGCTGACCTCCATAACAGATCTGTGATGCTGTGTAGTAAATGGAAAGTGAGATGTTCCTCTAGCAGTAGTGTTTTTTCAGCATCGAGTTCCTGGGTTTGAACCCTGTTAACAGTCCATGTAACTCTCATTGCATTTACACTTGTCTTTTCCTCTAATATTTCTATTACAGAGCTGTTGGTGAAGGTACTAGCATCATTTGCTGTGATTTTAAAAACTGAACAAACTAGTTAAATTTCTGATCTCAAATACACATTGCCCTCTATCTTGTTTATATTTATGATGCTAAAACCAATACCTTGATTTAGTGGGGAAGAGTGCTTGTAGCTTGATGAGTGTCTTCAGATTTGAATACTTGTGGGAAAATCTGTGCTAAACAAATCATAAAATCGGAGTTTGGGATTAACTGTAAAATCAGTTAAAAGACCCTGACTCAGTAAGCAGCAAACATGAAAAGAATGTGGTGAGGAATTTAGCTCAGGAGTATTCACTGAGCATATCTCCCTGGAAAACAAGAGAACAAGGGCTACAAAAAACTTCCGGCTGGTACGTTTTTAGAACAATCTGGAGGCTTATCATTAGCCAAGAACAAGAGACATGTTCCACTAATGCAAAATAAATCAGTGCTATGAATGAAAAGGGACTTTCATGACAGAGCAGGGCATCAAAGTTTGGAGATGTCTTCTTCCTCCTTGTACGTGCCTGGTTTGTAGATGACTCTTTTGTTGTCTTTGCCTCCCTTTTTGCAGCTAAAATAAAACAAATGTATTAAACAATTGTAATTCCAATGAAGGAAAAGCAGCATTGGTTACTTAATATGGCCCATTATGTATGCATGAGATTATTTTTATCTGTATCAATGCAAATGTCCCATAGCTTATTCGTATAAATATTTCAGGAGAATGCATTCTGTGGGGCAGAGTCAATGGTGATTGCGAAGGGATCAGTCTGTGAGAAAGTTTGTAATCTTAGCCTTTTTTACAGAAATTGGCTTTGGTGGCAAACAGTCTGGCTAAATGATCTCTTGTCAGTACAGATTTCTTTCCCTTAAATGATGTGACCTTTGGGAGAGATTTTTTCTAAAACTCCATTCCCCTCGTTTCACTTACTGTTCTAGGAAAAAAATGAAAGGATTTGGAAAGTAATTAGGAGCAGCAGTACTAGCAAAAAGAACAAGAAAAAGAACAAATGGCAAGTGAGAAAAAGAAAAGGTGGGTAAGTTTGTTATCGACCCAGCCTGCTTGTCCCGCTTAGTCTGGAAAGGGAGCCTCATTTCCAAACTCCCTGCGGGAGCAGTCAGTACTTAGAATGGAAGGTTCTCCCTGGTACTCACATACAATTCCCTATTTCCCGTCCTTGTATCTTTTAAGTATTTACATAAGTGCTGTTCCAGTAATTACTATTTTGTGGAAAAACCACCTTACAGGGTTGCTTTTCACAAAAAACAACCATTCCTGCTGTGGCAGAGTGGTGGCCACTGTGGCACAAAGGTTGAAGCAAGTAGAGATCTCTTAGCCTTATCAACATATTTTTCTGTCAATAAAATGGAATTACTTTGGAGTATATGATACAGGAGAAATAACATCGACAGTGATCAAAACAAATTAAAGCTTTTAGGAGGAGATGGTATCTTATAAAAGATCAAACATTACAACAATAAAAAATGTGCAGGGTTTCAGACACATAAACCCTTCTTTGTGCCAGAAGAAAAATTTGTTTTGACTACTTTTCCTGTGATGTGACAGCCAGACATCTTACCTTTTCCTCTTCAGAAGCCAGAAGGCTACTGCAAGAATGATGAGAACTCCCAGAACACAGGCTATTGTAACAGAAACAACAAAACCTAGGAAAAGAGGGAGAGCATACAAAGTAGTTAATGTAATTTCCTAGAGACGAGTGTCTAATCTGTCATAACATTTACATCCTCCCTCTGCAGTTTTCCTACAGCCTGCTCATACCACTTTGCAATTATGGAGTGGGTAACTTTGCATAGATGTATACTAGAAAGTCCTAATCCCACATCTGGATCCACAGTTCACAGTGCTGTGAATTTAGACACCTCCTGAAGTCACAAAGCCAACGTGCAGGCACAGGCATAACGGATCAGAAACTCTTTGGATTTCAGTGTATAAGAGCGTAAGCAAAACTGAAGAACTAAACACGGGCAAGTAAGGATGTTAAATTTGATGCCTTTTGTTTTTTCAAGGCAGAAGAACACTGTTGAATGTGGACAGCTGAAGAGTGATATGCTTTGCTGTTGAGAACATTGCTTAAAAGACATCTAAGAAGGTAGGAATGAATTCAGGATATTAGTATGAAGAACTGAGTGATCTCATGTTTGCATTGAGAAGTTAAGCATTATCATTTTAATGCCATCTTTGATAATGACCTTCATATATATTTTTGGCAATGAAGGTATTTTTATTTATTTTGGCCTTCCCAAAGATCCCAAAGGTGAGCATTCTTAACTGCACTTTCCTAATTCACTTACGCATTGTTTTTTATATTTTATCAAACAACCATTTCTCTATAAGCAACATTAGAACTCTTTCATAGTGAAGCTGACAGGTTTCATGTATTCCATCTAAATATTTTCTCTTATTAAATCAGCCGTTGAGAAAATAGAAATGTAAAACTTGGAGTTTAATCTTATCCCATTTAACCCATTAGATGCTTTATTAAGTCCAACTGAATAGAAGCAGCTTGCAACCCATGGAGTTGAAATAAAACTGTATTTAAAAAAAAGGAGAGTCTTATTACAGTAAAGGCACATCACATGGACTACAAAATATAACATCAAATAGATAATTGTAGAAAAACAGCTTGTAGTTTGAAGAGAAAGGGTAGGGGGCATTTCTGTTTGAGAAGTCCTTCTTGCAAAATTTGGCTAGATAGTATTTCAGCATGATGCTATAATCAAAGCTAGGCACCAGTTCCCATTTAACTTGTGGGTAGCGGAAGATTTAAACATCATCATAAATTTCAGCTGCATGTATGTGAAGCTGATTTTATATGAATAGATTGCTGACAGACAAAATACATTATAAACATGTCTGAGTTTTGCTGCATAATACTTTAAGAGACATTTTGCAATGTAGTACTTGTTAATAGTGAGTATGAATTTAGATTTTAATTATTGGCATCAAAATGTGGTTGATGGTACACTTCATTTGCATTTTTGATACAAAACTCAGCTCAATGGCCCCATCTTGTGGCATGTATACTCGGGTGAAGATGGCAGCCGTCAGTCTTGACACTGAAAAAGCAGAAAGCTTGCTCTGAAAACTGCTTTAGTAGGGGCCTAGGGTGTGCACAACAGGATTTCTTTCACAAATTTCTGTGGTAGCCCGGCCCAAGCCATGATTCTGTGTATGACTTCTTCCCTTCATGAGTGTGTTCTGTTCTTACCTGTGGTAGAGCTGGCTTCATCAGGTGAGGCACTTGCAGCCAGCAACCAGGTGCGCTTTAATTGTACTTTGACAGGAGCCATTTTTTTTTTGTGTGTGTTCTCTTGAGGTGAAGGGCTGCACCTGTGAGGGAGTCTTTGTGACCATAGTATGTGGAATGTGAGATTACAGGGGTGATGAATACCTTTTCTGAAATGGGTAGAACATTTTTCTATGGGTCACTGATAGAGTCAATGAGCTTTTGTAATTAAATGTACTTAGACTGAATGGGGTTTCTATTAAAGTAGCACTGAGAAATGCTTTTTGTAGCCATAGAGACCAGATCTTGGGTGAGAACAGCAGGATGGGCAATAACCCATACAGTTCAACTCTAGTAAGTCATGCCAACTTTAAAGATACATTGAAAATTCTTTCATAGCTGGTGTCATCTCTGCATGGGAGCAAAATAATGTGGCTTAGCAGAGGGGGAGCCGAATGTTATTCTTGGGTTTGGCACTGGTTCACAGCAACAATTTTGAGAAAGTCACATCTGGGTCAAATTTTCCCCCATAGATGGAAGTAAATAGTTTACACTATTTCTGTGAAGTGTTTAGAGATTCCTGGATGAAAAGTATCTGATTTTCAGTTACTGGGATCATGGATTGTAACTCCCTACTTTTTACGTTTGAGTGTGGTTCACAGAGAGAAGGTGGTCAAGTGCTGAAATGTTAGCTTAAGAAACAGATAGAAAACGGCATTTCTCATTTCTGGCTGACCAGTCTGACTCAGAAAATCACTGGCTCATAGGTGAGGTTAGCAATCAGCAACATACTCTTGCCAAGTCCACCAGGTATTGGATCTTAATGAATTGAGAGGGTAGAAAATGTAAAAGATGGATCTCTAGGATTCCATGGTGAACCAGTCTTAAACATAAGGTAGCGGCTCACTCTGTAACTTCTGTTACTTCAGTGTTTCTGCAGTGGCATTGCTAGAGTAGATTGTTTGTGTGTGGATTTGCGAAAGAGCCTGCGGAGGAAGCCTTACAGTCTCAGAAACTTGGCAGCCACTTTGCAAATCCTGATTCTGCTGTTTAAAACCATTGTACATAATCTGACTTGAGCAGAAACTTGAAGGGGAATAGTGAAGTAGCCATTCTGGACCCAACTGGTTCTCTAGTTGGCAGCTAGAGTTTGAGATTGGAGGTTTAGGAAGAAAGTTTTAACCCTCTTCCTGGTCATGTAAGAATGCCATGCGGGAGAGGAATATTTCTAGTTGACCAATCCACAAAAACAGAAAAAGGATTGACATACTCTAGTTCCTTCCCTTTTTCACTATTTACCCATCTTTTAGTTTACTCAAAACATTATTTTTACAACTAATACCAGTTTGTACATTAATCATGGGGTTATTGAGGATGTTGATGATTTGGTAAACTTGTAATTTGCTTACATATTTTAGTTAGAATCTAGCAACGAGAGAACTACTAGTGCAATTCTCATTTTAAAATGAGATTAAATTGAGGTACTGTTCTATAACCATTATTCTCTGCAAGTGATGGCATAGGCACTGGGTAAGAGGCATGAAGACAGAATAGAATATTATGACTTGGCTTTATATAGTATACAACAAGAAATCAAGGAACAGAACCATCAGAATCCCAAGTGTGACTTGTGTGTGTCCTGTTATATGAGTTGTATATAGTCACAGAAATAACTTTTGTCTGATGTGGAGTCGTATTACAGTCAAGAAACAAGGTTTCCACTTGTTAGCAACATAATACAAACAAATCAGTTTTCTGATAAACTGATAGGGAGGTTGTTCAGTTGCTTATTCTTGACTCTGAAGCAGTAAAATTAAGGTTGTTAGAGAAGTACACGTGAGCAGAGATTGCAGAGACTTTTCATCGTGCATAGCGGAAAGGTATTGATGATCTTTCAGAAGGGGAAAAATCTTATTTTTTGTTAACATGTGAGCTGATGCAGACTGATGCAAAACTTTGGTAGCCAGCAGTACTCAGTATTTTGATTTAGTCAGACCTTGAAACTAGGCTCCAAACTATAAACAAATTAAAATTAGAAAAGAGACAGTTGATCAGAGTAACTTCTCTCAGCAGTAATTCAAGAGCAGAAATGGTAGCTTTAAATAGAAGAAACATATAACTAAACTAAACTAGTTTAGACTTAAATATTTACCTATCTGCTGCTAGTAGTGTGAAAGATGGTAAGATACCTTTGGCGGCAAATGGAGAAATTGCAACGAAAACAGAAAAATGCTGCAGCTGCTCGACTGGAAAGAACCAGTGCGGATGCTTCCAGTGCTTTGCACTGTAGTCTCAATAGGCTTGGGGACCTTTTTTTGAGGTGCCTGGAATTAACGCATTCCTAGCTTCCAGAATGAGGATGGGAGACGAGAACTACTCAGCTATTTTGGGGAAAGTTACTTTTCTAGGCCTTAATTTACAAACTGAAAGCGGTATACAGACAGGAGGGTCCCTGAGAACCACAGCACCTTTCAAGCTGCTCAGTAAAAAGTAGCATCGTATAGTGATGACTTTACTCATTGGGTGTAACATCTTCAGCTCCTTATACTTTAAACAAAAGGATATGTTATGCTGTTTCTCTGCACGTCAAAATTTGGACATCCCATCTCTTCTTAAATCACTGCTGCTGCTTCTGTGCTGCAAGTTGAAATAGTTGTTTTTCTAATCAGTAGCTTTCTGCTGAGTGTACAGAAATGAGAACCTGAGGTAGTTTGGATCCCTGAACTGCACTGAAAACTCTGTATTGCCTTTAGCACTGTAGCCTGCCCTTCTTTATACACCTGGTCCCTAAGGCTTTTCCTGAAGACCCACTAGGTTAACTACAGAGAGAATGGTTAATAAAAATAAAAGTCAGGAGATGCAGCAGTTAAGATGAAGCCTTTGTCCCTGGAGCTCTGAAGATTATGAAATGTAGAGATTTAATGCAGAGCTGGAGAATAGGAGCTCATGATTTGTGGTTCAAGCTATGCAGTTAGTCAGCTTGGAACTGTTAAATATTTTTTACTCCAGGTAAAATAGAGAAATGAAGATATAAATCGTTAGAACTCAATGAGAGAAATGTGTGTAAGTAGCAAGGACAGTAGCATCAACACACTTACTTAAATAATTACTGACTTATGTGCAATAATTCCAGAGAAGGCCCTCAAAAGCTTTGTGGTAGAATTATGTTCCTCTTATGGGAAACTTTAGAAAAATTTTTAAATGTTTCCACTTGAATTGAAACGGTCCCCAGCCAAAGAATGACTTCTGAAATTGTCTCTGGGTTTTATCTGTAAGATGGAGACTTGCTTCAAAGAAGGGCTGGTACTCTACAATGCTCTTGTTGGGAGTTTTGATGCAGCTAATCTCCCTAAGAGACCAGCCAGCTTTTGATGACAAATCTAAATAATCTCTGATTTCAGAGGAATGTTTTGTCTGGGATTTGTTTTAGCTGATCTCCAATTTTCACTTTTCTCCTTTAAAGCTTTAGACTAGAAAAGGTATATTATGAAAGGGGCTGTCTGCAGAGGGAAATGGCAAAAACAGCTACTGCAGTATGCCTGCAGGGAGAAGTGGTCACTGCAGTGGCTATTGTGTGAGGTTTCCCAATATAGACAACTGTCTATATAAACTGTGTTTTCCGTTCTTTCATCTAATCAGAGAAGAAACTAGCAGGCAAAGTTGAAATTATGTGCTAACACATTCTATTAATTTTAAAGTTTACAGCTTGGCCAATCTTTTTTGTGAAGTCTGCTTTATCTTTTAAAAATCTTTTACTCTCAATTTCAAATAGTATAGTGGCTTGCCTAGATTCAGCTGCCTTCAGTGTATGTGCCAGCTTCACAACTGCTTAAGAGTATTTGTTTGCAAGAGAGCACAGAAATTGGAACAACACGTTTGGCACAAACCATATTCTCAAATGTCTTACTGTGGGGCACAGCTAACCTTCTCACCACCTTCTCACCTGTGAAGAAGGTTTTTGTGGAACACCCATGCCCCAAAACCTGTGCACTGTCATTGTGTTAACACAGCATAATTAAGCTTTTAAATCAGTTCTTCCTTGTAAGATGGCAGGTTTTTTTCATCTGTAGAACTGGATTGTACAATCCAGTGTTATGAATTATTTTTATTTGTCAAGTTTAAATTACTCAGGGACCTCTTCTGATTCTATCTAATTCCCCAAAAGCAGTCTCCCTGAAATGCAAAGTTGGGATTCCCTTTAAACACATGGTCTGCATAAAACCAATCCTCATACTGCTGAGAACCAGCAAATGTCACTGCAGAGACAAGGCCAGCTCGAGCACTTATCGCTGACTGAAACAGCTCACCTGCAGAGAACTGTTTAGTGTTTGGAGTGACAGCAAATATTTCTGCTAAGCATGACAAGGTCAAACATGTCTTCCTTATTTTATTTTCTTGCCTTTGATCAGAAGGGTTGCAGGGCTTGGCTGATACCAACTGTGGAAAAAAGACTTCTTATATACTCTTGGAATACCTTATTCTCATGCAGTTGCCCACACAACAGTGCAATAACAGAAGAAAAGGGAACAAAGTGAGCAGGGGGAAAATGAGTTTGCTGTAATTTTGTAGTGGTACAGTGCAACAGGACTGCCAATTCAGTATTTCAAGTTTACAGAAATCACTGTGCGCGGTTTCTTTGTATAGAAGCATTCATACACCTTACCTTCACGGAAGGAGATAAAAACCAGTCTTTCGTGAAATTCCTGAACGTTTCGGAAGTTATTGACCATTTCCAGGGGCTCTGGGTCATCACTCTCTGTGCAGTACATGGCTGTTTCCAGTGCCAATAACTGTGAAGGGAAGCACCCTGTTCAGATCCCAGAATACAGAAAAAGTGATGCCAGTGTATGATCACTGAGAGCGTGTGTTTGAAATCAAAGAGATAGTGAAAGTGAAGAGGATACATTAAGTAATACTTAAGTCTTGCGTAGTCTCTGAGCCCAAAACCAGAATAATGTGTAAACAGTGTGACATCTCCAAACCCATACCTGTATTTTGTTTACATCCTAATAAAATTAATCCTCAGTAATTATCCGCCAGGAGAACTGGATGGGAGGAAACATGATGGCCCTTTGCAGCATGTTCTTGCAAGCACTGTCTAACTCCGAAGCAGTACTAAAAGCTACTTTATGAAAGAACTCTCTGTGGTGGTAAAAACACAGTCTGGCAGAGTGGACATAGTTAAGAATGGACTTTCATAGCGAGGAGCATGCAGTAATTTGATCAGAGATTTTGATAATAGCATTTTTTCCCCTGTGTTTATAATTAAGTGAATAAGAAGATAGTGATTGGGAGTTCATAGTCTATCTAAGTGGCTACCTAAGAACAAAAAAAGTTAATTAGGTGAGCACAAAAAACATGAGTTGGAGAAAAGCCAGGGGATACAAGATTGTCAAGTAAGTCATCACATGCTCTTTAGAAACTAAACATCTACCCAACCTGTCATACCTAAATCAGTCAGGATCAAAATAGCACTAAAATACTTAGTGAATAGGGTTCAGATGTGAAGCCTGAACAAAAACGATCTAGAAGTGAATCCTGGAAAAACTCAAAGCAGGGAGTAAGTACATAGTGAAAACAGAAATTAATCTCACTTAACTGTGACTTTTCATGCTGATAGTATACCAATTGCTATGCAGTTCTCTGTCCTTTATTTATTCTGGTCAACTGAAAATGTACTAACTACAAACAGAACAGCATATTGATTTATGTCAGTTCTGTGCTGTTTTTCCCACTTAAAGGATTTTAGCAATGACCATCTTTTCAGTTTTACAGGAATGCAAGAGAAATCCAGGAAATGAGAATATGCGTTTACTGTTCTTTAGCAGACACCATTCAGAAAAACACATTCTGTATTTAAACTTGCCTGCTCTTGTGAAATTTTAACGGGGTGTCGGAAAACTGTCCAGAGAACGCTAGGGTAGCAAGGAGGAGTTGTCAGGGATCCTTCATAGCGATAATACTCATCCAGTATATCAGGAAGCAGTTCTCGAATATTGAAACCAGGAACCTGGACCATCTGATCTAAAATAGGGGATTCATGTTAAATGCTGTGTCATTGCTACATAGGTAGTGTACCAGTGAAGCGAATTGGCTTTTCAGTAAGTAGGATGCTTTCAGTCATATTGCTAGGAAAAGAAAAATACATTTTAACACAGATGATCCCAGTTTAATAAGGAATACAGCTTTTTAGGTTTCCTATGTAAAAATCATGTCTTAGATACCAAATCAGAATTCTCTACAGCAAACTGTGGCCATATTAACCAAAAAAACACTATGTGCAAGAAATAAGGCCTGGTCAGAAACACGTGGTGCATGCTAGCTGTCTGTACACTCTTCACAGAAGTGCACTACATTTGTAAGTCTCTCACAGTTTGTGGCAGATTTGCCTGGGATTTCTGGATTGTTTCTTCAGCCAGTTCAATTCCTTTTAGGGTGACATCTGATACTCGTAGCCGTTCTCAATTCAATGCAGGCTTATAGCCACTCACCCTTGTATTTCACATTCCGGAAGTGCCTGAAGATCTTTTCATAGGATGGGTTGAAGGGTCCAATCTGTAATGAGCAGACTGTTAACAGCTGTGCAAATCACCGCAGTCTGAATAGGAGTCTTTGCTTCTGCACACAGCAGACAGCAGTATTTGACAGCCCCTGTCATAAGGCAAGTGTCCCCACTGTCCAGATATTCACATACTAGAATGGCATTCATTTTACTCAAAACATTAGTGCTATCCTCAGAGCCCCAATGCTCTTACTCACTCCAGAGCTATTAGAGATGCTTTGTTGTAATACTATCTTAATAACTGCAGTGTAGACCTCTTGTGTGCGCTTTAAGACCCTATTGCGCTTGTGTGTGCAGCATGCTGTGCAAATGAAGAGAAACCGTTTTCTCTGAGAACATTGCAGGCATAAGTTCTCAACTGACAGGCTTCTCAGACCATCTACTGGTTTCTAGTCAAAGCCACATTTTTCCACCCACAAACATTTTTTAGTCTGCTGTTCATCACAGTCTGGGAAGATAAAGAATGACGCTATTGGGTACTGCAGGGCCACTGGCAGGGGCTATAACTCAACTATCTAGCAAAGGCTGTAACTCAAAAGTCAAACAAGACCATGTTTTTCAACTGCTAACAGCAGTTGAATTAGACTTTTCAGTCTTATAATCAATGCCTTTTTTATGAATTCTTTAGAGTTGGTGCTTAGCAACTCATCTGACAACCAGACATAGTAAACTGGTGTCCTTAGATCAACTGTAATAGCCACCAGCTGTCTGAAAGTTGTTCAGAGACCTAATCTCCATTGTTGCCTTACTTGATTTTTAAACACCATTGCTTAGAAATAACCATAATCCCAGTATTATTCCCGAGCATAATATACAATACTTGGACGCTTTTCACAGCTGCAACTTCCAAATGAACTGAAATTTAACAGAAAATTATTGTCAAAGTCTTAGAGCTGCTAGGAAGTGAGCTTGGATAATATTAATGAGAATTAGAGCCTTTTCTGCTAACTAGAGTATTTTCACATTTTGATGGAAATGTGAAAACCTGGGTGTTTTCAGGATTTTTTTATGCTGTAGAAAATCCTCTCAATTAAAAATTGCCTTTTATAGTTATCTTATTGAGGAGTTTTAATCCTCAAGAAAAAGGAGAATTATATATGTACAAGCTTCTAAAAATTTTTCTTTCAGATTGTGATTATCTTTAATTGCTTGTACACGGGGCTCTAGAGGGGAAAACTGGAAAGCTGTCCTTCTGTAATCTTAAAAAGGGCACTGAGTTTACTTGTTTACTGTAATCTGTGATTCAAAGTATCTGTGAAGTTTGCGACCTGAAGACTGTGATCAGATCCTGATTACATACAGTGGCTAAAGCCAGGGTTGTATCTGCCTATGCCTCTTTGCTGTGTCAAAACTGCTTCATGCAACAGTAGGCAGTTTTGAGCAAGTGAGCTTAAAATTCACTGTTGTCTGTTGCTTGATAAACTCTACCAATCCTTAGTTTGTAAATTATTGCAAAAATGGATTTAACACAGCTGAAGTTAATTTACTGGAAAACATGACAAAACTTTCAGAATTCCTATTTTCTTAAAATTTATTTCTGTTTATGTATGTGCTGCTCGAATCTGGCCCTTTATTTTGAAAGGTAAAAGGAAGAACCTTTGTTCAGCCACAGCATTGTTAAATAATCTAGGTAATTTTGTACATTAAACATCTCTGACTTAATGATTAAAAGCATATTATAGCCCCCCCCCCAAACATCCTCCATCCTACCTCAAGAAGAATAGCCAAAACCGCCAGTCCATCTGCTTTGTCCATTGCTGCTGTTATATCTGGATATTTTTCAGAGTTATAATGTACAATATGCAGCTACAAAGAAGGAGATACTGTGTTATAGTAATGTCTGGGGCATGCTCACATTTGTTTCACAGCTAAAAAGGACCAGTGCAGCCACCTCAGACTAAGAGAATACAATGGGATCCTTCAGTGATCTCTGGGTATAGTCGAAGATCTTTTTAGAGAAAGCAAAAGGTGCTCGAATTCCCATTCCCAGACACGCTGTAGCCGAGTTACCCCCTCCCTCTACCTAGTGGGGGGTGGGGGGAGTACAGAAAGAGAATTGATCACTTCAGCTTCAAGACATCTTGACTGTAGTACTCATTTTTTTCTGAAAAAGTAACACCTTAGCACTCTTGGGGGTCTCCAGTGTTCAGAATGCAAATCCTGGTGTTAAATGTAACTAGAGAAGAAATGGATTCCTGAAGTGCTGTTATGCAAGCAAATTATTCTGACTGATTTATTTTTTAATCATTTTGGGGTAAATACCTGATCGGTACTGTTTTACAAAACCTATTTTTGCAACCATAATTTAGGATTAGAAAAGATCACAAATAGCTCTTCACTGGGTAGAAGATGATGAGTAAAGGTAGACAGAAGAACAATGTCATGTAGCTAAAAGATATACCTGGCTTACAGAGAAGAACCAAGGTGTCACATATCTAGCAGTTTGCTTGAAATTACTCATGTGACCCAGTGCCAGCCCTGAGTTTAGAGCCTAAATTATAACTCCTTGACTTGTGGCATATTCATGAAAGTACATGGGAGTACATCCTTTTTGCAGTGCGCAATGCTTTTTTTTTTTTTTTAGTATATACCTAGATCATAAATATTTGGATTAGAACCTTGCCGCCTTTTACAGTTAGTCATATACCCAAGATAATGATCCCCCTTTGAAACAATGAGACCTACCCAACTTTCTTCGTTTCTTTCCCTGATCTGAGCTTGTCTTACCTCTGCTGCAAAATGCTTCCCACTGACTGTGTGCTCTGAGCCTTCTGACTTGTTTCTGTTTCCCCAGTGTAGGTGAAGTTGAGATGCAGTGTATTCGAATGGGAGGTTTCTGATGTACATAGTGGGTGACAGATACATTTTCACTGTAAGTAGACCAAGACAAGATGGGAGCAAATGGTACCACAGCTTTCAAGCACAGGGCAAATAAAAATACTTTGTCTAAGTATATTATGTATAGAGCACAAGCAAAGCAGATTCTTAACTCATATCCATCTCAGTCTGTTGTAGGAACACTTTATTTATCCTTAACCCTTTCTAGGCAATTCAGGAGAATTTAGAATATACCCTTTTTTCTTAAACTAAAGGAATTGAATGTGAGAATTGTTGCTAATGGAAACCTTTCTTCTCCCTGAAGAATGCAAAATTATCTCGGTCTTATTGAAGAGACAGTTATTGACATGTCAGAGCAAAGCATAGGCTCATATGCCTTTTTTCAATCCCCTTATAATGGTTGAAAATAGCTTAATAAATTAATAATTCTCAAGGTATTTTAAAACTCTAGTTATATTGGAACTCCTCTGCCTACAGAAAAACCAAATAAACTTTCCCCTCTCACCAACCCTCCCTGAAACCCAGAGCATTGATGTCAAGCAGCAAGATAATCACAGGCCTTAAGAACTAGCATTTCTTCTCTTGACATGCTGGAGACAGACCTTTGTATGCATTACCCTCCCTTCTGCTTGCTAATATTGTCCAGTGAGCAAGACAGGCTGGGTTATTTTTTTGGTGTAGAAGTTACAGTGTAATTTTCAACTCAGCAGAAATTGAGTTGTTCACTTGAGAAGTTTGGTACTTCATAAAGCAACAGTTCATGTAAAGAACAGATCAATTTCTTGGCAATTATCTTTATTATTTTCCAGTGTGAATACAGTTTGTTTCTGGAGTCTCCCAGACATGTTTTGCAGGGGAAACAAGGCTCAGAACCTTAATGAAGGAACAGCTGTAAGCCTGTGTATTTTTATGCTAGTGCTGAAAAGCTTTTTTGAGCTCTACTGTTTTCAGTCTAGCTGAAGGTAATTGTATCTGGATTAGCTGGCCAGTGAAGCACATTAGTTATATGTAGGAATGACTGATACCACAATGCTAAGCATCCTACTGATTTCCTCTCTAGCCATAAGAGAAGCTAGCAACAGATGGTGTAATGATCACTCGTTACAGAGGTTAATTTTTCATTACTCAGAGCAATTAAGGTTCATATCTGAGTGAAGTTTCTAGAGAGGGTAGCATGTCCCCTGCTTTCTAGGAGACCATTGACCTTAGAAGTGAATACCCATTTTTAGTGAGGGTGGGATATATTTTTGTCTTGGCTTTCATTAGGAAGTAGTTGAACTTCTTGTTTCAGGGGCAAGATCTGACAATGCTAGTGACATAGGCTCTATGAAGAATTTGCTTTTACCTGTGTGACTATTATCTGAGGGACAAGTTCTCAGTGTTGTTCTTTTGTCTCCACCTGCCCTCTGGCACCGTTAAAATCCACAGTGACCATGTTTCCTTCTCTGTTGCCTGTCACTTGTATCAGCCTGATATATTCAGCTGTGACAGTACCAAGAAAGGCTCTTGGGAAAAGAAGGTTCACAAGGAAGGAGTGTTCCAGCCATTCCTAGTCTAAAGCAACCTGGTTTTGATGGAGAAATTGATGAATAGGAAAACCAGGAACCATGCCTTAAGAGGTTGGCCCTTAAGAATGGGCTTATGATGTTCTACAGAGCAGGTTTAGCCCACTGAAAGAGTGAGAAAAAAAAAAGAGATGTCTGCATGTCAGGCATCTCTTAACCAAGCATGCCAGAGAAGAGCAGAGGCACGGGTCATGTTATAACACAGGGTCTTTTGATACTTAGGCAATAGAGGAGGCTACAGAGAAGGAGGGCCTTATAACTGTTCTTGTTTCAGTGTCTTCAAATGTTTCAGGAACAAAAAATGGTGATATTGTATATTGTGTCCATATAGTAGACACTTATGAGACTGCATCTTCTCTGCTTTTACCTACTGTACTGACACTTTGATTTAGCACTCCAATGGAGGGCATGTTTGTACTCTAATTATTGTCTGTCTTTTTATCTGTCTGTCTTATCTTACACTAAAGAGGTTTTGATCTCAAGTCAAAATAACAGAATGGTGCCCCTAGCTTTTTTTACTTCGCCCCCCTGCCCCCCCCATAATTCAGCTGAGATGCTTTGATTATGCAGGAATGTCAGAGATGCATTGCACTCATATTTTATCACTTTTTCTCTTTTAAACAGAATCACAAAATTTGTTTCGAAGCACTCCAACCAAAGTAATAAGAAAAGCTGAGGAATTAATTCTGACATGCCTCAAGTTTATTTAAAAACCACAGTCCATTCGGCTTACTGCAAATCCATTTGTACTTAATATATTCCTGAGTTTCCCTAGCCTGTTCTCTAGATGTAGGTATGCTGATGTGAAGGCTTCATCATCACAACTTAATTTCATCTGATAATCAAAGTAGTTCACCCATGAAATAAAAAATCATGAGCTCCAGCAACTATTTCCTTTATAATCCGTTGCTGTAATTGAGCTCCCTTACCTGAGTGACCATTGTTGGTCAATGTAAACTGGTCAGTGGAGGGAACATTATAGCCTATGAATTCTAAAGGCAAGAGATTAGAATCATACTGGAGAATATCTTTGTGGAAATCTATTGGCGATTGGAATACTCCTCCACAAAATGGGTATTTCTTTGGCCAGGCCTTCTCTCCATCAGGACCTGTGTAAATTAACAAAGAGACACAGTTGTCAAGTCTTAACTATGCAATTAATATAAAAATTCCCCTGTTTCAGGCTTCACTCAAAATTTGGAAAAGGATCTTTTTCTGAATTTTTAAACCTTTGGTTTTTTTTAAATTTAACTTCATCTTTCCAGTGTGCCATTAGATAGAAAAGGGCCAAATGCCAACAAAATCTCACATAGAGACTCTTTACTGCCCCTTGAGGTTTTGACAGTCTCAACTGCTGTTGATACACTCTTGGGGAACTGCAGGCCTGGTAGCTCACCAGGTTAGGCCTGCAGGCAGCAGCACCACAGCCAGCCACAGTGCCTGTGACCCTCTCGTGATGGTATTGTCTCTATGCAGAGCCCACAAGTGTGACAAGTAGAGTTTGCATCTGTGACAGTATTTGGATTATTTACTGACATTATTACTTTTCCCAATGGAAGTAACAGGCATATGCACAGTAATGCAACTCTTCCAGCCTTCTGAAGAGAATTGGTAAAAGAAGTTCCTTCATGTTGGCAGAGGAAAGTTTCCATGTTTTTCAGTACACAGAAAACCAGACCCTTCTAAACTCTTCCTTATCACACAGTCTGGCTTTATGTAGCAATATTGCATAACCCACAATGAAAAGCTAACTTGCAAAAAGGGAAGGTTTTAAGATAATTTGACCTGCAGTAACTTGCTCAAACTCTGGTGAAACTTTTCTTCATCACAGTCATTTGCCCTAGGTAGGATCTACAAAGAATAGATAATATCAAGAGATTTTTTTATTGTGCCTTTAATTACACATTAATAGCTAGCAGCTGTTTGCAAGCTGAATTTAAATGCCAGAAGAGGTACTTGCAACGTGTGTTTCTCCCTGACTCTGAAGATTCATCGTCATCTTTTCTAAGGCAGGAAGGTCTTTTGGGATCGCCCAACCTCTCTGGATTAATTTCTACTTCAATGAGGCCATATCCTTCAGAAGGGAAAAAACATCTACTCTTTCTTTAAGCATTGCAGGTAAAAGACACTTCATTAGTGCCGCATGGATAATTACTCTCCTTGACAGCTTTCTTTTCACTGTGAGTTTGTCTAGCTTTGACTTTGTTTAGATAGTGATTGCTTTTATTTAATCCTTTAATTTGAAATTGAAGAGCCTCATGTTAGTATACTTTTGTTTCTCATTGAAGTACTTATAGAGGACTTAGTTTCTCACTTCTCTTAAACTAAACAGATTGAGTTCCCTGAGTCTTTGGTTAGAAGGCTTCTTTGAAGTCTCTCCAGTATGTTAACATTTCCATGAATTGTGAATGCCAGAATCTAATGTTAGATCAGATCATCAGTGGCAAAGCAAGTTCAGATCTTTTCTGAAGGAAAATTATCAGTCAGGAGAATATTATTAGAGGCTCACTTGTTAATGTGAAAGACATTTTCCAAGGGTACGGATAGTGGGAGGTGAATCTGACTTAAACATAGTGCATGTGACAGAATTGGTGAGTTCAATTCTGGTGCTCAAAGACAAACTTCCTTGTTAAAGCTCATTAAGATTAGTCCAGACATAGCTTAGCATGTGACATTGTTTGCAGTGTAGATACTCAGACTCAGTCAGTGCTTTTCAGTATAAATAGGCCTTGATGTTGATGTAACGTATCTCTTTGACTACAGTTTGCTGCCAATCACATTAATTTTTCTCCTCTTAGATCTTCATGGTACTGTCTTAAAGTTCTTGAAATTCTTTTTAAAAGGTAATAAATGTTATGCTGACATTATAGAAGACTGTATGCTATATGTATTTTTTGGCAAATAACAGATCCATCCGGCAGAGCATAAATTCCATACTATGGGATATACATACTCAGAATATTTCCCAGGAAAATACATATCAGGATATACCAGGAAATTATAGTTTCTTGAGGCTGACACTGAAATTTAACACTTTCCAGGGAGCCAATACTATAACAGTGTCAGAAAAATTGGTGAGAAAGCTTTATTGCAAAAAGACTTCAGTAATTTTAAAAAGTTTGGGGTTTCTGTGCAGTGATAAGATAGTGAGTTTGCAAGAAGATTTTAATATATTACATATCATAGGGTTGGAGACTTGATAATTAAATAGGTACTTTTTAATTGATGGATAAAATAGAAGTCTAGTCCCAGCCAGTGGAAACCATGTCATGAAGTATCACTCACTTGTTTAGGACTATGTCTGGATGATTTGAATGCCTTTAAGAGTTGGCAACAGAGTATGAGAAGGAACTTCCACACCAACATTAGCAGTTCCAGAAGGGAAACTTTTGTCTTTTCTATAAAATGCTGTACTTTATGTACCTTGATCTTTACTAGCCGTTACCCTTTTCTTGACATACTTGCAAACTCCACTGTCAGGTCTCTCAGCTATAGCAGTTTTTGCTTGTTTCTCACTCCTCCTCAATTAAGAAAAACAACCAAACCAAACAGAAAATCTTTTTTAGTACAAAACTTGTTTTTCTAGTAATTCTGCCACATTCATAATTTCAATGCCTCAAAACTCCTGTCTCAAAGAGCTGAGCTCATTGCCACTTGGGGTTGCATATGTGAAATTGAGATTTCCATGGTAGATAAACCACACAGCTGGAAGGCATTCCTCACTTAGCTCTCTGGAAAATGAATGATTGATTGTGAACCAGATTTTCCTTTTTCTGTGCCAGCACATTCAGATAAATTCAGTGGAAATCGCATTGTGTTTATAAAGGCTCTGTCTGAACACTACTGAATAAAGAAGAGCATGTGGATGTATTAAGCTTGGCCCATACTACAAGTCCCCAAAGGCATTAACATAAGAAGTATTGCAGAAATACCTTAGTAGTTAATTTCTTCCTTTATGTGACATCTGTGGCAAAGGGAGAGACCCAGGCATCTCAGATGATGTTTGCTGCTGTGAGAATTCTGTCAGGACTGTGTCAGCAGAGCAATAGGGCTGCCCACGGGCCAGTCCTGCCCACCCAACACTACCTATTCAGCTGTTGGGAGTGAACAAATTAAGGTACGGAGCTGTTGGTATGGGTGGAAGCAGGACCCCTCCTGCTACCACTGCTCCCAGTGCAGCCACGAACACTGCTTGTTGTAGGGAGTGCAAACTTGGGTTGCTCAAATCCAGCTTGCGGGCTGCCTTCTTGTACCTGAGGATCCAGGACCATGTTCCCCTGCCAAGTTGTAAATAACCTGGAGTCTGGCTGTGCCCTCATGTTTTTTTTATAAAAGATGTCTGTACTGTAAATAAAGTAGTAATAATTCTTTGGATAGTCTTGCTGCCCAGCTGCACAGTGAGCTGAGCAAAATACCCTCAGCACCGTGGCTGCATGTGTTCATTTTATCATCTGCTTTGGCAGCTTTTAGCTTTCCATGCCTAAGCCTTCAACCAGCCCCACGGCCCTAGTGCTCCTGGGTGATGGAGGACGAGTATTCCTTAGGAGCAACAGTGGTGTCTGCTCCCAGGATGTGTACATTGGCTGAGTCAAAAAAAGAAAACAGGCCTATGAGATACCAGCATTACCAACAGACTTGCTCTGATGACCAAATAATGTTCATGTTGCTTGAGCTTCTCACAGGGTATCCAAGTTCTCTTGATCTGAAGTAAACTAATGTAAAATGAATTGGGTCAGTGACACAGGGAATGTCTGTGGTATTTTTGCAGCCAGGCAGAGCACTTTGCCCTGTTTTCAGCCAGCTGGAAGCTGTATAGCTGCTGTTAGCCCAGGGCTGAGTTAGTAGCGAAGGCTGAGAGTCCAGGCTCCCTGCCACAGTAACATGCCCGCATGGTTTCTATTTCCCTCAGAGCACAGGCAGAGCTCAGTCATACCATTCTGTGTGCACATATCCAGTATGTGTATATCTTCCACATATGTGTCCAGAGGGAAGCTTGTGAGGTAGAGGACTTGCCAAGGGGTGTAGCTATCCCTGCTACTCCTTTCAGGAGCTGTAGGAGAAATTTTGGTCATGTTCTAGTGTGTTCACTAAAACTGGCATTTCCTAAGGGGAAGTGGAGGGGTCCTAGCATGGTCCTCAGGACCTCAGTGAATTGGAGTATTAGACAACAGTAAAACTAGGGAGTTTTAAAGTCTGTTAACAATGGCTGTTGTGTTTACGTTGTGGTGTGAAGTTGCCTCCCTACATGCTAAAGCATATTGATAATTCCATTTGCACTATTACTTTAAACTTGGCTGTAAAGCTAGTTTTCTCCATTGTAGCTGCTCGTCCACTCTCAAAGAGTGATTCTGGTTCTTTGCTTTCATTCCAGCCCTCTTACATTACAGAAGCGGAAAGCCAGAATCCAAAGAATTGAAGCCCAGCTGTCCAATTCTACCAGTTCTCTTCTGGGGTAGAGGACTTCAGGCCTGCACCTTCTAGCCACACAGTAACATTGCCAAAAGCTGCATGCACATCCTGTCCTGAGATACGGGACATCGGAACAATTCTTTCAGGTCTTTAAATTAAAACACTTTTCTTGTGATACGCGTCATCTACTTTGTCCATTTTACAGAAGGCGAAGCAGCCCATCAGAGGACACAAAGCAAGCCTGTGTCAGAGGGGCCTGAGGGCTCATGACCCAGATCACTGGTCTGTGCTCTTTCTTCCTGGAACTTTTTCTTGGGCTATATGTGAGAGTAGTGAAATCAGGAAGAACAAATAGCATTGCTGCAGTTTGGCTAAGGAAGAGGCAAATGGAGAGAGGTTTAGCCTTTATACTTATTGTATCTAATGCAGTAGTTTCCATTATAGTCAAGCCAAATGCTCTTTTTTTTGGAAGGCTTGCGATGAAAAGGTAAGGCCTGATCACATGCAGTGTCATCTTGCTTTGCCACCATGCCCTGAACTGCTAGTACTGTATCAACATTCGCTTTTACATATTGTCATACTGAAAAAATAGAACTCTCCTTGACAATCAGCACCCGGATTTCTCCTCCACACTTAATCTTGTACCTTGACCCTCATCTTGACATCGGTCTGCACTGTGATTATAATGGCTTGACTTTCCCTTCCTGTTGACTTAATTTTAGTGGGAGGCATTGCAAAGTGTTGCAGGGATAAAGGTAAATGGTGAAAGGTGTAGGTTGCCATAGGGAACCAGGGTCAGTAGGAGAGTAGGGAGAGGCTCTTTTCTGGCTGATTGCAGTCTCTGTAATTGCTGTTTTTCTATGTGCAGACCAATGTTCTACCTCTGCTTTTTTCCAGGTATATGAAAACAACTATTCTGTAGAAGTTCTGTTGCCTCCTTAATTTTTTGAAGTTGCTTGTATATGTTTTCCTAGATATATTTGAAGATCAGTACTTGAAGGAAAAAAGAAGAATCTGTTTTGTGAACCTTACCTCTATCCTCCAGTACATGTTAGAAATCAGACTGCAGTATGGAAGCACTTAACAAGAATTGATGAAGTTAGGCACTGAGAATAACATATCCGGAAATAAACACTGGTACTCAGATTCCCAGAAAGGGAGAACTAACTAATTTAAACAAGCATTACCCTGGGAAGGATAGCAAAACTTTGATGGCAGTAAAAGAAGTCTTGCTTTCCTTGTTATCCAGCAGGGTTACATTCATCTGATGATTGCTGTCAAGGTGGAAACCCCAGGCTTTTGTTCCTCAAACTGTGTCAAGCTTTTTTTTCCTGATGAGAATGTCAATTATATGTACGCATATGGGCAGTTAGATTAATAACATGCAGCTGACAGTTTTGCTTATGTGAAACGAGTCAGGTAAACTGGAGAACAGCCAAAGGAAGTAGTTACTAGCTCAAGTTCAATCTCAGCAGTGCTTTGTGTTGTCTTGGAGCAGCACCAAAGGTTTAAGAACAAGCATTTTTTACTGAGATTCTCAGTACACTTCTCTGTGGGCATGTGGCATATAAAACACTAATCTGAATGAGGAAATAACTAGCCAGAGGATTTGATCAATTAAAAGAAAATCTCTAGGTAAGTCTTCCTGAGCAGTCATCAGATTCCTCTGGGTTAGCAGCTGACTTAGGAGGACTAGTGTACAAAATAATACTGCTTTCCTGAATATGATTTATTCTACCTTGTCAGTGCTGGAATTTTCAGGAAGCTGAGTCTCCAGTCACACGAATGACTTGCTGAACTCTGACTCTACTTAAAAATGAAGACCAATGTAGGTAGGGAGAGGTATGCTCTTTGCAGAACTAGGCTGAAATGTGCTGCTGCTCTGTGACTGGTGGGGAAATGGAGGGCTTTGGGGAATCTCTGCAGTTGTAGTGTCAATCTTAGTCTGCTGAAGTTCCTGTTATTCTGCAAGTTAATTTAGAACCCATTGACTGACTCTCAGTCACCCAGATACGAAACCTGATGGATGAATAACAGATGTCAAGACAATGGGCCAGATCCAAACCTGGGTTTATATAGTGAACCCATTAGGTTCTCACCATAATACACTTGACATGTCCTTAAAATAAAGAACAAAGCCACAACTTAGTATTTACAAATTAGTTAGTACTTACCAATATAAGACCATTTTGACCCTGTTTAAAGACAAAGAAAATATTACTGTGAATATTTGAAATTGATCTTACTCTGTAAAGAAACAAATTGCCACTTAAACCTGTGTACTGATTTTTGCAATACTTCTAGCTGTCTTTCTAGCCCCAGATGTTGAGCAAAACATAGATGCTTTCAAAGATTATGAACCCTTCTCACCCAAATTATAATTATAATTATCCCTGTGATCCTGCCCATAGGGCTTGACTTTCTTGTGGTCACTTAAATCCTGAAGTGAAACTTTTGTCAGTCTTTTTTTTTTTTTTGTGGAATAGCCACTGACTCGATGTCTGTTTTGGGTTTTTTTTTTGTTTGTTTGTTTGTTTTTGTTTTTGTTTTTTTTTTTTTTTCTGGTTAGGAAACTAAGGAATATAAGTGGGGTGTAGCTATAATGAACCCCCTCATGCCTAGTTGAGGAGTTTGAAAAACATCAGTGGATTGCTAGTTGCTACACTGGGAAATGATGGACAGTCATTTTTGAACAGTGGCTTTGGGATTTGCCAACTGAAACAGATAGGAGTAGGTGGACTTTGAAAAAAGGGAGTATGGTGTACAAATTCATATAACTCAGAGCATCCTGGGGGTTTGAGTAAATGTTAAAATGATCAGTATTCTTCCACTGCTCAAGGACTTGAACTTGGGACAGTGCCTCTGTGTGTCTTTGGATAGGTATTGACTTATTAAATGCTCTTTTAATTTTTTAATTTTTTTTTTTGGTCCTGAAACCTGCTTACAGTCATTCATGTAATTATAGGTGCTTGTCCTGACAGACCTGAACAGTTTTGGTTATCAGGCTAATGCAGATCTTTACTCTCCACAAATCTATTTTTATTTTTGCTTAGAAAACAGTCCTGAATTGCAAATATTGCAGACAGTCGTTGTGCCTGTGTATGCATGCATGCAGGCAGGCAAGTATTTATCCTTACATGTACACGTCTGCTCAGTACATGATTCTTTGCTTAGTATCTTGTACTCTGGAGCATGGTCACAGATACAGCTCGTCTCCAAAGAATTTTGTGTGAAATGTTTGGGATTAATTTGTAGGACTGTGCAAAGCAGCTGCACTTAGCTCTTTTGTATTGATATGTGCTGAGAACACTAAGCCCTGTGCTTCCAGTTAGTTGGGACCAGTGTGCCTTGTTCTTTTACACTGGAATTTTCTAAACAAGGTCTGTGTAATCATCCTGGCTGAAGTCCCCAGGTTCTTCGTGTAGAAGAATCCATGCACTGTCTTAGATTTCAAGATGAGAAACCTCATTCTTCTATCCCCTCCTCTCTGCAGAGGATTATCTCTTACTGAGGTTTTTTGGGGGTGCTTGTGTCCTCTGGTCAGCACATTCTGTAGGTAAAACTTGTATGAAGCTAGCAACTGACTCTCAGCAGGTTTTAGAAATTGCCACATGCTCATAGAGCAGGGTTTGAAGAAATATTGGCTTAACTACAATACCCACTCTCTGCTCATGCTCTTACTGCCCCTTAAAATGCGTACACAGTGTCAAAACTATGATTTTTATATTACAGAACAACATTAAAACAGTCAAATTCAAAGATATTCAATATTTTGGGCATTTATGCCAATTGAAACAAAAATAAATAAAAGATTAAAGTCTTTTGCCAAGTGAAATTTTCCTTAGCCTGTGCACATTTTGATGATCTGCAGTTCTCTACCATTATGACTTTACTGATGAGCACAATAGTAGTAACTAGTGTAGGTAGGGCTGAGACACATTTTTAATGCCTATTTCATCTAACTTAGATCAGGAGATGAATAGATGACCAAATGGCAGAATCTTTTTGATTTTGTCTGAATGAACAAGTAGAGCTGCAAAAGTGGTTAGCTGCCATTCTCAGGCTGTCAGCAAGGTTGCTATTACCCATATTCTGCTTGATAATGAAATGAGGATGAGGCACTGTCGCACAGTCTCCCAAAATTGGAGGAGAGTCAATAGAGTGTCTGATTCACATCTAGAAGGGAACTGTTAACAGCTCTGTATCTGTGCTGTGAGTGCTGTCCTGCTTCTTTGTTCATGTTGGCGTGAGTGCTGATGAGTAACACCGTGACATGCCGGTGCATAGTAGAGGAGGCTCCTAGAGCCAGTGTATCTGTGGTTCACTGATCAATATCCAGGGAACGAATATGTTTCCAGTGTCACTTGGGAGTTGGGAAAGTGGGAATGGTTTTAGTTGTCATAATCTATGTTAGTTGTGACCCTGACTTGGGAAGATGTTGAAGACAGGGAGATGCTGTAGTTTTTGCCATTTCTTGGACTGGCTATCTAATTCTAAGCTAGGTGTTCTCCAGCATCCCCTTCTGAACGTATCATAACACATAACTTTTTTGACACATCTTTTCACTTCCAAACCTTCTGTGTTGTCAGAGAAAGCACCTTGAAAGCCCCAAGCTTTATTCTGTTTTTCTGGAGAGCACCAAGCTCTAGGAACCTCTGACCTTCAGGTGGAAGTTTCCACTAGAGAATACAGACATTTTTCAGAGGATATCTGCTCAAAATAAGAAGGTGACCTTAAAAGTTGGAATTCCACCCCTTATGTAGCTCATGTGAAAAACCCAGTAAAATGCTTGTCTTGACAGAGCTCTCTATGAAGCTGATGGCTCTGAGCCTTCAGGATTTTCATTCCATGAATATACGTGCAAAGTCCTCTCACACAACCCTTTACAGTGATTCTCCCTCATATCCCATAATCACACAAGGTAGATGATAATTAGCTTGAATGAATGAAAGTTTATTATAATCAGCTTGAACAGATGAACATTAACTCTTAAAAAGAGAGTGAAGAGTGCTGACTTTCTGTTTAAATATAAGAGAATGAGGTCTAATATACGGGGTGCTTCACTGGGATTACATTCTTTTCCTCTGGTTTAAAAATAAACAGGGCAGAGGGAAAGGTGTGATGTTTCCACTAACTCTGAGAAGGGTCAGTCTCTGCTTCATTCTATGAGAAACAAAAAGATCACAAAGCAAGGCATACTGAGCATGCAAGAAGTCTGTAACACAAACTAAATCAGAGGACAAATTTCTTTTTCTTGTATATATCAGAATACCTATTCTGAGAAATTGAAATCAGGATACTAACTCCAAACAACTGCAGACTGCAACGATATACACATTTGAGCATGCTACTGAAATAGGAATCATTAAAAGATGCCAGTTTTCTGCATACATTAGTTGCCTTAAGTTACAAGTGACAATAAAATAGAAAGCTGAAAGACTTTACCATTCAACGGTGCTTGCATTGAGAGTTGTATCTTTAGGAAGAAAATAAGCACGGTAGCGACTGTGACTGTACTGAAGCTCTTGGCTGACATCTCAAGGAAAGACTTATAATATTCCGACAGTTCACAGGTTTCTCTGTACTCTGAAGAAACTCCCTTGTAGGTATGTGGCAAATAGCAGAATGCTTACATACAGAGCTTCTGCTAATGAGTTATTGCCCTTCTCTCTCCTTGTCTCTCTCCTTCCTTTTAGGACTGCTTTTTATAAAGCTCCTGAGACTCAACCCAAAACAAATGATGTAATCAGACCTGCCTCTAGGTCACAGCACCCTCAGAAAACTGATCATATCCTTCATTACCTCAGTTTTAGTGAGCTCCTCACAGGGCAGACTCCAGGACTTAGAGAGGCAATTTAAACGTGGAACTTCAGAAATTATTTAGCAGAGATGCAAGTGCTTAAAGCCTCTGTCCTGCTATGGGCCATGCCACAGTAGGGTTTTTCTAGGCTATTTCAGAATGTCTCCCTCAACTCCCGTTTTTGGATCAGTGTGATTTAGCATAATGGGCCACTGTGAGGTCTGGAGGGAGGGGAAGAGAAGTGAGGCTCTGTGTGAGACTGCTAATAACTCAGCGGGACCATGGACACTTCCCATGAAAACTGTCCAACTTGTCAGGAAGGTGGGGGTTTTTTTGTTTTTTTTTTTTTGTTTTTTTTTTTAAGCTGAAAGCTTTTGGAACCATGAGAACACATGAAGCAGGGAGGAATGAAAATTAATTAAGAAACAGCCCCAGAGTCTAATGTTATGTTCGGGACATGTATGGAGAGGGGTAAAGAGGAGCACACAGGGTACAAGTTAATGTCCTTGTCTGAAGGTGACAGAGGAATAACATCTTAAACCTAGTGCACCATGGATAGCTGAGAAGTGGAAGGTGGGATTGGTTTTAGTTGAGTACATTATTACTTACTATTAACTGCTTACTACACCTCAGTAACAGCTTTGTTACAGTAAACAGTAGGTATTAGTTTTGATTGGTCAAACTTTATTTTTAGCTTCTTTATTTATCAGCTGCTGTTTAATTGCTCAATATTATTAAACTTGTTTATTTTTACCCACTGTCATTTATGAGGCTGATAAAGGGAAAGGGAAGTTGATTGGAGCATGGCTCACTTCTGCCTAGATCCAAGGTAGGAACCTGCTGTAGAGCATGATTCTGTCTTGTTGCTGCTGTTCATCTGTAGCCCTGTCCTCCCAGGCTAGGCAAGAGGCAGGCTGCAGGGAGCAGCAGCCACTAATGGAGTGTCTTGTAGCCTTCTAGAAAGCAGCTGTTGAGCTGTCTCTCATACTTCTCCTTAGTATTTTGTAAACCTAGATTGTAATTCTGCTTGTTTTGGTTCAGACAGATGTGATCTAGAGGGAGAGTGCCTGAGCTATAGTGAAGATGTTTTTAACATGGCTTTTTAAGTGCCCTTGTCCAAAAAAGAGGGATGCTGTCTACCATGTTTGTACAGAGGGGCATGCTGAGTGTGTTGAAGCATGGGGGCTATCAGCATAGTTGTTGGTGCACGCGGGACCTTCCCTAACCTGCCAGAAGTTTAGAGATACAATTTTATATGTTTCTGTAGAAGAAATTGTTTTGTCATCAGTATTCACATAACTGGCAACCTGTCTGACAAGCTGCTAAGGCTGGTATCAATTACAGTTGAAAATTACTTCCTCTGCAAAAAGACCCTGTTGTGTAGGAGGGTGTGGACTGAGCTATCTGCCAAACTGTGTTTTCCTATCTCTTTCCTTCCTCTTTTCTGTCAGTGTTCTTGAAAAGTTCACGATGCTGAAGTATGTTTTGATTCTTAGAATCTCAGTCCGCTCTATTTTGCATTTTCAGTCTACACCTCTCCTTTCCCAGTTTCTGCTATAGTTTGGCTTCACATCCTTGGGAGGAGTTTCAGGCAGTGCTTGTGCTTTCAAGGCCATCTGGATAGCAAGCTCTTTGCTTGTAAAATACAAGCCACAGGAAAAGAAAAAAATAAAGCTCCCTGACACAGTTACCTGTTTGTATTCTGCACAAACCACACAGGGCTTGCCATTTTATTCTATCTTTAAGAAATTTTAGGTTGCTAGCAGTTGGTTTTCATCTCATTTGAACTCTGCTCATCTGACCTCTCAAGTCCACATTGCTTCTCTCCTCAACATCTACCCATCCCCCACGTATTCATGTTGTCCAGCCCATAACACACCACACACAGAACAAACTCCAAACTCCAAGTGCGGATTGAAAGGCACAACAATGACACTTGGCTCCCAAATTGGGAAGCTACTTCCTATTAGCTCATGTTTTCTAATTTGTCCTTCATTTTTGGTTTAATAAATACTCTGTTTTTATTTGTTATTCCAAGAATTACTTCATCACGGCAATGCCCTTTACTGTGATCACAATAGGTATGAGAACAAGACACAGGAGAAAGAAATGAAAAATGTAGATAACAAGTGATGCTGTCGCCATTTGCAATAAGTCAATAGACCTTTAATGACTACACAATATACAAAATAGGGTGTCTTTTTATGAAAGCTGTCCATATTATAAATGAGCCAGAATATCAGTTTTTCCCAACTATATGGAAAAAGTGAAATTATCTCTGCAGTTGAGATTCAAGGCTGCCAGGAATAGCCATATTTCTGACACACAAATTGGGAAAATTTATTTAGTAAATCAAACTCTGCCATTGTCAAATGGACACATTTGACAATGGTGGACTCAAGAATTTTGGAAAAAGGAAATGAAGCCGATACACTTCAGGCAATTCCAGATTGCAAGGAATTATGTGTCTTTATGATTGTTTTGGCCTTGCTTGCAGTTTTGACAGCGTCATTCAACACATGCTCAGACAAAATTTCTTTTGTTTCTTTCCTATCTTCACTGTGCTTTGCCCTGTTGTGTTTTCCAATGGAATGGATGTTGTACAGCCATTACTATATATACCTTGTTATATCTTGCGGATTTTTTTTGCAAATTAATTCCTAAAGTGCCTCCCATGCTAGAGCATGGTAAAGGGTCATATCATCCCAGTTATGCAGGAATGAAATGAAGAGTCATCTATTCTAGCAGGAAATCAGACTGGGAATGTGGGCTTTCAGATGTTCTTGAAGGAGTGTCAACACATGAGTTGATGAGCAGGTATATGACAGTTAACTTTTAGTGTCTATTAGAGCTCTCTGAAAAGTTAATGGGAATGTTTTTTGTTTATCTTATTGCAAGCTAGTTAGCCTGGATGCTGATCAGTCAGTATGCACAAGTGACACTGAATATTTGATACTCCCTGCCCATTACATGGATGAGATGTCGCATTCTCATAAGAGAGCACATTTGGAGTTTTCACTTGAAAATTTTTTGATGATTTGACTGACCACCCTCACTCCCTCTTCCCGGTGTGTTTAGCTTCAAAGATGAAGCTGATATAAAATGGAAAAGAAAGCTTTGATGTAAGCAGTGTCAAAGGTCAGGGGGGATGCTGATACTGCATGGGTATTTTTCTTTAAAAAACGTTTTAGCAAAGATATGGATAAGTGGCCATAACAACCAGATTCTTTATGAGGCACCGTGCATACTGTAAACAGAAAGAAAACAAGAAGATCAGTTGGATCCAAAATAAGACATCAACTCAATGTCTGCAATAACTAAAATCAGTCTGGGTCGTAGTGCCATCTAGTGGGTTCTCACCCATCTGCCCCCAGGTTCTGTGAGGCTGGTGGGTGTTGGTGTGGCAGCTGGCAATGAGGCCCAGTGAGAGTGGGAGGGCACAAGGTGCCATTGCAGCCTGCTGTGTGGCACAAAAGATAGAAACCCATGCTGGTTTACTGGTAACTTGCTGTGTATAAGCCAAAGGTCTAACCTCAGGACTGTCTGAGGAATTTTGGAGACCAAGGTCACAGCATGGACAGGCAGATATAGTTTAGTTGTCTCAGAAACCTTAACAGTCGTTGAGGAGTCTTAGGTGTCAGGCAGTTTGCATCAGTGGCCCAAGACAGAAGTCTTTAATATGAGTACCATTTTCACGTTTGAGCTATGCTGGAATACAAACCTTGATGTCTGTGTTTGAAATGTTAGTGCATACTGCCATTAACTCCATCCCCTCGTAGTCTCTAGCTGTGTAGATAAAACTGGTTGTTCAGAGATTCAATATTTATTGTTTTCTTTTTGACACTGGCTGCCCTGGAAAGGTCACTCTGTTGTTAAACTGGCCATTTCCAAGTTAGGGGATTTTATGAGTAGTATTTTGATGTCAGTTAAGTTCCTTGTTTTCTTGACATGATCTTCCTTCAGGCCTTTCAGTCTTTCAGAATTACATTTCTAAATTACTACACAATGCAGGAAAATGTTCACTATCTTTGCCTATATCATATCTATCCTACTGAAAGATTACATACTTTCAGTTAGTTGTTTGACATGCATATGAAGCTGAGAATAGTTAATGCTACTAGGTATTGCCCGTCTGCCTTTCACAGCCAAACTTAAGTGCTAGGAATGCCTTCTTGCAATGTTGCGCACAGGCAAGGTGAAACCCATAGGACTATCCTGTACCAGTTGGCTCCAGTCTCAGGGCTGGTTACGAGTGCTCCTTACAGGTGATCCAAGACTGGCAGAAGCAATTCGTGATAACCAAGTTCTTTTCTTATAAAAACTGAGACAGCTGCTGAACTACTTGGTACAGTTTAATGAACAGTTTAGAGGTACAAAATAATATGCTGAGGGTTACCAAGGAACAAGGGAAGGAGGGAGAACAGCAGAATTGGTAGATGCAATAATGGATGGAAATGGTGGATTGTGTACTGTCAGTTGTCATGTATGACTGTCCTAGTTCTGCCTGCCTTCCTAGTGTGAAGGCCTGAACCTCACTTACGTTTGGCCACAAGAGCATATCCAAGTGAGCTGGAGGGGCTTGTGGTCCGTTAAATTCAGGAGAGACTAACCCAAAGCCCTGAATGTACATACCTCAATTTCATGGAGCTGAATTCTGATTTTTGTTGATGAGGCACAACCAGCCAGGCAGGAAGGGGCTGGAGACACAGGAGCAGCCACGCGATAGCTCTGTTGGAGATCCACAGCTTACTCAGATTAGATCATAGGTCTGTTTTGTGCCTTCTAAGCTCAAGTGCCATAGTTTCTACAGTTACACTTTTGTGGCTTGAATCCTATGGCTTAGTGTTGCACAGGCATATGTATGTCTGCATGCAGTTCAGTGTGACACTTACTTAAAAATTAAACCCGTAAGCACTTCAGTGGGGACAAAAAGGAATTTTAGTGGAAGTCTCAGAAATTAATTTTGAGTCTTGCATTTGTTTTCCACTGACAAACCATTAGCCTGCAGAAACAGCAGATGTTTTGCTCTGTTCCAAAACTTAGGTCTTGCTGGCATCAGATGATTCTTCAAAAGGCATTTGAAAAGTGGGAACTGGGGATAGCTATAACTTCATCCCTGGAAATTAGTATTTAGTATTCTTGGCTGTAGAACTAGGACTTGCACCTTATGAATCACTAGATGAGGACAAAGAGATCCCAGAAAAAAATGTATATGAGAGAGAGCCCTTAAAAACACATCTTGTTAATAATATTTTGGGTGTATCATAATAAGAATACGTAATATGTAATAATTAGGAGAACATGGACATATCCATTTAATTTTTTTGAAGGAATACATCAAGATACAAAATCATTACTAGTTAGCTAGCTATTAAAGATAAATGCATATTAAGTCCTTATTGGCAGAGATCAGGCTTTGGAGTGAACCTTGCATTAGTAGATAAACTGAGGACAGTACATGACCTTCTCTTTCTTGGCAAAGGCACCGAATGTGCATCCTGAGGCACAGTGCATAATGGTAGGTTTTTTTCTGATGTGTTTTTATTTTGTTCTTGCCTCATTTTCATTACATCAGCAAGTTTGGAAGGCAAGAACTACTTCTAAAAAAATCCTTCATATTGGGGATGATGCACAAAACCAAAATACTGATCACTGATCATTACAAGCCATAGAGTTAGAGCAGGAATTCATAAATTCAATGCCCTGCCCTCTAAATTATATTCCACTTCTCTGACATTCCCTATATGTTAGTCATTTTCCATTTGCCCTCCCCCAAATATTATGCCCTTATGGAAGAAATTTCTGCTATGGCAGAATAGCCCAGTGAAGTCAAGTTCAGGGGTTCTTACGTGTTCTGAACTATGCTAAATGGGCTGGGAACTGTTAGGCTGAGCAGAGCAGTACTCTGGGATTTCCTGTATGAGAAGGCCAGGTACTACTGTGTGTGGCCACTTGCACAAATTCAAATCACTGTTCAGAGTGAATACTGTTCAAACTAGTATTCAGATTTAGAGCCTGTCTTCCCTGAAGTCAGCTCTCACACAGATTTACTGGGGCATGGCATGTAAGATCACATCAGGCACAGAACTAAAGCTCCTTCTGAGTGCATATGGTGGTTTGTTCAGGGTATGTTTTCAGAAGGATTCATTTCTCTTGAATTGCTGGGTTGAATTTAACGTATTACAGTAAAACATCACTGCACAGCAGCTTGGCTTCAGGTCGCAGCTGTTGGGAAAACTCAGCTTATGTTTAAACATTAGACTAAACTGTGGTGCTTAGAATAGGTTAAGCAGCACCCATAAAAGGAGCAGACTGAATGCTGTATTTACAGTGGCTGTAACTATAACCAGTTAGAAATATTTCTAATCTTGGCATGCATGTGAGTCAAAAGTCCAAATATACTGACAGTTAATTTCAAGGCATTACATTTGGTTTCTGAGAAAAAGACCTGCCAAGTACCTGCTTAGTTGCATGTGGAGAATATATGCAATGAATGAGAAACTGAGTATATACAGAGCTGAACAATAAGCTTTTTGGTGGTAATAGAAAATATGACTCCGTTCTCGGTCACAGGGATGAGGTAGATAAGCTGCTTTATAATGAACTGTAGGTGAGGGACTGGCCATGGTTGCTGTCTCCTCTGCAAGGGCATGGTTTATTCTATATAACTTTTAGGACTTGAGGATTACCTTGTATGGGAGTGAGTTCCCAGAGCCCATTCAGGGGTGTGACCGACACTGGTCCTAGGTGCGTTGTTCCCTAGGACAGCAGGATTCTGTAGTGGGGCTGTGGAGTTTCCCAAAGATTGTGGAAAACTGCTGACTGTCTATTTTCAGTAAACAATATTTGGAATTGTTTTTTGCCTGAAAATAGTAAGTATTTATAATAGCCTCTCTAGCCTTTGCTAGTCAAAGTATTCCTTTTTGAATACACTGTTAGTTTCTAAACCCATTCAACCTTCTAGGAACAGTGAACTGCAAGGGTAGAGGGAACTGGCAGAAGGGAAATGAGCTCTGCAGACAGGCCATTCAGCCTGCGTCATGACTATTTAACTCTGTGTTTTAATATTGTGCTATGTCCCTGCAATGTTTGACTTTTTAGGGTTTGTCAAAGAGAACAGGAAGATGTGAGATTTGCTGAAGGCCTAGATGTAGATGGCGAATACTGAGGACAGAACTGGTCATCTTAAACCAAATGTAGCCCATCCCTAATAGGGCAGCCAGTCTGTTGAGGATCCTGGGCTTTGAAGATGTGGCCAGGGAATCAGCACTCTGCACAGCAGAGTGCCTCCCTGCTTCTCTGCCAGTAATTCAACGAGAAGGTCCTTTAATGAGCTTGAGCTGGTCATTACAATGCCAACTGTTGGTAACTCAAGGGCTGGGGTGCCACATGCCCACCCTTCTGCTTCCTGTTTACTGCATCGGTGCATTCTCCAGGCCACCTCTTTCCCCACCTCCAGCACACCTCAGTAGGATACCAGATTCTTTGCAGAATTTCCAGAAAATAATATGAGATTTTGGCAGGAGTGTTGGGCATAATCATTTAGTTTCCTCTGAAAAAAGAAAGCAGAGGTGCTCTATGTTACGCAGATGTTTCTGGTATGCAACTCATTGCTGGGGGCAGAAGGGAGGGGAGCTCACTCACAGTACCTCTCTTTTTCCAGCTTGATGTATGGAGATACATGAATTTGCAGAGCCCTGTGTAAAGCAGAGGCATCTTGTTTTGGTCTCAGGCTCAGAGCAGTATCTCTTCTGAGATGCTGCATTGTGGTACTGACTGAGCAATAATGATGGGGCAGAAAGTCAAGAATATTTCACTGTGACTATACTCTGAAGCATATTAAAGTGATGTTTGTAAGGCAAATAGAGGAGGAGCATTAAATGTTAGTTCTCTTTATCTGTTGCATTTATCTGAATAATGGCATTACACTTCTAGAGAAAGATCCCTCACTTTTTTTCATTACAGTCTTTGATTTATCAGCCTGTCCTAGGTTCCACTTTATTAGGGACTCATATCTTGCCCCGTCATCAGAGTGGAGCTGAGGACCTAGGTCACTGAATGGGGGAATGGAGGAGAAGTGATGACTGTATGAACGATGTGCAACAAGAATTGGTATCTAAAATAGGCTCCAACAAATTTCCTTGTCACCTGCCAGGATGGTGACCCCGCCACCACATGAAAAGCTCCAATGGTATCCTACATTATGAGAGGTTACCTAGCTGTATGAAATAAGAAAAGAATGTCAAAGCCAAAACATTTTCTGTGGTCACTGCTGTGACTAACAGGGTTTCTCTGTACTCATTTAAAAACATGTTGAGTATTTGCTTGTGTGTGGGGGATGAGAAACGATCCCTGCAAGGTGGCAACAGACCAGAACAATTTTCCAGCAAAAGTTTCCAGCAAAACTAAAATGTAAATTCATGGTGCTCTCAAGTGGGCTTTATATAACAACTAAATAATAGGTATACACTTGTGAGTCATTATATTTGTCCTGTCTGCACACACATGGAAGCCCAAAAGTGTGGTTAAAAAAAGGCTCAAGCAAACAAGTCAAGAAGCAGAGTACAGCAAAGTGAGGCATTCTGCTAAAGATGGAACACAGCTTTCTCCTCATTGCTTCACACTGCTGGATCCTGCCAGAAATACTCCTCAGAATAACAGAATCATTTTTGTTGCTGGCCTTTGCTCCATCTGTTTCATTCACCACACACACGGTCATGGTGTTGGTTCAAGAGCTTAAATGTGAGACTCTGAAGGAGTCTTGCTATAGGCAAGATAGAGGCATTCAGATACTTACATTGTCAGTTCTGGCCTTGTCTAGGTCCTAAACTGGCAAGGTAGGAGTGATCTGGAAAGGGTACTGGGAGTCCCCATGTTGGATTTCAGTTTCTGATTCTGACTGCATGGCTGACTTCTTTCTGCTTAATTTCTGTCTCTGCATCTTTGTAAATATCTGTAGATGCTGCATACTTCCCACTTTGCAGCCAGCCAGACCCATAAAGCAGTATGAACTGGGGAAGTTTGAAAAAGTGGCCTCACTGCTCAGTTTCCTCCTTCCACTGGTGCAGTTGTGCTCTCTGCTCTGAGCATAGAGGTCCACTGCAGTTGATGCTGCTGCAGAGGGGATGAATGCAAAGGTCCCTTGTCACGACTCCACTAGCTTCATCAGCACAGGATGGATGGCTAGAGTCAGACCAGAAGTCCTTTCGTTTCTCTTGGAGTGTCAACGTGGCTGAGGGATGTGATGTGCTCATTAACTTCTATGCAACTCTAGTTTTCCTCCTATGACAAATCAAAAACAAATACCTAAGCCAAGTCTGCTTGTGAATGGAAAAAAAAAAAAAACAAACCAACTCAAAAACTCGCTTTACAGCTTTTTCCAAAATATCTTTAAGTTGTCTGGAGTGAATCATTGATGTCTGCTACACATCAAAGATCTAAAGGTATATTTAAAAATAAAACTAGAGAGATTAATGTTAACTCTTCTTCAGCCTCAGCTCCAGATGTATTTATGGCTTAGTGTTCTGGGTTGCGACTGTTCTAAATCAACAGGAGAACCTATGCTTAAGCAACTACAGGATGATTAAAATAGCTGTCTCCTCATGTTGTGCTTGCAGAATGAGCTCTGCTTGTGCAGAAACTCAGGGCAAGCTGTGCTCCAAGGAGTATATTGTTAGTTTTGGAGACATAAAAAGCTTGCCTGGTTTGTCTTGCTGGTAAACACTTTGCTATTCATATATTGATTTAAAAGCCAATGTGAAAGAAGTCAGTGTTGTAGTTTTCCAGAAATGTAAATCTCTTAATAGTGACTGCAGAAGCCAGGGAGCCAGGGCTGGGGGAAGAGGGAGAGGGATGAGGGAAATAGGGGCCAGTTCTTTACATGAAGGCATGAAAAATGGGTATGTTGTAAATGAAGTGTATTCTGCTTATATTTGAGTATTATGTTCCAAAAATCTTTAAAAGTATTAACTGTTATCCAGGAATGCAGGGAGTCCACATCTTTTGGCCCGTAATCTCCCTGGGAAGGCAATGTACTCGTGGTGCAGCTGCTGGCTTGAAAACTCCCCACAAGGGGATTTTTCATGCAGCCCCTGGAACATGGGGCTGTTGGAGTTCTCCCACCAGCTTGTTTACTGCAACAGTCTTGTGTCCAGAGCTGCAACGTGATATTTCATACTCAGCGATAAACACATTATCATAGCAAATAGGGTAAAAAAAGACCAGCATAACTCAGCACTGTAGATTGTAAGCATTCCTGAATAGCCTGTCTTATTACAGAATCGTGACCTGCTGCAAACCACTTGCTCAAAGAGGTGCTGCTGGGAATGAGAATGGCTTCTTCACTAAAGAGCAACGCATGAAGAGTTTTTCCACAGTAGCTGCACAAATCTGTGCAGGTGATAGTAAGTCATATGGATTTTTAATTTCACTTTCAATTTCAGCCCTGAGTGATGCATCTTCACAGCCCCTGACGACTTGCAGCTAGCTAAGTGAATGTAACCTCAAGCTGCTAAAACTCTGAAAATTCTGTAGGTCTCTATGAGAACAGAATAATTTGCAAACAATATAAGCAGCAGTTGCCCACAACACATACACAAAGTACACAGTACACATACTTGGAGGAAAAAGTAAAGTCTGCAGGTAGTCCTGAGTCTTAGCTTGCTTGTACATAGATACAGTGCGGTTTCATATTGCTAATGGTTTTATAGACCCATCAACAACATCTGCTGATTTTCCCACATGACAAGGTGATATACCAGTTCTCTTTCTGTCAGTAACAGCCAGGGTTGACTCTAGACATTAGTAAAATTAGCCTTCTGGAATAGCAGCCTGCTGGCAGCAGAAATGCCTATACCACAACTATAAACAACCAGTCTGGCTGTGGATATGGTTGATGTTCAGGCAGAAGGAGACAGGATGCATATAGCAAACTTTGGAGTCAGACTGATCAGCAGTCCAGCAACTGAAGTTGCTGTTTTCAGGCTCGTTTCTTTCCTTCCTGTCTTCATGTCTGGAGTGGCTCCGTCCCAGCCTCTCATCCTGGAAATGGCAAAATGGAGTGTGGTCTATGCAGATGAGAAGCTGTAGTGAGATGTCAGACTTGTTAACCTCTGTTTCCTTAGAGGAAGTCTGTAATGAGAAGCTTTACCTTCATGCAGAAATACTGATAGCAATGGTGTAACACTTAAGACCTGAATCAGGGGTCAAGATTTATGATTACGTGTCATGCTTATGAGTACCTAAATGCTCAGGCTATTTAGATCAGTTTTTTGATCTACTACAGCTGTTACATTTACCCATCAGAAGAAAATTATCCTACATTCAGCAAGCATGTCTTGGTTAACCTGTACTTCGAAGTTTTGGCCCATACGTACCTGGAAGATGTTGAACCTGCCATTTTCCCTTGGGCTTGCATGGATTGGCATTAAGTGAGGGCAAAGGAGAATTTGATGTCCTGAATTAAAAGCCCTTTTTTTAAACTACACTACACACCACACAAGTTTAATAATTTCTTGGGCTTGGATACTCAGTCATGTTTACAAAAGTAAAATCTCATTGTTCTCTAACTGCAGGCCTGGCAGTCTCTACCTGCTTTAAATACTATGCTTAAGGTAGAGACAGTACAGCAATGAAGTCTCACATTGCCTAGGCTTCAGTAATTTTTAGGATACGATGGAACATTCAAAGTGATCTTCTAATGAAACAGTAATAATTTAATGAAAGATAATTTTTCCAGCTGTTTGCTATTTTACAAAACTGAGCTAACATGCAGTAGGAATAGAGGATGAGTAGTCATCTGGTTTTAGCCTATTTTACATGGCTTGTATGTTTGAACCATGAGAAGTGGTTCAAATGAAACACGGAATGATGTTGATATATGAATTGGCGAATACATCAGAATGTAGTTCTGTTGCTGCTGCTTAACTATCTGTAAGTGACTAGTGATGGGGCAAGGAGGGACCACAAAATGCAGCAGGTCTTACCAAGCTTACTCATTTACTGACTGGAACATCTATTCTGGTCCCTGCTATTAAAGCACAATTTTAACAAAAGGGAATCATAGTAATGAAAGGTTTGACTGGTGTTATGTGTCACCTTAGATTCTTTTAGACACACAGGTCTCAGAACATAAAGAAATGCATGTTAACGTGGTACAGTGTCACAGTGAGTTGGGGACGGTTGCATTATGTGAGCGTGGATGAGTTACTAAGCACTTTCTGAGGGAGTGCCGATAAATCATTTTTCATGGTGCACCATAAATTCCTGGCCACACAGGCATTAGAGAAATCAGCCTGGGTAAATTCTGGAGTCTAGCAGGTAGAGAAGTAGTAATGTAGACCTGTAGATATTTTTAAATAGCTGTTGTAGTTATATTGAGTCTAATTGTGCAAGGCTCTGAGAGAAAAAAAAAAATAGGCATTGCAGATTTAAAATTCTGTAAAAGGTCTTCAGATAGTTTTCTTGAATGTGAATTGTATCATGCTATGTACTAACTTCCTGATCCTCCCCATCTACAAAATGCCATGCATTTAAATGATTAAAAATGTATTTAAGTGTTGACCATTAGTATGAAGCAAGTCAAAATCACAAAAAACTCAGCTACATCTCTGTTCTTCAAAATTCAGGGCTATCTGTGTCAGGGGTACATAGAAGCTCTTTGATTACAGCGTTGAATGGCCATTGGCATATTCACATTTTGCTATAATGAGTAAACCAGTTCGGTGTTTGGAGCTTAGCCCGACTGTTTTGAAAGATCTAGTACTGCTCATAGGGTGTCCTGCTGGCTTCTTATTTCAGAACAAGCTGAATATCTCCCTCTCACTCTACCATCTCAGTTTCAAGTTGCAGCTAAAACAGAAAAATTTCAGAAGGCCTTGTTCAGTCCTTGAATTAGCAGATGTTAAGCAAAGGGAGTGAGGAAAAGGAATCTGAACCAACAGTCTCCTTTTTCACCATTAAGATTGCTACTCAGTGTTGTGAATAACTGAGCCTGAAGAATAACAGTAACAAATAATATAATGCTAGTGATGTGGCAAGAAAATTCCTATTTCTCTCCTAATAAGCTGATCTCCAGTCAGGATAAAATGCTGCCATTTGTGAGCTGACACAAGTCTCATTTAACTCAGTTATCAGTGAAGTGTATATACTGTCTTTGTGTACAATGGCAGGTTTTTCCCAGGGATACTTTGCTTTGGAGTCAAATCACTTCAGAATCGAAATGCTCTGAGACATTGGCACCTTTTGTGTTAATATTTACAGTTCTTCGTGGTCAGTAAAGTAGAACCAAGATCTAATATGTGCACAGTACAGTACAAAATTCTTTGTACAAAACTAGAAGCAAGTATGTGCAGCAGAGAGACAGGTAGGATGCCTTTGTAGCTTACAGCAAACAAAGAGGCAAAAACAGCTCATAGAGTATTTTGGCTATCAACAGTCTTGTTTAATGTAGAGGGAAAAATGATACCATTTGTGTACAGTTGCAGTTCACAGATACATATGATACTTCTACTGTGGTAATATTCCACAGATATAATAGATATATACATGTAGATATAATAACAGATGTTAGAGGTGAAAAAAGTCATATTAGTTCACTCAGTTCATCCCAGGACTTTACTGTCACACCATTTTTAAGTATTTGGAATGAGACTTTAGAAATTAATTTAAACATTTCTTTTACAATATTTCCTTTACGCTTTTTTTTCACAGGCAAATAGATTTCTCATTCTGATTCCTGGGTTTTATCTGAAATAATATAATTCTGTACCATCTCACTCTTTTCCCAATCCTCCCAGATTATCATCAGAGTAATTCTTCTTTCAATTTTTGTGACTGTGTTATTGTCTACGTTCCTTAGATTTGTTAACAAGCTAATCATACCGGTGAAATTGAAAATTTGTGTGTCATTTAAACATAAAATTTTTGTGGCTTAGAAACCTCTATGGTTTTGCCCCACATGACATAAGAAACAGTACTAGTGAGTTTTAGGATCTGGAATTACTCAAGTGCTTTTGAACAATTACCCCTTCTTTGATTGAATGGATATGCAAATAGGCTGGTCTCAGCTATAACATTTTCCAGGCAAATAGGTAGTACTAGGTTTTCTTTCAGTGGGATGCTTGGGAGTTCTCTGCGCTCTGACACTGTGTGTAAACTGAACTGTATATGATTTTTTTTAAAAAATGTATCTGTAGTTCCCTTGTTTGCCAAAAATTAGTGAGTAAACCTTGTTCAGTTGTGATGAAATTAGTTATGTTTGCTATAAAATGGTCTATTTTGATTAAGACAGGATGAAATAAAGCCTGCTGATCTTAAAAGTAGCTTAAGCAAAAGTACAGAATCATTATTATATTTTCAAGACTGCATTTGGAAATAATAGAATATACAATTTAAATAACTGATTACAGGAAAAGCTAAATGCCACTGACGTGAAATAATACTGCTGGATGTTACCCTGATGCACTTGCATTATTGAACAGACTCTGGAGGATAGTGTAACAATTGATAAAGCTGGTGTTGAGAGATGCCAGACGTGAGATCTTTCAGTCATTTATTTAAAGCATGAATTAAAAATAACTCTTCATCTGTACAAATAACACCTTAAGAAAAGAATGTGGAGACTTCTAAAACCATTCAGTTTATTTGTATCATTTATTTTTCACATCTCTCTTGGTTTGTTCAAAAAACTCACCACACAGAATAGTCACATTCACCTTTATTTATACCTTGCATTGTAACCAAGCTATGGTTGTACAGACAAGGCAAAGCTTGAACCAGAATTAAAGCGTTGCCTTTGTTCAATAAGATGCTTCTGGAATCCTTGGAAAGGTGATGTAAAATTAGCATAGGCTCTCAGAAATCAAAGCACTAGGAGATCATATTCATATCTGTTGTTCTAGTTGAAAATGGGAATTCGGGTAAAAAGACTACAGGGCTTTGCTTGTCTGTTGCCCTGCTCCCTTCCTTCCACTGCTGCTCTCTTTTCCGCAGCTACTGCTCTCAGAATACGGTGAACTACATCCATGTCCTCAGGATTTCAACCCACTCACCTGGGAGATCAGGCTTCAGCAGATTTCCCATTTTTTGCATTCCCCCTTAGCATTCCTAACTGTGTTGCAAATGACAAGATTATTTTGGAGAGCTTTTAATACTAAGGTACTGTTTGGTTCCTGCAGAGGAGCATCCGGTCTAAAGGACTGCATCACCTCAAAGTGCCCCTTCCAGAATGTCCACTGGATTTTGCAGGCATGCTTAGCAATGGGAAAATCAAATCTGTTACAACAGACTTCATGGGATACCAAGATGTTGTCAAGGCCCATAAAATGCTCCATCTCTTTGGGCAAACATAAAGTGGAAAAGGACATGTTTTTTACTGACAGTAGCACATTAACAAATTTTGCCTTTGGCCCACTCTGACTTATGGGCTTAAAGGAGAGTGAAACCACCTGTTGATTTAATTTGAAAGAAACACCCAAAGGCATCTTCTCAGCTAGTCTCAGCTCAAATTAATGGAACAGCTCCAGTGCATAACACTTGGGGAATCTGACCCATAGTTCTCATTGTGTGAAGGAACATTCTTCTAGAGAAACATACGTATATGTACACACACACAGAGAAATACAGGAGGAAAAAACCCTGTATGAATGTGCGTGCATGCTTGTACATAATCCAGCCCATATGGATCCTCTTCATAGCATGCGATTTCTTTGGCCGGTTTCCCTCTTTTCTGTGTGTTTTAGGGAACACAGCTTTGCAGTAGACTCTCAGATACATACCTGAATTAGACTTAAAAAACAAAACAAAACCCAAAGCAATTTTCTATTCTGATGAAATCTGTATCAGCCTAATACAATTCTACTGCTCTAGTTAGCGTTATTCCCCACAAGAAGCAACTCAGTAAGAAATGAGGGATCCCTCCTTAGCACTGGAGAGAACCATTAATCCTCTGGAAGTTGAACTTCAGGTAATTTCTTACAGTGTTGGTGTAAGGAGGAGGGAATGAAGAACACGTCTGTCCTTTGGCACCACCTGGTACCTTTGCACAATACTTTGTGTCACACCGCCCCCTCCAGGTATGTGTACAGAAGTGTCGTGGACCTGCTTTGAAGGGAGTCATGCCTATTTACATGCTTTAATTTTATCTTCTAAACACTGTCACAGATGCTTGTTCTGGGAATTTGCCTAGTTTTAAATTTTTGTCCTTCATCTTGGGTATCTTGCCTTTTAGAGAAGAATCTTCAACCTTATAGAACAAGTTGCTTGTGGTGTCATGGTCAAACACTGGAAAAATGTGTGACCTTTATTTTCAGAGGATGTCCAGGAAATGGAAGTAGATTTGTTAATGAGACAACATGCTGCTGGAAATGTGCTTGTGGTATTCAGTGTGCTGTAGTATACTTTCATACACTGATGCATGCAGCTAAGCTTCTAACTGCTGCAGAGATGGCATATAACTCTCAGAGCTGCTAGGCCAGCCTCTAGTAAAGGTTTAATTTAGCTGAGACCCTGTGTTAAAATTTACCTATATTCTGATGCCTTCTGTCTAAATTTTCCATGCCAGTTGTCTGCCTCAGAGTTGCATCTGCACTGAATAAACAATTAATTTCCTTGTGTTGGGTTTCTGTGTAGTCTGTATTGCTATAGCCATCATATTTGATTAGTTCTCTTTTACACCTTTGGGAAATAAGAGGAGAAAGCCCAATCTTTCAGGTTTCTACTAGGTCTGGATTGCCATGTAGTGTTTTCAGGTGTTTACTGCTTTATGTGTTTAGAGCAAAAGTCTTGCTAATATCCTTTTCAGCTGAGTGTTCAGGGCATCTGCCAATCTCATTCCACACATTCTGACATGCCATGGGAGATTATATTATTTCTATCTTCATGCATTTAATCTAGAAATAGAGGATGGATGTTCAGCCATAGAGACAGGAAGACTCCAACATGTGTGATCTGAACAGAGCTGGCCTCTTTTCCTCAGCTGTAGATGAGGTTAGACTTCTAACTTAAGCAAACAGGTCAACTTAGTACAAAAATTGGTTTATATAACTTGCCAGGTGGCACACAAGAATTGTCTGGCAGAGACTGAATTAGATTCTAGTTCTTCAGGTTAGCATTCATTCCACTTCTCCAGTGTTGTCCCTTCTTCATTCCATGCTCTCCAATTTCTACAGCAAATGAGGAAGTCATCTAAGACAACAATCTTCTTCACTTGATCCATTGAGTGAGTGATGTTCATCTTGTGATTTTGAAGGAAGCCAAGATCACATGGAAAATTCTGCTACTGCATCATTAGACCATATCATAATATGCACACAGGGGAGACAAGTTGATGTTTTCAAATATTTAAGACCACAGATTTTATTTCTAAGAAATACAGCAGAGCTGAAGAATCATGTGCACTGTAAATGGTTAGTATATATGCAAGATACTAATTCAGGGCCAAATTTTAAGGTCAGATGCTTTCAGATGGAGCCTATAGCATAGATGGATGATTATGTATAACATATATCCCAGAAGAGGATGTTGTGTGGACTACCTCTGTTGTAGTAGAGACAGTGATGTGCTATATTAAATAGAAATTTCTGATTTATAATGCTAATTCGCAGGCTCCTGTTCTGTACTGATTGCATACATTATGAGCATGCCCATAGGATTTATTTTAGCTATCATCTAAATTACTCTGATCTGGGGAAGTACGGGAGCAAGAGATGAGACTCCAGTTCCAAATCAAGTGATTTGTACTCAAGAAATCTTACTGACAAAACAAACTGAATATACCTAGAGCTTCTACTCCAGTTTTCATCTGCATCCAACATGTATGCCTCACTGAAAACACTTCAAATTACCCTTGGTGTAGTAGCGCTTTTTAGATCTGAGTGTTCATAGAGTTGCATTAGTGATCAGTTATTTTTCAGCAGGCAAAGAGGCTGCCTTACAAATATACTTACTGCTCTTCTAAATTGTCCTTATGCATCCTCACGTGTGATAACTGCTATGCGTCATGACTCCCTAACAGATTGAATCATCCTTACTTAAGTATTTATCTTGGCAACCAGAGATAAAAAATTTAAAGACTGTGGGCATGGCAATTTGACAAAATTGCACTGTTTAAAGAGTTTCACTGAATGGATGTCAACACACAAATGAAAGGAGGGATAAAACTCCATTATTATCTTGCAAAGGAACAGGGTGTCACAGTGTGGATGGTTTTGGCTCCTACACAGGAAACATCAGGGATGGAAGATGAAGGGCCCATCTCGGTAAGCTGACAACTTTCTATTTAGTATTTTTTCACAGCTAAATGCTGCCCAGAGAAGTTGTAACTGGTGTCTGTCATTCTAGGAAATACTGTGCATAGCAGTTATGCAGTCCCCTCCCAACCTACTTGGAATTCCAAGCACCTTTTGTTCTTTTGTTATGAAGGTCTTAATAACTTCACAGCAGGGAGGAAAGGACATTTTTCATTGTGCATATTATTGCAAGTTGAATAGTTGTATCTTAAAATAAAGGTAATAGGTGGTGGTCAAAGGTCTCTTAAAATAAACCAAAGTCACTTTTTTTTTTTTTTCTTCGAGAAGTCTGCAGCCTTCTGGACTAAAAAGAACTGTAAGAGAAAGCAGTATGTCGGCCTCGTGTCTCTAGACATTTTTGAGGATGTCTTTCTTCCATAGTCTGCTATGTTCATTACAGTTTTGCTGCAAAGGATCATGTAATTTCATCTTCATCTTCTCTTAAAGTTACTACTAGTCCTCCACATCTCCCACGGCCCCCCCTCCCCCCCTTGAAATAGTAACACTCATTCCTCTCTGCTACCCCATTCACACTGTTACTCTGTTAAATCCATGAGGAGCTTGGGTAAACAAGAAGGCCGTCTCCTCTTGACTTATACTTGGATCTATTAGTATCTTTCCCGAAGATACTCTTCCAACGTGGCTATGCTTATAAAAAATGTTCTAAAGTATGGTACTGTACCTCTACTGATTTCAATACATTGCCTTTAGTAATAGTTCATACTGGCAGGGGTTCAACTCCAGTGACTGTGCAAGGCCCTACTGTTCTTTTGAGACAGATCTTGGTTTTGTTTACTTAGGAAAGCAATTAGTTCTCGTCTCCAGATATATTATATCAACGGTGAACTCCTGAATGGGAGTGATAAAATGATAGTAGATAATTAAAAGTATTTAAACTTGTTTATTTTACCATATTTAATCCTTGTTAACTAGTTGTTTACTTCTGAAAGACTAAATATACTCCTAACATAATCCACACAGTGAGATAAGACCTGGCTGTTTTGGTTACTCTGGCTGCAAAATACTACTGAGAGAAGGCCAGCTGACACTGCTGCAGAGAGGAAAATGAGCAGGGCAAATCCACTTGAGGTTTCTTTCTCATTGTTTGTGTGTAAGCATGGGTGGAGCATGACAAGAGAATTAAATATATGCATTGGTTAGAAAAGACAGAAAGCAACTGCAGTCAAACTGCTGCTTTCATTTAATGTACGTCTTCATTATACTTTGTGGCAAAGGGTGGAGAAGAAACAAAAGGACCCCTTAGCATGCTAACATGACCACCTATTTGCTCCTTGAACTTGTACAACTAAATTTTAGATGTGTATCAAAGTTGCGTTGTATGAAACACTTTAAAATTCTGCCCTCTCAATTAATTTTTGCTCTACACAATATTTGCTAGAAAACTACACAAATACATGCTTTCTGTAGAACCTGTAGAATATAAATTGGGACTGACACTGATTACATACATACTTACCTGATGGATCAAATGTGAGTTTTGAAAGTTGGGGGATATGTGAGGAAGCTCCATGGTTTATGTGTTAAGATAACATTTGCAGTCGTTTAAGTCAGAGTTTGGTACCTATGAACTAATTCTGCTTTTAACTACACAGCTAGAAATACGAACTAACTCCACTGAGTGTAGTTAAAGTAGTTTCTGATGCTGTGGAAAACTGAATCCTTCATGCTCTGAATTTTTCTCCCTTCTGTAAACTGGGTGAAAACGAACAAAGGGGGTGAACAACAGAAAATCTCTACCAAGGAGATTTGTGACCACCAAAGCATTTTTTATATGAGTATTTAAATATCTCATCTGAAGCTCCATACAGAACTGTAAGTTTCTAAAACAATCTGTGAAGTAGTGCTGTGCCATGTAAAAATACATTGAGATAGATGCTTTTTGTGTCTATGTGCAGGTCACACAACAGGCAAAATATTATATTTCTCACGTGTTACGGTAGGAGAAAAGGTCAAAAATTCCCAATATGCAGAAGTTATCACAGTTCCTTAGATTAAAAAAAAAAAAAACACTTTTCCAGGTATTACAGTGTGTGGGAGGTTATTTGCTACCTTTGAAAAGGAACAGAATATTTTCAGTAGAACATTTGTACTGATCCAGTGTAAGCAGGCAAATTGCTGAGCCATAAAATTGTTCTGTCTTGAAAAGCTGTAATACAACATCTGTACTTTTATTACCACTTAAAGGTTACAGTCATAGAGTTAGAAATTCAGTATCCAGCTAAATTTGAGGCCGGGTACCTCTTTAAGAAAAGTATGAGGTGAAGATACTTTCAAATAATCAGCAGACACCCGGGATCCCTACGATTTCGCGTCGTTTCTAGGGAGAAGTTAGACCACGGAGCTTTTTAAGACAGCCGAGGAAGTCAGCACCCGCCACAGGCTCTGCGTTTTAGGGAACGGATTGCTCGGACATAGCCTCTCCCTCTCCACGCACAAGTTTCGGGCGCTCAAAGGGCTGGTGCTGTGGTGAGAGGAGCGCGGTGGGACATGGCCGCGGCCCCGGCCCTGCCAAGCAGCTGCTGTGGCCCGCGCTACGCTCTCTGATTCACGCCGCAAGCACCGAGGGCAGCCTGGGCCCGGCGCCGCCCTTGGGCGCGGAAACCTGCGGCGGAGAACCGTGAGGCGTGTGGGCAGCGGAGCTGGGAGGGACAGCCCGGGCGGCCGCTCCCCGGCTTCGCGCCCCCTCAGCGGGCGGCGGCAGCGCGGAAGGCGCGGCGGGCGGAACGCCGGACGGGAGGCCGGCTCCTCGGAAAGCCCGGCGGGGAGGCGGGGTGAGGCCGTCGTCGGCCGCGGACGGGAGTCCGGCTGCCTGCAAAGCCCGGCGCGCGGATCGCGAGGTTGGCCCTAAGATGGCTGTTGTGCGTGGGGCGCCGTCGCTGTAGCGCGGGGAGGAGCCGCCCGCCGCGGCCCGCCGTCTCGCCCGCCATGGAGTGCCCGCACCTCGGTTCCAGCGTCTGTATCGCGCCCGACTCGGCCAAGTTCCCGCAGGGCTCGCCCTCCTCCTGGTGCTGCAGCGGTGAGTGTGCCCGGCGCGGCCTAGGCTCCGCCGGCCCTCCCGGCCTGAGGTGGTGGCCCGGCCGCCCCGCGGCCCTCCCGCGGCGGGCGGGCGGGCGCCTCTCGCCGCCGCCCGGCCGCTCCTTTGTTCCCCGCGGGCCTTCGCTGCCCGTCGGCGGGAGGGCTCCCCGCGGCCGGGGGACGGAGGCAGGCTGGCCCGGCCCCCCACGCCGCCGGGCGGCCGCACCGCGAGACCCCCTCTGTGGGGGAGGAAGGCGCTGTGCTGCGCCTGCCCCCCGTTCCGCTCCCCGCGGCTGGGTTGGGGTTAGCCCCCGCTCCTGCCCCGGCCTGGCCCCCGCGGCTTTGTTCGGGGCGGGCAGCAGACTTTGCCTCCGCCGGGGGCCGGCGCCCCCAGCCCCGCCGGGCGCGGAGGAATGCGAGATCGCGGCTCCTCGCTCCTTTTGTCTGTCGGAGGACCTGCGTGCTTAGCCCTGCCCTGGGGAAGCCTGGCCGCGGGCACCGTGGCGGAGAGGAGCCGGTGACTGCTGCAGGGTCAGTGTGTTCTTTAAAGCAGTCTGAAATTACTTTTTTTTTTTTTTTTTTTTTTTTTTAGTAGGCATGTTTAAATGGACTTTAGAGAGTGTAGTTTTAATTAGAGTGCTGAGACTGAAGGCGACGCTTGGGTCCCCCCCTTCAATCCAAGGAGCAGCTCGGGGAAGGTGGTCTGTGGGCGGTCTGGGAGCCACGCTCACCTGCTCTGCTGGGTCAGTCCGTAGAAGTGTAGAGGTCATCTTTCTTTAGTACTTTGATCGCTGATTTAATAATGCAAATTACTGTCTTTGCAATGTATTGTGTCTTCAGTGCTGTCCCTCGTACGATCTTGTTTGTTCAGGGGCTTTCCCTTTAAACGTGTCCTGCCCAAGGCGTTTTAAATTTAGCTTTCTAATGGATCATCGAACACTTCTAAACAGATAACCTCCCATGACTGCTGTCACTTTTGGTACATGTTTTTGCTTGCTCTAACTGTAATGTACTTAGTTATGCTCGATATGAAAGTAGGGACAACCAAGTACGTTTAATGGAGGAAGTAGGCCCCACTTAGAGCAGCAGCGGGTGGTGTTGTGCCCGTGAGCACCCGAAAAAAAGCCTCGTTCAGGAATGACCGACCAGGGAGCACCGAAATGCTGGTTATATTTTAAGGTGTTCATTTTCTTTAAAGGAAAGATGGTTGTCCTTTGTTTCGCAGTATCGGTGCTTTCGTGTGGGAAGGCTGCTGCTTACTTGAGTTCCTCCTTGATTGCAGTTTCCTGGAGCCAAGGTGTGGTAGTGCTGCTGCTTCCTTTGGCAAAACCAGTTATTTTACTCTGTAATGCTTTTGATTTTTAGAGGGAGCACACTTAACAGTGGAATAATACGCAGAATGTGTAGAAGAAAAGGAGTAGTACAGGAAAACCGGTTTTCCCTAATGTTTATTTACTGAAAAAAAAATAATGATAAGAAGTCTGACTCTGAAGGTCTATCTGTTATCTTCAGAGTATCAAGGGTAAGCTGAGTTGTCAACCAAAAGCATATGGCAGTACGGAACCACCCTTCAGACAACTTTAAAAAGATAAAATTGCCAAAACTAAAAATATATGCTCAGGTATTAATACAATTTTCCAACTTCAAAAATTAGCCAGTTTATAGCTATGGAACCCTGTTAGGCATGCTGCTTCTCAACAAAGAAGTTCAGCTATTAGAAGAAATTTTTCTTTGTTGTTTAGAAGTGTTTTTTCCAAACCAGCACTTACAGGGAGAGCCAGTTGCTGGGCAGTCAGCTGATTTATTACAGCTGGGAGGCAAGAAGAAGGTGCCAAACACTTTAGGGAACTTAATAGATCGATGTTGATACCGTGCCTAGGGGAGTGACTGTTTGCTACGGTTTTAAAGAAAACTAAGGTAGTAAGTCACGCAGTACTTGCACAGGTGATTATTGAATTCTTAACAAGTGGCTATGGAAAAAGGTAGGTACATTTAATTTAAAACATTCTAATGAACAAACAGCAGGTTCTTGTTAATTTAAAGCAAATTAAAATTGTTCTTTTTAAAAATGGATTTTGCATTCCTACTAGTACAGTAAAATATAGTGTCTCCCTTTTCAGTTCCAGCTAGTAAAACGGATTTATTGTTACATTAGCTCCCGAATGTGTCTCTCTTGTTTGTGCTCATTTTAGTGAGATTAATTTTTTAAATATATGTAATACTGGTTTATGTCAATACACAATAAATACCATCTCTTATTTGCTGATTTTGCTGCAACTGTAGTATAAAATTAAACAGCAAAAATGCCATGTATGAATTAATATCTTGTCAAAATGTAATGCATTTTCTATTGCTTCTGATGCTGTTTTCTGAGGTTCTGTGGACTTAGTTTTTTTGGTGGTGGTGGTGTTGCCTCAGTTGGAGGAAAATATTTAGAAGGTAATTTTCTGCAGTCTGTAATAATAAGGCATCTCTCATCAAACATGTTGTGTTAAAATGACTCAGAACTTGTCGTCAGTCCTGTTCGGAGTTGCTGCTGACCTTTCCAGAAAAGGAGAGTAAGTGAAGATACTGATACAGGAAGCTTTCTGGCAGCCACGTGACGTGCCAGCGATAGCAAAACATTGCAGAATAGGTTGGAGAGTGAGTTCTTAGTTCAGACTGCCAATGGCTATTTTTATCATTATCTTGTGTTTCTTCGATTTGAGGAGCGGGAATTGTCACACTGAGTGAGTGATGAATATTGGCTAAGTACCTTTTCCTTACTTATCTGCAAGAACTCTCCTGATTGCAACAATACCTTCACAAGGTAATACGGAGGCACTTTTGAATATTGTTTGATATTGAATATCGTGTCTTTGTATAATGGAGCAGTGTTGCATTTGATACAGATATTTGGAAGCTAGCTTTACTGAAGTTAGGGAATTGATTAGAGTAGCATGGGCACCAGCCTGAATTGCTCTTTTGGCCTAAATCAGTTCCCCTTGAAGCCACCTGACAGAGTTTTTATGGAAATCCTGTGGTGAAGGAAGACTCTTAAAAAAGCAGTAAGAGGAAGCATTGACAAGCGTGTTGGTCCAAGCATGTATGTTTTTTGATTTGGGGCAAAAAAGTAAAGGTGTGTGTTCATTTTTAAGTGTCTTCAGGATGTCTGTTACATTACCGCTGTGTAGTTTGGAAGTCTGAGAGTTTAAGCACTCTTGTTTAGAAAATGGCATGCTTTCCCATGAGTATTTAGTGCAGTCAGGCATGCTCTGTACAGTAAGCGATGCAGAAAGCAGCACTCATTTGCTTTGAGGAGCTTTAAGACTATCAAAAGAGACCACAGAATGCCTTTTTGCAGATCCAGAAGCAGTTTGTTGTTGTTGTTATTGTAATTGGACATTTAAGAGGAGATGAATATATAAAGTAGAATTGTCCAGAAACTGAAAATGGCTTTTAATCAGTGCTGTCATGTGAAATACTACATGCAGATATCTGCTAATTCCAATTAGAGTGCAGTCTTTCTGTGCACTTTAATTTCTGAAACTTCTGCTGAAGTTGGAAGCAGAGTAGCTGGAGGCGTTGGCAAGACTGCAAGGTGTCACAGACTAAATCATTTGAATTTGTGTGATGTGCCACACCTTCATCACTGTTGTGCAAATCATGTAATTATGAAAAGTACTCCGGAACAGCTCAGATGTGGTATTTCTCAACAACTTTTCATAGAGTCATGAAACCACAAGGAGCCATGCCTCACCTAAGTGAGATTGCAATCTTTTAAGCACACCTGTGATAGTCTGAAGAGTTTTTCCAACTTTTTTTTGGATTCATTAATTCTCACTGGACTCGCTAATTGTTCAGTGTATAATTTGGAGTTCTTTTTTTAGAAGAACAACTGCAGAAAGATAGGATTGTGTCTGCTGAAACAGAGATTCGGGGTTTGTTGTGGTTGTTTTTTGTTTTTGTTTTTTTTTTTTTTTAATAAGGGGAATTGTACTTCTGAAGTATGCTTAAAACTTGCTTTTCAGGTCACTGTCAGTTAAATACATTTTTTTTTCTTAAATAACGTAATTTTGTTAGATATTGAAGAGCAATTCTGGCTGTAGACTGGTATTTCCTGCAAAAGCTAAATATATTTGCCTGGCATCTGTTTCTTGCATTCTAACTTCTGTTGAATAAGAGCTGTAATTTCACAGTTGGTCAGAAGCATACATTGTGGCATTTGCAAATGACGCTGGGGCCATAAAAAGTACAGAGGAGAGCTAGCATGAGGAAGCTGTTTGGGGCCTAGTGCATGATGATTATGGTGGAAATCCACATGCTGAATTGATGATATTTTTTCTGTGTTTGCAGTAATGTACTAAATTACTTAGTAAATTCAGTTAGTTCAGAATAACCCCAAGTATTACTCAATGCTTTATTTATATGTGAGACTAAATGTTTTGGGCCGAGTAGAACTTTCAAGAGCATGACTGTACTGAGTCAGACTGCTTTTGATTTTTTTGGGGGGGAGTTGTTTTTTGTTTGCGAGTCCGTCCTCCTGTCCTTCCCCCCGCCCTCCTCCCCATCAGTTTTTGGTTTTGTTCTCTCAGTTAAAACAGTTACACTGCTCTCTTTTCATTGGGATAGGTAACAGCATTCTGCCACACTGTGGTTTTTGGCATTGGACTGTTGCAGTCGGTGCCAAAACAAATATACTGTAAAAGCTCAGGTACACAGACTAACTGTCCTGGCTTTCCTTTTCATCTCAGCTCCTCGTTAGTGTTTCCATCTCCTTGAGTATTTGTTTCTCCTTTTGCTTTTTCCTTTTTATTACTAGAGGTCCTCATTTCCTCTTTCCTTCCATTCTTACTAGAATACAGGAGAAGGGGAGAACCCACTGAAACTGCAGAGTGGTAGGTAGGACCTTCTTCCTGCAAAAAAATCTGTTCAGTCAGCTGCATGTAGGCTCAGGGGTAAGCTGATGGACAGTGTGTGGACCTAATGGTCTGTATGTGTGAAGGTTATTTGTCACCCTACATCTGGAAAACGAATTTGGCCTGGAAATTACCAGATTCATTCTGAAATTTAAACAACAAAAGTAGTATGTAAAAAAAAAAAAAAGTTACTTTTTTTGATTCAGTAAACTTAATTTTGAGGTACGGTGGTCTTTCATCTGTTTCTCTGGGTCACTGCAATACAGGAATGCTTGTTAGTAGCTCTACAGACTTTATAGGTTGTTACACTTAGTTAAAATCATTCCTTGTCTTTTTAAGTAAAGCTTGCTAGATTTGGGGTTTTTTTAGACAGTCTTATTTTCCTTAAAAGAGTTACTTTTTTTTTTTTTTTTTTTCCATTTGAATCGGTTACTGGTGTATGAGCTAACCATAGTGGTAGTGGTTATCTTTGCCTGTGTGATATAGCATGGTGCTCTGGAACTGATTCTGTTAGAAGATGAGGTCAGGGTCTCAATTTTGGCCTTAGAAGCTAGACCTAAGTTTACTTTTAATGGCAAAAAAAGGAAGTCTGTTTTTAAATATGTGGTATCTTTTAAAATCAGTAAAGTTAAATTAAAGGTGATGAATATTTTCTTTTCAAAAATTCATGTATGCTTTACTCAAAATCGGTCTGTCACAAAATTTGAATGTTAGCTGAGGAAAGAGACTGCTTCAGAGGAAAGTAGTAGTGAGACGTTTAATACATTGCCTTTGTTCAGAAACTAGATCTAATCTTCACAATGATTTTGAAGATAAACTTTGAAGGAAAAATTCTACTACTGACTGCTCCAAAGTATTTCATGATTAACTAAAAATCAGTGTTTTGAAATGACTCTTTAAAGTATAGCATATGGTAAGGAGACAGAGTAGTCTGAGGCATTGTGGAAGTGGGATATATACGGCACACAGGTGTGTAAGGAAAGACACTCATGTGTGCATGGTAGACTCTTGATTTATCCACAGATTAGTGCACATCTCGTTACAGCTGGTTTAAATGTAAGCAGGATAAAAATTTTCACCTGCCTTTCCCAAGCCCAGCCCTTAAAGATGTGCAGTTGTTAAATGAGATCAATGCGTGAATCTTTGTTTTGGTGATTGTCAGCCTTAGCACCTTGCAACAGAGATGTGACAAAAAAAATTAACTAGTGTATATGTGGCTGAGGTTCATAGTGTGAAAGTTTCAGACCCGATTTTTGGAATGAAATTAAGCTTTGAGCCATTTCTCATTTGATCTCACTTCATTTAGTAATCTGTTCATGCTTTGCTTTCTGTTTTAACAAACATTCATTTCCTAGGTAAAAAGTCATCAAAGGCAATTAATTAAAATAATCCATGGAGGTTAGAAAGTGCAATTTAGTCAGAAATTTAGATCTGGAAGCTAGTTAAGACTTTTCCAATTTTTATTATGAGATTATTGGAGGAAACAATTTTTATTGTAGAGTGAATTAGAATTATATCTGATAAAATATTCCCTGCTTTATGGTGTCCTTGTTATGGGAGCAGTGTAGGATTTTGTGTCCCTAATGACTCATTTCCTTGATTATGAGGGTGTTTTCAACAGTGCATGACATGATGAATACACTTATCACTCGGCAATCTTAACTGGTATGTCAAAGCAATCCTCTAGTGGTTGGGGTTTCTCCCCCCCCCTCCCTTTGGAATATCTTGCGTAATTTTGGATCTTGTAAACATAGTTATGAAATGTCTTTGACAGATTTTATTACCCATTTGAATCTAAGCACAATATGCACAAGCAACCTGGCAAAATAAGGTGATATTTCTGGAAGTTAGCCTGTTCCCCCAATTTTGCAAGCAGACAGCTTTTTAATTTTAAACTGGTGTGGTACTGTCAGGCTTGGGGGTGGGGCTTGAAGGTCCTTATCAATACAAAACAGGCAGATACTGATTTTTCAAGGTAGTTCATAGATATATCATTTAGGATTCTATGTGAATGTGAGCATAAGATTGTCCATGTCAAAATACAGGTTTGTTTTCTCAAGATAATCATGACCCTTTTTATTTTTTTAACATTCGGTTCATAAGTGTTTCATTTGTTAATATTTTTGTCCACTGAGCAATTGATTTATTTTTTGGTTAGAAGTGTGTCTTTTGCTCTTATTGGGGAAGTAGGGATGTAATACTGGGGGCTACAAACAAATAAATTAATTGACTAGGTTATGTAAAGAAACCAGGAAGCCTTCTTGCTGTCTTCCCCTTTTTTCCCTCCTATTTCCAGCCTGAATGTTTTGACCTCCAATTGATTGCTAACTGACTCAAGAAGATTACTTTCCTTAAGGGTTTAAAAACTACATTACACTGTTGGCTTTGCTGTGTTTTTTCTGGCTGCTGTCTGAAAATGCATATTTGTGTGTCTTGCTCTAACATAAAGATTAAGTATCTTTTTTTTTTCTTGGCATGCTACTACTATAATGAGGAAAAATATGTGTTTTTCTGTGCGGGCTAGAAAGCATTTAATTTGAAAATGTATAAGTACATATGTGTGTGTATGTATGTATTTAAATTTGGATAGTAATTAGTTATCAAAGTAGCCAAACCACTAGAAGTTGTTTCTAGAATGCAAAGAAGAAATAGAGGCAATATTAAAAAAAAAAAAAAAAAAAAAGAGTTTGGCTACGATTTTTCAGTAAAGTAAGCCTGCTACTGATGTGTTACTTGTTCAGGAAGATCTGTTGCTGACATGTCTTGACCTCAAATTTGACTTGACATGTAGAAAGACTAAATTACCAAAAGATACGGCAGCCTGAGAGCTAAGCATCTATGTGTGTGGTTGGTAGTGCTATAAGTGACCTTATTTCTTTGCCTTAACAAAAGAAGGAGCACAGCATGTTCTGTGTGTCTTTGTATATCGCTGCTATAGGTGGTCTGACTTTGGTTTTGCACCTTCTCCCCCTCCCAGCCCCCAGTTCGTTTAACCACTTCCTCAGGAACCGCCATGCCTGTTCACACTGGGTGGAAGAAGTTTCCCTTACCTACCTGTTTGCTTTTTCCCTACTGGATTAAGAATATAGGCAAATAAAAAAGCATGCATTTTTTAACTGCCAGGTTTTTCAACGTGGAAACCTGATTGCATAATTGAAATACCCAACGGTAAGCCAGTGTGGTTGAGCGTTACCGGGGAGGTGAATTACATGCAGATGAAGTTAATCACGTCGTTCTCTGACAAATATTCTTCAATGTTAGGAATGTGGGGGGGACTTAAGTGACGTGTTTATTCTATGAAAAATTGTTCACCTACCCGTGTTTTACATTCTTAGTAGCTGTTTAGTACATCTGAGTTATAGATGGTTTTCCATTATAATAGAGTGGTTCACTGTAACCATCTGGGAAATCTCTTGTATGAGACTGAGCAGTGCTTTTATTTAGTGACAAAGAGGAGGAAACCACATGTACCATTACACATGAGCACAAATGCTAGTTGATTCCATAAGTTCACTCGCTATCACTTAATGACTTATTATTTGTTTTCTGACTAAGAACTTAATATTTTCTGGTTTTGGCTGAAAGATCATAGCAGCAGAAATAACTGTTTTTTTTTTTTTTTCCAGAGCTGTAAGGCGAGGGTAGTTTGCTTGCTTCCTTGCTGGCTTGTTTGTTTCTTTCCTTCTTTAAATGTTCTTCACAGTCTATTTGAATTCTCTTGCATTTGGATGTGATTTGAGTCAGGTCAAGACCTGATACTGTTGAGACTTCTATTTGTTGTGCATGTCTTCGTTATGAGGCTATGAAGCACTGAAAGAATGGTTAACATTTTGGTATGGTTAGTAATACTTACCAGGAAACTTTCTTCCATGTAATTTTTCTTGATTTGATCTAAATGTAGTTTAAATTTCATCGTTTCTTATCATTTCCTCTAGTATGTGGGTGTTAGCTGATTTTAAAATGAAACATTTAAAATAGTATAATTAAAAAACATTTCCCCTTCTGTCTGTTTTCATTTTGACTTGACTGCTGTTTTTCTAAAATAGGCAATAAAGGTGTCTAACATGAAACTTGCATAAAGTATTGTTTAAATAGAAAAGTTATTTTTCTAATACCAAGCAGTTCAGAAGTTCAGTCCATTTATGAATGTCTTGTAATGGGGCTGAGGGTAGGATAGAAAGAAGAGCATTATGTGAAATGAAATTTGAAAACAAATGGGCATACTCCTTTAAAACCTAAACAGTAAAACAGCTGGCTTGTAAGTAAGGTATAGAACATGTCTCTAGTTTTCAAGGCCTGTAACGTTCTTTTCTCCTGCATTCTCTGTCTAGAGTGGAGCTTTAGACTACCCAAAGGTTTAAATATGCACTTGTGACATTTGCTTCCTTTTGCAGTCACCTGGTTTTCATTACAGTTACTCATCTGGAATTGACTAGCCTTAAGTTCTGAAAATGTAGAGCAGATACTTTTACCAGATGAATATACAGTTTAAGCACACCACTTCCCAACTCCAAACAAAAATAAACAATCAACAACAATAGACATTTAACTCAGTATTTAAGTTACGGAACCTACTCCTAGATTAACGTCAGCATTCTGCTTGGATGTACTGTGCTTCTGTGTATGTTAATGCCTGCCCTGTCTTACGATTTTACCAACATGTTTAGTTGAGATACTCACTTCAGTATTTTTGATTCCTGATGAATGTAAATGACTAATAGGGTCAGGTAATAAAGTTTGCATGTATACTTATAGCAACTGCCTTTTTAAATGCAGAAAAGAACGTGAAGTCAGAAACGGGAATTGTGATCAGTTGTGTTAATACACGTGTACTTAAGTAACTTATGTCACCTTTTAGGAATTTTTACACACTGCCTGTAAACACACTGACTTACCTTGGAGGACACCTGTATTTTTTGAGGCTTCTTTGATTCCACCAATAAAGTGTTTTTTCAGTGCCAGTATCCGTTTCTGCACCTATGCAGATGTCCTGCAGCCTTGACTGATGTTCTATGATGAGTACTACTTCTAATTCTTGCCCCGAGTTGCTGTTTCATTGTATATGCTGGCTTATAATTGAGTTTATGGGCCAGGAGGAAAGAGTGCACAAGACTCTGCAACATTGTGGTTTGGACAGTTCATTGTAAGTGGAAAAAACCTTGGTTTCAGTCTCAATTCTAGCGACTGAATGTTTCATATGGTGGATGTTGAATGTAGAATACATGGATATCTGTTGTGGTGGAGACTGCAGCCTAGGTAAAAGCTGTCTGTGCTAGGCTTGGTGAAAGTCATGCTCTCTTGCTTTGTCTCAAGAGGGGAACTTTGTCCCACTGTTCCCCTGAATAACTACTTCTTCATGGGAGGTGCCATCTTTAGCAGGAGGAGTTGTCAGTCCTCCCTCAGCACTTGGGAGTAGTCTGGAAGGAAGGTCTTCCAAGGGTAGGACGTGACTGTGTTAAACCTGAGGCGTTCACAGCTTGACTGAATGAGGGTTGAGTGGACAAAACTCCTCAGCTGACTTCATCTCTGAAAAGAACATGTGCCTGCATCCAGAGGGAGTTCCAGAGCTGTAAATTCCAGTGGTGAGCAGAGCCTTTTTGCAACACCATAATATAAGCCCAGAGGAGGGACCACATCCAACATGTTTGTCTCCTTTGATATTTCTCATAGGCTAATAACTTCAGCAATTCCCTACTTAGAATACCAGCTTTCAGAGATGACTCTTCGATGCCTGATACCTCTTGAATATGGGAAGTTTTAGGTGTTTAATTCAGAGCTGTTTCGGCAAATCACCTTAAAAGTTTTATGTAGAATGCTGAGTTTTGGGATGCATTACCCTCGCCTGCAAGTAAAATGACATAAAGGTCTAAGGTGTTAAGGCTAGAAGTCTCAGTTCTGATCTATGCTGATAAAATTCTTTTGGTAAGTTATTCAATCTCTCATTCTCCATTTTTCAGCCTGTGAAATGGAAGTGGGCTCTCTTGAGAAATGCTCTGAATCCTGCGACTGGAAAACTTTGCATTTGAGAGGTTATTACTAAAGGAGTTAGCATAATTTTGGTTAAACGTTTGTGCAGAGCTCTGTATTCCCACCACTTGTGATCATTTCCCAGGATTTTTGCTTGCAAGTTGCTCTCACCTTTGAGATCTTTGCAGGAGGCAGCTTTCAGTCTGATTCCTTAGGCCTGATGTGTCACAGACAAGGACTGTGTTTCACAAAGCAGGAGTTTCACGTTTTGGTATGCAGATTGTTCCATCTTTACATGCTGTTAACGGAGACTGCCCAGCTCTTTTTTTGCTGTATTTGTCGGGTTCTTTTAGGAGCAAATTGTAGAGTAACATGGTCCTGCTACCAAAACTTAATTAACAGGGCACTGAGGGATTGTTAGACAAAACAAAGTTAAAGCTATGGTAAAGGAGAAGTAAGTTTATTTCTCTGTAATACTTTACCAGTGTTGTGTTTTTTTTTAATGCATGTGTGTGTATACACATGAGCATACATACAGCATGTGTATACATGCTACACAGAGCATGCTATACATGTGTAGCATATGTATATGTTTGTCACCAAGTGCTTATGTTTGTGAAACAATTTGCTCAGCACAGTATCAGCATGCCAGTGCAGCCACAACGGTGTAAATAATCCTTGTGCAGATGCAGAGTGGAGCAATAGTGGCCTCTTGCAGTTTGGCCTGTATCAGTACGGCTGACCTACTAAGTCAAGATGAACTGAAAAAAGGCACTTAGTCCAAAGATATTTCTGTGCAGGTCATTATGTTATTGTAGTTTAACCATATAATTACACAAAGAAGATAGTAGTGTTGGTACAACTCCTTTTGAGAACAAAGTCCAGGCCATTTTGTAAAGGCTGTGGAGACTATTGGAAATAGTTTAATGACCCTAATCCTGTTTCCATTCAACGTGCTTTTAACAGAAGGACCAAAGTATTGCCCTTACTGTGCTGATATTTTGTGGCCTTTTCTTTAGTGCTGTAATAAAGGACTATTTTAAAACTTGGATGTAAGCACAGTTCTGTAGTAGCTGTGGCCTTGGGTCACTTGTGCTCCTGTGACTGGCGAAGTCACCAGTTTGCATGGATCACGTGGCTGTGCTACTGCCACAGCTCTCGTGGACACTGTATCTTGCAGGTTTTTTAACTTGGCTGCCTTACAGAAACTGCTTCCTGTTTGTCCCCTCCTCTTCCTGCTTCTTTTTTCTTTTGCCAGTTTCTAAATTATGTAGTGTGCTCTTTAAACAAAACTATGAGTTTCACAGGTTGTTTGTATACTTTTACATAGTTGTAACTTTCCTACAGTGGAAATCTGCAGCTTTGTTCTGTAAGGAATACAGTGTTTGCCAGGAGCATTCATGCCTCTGGCATGGAGTGTTTGCCAGGAGCATTCAAGACTGCACTTGGAGTCAATTTTCAATAAGAAAAAAATAGTCAAGTTTCAGAAGTACATATCTGAGTGATCGTGAGGGTAAGATGGAGTGGGGGCCCTGTGGTGAGAGTGCCAAACTCCTTAGCCGTATCATAGTTATTCTACTTGGCATAACTTGATGAACATTATCGGGGTGATCTACAGGAAGTGGAAGCTGGAGGGACGTCTCTGAATGTTCCCATAGTTATGTCTGAGTCTGCATGTAGTGGTGTTTGATTGTTTGCTCTCTTGGGGATGGATTGATACCTCATTTACAAAGGGCTGTGTAGGCTCTATAAGTGAATATTCAGATTTCACTTAGAGGAATCATTCTGTGAAAGACAGTATTTCCCCTTACTATTACATGATGAAAAATTGTGTTTCTAAGCTTCTGAATAAGCTGATATTGATGTAAAATAGCAAATTACTTACAGCTTCAGACAACATGGTAGCATTGCAGATTTGCTTTCCTAACCACTTGAAGCTATGCTAAAAATAGAGCAAAACCATACAGTTGGTAACTGTTGCAGCAGGCACTTCAGTTCAAGCTGAGAAAGCAGCCAGTGTTCCTTAGCCTGTATGCTAGTAAATAAGGTATAACACAGGTAATTAAGGGTTTTTTAATGTGGTTGGTTGTTGAACATAACTTTATTCCAAATTAGGGTGTGCTAATGTAGTGTACCCCTGCTCCTCTTTTTTTTAAATAGCACTAAAAAAAAAATTCAAATCCCAGTTGCAATCTTGATTATTGAGGGAAGGCATACGTACCTCTGCAAACGGGTCTGAGAGTCTTACCTCACAATTCAGTGTAACTGCCTGACTTGAAACACCCAGATCTGTTTCAGGGGCCAAGTTCCAGGGCTGTGTAATGTGCTTTGAATTGAGAAGTGAATTGCTATGGATCTCTCTCTCTTGTTTCTGGTCTACTTTTAAGCCTAGTACCACATCTGAAAGGAATAACATGCACTTTGTTTGCAGATGAAGCCAAACTGTCTACCTGTAGTTTTACAGTAGAAGCAGTTCACGGCAGTGACTGCACTTTTGCTTGCATTCCATGGTGCCTGTCTTGTTAGAGTCCTAACTACTGCCTGAAGCTCCCAGTCTAATTTAATTTATTAATAGTAACGGATGGAAACTGCTTCAAGATCTGAACTGAGAGCTGAGCTTTAATGCAGGTAGCTACAGAGCCAACCTTGGAGAAATACAGAATGCAATCTTCAGCAACCTTTAAAAAAATCCAATTGCGTAATCCTCTCAGAACAGAGCAACTGTATGTCACAAAGTTAGTACTGCCTTCTGCGTTTAATCTTAGTGGGAGTCACTTCCGTGTCATTCGAGTTCTTTGTGGGAGGAGATGTTTGTGCAGAAGATAAACTACACATTTCTAATGTGATGCAATTGGAGCAAAGTTCTTCCTCAAAGTTAAAGCAAACAAATGAGCCATCTTTTCCTCTTCCCTGATATGAAAGATGGAAAATTTTAGTGGACATGTGTTTTTTTTGGCATTGTGTAGAGTTGGTGGACTTGGTTGTTGGCTTTGTGCAGAACCTGGGGTGAAGTCTGCAGAATGAGCGCTACTTCAGTATAATTTTACACTTGACAAGCAAGCAGTGCAGGTATTTAGAATACCTGGATGTGAAATTGTAGTTGTTTGGCACGTGGTAGAAAGTGCGAATAACAGTTTGCATCGTCATGTTTTGACCTCTGCTGCTTGAGAACCAGTTCTGTCCATAGATGATAACATAGTGAAAGCAAATATGTTATTTCACAGTGGGAGATTTCTGCTGGGATTTTAATGCTAGGAAGATTGTTTTGTGTTCCCGGCAAGGGAGGTGTAGGGTAGTAGTTTGTTTGTGAAGCCCATAATCTGTGTTTTATGTGCATTAATGGTTTTGGCTTCTGTTTCCTTCTGGGTAATTTTTTTAAACTGTCAATATATGTGTAATTCAGGAAAATAAAATTGTATCAGGTTAGACTGGTGGTTCATTTAGTCCATTTTTAACTGATGATGGGTATTTAAGGTCTTCCCTTTCTCTTCTGTTTGCCAGTGCTACAGCATTTGGTCAAATTAGACAAACTTCTTCCACTTTTCTAACTTGACACGTAAGCTGTACTTGGCTGTCCTCTACCTATTGCAAGATTACCATCACAGTTGTGGGGATTCATCAACTTTAGAAAGAGGAAAATTTGGTTTTGTAAAACCAAACCCAGAGAACTGAGACGTGAGAAAACGTGTTTCTCAAAGTAGTAATTGTAGCTGTTGAAAAAACCCCAATTCTGGAGTCTCTACTGAAGAGTTTAAAGTAGTTACTTTAAATAAGATTTCTGTGGGATGTGCTTTTTTTCCCAGTGAACATAGTAAAAATCTTAAACATTTCTCGGATTAGGCCTGTGAATTGAAATATAGCTACTTGTAGAAATGAATTCAGATTCAGGAAACAATTCTTAAAGAAGCAGTGTTAACTAGTTTATTTTTCTGTCTGATTTAAATACAAAGGCCAAAATCTCATGGTGAAGGAGTATATTAGCTCTTCTAAACAGCACTTCTCTCCTGCCTAAAAATTGATCCCCTCCTTGCTTTTTAATTAGCATTTAATATGATAAAGAAGTTCTTTTCAGTTTTGTTAGCTTGATATTCTCTGATAGTCTTTGATCTTTACAGTTTGATGTGTACCATGGTTTGTAGCTTGGTAGCTCTTTTTGAGTTTTGCTGGATGTCCTAAACTAGCCTGCTCAGGTGATCCTGCCCTGGAGCAGGTTCTGTGCATGCTTCACTTTCCCCAGTTCCTTTTCCTAAGTTGTGACTCCAGACAGAGAAGGTTGTTCTAAGGCTTTTCCCCAGTAAATAACAATATAAATAAATTACATGTATGCTAGGGTTTAATCCTCTTCTCTTTGTCCCTTCTTCCCCCTGGCCTTACAAACAGTCATGTTTCTGATGTCTTGTTTTCACTCTGTCACTCTTTTGACTGACTGCTTCAAGAAGCAGTTATTTATAGAGTGTGGAAAAAGTAGGTGGTATCATAACCTTTTGTATTTTTGGGATCATTGAAGTCACCTTTTTATGTTGTTTTCTGCTCTTGCAGAAGTGCACTTTAGCATCTAATTTTTCTTTTCTCATCATATTAGTTGGGTATTTGAAAGTGTAATGCTATTTCTGTAAATTCTGTGGTAATGGATAGCTGTTAACAATTTTACTTCATTCAAATCTAAGCGTTGTATATCTTTCCTTCAGTGACATGATCCAAATTGGAATTCCTCTCAAAATTCAAGGGTTCAATATTGATTTAGTGGTAGTTCCAAAATTGCTGTTGTTAATAAAACCGCACATACTTATTCTTGACTTGAGTAATGGAAACTTTGCTATGCTTGCCTGTTTTAGTGTGTTCTGCCTACATGGGTCATTTACTCAGATTTTTGTTTCTAATCTGAATTTGCAGACCTTGCTACTGGGTTGGGGTAGGAGTTGGAATATCCTGTTTCTGTGATCCTACCCTGGGATGGTGTTTCATCATTTTCTAGTATCTGTTGTTTTTTTCCCTTTAAGCCATTTAGCTTAAAAACATCTATGGTTTTTTTAGATTAAGTTTTCTAGTCTTAGATGACAGCTAAAAACTTAGGTAACATCTTCTGATGTCTTGAATGGATTGCGAAGGACAGCACTGTGTTACATTTTAATCTTTCAGCTTCTTGTACATGACTGAAAGGGTAAAATCTTCATGCATAAAGCCTTTGCCAGCACGGCAGCATAGGAATATGTATTTTATAAATGGTGTGTATTATCATGCATTGCATGGTTATTTATCCTGTGTGCTTCTTATAAGATTGCTAGGCTTTCTTGCAATATCTTGTTTAAAATGGCTTACTGTGTAACGAGTTTTATGAAGTAGAAGTGAAGTGGCTTTTTTCCGTGTGTGGTGGACTGCCTTATTAAAAGCCAAAAGAAAGGTTTTTAAACTTTTACCAGTGTTTTTACTACTTGTGCTTCTGATATTTCTGTATTGTATTTCAAAATCAAGTAGACCTTATGTGGATGTAATACAAACAAAAGAATTGAATTTTTTCATGGGAAGTAACAGGTAAATGTGTAGCTTGCAACTAAAACCCAAACCAGAAGAAGGATAATGCGCTTTTAGTGTTCAATAGCTTTTCAGTCTATTAGTTTAGTTCCTGATACAGGTTAACGAATGTGACTGGCTATTTTATATAACTGTGCTGCTAAGGTAGAGTCAGCAGAGCTATTGCTAGCGCTCAGGATGTGTTATACAACTGTAATATCAGAGCCAATTCATGAATTCATGTGACGCTTTTTTTTTTTTTATTCAAATCTTTTATAGTGTGCCGGTCAAATAAAAGTCCGTGGGTCTGTCTGACGTGCTCAAGTGTCCATTGTGGAAGGTGGGTACAAAGTGTTAGTGTGCGGATCTTTTAATCAGACCTGTATCTTTTTCCTTCCTCTGAGGCAGTTCATTAGAAATTTCCCTGGAATAAACCTTTCATGATTTCATTGTATGTGTATACTAAACACACTTCTTTGCTACCTTACGAGAGTCCAGAGATTATACTTACCATCGTTTTTTTATCAGAAAGTGTACAGTGAATGTGATTACTCAGCTCAAAAGTGCCTGGAGAATTGCTAATTCAGTGGATTATAGTAAAGTTCCATTCTGTAAAAGGTGTTATTGCTGTAACACATAAGGACTAGCTACCATCAGAATCCCTTCAGAGTACACCTGGTTTTTTTGTCTCTATTAGTTGAAGTACACCAAAAGAATTTGTAGAGGAATGATAAAGTCAGTGCTGTTATTTGTATGTCAGGATAATTGTAGAAAACTTGCTGCTACAGAAATGCTTGAGATGTGCATATTAATGAGAATGCATTAGTGTTGACATTTAGACAGTATCTGAGATTTGAATGTGTTTTCATCTGTAGGGTAGCATCTGTGCTTGTGTGCTATTATTCTGGAAAAGCATCATTAAACTTAGTGACTTTGTCTTTTAAAGTGGAGTCAATAAACTCCAGGTTTTGTTTCTTTGATCTGGATAGCAGTAAGTGCCATAATTTTAATGATGCCTCTTACTCAGAGTTTTCAGCGTGAATCCCTTTATTTCTCTTTTTATTTATTAATTTATTTTATAAATTTATACTTGATGAGAGCTAAGAAAGGGGGAGCTACTTCATGTTATGTGGTGGTAAGAAATAAATAGTTTGGAATATTTTACTTGTTACTGATTTTTAATTAATACTGCCCACATATGACCTGTCTTCTGAGCGGTTAGTAGACATTGAGTCAGTTATTTCTGCAGTTTGCTTTGACTTTCCAAACTGCTCCCATCCTTAGAATGGAAAATAATAGAATGAGAAGAATGTAATATACTGTGTAACAGGAGTACTTTTGATTGTGAAGGCACACAGCATATTGTTCTGTTGAAATAAAGTTTGAAATCAAAGGAAGAGAAATAGAGCTTTTCAGATCTTCTCTTGATGTACATACTCCAGGTTAGAGTCATTGGGAACATTACTGACCGTGTTAGAGCAGCAGAGCATTTCTGGTGGGAGTGTAGCTTTATAACCCTGTCATTTGCACTGTTAGGCAGAAAACGAACTCCTGCAAGCACAACTGTCTCATTTGGGTTATGACATAATTGCTGCAGGATTCTGCTGGCACAGCAGTGTTGGTAACCCCGTGGCTTCATTGCCTTAACTAGCGCAGCTGCGTTGGCAGTATTGTTTACACCTGCATGTGAGAACAAGTGTAGAATACAAAGACCTTCGTGTGGAGCATGTGCAGAGTTCCTATCAGTTAACATTACTGAGTTCAACAAGTAAGAAATGGGGGAGGAGGGAATTCATCTGAGGTCTTGCCATACACTTCTAGGTGTTAATGATTTTCAGCTAATAGTTAGGGCTCTTGCATTTGTAATGACGCTTTTTTAAAATATGTGTAATTTTCTGGATCTCTAATTTTGAGTGTGAAAATGCTCATTGTGTCAGAAAAAGAGCTGTAGAATTTCAGATTTCTTCTTCAATTATGTGACCCCTAAGCACTAGAGCCTTTCGAATTCACGAACTTTATAAAACATAGAATGCTCTAATACTGAATTATGCTGCAGAATGGGAAAGCTTAAAATGGATGTGCTGTCATATGGGGGTCAGCACACTGTTAAAATCATCGCAAACACAATGAGTGCTGGGTGGAGAAAAAAGTAGAGCTCTAAGAAAAGTATGTGGGAAAGCAATATGGAGGGCTAACAACATTACAGGTATGGAGAAAAGGAGCTAATGATTTTCCCAGTTGCAAAGGTGCATCAGTCTGTTAAGGGCCCAGAGCCTGGGGTTTGGTACAAGGATGTCTGTTTGTGGTTGCTGTGAAGGAGATGGAGAGATTAAATTAGGACAGTGTGGGAGAATAAAGGGGTAAAAAGTTAGAAGATTTAACCAATGTTTTCACACAGGTGAATTGCCTAGTTCAATGCCTGTTTAAATACCGGATGCTTATTAGGCTGTCTTTTTTCTTATTTTCAATTAATGTTGGTTAAGTAACTGTTTACAAGTATAAGACTTCTTGTTTTTCATTTATTTTAGATACGTGAATGGCCATGCAAAAAAGCATTATGAAGATGCACAGATTCCTATGACCAATCATAAGAAAACAGAAAAACAAGAGAAAGTTCAGCATACTGTGTGTATGGATTGCAGTAGTTACAGTACATACTGGTAAGGGTTTAAATGCTGTAATTTGTCAAGTTTTTGCATACCGGAAGGTGAAAACTTCAGACTATTGTGAGGTATTTTTCACACATTTTTGAGTACTTCATCTCTTGATTTTTCAGACCTGGCTGTTTAAAGACAGTTAGGAAGTAACTCTCTGCTTCTGCATGTGCATTGTAGCACTGATTGCAGCTAAACTCCTGCATTTCAAGTGATTTAGCAGAAACGTTTTGAAATAAATGCTATTTATGTGGTTTGGAGATGCTTCTGTTTGCTTTGGGGTGTGTTGAGAATCTAACCTTGCAATTGCAAAAGCTGTTTGGTTGTAGCTATTCCTTCCATCGAATCGGTGAGCCTTTCACATATCCTTTATGTGTCAGAAGATTGGGAAGCAAAGTAATACTCAATAGTTCCTGCTCAAGAGATGTGAACTTGCGGTGTGTATGTGTGTGTGTGTGTTGTTTTGTTTGTTTGTTTGTTTTCCGATACTAATTTGTTTCTTCACTCTGAAAGAAAGGCTTCTTTCTTCTGGAGATTTGGTACCACCTGTCTGAGTTTAGGAAAGCAATGGACCCTGTTGGGAGGCAGCATCAACTCTCTGGCAAGATGAAGTAGCAGAATCACGGAAGTGATTCTTTTATCAGAAGAATGGCCTGGGCTGATTTATTCTATCAGTTTATTAGAATGAGCTATAAGCATTGTTCAGGGACATTTAAAAGTTATCTTGGTAATGTTGGGTTCCCAATCTTCTTTGTTCCTCAGAGAGCAAAGACTGGAAGTCTACTGAAAGCAATGCTTTTGTGCGTTCAGCATCTTTCCTCCTCTTCACCCATAAGCAAAACTGTTGACAACTGCTTCCCCACTTCCTGTTAACTTCCTGGTTTCCCATGTATGTTGTTAATTGTGTGGTGTGGCAGTGCAGGATTTGAACAGTGCAAATCTCAGGGAAATCTGTGGTCTTGTAAAATTACTGAGTACATAGCTCTACTGATGGGTGTATTGTTCAAATAATTGGGTATCTTGTGTACTTCATCAGGGAAAAATCTGCTAGCTGAAGTTTGGGTATCCAGTTTTATGAGGAATACTTCTGTAACAAATATTTTTATCCCCTGCAAGTAAAATCACAGTTAAGTGGTCTCACCTGAAGAAATTTTGTTTGGAGCAACTGACAAATTATTCAAGATGGTGCGTGCAGCTGTACAGATGCTAAGCATAGAAGAAAGGTTTGAGTAGCTTTATGATGTGTGGGGATTTTGCTTCTACTTACATTCTATTTAAAGGACCATTGTTTTTATTTGCTCCTATGTGAAAACATTAGAAAACATAACATTTTTCTAAGTGATACATAGGCACAAGTTACTAGCATTGGAACAGCTGTGGGAAGCTAATGTCACTTTCCTGATTAATGCTGTTAACAACCAAGTTCTACATTGTAGCTTTTTGTTTCATTTGAAGTATGACCTGTCTTCTAGTCACTCTGAAGGTAGTAAAGTGTGGAGGAATTTCAGCAGGGTATTTGAAGTCGTGGTTATATCTCCACTTACTATGACAACTAGTATGCCTGGCTTGATGAGGCTTGCTGAGTTACACTGGCAAGTCAGAGCACTCTGCTGACCTTATCCCAAACCCAGTATGGGGATTGTAGAATGACAACAGCCAAACTGCGGCCTATGGGATCCATTACCGAAACAAACAGTGCTTGTAAGGAGCAGGTAGGCACGCATTTAGCAAGCTCACTGGCTTTTCACAGCATATTTGTGGTAGGACAGATGAGTAGCAGTTTGACATGCGATGTCTTTTCTGCTGTAACCAAAGTAGAAGGCTGAGTTCTCTATGGATGAACTGGAAGTAATTGTAGAGAGCTTTGCCTTGGGGAGTTCCTGTTGCGTAGGATTCACCAGCAGATTATAACTCTCTTGCACTAATATGAAGCTGAACAAGAGTCAAAAGCAGTGTATAATTGCTTTCATTTAGGATATTACAGTTTTTTCCCATCTGATATTCAGAAAAAGATAGCTGGATTTGTAATAGCACCCGTTTTCTTTCAGTGGAAATGAGCTTAGATGCGTAAAGGTGAAGCAGAAAGCATTCAGACCAACTTCTGCCCCCTTAGTTCAGACAGTACTGTATGGGCTTCTATCAAATAGTGCTGGCCAGTTCAAGCAAATAGTTGGATGAATTCAAGTCATAACTAGCTAGTGTGGAGGCTGAATTTTGAAATGTTACTTGTTGGCTTCTTCAATGTAGACCATGAGTCCAATAGGCAGTGCTATGTTTATGCAATGATGTTTCTTTTAAGTGAACTTTTAAAGATCAATATTTTATGCTAGCCAAGTGTGTGACTTCACTAATTTGAAAGTCAAGAAAATACCATCCTAAGACTTAATTGAATTTTACTTCTACTGGAAAAATAAATGAGATATGTAGATGCAGTGCTGGCTTTCTTATTTGCAAATTTGTTTACTGCAGAGTTGAGTATGGAATACTTTTGTTCCATTTTTGTCCTGTGGATTCCAGTTTACTGTGTTCCTTAGCTTGCATGATAGTACCAGTGAACAGACCTGTATGGGATCTTTTCTAAGCAGAAGGCATTTAATCCTTTGCTTTTCTTTGGCCATGTCATAAACTTTCATGCAGTCATGAGAGGACAGTCCAGGGCTTGCCTTAGTTATTCTTGTTAGTCCAAGGGGAGGAAATACTATGTGACCGTTAAAGTTACCTTGGTTTATTGAATTTTGTTTCTAGTTCACATGCAATCTTGCTGTAAACTTAAAACCAGATCAAGCAGTCTCGTGTAATTGCATTTCAGTGTGGAAGTCTAGGTGGGTATGTTTTCCTTAATGTAATCATAGGCTTTCAACATAGTTTTGAGAGGAAAATGTTTCAGTTCTGGTGGGATGGTGGTTAAATTTTTATTTTATTAATCTGAGATGAGGTTTTTATTGTATTTGTGAATTTGGCAATGTTTTGAAAAATACAGATATGCTTGAGGTGCCATTAAGTATTGGGCGATGTAGGGATTTGCTTTCCAGAGGGTTTTGATCTTTCTTTGTCCTCCTGTTTGCCTGTTCAGTCTTTGCAGTGGAAAAGTTGAGAGAATGTTAATCTTTTATTTATTATGAGAGTACAGCTCTCTTCCTGGTTCTTTGGTCACTTTTGAGACAGTAGATGCAATGCTAAATCTTCAGACTGAATTATGTTGAAGACCCTAAGCACTGAGAGTCCTGGATTCCACTGTTTTGTAGGTAATCAGCCTTTTCAGTTAGTTCTAAAGTATTAAGCACAAAGAGTTTACAAGAAGTACAGATCTTTTTTGCCCTCAAGCTATTGTATGATGCTTTCTCCTGCTGTGTTGGTGGTTGTTTCTCTGTGCAGAAGTAAAATGATATGTGTAAGAAGCCTGCTTTCAGAAGTAAGTTTCCTGAAAGAGGACTCTTGTAGATTTGTTTTCTGTGTGCTAGTGTACACAGTTGGTTAGCACAGAAGAAGAAAGGCTGTTCTGTTTATGTATTTGCATAGTATGTTTCCCGTGTTCATTTAATCCCAGACACAATTTGTGGGTCAGATTTCTGACCCATTAACTTCCTTGTTATCTCTTAAAGGGATATAGTTGTGGTAGAGTCATGTCACATCCCCCCCCACGGCCTGTTATAAAAATAACTTAAGTGCCAAAGACTTTTAAAAAAATATTTTTTAGTATTTCTTTTTATGATGGTGGTTCTATTTAAAAAACAAGTCTTACTGTGCTAGAACATGAGCATCCAAAAATGAGATTGCCGAGGACCATTATTTTGCATTCCACAGGCCATGGAAATTAAAGAAGGTAAAAAGCCTTTTATCAAGACAGTAAAACTTGAGTTCTTAGTTTACTCATATAAGGTGTTAGCGCAACTAAGGTAATTTGGATTTTCGTAATTTTTCTTGTCCTGTAAATCTTCAAGTTCAATCAGGGCTTTTAAACAAAGCATATTCTGTAACATACTGAAACTACCAGCAGTAAGCATAAGTGTTCCCCGGAGCAGTGCATACCTTTGCTGGCTTGCTGCCATCTGAGCAGCAAAGGTAGCCAGAAAAGACCAGGCCTTGGAGGTGGCAGAGGTGCTAAAAATAGAAAGTGTATAGAGAGGAAAATACTGTGCTAATCCATATAAGGGACTCTCCCCGAAGTGTAGAATTTGTTCTGTACAATTGCTGTTAAAAGTATATTGTAGAACTGCTGTATGCAAAAAGGTGTATTGTTAATTTGTCATAATCCTGAGGATCACAAATTAAACATCTGTTTTGAATGTCAGCTTCACAGATAGGAAGTAATCTCTCAGCAGTTTACCTCTAAGGTGTGTGGGTTTAGAAAAGTCTAAGATATTAAAGCATAAACTACTTCCTATGCCATTTACTTCATTTATCCAAAATAGATTGGTAGCAGTGCTGTTATTTCCTGTAGTAGTGCTGAATCCTCAGTGTTGCAAGGGAGATGGTTTAAAAAACTACCCATTAAAAAGAGAAGTAGAAGAAGCTTGTCTTGTTTTTAAGTGAATTTTAAAATTACATTTTCACTGTTGCAAGGACCCTGACATTGAACGACATATTTGATTTTATTACTCCATCTTAGGGAAAGTGCTAACTTGCAATTTTATGTAAAGCTGTAACTGGTGTGTGAGATCAGACCAAAAATATGGTTAACACGATCTTTAGGACATGGGAGCAAGCGTTAAATCATCTTTCAGCAGTAAGTTGGCATGGAGGCTTTCAGTGAGCTTGCATCTGCTTTCATTCCCCATTTATAAACGTTAGTAGGTACACAACTGGAGTAGCAATGTAATTGTGCCAGTATACCTGGGGGTGTGGACACTCTTGGTATTAAGGAGGGGTTGAACGGTACTGTATGGACCTGCACCATATTTGCCTCTCAGCAAAGCTGGCCTGGGTAGTTTGCTCTAATGGCTGTCCTTGAGGTGTGGTGTCCTTTGAGAGTGGCAAATGCAGGAACACTTCGGTAGGTAATCGTAGGTGGCTGATAAAGATGAATAGGACTACTTAAAACTTGGCTGAAAAATAAGCATGTTTACAGACTTTTTCCCCCCTCCCAAACTAACTAGGTCTGTAGCATTCTTTTTTAGAAAAAAAAGTAATTTTATTACTGGCAATAGCTATCTTAATAATTTCTAGATCTTACATAAATGTCCATAACTCCTGTGTTCAGTGTTCGGAAACCTTGGGAGTCATATTAATTTCTCTTCTGAGAGGCAAAAATCAACAGAGATCCTGGGCAGACTGGTCTTACAGACTTCTTTCAGTGGCAAGGGCCTTTACTTTCTCAACTCTGTAGTCTCATCAAAAATGCAGTGTTTGAAGTTACACTAGCAATACTGTTGCCTTTGAACTACATGGCAGATATATGCAACAGAGAATATTGTAAATTCCAGTTGTGCCTGAAGTTGATAACTTCATTAACTTAGGAAGCACGAATCTGCCCCAGTAGAAGAGTAACCCGAGATGATAAGGATTTTTTTCACATGTGAGTCAGTCCTGTGCCAAAGGGAAGGAAGAGGAATAGCTACGGTTCTGGTATTAAACATACCCAAAGTAAGTTAGTTTTCTTCACAGGAAGCATTCAGTTGCCTGCCTGAATTTGAAGCTGCAATCTGACACAGGGCTGACAAACACTAGCTCAGAGCTGAGCTACCTTTGAGGGATGTGGGGGAAGGGAAGTTGTGACAATTCTCTGCTCCCTTTTTGTTGCAGTGCTCTCAAAAGAGCTGCTGCAAGTGACGTTGTCTTTTTCTTACCTTCCTGTTTCTCTTGCCAGTATTCAGGTTATTTAGCTGGTGGCTAGAGCTGCTGTAAGAGTACTGTGAAATGTCATCTGCAGCTCCTGCGCGCAGCAGTAAGGCTGTCGCTCTGCTGACTGCCTCCTTTGAGACACAGTTGAGGGGAGGCTGCACAGAATTCTTGGTTTACCGATGTGCAGGGGTGGATTCTGAAGGGCTGGGCTTCCTTTCTGACTGCAGTCTTGCTGTTTCTGCTACACCCTTCCCCGCCCCCCCCCCCCCCCCCCCCCCCCCCCCGGGTATACAGGCAGTGTCTCCTTCGAAAATGGAAGAGCGAGCTTAGATAAGAGGGTCCACACACTCTGGGACCTCTATTCCCTCTTCTTGCGAGGGCAAGAAATGCAAGGGATTTTAAATACAGGAAAGCAGCAGAAGTTAATGCCATCTTGCAACAGTATTCTTGTAACAGTTTGCTGTCTCATTTCTTCAAATCAGCATGTACAATGTGGATTTACATGTGCTTGGGAAAATAGTGAAATAAGGTGTGGGGTTTTTTCAGCGTTCCCAAAAAGACCCCTCTACCCCCTTTTAGAAATGGTCTGCAACCTTTGCCTTTGTGCACTATATGAGGTATTAGGAGCCTAGAGTTAGAAGATCAAATTATAATGAACAACTTTGCTTCTTGGGAAATGTGAGATCTTTTAGACCATTATAGGATTGTAGATTTTTGTAACCCTTGCTTCTGCTGAGAGGACATTTTGATTTGGTTTCACTTTATACTTGCTTTGAGGCGGTAGGGGGGGATCAGCTTCTCTCTCCTTTTCAGCTCAGTTACTTCTGCACGCTTACCCTGAAAAAGCTCAAAATACTAGCTTAAGTTTTAAAAGAATTTCTCTATATACAAAAAACTGTATGAGAGATTGAGTGATATTTGTGGTTAAAGCACGAGGTGCAAGTTGCCACAGACTTCTGGTGTGACTTCGGAGAAATCACGCAATCTCCTAGTTCATCTTCCCTGGTGTTTTTGCCACAGCAGAAACTTCTACATTATGTGTGCATCTGTTTAGCACCTCATGTTTTAATGATGGCTCCAAAGTATTAAAAGAAAATAATTTATGCTATACATTAATCAAAACATTGTATCCTGTTTACCTGATGTCAGTTGATATTTTCTGGTAAGTCTATGGATTGTCTACGCATTGTCTACTAATGCTGCTTTTTGTTACACCGTATGTTTGAATTTTTCATGAACTGGAATTCTGCACTGAGATAAGCAGTACGTCATGCTTCTGATTTCTAATAAGGAACTGAGCTTGACGAAAAATCATGTCATAAGATAGTGCTCGTACCTTCTCTATCTATAGGGTAGTTTTCAGAGGGCACCAAGCTCTCAGTGTGTAGGTGTTGTGCTCCCCTGTCCCTCTTGTAATCTTTCATGGAATCAGTTCAGTGCTTCACACATGTAGGTGTGCGTGGCTGTGTTGAGTATTCAGCTGAAATCTTTTGCACGTTCTGATAAGTGGTTTTCTTGCAGTTATCGCTGTGATGATTTTGTAGTCAATGATACCAAGCTGGGCCTGGTACAGAAGGTCAGAGAGCACCTACAGAACTTGGAAAAGTAAGTATTTACATCTAGACTTATAATATTTGCATCATTTAAGTGGTATTTCTGGTTTGTAAGTATATATGTATTATATATATTTTGATCCTTTTATGTGTGGGGTACTGGGTTTAAATATCCTTCTCATCACTGAGAAGCAGAGGTGCAGAACAAATGGATTTGACTGATCTTGTGTGTTTTGTTTCTTATACAGTGAATCTCTTAGAAGCAGTGTATGGTGATAAAGGAATTCAGATATTGATAAACTCTCTTCCTATCTAGCCAATAATTACACTCTTTTCCATATAAATGGGAGAGAATTTCCAGAACAGAATAATAGTTTTGTCAAAACCAAAGTAAGATTCTGAAGTAAAGAAATTCAAGCAAATGCAGATGGAAGTAGTCTTCATATTAATTGCATAGTTTGGTTTCCGAACAAAAAAAGAGAAAGAAGGCATATGAACTTGGAATTGTACAGATGAGACATGTTTTTCTTCTGCTTTTATCTGATGCTGCTCCACTGAAAAGTAGATATTACAGTCTTTGTGATGCAGATGCTATGGCCAGTGCTAGATAGCAAATAGTCTTTTCACAGTTTGCTTGGAAATTTTACATAATGCTAAGTAGAAGTACGTGTACATACAAATACATTGGAATGCCCCAGAGTTCAAACAGGACTCCTGCAAAGAAATTGCTGCGATTTTCGGGAAGTCTCTGGATCCTCCCTGAGTTAAGAGTGTCGTTTACTCCGTAGGTAGTATTAACATTTTAATTGTTTTCCATTCTTTTTTATGACCTTCTCAGGTATGTAGTGAGATGTAAAGATGTTTAAGCATAATTACAAGTGCACATTAGTATTCCAGAAATGTCCAGGATCGAACTATCAGGGAGGTAAATGATACCATGGAGTCTTCTGTGTTGTGTAATGACAGTTTTTGAATGTTTGGAGGGCTTTTTAATTTAAAAAAAAAAAAAAAAAAAAAAAATCCCCTAAAATCTGGAACAGGTTCTGATGTTGGTATTGGATTAGGGAGAAGTCATTGTCGTGGTTTGAGCCTGGTCGGCAGCCAACCACCACACAGCCACTCTCTCTCCCTTCTCTTCCGGCAATGAGAAGGGACAGAGAGCCAGGCTTGGGGTCCGAGATAGGACTGGGATGGGGAAAAATTCCCCTTTATGGTCATGAGGAAAAGGCAGACTTGTTAGGGGAAGAAAAAAAAGAACATACATTTATTACAGACACAAACAACACGTAACAGAGTAGGACAGTGAGAAGCATTGCCACATCTTGAGAACACCTTTGCCCCACCCCCGCCTTCTTCCCGGGCTCAGCTCTGCTCCCGATATCTCTACCTCCTCCCCCAGCGGTGCAGGGGCAGGGAATCAGGGGGGAGGGGCTGCAGTCAGTGCTGCCGCTTAATCCATCTTTAGTGGAGGTGAGCTTCTGGAACTTGTTCCCCCTGCTCCAACGTGGTCCCCCTCTCACAGGAGACAGTCCTCCACAAACTTTCTCCTACGTCAGTTCCTCCAACGGGCCGCAGCGTTCCCCACACTGCTCCGTCATGGGTCACCAGCTTTCTCCAACTGGATTCCCTCCCACGGCTGCAGCCCTTCCCGAGCTGCTCTGGCGTGGGACTCCCCCGCATGCTGCAATCCTCCCAGCACTGAATTACAGCAGCGGGGCTGCCTTTTCCCACGAGACCCCGGCCTTCTTCTGGCACAGCACCTTGATCAACCAGACGGAAATCACAGGCCATAAATCAGTGTCTGCTCCACCGTAGATCTCCATGGGTGGCAGGGGGGGGCCGCCCTGCCGTCTCCCCACAGGATACAGGGGGGTCTCTGCTCTGTCACATCTCCCCCCTCCTTTCTTCCTCCGTTCCCTCCACTGACCTTGGTGTTCATGCAGCTGCAGCGACTCCTCCTCACAAGTCCCCCTGCACGTCACCACGTCCCTTCTTAAATACGTTATCGCAGAGGCGCAGCCGATTGGCTCAATTTCCCAAACAGAAGTGGAGCTGACACGGAGCTGGGGGAGCTTCGAGAAGCTTCTCACAGGGGGCCGCCCCGATAGCCCCCTCCCCTGCCACCAAAAAAACCCCACCACTCACTCAACCCAGGACAGTCATGAACTGGTAGAGTTGAGGGGCCAGTAATTTCCAGTGATGTGGAAAAGAATAACTAATTGTTCTTGTGACTTTGCATTAGTATTATAGAAATGTTAAAACCTCATGTATTTGTATTTAAGTAAGAGAAGTCAGCTATAATGCATATTTATATGCATAACTTAATGCAATTAACTTGGACATGAGTGTTGAAAACCGGAGGTGCGTCTGTACTCTGAGGGAGATGCAGTCTGTTTTAAGGCTCTGAAAAGTGTATGTTGCCATCGGGAAGCTCTTTGCTGTCTGAATGAGAACTGATGGCAGATGTAATCACCATGTTAAGCAGTAGGATGATTATCTGTTGTCCATTTCACGTAATATTTTATTTTTATAGTAAGCAACCTCTTTTAATTACTTTCCAACAGTTCAGCCTTTACATCAGACAGACACAGGAAAAGAAAACTATTGGAAAACTCATCTCTGAACAGCAAGTTACTAAAAGTAAATGTAAGTACGACAGATCCGGTACAGTAAGTTTAAGGGGGTTTTCTAAACGTGATGAGTCTTAGAGTTGGCCTAGACTTGAAACGCTTACAGTGTTACCCAAATCCTGCTTGGTGCACTTTCTCTTTCTCATCTTCTGACCACACGCCTGGAAGAGCCCCTTCTCACAAGAGTGTTCGATATTCTGCTGCATTTCTGTTGACCCAGACTCTGAGCTTCCCTGTGCTTCAGAAGGGTTTCATGTCAAGATGGAGCATCAGGGCAGTTTGAGCTTGGTGGGATCAGTGAAATTGGAAGGAGCTAGTTAGTACCTATTGGATTAAAACAGGGTAGACATAAGACTTCTTTCTTCATGAGCAGACAAAGGATTTGGGTTTTTTTGTTTGTTTGGGGTTTTTTTGGTGGTGTTTTTGGTTGGTTGTTTTTTTAACAGTGTAGAAGGCAAAGAAACAGGTGCACTGCCTTTTTATGGGGGGATAAGAGTGTAATTGCTAGGAAAAAGTTTAAAATTTTAACCAACTTTTAAATGAGCTTAGTAAAACTTGCTTTCAGAGGGAACTGTGGACTACTCTGAGAGCTTTTCTCACTCTCATCTCTCATCTTCCTGGTCTTTTAACTTCACATCTTCAGAATAGCACCCAGGAGAGGATGATTTACCCCTTGCTAGATAGCTGAAGGGCTGCATAGTTTCTTCCGGACAAAGAATGCCACAAACCAAATGTCTCTGTTTTCCAGTTTGGGTCAAGGGAGTTTCTAATCTTTGTAATTTCTCCCAGATTTTATGGAGGGAGATGGGGGGATACTGACCCAGCTGTATGTAATGGCTACATTGCCACCCTCAGCCAGAAGGTGTGGTGGAGCAGAGCTGTTCTGCCTTGGGGCTGCAGGACAGCAATGTAGTCAAAGGGAGCTGAGGTAGGAGCTGTCTTGAGCTGTGGAGAACAATTACCTGAATATGAAGGGAAGTAGTTCTTCAGTGTGAAGGGAAATAAGAGGATGGGGCGCGAGCAGAGCAGTCAGTTGCTGTTTTGCAAAATCTGTTGGGGTTTAGTTACTTTATAAATGCACAACCTACAGCCAGGTTACGGCCCTCTGAATGTGATGTGTATGCTTCCTGTACTGTCCCAATCTTGGGGTGATTGAGGAAGCCTGGAAGAAATACTTGGTTTTGTTTTGCTATGGCAACATACCACATCATTGTCTGGAAAACTCAAAGCCAGGAAAAACCAGAAGGAAAAATCTAGGCAACACTTAAATACAGAGAAGACAGAATCAGAAAGCATGAACTTAATGCTGCTTTTATTCTTTTTAGTCTGTGCTATTTTCTCAGTTTTATTAATACTTGAATATTGCCCATGGCAACAGATTATTGTTGGCCCGTTGGATCCTTATCTAGAAGAGACAGGACACTGCTGTTTGCATTAAAGCCATGCTCTCTCACCCTGGGCGAGAGCGTGAGAAAAGAATACACTAAGGCTACTGCGGTGTTTGTACTTAAAAGTTTTCCTCCTTTATCGGAAAACACATCTCTCTGCAAACATGTGTGACTGAATTGGTAAATTGCAAATGTAAATAATGCTACTTTTTAAATTTTTTTGTGTGTGTGTTTAAAAAACTCAACATACACACAAATATCCTGCTGTCATTAGCTCACCCAGAGATGGTGTTTGTGGAGGAAAAAAAGTTTTATTGGAACACTTTGAATACGTATCTGGTAACCTGGAATTGCATGCAGTCTTTGGTGTCAAGTAAGCTGTTCATTTGAGATACTACTACTAGCTTTTCAATTCTGCTAGAACAGTGAAAAAATGCCCCAAACTGTGATGAACTTTCAACGTGGTATTTTGTGGAAAGTGGAACGTGTCCAAGAGTTGAGGATTCTAGAAATCATAAATGCAACAGTGTCTACATTTCTCTCCTCCTCCTCCCAGCCCACCCTGAAGATTATTTGGCAAAAAGCAAGCTCATTTGTGGGTAACATGGCTCTAACCTGTTGGAACTCCTCAGCTGCAAATGGTGTATATTTTGCTTCCCATTGATCAACACATTGCTTATTGTTTGCACAGTCTAACTTGACTGTTTCTTTCCTGAATAAATGCTGTTGTCTGTCTTTCAAAAACCCTTCTGGCCACCACAAAACCCCACCAAGAGAGCAGGGCAGTGCTGGTGACTTAAAAACAGCCTACAGGATGCCACACTGAGCATATTAGACATGGGACTAGATGGATAAGGATTGGTATTTTCATTTTTCAAAGACACTTTAGGGAAACTGCTGTCCAGTTGTCACTGAACATCGTTGGAGTGCAAATATTTAATGTACATACACACAAATACTTTGCAGTAAAAGCCTATGATTACATCTGTGTTGTCCTATTCTAGATTTATGTGCACAGGAAAATATGTAGTATAGTTTTCTGTTGACAGGAATGAGTAAGAAACAGGTTTCATGTCAAGGCAGCTTGAGCTGGTGAGATTGTTTTGGCTTTGAAACTGCATTTTTCAGTGTAGATTATTATTGTTTAAATCTGTGCTGATATAATAGTACCAGCTCTGTGGGGAGGAAGGGAGCAATGGTAAGTCTTTAACTTAACCGTTCTCATTTCCAGGGAAGCACCACTGCCCTTTGTGCCACAGGCCTTCGGAACCTGGGGAATACATGTTTCATGAATGCAATCCTTCAGTCGCTCAGGTACCGTCGCAGCTTTCCCCGCGCCTGTGTAAGAGTGATGGTGTGCTGTAGCGTTAGAGAAGTGTATTTGGCAAGTTACCACTGTACGAGGGTGTACCTGGATTTGCAGGAATGCGTGTGTGCAGGTACCATAAAGTTGTGTTTCGCTGTGTGAGGGATTTCCTGTGGTGCCGCGCTCCGGAGGAAGCCTGCCGTATCCTCAGCGGAGGAGGAGACTGCCCTTTCATAGCTGAGGCTGTTGAAACGTGCTGCTGCTTACGGTCGCTCGGAAAGCAGAGACAATGCTTTGAGGGATTGGGGTCTCACAGAAGCGGGTAGGAGAACAGTTTCTGCGGTGCTGAGACGTTAGACTTCATTTCATTGCTGTCAAACCACTGCTGCTCTGTAATTGTCCTTTCGCATGTCTGAATTTGCCTACTTCACTGGGAGACTACTGAGTCAGGCTGTAGCAGGACTCATCAGTCTCCATGTCTTTTGCCACCATTCAGGGTTCACTGGCAGGAGTTGAGGCACATGCTGCTTCCGTTCCCTCGCTGGGACTGTGGTAGCAGAGGTTAGAATTGTTAGGTGGTGGTAGACTCAGAGCTAACCCCCTCGGCATCTGCCGTCTGGTTTGTTGGGGAACGCCCTCCAATACCTCAGTCTATCATTGTATCTCTTAGACAAAGCAGAGCCAAAATGTAATTATTTCAGATAGCTGGATGATGATGATATTTAGAGATCTGCTCAGTCATTTACAGAAGAGGAGCATTTGCTGCAGCATTTCTTGTATGGTGATTGGCATCCTCTGTCACCGCATGAAGTTGTTTATGCATTTTAAAGAACAGGCTCCAGAATACATAATATTCTTTTAATTCTCTGTCCTTTAAGAATTTCATAAATTTTTGCTTTTTCCATAGTAACATCCAACAGTTTTGCTGTTACTTCAAAGAGTTGCCTGCTGTGGAGCTGAGGAATGGGAAGACGGCAGGCAGGCGAACTTACCATACCAGGAGCCAGGGGGATAACAATGTGTAAGCTGCGTGTTCCTTGTTAGCACCAAACTTCACAGAAAACAAGCAGATGCTTGGGTAGCAGAGCCCCTGTATGCTTTCAGTGTTGCAGAATCATAGATAAATGAATCATGGGGGGATAGCGTCATAGAAAAATAGTTGGCTGTACAAAAAAAAAAAAAACTGTCATCACTTGTAGTTTGCCTATATAAGGCGGGTGCTGCAGGGAGAAAGAGTCATACACATCAGAAAGTGCTGGAGTGTAGCTGCATAGAAACTAAGGTTAAGTGCTAGTTATGTACTCCAAGCATTACCTTACTTTAAATCCAGCTAAAATATGGTTATGGGGTTGTGTCTGCAAGTGAACATACTACCCCAAAAAAAGCTTTTTTAAAAAAAGAAATTCCAAGTAAGCAATTCACAATCTGTAGCTCGTTTGAGCAAGTGTTAAAGGGACAGCGTTGGCAGAGTCTACAGTAAAAAGGCAAAAGCTGGACAGATTTCCAGGAGAGTCTTCAACATCTGAAATGTAATTTTTCTAGCCTATGTGTCTCTACAACGTTATGGATAGGCTTTTGGACATAAAATCTTTGAAGTACTGGCAAGGATATTTACCCAGTCGTGACAAACTTCACCAAAGTAACGTCTGATATTTATACCATTAAGCTAGTAAACCTCTAAGGGTCACAACACAAACGCGTACTAATCACCAGCTTTTGCTTTCTTTCCAGTTCATTGGTGGAAGAATTCAGAAAGACGCTCTGTGCTTTATGGCAAGGAAGCCAAACTGCATTTAGTCCAGAGTCTTTATTTTACGTTGTTTGGAAAATCATGCCAAATTTTAGGTAAGTGCTGTAAAATAAGAAAATGTTCTTGGTAGCAACCTTGTATTGCTAGTGTCCTCTAAAATTTGCTGAACCTGCGGGAATATGCAGCTTTCCCATATGCTCACAAAGATGCTTTGAAAAGAATCTTCATTTTGACCGAGTTTCGTGTTCATTGGTAGTGCTTTTTTTCCCCCCTCCCTTCTACCACATGCTACATGTAGCAGTGTTGCAGTGGACAAAAATCTCCAATACCTGAATAGTAGTAGTTGTACCTCTGAGCCAGTGCCAGAATGAGCAGAGGAATCGAGATAATGACTGGTAGGTAAGTGGCAGGTGCACGGTGATATGTAGAACAAAGTGATATGTAGTCACATGAAAAAAGGTACAGCACCTACAGGCCTAAATGCAGACCTACTGGCTGAAACTTCCTTGATTCTCTCAAAATACTGTAGTCACCAGCTGGCATTAAATAAGGGCTGTAAGGAAAAGAATCTTCTGCACAATGGGCATTTTGTGCCCATACTGACAAAAAAGACAATAAAAAGAAGGTTCCCCAAGTAAATCGAAGTATCGTTCCTCTCCAAGGTCTCCCTGTCCTGGCCCCTGAACCTCTTTCAAAGGAGCACTGAAACCTGTTAGGATATATTGTGATGAAGGTAAGTTGCTCCATGTTCTCAGGTAGTAAAGATACTCTGTTATCTGTTACATCTCCAGCAGTGCTGAAAAGATGCTGTGAACACATCTGCTCAGTGAGTAACCTGAGTAACACAAATCTGTTTACTCTGTTCTTCACACTGACAAATATGTTTCACTTGGCTTATGAGAATCAAGGAAGTTTATTACCAGTAGTTGCAAGCAGTGACCAAAACAGTATAGGGAAATGAACATCATCCAGAATGTCCTTGACCAGTTTCCCTATTATACTCTTAGTTCTTGTTACACTAAGTGACAAACAACTTTATTAAAGTTCTTTGAGCAAATTTTCAGCACTGTGGGTTCTATCACAGCTTTTAAAAGTGCTGTTTGTTGGGGTTGTCCCCCTTCCCTTTTTACTCCTAGTTAGTCAGGAGCACGTCAGTGATTACTTGGTAAGAGAACTCGTTATATCACACGGAGAATAGAGGAAGTTGCTCAGTAGATCCCTGCTCCCAACGTGATCCAGGAGAAAATATGATTTGGTTCAGTACTTAATTGTACCTTGTAAAAACTGATGATACTACAATTCTAATTCTACCTTGTGCGCTTCTTGTGAGATTGGGAGAAGGTGGATGGATGTAGACATGAAAGCAAGCTGGAGCCAGTAGCGTGGTAACAGCAAACCAGCAGCTTCGGCTTGTACTTAGGAAGCCTGAAGTGATGGGACAGGGGAGGAAACACGGTAAGAAATGGGGTTTAATTGTTTTAGACCAAAGAGATTTTAGTTGTTAAAGGCACGTTGTGCCTGCCTCCAAGGACTGCAGGTGCTGCTGTTCTTATGGGAGGTCACAGAAAGAACCGCTGCGGATGCGTTCTGTGGCCCTCTGCCTCGTAGTGTGTCCAGGGGGCACAGTAGCATATATGGGTACTGTAAGCACAACCGGAGTGCCTCTGGGCTCTCCTGCTGCTGTCGAAGTCCTGCTCCTTGGCTGCTGGACGACGTCTGCTGCTGTCATTCTGCTGCATGACGAGATAGCGCTGTAGTCTCATGTTCAGTTGCAAGACGTGTATTTTGCTGATTTAGTGCTGTATAAATAGTGTGCTCTGTCTTCCTAGTAACTGTTCCCGTTTATATTCTGTTGTCAGTAGAGAAAGGAATGTCAGAGGTCGGCTTGAATTGAATTGCTTCAGGTGGATGGAGATCAGTTTTATTACGCAAGCTGACTGTTGGAGAAACTGCTTTTGCTTTTAAGACCGTAGTTTATTTTAAACAGCGCATCATCCATATCATCGTGTTCTTTTAAAGATCTATATCTATACTTACACTTTTATGAAATCCAAGGAATTTTTCCTCTGTAATTATAAACACATGCATCAGGAACACAACCAACAATGTGGAATGATGCCAGAGGTTACTTCATCAGATTTGTTGCAGAGCAAGTGTGCTGTGCACTTCAGAGCTCTTTTATGAGGAATTTAATGTTGAAAAGGTGTCTGAAGCAAAGCCTTGTCATAAACTTAATGTTTAGCTTGTTTATTTTGATTGCTTATGTTTATTAAATTGAAGATGTCTGCAATCAGTAAACTAAGCAAATCCTGTGTTATCTCGACAACTTCAAAATCGCCCTACAGTGTGCACCGTTAATGTGCAGCTTTGAAGCTGAGTTGTGTTTTACTGATTTGTTTCATAATAATATATATTACTCAACAATGGGAGAATAAGTCCTATTTTTGGCTGTACAGGACTGTGGCCAGTGGAAGCACAGCAGTGTTTCTGTGTGCCAGCTGTGCCAGTTTTTCTGTTGTAAAAGGTAGGTAGCGCAGCTGATGTTTTTCAGGGTGCTCTAAGACCTACAGACAAAGTTGGTGATTTCTTTTAAAGCTGCTACTGTGGTTCTACAAGAGGAAAAGGCTTTATTTAATTTTTGTTACCTCCTAGCAATAATTTTGTAGGACATACCTGTGTTTTTCACTAAGCACATCAGGCTGACATTGCTTACTTCTGTTACACCAACTCTTGTTTCTCTCCGAGTACTGTGCTGTGAGTCTTACGGACATTTTCCCTCCCCTGAGCAGTAGCATAAACCCATCTCTGTTGTTCTTTCCCAGATATTGCTGTGTGGCAGTTACTGCCAATACTTAAGTGGAGTGGTGAGGAGGAAAAGGAACAGGGGAGGCATGATAAAGCAGCTTCAACTAATGTACAAGAGGAAGAGGGAAAGCCAACTCTCGGGTGTAGGGATTTTTGTAACAGACTTGCATGTAATTATGTCAGTGTTGCACAGAGTTTGTTTCACTATGTATGCTTTTCCCACTTCATCTCAGTATACATCTTATGGCAAATAAATAGTGGTCATTTGTTAAATTTGATGCATTATTTCGCTTATATTAACTGTAAAGGCACATTTTTCGCTGGTGGCTTCTCTGTTCCCTTTGATTAAGTTTGTTAGTGGCAACACAATAATGGTAACTCTTGAAGCAGCATTGCTGCTGATAGCGTGACACATCTGGGACTGAAGCCCTATCCTGCCAAATCCGAATGCTCGAGAGATGCCCTGGATACCCCACCATTACCTCCCGCTCCCAACAGCTGGTGTGTGGGTTGTGCAGGGGAGGTGTGCAATTCTGAGCATGGCTATAGATCGCGCCCTAGAAGAGGAAAGAAATCTCATCCTAATTATGTCGGACTTCATATCGTTTCTGAAAGATGCATGTGGAAAACAAACCCGAAGATTAAACTCCTGGCTTTGGTGGGGAGGGAAGCCAACGGGCAAGCAAATACCTGGAACTGCTGAAGTGAGTGGGATCAGTGGCTGAATGGAAACCACTCAAATACTGACTCTGAATCCCACACGAACAATACATTTTGTGGTGTCTTTCTTTTGAATCCTACCAAGTTTGGGTTTGCAGTGTATTGATCATAACTTAGGGTAGTTTCAAAGTAGGGATAAATAGTGTGCTGGTTGAACGTGATTCATAACAATTCTGTGGAGGTACTAGTAAAATATAGTCAATAACAAAGAAAAGGGAGGCAAGCTTTGCGTGCGTGAGGGGAAGTCACTGCTACTGTCGCGTACTTTTACTTAACCCATCTATGAGACCTGGGATGTTATTAGCACAGACTGAGTTTGGTGAGACCAGTGAACATGGCAGCTCTGTTAACTGAATACGTGAGCAAATGTTATGTCTCTGCTGCTCCCTGTTGTTTTCTAAAAGGTCTCTTCGTATCTAAAATGTGTATTCTTAAATGTTTCTTCATCCTCAAAAAGATGATGTGCAGAGAGTGAGCGAGCTGTGAAGGACCAGAATCACTCAGTTTGTCAAGACATCACTGTACCTTTCCACAGGCTCCTTGGAAACTTGCTTTGGTACAAAATACCTTTGTGCCTGTAAAGTCTGCTCAGTATTACTAACAAGCAAAGGTTCTTGCCTGTGACCCTGCTGCTCTCTGTGTGTCGGCTCTAAAGCAACCTGTATATTTGCTGATTTGGTTGCTGTTTCCTTTTCTTTTAAGGGGATACCAGCAACAGGATGCCCACGAGTTCATGCGTTACCTTTTGGACCATCTACACCTGGAACTCCAGGGTGGCTTCAATGGCGTTTCACGTTCAGTAATTTTGCAAGAAAATTCTAGCCTGTCTGCGAGCAATAAATGTTGCATGTAAGAAGTGTTTATTCTTTTCAAAACCTTAATGCCTTAGTGTGGGTCTGTGTGTGGTGGAGCTGAAATTTCAAATTCATGGCTCCTTGTTTAAGTTTCCTTTAGTCCCTCTATAATGTTAAGAATTACAAAGCTGCTGGTTATAGAGGATTAGCATCCTGTAGGATGTGCTTCCTTTCAAAAGGAAGTGCTTTAGATGAGCATTTTTCATAGGTGTGATTGAGCATACAGGCTAAGTTGTGAACACATTTTAATTCATTAGGCTTTTAGAAATAAAAGAAAGAACTCTGCATTTTCTATTCTATACCCATGTGGAATTCTTTCTTCTGTTCACACCATCCCGTTGCCTTAGGGTGCTAGATGGCCTGAATGGTACAGCAGCAAAAAAGATGGCCAAGTATTTGTAGGTTTAAATTGTCAGCAGACCTCCTGACGACTGAGTAATGCAGTTAGTTTGAAGTCAATTTTCCTGCAGATGATCTTGCTATGTTTGCTTATTGCTTGACACAGTTAAAGTTGTTGCTTTTTTTCCTGGTACTGTGAATTTCATGTTACTGAGTGTCTTGGAACAGAGGTAACTGATGTATTTCACTCCTCTTCCTGTATTTCTCAAAATACTGTTGTTTCTGAAATCTGTCCCAGGTGTGTTTTCTCTCAGATTGAAACTGTCACAGAGAAAACGTTTTAATTTGCTTCAGGAAGGAATGTTAAGTCAGTTCAGCCTGCACATTTGGTCCCTAAGTCCTTGGATTCCCTACCTAACAGTTGAGTGAGTTTTCCCTTCCTATACTGATGAGGACATAGTAAGCGGGTCTGAGATGCAGGACTGTATAGATACTTCTTTAGGAGAAGCCTAGAGTTGAGACTGTGCCTTTTACCAAGACTATGATGCTTTCCTGATGCTTAAAAATCCCACAAAAGAATCTTAAAATATTCTTAGAATTGACGTGTATTTGACAAAACTAAGGTAATTTTATTTTGTCAACATTCTGAATGTCAGAACCCAAGGAGAATTTAAACTGCTCAAGTAAATGTTTCTTGAGAATGACTGTTCAAATACATGTTGAGGGTGGAGCAAGCTGTCCTGTCAAGGGCAAAGTAAGGTCACATAGACTGAAATGGTACAACAAAGTAGTGAATATGCTGAGAGCGCTCTCTTGTTGAGTGCCAGTTTATTTGAGTAGCCATTTCCTGCTGTTCAACAAGAACTGTTCAGATGAACGGTAAAGATGTAGGTGGAGTACAGGTAAGGAACACAGGCGTCTGCAGGCCTGCAGTGTCAGATCAGCAAGCACAAACTAGCAAGTTTTAAAAATGTATAATAACGTAACTTAAATAACTTTTTTTTTTAATTGGACTATGACAAGGCCAATACATAATCTGCTAGGAATATTTAAGTGAGAGAATAATGAAAGCACAGAGAACAATGATGATAATGCATATTGCTTATCATATTCTTGATGCAACTCAAGCTGCTGTCCTTGCTGTCTTTGGCAGCTAAGACAGTCTTAAGCTGTTGTTGGAAGTAAAGTGCAGAAATACGCTTTAAAAAGTCAGAATTACTTGTAACAAAGGATGTAGAATTAAAAAAAAATATGCTTGATCTACCTAAGAGGGAAGAATTTTTGTTTCAGAAGCAGCCCTAATTAAAAGGTAAAAACACTGTACCTCCGTGAGCATCAGCTCCCCACTACAGAAATGCAACCAACCAGAATACTTTCAACACTGAAATTTTGAGCATCTGCATGCATGGTTCACACTTTCTTTAGGTACAAGATAAAGCAAAAGTATCATAGCAGCTAAATACTTGCACTGTGTAATTCTGGGGTGAATTAAATGCCCCTTGGAGGACCTCAGTCACTGTTTGTTACACATGGACCCAACTGCTTTGCCTAGCAGCCATGAGTTGTAAGCAGTAAATGTGTAACAGGTACGGAAATTAAGCTCAGACATTCTGACTGACTTGACTTCTCTGATGTGGTTTGTCTAGAAATGGAGCGTCTACTGTTGTCACAGCGATTTTTGGAGGCATTCTTCAAAATGAAGTCAACTGCCTAATATGTGGGACTGAATCCAGGAAGTTTGACCCATTCCTAGGTAAGGTGCCTCTTGCTTTCAAAATACCGGGTGACTTAGGGCAGAAAAACTAATCTGAAGCTCGATCTATTTAGATGGCACATGACAGAACCAGCATTTTAGCCTGAAAAGATTAGGCATTGTTTTATTCAGCCCTGTTTTTTTGTTTTGCGTTTCTAGACCTTTCACTAGATATTCCAAGTCAGTTCAGAAATAAAAGAACTAAAAATCAAGAAAATGGACCAATGTGCACACTACGAGGTAAGAGTGCGTGGGTAATGAAATCGCTGCCAGGACTAAGAGTATACACTCTTCAGAGTATCTATTTCAGGAGCCAGGCTTTCACCTGGCATGCGACTTGGTGCCACATTCCATTTACAGTTAGGAGAACCTGTGATAGAAGGTACCAAAATAATTTTCCATGCAGGTTTTACCGCAGTCACTGTGTAATCATACACGGCTACAATAAACTAGGGCTGAGAAGTGCCCCAGGAGGTCAGCTCAACATCAAGGAGGATTCCAGCGGAGGTTTTAATTTGTGGTCAGAGTATTTCTAACGTATTCCAGTCTTTCCAACCAACGCTCACCTGCCTTGTTGAATGCTGACATTTGCTAAGGCTCTTTGCTTAGAACCACGTGCCCCTGGTGCAGAGCAAGGATGGCTCTTGGGTGTTGGGCTCTTTAAACAACATAAATACAGTCCTGCAAAGTTGGGCAGTACTGCTGTTACTGACCTTGCTTGAAAAGATGTTCATTTTTACAGATTTGTCAATATACTTACTGCAGATTTGTGAAACAGTAATCAAAACCCCATTATTTTCACTGTTCACTTTACACCTAAAACCAGATCACCTCTAAAAGGTGAATATTCTTTGTTAGAAGGTCGTTTAGTTTCTTTTGAAGAGAGTTGTGATGAAGGTTGGTTGTTTGAGAGATGAGAGATTTTTTTCTCTTGAACTGCTTATAGCTGTGTTTTCAGGAACAGGGAATGCTGCATGCTGCAACAGGTTATTCTATTAAAACACTTTATTACACACCTTCTTACTGCACAAATGTATATAATAACTAGAATGACTGCAACAGATATGTATTCCTTTTCTGTATTGCTGTACTTATTGTATTTCATGTTACTAACAATCGCTTGATGTCATCTTAAATCAGGTTTCTTTACGTGGGTGTTTGGTTTTTTGTATCTTGTTCTTTTTTAGATTGTCTTCGCAGTTTTACAGACCTGGAAGAACTTGATGAGACAGAGCTGTATATGTGTCACAAATGCAAAAAGAAACAGAAGTCCACCAAAAAATTCTGGATTCAAAAACTACCAAAGGTTTGTATAAGCATGAGAAGTAACAGCGTGACAACATGTCAAAGGAAATAAGGACTTGGCTAACCCTCCCGTAGGCTACTGCAGATGTCTAGCACTAAGTTCAACCTCTTCCTCCACTGCATCCATGGGTTATTTATTTTTTTAATCCTGTAGGTGCTATGCTTACACTTGAAACGATTTCACTGGACAGCATATCTGAGAAACAAGGTTGATACGTATGTTGAGTTTCCCTTACGAGGCCTAGACATGAAATGCTACTTGTTGGAGGTATGAAGACTCACAGATACTTTCGGTTGAAATTTGTGTCATGACACGTGTCTTGTTACAAGTTACGGTAGGCGCTACTGAGATTTGAAGAGTTTTCTGTGTTTTAACCACAGCCTGAAAACAGTGGCCCAGAAAGCTGCCTGTACGACCTTGCGGCTGTTGTTGTGCACCACGGTTCAGGGTGAGTACTTGGAGTAAGGCTGCGTCTGGGCAGAGACCTTCTCCCCACTGAAGTACATGCAGACTTAATCAAGGTTTTCCTGTCCTTTGTGAATGTCTGTTTTTACTGGTGGAAACAAGTGGTTAATTATAAACTGATGTGGAACTATGCCAAATTAACTTCAGATAGATCTATAGTTATTCCTGGGAATGCCCACGGGCAGTCTTTGGGGGTGATGGCTAGAGGTGTGGGACGGAACGAAAGTAGCCTAGTTCCTCTAGGAATAGGAAAGCCCTAAACCAGCAGAGTGAATCAGTCAAGGAGCCTTCCAGAAGTTAACGCCTCATTTTGAAATTCCTAGTACAAGGAATTATTTTTTCCTCTTTTATTCACTTTGAAAGGTGCATATGCATTTGTGCCAAAACAGTGTGTCTGCATGTCTGGAACAACTGTAGACTTCAGATTGGCACAGTGAAAACAATTACCCTGTTATTTACCTTCTCTCCTACAGGAGTGAACGCTGGTAGGCATGCTACAAGGCTGGTTAGCGTTCACATTTTGAAGTAAAGTTGCTGGGTGGGTGTTGTTTTGGTTTTCCCCTTTTTTCTGCCCTGGACAGATCTGTTGAGAGTAACAGTACCAGGGATAAGGCAACTGTTTATCCTGAGAGAGGGGTCTTCTTGCCGTTTAGGCAGTTGCTCTGTGGGTGTGAGCTGCGAAAGGAGTTTTCTTAAACTAAACTCCATTAATCAAAACCCTGCTGATACCTGAATTTAAATCGAAGATACTAAACCAAAAGTTCTGTCAGGAAGGCCCCTCCTTTTGCTTTCCCTAGAGGAATGGTCTGGACTCTTAGAAACTGACTGCTCGAGGCAGCCCTTGTAGCACCACAGTGCATCTGACTGGTGCTTCGAAGTCCTAGGAAAACTAATGGACAGCAAGGGAAAGCTGGTCATGATTAGAATGGAATCAGGTGGTTGGAAATACTGAGCATGTGTTACAACATGTAAGCAAGCGAAAGCAGGCCTTATCTTGGGCTGGCAGGGTAATGAAAATTGATGGGTTTGGAGTTCTGGCATGTTAGAGTCAGGAAATACAGCTCCAAGATGTGGATCTGTTTAAGATGAACTTGAAAAATTTTCTTCTTGGTTTTCTGAGAGTAGTTTTGCTGTGAGTGCTTTTGATTATATTTAGAATATGTGAGTCTTTCTAGCCCTAAATGGGGAGGATTTCAGAAAATGGAGCATAAGGAAATGTTTATGGCTCATGCTTGAGTAGCAACAGATAATAGACTTGTCAGTGTTGCAAGAAGTCTTGCTTGCAGAAAAACTGCGATGCTACTAAGTCCGTATCAAAAGATCTTTCAACTCATCCCAGTGAGTGATTATTTTACTTAACATAAAGCTTTAATTTGGAGAACTTTAAGCCCTGCAGATTAAGAAGGGAAGCATCTTACCAGCTGTTGTGGAGGGCTGTCAGTTCCTTTCTTCCTCTGGTTCCTGGAAGGCTGTTAGCCCTAACAGAAAATGCATCAGAGAATGAGGTGGTGTGTCTCCTTCTGATTGTCCTTTCTTTCCCTGCCTCCCTCCTGCTGGCAGCGTTGGCTCTGGACATTACACCGCCTATGCAGCTCATGAAGGCCGCTGGTTCCATTTTAACGACAGTACTGTAACTCTGACCGACGAGGAGACTGTGGTAAAGGCCAAGGCCTACATCCTCTTCTACGTGGAACGGCAAGCCAAATCTGGATCAGACAAACTTTAATACCTCCTTTTAATTCTTACTTACCAAGTCCACCGGACAAAACATTTCCATTTTTCCATAAATACTTGATCCAAGACTATTAATTTCATTGTGCACTTTTCAATTTCCTCTTGTGGGTTTTAGTTTTGTTGTGTCAATGGTAGCATTTGACTTACTGAACTTGGACACAAACTAACTTTTTTTTTTTTTTTTTTTAGTTATACCAGAAAACCTCAGCAGATTTTGATTTGCTGCTTTAGTTGTGATAACTCGATTTTTATATATATAGTTTCATGAAATACTTAGTTATTTGACTTTTTTATATTAATGTTTTCAGTTCTCACTTTCTAAAGGCACATTTACATCAGAGAAGCTTTCTGTCCTTCTTACAAGCAAGATAAATGTGCTTCTGATTATGAAGAGCAATACAACTTCATTCTGTTCTCACAGATGCTATGTAGATACGATTTAATCTCTTTAAATCAAGGAGTTGTTTGCACGTACCAGTTTTCCCTCGTGCAAGAAATTAAACAGTGACCTCTGAACAATCATTCTTTGCAGAAGAGAGGAGACATGGCATCATTAGACAGACCAGGTAATTGCTGCTATGTTGGTGTGTATTCAGGCTGCTGACTTTCAGGAATTGTTGTAAATAAACAGTTGGTTCGGTTGTATCAATATTGCAGTTTAATTCAAATATTCTTCACATATGCTCCTTCAAATTTTTAAGAAATTATTTTAAAATATATACATGTCTAAATTGTGTTGAGATTTATGTTTTTCTAATGAAACCTGAATTGCCTTAGACATCTCTTGTTTTAGACTGTCATCCTGAAATTTGATCATGAACACTTACTTGCTTGAAAACTTGGAGACATCCTGGCAGTGGAACCCCATCCCTCCTTCCTGGTGGAAAGTGGGAGTACAGCCCCAAAGTTTGGGGTTTGTGAGAACAGTCTGAGGTCTAAAATATAGCTTCAGGCCACTGAACGCCTGCAGTTCACTCGAAACTGGTTTCACTGCTTATTCTTCTTATTCTTATGATCATAGCTTGCCTTAGGAGAGGTGATGAGCCAGGGCTGCTTGCTGACTGGGGAGCTGTAGTATTTACACATTGGCCCAGTGTAAATAGGATCTTTATTTGTAGTCTCTAGGTGAACACTGGAGGCGTGATAAAATTTCTATAACTTCACCATGTAATGGGGAAGGACTTTTGTGAAAAAAAACACCTGCATTTTAGCTGTACAGACATTCTGGAGAGAGGTAGTCAGCTAATAAGATGGACAGGAAAACCAATACTGCAAAAGCCAGGAGTCCCCAGGAAGTCTGCAATGTGACAGATGCTATGTTTTCATTCTCTCCCCCCAGCCCATCCTTTTGAGCTGGCCCTCATGTGCCTAGCAAGGAACTGGACACTCCTAACATCTTGAAAAGCACGGTAGTAAGAGTTGAACTAACTTACTGTAGACTCACACAATCAAACTGCACCTTTGAGCTGTGGTAAAAGATGGTAGTCTGAAAACACACAAGAACTCAAGAAAGATGTGATGACATCATAGTCCACTGTAAAAATTTCCCTGCAGATTGTACCCTAGCTCAAAGTGGTGCACATGGAGTACGCGTCAGTTCCCCACTGTGGGTTACCCGCTAGCTGTACACTGCCAAATAGTAAGAGAAATCACAATCAGATGTTTTTTACAGTGTCATTCTTCATAGCTTTTTCACAGCATCTTAAACCAGGAAAGACAGAAATTGGCTTAATATAAAACTGCAGAAAGCATTCCGCATTGCTAATGGTGTATGACTATGTAAACTGTACACTAGTTAAAAGCTATTGTGATTATTATTTGATACCTTAAGTAACATATATAAGGATGTCTTCTTTAAGTTGAACAATAAATAGAACTATTAATTGCTTGAAGTTGTAGATAGTTTGTCACCTACCCTTTCTCTGTTTCTTGCAGCCAGAGACTTTCTTCTCATCAGAAGAGGTAGCTGTTATTGTGTATACAGGCAGAAAAAGGTATCTGACAGACCTCATTGGTGGGCGGGGCAAGTGAAGTATCTTACCACATTACCACCCTGAAGGGCAGCCTTCCTGCTCACAGTTAGTTGGGGAGTTCAGTAGTTTCCATCTGTAGCCACATTCTGTCTGCATGCACCTTGGATCAGATTGCCTTAGAATTTTAGTTTCGAGAATACAAAGCTTAAAATACACAACTAGCCAGTGGGCCAGAAGCAGTTTAACTTACAGTAGTCGGGTGTATGCAGTGTTCCTGCAAACCAGTGATGTAAATGTGCCTTTCTGTATTTTTAGAAACTTAAATTTGTAATCTTCAGCAACATTCACTTACTTACTTTAAGCAGCTTCTTACTTCTCCAGTTAATATTTGTGGTCAGAGTTACGTTTTCACTTCACCGTTCCCCTGCGGGAACACTGGCTCTGTAACACGGAGGTCCTGGGCGATGGGATCTGTCCAGCATGGCCCGTGTGCGCCTCGGCCATGGGAACACAATGCAATCACGTCAGGCTTGTTCTTACAGCACGTGGTGATAAGGACTCAGCCATATGCTTTGCTGGAACGAGCACATCGTAAATCTTTTCCTAATTTAACTTTTTCCCACTGCAAACCCAGATGGACAGTATGAACAGTTTGTTGTGGCAACACAAGTATTTCTCTTCCTGGTGGAGAACTTTGCTTATCCGCTGTATTCTATTCAGTGTGGTGTCAAAAGGAAAAAAAAAAAGGTAACTGAGCACTGAACCAGTAACATATACTGCACCTGGCCTAGTATTACATTTTTAACCTTACTTGTATATTCTATATTTATCTACTAGTTGGGGAGGGTGGGGGGTGTTATCTAATTTCATTTAAGCCAAATGTTTCTTTTCTACTTACTGCTGATCATAGTACACACTAACTGGCAAGATTTTTTCTGTTGCTTGTGACTGTTCTGCAAGCAACAACTGCTCTCTACAGTTCAAAGCCTTGCGTATTTTTCACCAAAATTTGTCTGATCGAAGGTTGTCCTTTTGTTAGTAATTGTTTAGCCACATAAACAACTGGAGACAAGATTTCTGTAAAACACAACTGCAAAATGCCCAGCTCTCTGCGTACATCTGCTTTAGCGTGTTGGATAGTGAGCTGTTAAGTGCAGCATTATGCAAAACTCTAAGGCACCTGCTTACAAAGAGAGCTCCTTCTCATTTATACTCCGGAGGTGCTTTCCAGGTGGTAACCGATGTCAGCATGAGAGATTTTAAACCTTTCAGGGGCAAGGATTTTGTATCAAAAGCAGGAGTCCACTTACAAGGATTTTACTAAGTGAATGGAAAGCATAACAAGTCGTTTTCAGAAGTTCTCCCAATGATGTTTCATTACTGATGTGTCTGTGTCTTACTGATGAGGTAATCGGCACCTTGAAAATAGATTCCAATGTGCTTTAGGATATCCTCAAGTACTGTAGTGCCATAGTTGTAATTGTTTACCATTAAAAACCTAGTGTGTAATTTTCAGTGAGGATTACTGACTGTGCTCATCTTGTGTGTGTTCCTGGAGCATGTCCAGGTTGAATGTGAATTATATCTCATTCACACAGTGTGTTTATGGAAAATGTGCCATTAAAGTGTCTGCTTTCCTTAGAAAATGAAACTCCTCTTGTCCTTCTGCAGGCTTGCAGAATGTCATTACTGTAAATTCTTTCAACACAGATGGATTTCACCTTGTGTTGGGGAAAACAAAGTAAAGCAACGTGAAGTGTTGCCACTATTTACCACCTCTACCACAACTTAGCATCTACACCCAAAGAGGCCTTGCTGTTCATGGGGCTTGTCACCCAGCAGCTGTTAATTTTGATGTCAGATTGTCATAAGAGACCAACCCTAGCAATGGTAACCTTGTCATTCAAGTTTGCTTGCTTATAGGTTTGTTTTTATAAAAAAAATATTCCTGCGAGTATTAAAACTCTGAGCAGTCTCAACTACTCCAAAACGAAGGTAAGTTCTAGAAAGGACGAAGGGACAGAGAGAGAGTTGAAAATGCTAGCATGAGAATGAAGAACAACAACTGCTGGTACGCTATTTAAGCTGCAGTTTTCCAGTGACTGACTTACCTGGTATGTGAAATAGTCTACTCTTGTCCCTTTTGTGGCTTCATACAGGGCTCGTGCCACTGGCCAGAGCCTGTTTCTAAGCATGGGCGGAGAGCAGGAATCTCCTCCTCATTTCACAGAAAATATTAAGTGACAAAGGATATGCAACCAAAAAGACTAGCAACTGTTAAGTGCTGTTTACTATACGTGCTAGAAAAATCACTAACTAAAGAATTAAACAGTCACTTTTTTTTTTAGTCACTGTGTACGAGCACACACAGATAAGCAGCTGAAATAATGGTTGCAGACTGCAAACACATTTCAAATCTTGTTTTTCAGAGTTGAATTTCAAACTGCGTTCTTAGGGTGAGAAGGAAAAGATGAATTTGGGAGTTTCAGTATGGGATAGGGGACCAATTAAAACACATAGGTACAGAAAACCTCTCAGCTTCTCAAAATGTGCAAACTACTTCAACACAGCCTGCAGGGTTGTTTTGCTGTTAATATCTACTAATTAGTTGCGTGTATTATTTTCCTGTATAAACACCAGCCAGAAGATAGGCATAAACTACCATTATCTCAAACACTCTTATTTCAGAAAGTTAGCGTTACTTTTAATTCCAGCCTGCCATTTGCTGTAGATTTATTTTTCTTCTAGGAGAGACTTTCTGCTACAGTTTCTCTCATTACTAGAAACTAAACACTATTATTCCTAAAGCCAATTCTATTTATCCTTTTCCCACCAAAGCCGCCAAGTCTTTGGTAACACAACTAAACCTATGAAAACATAAACATTGCAAGGAAACTTGTTAAAGTCAAGGTAATTGAAGACCTCTACTGGAAGAGACTGGCTGGTCCCATGCATGTCCTGTGTATTATTTCTTCCCCTCGTGCAAAAGGTAGGGGAACAGCTAGCTTTGTTTTTTCAAGTAACAGGGCGCAGGGAACTGCCCCTAAGTCTGAGGCTTGTGAACTGAAGCTGCTGATTTTACAAGCTGTCTGTGAAAGTTCTGTATCCAGTAGATAAAAGGCCCTGAACATGAAGCAAGGGTCCAACCTTAAAAAAAAAAATCAATGAACAAATCCAGGCTGACATTGTACACTGCAAACACCCACTTCAGCTCGGAAAGCCCCATCCTCCAGCCTTGAGAGGCTGGCAAAGCTACTGCTTGCAGCTGTAGCAACACCCCCCAGCTCAGAACTCAGCACAAGAACTCTTAACTTCAGAAGTGCCTAAAAGGAAAGAAATCCCTTTTAAGGAAGCATTTCATGAAAGGCGAGCGCTGCTATTCTACATGCCCATTCCATTCCCTTGTAGAACCAGAACAAGAGTTTCACGCATGCATGTTCTTTTCCTTTCCCTGTGCTTTGCTTGTGCACCAGCTGTTTGCCAAAAATAAACACCATTCCACAACCATATATGTGCAACAGCCTTCTGGTGATTGTAAGCCCCCTCCAGCACTGCCTTTATTCCACAGGGCTGGGAGACACTCGTTCTTTCTAACACGCTCGGCCAGGCTATGCATATAACCCAGCTGAATCGAGAATGCCTTTTACATTTATATTCTTTTCTGGACAAAAACAGTAGGAAAAGTTTAGCAAAAACATGCCACAAGCTGCTAGAAGTGTTTCGGGATCCTTTACTGTGGTCTTTGTTGAACTTTCATTCTCCAGCGGAACTAAAGAAGGATAATTTTCTCCTGGGACCTGCTTTAAAATACTTATCCATCTGCTGGTATTCAGAGAGAGTCAAGGTCTGTAACGTTGAGGACTGGATGAAAAACGATTTCCAGAAAGACTTCTGTAACAGGCATGAAAACGTTGTCAATGATTTTTTACTAGAAGTTTGCAACAGGTATGTTTCTTTGGGTTTGAAACTCTACATCTACTGTAAAGGTTAACTGCCCTGAGGCAAGGCAATTGAGAGCTATTTGCTCTGTACATCCTACCTGAAATGGAGCATTAGGTACGTGAGTGCTTTGACTTTGCAGTTTTAATAGAGTGTTAAGATGGCTTTATAGTGGCAATAGCTTGTACTTCATATTGACTTTACTTAAGCCTAACTTTTGGGGGAAGAATGAGTAATTAATAGAGAGAAGTGCAGTGCTGCCTACTACCTTGCTGCTTAACTGAAACCAGTTAAGGCAGTGCAAAGCCTTGTCCTGGGAGGAGGGGCTAGAGGGAAGACCTGACTTCAAACAGTGACTATATGTCATAACAAAACCAAGTTCATTAGCCATGTTACTAAACACCAAATGTGTTTCATTCTAAAAAATAAGTGTTGGCTTTATACTGAACCTTAACTCAATCTAGGCCTTTTAGAAGCTACAGTAAAGGAAAATAACACTATGGAAAAGCAGCTCTGGGTACACACCATTTCTTAAAACAGCTTTACTGCTAAAAAGCAGCTCTAAGGGAAAAAAAAAAAAACTGGAGTAGCAAATGGGGTAGAGCCAATCCTAGTGTTTTAGTAACACTGAGGATGGCTGTGGTGCTACATGAGAGCTGAAAGGGGCATGTCAGTGCCTGTCCTGAAACAGCATGCCTTGTGCAACAGCTAGCTCTCCGCTTTGCGCCGCAACACAGAAGCCAAAAAGTTCTATTTGGAAGCAACAATTTAAAGAACCCAGCAAATTACAGGGTACTGACAGGACAGGGTGTCTTGCTGAGAACCAGCAGCAGTGCAATCTCAAACCAAGACTGAAATGTAGGTTCAAAACAGAATGTTAAGCTGCAAGTACAAAGTAACAGAAGTAACTGTTCTAGAACAACTGAGAAAAAATTTGGATTAATTAGCAAAGTATCATTAAGAAGAACATCTCTGCCTACAAAGGAGGGTGTAGGAGGAAGTATTCTCTCATTTTGGCACTGGAATGTCTATTGTGAGGCCACACTTGATTATTTCAATTTTTTTTGCTATCACAAATTAAGATTCAGAAAGAGGACACAGGACCACAGCTGTGCAGAAATAGTTTAAGTGCCTTTCTCTTCTGCAGAAATTCATAATCCCAAACGGCTTGCTGGACAAAATTCAAAGCAAAGCCTGGGTACTGAGAAATCTCCAAAGTCTATAGAAGTTCAGCAAATGCCTTTCAGCCTTACGTACATTCGATTCCAATAGTTAAACTGAACTCCTACAAATGACAGTTTATGCTACCACTCACCCCTCCCACACCCCCCCCCCCATCCATTTTAGCCTTCCTTCCTGCCTTTTTTGCAGCAACCCATTGAAAACATTTCCATCTGAACAAAATTCCTAGCATTCAGTGCAAAGAAAACTGCAAATTAATCAAATATACAGCTTTTTCCCCTGAGTTCGGAATAATTTTCTTCTGTTGACAAAGCTGCACGGAATGGCAGGTTGCATCCTTTCTTGACCTTGCCTGCTTTACATCATTTGTTTTTCTCACTCTTCCTAGGTGTAAAGCAAAAGCGTAAGAAAAAAAGATCATGCACTCACTTTATTACCGCTGCTCAGAAGGTGAAGTCAAGCAGCAGTGGGGGGGATGGGACAGGTTGTAGAGAAAGAGGAATGTACTATGTACCAGTTTTTAAGGGCAAAAAAACCCACTGCAGTGATGAAACATCCCTCTTTGTCCCCACTGCACTACATATGGTGCCACACCAAAAGCCCTGATACAGGCTGCAAGCACTAATCTTCCATGAAGTGCTTACAGACACAGTTACCTTACAGGACGGAGGCAGGCTAATAGTTCTGTCCAAAGATCTCCCAAGATCAACATGAACATTGCTATCATTTTTCCCCATGATAACCGAGCCTAAAGAAGTCCTGTGCTAATAGAGAAACACAAACAGATGGATAGCTGAACTGCTGCTCCCTGCAGAGAGGTGTAAGCCAGAAACCACACACTTCGTACAAAAGGCTTGGCAGGTTGGTGCAGAAGGGTCCTTGCGAGCACGCCTGGGCAGCACAACAGCTAGTAGCAACTGGTCTGCTCCGCTTTCCTGCACAAGGACAGTTAGGATAAGTCATCAGACTTGGAACAGGCCTTTTCTGTACTTTCCCACGTCTATCCAAACAACAGCAAGGAAAGCTTTTAAAATTTGCTGCATCATTGCTTAACCGTAGAGTTCTTAGCAGTTCCAATGATTTAAAGGAAGGTTTAAGAGTTGTGTGGGGTTCAAACAGTGACACTCTCAGGTAGTGGCTGGCACTGACTCAGTATATCCAGGGAGCTGAAACACACCCATTAAACCCTGTAAAATCAGGAGTGGGAGTGTCTGTCGTGCCCACGCTCAGCATATCGACACAGCAGCCTCTTCACTCAAGTGTCCTCACCTTCATCCTCACTTGAACCTCATCTCTACTGGGTCTTCATTCGCCGCGCCTGGAGAAGTGCAGCACCATGCAACCCCTTAAGAAAAAACAGGGCAGCTGCAGCTTAACTAGGCGGCCACATCCCCTCTTCCATTATGCCAACTCAGCTATGGATGTTGCTACCAACAGAAAAAGCAAAGGGGGCAAGTTTTGCCATTAGTAAAGCTGAACATTAAGATCTACAGATGCCCCCACTTACTCATGCATTCGTAGCCCTCCTGATCGAGGAGGAGGCATTTCACTACCCTTCCTACTTATTCTTGACAATACTAGCTTCTCCAAGTGCCATGATTTGTTTCTCCCCTCATCTCACCTGTCATGATCGTGTTTTCAGATCTCCAAACCTGCTATCGCTGACCCTGTCCGGATGTGGCCACGTTACAGACGATTGCATCTTGCTGCTTCTCAAGAACTGCCCAAACCTCAAGACACTCAAACTGGAAAACTGTGTGCGGATCACTGACCAGACACTGGAAGCAGTGACCCTCTACGGGGGATCACTGCAAACGCTCCACGTGGATTTCTGCCGGAACATAACACAAAGAGGTCTAGAGAGAGTCAGGGAAAAACGTCCTTCAGTAATGCTGAGAGCAGAGAGAAGTGCTAATATGATTCCAGACAATAAACCAGAAAAAAAGCTGATGCTTGAGAAAGCGTCAAGAAAATTGGTTCAGCTTTAAATGCAACAAATTGAATAAACTCAGTCAATGTGGGTATTTTATTTCACTTCCACTCTCCTCTTGGGTAGCACTGCTTCAGTCAACCGCGGCTACTTACCTCCATTCTGGTTTCAGTCCAAACAAGTGGTTGGTAAATTTTACAAAGGCTACACTGGGAAAAGGCATGCATCTCCACCAGGACAGTCTTAAGGAAAAGTATGTTTGCTTGCTGTTGTTCCTTGAAACTGGAAATCCTGCATTGCTGCCACAAAATGCTAGACCTGATTAGAAAACTGCAATTTTCATATCCTCCTGTCATGGATGAGCAGAATGCACCTCACTCAGAGAGGCAGCAGCATGTTTTATTGAGCTAAAATAATAATGTGATGGAGTTCAATAAATTCGATGGAATTTAACGAAGTTTAACAGTGGTTTGACAAGGTTCAATAGGTGTGATGGCAAGGTTCACCTTACCAATTACTCCATGGAAGAAACTTGCAAAAGAAAATTTAGTTACATTCAAGTTAGAATGATCCACACAGGGACTGACAACACAAAGAGTACAAAAGATCATCCCACTGAGTCCCGAGGTTCAGAGTGGACCCCCTTGCTTTCTAAACTCCTCAGGTAACAGGAAAGGGCATAAAGCCACAGCAGATAGAGCTTGGGTATTCGTATGATTTACACAAATTTGAGGGAAAGTGTGATTAACGCATTTCTGTGAAAAGATCTATCCATATGGTCATTCCATCCACTAAGGGTGATAATCACGCTACGGAAGGTCTTGCTAGGAAAAGCAGAGTACCTGCCAGCCATCACTTCTTCAGTGATTAACATTATACCTGATTTGTCAGGCTGATTTATTAAATGAGAGGCACGTGGCAACATGTGCAAAACAGTTTGACCCTTTGCTTAATGGACTTTGACAGGATGCACCCAGTTATTTTTTCAAGTGGACATTAAAGGAAATGCTCTGTGAACAAATGCTAATTTACAGAACTAACCTATGGCAAAAGACAGCAACTTACAACCTGTAGCTTTAAATGCAAAATTAGGAACACACTACAGCAGAGAAACACCCGTTTCTCACTGCAAAGCAAAAAACAAATAGCTATTTTCATCCCACACCATAATGCTGTCTGTCACTTTCCCTCATGCTACTCTCCGATATGGAAGTGAAACTTTTTTTTTAAGAAGGGTTGCTATTGCATCGTCTACAAAAATCTGACGTGATAGGTTGGCACAGTTTTATTCTGCTGTATAAAATTTGCCTTGATGCAACCCACTGGACTTTGGTCATGGTATTGAGGACTCGGGACCGGTAACACCATGTTCTAAAACTCTTAAACAGACTTCCAGATCTTTGCCTGAGGAAACGTAAACATTTCTGAGTGTCATCTATACTGCAGTTGCCTCTCAGAAGTTTTATTTGCTGAGTCTGTGTCAGTATAACAATACAGAAAAATCATTGTGATAGTCTAGTTTGATTTATTCAGGTTTCTGTTTAAACTACAGCATGCTTTCTAAAAAAGCACCCCGTCTCAAACCCTGTGCTTTACTCTGTGAAAACGTGTCCTCAAATTCTGCTTTCTGTTATTTTCCATTTTGTTCAGCAATTCAGAATTCTGACTCCTAGAGGGCACATCATAATATATAATCCTGCCCATTCTTCCTGACTCTGCAGCCGAACCTGTATTTACCTTAAATCGATCTCCCATTCAGTACAATCCACTGAAGAACTTTCTGCTTACAAAGAATGGCAGACTGTGAAATCTGGCTGTCGATGACTGAGCTTTTCCTAGAGGATCAGACGTCAGTTCAGGTTAGACATCAAACACAAGGGTGCATGCAGACCGGTCTCGCAAACTCTATGGATCCTGAATAGTTCCAGCTTAAATCACAATAAAGTCTACAGCAGTTCAGATTTCATTTTAAATTAAAACCTTACACAGAGAAGGAATACTTGCACGTGTGTGTCCTTAAAGCAAACTTAGAAACACTAACTTTTGGAAATACTGTTCTGTCCCATAAAGGGAGTCAACATTTCTGCCCCATTACATAGCAATTATTCAAGACTTGGTCACTACAGCAATCTATGTGCATATACCATAGCAAGCCTGCTTCTCATTTACAGAAGAGGCTCTGCAATCGTTGATAATTACTCTTAGTGAAGTGGGAACAGAACGCTGATGAAATCGGCTAGTTAAAACTACATCAACTGGAACTTGCGTCGCTGGAATTCAAGTATATCGACACTATAGTGGTTTAAAATAAAATGCAACAAAGCTATGAGATTAACAGTTGTATCTACAGGTATAGCTTTGCAGACTTGTCTGATTTTTATTTTTTTATATAACTGGAAGACTACAAGAGCTAGCTTTTCCTCTTACGGAACAGAATCTGTGACAACTTAAATTGCTATTTAACAAACTATTACAGGTTGTCACAAATATCTCGTTTGATACGTGTTTTCCTTTAAACAGACAACAGCATGATCGCAGTACCTCTCTACAACAAAAAGAATGTGTGAAGAACTACTATTGAAGTAAAGCAGACCTTTTCCCCCCTCTCATTGGCACCTAAACTGTAGAAACAAGTTCTGAAGCTAGGCCTCTATTACTTAGGAGTAACTGGTTTGACTTCCCAATTTCTCGCTGTATTCTTTTTACAAGACACTTGCTCCTTGTATTAAAGATAGGTGGACAAAAAGCTTGGGGTGTCCTACCGGAGAACTTGGCTTGAAAGTGCCTCACAGGTAGTCTTGAAAAAAGATTTATTTCAACTGATACATTTCTTTCTGTTCAAATGTGAATGAAAGACAAGGAAACATGCTATCAAAATTTCACCTGAAGCCAACTTCTACGGCAAGAGTACTGTAAAATTGTATTCCAATCAGTTTCCCTAGGAAGGTGTTTTACATAATCTCAGCAGAGATATTTTAATAAACAACATTCCTAGGGTTTATTCCTTCCTCTGCAAGAACTGATGAGCTAGCTATGAACTCCTGAAAACATCGTTTCTGTAGTGTCTCAAAAACGGAAAAAGGACTTTATGGGTCTCAACATAAGTGAATATACTTACTCCTCCCTTCCATCCTGGTTAATCAATCCACAGATAGCCTTTGGTACTCTCTAATTTGGCTGAGCTAAGAAATAAATCACAGCGTTCCAGAAGCTCAGTCAAAGAGCTGAATTCTGGAGAAATACTTGATCAGTATGAGTATCTGTAAGAAACACTCACCCGGAAGACAAATACAATAATTTCATTATTGCATCTTCACAACTTAGAGATATTTAACGGCATGACACTGTAATATACTGGTATTTCACTACCTCATTCCTAAATTTCAAGTAGGACCCTTATACACTACAAAGTAAGGAACAAAACTGGAAGCACTGACAGGAAGGACAAATAGCAATCCTAAAACAGCATTTACAACTCGGAAAGGAGATTGCTGGGCTGAACAAACTTCCTGTGATGTGGAGACTGGGATGCTGCCACAATTCTTGCCTTGGATACGCAACTGCTGAAAAGACACCCATTTCACATAGTGCTGACAAGGTAGGAATTCTCTACAGTCACATTAGTAACCAAGCATCTTCTCTTGATGGCAGCTCTCTAAGCACTCGCTGATCAAAGACAAAGCTCTGCAGATGTAACAGCTAACCGATTTTCAAGTAGCTACAAGATGTGAGAGCAGGTTTGCATCTGTCTGCATAATGTTTATGCCTTTTTACATTTTCTATCAGGACTGTTTCAGGGCGGGGAGGGGTGTGTTGTGTCTTTTGTGGTTTTTTACTTTATAGAGCTAAAAAGGGCCTTGGAACACTCGAACACTCTCCCACTTAGTTTCTTTGCCTGTTGGTATACAAATGCTCAGTCACACTAGTTTTCTCTTCTCCTTGAATGGGGATATTAGTTCATGACATGGTAAAATTTGAACACAGGTGTGTTGATAAATCTTTTCAGCATCATTAATGCATTTTCTTACTCAGGAATCACATTTGAAGATTGAATATATAATGACCACAGTTTACTTTGGGTATTATGGAAGCATGTTAACCACTTTCCTTACTTCCAAGCCATTTGAATTCCATCAAAGTTCTCTTCACATTACTGAAAAATTTTTTACTCCTCACAGACCCTAGCTTTAAATTACCGGCTATAGAGAAAGGAAGGCTTGTTATCTATCATTTTATGAAAAGTACTAAAGGAAAGGTGACATACACCAAGATGCCTACTTGGAAGCTGCATCAGGATATCAGATGCAAGTAGCAAACAAGAATTCATTATCAAACACTTGTGCTTTTTCCTACACAATAGGGGAAAAGCAACATCCAGAAGATTCTTCAGATTTCCAGTGTGATAACATAGTTCAGCTTGGCAATAAGGGAAAAGGAAGTCAGACGAAGTCCTGCTGCACGGTGAAATTGCTTGCTTACTGGCAGTGGTACTGCTTTGCCATTAAAACTTCATCGCCCAGTCACAACGGCTACATGACAGTTCTAAATCACCCGACCTGATCAATGGTTCACCTCTGGAGAACACTACTGTTCAAGAACAGTCTGCTCTCACCAGTCCCCTCTATGCACGACAGACACACATTCCATCTACCCCTACATCCAGCTCTGCCAGACGAACCGACACTACTACCGCTAGCTCCAGAGGGAGCGGGGCTTCACCCAGTTAAAGTAACTTGCCTACCTCTAGTCTCAGGGACTGGCTGCTCACCTCCTCTCTGTCACAGTGTGCCTACCCGTTTCAAAGGGCTATCCAGCTGCCCGATAGCCTGACAGCCCAAAAGGCTAGGGATGTACTTCCTAGGTGGGAAAAACAAAAAGAACAGGAAAGAGTGATTGGAAATATCAGAAGCGGTAGAGAAGAAATTATCCCAGGGTAAAAACAGGGTAAGAAACAGAAATTATGGGCTTCAAGAAGCAACAGCCTTATAAACCAGAGAGAATGAGTGCTTCTTGAGAGTTATCTGAGGTATAAGGAAAGGTCAGGTACTACTCCTTTACAGCAAAAAAATATAAGCAGCAGCAAACAGTAGTCATGTTCAACAAGAGCCACACGCTTTTGGCATCTAAGTGCTTTCCTATATGATACCTACCCAGCCCACTACTTTTGTGGCTAAAGCTTTGCACGCTGTTTTTCTCTGTTTATGTTTAGAATTCAACACTTTTAAGCTTCTTGTGCCATTAATTTGAAATGGGTCTAGATAAAGACACTGTCACAGACCTGTTCTTACCTCTGATTTGCATTTGTTACCACTGATACTCCCCGCTTCCGTCATACACCTATGTCCCATCCAATGCTGAAAGGCGGAAAGGAAATGAGGTATGACATCTGGAAACTGCTTGCAGTCCACCTTGCAACAGCCAACTCTGCCTAGTGCAACAATGCTGCCACTGGTAGGTAGGATACAAGATTGAGTTGTATTTTTTTTTTTCTTTAAATAACTGCGTATATGCCCTACTTATACTACAGAATGCAGACATACACTGGTTAGTATTTATTCCCCTTTCTATACAGGCAGAGGTTTACATACACAAAATACCCTTAAACTTCCATAAAGTTAGAACTTTCTCAGATGGTGTCCAGTAGTAGGACATAATCAGTGCTGTCCATTCTTTACCTTTGTATGCAATTATGCATAAGCAGCATTATGCAAGAAACTTGAGCATGATTCCAGTCACACTCAGGTGCCTGAGCAACAGAAAAATGTCTATCAGCAGGTTAAAAGGAACATATGCACAATACAGTCATGGTGAAAACAAATTGTAGGATAAAGATAATTAAGCCCTTGATAGTTTTATTGATGCTAAGAATATTCAAAAGGACAAGCACAATCGATAAAAAAAATCTCTCACTTAAAGCAATCAAGCACAATGCTTTAATCAACTTCAATATTTGCCAATATCCACATCCTCTTTCGCTTCACTGTAAACTGCCTCCAAAAATACCCTCATTATCCAAGAAGCCAACTGTCCATACAAAACTGTAATTTTTAGGCGGTTCTGTTATTCTTTGTGCCTGATTGAAACAGACTGACAAATCAGTAGCACTAATTCAGACACATAAATGAAGTCTAGTAGGCAATAATACAGGACTTTATAGAAGTTTCCCCTTTTACTTGTAAACTTGTATTTTTTATGAATTACACCTATAAATTTAGACCAAGACGTGAATATACTTGCCCACAATATAGCGATGGGATACCAAAATCTCAGTCCAATTTGGAACCGCAATACGTAACGAGGCAGGAAACTAAGTCTGCACAATTTCAGAGCCCTGAGTCCCTCCTGCTGCCAAAACTTCCGAAAGTGCCCCTCTAGGTGTGTCATGGTGCAGTGTGGTTCTCGGTCATACCTCAAGAACCTTTTGCCTTTTTCATGAGCCAACAACTAGCCCTAACTGAAAGAACTTCACCAGATAGAACTCAGATCTGCAAAAGTTTACAGCTTATCGAGTCGGCCCTTTGTCCGCTATCAGCTGGCAGCAACACACCAGATCAGTCTCGGACAACTGGGAAGCGTCCCTATCAATCCCGGCTAATGTACAACCATCACGTGAGGGAAACCAACAGGAATTTCTAGCCTCTCCTCCAGACTCAGACGAACCAGTCTCATCCCAGGTGAGATTCAGTTAGTAAATGTTCTCCCGAGCCCTCAGGCCCCACAGCATCCTTACCGAGGAGTTCAGTGAGAATGAAGGGGGGGAAGTCAGGGCAGAGCAGCAGTGACTCACCCGGGGACAGACTCTGCACTTTTCCTCAGCCCAGGTAAATCCTGCTCCTGAACACCAAGCAACATTGGTAGTTTGACATAAATCATGTTTTTGATAGAGACACTGCGGAATTACCTATTCTTCAGCGCTTCCCTAGGACACAGAACAAACACTTCTTTGTACGGTGCATTACAGTCTTAACCAAATATGAACATGAACGTGAAAGCCAGACCACTGCTGCAAGGAAATGAGACCAAACACATAAAACTTACTAAAACCAAAGGCATAAACTAGGAATGTATATAAAATCCATAGCCTCGACTACTAGCCTGCCACTTCCATTTTCATTTTTTGTACTCTGATCAGGAATCAACTACATCAAGCTGTATATTAAATAGGATTTTTTTTTTTTTTTGAACAAAAGACTTAAAGATTTCTGAGTCAGGGTGGCAGTATGTTATTATTGCCAACAAGAACTTCTCTGAAGGACAAAAATGTTTAAATGAAAACATGAAGGAACCAAGTACAACGTTAACTTGTATTGAAGTATGAGGAATAAATAGTGGGTATATCCAAAAAAGCCAGTACCTCAAAGACATTAAGAATGCAGAGCATAGTACTACAACATTAGATTTGTTGAAGATAAACATTTTAAGATGCTTCAAACGTCACATCCTGTCTAAACACTGTAATACTATAATTTCCTGAGACAAAATATAAAAGTATGAAGACTGAGTAAACCAATCACAGTTCACAAATGCATACAAGCAACCAATTCTTCAATTTGCTTTATTTTTCTCTGCATAAGGAACCCTGCACAGGCAATTCAAATTAAAACAAAATAAATATGTGAATATTCATGTAAAACTGTCCTTGCTAATGAACAATTATACACAATGTACAACTCTTCATCTTCACTGGGAGGGCTTACAAATGTACTATTCCCAACAAAAATGCACCAAAATGTCTCCATGCAAACTTATCAAAAGTGACCAAAAAAAGGAGAAAAAAACTTACTGCTCATCTTTTTTTTTTTGTCGTCATTTTCCTTTTTTTTCTTTTTACAATCACAAAAAAATAAAAACATCTAATTTTTTGTTACATTTAGAGTAACTAAATGTGGCCACTGTCTATTAACATCTGTTTTTTATGCTCCTAAAACATCTATGGTTACTGTAAAATTATGTCAACGATGAACTGGACTTAGGGCACTATCTGTTGTAAAAGGAAGATGATTTTGTTCACAGAATGTTAATAATCTGTGTCTGAGCCCTCTGCATTGTCCACATTCCGTGAGAGCATATAATTGTCCATATCTATAGACCTGCAATTATTGATTGCATAGCGCAAACGCTCTGCCATGATTAGTTGACTGGAGTAAGGTGGGAGCCTCAGTTGAAAGAAACAAGTCTGTGAGGTAGGCAAGCTGTCGTAAGGCTGTGGAAATGGATAAAAGGTGGGACACTGTTAAGTTGTGAATGAAGCAAAAAATGCAACATATCCATATTTCATTGCTCCCTCCCTTCCTTGCCGCTATCATTCAGCATTTTCACAGTCCATCTCAAAATTCCTCTTAAGAAGCAGACCAGCCTCCCTTGTTTACATCGTTTGTTTCATCTTTAGGTATGCGCAAAGCTACCGCTGTATCACCTGCTCTGCAAATAATTCAACCCACTAATGAAATGGAAAAGTTGACCGCACTATTTCGAAGCCCACTGGAAGATACCAAGCAACATTCAAATTACATACCACAGTGTGCCTTAACATGAGGCAATCTGAGACAGCTAACCAAAGATGACAGTCTTTCCACTGTTATCTTAGATTTTGCAAAGGTTTTGACTCATGTGGTTCATAGAGAATGTGCTTTCACTGCACATAACCCAAGAAGTAGTGCCAAATGAATGCATCTTGTATGTAATATACTGTAAACTAATGACAGTGGCTTTAAGAGTTCACTAGTGGTCATATTTTGACACTTATGCAGATTTTAAAAATTAAAAAAAAACCCAAACCACAAACCCAAACAAACAAAAAAAAAAACCACCAAACCAAAAAGAAAAGAGTGAAGCTTATCACATGAAAAAAAGGATTGGAACAGAAAATTACTCTGGACAAGTTACAATACAGAAGGTTTGTTTCTTGTGCAAGAACTTGTCTTGACCTCCGATCATGTAACTATAGTAAATGCACCAAATGAGCTAAGATGCAATTCATGCAGTCTTGGTCCTTCTAACACAGTTAAAATGTTTGGTTTTAACAGCTCAGAGCATACCCCATCCCACACTTTCGCTGTTCATTTACTATTATGGAAACCTGTCTCCTATTGCCAAAGGACAGATTACACTAGACAGGAATAAAAACAAAAACAGCAAATGAAAACAGGATCTTACCCTATCAACCTTCATTATTTGGAATCGCTGAGAGATATCAGCTGTGTTGGCTGGCAATCGAGATCTTCCTGACACAAACCTCATGAAAAGGACTCTCTCCTCATTTGAAAATTCTTCAAGGGTATGCCAGAACCACTGTACTAGCTGATGCTGCTCATCAACTTCTCTGTATCGCACAACTTTCTTCAGAACTTCAACAGATATTTCTGGCATTCCACAGACCATTTGCTCCAACTGCTTGGCAGTCAGAAGGGACAACAAAGGAACTGGAACAATCCAAGACATTCCTTCTCTTACAGCAGCCACCTATTGCCCAAGAGAGAAGAGATATCTGAAGTGCAGTTGTCTTACCTCTGCCACTTACTGTATCGACCAAATGCAAAAGTAACCTCTCGGCTGAGAAAGGGGATAAAGAGATAGAATTACAGAACATTTGTCAAATACAACCTCTCAGACACGCACCCCGCCCGGAAAGGCTGCATCCTCTCTCAAAATCCTGGAAAACACTGCAGGTATTTTAAATTGTAACTGCACATAAAAGAACATGTTTTGATACAAAACAGAACTTCAAAAAGTACAAGTCAGCAGCACAAATGATGATGGCTAAACCAAAAAACTGTAAATACCATACATCTGAGCTGAAACAAAGTCAGATTTCTATGTTTGTACTTGTTCTAGAAGACCTAGGATTTGGTACCTCTGATGAGAAAGTTACTTTTCTAACGCAGGTAATACCATGCACACATCTGTATCTTGAGAAAAAGGAAAAAAATTTTCCTAGCTGTAATTAGTACACTGCTTTCACAAGGTTCACTACGCTAATGAAAAAATACCCCGAAGTATGCAAATAGGTAGTTAACACTTCTTAAAGCATATCATTAAATATTTGCAGTTTCTGTGCTAAAGTAGAAGAGAAATGGTTTTAAGTTAAATGTCTGTCATTAACATTTACTTTAGCTATGTTGCTGTAATGCCTAATGACAGCGCACAGCATGCACAATTGCAGGTTATTTTCTCAAATGGGGCTGACAGTTGCAGAGGGGTTACTCTAATGAAAGACAAGTTCTGATTTCTAACGCTCTTTTGTCAACTGAGCAATTATTCAGAAAAACAGGACTAATTTAAAACAACACTCCAAAACAGTTTGTGGGGGGGAAAAAAGCCCCAGGGACCTAAGTGAGACGCAGAGAGCCAAGCTTTTCTTATTCCCTAATAAACAGTAATGGAAACTTGCATAAATCTTAAACACTGTTGACATTAATAATGAGGACAGGGTCACGGTAAGATTCTTACCTGACGGTCCATTTCATGGAGTCTGTACTCAATTGCCCTCTCCACATATTCTTTCCTGTTTGAAAAGGTAAGTGGGATGCTGTTCCCTCCAGGGATTATGGGAACCATTTTACCATCAGCACTTTGGCCAACAAAAGAATCTAAAGGAATCATCTGTTATGCAAAACAGGAAAAGTATATTCAGTGTAAGTCACTCTAGTGATCTAAAGTTTAATATTTCCCTATCAGTCACCTAGAACTGTAAGAAGATCACAGACTATTCCAAATGCATATGAAGTGCCTGTTAACCCAATAACAGAGACACTGAATTACATAAGTACTGAAGTTAAGGTCAATCCGATAAAGTAAGCACTTTCAGAATAAAACTAAAAGCTCCAATTTTCATATCTTACCTCATGGAAATTTTCTTCAGTAATCCCACTGTCTTCAATGTGAAGAATGCTGTTGAGGGTCTGCACATAGAGCAGATCTACCTCCTCCAAATCCTCCAAGATGAGTGGGATACAACAGAGTTGCTTCCAGACCATTGGAGCCAAATGAAGATCTAATGGCTTTTTAGTACGAATAGCTACACCCATGAGAATGCCCAAGAACTTAAACTGCATCAGATGTTCCTCTAAACATGCTGAAGGGTTGAAGAGAAACCTGAAAGAACAAACAGTGAAAATATGCTAGTAACATTTCTATGCTACTCTTTAGAAGTAAAAGACAAAACATTTCTAAGCACAGCATAGTAACTGTCAGTGCAATTATCAGCAAGGAGTGTCCAAATAAGAAGACTGTGGTCAGGATTAGGTCTGCCTATCTCAGCCTCCACTATTTTGACATATAAAGATAAAAACAAAGGCCAGCATTCTTGACGTTACTCTGAGTTCTGCCATCAGCAATCCAGTAAATTCATGTTAAGACCATGCCCTCTCCTCCACAATAAAGCATCATCACAACCTGAAGGAAAAAATATACTACAGATAATCATGAGATCTCATCATTTGCTATAAGACTGTTAACAGAAGCTTATAATTTTCACCCACTAACATCTGCAATAAAAGCAAATCCTGGACAACTTACCTATCCCTATTGTACCCCACTTCAGCTGTGGCATTTGGAGAAGGAATAAGCAGGTCTACTATTCCAGTTTCGAGTTCCTTAAAAATCAACAAAATAGCCTTCTTAGACACAGGGATAACAATTCTATTACAGAAATATTATGGTGTTATAGCACAACAAGAGAGAATATTCCATTATAGCAATGATTACTTCTTACAACTTAATGTGAAACGTTTAAGAGAAAGCAAATGTGGTAGGGATGGTTTTCAGTAATAAAACCATGTTTATTTCAAGACCTGCCCTTATGTCAAGCTGTAACGGTTATTTTACCGTGACTACTCTGTAATACGTTCCTGGTACCTGTTTCAAAAATAATCAGAAACCATAAGCCACCCGTGGATCTTTATCAAGAACCAAAAATGAAGCAAATTTTTCAATGAGTTCTGTTCTGAAATCCCATCACACCTCATACTGAATGTAAACCGTCTAGGAGAGGACCCCAAAATTATGTCTCCTGTCCCTATCTGAATCAACCCTACTCTAGGTCTTAGAGGCTTCAGAAATTCCATTAATAAATGCAGTTCTTCAGTTTCTTCCATCCCGTACCTTAACTCTAACTCCAATGCCAGCTCCAGCACTATCCATAGCTGCTGCTCTGTCCCGGACTAAGCAGATATACTGATTACCCTCACTAATCCTTATTCTTTGGGTTTTGAGGAAGATTAAGGAACAACCAAGCTTCTGCACTTTCTGATACTGATCTTTCCAGCACTGAATCTGAGAGGTGACACGTATCTTCGGGTATGTGAGAAACACCTGCTTGAGGTATTTCTGTATTGTATGCATGGAATGTACTGTATGAATACAGTACAACTTCTCTTAAGGAAGGCATTGGCTAGACAGAATGAGGGGCTGCAAAACACTCCCATAATGTGTAGGGGCCACTTCAGAATTCCAAGGGGCCTGTAACACTACTATAACACTACCTACAGTGTGGCCTTATGGCATCTCCTTGCCACAATCTAGGAAGATTTCTTTATCCCCAGAGACATCCCTAGGCAGGCAGCTCTGGTGTTGTGGCTCAGGACTGAAGAACAAGTATTTGCTATGCTGCAAAAAGGAAATTTTAAAAACACTAGAAGACACCACAGAGAAAAAAACCTCTACCCAGGCATTTTGAACTAAGAGACTTTTCATACCTGACACATTTCCGTAATAGTGTCATCAAACACACCACCTGCATCATCAGCTCCTTCTCCAACCAGTTTCACTTTCCAGGCACGGGAAGGCAGGCGAAGGTCTGATGCATTCAGCTTTACCACTTGTCTTGCTATCTGTACAAAAATGGGCTTGCATTTCCGACCTCTTTCAAAAAAAAAAACAGAAGACATGACCATACAATGTAACTCAAATACATAAAGGCTACTGAGCTCACTTGATTAACAAAGTTCTACAGAGAGAGCTCGATATGCCAAAACTTACGGAAAATGCACGAATATCAGTATTCATTTGAGCTCTAATATGATGCCTGTGAAAACAATACTGACCTGGTTGATATCCTTTTCACAGTAATCTGTGGCCCATAGTTTTTCCCCTGAACCATAGTTTTTCCTATGGAGCGTACCATGGGGAGCGTGTATACTCGTGGTGCTAGCAAGGGCCTTAGCTGTCCTTGAACTATTCCCCATGTCCCAGCATTGTAATGAGATGTACTGTTCTGCAATAAAGCAGTATGAGAATAAACATATTAAGAGGGTATTAATTCCACTGTTTGCAGAATAAAAACCTTCATAGCAACCACTTGCACTTCAGTGTTTGAGGAAAGACAGGTTAGCACTTTTTGTTTTCAGCTTCAAGGAGAGTAAGCTTTTGGAAACTGCAACGCTGATATGTCAGTGTTAGCATAAGCGAAAATATATGACAATACTTCAACAAAGTTTGGTTTAATCCAGATTTATGTATTTTTTTGTTTATTACAAAAAACCTAAAGAACTTATGACTAAGATCCATCTTGATCTGGTCAGTATCTCTCTAGTGAGATGGCATAACACAACACAGCTAAGCTGTTTTTTTTTTTTTCCAAATGATATTTTACCTGGTTATTGGGACTGAGATTCAGTAATCTCCATGAAGAGTACATGAGGTCAGAAAAATGGTACAGCAGTCTGAGCCTTGCTCTTACTGTATGAATGCTCACTTCTTTCAGTGCCCCATACTGTGGTGGGATGGCATCAGGTAAACCAAGCTGTAAAGGCACTGAAACACCTGCCATAGACAAAGAAAAAAAAGCATTGTTTTATAAAGGGCTAGCTGAACTGATTTTGGCTGGGATGGAGTTGATTCTCATTGCAGTAGCTTATGCCGTGCTTAGCTCCCTGCAGCACTTCAACCACAACAGTAGCAAAGACCCACATGGATATGAAACAAATCAAATTTTGTCCCAAATGTTCCGAAGTTCTTGTTGCACTCGTCCCCCAGGAAACACAAAGACTGAATCAAATGACCATATGAACAGTCTCAGTTCTTCACCTGGAGCTCTTGGTGGAACAGGCGGAGCTGTCCAGGCAGCACTGTGGCAGCGTCCTGCTGAAATCTGTCGAACGTTCTTTCCTTGCAGGACTGTTATTAGGGTTGGTTCTCTGACATGGTTGGTATGGCCCAGTCCAAGCTAACAATTGATAACAGATGTGAAAAGCACAAACAAGAATCAACAACTGTGATGATATTTCTAAAACTCTACTAGCAAAAATTCAGTGCAAGTGGTAAAAAATGGTATTTGTCTACAGTATATACTAGGATAAAAAGTATTTACCATATATATCTTTTATTATGCTAGCATTTGCCTTTTCTTTTTGATAGAATATTGCATCTGTACTCAATGGGAGTAGCAGATCTAGGTGTCAGAGACACCTTAAAACAGCTAAAGATTTTTTGCAGGCTATTTTGCAGACTGAGAAACTATGCTATGCTGCTAAGTCTCTCTCATGCGTAGTTAACACAGCTCATGTCTCTTCTGTGCCATTTAAATACCATGTTTGTTCTAGTTCATAAATTCCTACAACAGTTTATGAAAACACAATTTGTGTTAAGAGAAATTTTACTGAAGCTGTTCTGACTTTTTGCTGATAGCTTCATATCATACTCTAATTTCATATTCTAGAAGTGAAAATTTCGTATTATAAGGGTACTTTTTTTACCACTTCATAATAAAAATTTTTTGCACTGCAATTAAAATCATGTAAAACAGGCAGTCAGAATGAAGTTTCTCTGCATTTTTTACCCTAACACTTTTTTATCTTCCAGAAACACAAAGTAAGCACCCTATTAAAAAAAAACCCAAAACCCAAGAGGTTCCTCTCAAAAATTATTCTGAACAACTTGCTCAACAACCCTTCTCAAAAACTCTGTCCTGAAATACCAACCACACCTGTGAAATACAATTATAGCCTTATAAAGGTTAGAAACAGGGAATAGTACCTACCTGCCCTTCAGAGTTGCTACCCCAAGCATACACATCCCCTGTAGATGACAAAGCTAGTGTGTGCTCTGCTCCTACAGCTATGTCTTCAATGAAGATTCCTGACAGTACTGGAACTTGTTGGGGTCTGTTGTGATTTCGAGCGCGACCTTCTGGCAAACCTATCAGGCGATCTAAAATTGCAAGCACATGTCTATATATGTAAAGAGCATTAAAAAGTTAATTTTACTTGCAGGCAGAAGTCAGAGAGGGACAAAAAACAATTCTCCACACTCTCAGAACTGGGACACAAGTGTAATGGTATGGGAGAAATGTAGTGCATGCTTCCTATAAAACAGTGCTCCCTACAGTGCTCACTTGTATTGTTACAGCTGTTACTTTAAGTCTGAAACAAGATCAAATTCTATTAAAAGAAGCCTTCTAGATTGAAGTATATGGTTTCATAATATATATGATTTAACTGACTTCAGAAGTTTAAACATGTGTACTGCAGTGCATTTGGAAATTCTTCTGTCCAGATTTTTAAACAGCTCGTGTAGGCGTACGCTTTATTAGACAAAGTAAACTTTGAAGTAACCCAATGATTCTGGACATGTGAAATTCAGTGACTTTTTAGGAAAACACTCTTCAAAAAGTAAATTGAAAGGCTATGCTGAGATCAAATTAGAGTGAGCTACAAATCTGAATTTTAGGCGTATTTAAAAATTACGTTGTTGAAGGTCCAAAATTAGGATTAGGTCAGCACAAATCTACAGAGTAGCCTTAGGTCAGTCTTATAAATAGGTCTTCGTATTCTTCCTTTTCAGTTGCAATACACACAAACCTATAGATGGAAAGGTCCAAACGCCTGTTTGTCCTACCTTGTCCGAAAGTATACACATGACCATCTTTTGTCAGTGCAACAGAAAACTGGGTTCCACAGGCAACTTTTTTTATTCCAATTCCACAAAGAATATCCACTTTCTAGGGGATAAGTGAAAGGAAAAAGAGCTATGGTATTATGAAGACATAAACAGAGAGTAAGCATGAATTGCATCTGTAACTCCTGCTTCCAAAAATACATTTTTTAATTCCCACTGTGCAGTGTATACACTGTAGGATTACTCTAATTAATGCCTTAAATTAATACAGGAAACAGAGATACAGCTTTCTCTCTTTAATGGAACTAACTCCTTAATCTCTGTACAATGATTCACAATACCTTTTTTTTTTTCTCCACTGAGAGTGAGCAAGGAGTGGCATGGGAGGAAGTAGATGAGTGTGTAAACAACTTTCCTCCCAAATTCCAAAATAAGAAAGCTTCTCTTCTAATCCGAAAATTTTCACTATTTGTATTACTACTGAAATAAAGTCACTATTATTTCTGTTACATCCTTTTAAGTATCAGGCTCAGCGTAATGCATACTCTGAACTACTTATGCCAGATTGTATTAGAATAGTATAGTAGATGGAATTAATAATTACACTTCTGAAAATTACACTCTGAACAGTGTAACGTGTTTAACAACACTGAAAAGTTATGCAGTTATTAATTTCTCTATTAATTCTAACCTGTGGTGAGGATTTTGCAGTGGAATTTCCCAAGCCAAGTTTACCATAATCTCCATCTCCAAAAGCCCAAACCATTGAGCCATCTGTTGACACCGCGACAGTATGATTGAGTCCACAGGCCACCTGGTTGAGAGAAATACATTATTACCACAGTTCTGGCTAACTTACTGCCAGCTCACATACCCCAAGTACCTTTAAGAAAAGAAAACCCGTGTTTTAAAAAATAGGTATAGTTTTAAAACAATTAAAATTTCCATTGTTTAGTACAGTGTTTTAAAGACATTTAGGACCACAGTAGAATTTTTTAGGTATTTGCTTCCTCTCAGCTCCTAGAACCGAAGGACAGTGCTACACATACTCATTATTTAAGGATATAAAATAGCTCATTAATTCATGCTTAAAAATGACTAAATCTTGAAATGTTAAAGAACATGGGCAGTTTTGTAGAAAGCGGATCAAAAGAGTCAGTAAAGTAATTACTTAAAAAATTATGAATAGTCAAATTTTGCCATCATAATCAAAATAAAAACCAAGGTTAAAAAAAAAAAACAAAAAAACCCAGAACATTTAAACATGTTGAAAACATCAGCTTTAAACAAAGATACATTGTTAGTTTTAAATAAACCATGCCTGTCCAATCTGGTAACCTTCCAGCGCCGTCACTCGTTCTGGAAGTTTCTTATTAGAAGTATTTCCAAGTCCTAAGCGACCATAATCACCGTTCCCAAATGTAAAAAGTTTGCCATCTGCCGTCACCACAGCTGAGTGTTTGAAGCCACATGACATCTGGAAGAAAAATAATTTTTTACAAACATTTTAAAATCGTGGGGAAAATTATATTAGCTATCACCTGCAAATACATAATACCTTATCCTCCCCTAAATGTTATTCACTTTATGAAGAGCTAAAATACAGGTATCTTAATATTAACGATTTCTCCAATAACCTATCTCTTACTCTCTCAATGGTAACGTTGAGAAGGAGAGCAGGCAGATACATGTGTGAAGAAAGGCTTTCAGGTGCTTTATTTATTTATTTATTTTCACCAACTACTGGTTTCTGCAAGCAGATTGCTTTTGTTGTACTAATATTTTATATTTTTATAAAGAAACCTCCAGTCAAAGCCAAATATGGTTTTGTACATTGTTATAATGCACACTTAATACTTAGGAGGAGGTCTTGGTGACTACTTCTGTAGGTCAGTCACCTGACAAAGACCAAGAGAAACTTCTAAATCATGTCTGCTATTTGGACAACCTTTTGATCATCCATCTGTTCTAGGCCCTTTCTAATTTTTAGTCTTTTCCAGGAACAGCTCTCAGTTAACATCACACATCAACAATGAGCTCTGTGGAAACTATCAGCTTGGTTCATAATGTTCAGAATTGTAAAAGGTTGCCTGTTTTCATTCAGTATATGAATTCAAACTGTCAAGACTGACAATGGTTCTGGAACGCTCCGAGCACTAGGTTACCAGGCCTACAGCTTGTAGGAGACAAAAAATGTTTTGGAACCTGCACCACTTCTTCTCCTTGCAGAGCCTCTATTTGCCGAGGCCTGCGCTGTCTGTCGCTGTTCCCATGTCCCAGTTTGCCATAATCTCCATCTCCCCAGCTAAAGACTTCCCCACTTTCTGTTAAAGCCATGGAATGTCCATCAGATCCACAAGAGGTCACCAGCTGTGTTACAACAAAGCCTGTTAAAGACAAATGAGAAAACAAAGCTTAGAATATATTAGAAGAAACTCGTAACATAATGTATGCAAGTGCCCCCAGTGGCAGCCAATCAAGCCTGGGGAAAGGAACCAACCACAACTGTCATCTTGTTATAGCAACTTAGTTTTATTTTGAACAAAGCCTTCGCCTTCTCATGTACAACCTATGCTTCTGGCCTGCCATTAGTTTTGACATGAAATGTTCCTATCTTGGGAAAACAACTTTCCCTTCTTAAAATTAAGGAATTGTAACATATCCCTACTTAAATCTTAAGGGAAAATTAACATATAGTTTATTTGTTCAATTGCTTAATTAAAGACTACAATATTTTAACGTGTAAATCTGCAAAAATAGCATCAACACAAATAACTATATTAACGACAAAAACGCTTATTTGTGCTCCACCAATTCACTCATTTCAAACCAACAATTTTACCTTGCAGTGCTGAAATGACAGTTAACACATGAAGATCATCAGAATTTCCTTGCCCCAGTCGCCCATAGCTTCCTTCTCCACAAGCCAAAACCGTGCCATTAGCTTGAATGACAAAAGTACAATTCTGACCACAAACAACCTAGTTTAGAAAGACACAAAGGCTCTGTGTTAGATGCGTCAGTGTTGTATTACCTGCATTAAAATGTACAATCTCCTTTTAAAATTGTTTTTCTTTGTAATTGTACCAAGACAACAGACTCTTCTGTCACACTGCAAATATCTTCGTGCCAATCCTATTACTGTAAAGACTTCACTCACTTCATGTTTAATGGAGTTTTGGTACCCAGTCACATCATAATAAAAATTACTTAATTGAAACTTGCTAATAGTTTTGACAAACCTTCTTCCAGTGAGAGAAATCACAGTATACTCCTACCTGAGATTTAGTTTTGATGTTTCCATCCCAAATGTGACTGTTATTTCAGAAAGCAAAATTGACACATTTATTATGTTAAAGCTCTACAGGTATTTTCAAATCATGCTCTTATCAAACGATTTTGTTTTGTCAGATTCAGTGGCTTGTTGGTTTGAATTTGTCAAATAATTAAAGACTTTCTGTTTAGCAAAAACACATGTTTTGGGGGTACTTTATAGTCAATTCAAACAATACATTGAAAAGACAGAGGTATTTTTGACAAACTGTACAAACAATACATGGTAAATCATTAAATCATGACTTTTTAAGTGATCACCTGCTGAGCCTGAGAGAACGAAGGCGCTGCTACTGGTATCATGACATTTCTACCAGCTTCTGCTAACTGTCCATGCCTTCCTGCTCCCCACAGATACACATCACATTTGCCTCCCAAGTGCCAATCCTATGGAATAGCATGAAATAATGCTTCAGAACAAGGGTACTTTCAATAGATTTCAATGTTTAAAAAGCATTAGGAAAAAACAATTTAAAAACCCCAAACCATAAATTTTACTAACCTCTGGCCTTGATGTTGCCCAGGACATTATCTGTTCATCCATACCATTGATCCATTTACTGTTATCCTACACAACAAAAGCCACAGTTATCACATTCAGTTCAAGAGATGCACATTATTTTTGTGGGATGCAATACATATTTTCCTTGCTAACTAAGAACAATATTGACATTCAAATTATCCTAAATGGTATAGCAATAAGAATGAAAGTGTGCAGACTCAAATACTTTATTTTTGTCAGTAGGCCTGGTTTATTTCCTTAATACACCTATCTAGCAATAACACTGTTATCCATGACTTGCAATCCAAATCAAATAGAAGAAAAGCAAATAAAATTAATGAAGAAGTAAACTTTTCCTCTTTACTAATGCTTAGTGCTTTTTGGAGTTTCAATTGCAAAACACCGGCTTAAAATGTTATAAGCTTGCTGATATAATTTTTTTTATTCCAAAATTTCTGGTTTGGTTTATGTATCGTAACAAGTCATGAAGACAACTGACACTAGCAAAATACTTTGGTGTAGAAATGTGCCAAAATGTTATTTTTAAAATAGCATTGTAAAGCTCTACATTTCTTGCTTCTATTGCATGTGAAATTTACTGTCACAGTTTTGGGTTGTTTTGCTTTTTAATATGCAACTAACTTGCGCTCATTACTCACACAGAGAACAATCTTTACAGTATAAATGTGCCAGGTTTGTGTGAGTGGCAGGGGTTTGGTGATCAGTTGCCCCCTGAGCTCAAGTCACAACAATATTCTAACCAGTTAATTAAAAAATGAAGTTAGACATGTATTGCTGGTGCTTAGGTTGATGAATATAAATCTTTACAGGTCAGAGATGTGAACTGCATCATACCATAAGCTCAGTAGCAACACGTTTCACTGCTGAGACAATACAGCACACGTTACCATTAGGAGAGTAAGCTCATCTTCTGGAACAGGCTCCAGGTCTGGAACAGTGAAGGATTCCGGGAACTGTGCTCCCTTGGCCAGGGCTTCAGCAGCTTTGATGGTCGTCGAGAAACACTCTAGCCAGGCCCATTCTGTGGGATTCCAGGCAGAAGGATCAGGGAGGCAGTTCTGGTGGTGCGGTGGTACTGGGGGATTGCACAAGAGCTGATCTAGGTGAAGGCCCACGGCGAGCGACGCCAAGCACTGCATGTAAGGACTATGAACAAGCTGGTCTCCACAAACAACATGGGGCTAAAGGTAAGGGGAGTGGGAGAGAGAAATTGAACATGTAAATTTCGAAATATGTATTAATCAATTTATAAAGAGAAGTTCTTCAAAGCTAGTCCTGTAGAAAAATACTTTCCTCCATGCTTAATCAAAGTTTTTCTAATATTTTAAGCATTCTCAAATTAGAATACTACTAGTTTTGAGAATACTGAAAGACATTTGCCAGTAGGATGCAGGAAAGTCTCCTGGGTACTCTGCCAACTGAGATTCAAACAGTGACCTCATGTCAGACACGAAGTTTAAACATTTGCATTAGCTCTTCTTACCTTTTCATAAGCATACTGTTCCTGAAGCATTATTGGCAAACGTTCCAAGAAAGCTCGCATGCAAGGAGCCATATTTAATCCTAGAACTCCTTGCTGTTTCAGTGCAGTCCTACATGTTGCAAGGACGTGATTGGAAGATATCCACTCTGATGTACAGTTCACTACCAACACATCCTGTTTAACAGCAGTCACAAGACACATTAGAAATTAAAAATTCATAAAGCAGGATTATTCAAGCCCATTGATTTATCATCAATCATCTTAGTTTCCGTAGGGGCCCTAAAACACACAAGCTTGAACATTTTTGTTTCTGTTGGTGAATAATGAGTTCACTTCAGTGAATGCTGTAAACTTAGTTTGGGATTTAGTTTAGGATTTGCCCTGAATTCATAGAAGACTTTCAAAGAACTCCAAAGTACTTAGAATCACATGCGGCATGACTCTATTACCAGGAGTAACAGCTTGTGCCGTATTTATCTTCATTCACAAAAACCACCACAGTTTGGAGTAGTCAACTGTTATGTTTTACGTTAAGTTAGATCACTGAAATATCTTATTTGCTGGGAGAAATGAAGCATTTCTTCATGCTGCATAACAGAAGAAAAAAACAAACAAACAAACAAACAAGCAAAAAAAAAAAAAACAAAAAACCAAAACCACGTGTCTTCTGCCTATTTTCAACTGTCCATTTACAGCTGCTGCCATTAAACAGAAAAGCTGATATAACCACTGTGCAGCATCCTCTATACCCACTGGCTCAGAAGGATTCCACCCTGCCCCTCCAAATTGAACATGGGATACTATTAAGAAAACTCAGTCTTTTTAGGGTGATAGTTGAAACCCAAAACAACATGCCTTGAAAGTAAGAGTGAGTTAGATATTTTTATCTGAGTATTTCTAACAGGAAAAAAAAAAAAGACAGGAAAAATACAGACAGACAAATGGCATTTTCTTCATTTTCTGTTAGTAAAAAATTTGAAAGAACATTAACACATAATGTCACCTTTGATCTGTTAGAGCAAGCAGCTACTCCAACTTCAGGTATCCATACTGCAGTCTGAATAGCTCCAGAACCTATCACAACACTCTGTAATACCGAACCATCCTAAAGAAAGAAGTGTTTTGAGTCAGTGCGTATACACAGCTACCTTTCTGTTTAAATGCATACAATCGCATTCCTAAGAGATTACATTCTCCCAAGTTGTTCAATAACTATTTACAAACTGAAATGTTTATACTAAAAGCAAGAAAAAAAAAAATCTATTCTTTTTATCACATTAAGGAGGTAACATAGCTAAGGATTTGAAAATGTTCATTAATCCACATTATTTCAGTCTTGGAGAAGTTCTCAAATTAAGAGAATATTGTTCCCAACTATAAAGAGAGAGTGGCTGGTTCTGCAAAGCCTAACACAACCAAGCCTGCAGAATGAAACAACAGTAGAACCATAAAATATAAAATACTTCAATGTTAAGTACAATTTCAATTTATGTTTTATATTATTTAGAATTTTATACCATTGGGTTATACCATGCTTCCGCTAATGTTTCTAACATAATGGAACAACAACAAAAAAAAAAAGCTAGTCCAATGCTTTGACCATTTAAAATACTCAATACTAAGAAAATAATCATGCCACGTCAAAGATCATCTTACCCGTAAAGACCAAATATTCATGAGGCCACCAAGTCCACCAGATACTAATGCCAGTCCATCAGGACTGAATGCAACAGTCCGAACAGGAGTAATATGTCCTCTCAATTGAAATACACACTTGACCTCTACGGCTTTTCTGTATCCATCCTGCAAATTATTTCATAGTTATGAAACACTGAAGTATTTACAGAGAACAGAATGTCATAACAGCTTCTGTATTCTGCAATAAATACTGATGATCTGTAGAAATAGGGTAATTTCCATAAGATAGTAAAAACGACCAGTAGTATGGTAATATAAATACTTTGTCACATTAACATCTTTTTCTCCCCTTACAAAATGCCATCAACATTAAAGATGACATTACAATTTATTGGTAGTAGGTAAAATTATTCTTGACTTAATTTTATGTAGAAATAAATTTAAACTCTTAATAAATTCTACTAAAAATTTATCAACTTTTAAAAGAATGAAACCAGATCAAAATATAATCTTTAGCCCCAAAAAATTAATTTACACAACATTTTTCATTTCCCGTTCAAAAAACGACTACACATACACAAATGCAGTATCAACTTTTTCTAGCAAACGCCTTGCCTCAGGAAATGTTAAGATTTTAATAACTTGCTCACATTCTTCTCCTCCCCCAGTTTTGGAATGAGCAAAGGGAATTTCTTTAACACCAAGTTTACTCCTTTTACCTTGGCACTTGTTTCTTGGTCCCACCATCCTTCTGAGCAAGTTGAGCTGGACTGCAATGTGATTACTATGTCCTGGGGAACAGTCCAGACACACACCAAACCATTGTGGCATCCTCTAAAGGAAGTTGGGGTAAATCAGAAAATCAAAGTCAAGGTATTAACTAACAAAATATCAGTAGACTGGTATTAACTTAACATGTCAGTAGTCTTCATTACCTTCCTATAAAACTACATTGTATCAATTAACATAAAGTGGAAAAGCATGTTCCCAATGGGTAAATGCATTTTTTCCTATTCTTCTCTGCCCCATAGTTTTTAAATTTTTACTAACAACATAAAATGAAAAAATATTTGGATGAAGCAAAAAACTGTCAAGCAGCATCACCACACACAGGTCTCACACATGGAGAAAACAGTTGGTAACATGACCAGAGCCACTCTCTCCATTTGATTTCTGAAGCCTCATGGATCTCACGGCAACTGGCTTACTGAACTAATGTTATTTAAAAAAAAGACAAAACTTTTCTTTGCTCTGGACACTAAAGACTAATGGAAAATATCTGCAAAAGAGCTCTAGAAACAATAAAAAAAATTACATACGTAGCTAGTAAAAGCTGCAATTTGGGTCCTTTCCCTGGAAGAGCACACCAGGCAATGCCATTCACAAGAGCTGGATGGGACAGCGAATGCAGACGTCTCCAACATCCTCCCATATACCCCCAGAGTTTCACTGTTTCTTCTTTAGCACATGTCAGGAGAATCTTACCAGTTGGATCCCACTTCATACTAACAATCATATCCTATTGGATTAAAAAAAATTAGAAGTCGGTATGAAGTAACACAGTAAGAACAGAAAATTTAACTCTCACAGCTAATGTAATGTTTAACTATTAATAACAAAGAGTGTTTTATTCTCAAATAAATCGTTACAGAGATAGTGAGTTACAATTATGAAATCATAATGATACTTTTCAGAACTATCAAGTTAAAATAAAATCCTAGGTTTTTGAGAGAAACTAAAGGGAAAGCATAGAAAAAAAATGTTCTCTTTTCATTTGCACACCTTTTTTGAATCTTTTTTCCCCAAAGAAGTAGACAATCTTCCCTCCTCCTTTTATATTATGAAACTGCAGTATGAATTACTTAAAGGGTACATGGCTCATAAACATGGTTCATATAAAGCAACAGGCCAGATGTGGCTTTGAGTCTAGCCGAGGTAGGGAAGGAGAACAATCCATAGTGGAAAAGGCAAGTATAGTTTTATTGTCACAGCACGCCCACTTCTGTGACTGTCATGCTTCAAATACCAAGACCAGTTCAAGGAGGCCATCTAGATGCTTTTACTACACCTATACTTGAGAAATTATCCTCTTAGCCTAACAAATACTTTCTGGACTATTAATGGCTTATTATTACATACTAGCCAAGCAAAGGTTCTAAACCTTTGTGGCTGCACACTTGTTTTTCTAAGGAACTTAAGCTTTACAAAAACATGTGACAATAAAAATTAAAATTTATTATGAGCACTTCTACAAATTAAAAGAACTACAGTCTTTTAAATCCAGACATGCATAGCTGTATCCTTACTAGACTTCTGTCACTGTATGTACATATACTTCACAATCACGAATAGCAAAAAAGGCTATAAAATTAATTTTCCTTCCTTCAAAATATATTGTTTAATATGTGTATCAGAAATAGGTACATGTTCTTACAATAATATGCACTTGACTTTGTAAATAGCTTTCCAATAGAGAGAATAGCTTAAACAGATCTTTACCTACAAAAATTGTACATTAGTTTTAAAAACATAAACTCTACCTTATGTGCATCAACTAGAACGATTCCTCCTTTTTCAAGTGGTTCCTTTGTTCCTATCAGTAATTTTCCATCTGAATAGCCAACTGCAAATGGTCTGTCTTCACTGAACCAGGCAAGACATGTGACAGACACTACCATAAACAGATAACACAAAAATTAAACAAACTAAATTAAACTTCACCCCTGCCAAAGAGGCTTTTGCAGTTAAATTGACTAAAATATCAAGGGCATAGCAACTTCCCCCACCATCAAGGTTACTTACCATACTTTTGGTCTGAAAATTTTCTTGAATTTGTGTGGTAAAGATAAAACTAAGTGCCACTATAATGATAGCGGTTGAGATTATTTTTATTAAAATAATTGAATTTATATTCCCGACAAGGTTAAAAGAATGATGCTAGGGAAAATTAAAAAAACAGACTGAATCCTATACATGTATCTGAGGTACACGTGCCTCTAAGAAAAGTGCTGAAAACAACCTGAGCCTTTCTTGGCATGTAGATATTGCCTCACTTGATTCTGCCAAAAAAAGCCTGCAAACTTCCTGATGAAGTAATATGCAAAACCACACAATGTTACCAAAGATGTGCTGCTTGATGTCCCCTGGAACTGGAACTATAAAGAAAAAATGGCAGTAATTCAAATGACACTTGACTGCATGCTACCTCTAGACAGAGCACACACTGCAGGAAATCCATACTGATTTTATATAATGGCAGGGAATGTCGGGATTCAACTAGGTTTCTACAAACTGTGTGCCTCTCCTGCAAAGGAATCAGGGTGCAGATGGCGATCCCACACTTTTCTCCTCCAACCAACAGAAATGAATGCTGCTTGCAGGTAAGGTACCAGATGTCATATCTCATGAACAATAACAAAAACTTGAGATTACATACGTGCTTAATTAAAAAAAAAAAAAAAAGTTGGGAGTATTAATAATTCTGATTTCTACTTAAATACTGATACAGTCACCTACCATCCTTTCTGTAGCAGTGTTCCAGTTCCAGCCGGTGCATGGTTGAAATATCTACAACTTCAATAAGACCCAGAGATCCATCCATACGACCAATCAATAATAATTCCGGAGCATCTCCTGTCCATGCTGCAGCTGGCCCTTCTTCTGGCCAAGCTAGAGCGGATACCCAGTGAGGCTGAAGATCTAATAATCCTTTTCCTCCTAGAAGCCCAAAAAGTCTTTTAAAACTACTTCATCTTCATAAAAAAAAGAAAACAAAAAAATAATTCCCATGGGAAAATATCAAGAGATGCTATTTAGAGCTAGGACAAATTCCTGTAAGTTACAAGACTATCAAGCAACGGTCCACAAACCTACACAGACACAAAATCCAGCTAACACATCTTAATTATCAGTTAAGTTACATAGTTTTGTTAAGGAATGAAGCTAAACTCTTCAATACTCAGTATATTTATACTTTCCCTGTGGACTGCCTATTAACATGGGTAGTGTAGCTGTTGATTTTCCTAAGTGCAAAGTACAGAATGAAGATTCAGAGCTTACAAATGAGAAAGTGATTAACAGTTTTTCTCCCAAAGGAGTTCTAAAGGTATTATGTTGGATTAGTCAATTGCAGCACAAATGACAGTAAAAACATAAGAGAATCTACTTAAAGATACATGCAAAGTGAAGCACTGACTTGGAAAAGGCCTCTCCTGCACCAGTTTCGGTCCTCTGTATCACAATGCGATCTCATAGTTATTTAATTTTATAGTATTTCTTCCCAGGTTGTCATTTCTCTTTATAAAATATGAGATCACAGTCTTTTGAACGTTAGAAACTTTCTTGAAGTCATTCCTGGCCAATTTATTTACACTTCTTCTTGTGTTAGCATGATCCATTTGCTTACACAGCTGCTTTTTCTCCCTGGGCCTCTCCTAGAGTTTCTCTTCCTAATGTATTTACTTCTAAGTTTCTTCCTCCAAGACTCTTTTGTACAAATAAATAAGCCAAGTTCCCTCATGCTACTCTCATTAGAAGACATTCCATCTAGCTGATCATTCTAGCTATCCTTCCCTCCATCTGTTTCAGTGAATTTTTGCGTTCTCCCTGTAGCATGTAGATCTTGCAGACGACAGGAAGCAGAAGAAGGTATTTAGAGACAAAAATTGATAAGAGTGATCAAGACTCACACCTAAACACTTCTGATTCAATAAGGACTCACATGCTGCTCAGTTTTCTACTGAATTAATAGTAAATCACACCCCCACTTGTGGTTAGTGCCTTCCCCTATTTCAACAGGTTTACCAGACATTGTGGAAGATGGTAGGCATTTAAACTGGAGAGCACGCATAGTTAAATACTTTGGTAAACAAGTATGGATTAATTTAGCAGCTTCCCTAGAAATACTTTGTATCATCAAGCGCTCACATGTAGTTAAGAGCATACCATTGACTTGCCATATGTTCACCATCTTTTCCGTAGCTCCAGCCAGATACTTGCCACTGACGCTCCAACAGACGAGAGACAAACTCAGGTCACTAGGTGATCCCAGACTTTCCTCAGATTCACCTTCTCTATAACAGAATAAAGTAATGCAACTTGAAAAGGGCATCTTCTTTAAGCAGACAGGAAAACACAGAATTCATTAAATATCTGAGTTAAAATCTGGAGTCCTCCTGCCATTACTGCAGATTTACACAGTTTTTCTGCTCATAGTTCTATATTCTATTTAAAACCACTTCAAATTACTAGTCATTTCGACAGCAAGAAATTTGAAGTTAGGTTTCATTTAGAAAAATAAGTTTAACCATCTTTACCTATTTATAGCTCAAATTTAACATCTTCGGTGAGGACAAAACTTTCTGGGAAGTCATGAAATAAAATAGAGTATCTTGGAAAAAAGAAATGAAAAGGGTACATCTTGCTCTCAATTCTAGTTTAAACTCTTCTTCCTGTTACAATGTTGTTACAGGATTCTAAATTTCTATTTTAAAGTTTACTTTGACTAAATGTAACAGGACCATATGTGTTGATGGGTATTGTAGGCCAAATACTGTATCACCCCTGTATTTTTGAAGATACAGGAGGCATACCTTTGGTGTGTTCTTGCTTAAGCAATAAACATAAGAAGTTAATGTAACAGGTAGTAACACTGCATCAGGGAATAGTAATCTAGTAGCATTTGAATGATGTTCCTCTCAACTCAGAAAACCAAAACTTTTATTCTCACAGAACAAGGAGACACCTTTATCAAATCAGGTAATTCTACTAATCTCTAAAGGGCTATACTGTACAGGAAGCATACTATTCTGCCACATGAATAACAAGATCTCTGTTAAAGGAAGATGCTGCTCATTACTAAAGACAAGTTACATCATTCTGTTTATTCCTTTTAATGCAGCATCCAAGTAGCAAGTAAACAAGAACTAAATCATGACAATTTCATAGTAGTTGTAACAACCCTCGAGTTCAGTATCGTTTCTTCATTCTCCTGAGTTAAACTCATCTAGGCTGTACTAAAGAATTAGTTTTAATCTTTCATTTTTCTTTCTTCTTTTTTGGACACATCCAAATGATACAGAAGTATTTCAGAGACACTCTCATGAACAATTACACTCAGTTCCTGAATCCCAGAAGTCACAACTTTTTTTTTCACAGATGACTCAAATGACCACACTCGTAATTATGGTATGTTAGAACTGTCCACTGGAACCCACTGAATATTTTTTTTTTTTTTATATGACAGTTGCTTACAGATTTTTTTTATCCTTTTCTCATTATATGAATTAATTAAGAATATTTTTAAACAGCTTTAACACAACCTCTTTACATTGTCTCTTATTAGCTTGATACTTCTGTTTTCACTTTTAAGCTATTTACTTTTCATGCCATAAACATAGCAACAGTCCCAGAGAAAAAAATGATGCAAGAGATACTGCAGGGTTGTCTCTTGTCATTATGTTGCACAATTACAGATTAAATTAAATACCTGACTAATATAAAGGATCAACTTACAGCTTGTTGAGCACACAAGTTTGTTGCAATGAATACTGCTTCTTCGTAACATTCCACACTCTTATGGTGCCATCATTTCCACTAGTTGCCAAAAGTCCCTTTTTATTGCACCAAACACATGTCATAACCTACAATACCAAAGTAATCATGGCTAAACTGGAATTTACATCAAAAGCTTATGTATGCTTATTCACCAATACTAAGGCAAACATTACCCAATGGGACAGAGCATTAGCTATGTTACTGAAATACACTGTAACAATCAAACAAGATATATTTTTCTACTTTTACAGCACCGTGTACTGTAATTAATCATGCTTTGTAAGGATGTGCACTTTGTTCAGACCCATGTTCCACAGGCCACTATTGAACAGAATACTGAACAAAGACCTTAACTACTCTGACAGAAAAGTTAATGCAAATTAAGATCTAGTCTAAGAAAAGATTTAGGGTGATTCTACTGACTTCATGTATTGTAAGAACACTTTCATGTCCCCTTTAATCGGAGCTTCAAAGCAGCTAAGCATTTTTCTGCATCAGAGGTGCCCTCAAGCAATAACTTAATCACGAAAAAATTACTTCTTGTGGGAAAACACTTCAGTCAGTGTATTTGTAAAATAATAGTATTTTACTTCTTCTGTGTTCTACAAAAGACAGTATTAAAATTCATGCATTTCAGGGAGAAATTATGCTTACCCTGTTCTGATGAGCCTCTAACTTTATGAAGGAACATTTTCTCAAGTCTCCCCCCATATCAGCGAGGGTCTGAGGAATAGTTTGATTATCTCGATCATGTGCTGCAAGAGTTCGCACCAGCTGCTGAGCAGCCCACTGCCTATGTTGTGAAGATAACCTTGAAGAGAGGCAGCAAGCTGCTAGTGCATTAGCCAGCTCCAGAGGGCCTACAGCAGAAGGATCATAGGAAGGATGGGCATACAAATGGGCAATTAAACCTGCTTAAACAAAACAATGAGATGATGCCTAGATGAGTACCAAACAGAATTACACAAATGAACACAGCATTAGCCATAATTTCCAGAAAAAGAGATTAACAAACATCTCAGAAGAATGTTACAATCATGTTTAAAATTTCACAGAAAACCCTTAAGAATAGAATTACAAATAGCCTTATTCCGGGCATATGGAACATGGTTGTTCAAAGAGTAAGTGCATTCTGAACAGGAAAATGCCTCCTCTGACAGAGATAAGCTGCTGTCGTGCTATGCCCTTCCCTCTAACACAGCAACAGCCCGGTGTTGAGACACAGCAGTGGCTTTCTGACTCCCTGACCTCTCACAGCAGAAGCAGCACAACTTTCTGCGTCAGACACAGACGGGTACTTTGGCAGCATTCAGCTGTTATTCCCCCTCTTTTCATTAGGTGGCACAGCCGAGGCCGAATGTCTTAGCTATAATGGCTTTGAATACACAGATGTTCAGATTTTTTAAAGTGACAAAAGATGCAATTATGTAGTAAGATCATATTTCTATTTTTGTACTAACCTATTGTATTACTTAAAGTAAGTTTTGTACATTTTTGAGAGTATATTTATTTATACATCATTCTAGCAAGTCTCTGTAAATGTAAATGAAGAATTGAGAATTTAATAATTAACATTTCAAAACAAAGCTATAAGCATACCTTTCTTTTCAATTTCTGCTTTATCATAGTTTGGCCTCAATTTGGCCCCTTTGTCTGCCAACAGTGCTACAAGTGCTTGAGTAACCACAAAATTCGGAGATGTGACAAGCTTGTTTTCTTCTGCAATTCCTCTTAAGAAACTTGGCAAAAATTTTCGCTGAATTGGATCATCAACTGTCGTCAAGTTTACACCAGTTGCTGCAGAAATCAAATTCTAAAAATAGATAATTAAAGACAATAAATAACCAGAACGAACGGAAAGGTCAATTCTGGAAAACACTTTTAGTTGAACAAATCATGCAGAGTTTTAAAGATTTTCAAGTTTTTTCCAGAAATTCTTAGCTGCCAACCACTTTCATTTTAATAGGCAAAGGTCATGTACTATATGGAATTTAAGTCTTCTGCCCTGGGGAATACCTGGTGTTAATGGAACCAAATATTCAGATTCAGGGATTTAAAAAAAAAAAAAAGTATGAGGTAACCAAAAATACCAGCAAGAACCAAGAATCTTATAGAAGAACTTTTTATAAAGGTATGCACTTGGCAGTAGGATAAAAAGCAGTAGCACATAATAAAATCTATCATCCCATCCAACACTCATTCCTCCACAACTATACTGCAAATTCAGAAGAACAAAACAGTTACTGATCGCCTAGAAGTTTCCTGACACATATGAAATCCTGCTACATGTCCACAGCTGTAGATCATCTCTTTCTAAATGTAAACAATCTGTGCTCCACATAGTTGTCCACAGAGTTGACACAATTAAAAACTCATAATTAAACAGAAAAGCCCTATTAATACAAGAAGCACACAATTTTTGTCCACTTGAAAACAGTACTTAGCAAAAAAACGTAAAGGTACTTTATTTTTACCAACAATAAAACATACCCTTGTGCAAAGCCATAAACACAAACTCTAAGGAGATCCTTAAATTGAGGGCAGTCTCATCACAGTTCAGAAGATAAAAGCACAAATCATCAACGTGTACAAAATGAATTGATTCATCCCATGTATAAGTAAATATAAATATTTATGTTGAAGTAACAGTCCTACCTGTGTACATAACTGCACCAGCAGTTTTGCAGCACTAGGAGTGTTTGATGCCAAACAGCCTACTGCTGTACTCAGATAGGCAAGACATGATATGGGCTTGCTTGTTTTGCTGTGTATTCCTCTAGATCGCTCTGTTGAACTTGACACAGTGGATGGACTTGTGGAGAGGCCTGCTCTCCCTGCTGCAGCGAGGCACATTAAACGAACCAAAGTTCGGATATCTGTTAATCCCAAGGATTCAAGACCAGCTGCCAGGCTACAACTGGAACCACTGTCAAAAACGAATATTAATGCTCTTGGTTTTGTTAGTACATTTTAAAAGAAAGTTATGTTTGGATAAAACTGTTCCCAAACCATTAGTGAACACTGCCTGTTTGATTAGCTGAGCTTTGTTACCATGCAGGGGGGAAGGGGAAGAAAGAGAAATGGAGCTGCAGCGCTTCCACTCCTTTTCTTTTAGGCTGAAGACAAAAACACATACTAGACTTGCCCTAGCAAAATTCCATGAGTTTACCTGGAATCACTCATAAACAAAGTTACATGGATAATTCATGTTTAGAGTTATGCTATGCCAATATGCACATGTACTTGTCAGATGTCTGTGATATCATCATAGTTGCACAGGTATATTGTACAAAGCCAATTTTAAAATTCTCATATCCCAGTAACTCCTGCACGTCACGTTCTTTCCTCTAATGTTTACCTTTAAGTCCCAATACTTGCCTTGAACAAAAACCCACTGACAAACACAACGTCTTTCTGTTCTGAATGGCTGATAATCCTGGAGTCCATTTTCCATATAAGATGTGAAAGTTTCTTTCATAAAGTTTGAAGACAGGGTTCAAAAGAACAAAATCAACAGAACTCTTTCTCTCAATAGTATGATGTAAGTAGATAAAATGAGAATCACTGTCCCAAATAGCTTAAAACTGCATCCCTATCAAACATAAATTGATACTGGTTCCAAATATAAAGGTGGAAGTGTTGCCAAGGACGCCACAAACCTGACAGACAAAAGCGAGAGCGCTCTCATAACCATAGTTCTTGCAAGGAGGACTTGGGCGGCAGCTGTCACTCTTCTTAGAGCCATAACACGGTCGTGTGGATTTACTAGGGCAGCTGCTTGTTCTCCCAATGTTATCCTGCCAGAAGAACTTTTTTCTATAGAGCCATGGCAGCCTTGGAAATAATGATGATTTGCATTAGTGTTTAAAGAAAAACAAAACATTATCATATAGTAATAAGCACAGAAGCAAATTTGATATAAGCTTGCAAATTACTTGTTTATTTTTCAACATTTCATACATACAGAACTATAGCGATAATGAATGAGAGAAAAATACACTCCTGAAATACACTCTATAATTTAATTATTCCTTATTTTCAAAGGCAGACGAGCACAACTTAACGATACTTAGTGTTAATTCCTCTGTTTCCCTTTTCTATTAAAGGGGCCTACAGACTTAAGTATTGGTCCTGCATTTCAATAGGCTGGTCACTAAGTCCCAACTTAAATTCATGAAGCCATCTTTGAGCTCTGCAAAACATGCTACTGGCATCCACCGTAGAACTACAGTCATAGTTTCAAGCCTTCTGCCAATATAAATGCCTCACACTGCTCTCTCTAGCTCCCCTATAATAAAAGGACAATTTAGAACCTGTTTTCACTTCCTCGTGCTGGGAGGCAGGAAAGACTGTCAAAATATTAATGCATTGCCCCTATAAAATCACACCAAAGGGAAGGTATTTGTTCTTTGAAGGAAGCTAATTTCAAATTTACCTATTTGCATCAGTGTTTCTTCCATACTGTTGGTGGCTGTCACCATTGCAACTGAAGCACCCAGAGGGTCACTGTCAGGGAACTGTACAGGTTCAGGTACAATACGTCGATCATTTAACCCAAGAGGTCCAGCCAGTAATTCAAACTCCTCTTCTCCTGTCAGCTTTTCATCTTCGTCTACATCTAACATATCCCAGTCTTCTAGAATTGGAGAAATATAATTAGACTTGGTTACAAAAACTAAAATATTAAATAATTTCAAGTAATTAAACAAATAGTACAAGGGTATAAAATGTAGATTGTAATCTGCAACATAGTAGTCTTAAAATCTCATCTTCCAATATTGACATAGACACAATCTAGGAAATCAGAAAAATAAGATCCTGCTTTTGCCCCTCTACGTTAAATTTGATCTTTATTTCTACTGCAGAGAACTTTCATGGAAGATTCTCTGAAGTATCAAACTAGCTGATTTTTTAAAAGACAGAAATGAAGTCATCACATCTAGAATAAGACGACTCCAAAACCTGGAATACAGTGAAAAGCACAGACATAGAGTTGTACTTTAAAACATGATCACAGGTGCATACTCCAAAGGACTGAGCAGTGAAGACATATACTAGAAATTTCTGGTCTTTGTATTTATCAAAAAAGTATGCATGAGTTCTTAGTTCATAATTGTACACCCAGGCTTTTGCTTTTCCTTACTGGAGAGGGGAAAGGAAAAAAAAAAAAAAAGAGAAAAAGGAAAAGCACTATAATTGCAAGTCAGTTGTGCATTCCATTCACTTCCCAACCGTTTACACAGAAGACAGCTTATATTTAATAATCCCTCCCGCTCTATCTCACTCCCCATACGGCAGAATCTGCACACCTATCTATTGGAACATGAACTTGCCACTGAGTTCTGAAGTACTCATTTAGTCTTAAATAGACAAATATGGTAAATCATCCAATTGCGATCATACAAGCTATAGAAAGGCCCAGAACCAAAGAATCATCTGGGAAAGGTTTTCTGCAATCACTAGAAATAAACTGTTTAAAGTGAAAGCCATCCTCAGGATGCTCTTAGCTAGTACAAAGGTAGAAAAAGTAAGAATAAACCTAATGACAGACTTCTGAGACTCTAACTTATGCTAATTAAAAACTTTCCCAAAGGCAGCCAAAGAAATGTATTTGAACACAAGGCTTAACAGCCACCCACAATACCTTATCACCCAAAGTAGTCATTTGCAATTTCTGCTACTTAGACAAAAGACACAGGAAAAAATGTCACTGATTTTTTCCCATTTGACCTAAGAAAATATTAAAATACTACATCATGTTTGAAGAAGATTTTGAAGTATAACTCCATGTAGAGTTTTATGACAGGTTTACTTGCACAGAAGTACCTTTATGGAAAAATAAAACACTGTGCCAATATGAAGTATTTAACATCTCCAGCAACTTAAAAACATACCTTCATAGACACTGTCTTGTTTACCTATTAAATCAGGAGCCTGGCCTTTGTACCTGTATGAAAAAAAAAACAACAAAAGAAATTAACTGAATGGCTCTAAGATTTTACATGTATGCATAATATTTTTAAATTCAGTTTGCTATTAAGTGACTTTACTTTTAGGGTAATATATATGTGATTTCCAGAAATGTCTAGCAACAGAGAAATAAATAAAAGGGCTTCTAAATATGTCTGTGGAGGGGGAAGCATTTTGTAGTACTTATGTGAAAAAGGACCATAAAACCCACTGCAATTGTCAGACAAAACTGAAACAGGAAGTTTTCAGAAGTCAACAAGAACAGGCAACATCCCAAGAAATAATTCCTCGTCTTAAAACATGGACATATCAAAACAACCTTTTTTCTAAATATGCATTTCTTGAATACAGAAAGTTATTTTAAGCCTCAGTTAAAATAAATAAAGACAAATTCTGCTAGGAATTTTTATTTCTTCAATCAAATTCTTAAAATGCTGATGGTACTAAACATTTTTAAGTTGCTTCCTTTCTTTAGACAGAGTATTCCACTATCTTGTATTTCTGTACCTTTCAGAAGTTGGTGTTTTAGATTTACTCTTCAGGGCTAAGTATTTCTCCCTGCAGATGCCACACAGCAAATAGTAAGGATTTCCGCTTCCACATTCACCACCAAACCATCCATCTACATAAGAACCGTTGCTACGATAGCCCTGGCGATTTGCACTGCGACCACAGCCTGGGTGGTTTCTTTTCATGTGTTGATTGAAGCTGACAACACTGGATTCACACAGTTCACAAACCACTACTTCTTCTCTGTCTTCAGATTCACAAACATGCTGCACAGTAAGATTTTCACGTGTTATTTGTGCAGAACAAGTATCTCCACATTAGATATAAAATACATCAATATTCTTCAGTGCATGTTCTTATCTATTTCTGTTACACACTCAGAATGGTATTTATATCGTTATCTTTCAGAAAAGCAAAGCAGAAATAGATAATTTATGATATAATGAAGAGCAGATCATCTCAGAACAGGAAAAACATTAGGAAGTAAAGTTTCGAAGGATGGGATTTTCCTATTTCATTTCAGATTTGACTCAAATTTCTTGACAGTGTATCTTCTCGCCTATAACTCCGCTGTCTAAGTCAGCTGCTTCTCCTCAGAACTTGACTGAGACTAGGTTCCAAAAAAGAATCCTTTTTTTCTCCAGACAACAGTAATTATCATTTCTGTTAATTTCTGTCAATGAATTCCGAGGGTTAGTCTGAATATAAAGTTAATTTTTCTATAATTACTTTTCTGTCTTAAGTCAGTAATTTCACTGTGATCTTCCAGTGTAACAAGCTCTCTGAAAAATTTAATATGCATGCCGAAACTTGATTCCATATCAGTCAGGTAACATTGTAATTAGGAGATTAAAATTTTGTCTTGTAGGTTGCTTGTCTAATTTGACATGGATAATCCAAAGATTAACAAACTGCTGCTGTTATATTTCTTTTCCACCTCAAACGTATTTTCAATTGGCTACACAACAACTGAGCAAGGACTGTAACCATATCCTTCCCAGAGAATGAAATATATGACATGACTAAGTTAAGAAAAACCGATTTACGTGCAAATTATGTTGCTACAGATCAGATGATGCTATTATTTATCATTATTATAACTACTGTAATTACTATTTTAAATACAACACACATTTACAACCGTGTGTTATCTCACAGAGCTAAGCAAAGCAATTTGGAGCACCTATTTGATTTCTAAGTGATATAATCAAAACAAGTATACTAGTTCTGTTACCATCTTGCAGGGGTGGGAGAAGAAAAACTACATACATATATATAGAAGCGTAAAGCAAGAAACACAAGAAAGCACTACTCTTAATCTAAAAGTTAAGCTACAGAATACAAGAAGATTTTAAGCACTGCTGGCATTTAGTAAGATATTTTCAAACAGGCTATAAGCATATGCATGTTACTTTAAATTTAAAAACATGAACATGCAAAAAGCAGTAAATTAAAGCAGCCCCCGCTGCAGTCACACACACCCAGGTAGGCCAATCCAGTACCTCTGGGATCCACATTCCCAGAATATCATTATCACTAGCCAGGTCTTGCCCAAACATGGCTTCCATCGCTTCATCATCAAGGTCAATTTCCAACTCCTCATCCAAGTTGAAATCATAAAGTGCCCCTGGATCTTGCTGCAAAGATATCCCTTCCCTTCGACTCTGATTCCTGTGGGCCTGTACAGAGCGGTATAATCCCGCTCAAATTAAAAAAAGAAAAAAAAAAAAAAAAAAAAGAGAGAGAAAAAAAGTAGTACCTTTATTTTGCATGTCAAAGGTGACTGTACTTAACTTCCTTTTGCTTTGTTTCTAACTCTTCTGCTAAATAAAACACTTAAGTTAAATATACACTGATACACATATGTGAAGGAGTTTTGTCACTTTCACACTAAGTACCAATTCTACCCTCTCTCCCTTCATTTACTGGATAAGCAAAGACCTTGGAAGTACTTCAGTATACTTACCAGCACGTGCTAGCAATGTTCGGGCAGCTAAATCAAATTTATGTCTTCTCGTTACAGCTGACCGACTTCTAGAAGGAGGTCCACTTGCAGAAGCTGCATTATCCACATGATCCATATTATCAGGGCTATAAGAATTTGTAATTTAGAGGTAAATCAAACCAATTTTTACACAGCCACATACAGTAAGCAAGGGAAAATACTAACAACATATTTATTGGCTTTTTTTTTTTTTAATTTCTTTCACAGAAGGAAAAAAACAGGAACTTGGAATCCAAGAATTTTCAGTTCCACTGCAGCACATATTTACTGGCTTTCTGACTGTGAGATTTTCCTCAAACAGTTTACATGCAGCATTGTCAATACCTATTCGATGCTTCCATAGTGCCTAAGCACTGCAGAAGTTTTGAGAGCGCACTCATTTTATGCTGTCAATGTTAACTACGGCTCAAACTAGGCTGCTTCTTTTTAAAAGAAATAAAATCAACATTTCTATTGTTGCTGCCTCAGTCAATCCTCCTTTTGCCCCAAAATCTTTTGCAAAACATGAATTTTAGTTACTTAGTAACACTTGCTGCTTAGTTTATTTCTCCCAACTGAAACCTGTGACTTCTCCATGAAATGACAGTTTACCTGGGAGAAAGTAACTGAGGAAACTTATAAATGCACATTTCGGTAGGATCAAGGAAACTTGAACAAAAGTGTTCTCAAAATACATCTTGTAATTGTCATGCCCCTATTAACAAAAAAGCAGGTACGAATCCTAATAGGTGTCACTTAAAAATAACCAGTACTTTTAGGATTAAAAACAAAAGAAAAACTACCACCCTTCCTCCCTGTTTAATAGATAGTTTAGTTTTAAGCTTGTGAAGATGACTGAGAATGTAAACTCCAATTCAGCTTCACCCTCTCTGGACAAACCAAGAATTAATTTAAAAAGAAAAATGTAGGCAAGTAGTGTTCATGAATACACTGGAGAAAAAAATAATACTCCAACTAAATTTTGCTTTATTACCAGGTCTTTTAGACAAAATATAGGCTATATGCCCTCACTTTTTTTATTCCTCCTTGCTCTTTTTTTCGATGAAAGGATACTCAGACACATTCTTCCCCAGTCCCGTGGACAAACAGTACCAGCAAATAAATGCACCGTGTAGACCTGATGTAACTGCACCTTTGCTTTTACTCATAACAAAACTCAACAGTGGCATTACAAAATAGTGTTCTGTCAGCAACAATGAATTTGTGAGATTTTTAATTTCAGCAACAGATTACAAGCAATTAGAAGAAAACTACATTTTACCTTTCACTAAAGCCTTCCTCCATTTCAGTGGCATCAGCAGAAGGAATATCACCTGGTGACTGCAAGTAACAATGATCACCCGATTTTCCACCACTTCCAGAGACTACTGTCCCATGTCGTGAATCTGCAGTCCCTTCTGACTGGGGCTCTTCATCATCTTCATTTCCAGGGTGCTCTATCATCCACATGGCCAGCACTGTGATATTCTGGGCATCTGCTTCTCCTCTGGCACCTGAAAGCAGGAAATCTCACTTCAGAATTGCATTATCTCATTGATGGTGAAAAAACAAAGAATTTTTCCCCCCTTAATAGTTATAGACCTTAAAAATAAAGTAGTCCACTGGAAAAAAGTGTTTCATATTAATCTAATTTTTGAGTTTAAACTGATATTATACTTATAGATTACCTGTAGCTTCCATAGCTTTTGCAATTTGTCTGAGGGAGAACCCCATTTCTAACAATGGAACAGCAATGGCAGGAGGAGGAGGGGATGTTGAAAGTCGGCTGCTTGGATCAGACAAAGCTTAAATGAGAAAAAAGTTTAAATGTAAAGCGCATGAAACTTTCTTTAGTGTTACTTTACTAGACCTTAGTTTGATACATTAGCTTCAAATAAGGGAATAATTGCCCTTAATAGCTTTTCTCTCTACTACTTTCCACAAAGTAAGATACTTTCTGTAATGAAACCAGTGTTCGTTCTTATCGGTAACATAAATATTATGTTAGCCACTGTTTAATCAAGTAGGATACTGATAATATTCAAAAAGCTGCTACTTTTAAAGTATTTCTAAGAAGCTTATTTCCATTTAAAACTGTATCCAATTTTCTATTTGATTTATATTTAGGTAGATGAGATAAAGTTATCCTTGTCTGAATCATCAAGATTCCCAAATGTTACGAGATCACACCAATATATGTTCCTCTTAAGGCACAGAAAGAGACCTCAACTAAACTGGTGACATATCTGAAAAATCTCTTTGCAGATGATAGCTATATTTCTGTGCAAAGAATCTTTCAAGAGACTCTAAAAAGGCCAGGTACTGCCCAAAAAACAGTTCCCTTATCATCTGCCATAAAAGTGACGTTTGCTCAATGAAGGCATCAACAATGTTATTTGAAACACTGCTGTAAAGACAAGATTATGACTAGAAGTGAGCCACCTCATTTTAAAATTAAAAAAAAAAAAAAAGAAAAAAAAAAAGAAAAAAAAAGAAAAAAAAAGTGGGACTGAGCAGACAAGTTGCTATGAAACAAATGAAACAGCTAAAAGACCCAATTAAGGGTGGATATAAAAGGAAGAATAAAAAGTTGTTTCAATCACGGATTTTTAAGCATGGATTTTGTTTCTCAGCACTGAGTAGGAAATCTGGGTAATACACTTGGACTTCATCTCTTCTGCTCGTTTATTAACAAAACACATATATATGGACTTGTATTTTTCTTTTTAGTACTATCTCCCTCACATCACAATACTCATCCGTGCTCTTTAGAATCTCAAGATTTTCAAGCAACAACTTGCTTAGCCTGCTAGCTACTCCATTCTGTATGTATGCTGGAATAGAGCAAGTTTCTGTTTTGAGTACTACAGTGCAGGCAGTAATAAAACTCCTATGAATAGAAGCCTCCCATTACCTTCACGTGAATTGAGACAGCAACATGAGGAAAGCATGAAGATTGGAGAGCCCCTTCTATTTCATTAAACAAGATTAACCAGAAGGAGCTATACTAGTATATGTATCATAAGATAAACCAATTCTTGTTTTCTGTGTCATAAATGCTCTAACAAAAGCTAGAAAATTAGTGCACTAAACAGTGGCACCCACCCAAGGAAACACTCCCAAATTGTATTAACATTTTGAAGTAATCACCAATTATACCGCATTCTTGCTTTATATGTGGAGTTTGTAATCCATTCCACAGCTTTTAAAAAATGATTTAATTTGCTTGATAAATTCTGCAGCTAGAGAACCTACAGCTTTTTGTCCTAAGGCAGTCACTAAAAGGTTTTCAAGAATGCCCTGCATGTTAGGTTGCATTAAAAAGAAATGCCATTGGTTTTCAATGTCTTAAAAAAATATACTGAACTTCTGTGTATTTACTACCTTGTCCACATTTTTATTTATATTGACTCCAAGTTTACCTGTACGATTGGCAGGCCTTGCAGACTGGGAATCAGGAGAAGTCAAACTTTGCCTCCTTCCAACTTCATCTGAAGGAGATGTTGGTAAAGAAGATATTGGAGGAGTCTGAGCACGTCGTGCTGGAAGTACAGTTGTAGTAGGATAACTGGAGAACATTTGCCTTTAAAAAAGAGCAATATACTTTTATATTAAAAAGAGTTATGCTGAAAAAGGTCTTACACGAGAAATACGCCAAATTAGAGTGCACCTGGCAAGTCATACTTTACAGCAACAGAGTTTTGTAAGAGTAGGTGCAATACATACACTGATGTGGACAGAAGAGCCCTGTCAGAACATCGCATTCCTACCACCTTTGCCTAGAAAGTTAAATTCTAAGTATGCACCTAAAAAAAAATCCTCATAGACCAAGAGCTGTCCCAGGAGATAAAAGACAAGTAACACTCTTCCCATTTCCTCACTTTGTTCAGAACTCAGTGAGACTAATAAATCATGTGAGTATTTTACTTTCAGTATCCTGGTAATAGGACACTGTTCTCGCTTTTGTCAAATCACATCTACAAAAACTCTAAGAACAGAGGTCAGATAGACCAACAGAATTAATAAACTTACAACAGGACTCTATTCAAAGTAAAGCAGATTTCCTCCTACATTACAAATAGCCTCTGCAGATGAACTAGCTTTATCTCACTTCCATTTCAGTACACGAGGGTAGGATGAAACGAGGTCTTAGGTTGCAGGATGTTACCTACAAACTGAGATCTACTCTAGTTTGAGAATCAACAACGATTTGTTAAAATATAGAATTTCAGAGATTTGTAATTTAAACTACACCAAATAAACAGGAGAACTTAAGAACAACGTAAGAAAGGTATTTTCTCTTGTCCTGAAGAATTCAGATGTTACACATATATACACAGTGTTCATTAAAAGCTTAACAGCTTTTTATTTCTAGTAGCACGTCCTGCAAGGCAAAGTAATGAATTAAACTCTGTCCTCTGCAGAGGCAGTTCTTGACAGTAAATACAAATATTAACATTTTCAGAGGCTTAGACACCTAAAGACATACATTGTATATAAACCACACAACTGATTCCCTACACTCACATGATCATACATGCTGAAAATAAAGATATTTTACCTAAGAAGACTGAGAGGCATAACACCAGGTGATTCTGAAGCTGGAACTGTTTCAGTGTCAGTTACTGGAGTAGTAGCAGTTGTAGTATCCTCCAGAGAACTGCTCATGAAAGATGTCGTGCTAGAAGCAGAAGGGCTGGTTGTAACTGGTGTTTGGGCTTGCTGAGACTGATCACCTTCTTCTACTTGTTGATCTGCTTCTGCAACAGAAGACAGGACGTTACAAGAACATTAATATAATTGTATAGAGCAAAATAGTAGCTGTGGCTAAACTTTCAAAAATAGCTATCATTACTTAAAATTCCCCCCAAAGGGGTGTACAGAAATGCACACCATAAAATACTTCTTTCAGTAACTCACGGACTTAAGTAAAGAAATCAGTCCATCAGCTCTTGGTGTTGTCATACCAATACAAGGCAAATAGTAAGCAAATTCTTCCAGATGGTAACAGAAGCTGTTTACTTGGCTAGATCTTATGATAGAGATTTAGACTTATGATTGTAACAGCTAGGATTATTCCCTTAGGCAAAAGGGAATGAAGTCTCAGATATGGAAATAGAGCTGATGAACTATGAAGGCACTGTTAACCCAGTTGTCTAAGTAACATTTTTGAAGAGGTTTTGTTGGTTGGTTTAGAAGTCCTTAAGACAGTAAAGAACCAGACAGCGCAGTAATTAGCTTTAATATTTTAGATTTCTTTTTCTTTGTTTAAACTTGATTTAAATGGTTTTCTTGAAGATGTAGAGTGCAATACATGTATTTTTAAGAAGAAAAGGAACGATACATATTTTATCTTCAGCTTCTGTTAGTGCAGTGCCAAATACCTCAGAAAAAAGTTCAGAAAGCAAAACCCCAAAACCAAAACACCACAACCGATTTAGAGTTTTGCACAGACAGAAACACAGATTACTTACACCCTGAACATACACATGGCTCAACATCATCTGTTAACATGACTGTATATAATCACACTTAACAACAGTGATCTTCATGATATTTACATCACATGTAAATCCTTCTGACAAGTATATACAGAACTACTAATTGTTAAAGAGTATTAAAGACAAATTATAAACTCCTATCTTTCTGATTGACTGATATGCATTCACTTTTTATTCAAATAAGAAATCGGGGAAAAGGCAAAAAAGTCAGTATTATACCTACAAAAAAGTAAAACACTTCTTTAAAATTTCAAAATTACAAGGTTATTTGTATTATTATTGTTACTATTAATTTCAATAGAAATTCAGAGAAAATAATTTAGCACTATACCTTCATGATTTTGAAAATGTACCTTGTTTAAGTCTGCCACCAAACTGATCCTCCAGCAGCCCATGAACCACTAATTTGTAGATCATAGCTTGTGCTCGTTCCAAATCTGCCAGTCCTAGAGCTCTCTTAATCGGTGAACGCATGACTGCCCGTTTCACCATGTGTCGCATCAGGAACTGCAAGGCAGCACGCATTTCAACATCTTCATGAACAACTGGAGAACTAGCACAATCAGAGTTGTGACCATTTTCTGCCAGGACTTTTGGTATTAACAGTAGTTCAGCATATTTACTACAACTAAGAAGAACACTAAGTGACTTCATAGCACCAAGATAAAGATAAGATAGCTGTACTGCTCTGATTTCTGACTGCACTATATCATGATTTCTTGGAGTATGTTCATGATTCTTTTTTCTTCCTTCAGGAGGCTGGTGTTGGGATTCCATACCTAGTGTTGATGATTCTAAAGAAAAGGAAGCAATTTCATTCTCCGACTTAGAGCCTGTAGCGCTATGTCCTTTGTTATCATCAGCACTTTGTCCTAATCGTGTATCTGATCCAACATCGCCCTCCGTTTTCTGGTCCATTTCCCCTTTATCTTCAGATTCATGTCTGTGTTTTTTCTCATGTCTCTTGGTGCTTTGCTTTCCCATATCTTCATGAATACCAGTCAGATAGGTAAGGTCCAGCAACACAGTAGCTGTCAGCCCACGAAATCTTGCAACATCAAAAGGCAGTGGTTCGCAGGGCTCCAGATTATACAATGGAGTATCACTAGGCGACCAAAAAGTTGGGAAGCTTTAATAAAGATCAGAATGACACAGGAAAAAGCAAGTGAGGGAGAGACAGGAGGAAAGTACAGGAAATAATGTAGGCAAAGCAAGATGTAAAATGTATTTAATAAAATAAACAAGCCAATTCTAAAAATTAAATATAAACAGGGGAAAATGAGGTTATGATCAGAAAATGGGGAGATATGGTATCAGAGTAAAGGCAACAAAGCATGCACAGGTTTTCAACAACAAGCATTAAAACCCAGAAGCATCACAGAAGCTCTGAATTCTGTGCTGACAAGAGGTTTCTGATATATTTTTTAGAAATATGTAACAGGCTTCTACTAAGAAAAACTATCTAAGCCAAATTTTATCATCATACCTGAGCTGAAATTTGTGAATAGGTATAACAGCTTAGAAAGAAAACACTCGTAAACTTTTTTCACATTAGGGAAAATCTTTGACTGACCTCACATTCCTGTTCAACTATGCATTACAAGGAGCACAGTACTGACATCTTATGATAATCCTGCCTCTGGTTATGTCAGCATAGACTATGTGGAGAGGACAGTGACTTTTTAAAAACAGAGTCTAAAAACCCAGCCAACACAGATAATACAGGTCCCTCTATCTGTCCATCTATATTCAGTGATAATTTTATATAATATTTAGGACTGTTACACCTGACTAATTTTCACTCTAAGCAGGACGAAAATTCACCAGCCTATATATCCATACATCTTGTATTTTCCTTACATCCAGCAGATAAAGGACTTTTAAACCTTCCTTTTATTATCCCAAAATATTTTCCCATTTTACAATGTAAACTTCTACCTAAAAACGGAAGTAGGCTTTAGCCTGGTTTTAATTAAGAAGGTACATTCTGAATTTAATTCAGTGCATTACCAAGAGAGCTTGCCTATGTTCATGCGCTGTACCACTTCACTCAAATAATATTTCAAATTATTTTAAGGGCACACTTTAAGGCTATACTGTCACATGGGCACACGTTAAAGAATTTATATCTTGAACTAAATTTGACAATCATTTGCACATCAACAGCTTCAGTTGAAGTGGCAACAGCATTTGCATAAAGACAAAATAGGCATAATGTTGCAACAGTTTTAAGAGGTGACCTGACCTCAGTTGTTTCACAATGTAATTGTAACTGGTGGCAAAAATAATTACTGCTCAATTTCTCCAGAAGATTATGATTCAACTATAGTTTGGAGTTTAAGAAACTTAGTGAATCAAAACTTTTCCACACAAAAACACAGGTAATTCCTAAGAGAGCACCAGAGAGTCCAGAGAAGCCACTAGATTAATTTCAGAGTTTCCTTCCAAGTTTCTTCCCTTTGAAGGCATGTCTGCAAGATAGGTGGAAAAAGGACTATCTCCTTCCAGCCTCCTCCCCAGTTCTCATCTTCACCTGCATAACAACTCTGGAGTGTTAACATCTAATACAGGGGCATTCCTTCAGCTCTCTAAGGCAGGTCAGAGAACAAAGAGACAGCATTAATTTGAATACTATCGTTCAACCCACCATTAAGAAGACAGAATTCTCCCATCTCCTGACCTTAACCACTCCTCAAGCCCCACAGAGCAATTTCCAGTCCCATAAGAATTGAATGACAATGCAGCAATGACTGCTGTTCTCAGCTCTGATGAACTGAATTAGGTCTCTCTTCAGAACCAGGTTCACCATTTACAACAAAAGCGTGCACTAACCCCTGTAAACATCTGCCAAGAAGCTGTAGTAAATTAGGACAGTAATAATGCTTTAGTTAGCCAATATATACTAATCCTAAAATAAGTAATGCTCATTTCAAATCTAGGAAAACTGGCAAGCTGGTCATACACCAACTCTGAAACCTAGAGGCCAAATCTAAGAAGTCTAATGATGTTTATCAATTCAGAACTATCAAGTTTATTTTTGATATACAAGGCATTCTGTTACTAGATAACATAAAATTTAACTCATAATATTTTTGTTTTAAAAAGACAAATTTTGAAGTCTACACTTAAAGTAATTGATCAGCATGACTCTAAAGTAAAACGTATGTTACTTCTGAAGATTTCCAAGCACTAAACACCACTAGGATTGTGAAAAGTGTAGGAAATAAGCATACCTGATAGTAATCTCTGCTTCATCCCATTGGACCTTAGCAGACGTACTGCCTTCCTTCACTACTCCAAGCAAGGTGGCATGACGTCCAGTTTGCTTGTGTACACATCGACCTCCAACTCTAAGACCAGCATCAACTCCACCAATCACTGCTAGAACAGGCCACACTTCCACACAGAGCATCTTCAACTGCAGTTCTGAAAGGTCAGCCAGACCATGCCTACTATGTTTGCATTTCTCCTCCTCTTTATTTTCTTTCTCCTCTCTCACCTCGTTCTCTTCTCGACTTTGAACTGAGCGACTTTTCTTCAGCTTTTGGCCTGCTTCTTTAAGACATGTTTTGATTTTATTCAGTCTTTCCATCATTTTTTTATTGATGCAATATGTCCAACGGTCTGTGCGATGAAGGATACGAATAAGTTGGATAGTGGCTTCTGCCAACACTGCAGCAACAGGACTACAGATGGGGTCACCAGGTAGCAAATCTCTTGGTGTACCACGCATCTGCATATCACAGATTTTCACCTAAGTGTTTAAAGAGAACAGTTTAGAAGTTACCTTCTCAACGGACCTGAGGAAGCTCACTTCATAAATACAGGAGTCTAATGCTAACTAAAAAAAATTACTAGCATTGTCGTTTGCTGCTTGGGTTCCCTAGGAAATCAACCTTAACACTGATGAAAACTTGCATCCCTTCAAAATCAAGGATGCTGAAACTACAACAGTTCATGGTTTCTCACATAAGAGTATCTGCAAATCCTAATACTACATTCTCCACGGTTTCTGGGGAATGCAATTTTGTGTGTAGAATATTAAGCCTGTAAATCAATTCTAAATAATAAAATACATTTTAAATTTACAATAGATTGCACAATACAGGGATTTATTAAAAACCTAACTAGTGTGCAAGTAGTATGGTGCTATGCATGTCATAAACCAATATGAATAATCAGTGATGTTCCCAGTTCTTGTTAGCTACCATCCCTACCACCCAAAAACCCCAACATCCGTAACATTGACACAGAGGAGAACAGAAAGGAAAGCATAAACTTATGACCTCTTGTTAAGGATTAAGCCTGGTAAGGCAGTGAAGCCCCACATAGCTACTGCATCACTCCCCCCAGCAGGATGAGGAAGAGAAGCAGAAGAGCAAAAGTGAGAAAACTTGTGGGTTGAGATAAAGAAAGTTTAATAAGTAAAAAGAGAGATAAAAAAAAAACACACACAAAATAAAACAAAACAGAAAAAAACATGTGATGCAAAATGCATTGTTCACCACCAGCTGACCAATGACCAGACAGTCCCCAAGCAACAAGAAGCCCACATAAGCTTCCCTGCAGTTGTATTGCTGCACATGATATTATATCATACAGAATACTCCTTTGGTCACTTTAAGTGAGCTGACCTGCTGCACTCCCTCCCAGCCTCTTGCCCACCCTCAACGTACTTGTTGGGAGGGACAGAGTGAGAAACCAAGAAAGCCTTGATGCTGTGTAAACACTTCAGCAGTAGCTAGAACACTGTCCATTATCAGCACTGGTTTGGTCATAAATCCAAAACATAGCACCATACAGACTGTTCATACAGACTGTTAGGACGAACACTGACTTTATCCCAGTCAAAACCAATACACCTATGCGGACGAACATTTAAGTTACCTTCTCTCCTGGATTACTGCTATAAAACATCACACAAGGGTATAACTCTGCTGCATCCACATCTTCAAAAGCTAGTTTTGGCTCCTAGTTAAAAAACAAAACAAAAAACCTCAAATTCAGAACATCTTAACATGCAAAAACATTAAATGTGAGAAAGTTATACCTGTATTATAATCCTTGCAAGTACTGAAACTCTCACATGTCCTAACTATCATGCTTAGCTTTATATAAAATACCCATGCCAAATTACTGTTGAAAAAAAAAATGAAAAAAAAAATTGATGTTAAATACCTCTCCATTTTTACCAAAGGAAATAGTTCTTGCTTCCATATCTAATACGCATGTGATGAAATCTCCTTGGGTAAAGCTGGACAAAGTCAAAGTCTGTTCTCCATTGTGATAAAGGTTACCACTATAGGCTCTATAGAGCCACATATCTGAGGTAGTGCGATGGTTAAAATCATGCACTGGCCAGCGAGAAACTCCTACACAGGTGCCTTCATTGCCTCGATTCTCCTTCACAATGTAGAACTAGTAGGCAAAACAAAGCAAAAACAGGGGAAAAAAGTCAAGAATATACATTTTAACACAACAGAGCAACAAACATTTACCTTACACATATTTATATATACTTTTCTACTCAAGAGTCTTTTAATTAAAAAAAACAAACAAGCTAATAAGCTAAAATCATGCTCTACCTCTAAAATGACATCTTGGTGTATAAGGTCAGTTGTTAACAAGACATTTAAACTTAACCTACTCGTAATTAAGAAAACTGTATGTAAACACACAAAGAAGTTGTTTTCTTTCTGGATTCAAAACATACACACCCAGACTCCAGGTTAAAGTGCTAAAAATAGTATTAGAAAAATAAATAACCATTATTACTCCTCATGTTCAGAGTGAGTGATTTACACAGATTCAAGTAAAAATAGCAGTGTTATGCTCAAAGATGGTACTAACAAGGACTACACCTGCGTACGTATCTATATTCCAAAAAAGTCATTCCAGGTGATGTATTAAAAGCTAGTCTTATCAATCAGACAGGTTGATGTTTCTTTTAGCAAGAAAACCAAATGTTCTGTGAAGTATTTTTCTACAGAAAAAGATCAAAATCTACATATTTCATTAGGTAACTGCTGCAAGTCAGCACACTTGTGCTGACTATGAATCCTGTGGACAAGTACCATCACCTCCACAAATACAAAACATATATTCAGAGTCACTAGTCTGTGTATTGAAAATACCCAAATGGCAGTGCTCAAAAGCAACAACAAACTCTTGACTTTGGATTCAAAAATCATAGAATCATAGAACGATTTAGGTTGGAAAAGACCCTGAAGGTCATCAAGTCCAATCATAAACCTAACACTGCCAAAATGTCGTTTACTCATGAATGTTGTCATAAGGGAAAAAGCATAGGTAGCTTTTGTTTATATATCATAGTATATTTCCAAAACAAAATAAGAGAATTTAAGAAATACAATTTTATGCAACCTACCTTCCACTGGTAACACCCAGAAGTAACTCCAGTGGATGCTAAACCATAACCTTTACCTCCACTTCCATGAGTTAGAATCTGCCCGTTCTCCACTATACAGCACTGAGCTTTCTCAGGGTCAAAGGACACTTCCTGAATGGGAAGATTCTCATCCTCATCTTCAGATTCTCCTTGCTTCTATCAGAAACAGAACAAAATATTTGTTGTAAATATAACTCAGTTGCATTCCATCAAGAGAGAAAGTAAAAGCATCATTACCTGTAGCTTCATTTCTTGTTCTTTCTCCTTTATTTGAATTGCATGTTTAGCCTGAGCTATTGGAGTCTCCCACATGCAGTCCGACAGAAGTGAGAATAATCGTTCAACAACCTGGTGTATTAGAATATAATTCAGATCCTTTTAAATCCAACATGAGGACAACAAATCATATTACATTGTTTTACTTTGCTTCATAGGTATAAATGTCAAAATATTTAGTGCTTTTAGATAAGCAAATATCTAGACTAAACCTCACCTGATTTGGATTCTGAACAAACCTATGGAACGTTTAGAAATTTAACGAGACTTTTTGAAGGAACAGGTGTAAAAGCTTATAACAAAATATAAAGACCTGAGCCATTTGATCATCTTCAACACCAGATTCACAAGCAGGTAATACAGCTTCTAGTACATGAAGCGCAAGAAGTCGAGTCCTCAAATTGCCAACCAAGGGAACTCCTAAAGATGGAACAACATGTTAACAATCTGAAAGCACCTTCAGCATCAGGTATGCACCTGTGATGACAGCTGCATGTCACCAGGGCACAATTCTCTGAAGTGTAACTTGTGTACATTTACTGAAGTTAATTTTAGTTGTTCACTATGTAACAAGACCTAATCTTAAGAACTGCACTACAGAAATACAAGTAACCATTAAGCACATTTTGAAAAGGTCGTACCTGAGCAACACTTCTGAGAAGCAATGTTAAGAAGTACTTCTGTCCACTTCGGAGATGCCATTTTTGACTGAATTGCCTTTGAAGACACAACTCTGCGCAGGAAAACAAGGAAGTCCCCCAAGTGCAATTCTGCTGCATGTTGCTTTCGAAGGGCAGCTAGGAAGTTAAATTAAAAGTTTTCATTTACAGACTTATTATTACAACCTTACCAGCAGTCCTTGTTACTGGCAACAAACTGTTCTGTAAGTAAAAATACAATGATCAGTTATTACACAATGACTGGCTGTTAACCTTGGCTGGCTGATAGGTGCCCATCAAGCTGCTCTCTCACTTCTGCTCCTCAGCAAGACAGTGGGAGAACATAAGATGAAAAGCTCATGGGTCAAGATAAGGGCAGTGAGATCACTTACCCATTATCATCGCGGCAAAACAGACTCAACTTGGGGAAGATTTAGTTTAATTTATTGTCATTGAAAAACAGAATAGGACAAAATTAACAAAATCTTCCCCCCAGCCACCCCTTCTTCCCAAGCTCGACTTCACTCCTAACGCTTCTGCCTCCCCACCCCTGAGTGGAGCAGGGGGATCAGGAATGTGAGGGGGTTGTGGTCACTTCATTACACTTCTTCTCTACTACTCCTGCTCCATAATGGGTCTTTCCCATGGGCTGCAGTTCTTCAGGAACTGTTCCACTGTGGATCCCTTTCCACAGGATACAGTCCTTCAGGAACAGACTGCTCCAGCATGAGTCTGCCAAAAGGGGGAGTTTCTGCCAGAATCTCCACCGACTGCAGCTTCCTTCAAGGCACATCCACCTGTTCTGGCAGGAGTCCTCCATGGGCTGCAGGTTGACAATCTGCTTCACCATGGCCTTCACCAGCTGAAGGGGAATGCCTGCTTCAGAGCCGGGAGCACCTCCTTCTCATCCCCCTCCTTCTTCACCGACCTTGGTGTCTGTAAAGTTGTTTCTCTCACATTTTTCCCACTCCTCTCTCGCACTGCTGCTGTGCAGTATTTCTTATCGTTTCTTAAATCAATTACCACACAGGCATCACCAGTGCCACTGAATGGCTCAGCTTTGGGCAGCGGTGGGTCTGGTTTGGAGCTAGCTGAAACTGGTTCTGGATGACATGGGGGCAAGCTCCTGATGTCTTCTCACATAAGGCACCCCTGCAGCCCTCTCCCACTACATCAAAACCTTGCCACGTAAATCCGATACACACTATTATTTGTAAATGTACCTGTGATATAAAATGCAATCATTGGTTTCTATAGTATGTTTTTAGTTTATGGGGATTTTTGATGCAAAACACTGTACTTCCTCCCACCCCTGATTTGTACTCCAAGGATGTTTTAACAGGAAAATGTTTGTGGAAAGACTTCATGTCCTAATTTCTGAATGATTAATTATCTTATGAATTCATCAGTCATTGTATTATTTATAAGCGAAGACAGTTATAAGCACAACCAAAACCATACATATACTTCAAACTAAGGTACAATTAAAAATTTCTTCCAACACAGAATTTCCACAGAAATTCAAAATGCTCATTGAATTATGTTAAAATACTAATATTTCAGAAAACCTTTCATTGCAGATTTTTTAATATGAAAGGGTAGGGTCTACCTCTTCCTATCCACTCAGACTGCAAAACTGCATAATACAAAGCAAATGCAACAATTTCCTGAATTTATATTTATTTGCAGTTTTGAATTTAAATACTTAAATTCCGATGATCATATTTAAGAAAAGCACTACCAGTAATTCATTTTTCGAGGAAAACAGTATTCTCCTCCTAATTCCAAACCAGATGGAGTAATTCTTATTCTCAACCTGCTCTTACCTTTAAATTACTTTATGTATCAAGTCTATGTAATTCTGAAATGAGCACAAAATTACTGAATGACTTGATTTAATCTAGTTAACAGAGTTAAGAATGACCCAACAATAATCAGAATATAGTAGACTGGGTGAGGGCCTCCACGTTCAGTGTTTTATTATGTTCTCTGGTATTTCAAAATTATAACAGAAATGATGCAAGATAATTACCTCTGAAGTCTCTCTTCTCATTATCCCCATTTGAATCTGCTTTTTTTGATTCTACTTCATCTTCCTCACCGTCCCCTTCTCCAAAGGAAGCCATAAGCATCACACCAGCTTGTGACAACAAGTTCTTCAGCTGACTGCATAACAGATCCAGCAAAGACTGGACCACCTTTGGGCTCAGTTTGTCAGCATAGGTTCTATACACACACACACAGAAGTGAAAATAAAAGTATTTGAGAGCTGATCCAAGGAACAGTAACATAAAGACACTGCTGTAAACTCAGTGCAGGTGACAACTGAGCCTAACACAGAACTAATTCCAATTCATTCTATCACAGCAGGTTACTCTTCGTCATCCTCCACCATATGTTTGGCAGATTATTCTTATCTGAACCCTACTTTTAAGACACTTTAAATCTCTTTAATCTTTGGAATCAAAGGATACATTTCCAGTACTTCCTAGACGAAAAAGAACAACTTAATCTATTAAACATAATTCCACTGCAACTTCCAAAGATGAGGTATTGTTTCTGTGGGTTTGGGATTTTTTTTTTTGGGGGGGGGGGGGGGGGTGTGTTATTGGTTTTTTTCTACATAATGGATTTGGCAGGTAAATCCAGTATGTTGTACAACAACTGAAATGACAATGTATTGAATATTAAATAATACTCTTGCTCCAAATTGAAAATACTTTCCTCACTGCTTTTTCCTTTACTGAGTTAAAGTAAATACTGAAGTGTTGATAGGATTTTAGATGCTGTTCCCTGGTCTAGCAGAGCCAGTATTCCTCAGAAAATTACATTATATTCTGCAAAGAAGCATGATGTGCTGCTCTGAAGAACTCCTACCACATTATCAGTATCGCTTTTACACAGCAACAGAAAGCCTCATCACATCAACAGAACAGACAGAGATACAAAACCAAACTAAAAAAATGGGGAATACTGGAATACAGTGTTTACAGACCATGAAGTTCTAACTATTCTGGTCCAAACTTGTCACTTACAATTTAAAAATATTTATCCGTCTTCTGTGCATCTTTCTTATAAATAAATGTGACGACTCTTCCCCCACCCCTCCCCCAGCTTCACTTATATGCTCCTGAACACCATTATTGTCCTAAAGAAAGCTTACACAGAAGAAAAGTTACTTTTAAAGGGTGCTGAAAAGCTTAACAATTACCTTTTCTGAAAGCAAGGGAGCATGTGACACTTACCCTGTAGTGATCGCAAGGATCTGAAGTAATCTTGTACTGGCTACTTTCAATGCTGTGCTGAGCTGAGAAACACCTGTTTTGGGCAGCAACTGCAGTGGTTGTCCTAACATGGTGTCAGTACCACACAACTGTGATAGTACGTTTAGCAGACCAGTGGAAATGGCCAAGGAGACATCAACGGGTTGATAGTGTACGCTTAGAGCAAAGACTGTTACCAAGAGAAGACGCTGTTGTGCTTCTAAGAAAAAAATAAAATAAAGTTGTTTTTAATTAATAATCTGTTTAGAGTGAGAATACTAAGGCAGAAGAACAGCATATTATTTTTAAATAAAATTTAATTAATTAAATTATGAAGTAAAGAGCCTTTATTGTCAGACACTTTGAGGTAGTCTTTCTGACGTACCAAGACCCCTTTAGCTCAATGCAACCTCTATGTCAAGGTTGTCCAAGGAAGAATATCACACAGATCTGTTTTGTGATGTAGATGTTGTGAGGCTAAATCTCAAACCAGAATCTTCTCTCTATGGTAAGGATAACTGGGTGAAATATTTAATTTTTTACTTGTACTTCAGGTTGTTCCTCAATTTTCTTTCAGTTGCATTTTAATTGTTAAATTAAACAAAACAATTCAGGTAAGAATGCCCATTAGGCTCTACAAACAAAATTACAGAACTCTATTCTGAACTAAAGCTCTCAATGAATATGTGAACAAAGGCATAAAGAGGTGCAGAGTTCCAGCTATCCCTAAGGATAAAAGCACACAGCACTTTCTGGGTACAGGAGGACAGGAGAAAGGCCTTTCAAAACAGGCAAGATGCCCTGTTCATTGGTTTTGGGTTTAAAGAAAGTTCACTTGAACAAAGGAAAAAAGATTGGAAACTTCATCTCCAGAAAACTGCTTATCCCTGAAAAACCTGAAAATCACTGTGAAGCGCCTAAGACACTGGTGAGTGGAGGATTGTGGTATGTGGGATAGAAAGTCTGACAATACTTAAAATTCTTAAAATAAAAAGGCCTAGCGCTTGAAGAAAATGAAGACAGAAAAAAGTTACAAAGTTTCTCTCTCCTAGGAGAAGTCACACATACTTCAGTGAATTTTGGTCACTAATATCAAAGTCTACTTTATTAAACATATAAGCTGTTGTACTGTATATTAGGGGACATATACTCTGCAAATCTGGTTTTCACTCACCTATGTGATGCTTATTAGCTTGCAGAGCTCTTTCTAACGTAGCAGATAATTGCTGGTAAATTTTGTGTACAGCCACCTGGATTTCAATTTGAATACTTCTCTTAGCTGCTCTGATACCATCCTGGGTCAAAGAAATAAATATGATAAGGACTCCTATTTTTATCACCCAGTTATCAAACAGCAGAAACTTCTAAAGTACATACCTGGTAGTGATGCAATCTTACACTCTCTCCTTTGGTGCCTGCGTGTCCTACGGTGCCCAAACCGAAGCAGCCAGCAAGAAACTGTAGTCTAACAGAAGTAAGCAATGAAGAAGACTGAAATCCTGGTATGTGACGACTTCCCATTAATGGCACACTGCCTTTTTCCTCCATCCCTGATAGAAGCACTAAAATCTGATGAAGCGCTTCCAGACGAAGCTAAAAATAAAAGGAAGGAAGAAGACAGGATTAGGTAAGCAGCAAGTATCCTTAGAAATGAGATTTAGATCATCTTCAACTGTAAGTGAGAACAAATAAAGTAACTGCTCTCTCATCAACACTTCTTTTTAAAAGAAAAAGGTAATTCTTTAAGATTCATTTTAGAATCTATTTACATAAAGTTCCCAGTTACAGTTAAGATATCTTAACAGAAGAAAAAAAATGTCCTTAATAAACAAAATTTGGACAATGTTTTTAAAAATTAGCATAATGTATGAAGAATAAGAAAAGGTGTTAAACTGAAATTTACCTCAGCCCTCAACTGCTGCTGCTCCATTGCAACTACTGATGCTTGTGGACTGGTGGACATGCTTTCCTCTGGTTCCTTAAATCCCGGTGAGTTTCCCACATCTCCGCTTACAAAGCTGACAACATTTTCTATCAAAGTATGAACTCCAAGGGATCTTGAGAGATCAAAATCGGACTCAACAAATGAGTAGGAGGAAGTGTATAACCAATCTCTGCTGTGTTTCAGTCGAGCCCATGAGTCACTTAAAGGTTCCACTTGACTGTGTATTGCTCCTGAAGATATACATAATGAAGTCTCATAAATTCCAATTCATCAGGTAACACATTTTGACAGTAGGTAAAGATTGAACTGCTGCTATTCATACAGGTGGAAAATGGATATTCACGTTAATTATACCATGCATTAAGCAACTTAGAGCAAAACACTTGATTTAAATTTACAGCAATTGCCCTAAAGGAAAGGCTGTATTTCTTTTAATTATGTTAAGCAGTATTGCAACACGCTGCCAAGTGAGAAAACAAAAAGAAGCCACTCAAACTGCTCAGCTTAAAGCTAGAATACTGAATAAAAATGCTTTGCAGATAAATGACAAAATAGTGAAGAAAAGATCTGCTACAACAGAAACTGTGCACTTTGCGTATTTTAAGGTTTAACCATAAGACAAGAGTGTTTTTTTGTTTTAATCAAGCCACTACATATTTCATAGTTTTGAAAAAGCACCATGTTATTTTTGGATTAAATATTTACAGAATTCATGACTGCAGAAGGGAACAGAAAATTTTTATTTTAGACTAACAGAGAACATTTACTTCATCGTGATTCGAGATAAATAGATATATGTATATTAAATACTATCTACAGCATGTATTAGATCTAGATCTTTCCCATCTGGCAATTTCACAAGTCTATCTTCAAATATTTCCTATTACACGAGCGTGTCATTACACTACCTGAAACTTTACCATCACTAAAAAAAGTACTTCTTCAAATGAGCATCAGCCAATCTGCAGCACTGAAACTTATTTATCATCATATATTTGATGTCGTTTTCAAAAAAGTTCTGCTAGAACTCTATCCCTGGCACAGATAAGCGCAATATCACTAAAGTCCTATCATCCATCAGCAGTTAACTGATATACATCAGTTAAATACACATATCAACACAGAATTTGGTACTTTATTATTTTTGTACATGCTGTTAGCTGACTTGGCGCTATGCAAGGTATTACAAGAGGGCAGATCCTGCTCAAAAGAACTTTCCATCTGTATAGACAGGTAATGTCTGGAGACCTATGTGAAAACTTAATGTATGTTTAAATACACTTCAAAATTTTAGTTTGGTTTATTTTAAATAATTTACACAGAATTTTAAAATATTAATCTCCTGTGCACAATGACCTACGGATATCACTTAGAGAATCACAACCCATTCACAGCACTCATACAAATCTGCATGAACAGTTCAGTTTTTAAAACCTGTCTGCAGATCAGCCTCAAACATTATTAAACACAGCCGTTTTCAGGGAGAAGTCATACAGATTCATAGCGATCCATCTGTTGAAAGCTTTCTCTCATCAGCAAGGCTGAGTTCCAATGGTAACAGATGGACACTAGGTTTCAGGACCTCCTTTAAACACTGCCTACCTGCAGCAGCTCTGTAAGCTCATAGGAACAAGGAGACAGACATACCAGTTTTTGAACTTAGAACAACTCCGCTAGCAACCATTCTACACTATTTCTTTGTACTTAGGTCATTTTAGGTATCTGACAAAAATATACACACACAAATTTGGTTTGGATAATGCAAAGATTAATCTTAATTGCTGCTGGTTTATGTAGCTCAGCAATACTACCTGCTGTATAGATAACTATTTTGTCACATTTACTATGGAAGTATTTAAAGAAATTCTGTTAATCACTTTTACAATTTATACCTGGTGGCAATATTTAAAACAAAAGTAAAGGCAGATACAACCTTATCCTAAATTTAATATTAATTCTTATTATACTTGTTTTAAAGCTGTCTATTAAAAACTAAGTTATACGATGAAATGGCAGGTAGGAAACGTAAGATGAATTGGACAGAATAGAGTAAGAGAGTGCTAAAATACTCAGTTTCATGTAGGAAGAAGTTTCCTAGCATATGCATTGTGAACAAAGCCCAAGGGAGAGGATAAATGAAGCCTCAGATTATCTACAGGAAGCATAGCTAAATCATTACCAAGATCACAAAATATTGCCTATGTAGCAACAACTATTTCAAAAGTACCCTTAAATCCTATAGTCTTTCAACAGATAAAGAGCTGACATGAGCTCCCTGTCCTCTATCTGTCCTAAAGTACGCCACTATGAACCACAGCAGAGAATCAAAGGATTTGTAAAAAAGCAAAAATCAATTCCCATGTCTTATATCATAAACTAGACTATTGAAGGATTAACAGAGTATCAGAAGAAAATTTACTTTTGATAGTGAATCAATCTTTTAAGAAAAACACCCCATCATATATCAATAAAAATGTAAAGTATTTCGTATTTTAAAATAGATGTCGTAGCTAATCATTTTAGTATTAAATGCAAGGAAGTTTAAACGTAAAACCACACATCAGAAGTCAAAGTAGTATACCTCAGAATTAAATACACTGAAGAATTAAGGCACACAAATCTAAAAGAAAGTAGTTTTTTTTTTACTTGAAGACGTTAAATATCAATAGAAGAACAGAAGAATCAAAAATATGACTGTACATTAGAGCTGAGCTTGATTCTGTGTAATAACTATTACACAGAATGGATTGCAGCTTAGCACTTCCATAAGCATCTACAATCACATGAACAGAGTTGCACGTAAGAATAAACTTTAAGCTAACAGTAAAGAAAAAAAAGTTTACTTGTCCTTATAAGCCAGCTTGTAATAATGAGTTTTTTAAATGAATGTGGCACAGCTGCAATACACACTTCATAGAACATAAAATATGTAGGGAAGCTATAGAGACAAAAAAATAAACATGCCATCAGTTACTTGCTTGAAGCTCTTCTTTTTTCTGGGGCTCAACTGGCCAAAAAGGAGTAAATACACTACACCACACAAGAATCAGAAGACAAAAGCAGACATTTGAAACAGAATGTAACATATTCATAAAGTCTCTTCCTCAAATTATTCTGACTTAAGACTTAAATGATTAGTCTCATCTCAATCAATACGACAATATATCAAGCAGCAAAGTTCAGGGGAAAAAATATTGACTCTTGTTTTGAATTAGTATAGCCTAGGTATCAGACTTTCTAAATTCTTCACCTCCTTTTCGGAGGGAAAAAAAAAAATATTCCCTTTAATACAGTTATATGCATACACCAAGACATGTTTACAGCCCTTACTCAAACATGACCTTTCATTTTCAAAATGCAGAACTCATTATTACAGGTACCCAAAAGTATTTCAATTTTATTTATATTTCATTTAACTTATTGCTTTTTTCAGAGTTGCCTAATTGTCTTAGTAAAGTACTACAGTACACACAAGCACACTGAATTTCACTGAATTAAGATTTATGTGAAGTAAAAAAACCCAAGCCAGGAAGACACTCATTTATTTGTGTGTAGCTATGTTCATGATTGCACTGTTAAATACACATTCTTTAATGTTAATTATCTAATACAGTGTACCGTATCCCACAGGTACTGTACAGTATAGGTACAACATTTTGAGGCATACTCTAGCTATCTGCAAAATTCAAAAATATTAATCTAAGCAACAAAAAAAAACCCAAACGGCATAGATAAGAGGGGGAAATAAGAATGTGCTCATCACCCCTTATGGCTAAAGTATTGTAATAGACTTTTTCCTGCAGGAATGGAAGGAAAAGCTTAGTAATTCAGAAATAACTAAATAATAGCAAGGAACAAAATACTGAAAGGATCTTCAGGCTGAAGTAGGAATACCGCAGTCACATTTCTGAACAGATACAATAAATGAAGGCAGCAATTAGATTAAAGATTGGACTGAGTGGCTACGATATTGAGTAAAAAGAGAACGTCTTTCTTCCATACTCATCTGCAAGACCATAGGAAGACCTTGCAGTATCAGTAGTTTTTCAGCTGCTAGCTTTCTCTATTGCAATTTATGAATAGGAACAGCTTTTGTACCATACAAATTACTATAACCAATAGCGAGATTCAATTACTGGGGAAATGTGATCTGAATTTTGAGTAACAAGTTGCTGCGGTCAATAAGCAGAAAAAATATGTCATTCCACGCCAGAGGGAATTATTCTCTTGCCTGTTACAAAATGACCGCTCACGGACACCCTACACACTCTACATGACTTTGAAAACTTCCCAAGGATCAAATACACTGCATAGAGTAAAGCTGATGAAAAATTAACCTTCCAAAACCTCAGCTAGAAACTTCATGTGTGGCCATGGTTCTGTAATAAGCAGTGTGGTTAAATTCTAGTAATTCACTTGTTATGAAGTGATAGGAGGAACCTCATGCCCATACATTAAGGAAATTTTTTTAGTGAAAATTCCCTTTTAAGTCTCCAAAATAGCAGAGTCTACAGTAAAAAAAGATGATAGAAGGAAAAAACTTTGCCTTCCAATTAGATGTGCTTGTCAAGTTCCTTCAGACAGTATATGGAGAGACACTTAAGAGGACAAGTATTTTCAAGGGACTGATGCAAACTGCAGTAAGATACTATTCTAAAACCTACATGTAAAAAGAAACATGATTTAATTTTTTGAATAATAAACTTCAACTGAAAGAAGTGGAAGTGGCTCCTGTGGTCTCTACAGTTCTTCATTAAGATTTCGCTTGTTCTTTTCCACCTAACACTGCCAACTCTACTTTCAACCCAACAAACATTTAAGAAGTTCAGCTGTAAACCCCTTAAAGCAACAATGGTTACTGCTGTTTTGTAGGAAGAGAGACAAGAAAAACAGGCGGCTTTACTTTATGCCAGTTGCAATTCAAGAACTGTTTCCCATGTATATTTCTGTTGTAATGCACAACCATCCTCTGCATACTAAATAGAGATCTTCTCCCACATCTACGCAGCATGGTTCCTTCCTCTCCTTCTCCTCATTTAGAAGGACATAAAGCCCTCCACATCTTCCACTCAAAATCATATGTGAAAGTTCTAGGAGCACAAACTTCTTGAAGCACACTGCTGGAGTCTTCTGCAGGTCATCTCTTCTACAGCGGTTTACTTGTCCTAAACAGGCAACTAGGATTTTCATAATCCTTCGTTTCTTAACAAACGTAGCAAATTCAAATGCATATAGCTCATCTGATGGAACTCCTTGACCTCTTCTGCCAGCAACTCAGGATGGAGCACAGCATAATGCAAATATACTGTAAGGATTTAGATTTCTCCTATTCTTCAAGCAATGAACCATGAGTAACAATGAACATAAACGTCCCCATTATTAGTCACAGCATATCACAAGAATAAAGATGACACTGAAGGGGTTTTATCAGTCAAAAGAACCTTGATAGGCACTGCAGTACCTCTAGCGCTTCAGTGCTGGCTGTTACAAGGGGGTGGGAAACCCAAAAAGGCTGCAAATAACATCTTCACCAAACAGTGGGGCATGCTTCAGTTCTAGAAGAACTTTCATAAAAAATGAAAGAACTTAAATAGCACCAAGTTGAATAGCTCATCCAGTTGAGCACACAGATGCAGATCTTCTCCTGACCTTGATATAAGTATCAGGAATGTTTCACTGTAAACGCACCTTGGATTCACTGGGTGAGTCTGGTATTGGGTATCAGTCAAAACTGTCATATATACATCATCCAGCACAAGTAGAAAAGTTTTCATTGTTGTATGCTGACTCACTTCCAGTTGCAAAACCAAACAAGTAATTCCTCCAGAAAACAGGTATCAGTGCATACTGTCACAGTGCTCCATTTGCAAATGAGCTATTAGAGTTTCTTTAGGTTCTGGATAGATAACTGCATTACTACCCCTGTTTCTCCTTAGTGTTGCACACCTGGTGCAGAACCTTCTTCTATAATAAAAATCTTCTATAGACTGGTTCGTTGATAAGGTCTGCACTTGCATTATTCCCCATCTCCTGGAGCCCGTGACCAAAACAACCTCATCAGTCTCAGTCTAACCAACAGTTCAGGAACCATAATCTATAAAATATATTGTGTATCAGATATAACCCAAGATGATTTCCTGGTTTACTTTTAGGATATAGAGGAAAGCAAGCACAGAGTTCTGTGTCAGATTTTTTTAGCAAAGCTAAAAACGGTGGCTTCAAAGAATATACTGCAGTTCAGAGTGCTGACAGAGGCTATCAGATCTTCTAACATTAAGAATTGTCAACATACATCCCACTGTCACAGTATGAAGAGCTCTAGTAAATTTATTTACTTGCTCAACTGGTTCAATTGATTATCCATGTACAAGGAACTTCTTTCCACATTATTTACAAATTGAATTGTAATGGATGCTGCCGCTGATAGTTTGCTTTACAGTTCCACAAGACTAAAAACCAAGCAACCTCTCAGTAGTCTGCTTGATGATGAAGGCTATTCAGCTAGAACTCTCACATTACCTAATAGTATTAAGGCTTCTGTAATTAAGGCATATCATAACTCAACCTAATACCTGTTAGCCTCTTCACAAGATTTTTACAGATACAAGAGACATAAATTGTGATGTTAGCAGAGATCCTGCATCATCCAGAGTGAAGTGAGACTTCAGTCTCTGTATAAACAAACATCCTTGGCTCCCTTCCACTACCTTCTGTGCAGAAGCTCATTGAGATTCCCTAGAATGAGGTAGCAACAAAAAGAATTACTAAAGCTGAAGATCTGATTTATATTGGAGCAATGGAAGCAGCTGTTGCTTGGTTCTGTAGCTGTGCTGGTGTTGAGAGGGTGCAAAAATTAAAGTGGTATTTTCTGGATATGAGTTCTCAATGTTCAAGCACATTTTATGGTAAAAGTTCATTGTCAGCATAACAGAGCTTCAACTTCTCTCACAATTTTTTCTTCCTGAAGTCACATGAGTGAAAACACAAAGGAAGTTCCTAATTCACTTGATGTCACAGAAATCCTGGCTTGCTTCAAAAGACCATTGCAAATCTAGGAACTAGAATAAATAGTTGTAACCTATGAAATAGTATAACTAAGACACAAAGCAACAGAACTTAGCACAACAAACAGTAGGCAATAATTATTTTAAATATCCAGTTTTAACATCCTGATTGCCACTATGTACTGTATTTAACTGCAAACACATTGTAACTTAAGAAATACTAACATATTTATCAGGTCAATATTCACTAAGTAAACAACAAAACTTACCCCTCTTTCTGTGTGATGATGCCAAATCCAAATCAACATTTCGTCTTCCACTCTAGATTAAAAGATTAATAAGATCCTCATTTCTTTGGATGAACATATGTGGTGCATAATATTTGAGTATTTAAAATGCATCCCTCACCCATAAAAGTGCGAAAGTCAACAGAGCTACAGTAGTTTCAAATTTTTTTTTTTACCACTATTACTTTAACTACGGTGGTTATTAGAAGAGAAACTAAGGTATTGAAACACACTACTAAACAACTGTTTAAGATGTACTTCCCACATAAATATTATATTGACAATCTCTAAATACATAATGCTAGTTCACTTACCAGTGAATAACCTTCCTCATCTGATTCTGGCTGAGATAAATCAGATTCACTTCTTGACTTAATCAGTCTGTAGTTTGAGTTTGCATGCATTGAGCGACTTTCTGCAGTAAGACTTTCACTCCTGCTTCAGGTGCACACACGTTCATGTGCACACGTGCACACACAGAAAGAAAATACTGATATTAGGTAAAAGCAAGAGTTGAAAGTCACATTTAGCAGGTACCACAGTTTTATTTGCGAGTAGACTATCACAGAACAGCCCAAGAGCACACCAAAGAGGAAAAAAGCCGTCTAATGGATTCAATTATTCTGCTTATAAAGGGTATTAGTAAACTGTTACTTCTTAACACCCTTATTGATCAACCGAACAAATGGCAACCTCAAATGACTGGTCAATCCAAGTGTCTTAGTAAGTACTACACAGAGTATACAGAAATACTTCTGAGCTGAGAGGACAAGAAAATAAAGTGGGTAAAAAAGCACTGAACTTACTAAAAAAACCCCCACCCATAAAATGCACCGTGTAGTTGATATTCTGGAGATGAAAGCCACTATGACAATGTCAGAGGCAGCCACCCATGCTTTAGGGACTAGACTTCCAAAAAGAGGCAAAAAGAATAAAAGGGTACTGAGTTTCTATAATTTGCCTCTGAACTAAATATCTTCATTTAGAATGAAGAGCAGAGTTTCTGTATACTAGAAGCTTAGGTAGACTCAGTTCACTAGTAGCACCAGCTACAGAATTCCTAAGTTATATTCTAATACATGCACACACACAAAGATCTCTATAATAAAAGTTTAAATGGGTCAAGTTTAGAACAAAACTCTGTTACCAAGAATATCTCAGGTTAGGAAAATTAAAATACATTATGTAATACTTATACAATTTAAATTATGCACTCCTCCAATGAGCTGTATGGCTTTATTTTGCTCTTCTCCTACACTTAACAACAGTGTCTTACGGCAATATGTCAAAAATATTTATAACAATCAATCATGAATGACACTTTTTTCATAATTGGCTTTGAAACTTTTACTTTTGAACACATCCTACAAATTTTCCTTGGACACTACCATATAGGACAGTGGCAAAGTTCAAGAAAATACGAATATGGTAATAAAAAAATCCTAACACATATACAAACTTTAGGAAAAAGAAATAATTTTTCCAATTGCCTCAAATTATCTGTAGACCTGATGATCCGGACTTCATTACTATTTATCACTAAGCCCAACTTTGAACAGTAAATATGGTCCACACAGAGTAAAACTGTTATTAAGGTTTGGTTAATGTGGACAAAGAAAATTGAGAAAAATCACTATTCTCAACAAAAACGTAACACCGCTCTAGGCAAAAGTCTGCTTAAAAAAAAAAAATCTAAGAATTCTCAAGGAAAACTGAAGTTATTTCATCAATTATAAAGGAAGCAGAGAAGAGTTAACTATTCTAAGCAATCAGCAAACCCCACCTTGTCATGAGTCCGATCCCCTCAGGAGTTGTAGAGGGAGGTTGCTGTAACTGTCCATCCTCCCTTCGCTTCTGGAGCTCCTCGATAACAGGGCTTACTCCTAAGATCAACAAGGCACATCTGTGGATCACAGAGTTGCATGCAGCAGTATATACATCTTGACCTTCTGTCAGATCAGTGCTGATTCTTCGTTCCTGCTGAGACTGAGGAGGTGGATCATCAAGTCTAGTCCCTGTCCCAGTGCTCATCCTATCTCGATCCCGACTGCGAGCTACTTCACGGGCTGATAGGAAACATTGAAATATTTCTGTAACATGCAACACAAAAAGAAGGTCTTAACTTCTAGACAAAACTACATAGAATGAAATATTCATCTACATCTTGGGCCAAAAACTGCCCCACTACAAAGAGCAACAAGTATTTTTCCAACAATAAAAAAATACATTAATAATACAAAGCTATAAAAGAAGTCATGCAAACAGGTTAAATGAAGCATTTACATAATGTTAAGTTTAAAATGAAGAGGACAGTGCAATTTGACAGAACACTAAACACTCTTTCAGTGTCTTAGTGCAACCCTACTCCTCTGTTTGGATAGCATCAAAGAGAAAGAGTTTATTTCATGTTTGCCTTTTAGCAGTTGTATATAAAAGTAATGCTTCTGTAAATCTGTATTCCAGACACAAGAATATCTGTAATTCAATACTGCAACAGTTTCAGGCTTTTATTAGCTTTGGTCAATACAATGAAGATCCTACCAAAATTCTTAGCCTTCACTATGCTTAATTCTGCTGCTGTCTTGGGTGCCAGATTTTTCTACAGAAGCTGTGTGAGACTATCATCTCTGTCCAAGACCTAAAGCTCTCTTGATTTACTAATTTTAAAGTTCAGTTCCCCTTTGGAAAGGAAAAAAACCTCTTCCTTCATTGATGTTAGTATTTGAAGCAGCCAGGTATCAAGGACACAGACTCAATTCTGCATTGCAGGATCAGCTTCCCTTAGGATCTCTAGTAAGAGATTCAATCTCCCCGCTTATATGTGAACATAACACTGCTGTCTGAATGTTTCTGGATACACATCCTTTATTGTACCCAGAAACCCTGTCCAGTTAGAATTGGAGAACACTAAGCATTTGGCCAGGATAACTGTATATCAAGCAGCAAAAGCATACTGCATTTACTTAAGACATAACACATGCGTACACCTTCTGGAACTGTAAAGCATCTCACAAATGTACACTTCAACTCCATATTATACTTTCAGGAAAGCCTACTGCACTGTAAATATAATGACACATCATATAGAAACTAAAGGTGTAGCATATGTTTTGGTCTATGAGAACCCAAACAGGAATATGGAAGTCCTAATGAGGAATATAAATACCGTCAGCAAAATAGGTGATGACAGCAAAGGCTCGAAAAAGATAACCATTCTATCTCGGGTCCACAGGAACAATATTTTGGAAAAAAACGAACAAACAAACACACAAAAAGCAAAAACAACAAAACAGAACAAAACAAAAACAAAGAAAAAAACCCAAACAAACAACAACAAAAAAACCCCAAACCGAACTACATCTATGGAAAATATTTCAAGTCAGCCAATTTCCTTTCTTAAGCTACCTATATTCTACAATAATTTTCAGAGGCTAACATGATTTCTGTCTTTGAGAACACTAGGCTAACAACAGAAAAAACAACTGAGCGTGACTGTATGTTGCTTCACTTAGATTGCAAAAATGAAAGATTAACTACCCCATTGAGCCTAATTACAAGCCCAAGTCAGTGGACTGACAGTTTGCAAAGTTCACCTTTTTCAAGCTATCTTCTGAAGAATTAAACAAGTTTTTCATAAAACCTCTGAGATGGTATTGTCAATGTTACAAATACCAAACTTAGACTAAAACCTCTAAGGTTTTAATAGATTGACAAAGAGATATTCAGATACAAGAGAATTCCAACTCAGTCAGCCCACTTAACAGTTTTGTTTACAAACTTCAGAAGAACATTACCCTTCAAAGCATATTATATACAAGATGAACGCATATAAACACAGCAAAAATTCTATATATAAATACTAATGAAAACTCAGAGATGTACTGAATAGAAGATTAGAGAAAACAATATGAAACCTATTAGTCTTGTAGACAGCACACATAAGTAGTGTTGGTGTCAGTCAGATGCCTTGAGAATGTCCATAAAGGCAGTCTACTTGTCTAGTATTCACATTCCCTTGTATCAGAAGACTTTTCTGACCCAATAAAAGCACTACACCATTTTATAAAAATGAACTCACCATGTTTATGCAGACAAATCTTTCACAATCTTTTAAATAATTTCTCCATTATACCTTGGAGAGAAAAATATATTGTCCTTCCAAAGCATTGACATTATTGACACACATAACTAATACTTACTACCAGCTGTCATAACTTCATGTTCTCTTTCCTCTTCTTCATCTTCTTGTTCTGGGTGTCCTTCCTCTCTATCGCGTTCTGCCTGCTCCTCCATTTCTGCTTCTTCATCAATTGTACGAGTAAAAGAATGTTCTTGAGCATCAACATCAGCAGATTCTTGGTTGTCTAACATCTTGATAAAAAAAAAAAGGTATTTTTTTATATATATAGTGAAATTCTCACCAAAATTAAGGATGAACATAAAAGCACATAGGTATTTAATAAGTTTTTTTCCTACGTAAAAGATACTTTTGATACTGTGTGAAATAAACAACGAAGACAGCTGTTTACATTCAAGCCTTTAAATACGTAAACTGGAAAATTTATTTTCCTTTCCATACAGGCTTGCGTGGTACAGCATGCTATGTTTACAGGTAAAACTGGGCTCCAGGCTATGCGTGAGTCAAGTATTGTCAATCAATCATTTGCTTCAACTGATACAATACCACACTTAGCATATGTTAATGGACTCTGAATTATACATTGTCCATTTTTCATTTGAAAACTCCTAAAAGTTTTTCAACACAGCAGAACAAAAATACCAGTAACATATATGAAACTAACATTATGCTATATTTTCTTAATACACTGAAAAGATATTTACAGTCTTACCCATCTGTCTCTTGAGGATGATCTAGTCTGAATAAGTTCCATGTTCTTGCAGGCAAGCAAGCGACTCCGAACTTTATATACACAACGGTATACTTCTGCCAAAGCTTTGCCAGGCTGGTACCTACAGAAGAAACCCAAAACAGAAAAAAAAAAAAAAAAAAAATCATAAAAACTTTCTTTTAAAAATGGAAGTTGAACTTTTAACAAGACCTTCAAGTTACTTGCCTGCTCTCACCACAAGCTTGACTAAGTAAACTTGTATGTTTCAGAAGAGCTGCAAGAACAAATCTGGACACAGTATCTAGGAGTGATTCATTACTTAAAGTTGCAGTATCCCAATCTGAAAATAGAAAGGATTCATCAAAACTGGCTACTGTTTCCACAAACAAAAATATTTTCAATGGCATCATAAAAAAACCCCCAAACCTTCACCCATTTAAACCTTATTTATACGTAGTTTTAATGCTTAAGAAGGAAGTTTAGCATCAATAACTCACAAATACACTGCTTCAGACAAACATGTTTTGGTCTGCTCAAGGGACTTAAGTCTAACAGTCAGCCAAGGGCATGCACATGAACTGCCACCTCAGACTCAAGGAACTGTTCTCAGGGTGCAACCTCTCTTTCAAGAACGAATAACAAACTGGAGCTCTTTGCTTTACCAAGCCACTGATTTACATGGAGCTTGTTTAGAAACACACCACACTGGAGACTTTCTGTTCTTTTACACGTGGTTGAAACCACATTCAAGAATTATTTTGCAGGCTCACTTATAATGAAAGTCTTATCTCCAGTAGGAAAGCAACTATTCACACATGCACAAGCTTCAGTGCTAATATTAACAGGAGACCTTTTCAGGACCTTAGTCCTACTAGATTGTTCTAAGCAAACTGCCAAGCAGAACTCCACAAGGCACCATAATTTTTAGTGGGGAAAAAAAATAATATTACTTCCCCACTTCCTTAGAAATATCTTCATAGCATCTTTTTCAATTGAATATTATCTATGAATCCTTGCAAACTGCTTCAGAAATCACAAAACCTTACCTGGCCACATACAGTTTAGTTTAACATAATTGCTCCTCAGCAAGACCCATTACTTCGCATTTGGTGCTATGCTAACCATCACCATACGACTTTCAGTCAGCTTGCATTGTGAACCGAGCAGAACCACATCAACTTCTAAACACCCAATTCCATAACCAAAATAATACAAATTAGCCCATTCATCTCAGATTTTGCAGACAGACAGCATTTTTTTTACTGGAAATCCTACTTCTGTGGAATTCTGTAACAGAATTCTCTGTTTTGCTCTCAACAGGCACACCACACCATTTACTGTCTTCTTGATCTGGCCTACCTTGGCCAGAGCTACGGAAAATTATCTCTGGATCCAGCAGAGAGTTAGAGTAGAACCGCAGTGCTTAGTGGATCTCGTTAAAAGGTGACCTGGGAAGCCTGAGCAGGAACCCAGATTTTAGGCAGTAAGTATGAAGAACCATTAATATTGTAAGGCCAACCTCCCAGAAACTTGAAAACAAAACATGACTTACCCCTTCATCCCATTCCTAACATATTAGGCAAGTTACTTTGCCTTCCCCTATCTCCTCTCCATCAATTATCTTTTTAATTCCAAATTTCACCCTGCACTACTACAAAAACAGAAACACCAACAGCTGAGTAAGCAAACATGGGTGTCTTTTTTTCTAGTTTGAAGGGAAGAAGTACTACATATGTGCCAAAGACTGGAATCAATGTCAAAAATAAGTAACAGAAAAAGCAAAAGAAAGATTGTGAAACATGACAATCAATTAAGCTTATGTTGCAGAATCAAAAGTCATTTCCAAATAAAATACAGGATTCTCCTAGGCATGTAGTTGAAGTATGCAACGTGCTTTTCACACACACACGCACGTGCGTGTATTTTTAACATCTTACCTTTACTAACAGCATAGTCTTGCATACTGATCCAGAGGCTCCTTGCTGGCTCTTTTGTACAACCCAAGGCCAAATCAACATAAACTGTAATCTCAGGTCTCAGCTTATAATCAAATGGCTTCTGCTCTTCATTTCCAGATAGGGCCACTTCTAATAAGGAGCTCATGCATTTGTCTAACAGAAGGGAAATACCTAAGAAATTAAAGTCTGCAAATTTTGAGGCTTACATGCATGTATCTAAAAGCATACAAAACAGCTTTCACTCTCCACTTCGTTTAAAAAAAAAAAATCAGAATATTTCATTGTTTGACTACAAACTCAAGTTAGATAAGGACTAAAGTGACTAAGAGTTACAATTCCTGTAAAACATATAAAGAATTAGAAGCATCATCCAACTCTGCTTCAATAGCATAATTCTGTATTCTACCTGATCTGTATAGCCATGCACTTGCAATTATTGTATGGACCCATTTCAAAATACTATGTCTCGTAAATAAGTCTTGAAATAGTCTACTCTGAATCAGAGAAAGAAGGAGATACGAACTAAGAGGAACAGGCCACAGAGAAGCAGAAGCATGTGCATTATTCAGATAGAAAGGGATGATGAGAAATAAAAAAGCTGAGTCCTCCTGTTAAAACTTCCGGTAGATCAGAAGGACTGCAGTTCGTTGTTAATAGTATTATTTATAATTAAGAAAAATTCCACTTGTAAGGAGAATACAATTTAAGATATTTTTCAATAATTACTAGAAAGAATGGAGACTCTGGTGTGCCTGTTAAATGCTGAGTATCTAAGAGTAAAACATTTAAAATTAACTCAGTACTAAGGTCTGTGTTACTTCTGCCACTGAGAAACTGCATTTTTTTTTTCTTCCATATGCATTTCCAAGACACTCTGCAGAATACAGCTTATACTTAAATGTCTGTTTTCCAACTTTTTGTATTACTGTGTATATAGACAAGAATGCTGAAAGACAAACCCTAAGTAGACAGACTTATTCAAACATCATCAGACATTTCAGAACTGAACACAAATATTTACAATGACAATTAGACACTTGCATTTAACAGCTTACCTAAATGAGGAATATCCATTTCCACTCCATCACTGAAAAGTGGAGTTTTCAACCAATAGGCTGTATCTTGTTCCTCAGGTGACACTGGAGGTCCTTGAAGCATGCCACCAAGACACCGCCCAATAAGCAAAGCTACAGTTCGCTCTAGATCAACAAGCCATACCCAAGATTGGGCAGGCTGTGGTAAGGGCACTCCAGCAGGATCAATTAACTCAGGTCCACCTAAAAGTATTAGCAATGAATTGTCAAATCAGTCACTGTTGCTCAGATATTATAAAATAAAGTAACAAAAAAACAAACAAAACTAGTAAAATTAACAGCAGATCTTGTTAATATTTCCCAGTTAATGAGATTTGTCCCTCAGACGACAACCTGTAAACTGAAGAAACAGCAGTTAGGACAAATAGATTGCTTAACATTACAACTCCAGCAGCAGGGGCCATCACCATTCACAGTACAACTGTTCATACTCAATGAAGAAAAGGCTGTTTTAAACTCTGCCCAAGCACTTACTTTGTCCAATACATATTTGTGTTCTGAAAAACATGCATAGGTAAATGATACAACTGGACAGATCTGAAGGAGCTTCTGGATTATGCTCTTAGCCATACGGTTTAGTTCTAGGTAGTCCTGAGAGGAGTGGCAAGTTGGACTCAATGGTCCTTACAGGTCCCTTCCAACTTGAGATATTCTATGATTTCATGATTTTAAAATTGGTGTTTATTTTACAGGTAAAGAATGGTATTTTCATGTGTTACAAATTTATTATTTACAGTTCAATATCTATTTCCCATATTGCTCAAGTCAGTACACATTCTGGATTGATAGAATAAAGAAGTTGGCCTGCAGCTTAAAATATTTCACAGCACGGGATGCCAATATATTTTAAGAATTGTAAAAGGAGATGTAGCAAGGCACTTTGCTTAAAAAAAAAAAAAAAAAAAAAAAATTCTTAAAAGGGAAAGTTAAACTTCCTCTAAAAAAAGGTGACATGCCATTCTTAATTTTTCAGATTAAAAGTGTGTTACTTATTATACTTACCATGAAGTGGCCACTGTAATTCTTGGTCTTCTAAAAGGGCTGCAGCAGGTAACAGTCTATTAAGACGATCTAAAGGTGGCAACAGATCTAGCAGATAACTCAACAAAGGCCGAGCTACTGATACTGGCAGTAACAATAATGAGTTGACAATCTGAGAGAGCATACTACCAGCAGCTGACACATAAATTACATCTACAGAGAAAAAAAAAAAAAATGATGATTTACAGTTATAGTTACATAATTATATTCCAAGCACAATTTAAGAAGTCAGAATTGCATAAAAATACCTCAGCTGTCTCAAAATGTCTCAACTGTGTATGTTGAACTGGGGTGTTTGTTTAATAATTATTAATCCGTTTCATATTTTACTTCCATGCTTTTAATTAACCTCCCAAAAAAATATACTTTTAAAAAGAGAAATCGAGAACTAAAACAGCTGAAGCAATAATGCACAGAAACAATATCCTCTCTATTCTGTGTTTTTCCTGTATGTAAATTTTTCTATGAAAAAGATGAACCAGATGCTATACTTGTGTAGACACTTAATCTCTTACTTTGGGAGATGCTGTGGATGTCTACTTTATGCAGACATAGGGAAAATAAGGTAGTTGATTAAAATCTAAACCAACAAGAACGGCCCTAAGCTTACAAAGCCACTGTTAATGATCCTTCCATGAACATTTACCTCTCAGTTTTTCCCCAACACTACCATTCCAAGAGCTTTCCTTAAGCAGTGTTGCAGAACGGGAATAGATATCTGTAGCATGAGGCAATAAAAGCTGAAGGTGTTTGTGAAGCAGTGCCACACTGCTGGAATTCTAGAAGGAAACAAACGTAAGAATAATTCTCTAAGTGTATTTAAGGGATTCATTATTTAAATCAGTTCAGCTTTCAAATACTCAGATTTTCAACGGGAACCTTAGAACATTCTGGTGCTCATGCATATTGAATTATTTTCCCTCCCCTAAATGATAGCAATAAGGACACACACCTCACTAACGCTGTTGATGTGGCAGTAAGCCAGCAATTGTTTCTGCAGTGAACATAAAAGCTCATGAAGATGAGCAGGTTGGCTGTTTTCTGATGATGATGCACCCAATAAAAATTTATCACTGTTTTTTTCCAATTCTCCAAAGGCTTGGTCCTATTAAGACAAGAAGGGAAAAAAAAAGAATTAACTCTGTCTTCAAATGCTGTAATACATTACTATCATCTTAAAAAGATGCTTTTCTACCTTTACCACATGCACCTGTAATTATTAAAATTGTGTAACATCAAGTGGATCATGGGATGGCCAAACTTCAAATTACAATCGTTTAGAATGTCACGATAGTGATTGTGATAGCTGTCAAGCAAACATTTATATTCTAAGAAGGGTATTTTCAGATGCAGATATACTTTTCATTTAACTCATCAAGGTTAACTGGATCAAAGAACTCACTCCGCACCCCGGCCCCCAAATCACAATATGTTAAAGTAAGTAATAACTCTTTAGAATTTATTGTGGGCTCATACATAAAATGTTTCATATTAGAATCCTTCCTTGCATTATCTGGTATGGCAATAAAAGAAGCAGAAGGTTGATGGCTGCGTGACTTATTCGGAAATCTACTGAAAAAACTGAGTTAGTTTCAAGTAGAAAATTCAAAGCAAATACCTCAATCCAGACGACTGGAGGTCTAGAGAAAAAAAAGCAAAAAACTACCAACCCTGACCTCAGGAGCTACAGATACTACACCACAGAAGTAAAAATCTCTGATTTCCTTTTGATGTTATATTTAACTGGCTAGTTGAATGAAAAGGTCAGTTACTTGCTCTTATGCTCCGCTAAACTTTTTAATAACAACAATCCGTTTGACACACTATATATAGTAAGATGGCTGATCTGTACTTGCTGCACTACTATAAGGTAGTTACTCTAGTGAAGTTAATTAAACAGATGCACATTTCTCATGTCTGCCTATCTTTCTTTGCTGGCTGAGGTTACACTGACAAAAAGGGTTTCATATAATCTACTTGCTTGATGTGTTACGTTCGGTCTTCCAAAAAATTTTTAAGTCAAAGTAAGAGCAATAAAATACCATAGCCTGATAGAAAACCATCTACACTTACATAATCATAGTTAAACAATAAATACCGCTATAATAACATTAGAACCATGATGTCAGAGATTATTTAACTGACTTTAGTCCGCTTCAGCACAAATACACATGGCACTGCTACTTTAGATGAACAAAAATAGCACCATTTTCTGAAAGTGGGGAAGGTACCCTTCAAAGTATTCAAAATTCATTATCATTAAAAAAAAAAAAAAAAAATACAAGGCCTATACATACTGTATAGAATCCCAAATTTCTTAGGAGAGTCTTCATTAAGATTTCAGCTAGATGAGTATCTGGATGACTGCTCTGGACAGCGTACGTTTGATCAGACAGATTTCCATAGCTGATACATAATGACGAAGTTTCTGTGGCATCAGATGGTGAGCTATAGCCAAGTAGGGAAGCTACATGGGTGTGATCCTGCAAGCTTGTCAGAATAATATCCAACTGCATTCTCTAAAGAAAAATATGTAGACCGAAGAAATACTCATTGTTAATGAAGATAAAATAATGAGCTAAGAAGAAAAAAGCATCAGGCATAGCTATGCAATAAAAATATTCTAATGAGACATGAAAATAAGCTGGAGGACTTCACCAAAAAATATCCAAAGTCTGTAATACTACAAACCTGCAGGAAAGAACAGATAAATGTACAGAGATGACCATACCTAGTAAAAATCTGAGTGTAAGAAAGAGACATTGGACCAAATGCTTTCTCCAGTTTGCTCTAGTTATCTGATCATTTGGGGGGCAGGGGAGAAATTATTCAAATCTATACACAGGAAAAAGGAAAAGGGTAAAAAGTAGGACAAGCACACATTAGACCAAGGCAGGTGGCAAATGCAGGGTAATGACCTTCAGTTTCAGTATTGTTCCCCACTGTTGCTCCTTATGAATCCTGAAAAACCTAAACTAGTTCTATCCTATTAATTGACAGGAGTTTTAGTTTGTACCAGTACGAATATTCAGAAATCTTTAGAAAATTAGAATCCGAAGATTCTTCTTCATAGTTTCAGTATCAGTGTAAACCAGTCTATAACATAGTGTATAAATATAAGATATGACCAGGATCCCATGTGTACAGAACAGAGTAACAGCTTCTCTCATTTTTTTAATCTGAGACTACTGTTGAAGCTTCAGCAACAAATCTGTTCAGGACAGTAACAGATTTTCCTTGAATTTCTTTCCTTCCATTTGTAGGATACTGGGCAAGTGTCCTAAACTGCATTAATTCCTGCTTTTCACATTCAAGAGAGAAAAAGAAAAAAAGGAACATCCCAGTCATCTTTGCAAAGTAGGATGAAATCCACATAGGAAAAGCATCATACAAGATTCTTCCCAAAAAATAGTTAATTTTCAGTTATCAAGACTTGTTAGATTAGGCTCATATTCAAAAATATCTAATCTTCACATTTTTCTTGATAGTCTAACACAGCAATTCCTAACCTTTCTGTAGTCAACCTTCACTTGAGAAAACACACAGAGCTGCCTACCTCACTAGATTCTGATTTAACCATCTGTAGATAGTCTGGCTAAATTGGGCTTTGCACTGCATCTTACCCATAATGTGCTTGCACTCTGCAAACAAGGCTCACCTCATTGTTCAAAATGTTCTAGGAAAAAAAAAAAAAAAAACAAACCACAAACCCACACAACTGCTTTCAAAGCATGGCATATTTTTACTTGACCTTACCTGTCCTTTTGATAAACTCTCCCATCTATCAGGACCTTGGGGTAAAAGAGAATGTAGCAATTCCATTCTCTCTCTCAATGGAGGAAGTAACATAGTTGCTCCTACTGAGAGAGTCTCAATTACAACCTGAAATTAGAGTAACAGAAAATACTACTTCAGTAGGGGTAAAAAACCACCTCCAACTCAACTGTATCTTTAAGAATTACAGTACACCACACACAGTATATCCAAAACATCCACTTAATTTAATTTAACATCAGAATTCTATCACACAATAGCACATTAACCTTTTATTCTGTGATGCAAAGATATGTGGTACACTGAATGAGAGCAACATATTGCCAAAACAATAAAAAATTCTTTATAAAATGCTATTTCCTATAAGAGTGCCATCTTAGAAGTTACTCAATCCACAACATTAACATCCTTAGGCTCATTATTACAAGCAATAATGAAATGTTACAAAACAGAAGTTTTTTGAAATTCTTATGCAAACGTTCCTTTCTGTTTTCAGTTTATAAAACAGTAACGGTGATTAAATTTTTTAACTTCAGTAAATAAAACTGTTAATTTGGAAACGTATTCATCAGAGTGCCAAGTCCAGAAAGTCAGACAAATCTCTAATTACACAGTCGAAGAAAGAAAGAAAAGAAAGTAATAGAATTTTCACAGGTGAACAAAAAAAGCATGACTTACTTCCTGAATTTCATCAGGGACAGAAGAGTCCATCAGTCTAAATAACAAATTTCGTAGAGGACCAGCTTGCCGGCCAAGAATGCTAGTAGCTACACCTCCAGCCAGTGCAAGTGCAAGATGATTAGACAGCAGCTTCAAACACAATTTAAGAAAATTGTGATGTTCCCTATAAAAAGAAATATGTCCCTGTTAATCTCTCCTATTATTAGCATTACTCCCTTTCACTTATTTGTGCACTAAGATTTTAACTCTCATTTGATTTTGTGTACCAGAAAAGTAAGTTACAACTCAGACTTTGAAGAAATTCCTCTGAAAATCTGAAAAGTGCCTTTGTGGACAATGGTTCCAAGAGGCATTCAGTTTAGAAAAGTAGTCCCATGAACTAGGAGGCAAAATCATCCCAAATATACAGACAAATATATCCCTCAAAAAGGAAATACAATAAACCTTTTAAGCAGTAATAAATGTAATCTGCTGTCAGAAGTTTTAGGAGTACAACAATCAGATTAAAAATGAGAAGTCAGGATATTCATTTTTGGTTGGCTTAAAAAAGAAAACTTTTTAAAAACTTCATAGCAAGGAAAAAAAGACTCATAAGGATCTTCGATATTTATAGTGCTTTTTGCAAGCATCTGTGAGGAAACATTCATGCTTTTGTATTTTATAACAATACATTTAAAATGTCACCTTTGGTGAAAAGACTCAAATGCGGAAGCTGTAATAACAATTACTGAATTGTCAAGACACTTTTAGTCAACATGGCACTATCAAGACAGGCTTAGTTTTGTTGCGTTTCATTTTCTGAAGCACCATCCAAAAAAGACAAATCTGTGGAAATGGATAAAGGTTCCCCAAATCCAAAGCAAGGGAAATGCTTCTTGTACATACATTTCAAACCTAAGTGACATTTCACGTCTCTGAATGTCAAGTTTGTGAGAAGCAGCTTGCATTTTCAAAACTAAGGAATCTATTATCTTCAAAAATATAAAATAAAACAGAACAACCCACGTGAACTGATCATGAAATATCCCAAACTGTCCACTGCTGACCTCAGTCTGTATCAGAAGCAAACTGCTGTAACTGTGATACTACACCTCATTACAAAGTTTCATAGCCAATCAGTTCCTGAAATAAATGAACTGCCTTTCTCAATTTTGTTCATTCAGATGGAAAACAGTGACATAATCTGAACAACAGGCACGCATGACCTTTAAAAAAGTCTCATGATTTCTGAACGATTTCTAGTTCTCTAGAGGTGATCAGAGACCTTGAGCTGCAAGAAGGAAACAGCCCACCCTCACATGCCAAAAGTGCTTGTAGACAAATGTCCTAATTCTTTACACAGAAACAAAGTTTTATCGGAGCATTGATTCCAACTCAAAACACAATGGCAACTATACATTTCCTGGTCTGAGCATCACACATGTGTTAGTAACCGAATGTATGGATTGATAGATTATCACTTGAAGAGGGTTTAGTTGCCAATACTTATCAGTAGATTAGAGTCAGTAAGCATCCACTCAAACTGGTTACAGGATAAGGAACTGACAAAGCACAAACAGTGTATGGAAATAGCAGATGCCTTTCGACTACATAGAAAAATGTATTTTAAATGATAACTCTGAAAGAAAGTATTTAATTCAGTATATAATTAAAATAAATTCCAGACAAAAGAACCTGCTACATTTGACGCCCTGAAAGGCTCCTGTGTTATACAAACAAACGGGACCTGAACCAGCAATTAAATAAAAAAAAAAAAAAAGAAGTCTGTAACATGCATATGCTGTACATACCTTGATGAAGGAAAAGGAAGAGGAGGAATTTCACTGTTAATTTTGTCACAGTAGTGCTCAAGAAAAGAACGAAGATGTGAAAATGTACTTTCTTCAAGGTCTACGCAATACGGTCTGTGCCATGCCACAACTTGTCTGGAATGAAACATCAAAGTAAGTTAACTACTGAAAATATTCTGACTGCTTTAATAAATTATCCGTTTAAGCAGGTTTAGTACGTGCTTGACCAAACCAAGTTTTTTCCTTAGAACAAACTAATATGATTGAGGCAGGCTAACTTCCTAACTCTTGAAGGTATTTTCTGCTCTCTTTTCTGTAAAGTTCTTTACAAATCAAACACACTTCATTTATGAACAAAAATACCTAAAATGCCATAAAGCCATACATATTTAATCTGATTCATGCAAAAGCTGACCAGTACTCATAAAGTTGGGTTTAGTACAAATGCCAGATTTTAAAGACTCTTTGATACACTGCAGAGAGAATTCAAAAGGGGTAAGTACCACTTAGTGCTACTTGAGTCTCACTAATTTCTTAATTGATTTTTCCAACATAGCTCTGTTTAAAACAGGGCACTTTAAATTCTTCATGAATTATCTTCCAAAAATTAAGTTTTTCTACCCCTTTGTGTTAGTCTATATATAAATCTGAATCTCACCGGTTCACTTCAATCACTTGCTCATGTCTTTGGTGTAACAAAGTATTATTTCAGTTACTGTACATTAATAACCAAGCTACTTACTGAGGTACCTGTTTGTAGTTTAGGTTAATATGTAACCATCCAGAAATTTGTTGTTTAAATTAATGTCAGTAATTTGTCTAAACTTCCCATTTCCCAGTCTTCTGCTTAGTCTACTCCTTGTTACAATAAAGGAAACTGCCTAAACCATAAAAAATCCAGTCAGAAGCACAAAATACTAAATACTGAGTTGTTTCTCCTCTCGCTGCCTAACTTGTCAATTTTTAGTAAACAGAGGTAATTTCTGTCTAACAGCAGGTAAGAAATCTTCATATACAAAGAACTAATACGCAAATCATTGGTGCTGCCACATTTCACTTGTAGTCTGTAAGAATTTAAAGAGGAGAAGCAAGGAGGAGAAGCAAGGAGGATAAAAGACTCTCCAGTCCAAAACATCACAAAAAGAATACTGGAAACACATGACATGGTTAACACCTTCAGGAAAGAGTTAAATGTATTCCAAAGTGGACTTGTATTAAAAAAATTTGTACCTGTCCCCCACTGTCAGTTACCTGTCCCTTGGAAGAGCTGTCCAGGCAAGGCTATGGGATGTTCCTGCTGAAATTTGTTGAATTGCGACTCCATCTAAACCGCTTACTTTCTTCGGTTTAGTAATGGGACCAGTAGAGTTTCCCTGACCGCACTGTCCCATGGAATTGTTACCCCAAGCATAAACTTCATTATCTAGAAATATAAATAAAGTAGAAACCAAAATCTGAGATACAATTGCTTTTGAGCAAGAGGAGGATTATGTATTTTCACAACTTATTCTTTTTTACCATGAGAAAGTGCCAAACAGTGACTGTCACCAATCGAAATATCAACTATTCTTGTAGCAGCCAGTTCTTCAATAAGCTTGGGTCTGAGGGCAGTTGCCTCTGAAGAGCCACAGCCAAGGCATGCACCGCAGCCCCACGCATAAACCTAGAGCAAATAAAGCACAGAATATCAGCATGTCAAATTTGTATTACTGGTGACCGTGAACAAACAAAATAACAGACAATCATTTGCACAGTAATTGCAATTACGCTTTCAATAAAACATGCACAGTACTTTCATAACTCTAATGTACATTTTTTATAATCTAAATTTCTTCCCCCCAACCACTCAGATCCTTGGTCACAGAGCACACCAGTGAGAAGGCTGCTGCACAAAAAGAAACTTCAACATTCCTACTCCATACTTTAAAAACCCATTGCCCTTGAATCAGTGGGGTGAGGGTGGGGGGGTCAGTTAGGTTACATGTGTAGAAATGCTTATTGTATTACAGATCATGCCGATAAAAGCCCTCGTTTACCACCTAAACATTTCTCTCCAAAATACCCTGAGATTTTCCAGATTAAAAATAAAACTTTCAGTTAAGCATGTATGCTGTAGAATACACATACATTTAAAAAAAACTATTAAATCACTTAACCACCTAAATTGGTTAATGAATTAAAAATTACAAGCATTTCACTGCTTTTTGCTTCCAGAAGGCACTCTGCTTCCTGTCGTGGTTTAGGCCTGGTCGGCAGCCAACCACCACGCAGAGGCTCTCTCTCCCTTCCCCTCCGGCAATGAGAAGGGACAGAGAGCCAGGCTTGGGGTTCAAGATAGGACTGGGATGGGGGAAAAATTCCCCTTTATGATCACGAGCAAAAGGCAGACTCATTAGGGGAAGAAAAAAAGAACATACATTTATTACAGACGCTAACAACACATAACAGAGTAGGACAGTGAGAAGCATTGCCACATCTTGAGAACACCTTCCCCCCACCCCTCCCTTCTTCCCAGGCTCAGCTCTGCTCCCAATATTTCTACCTCCTCCCCCAGTGGCCCAGGGGCAGGGAATGGGGGCTGCAGTCAGCGCTGCCACTTCCTTCATCTTTGGTGAGGAGAGTGTCCGGAACTTGTTCCCCCCTGGTCCATCGTGGTCCCCCTCTCACAGGAGACAGTCCTCCACAAACTTTCTCCGACATGAGTTCCTCCTATGGGCCGCAGCGTTCCCCACACTGCTCCGTCATGGGTCACCAACTTTCTCTGACTGGATTCCCTCCCACGGCTGCAGCCCTCCCCGAGCTGCTCCGGCGTGGGACTCCCCCGCATGCTGCAATCCTCCCAGTGCTGAATTACAGCAGCGGGGCTGCCTTTTCCCATGAGACCCCGGCCTTCTTCGGGCACAGAACCTTGATCAGGCAAGCAGAAGCCACAGGCCGTAAATCAATGTCTGCTCCACCGTAGATCTCCATGGGTGGCAGAGGGGGCCGCCCTGCTGTCTCCCCACAGGATACAGGGGGGTCTCTGCTCCGGCACACCTCCCCCCTCCTTTCTTCCTCCATTCCTCCACTGACCTTGGTGTTCATGCAGCTGCAGCAACTTCTCCTCACAAGTCCCACTGCATGTCACCACGTCCCTTCTTAAATACGTTATCGCAGAGGCGCAGCTGACTGGCTCAATTTCCCAAACAGAAGTGGAGCTGACGTGGAGCTGGGGGAGCTTTGAGAAGCTTCTCACAGGGGGCCGCCCCGATAGCCCCCTCCCCTGCCACCAAAAAAACTCCACCATTCGCTCAACCCAGGACACTTCCTGAACCCAATTTGATTTTGCACTGGTTATGTTTAATAACCTAAAACCAATTCATTTTCTGTGGCTAAGCAAGACTCTCGAAAAGGGTACTATCACATGACTCTTCAGCACATTTTCAATTACTCCAGCGCATTAGGATCTCAGTACTTCAGTCAATCTCTAATCAGGAACTTTACTGATATTTAAATACTAAATGAATATTTCCTCTACAGTAAAAACAATAAATGCTGAAATAACGAACCCACACCATCTTCACCAACTCTCATAATTTGAGTGAAAACTTGGTTTTGCCTACCTGCCCTGTTGATGTCAAGGCAAGTGAAGACTGGCTCCCAGCACAAACTTTTCGAATAAACATTCCTTGCAAGGCTTCTATAACTTTAGGTTTATATACTCTATTCGTGTCACCGTGACCAAGTTTGCCTACAAAAGGAAGACACAAGTGGAAGGCATTTTCAATATATAAACTACAACAGTTAGATGGACCTAAAAAGAATTCCTTTTGGATTTCCAAAAATGCCACAGTATATTTTAAAAATTGAAACATATGATGATTTTTATAAAACCTATTCTCTTTCAATTGCAGCAATTTCAGACTTCAGGAAACGTGTTTATTGTAGTGTATTTAAAAACTGTAATATTAATTCCCTATATCTACACTATTCTTTGCTTGCTGTTTAATTACTAAAGCCTTCCAAAGCACTAAACCTTTTCATATTTGGCAAAAAATTATTACTTTATCAAGTGACTTGAATAAAACCCGACTACTGTGCATTTTTTCCTAACAGCTGTGTGTATTTGTGTAACTATTACCATTTTTATTCCTTTATTCCTCCTTTAAGTTTCTCTTGAAAACAGCTATTCATGCCCACATCTTGACCATTTTCAATCAATGTCCTCAAAACCAAGGACTGTCACCAGATCATTTTAATGTGTGCAGAAAAACATTTCTCAAAAGGAAGGAGAAAAAACAAAATCAAATGCGAAATATATTACAAAGACTGATAATGTCTACAAAGATTACACTTTGATTACACATTACTAATATCCAAAAGCCCAACTGTTTGTAATGTTCTGAAACAGAAGAGCAAGCTCCAATACTTTATGAAGGTTAAGATGACTGTCCTGTTAAAAACTGATTTTTCAACTGAAATTGCAGAGACACACAGAGGAGAGTGAACAATTCTATATGTGCATGTCAGAGCTAGCTTTCGAATGAAATTCCAATTCCTCCCCAGTTCTACTAACCACCAATTTGATTAGGAGATTTCTGTAGTCTACATTTTCCTCTCTTCTCACACTAGGCTATGAAGCAATAATACAGCAATTTTAAACTGAGTTTTAATTTTTATCAAGCAGCATAATCAAATTTAGCCAAATACAATAATAACAGAAAATTAATGATTCCGTGTTTGACAAAGCACCTACTGGCAATGAAGGTTAGAGGCCGTTCATTTTTGAGATGGGAGATGTTTCTTCAAGAAGTAGTTTAAATGCAAAAGTTTCTAGTATGTGAATACAGCTATTGCCATATCAGATGAGTGAGTTCATTTGAAAGTTATCAGCAGAGCATTTGTTGCAGAATTGTTTGTGCATTCATTGAGCTTTCTACTCTGTGAAACCTCTCTTTCTTCTGATAATCCTTTCCTTTTTTAAAGTATAATCTTGCAGTTGAACTTCAAATACTGTACTTTTGTTTTTCTAAAATCCTTTTCTTGAACAGCTACAAAATGATGAAAAAAACCCAACAAACTGCAAGGAGTACTGAGGCTATCAAGTAGATGGAGTAAGATTAAAATCACTACCAGAACGTTAGTTTTACCTACCATTGTCTCCTCCTCCAAATGACCATACTGTTCTCCCATCTTTAGACAGAGCTATTGTGTGTGAACTGCCACAGGAAACCTCTCCTACATTGCTAATATCTTTTACTAATGTTGGAATGTTGCGGCTGTTGCTGTCACCATGACCTAAGAAAAAGTAAAGAAAAATACATTTTCTGTTAGTGAAGATTTAAATTCTATTTATGGTTTGTAATTTCAGTAAGATTTTGCAAAACCCATATACATTGTAATAGTCAAAAATTATAGTGTCTGCCCACTTTTTGGAAAGATTTGTAATAGGATTTGGAAGAGATCTGTAGTAAAGTTAACATTTAATTTTTACAAGACATACTCTAGAACACTTGTTCATACCTTACTGCTGCTAAATCACAGGACTATTTTCTACCTAGTTTAAAAGAAACACAAAGAATTACTAGTACAATTGCCTTCAACACTGGTTGATAAGGTATCTATACTTCCTAATACTGTTCAGGTAGCCTGAACTGCATGAGGAAGCTAAAATAAGAGCACACTCTTACTGCTGTCAATACACGCATGCATACCGCACAGACAAATAAAACCAGCAAACTAGTCAGTTTTAGACAGTCACATTTTCTAACTGGTCCTTTCTGCGGAAGCCCAACACATTACAGTATCACACACTTCATAATAAGCATGAGTTACATGTCTAATAAGCTACAGAAATTCTGCAGATACGGAAGAGAAGTGGTGAACAGAGGAAAGAACACTACGTGATATCCATAACTGATTGAACGTGAACAAGTTACTATGACCTAATTAAGTGCTACCTTTTAGATGCACACTGGAACTCACCACTGCATACTCCAAGCTCCCCAGAGCACATAAAACCCCCTCATTAACCTAGAACTCAATGAGAACATTTCCACAATCCCTCCAGAAACGTTAGGTTAAACTTCTAACCTAGTGTTCTTTACTTAACAACAGGGATAGGCTCAGCATTTCTACTGATTATCCTGAAAAAGTGTGGCAGTTTAAGTTGTAAAACACTGTCCACACTTTCTGCCCCTGTCAATTACTTGCTTTCACCCCTTCACCTGGTGATCATGACATTGAAAGCAAAGACAATAGAAAGTAACTAAAGCCCAACTTGAAGCTATTTTTTATGCAAAATCTGTTGGTTCAACCAAGCCTGCTTGAGAAGGGTGGTTTCATACTAGCCATACCAGCTGTACAGCAAAGGTGATGAAATAGACAAGTCAACTTTAAGCAAGTAGAAATACTGTGGGTTTCATTTCAGTTAAATTTAACTTTTTAGACATATTAAAATGACATTAAGCCATTCTAGCAAACTTAATGTCGTGTCCTTATTAGTATCACATTAGAAACAGACCCTTGATATTACTAGCCAGTTATGCATGACTGTTCAAAGAACCATCCTACCACCACTAGATCCTGTCTATCTAGAATTCCAGCTTATTAAAAATCTCTACAGTTTACATTTAAGTGGCAGTGGCAATCATATATAGTCTTATGACTGAAGGCAACTTTTCCTGAAAAGACAAAAAAAAAAAAAAAAAAAAAACAACAAAAAAACAACTTTGTAAAATTAACTGCACTAAAATATTTTAAGAGACTGTACTAGTTTTAACATATTCACCTGTATACATGCTCCCGTGTACATGTGTATGTGTATTTAGAGGGGAGAGTAACAGTACAAGGCAAATACAGGAATAGTACTATTACCAGATACAGTAATTCCTCCAAAAGCATCTCACGACATTTTAAAATTACCTAATCTTCCAAAGTCTCCTTCTCCCCACGTATATAGCTCTCCATCTTCTGTAACAGCAGCGCTATGTCTGTATCCAGCTGATACACATACAACAACCTACATTACATGCAAAAATAAAGATCAAGTTTTAACACAAACTGAATAGGTTATGAAAGTAAAGTTTCAAAAGCAGTCTACATAAATCAATTTGTTCACTCATGTGGAGCAAGTGTACAAATTAATCTTTGCACTCTTTTCTACTTAGTATTGAGTAAGTGGAAATTGGTATACAAAGAGCCAGGTTTATAATTAAAACTGGTCATGATTTATCAAGCAGATTTAACATAACAACATCTTAGTCTTACAGCAGCAAAAAAAAAGCATCAGTGGATGTTTAAAACAGTGGCCAAAACAGACAGGGAAGAGAATGCCTTGTAAAACAATACAAAGCCACTTTTCTAATGAAACCACTAAAAAATTGTATATAAAAAGTCCTTATGTTACAGCTAACAAAAGCAACCATCTTCTGGAATGTCACCACAGTTCAGCAAAAGCACATGAGCAAATTTTACTCTGAAGATTATGAGGTTTACTGGCAACACCATTGTCCAAATCACAGGCCTAAAGGCAACTATAAGTTTTAGTGCTTTGCTGAAAGAAGACCTAGATTCAAATAGAAGATTAACAAAAATACGGAACTTTTCATTGCAGTTTTATATATTTCAATTTTTACAAAACATCACAACTGAACAGAACAAAAATAGGTGTCCTACTATGCAAAACATACCTTTCCTTGCAGAGGACCCTGAATAAGTTTGGGATATTTCTGAGTTGAACTATTTCCATGTCCCAGTTTTCCATAGTCACCATCACCCCAGCTGAAGACTTCCCCTTCTGTTGTAAATGCTAAAGTGTGACCATCAGATCCTTTCGAAGATGATACTTTTTTAATAGACCTATGCGGCTCAAAAGTCAATTTTTTCAGTGTGGACTGATTATTGGAGTCACCCAGTCCTAGTCTCCCATAGCTGCCTTTACCACAGGCTCTAACAGAACCATCCGTAGAAATAACAAATGTACAATATTGTCCAGCTTCAATCTATAAACAAAAAGGTTAAAATAGTAAAAAAGAAAGATTAGATGAATGTAAAATTCACATCCAGGTCCAGGTCTAGAAATCTGTATTTTTAAACAGAATGTCAGATTTCTGTACATGAACCTTTCATATAACATAATGTAAAAATTAAGGGCAATGTGGAATTAAGCAAGTAGTAAAATTCAAATTGTTGAAAAATATTCTACGCATAAAACCATTTTCTTGAGGTTAATGATGTAAATAGCGATTAATCCAATTTACGTATTTGTATCTTTTCTACAGACCACAGAACTCGGACTGCCTCCAGATCTCCAACTCACGGATTGAAATGGACAATCTTCGAAGGTAACTCAATTTTTAAGATTAAAAAGACTAAGTAATAGCTTAATAAAGCACTGTAGGTTTTGATACATTTTAACCCGTACCAAGTGGTAAAATTACAGAAATATGCCAAATAATAAAAAACCACTACCATTTGAGACTATGCACTTTAAATACATAAACACCAAAGAAATAAGACCAAAAGTTTTTAAGAAAGTAAGAACTTGCCTCTACTGGAAAGTCAGTGCACAGCTGAAAAATGACCTAACAGCAAACTGTTGTGGCACAATTCCCCATCCCCCTTGCTGGGCCACTCAGTGCTCGGTGTGATTCCAGCCCCCTCCTGGGCCACATACCAACCTAGGGCGCTAGGGATTGCAAATGGCAGAGGACCAGAGCGTTAAGACACCCCGTTGTCATGCCTGGCTCCTGCTCTCTCTATCGCTTGGGAGTGATAACAACAGTCCATCATCTCCTGACAGCCTGATACATCTGTACCTGGGACATGGTTGAGGGAGGGCGATAACAGAACTGCACAACCAGCAAGTTCTGGGCCTGCACAACTGGTAGAAAACTCCAAAATATTTCATCACTCAAGTTGGGCCAGAATCGGTAAGTACATGTCAATGTCAGTTATCTTGCACCCTATAAATTGCAACCCCCAAGTGAAACCCTTCGAGCTCTCCTGGATCGCAGCAGGCCTGTGACCAGCATCACCAGCTGGGATACCTCTCAGGTATCAACTCCTCAAGGTACTGCCTGCCATAAAAGTCAATGAAGGGTCAGGGTGAAGTTGACCCCCTCGAGTCTCAATTTTTGCCTATTGAGGAATGCCAATGCACTGTGAGGATCTACTCTAAACTTGACAAGAGGGGAATTTTAACTATAGGCTAGCTTCTCTTTCATCCACACCTCTACCTATGGGTTGGAATACACACAGTTGTTTTCACAAGTGTGGGTGCATACATATTTCACTGGATCTAAATATTTCTGTCTTTGTACATCTTGTGTTTATGAATATACATATATAGATAGATGTAGGATACCTTACAGTAAGTTAGTGTGAATCTTGTAATTTTCAAATCTGTAGTTAAAGTTGCTATTTTAATCATAATGCACTTTACTGAATTATTTTGTAAATCCTTAAACAGGTTAATGATTAAGTGCTGCTAGTCACTAATAAATCTTTATTTGCTGCTAAATCATTACCATGTTATTATTTCCATCCGCAACACAAAGTAATTAACCCTGCAATAAGAATGTTAACACAACCTAAGTGCAAAGCAGGTTCAAATCTGAAGGATAAAGGCGCTGTGTGCCCACATCATAAACCAGCACAAAGCAGGCGGTAGACTGCACAGTGACAGCCCCATTCACTGTGAATTAACTTCTCCATATAGACAAATCCTACAAAGATCGTCAATGAAGGTTAAAGGAAAAATTCTTTATGCTAGTGGAAAAATCACATAAATATGTTGTATGGGTGTACACAGTACTATTTAAAGAGTAACCCAAGCATTCAGATTACTCATTCCACTCTCGCGTATTAGTGTTTTGTTTAAAAAGTTTTTTGAATGCTAAACTTGCTTTATGATGCCTGGTCCTACACTGACATAATAAAATACGTCAGTGACAGCAACAGAAACAATTTCAGAAAACATAGCTAAATTATCTAGTAACCAAAGAAATGCTTTTACTTAAAGCAATGCTGGAAAGACAATACAGTAACAGAAAAGCAAACTATTATATTCTGCATCACACATCAATAGACCTACTCAGTTACAATTGCAGAATCTGTGTCTGAGAGCAGACAGACAGTACTGTGTATTGACTTTCAGAAAACTAATAAAGGTTGCTGTGACAGCAGTTAGCCCTGTTTGGACTTTTAAACTAGGCAACCTTGGTGATAAAACCACCAATGAAAAAGAAGACTGAGTAGTTAAGATACCTTTTAAAAAAGTTGCCAAAAAAAACCCCACAGGCAAGCAAATTAGTCTCTGCAAACGCATTTCACAGCAAGTTAGATAATTCCTGATAATTCTTGTTACATGGATATTGATCTGCATGTGACATGAAAAATGAAACAGAATATCTTTTCCAGGCATCAATAAAAGTAGTGAGATACTTCCAGTAAAATGACTTACGTAATTAGTTCTGAGCATCACACCTTTACTACGACTTGACATGCAGAAACAAATTACTGTTTTCCAATTTCATACTAGAACTATGAAACTGTTATATGTTACATTATGTCCCACTATAAATGTCACTCACCGTCTGTGCATCAGAAAAACTCGGAGCAAGCTTGGGTTGAAGTATTTTCTCTTGAGTTCCTTCTACCAGTTGATGACTGCTGTTGCTACCCCAAACATACACTTCACAGGTCTCAGAAACAATGGGAGCATCACCTGTTTGAATGCTGTCAGGGCTGGCACATGTTCTTGAATAGTCTGATGCCATTCGACAAACCTATTACAATGAGAAATTTATTACACGATAGCATTCTCACTTCTTTGCATATAGTCATATGTTTAATGTAACTTTAATTCCCTTCAGTATGATTCTCTGCCTAAAACACAAATCATCCATCACCATAACATTAGCTTGCCCAAATTACTTTGTTTCTCTACATCTTCATTTTTCACCTTTTTTTGCCTCTCTCTTCTACTCCAGAATAGCTCAGCAGAGACTGGACCACAACCACATGCACACACCCATCAGACGCATGAGGGGGAAGTAAACTACGATTACCTTAAAGTCAACGTTTGTTTCAAGACATACCTCTTCAAATAAACACAGAGCAGCCTCGTAAAGAGAACATAAGCCATCAGATGTTCTAGTTGGCTCTCTCCATTGACTTCGATCAGCGGATGAACCCTACAATTTTTAAAATGTCATTATGAGAAAAATACTTCCACACAGCAACAGTGCACCTGCACATAATACATTAGGGATTTGTTCTTATAGTTAAGCAAAATTAAAAACTCTTTCGATAAGCATAAGTAAACAAGTAAACTACCTTTCTCCCCTGAACTGTGATATCTGGCTACACTTCAGGATAATAAGAATTGTGACAAGTGCTAAACATACTTATTTATTCATTTTTGTGACAATATCTGGGTCTAGACTTATTTTCTACTAATACTGCTTTGTTCTGAAATCCACGTCATTTGTGTTTAAAGTGATTATTATTTAAAAATGACTAATTATCATTACTTTTGTGTTTATATCTCTTCCATATTTTGGTCTCTGATTTTACATATAGTCCAAAACCAACAATAAATACAGCTACCATTCCATTCCATTCAGATCCTGCCACTGCCACCCTCTTCTCATGGTCGCAGTTCTTGAAATTTTTTAGTTTTTAAAATTTATGTTTATTAACAACCATTACAAGCCAGAGAGGAGAGAAAAGAATGATCATTTCAGGGGAAGAGTTGTTCTGTTTAGGTCTGAGCATATGAGGCAGAAGCTTGCCATAGCGTCTGACTTCATATTGTGCAATAATTTCATAGCTTAAAAAGAACATTCTTCTAAGACCAGAAATAAGCATTCAACGTACAAAGCAGTGTGCCAGACTTCCAAACAACTCAGCTCATCCTCTTATTGCATTATTTTCTGAGCAGTAGCAAAAATCTAAGCAGAAGTCCAGGTTAATTGGAGAACAGTAATGTCCAATATAAATAACTTTGAATAGGAAACAAGGCATATTGCAAAACTTTGAATTCTAAGCAAACTCAGCAAAGCAAGCTTTAAAAATAGTTCCATACTTTCTAACTTTTTTGCTATGAGCTTAAATGTAAAGTGCAAGTGGATCAAGTACATCCTTGATTCTTTTCCTGAAATTAGAGCATAACACCAGAAGTGACAACACAGGGATTGCTTTGCTGTTTCATCTTTACCCACGAGGAAATGGGTGGGCAGGGAGACAGAAATAGACAGTGGGTAACAAAGGAAAAAAAAAAAAAAACCACCACCCTTTCTTAACATATTAAGCAAACTATTCAGCAAACAGGAATTCAGAATTAATCTATCTGAAGTTAAGAATGCAACTACACTTGCAACATAGGAAAATCAAAGATGATATACCTACCAAAGATCGTCGCATTTGTGTTAATATACTCATAAAACAATCAAAGCTGATCATCCCTTCTGGACTTTGCAGCAGCTTGATTTTCTCCATGGTGTTTACTACAGCTGAGGCGCCTAAAGCCATTTCTATCCATTCAAGAAGGTATCGCAGGGAACCCCGTTGGGCAGCCAAACCAAGAAGCAATTCAGAAGCCAATCTACGACCTAAAGTGTCTGCCCCAGAGTTTGGAATTGTTACTCCTTTAAGAAAGGTTGTTACTTGTGATAAACAGTCCAACCCCATTGGTGGAATCTTGCTTTCATTTGCTAAAGATAAAGGTGGTAAAGAGCTCACGACTTCTATTGCAGTATGGATAACATCATTGCAAAGACTGAGGCCAGGTCCTGATGCAGGCATCATCCAACTTTGTCTTAGCAGTGCAAATAACAAGCTTAAACCAGTCCGAACTCCCATTTCTATGAGTGCATCTGTGCTTGATCTAGGACGTTCACTGACAGAATGCACATCTGTTGATCCAGAACTGCTTTCTGGTGAATGCTGCTGTTGTTTCACCTTACCCTTATCATGGTATTTATTAGAAAGTGCATAGAAGACACGCTGCAAAACAAGGAGCCGTTTTCGAAGAGCTCCAGCAAATGGAGAGTCTGAGCATACCATCTTTGCCAGTGCCAGCTGGCTGCTAAGAAGGGCATCCAAGTAGTGGTCCTGTTCATCACTAGATAGAGATTCCCGCTCAAAATCTGGTAACTGAGGTCCTTTGAGGCACAGAACCTGCTGGGGCAATGGCACTACTTCTTTATTGCTGACTAACTTAGCGTACAGGATAGAAACTCCCTCCCTTGTTGCAATAGATTCACTGTCTTCCGTGATCCAGGAGCTGTTCAGATGTTCAAGCCATTTCAGCTTCACAGGTGGGACCATAGCTGCCATGTTGGTTTACTCCTTTGCCATTAGTACTGAAGATGAAAAAAAAAAACAACAAAAAAACCCCCAACTGTAAATAGGTGTGCCATATTATCTACAGAATTTATTATTCACAGTAGGACAAATTCTAATAATCCTTTATGAAAGCAAGTAGCAAAAGATTAATCACCAAGAATTACCGAAGTTCCTCCATTTTACCCATGTAACTGCTACAACCTAATCTGAATTCAGATCAAATATTAACAGAGTAGTTTAAGAGTAGTATAAAAAAAAGGGCATTTTGCAGATTCATTTTTATCTTAATTTTAAAAAAGTAAGTACATGCATATGTGCAATTTCCGTAACATAATGTAAGAATTCTAGTGTAAGTCTGCATTTTCTAAATCCACATGCACAAAAAAAACCACACAAAGCAGATTAAATTCTGATACATTTCAATGAAAATACACTTAATATCCTCTAGAAAAAAATAATATTCTCTTTGCAGACAGCAAAAATTGAAGATGAAAACTTAAGAAAAATGCACAAGATGATTCACAGCTATGTACAAATGGAGTACCAGTGTAAACCTTCATTGTACAATAAACAAGACTACTAATTGAGTCCATAAAACTAAGGGCTTAACCTGTCAAATACATTTTTAAGTCCTGCTGTCACAAGCCACTCTTTCCCCTTTCTAAAATAAGCTCGAGATCCTTAAAATCAATGTCAGAATGTTAATTGGAAAACAGGACTGATTGCTTGACTACTAGAGCGGTACATTATAGAGGTCCTATTCATTCACTGAATAGGCTCTTCAGGGCCAAACAGACATTACAACTATTCCAAGTAAACTTACAGCATCAAAAATTAGGTATTACATTGATGTATAATGTGTGACTTGCAATGTATTCAAAGGTTTTAGGATAGATTTTTAAGGAAAGAAGCACTAACAATATGGAGATAAAGAGATCTTAATAACACAACAACACTGGTTTACCAGGAAAGCTCAAACTGGTTGCCAAACCAACCTGACAGCTTACAGCATACTTCCCAATCAAAGACATCAATGAATTTGATAGATTTTTTTTTCCTGACGATTTTAGGAAAAAAACCCAGCACATTATGAATCATGACACTTTTACGTGGATTCAACCTCAGTGGAATATGATGATGAAACCGCTACAAAATTCCTGGAAATCTTATGGTTAAATGGGATTCCTCGCCACATACCACAAAGCTTTTTTTTGGCTAGCACTAGTTACTGGAATATACCTCTCTTCTGACTTTTACTCTGCCTGAATTCAATTCAATTTATTTAGCTGAACGGAAAGATCCCTTTTTCCCTTGTTATTTCTTTGAGAGACACAGTAGGGCCTGAGATCTACACAGGTTGTTTAAAAACTCAGTTACAAACTCCATGTACAAATCTTGAATGCTTTGATATTAAAACACAACTTGGTTTAAGGAAAAGTAGTTTCAAGGTTTACTAGATGGGATTGCATTTTTTCTTCACCGTTTTAAAATTCAAAACCTAAAATAAATCAACAGATAGAGAAGTTACACTTCAATTACAGATTATCAGACCTCTTTGAAATTTACTCTGAGTGCATCAACTTTCAAACTGAACATACCAACAACTCCTCTTTGATTATTTTCAAAAGGGAGAATACAGTGTTGGAAAAGCAGATTATTTTCTCTACATAGCCCTTCTTTGAGGACAACACATCATGGGTGTATGGCATGGACATTACAGCAAATGCACACACGGCCTTGTAGTTTCCCAGTGCTCAGTCACTGCAAACCTCTTACCATATTACTCAAAATGAAAGTGTAAGCTATTAAAAAAAAAAAAAATATCAGAAGGGCATCTTGTATATTCAAAAGCGTGTAGTAATACTTAGACAAATGATGCTGTAATAAACCACCTCCAAAAATTAAGGTGGTGTAAGTTTACAAAGAACTGTATGTTAGAAAGGCAACACTTGGAGGTAAAATGCGGAAGAAGTCAAGTTTGGTTTTATTTAAGTTTTGAGAGATCTTCTCTATCTTCAAACCAACTATGTACTATTTTGATAATTAAGCTGGTAAAACAATGACAACACAAAGTGCAGAGGCACCTCTATCGCTGTAGATGAGTATGTCGCATGGGAAGAAGGTGGGGGTAGGTGAGAAGTATAAGATCAACAGCTTGAAATTTGATAGTAAAATATGCAAGCTCATACAATTATGGAATAAAAAGTTCTCCCATAAGTAGAGAATCTGTTATTTGAAGATTCAAAAGTACAGGAATCTAGTAAATCACAGAAAGATGAGTCATCATGAAAGAAAATACAATTCTGGGTAGCATTAACAAGAATTTCCAAAATGGTTAGGGAAGGTTAGGTGAGGGAAGCATTTTTACACAGTTTTTTAAAATACTAATCAATCAGATCAACCATCTGGATTTCTGCCACCTATATCCTGAACTCATTGAAGATTGACACTGGATCATGCAGAGAAAAAGATTATTCCTCTAATCTACCCTAACAGAGAATCTAGCCTAAAGATAAGACTAAAGGTGTGGGTTTTCAATATGGCAAATCAAAATAAATACATAATAAAAATGAAATAAAATCTGGTCTATAAACACAATAGAGAAAAAAGGAGGGGGAGTGGTTAAGTAAGCAAAAGGAGGAGATGAGTGTAAGAACAAATAGGTATGAAACAAATCACAAATTAATTTAAACTGAAAAACTCAGAAGCTTGTTCCTAGTTAAATTCTGCAATGAGTTTGTCACAGAAATAGCAAACTCTTTTGAAGTGGAGTACACTGAGTTCTCATATACAACACAGAATTTTTCTAGTGTCATGTTGTCATTCTACCAGGAAAACAATTATTTCAGGCTAACAAAAAGATCTTCCCTGAAGAGATTTCAGTCACAAAAGTAAATCTTAAGTAATATGCAGCAGGAACACAAAGAGAAATTTGTTCCAATTTTGCAATACATAGAGACATAAAGTAAATTAATTGTTTTAAAAATTTATTTAGAAAGTGCCTACAGCTGTCTTAGTGACTGCTCTCTCACACGCAGATGAGGATGTATGGGGGAAGACTGTTCCACATCAGTGCAGCAATGTATGGCACTTCTTTGTCATGACAGACATCTCACCATAACTCACTTCTTCCAAGTACTACAGAATTGTATTCTGATGTTAGTAACCACAGTTTTCATTTACCTGGTTACTATTTTAAAAGTACACATGAACAGCATTTATTTAACAGCCAAGGTAATTCAAGATTTAGATCTGAGGCACTAAAAAGGTACAGAATTGATAAGCACATCATAGCATTATGAGGATTTATATCTGCATTGAATTATACAATGGGTGACCCAGACCTCATGTTCTGGTATTTTATAAAGATAAAGGAGGTTAATCTAATGGGATAGCTTTTCTGACAAAAACATAAACTGCTGAACAGTCCACATCTCTCCTATAAAACAAGAAATTCCAAAAACCAAAAACCAATGAAATACAACTGACAGTACTCTCCCAAGAACACAGGAATGACTAGAACTCCTATACTGTGCATATTGTTTAACGCTCAGAAATGGATTGTGTTGATACTCTTCAAAAAATGTTTCTAACCAAAACCATACTTATATGCCATTGGTACCCAAAGGCAGGCTGGTGCAGAGACCAGTGTTTGCCTGATCTAGAAGTGTTGGCCTGTGTGAGACTCATCTGATACAAGCAAAGCTTGGATGGCAATAGCTTCTTAGAAGGGCTTATTAGCTCAAGCACAGAACCATGTTGATACAGTCATGCTGTTTCTACAGGATCCAAACTAGTTCATGTATCTTGATCAGCATGTGTCATAAAACTTTTCAGCCCATTTCTTCTTGTTTTTTTCTTTCATCTTGCAATTTCAGGCTGTTCTGTCAACACTTAAGACTAAAAAAAACCAGAACACAATATGGGTTTGAAATACGTACCTTTTGGGATATCCAGCTACTTAAAATTAAGTGAGGGCTTCATTGGCAGATCCTATTCACAGTTCTGGATCAGAACCTTGTCACAAGCAGGAGAAATCTAAAGAGCGTAAGTGCAATGTGCATTTTGTATTTCTGTGTCCTACAGATTTCAAAGACCATTTAACTTTAATGTCTTACTATTTGTATTGTTTGCTTGCAATCTAGCAGCATTTTAGTATTTCACTGCTTTCCAATTGGATTTAGGACACTTTTTTACTGACTTCAATATCTGTATTCCAATAAAATATTTTTTATTCTGTAGCTTGCTTAGTATTTTCACTCTCGTAAACACAGTATTTTCAGTAGAGAGCTTTGTACTCAACAGCAAAAACATAAACCACAAAAAATACATGCATGCAAAATAAAGTCATGAAAATCAACAACGTTTCTTAGTTACCATTTATACAATGTTCAAGTACTACAAAAGTAAAAGCCTTGATAATGTCATTTAAAAACCTAATGCCAAAACAAACAGCGAGTTTAAAAAACTTCTCAGATACAAGAACTCAGGCTGATCACAACTATCTGAGCCCAAGGTTCTTCTAAGTCTGAGAAATATTTTTTAAATTTATAAATTAAAAAAATTAAAAATTAATAAAATTTCTCCTGAAGAGACCGCCAAGTTATTAATTTTAATGCTGGTAGCATTTAGAACTCCCATTTCTTCAAGAGTATTCTTGGTGTCAGCTGTAAATTTTGTCAAGTTAACTTATGGCTTAATATACAAGGAGACTTCTTCAAAGCAGAAGAGTGTTTTCAAACTGCTTTTTTAAAAAGAACTGTTGCTTAAAGTAACCCACAAATGCTTTACCCTCCTACTGTACAAAGCAGATTTGACTCCTGTTTTACAATCACTGACCATGGGTTACATAGGTTCTGAATGACCAGTTTCTATTCTTTGATCCTTTAAGTTCTAATGTATTACAGTTTCACCAAAAAGTAATAAAATATTCTGAATGAGAGGTTTGTGTCCTTTCATAGTCTGAGTTCTACTTGATCACATTTAAAATGAAATCTCGGGGGGGGGCAGGGATGGGGGGTGGAAGGAATCCCTCTGCCATCTAGTGAGAGGATGTGCTTACTACAGCTGTAATGCCTTGCAGTGCTAAAGATAACATGTAATGCAACTTTGTTCTGTCTTTATATTTCACACTTTAAAAAAAAATAATAAAAATCAGAACTGTTTTAGAGCTCTTCTGCCAATATATCCACTAAAAAAGCACATTCTGCACTATCAAGCACCTGCTTTTATACCAGCCAAATTGTCTCTAGAATAGATCAAAAGTTTTATTTGAGCCTCAAGTGAGCTTTGCGCAAGTAACTTCAGTTGTATTACAGCAGACAAAATCCTTACACCTCTATCAAACAAAAACTGGAGCCACAACTGTTAACCACCATTCAGAGGCAGTGAGCATTCTTTGCATTTCATACTAGACACACCTTCTGTTTACTCACACTGCAATACACACACACACACACACAGATCAGCCTCGAGTGCCACAGACAGGAATTATTACATCCAGGACCATGTTCACAAAGAAAAGGCAACATTTCTCATTTGTCAGGAAGGATTTGCTAACTATGGTTTGATCTGAACTGCAACTGTAAGGCCAGTTAATGCAAACTTCCAAACTCTTGTCTTCAGTGACAAAGTTAGCACCTTCTCAAGAGGCAACACATGGGGATCTAGCTACATTAAGAAGTTCCTTGAGTAAAGACTCATTCATTTGCTTTATGTTATGCTTACATCAGCTGTTCTTCATTTAGAAATTTTAAAACTTGCTCACACACCTCAAAGGTGCAAATACTTCTCCCTTTCCTGATAACTGACAGATTTTATCTCTTCCCTTTGTATGTATCTCTACAGAGACAGAAGCTTCAATCCGAGCTCCCAGTAGTGACCTACTCTCCTACTTCAATTTTCAAAAGAAATATGTTAGTCTATCCTGAAAATAACATTTGGTTTGATGTGACAGGTAGGAGTCTTTAACCTGACATGCTGATGACAACAAGCTGATTTGATAAAATCCTGAAAACGATCTCTGAATACAAGCGTAAATTGTCTCTGTGCGGAATACAAGTGTAGTGACTACATAGCACTTAAGTTAATCAGAAACTAAGTAACAAATGGCTAACACAGTTCATACCTAGAAGTTACTTCCTCCAGCTCGTTCCCTGAGGACCACAAATACAAGGTTTGTAATTTCTTCAGAGCATGGCCAAGAACACTGCATTTCTTTCACATGGCCAAGCACAAAGGGAGAAGGTAGAAACATGACAAGACATGGAGAAAGGAAGTACTTTTCTTCAGTCATCATCAGCACATATCTAAACCAGTCTAAATGTATAGCAACAAGCTTTATCAAAGTATTTAAACACTGCAGCACTTAAAACACTTTTAATTCAAAGTTCCAAATTCAAAGTTCCTAGAATTTTCTGGGATTTCTATTTTAACAACCACAAAAGCCAAACAAAAAACAACCAAACAACAAAAAAAAAGCAACCAAAAGATCTTTTTGAAATTTTAACAGCTGTTCCTCCTTAAAAATAGCCCTACCTCATTTTGTATGTGTTTATATTTTCAAATCTTGGGACTTCACTGAGAAAAAATATTCCTTTTGGCAATCTGAAAATAACATCCTACCGTCCAAATCACTAGCCAACAGTTTATATGTAATAAACCTCCAAATCTTCAAAGTGGTTCAAAAAAATCTAGAATTTAACCAAGATGATGCCTTGAACATCACCTACTGCAAAACTTCCAGATAGGTAACAAAGTATTTAAGTATGAATTATTAGGGAAAGTTTTGATATTTTACTTTACAGAAAAATGCATCTATCTAGCACCAGGTAGAGAAAAATCTTTTCACATTGACAAAATGTATATCATAAAAGCCCAGCTCTCCTTCCCTTACTCCTTGTTCTCTCCTCCTCCCCAGGAGAAAAAATAAAAGTAGTAAATAGCGAGAATTTGCAACACAACTCATTTGTCATATCTTTTAGAACCACAGTTCCTGTTGAAAAAACAGCCATTTTAGGGGAGTAAACGCCCACACATATTTTACTCTTGCTGATCAGTAAGTCAACTAAAATGGACTTCAAACTCATAGTTGAGCAAGGATTACAAGACAGTTTTACCAATTTAATATCTATTTCAAAAGATTACTGTAGGGAACAGTTACGACAAAATGAAAATATCAAACCCTAAAAAGCAAGTTCTATGTATCCTGGATATAGATTTTTTTTCTAAATAACAGTGGCAGCAACTTGAGCTGAAGCAGAATAAACCTGAAGGCAACTTTTGCCTACTCAAAATTCAAAGTCCTTTGTCATAAAGTTAGAAACCAATCTAGAAAACCTCTGCTTAAGAGTTCACTGTGAAAAAAAAATAATTCAGGAACACTTAAGTAAGCGGAAACACTAATAAAGTGTAGCCAGTGAAACTCTGTTACACCAGGAATAAACAAGAAGCATGAAGAAGTAAAGCAAAGATACAAGCATGAGAAATACCCTCAGCAAAACCCAGGGCGGGGTCAAAGGTCAACTCCATTCTTTATAAACATTATTTGGACAGAACAATTTGAGTATTTCATACCCAACTTAATGCCTGCCAAGAAAGCGGTCTGCATTAACAAGTGCTAGGAGGAAGATTCAGAAACCTACCGATACCACTATTGGCAGTTTCAAATGCTGCTGCAAAACAGAAGATGAAAAAAAAGGCCTTCGTGTACCATCCTCTTAAAAAATACTGTTAAAACTGAGAGAAAATGGGTCTTAATAGCTCTGTCAGTCACAGGCAGTGCTGCAGACTCTACAACTAACCAAAGAAAAGGCTCAGATTCCTCCAATACTCTACTGGAATATTTGCAAGCTGTAGAACATGGTTGGTAGTTAGCCTTCACTTCAATTGGAATGCTAACTGCTGTTTTTTTCTCCTACATCATATGAAAGGGAATGAAAAAAAAAAAACCAACTTTAAAATGAAACCTGTGAAAACAAGAGGGACATAATCAAGGGGTGGCAGTGTGTCTAAGCTAAGAGGATAGAAGAACACTTAAATAACAGAAGAAAATATGCTTAAGAGAGCTCTCTTTTAATGTTATAACAAACATCAACTTATTTGCAGCACAAAGGTCTATTTCCTTTTATCAGAGTCTACCACTTCAAACACACCCAAAGATGAACCTACAACTTTCAAAGCTACATCTCACTGCATAATGAATGAACATCCCCCTATGTTTCAGATTCTGTGTTTTTAAGCACGAAAATACAGAACAGCTACGTCTTCTGGTCTGTTCATGGTTTTCCGCATCATGTAAACAAACTAACACCAAATACACAAATTACCTCATGCTATTATCACTCAAATTCTAAGATCAGGATCAAGTCTTCACATCTTGCAATGATAAGGAAGCATAAAAAGAAGATAATGGGCTGCATTGAAAATTCAAATAAATCAACTTAAGAGCAATTCTAAACATTATGCAATTACAATAAATAAAAGGTTGACATGCATTTCCACGTGGTCAAGAACTCAGAGAGAATTCAAGTATACAACAAATTTAATTTCCCCTTTTTTTCCGTATATTTCTGTTCATCTACTTATAGTATGATTTCAAAGAGGCTTTGATTTAGACAGTATTTGATGCATCTAAGAAAAAAAAAACAAACACAAAACCAAGAGCCTGCAAGTGTTTGTCAGCAAGACAGAGTAAGTGCTAATATTAAATATATTTAAGATCTTCCCTTTTGAGTTAAGATGTAGAGGAAAAAGAGGGAAGTTGTTTTATTTCAGGGATAGAATGCAGTCTTTAGCAGCCTATCAAATTCTAAATATTCTGTGTTATTAAATAGTTTGGTTTTCTTAAATAGGAATTAATTCAGTCTGAAATCACCAACTACTTACAGTTCACTCAAAAACATTCATTTTTGAGATGTAAGCTTGCCTAAAATAACTAAAAAATCAAATGTATTTAAATGTAAAAGGCCTGTTGCAAGCAATCATTAAATATAACAGAGCATTGAACAAATGAGCTTTCAATTAAGTTTGTATCAGTAATGAAGCAGGCCAAACAGTAAATGCTTTTACTGAGGAAAACTACATATTTGCTACGGAAATACAAACTATTCCTGTATCTTAAATAAGAATAAAATAAGAAACTGAAGCTGCATATAACTAAATTTACAAGTTATTTCCATGAAACGGAAATAAATTATGAAGTGATAAACTAAAAATACTGTTCCTTTCTTCTGTCACCATAGCAATTTAAACACTCAGAAACAGAAAGAGGAACTTGGATCTTGCAATTAATCTCAGCTTGTTTATTTTACATATACAAGACCAAGCCACTGACTGCATGGATGCATGAACAGTACCCCGATGCAAAACTGACTAGGAGATATAACAAAACAGGTACTCCACTATAAATGTTTCAGTATTTTTTTATGTATACATATATATATATTTCCGTATTTATAGTATATACTACAAATATTTATTATTTCATGTATATGTGTCTGAAGCCCAAGTAACTTCTGTGTAATATTTATTATCAAAGTGGAGTAATTCTTTCAAAATATCAAGTGAATTTGTAAGGAAAAGTAAATAAAATATATTTTTTGTGTTTATATAACATACCATACAAAAGGTAAAACGGAACTGATAAATAACAGTAAGTTTTCCAGCCACTCTCACCATTCCCTAAGTTATCTATGGAAAACGTAGATTCTTCTAGAAGGGGAACAAAGCAAACGCTAAAGAGTTCTCGTAAATCTACTTGGCTCAGATGTGATGATTGTCAAATCTCTAAGAATGATTTTTTTTTTTTCCAGATTTTTACTACAGCTTCTGGAAACTTGTCTTCACACTTTGAGGGAAGTGGGACAGCTTTGATCGACTTCAAATGCAAGTATAAGAACAACTCAATAGAGGGGGAAAAAAACATTATAAAAAAGGTTCATAAAAGAAGTTCTCAACTTGAACATAGTTGAAGGACTTCAGAATTTGCAAACAGCAGCAAATATTCCTATACTCCAAGGGGAGGGGGCAGGGGAATAATGAAAATAATTTTTAAAGGACTTTAAGCATGGTGTTGAAGGTCAAAGCTTATAAGGTTATAAAGGTCATTTTTGTGAGCTTAGGAAGAAAGATTTGCCCTGGGCTAAACTTATACACAACTTCCCAGACGGAATTTCCATAGCCTCCCCTTTCTGTGTCAGCTTGGAAATTATGGGAGATATTTGAATTAGTGACCTAAGAACTGCCTCCACAGAGCTGACAAATTTATCCTAATACAAGTAAAACAGGAAGCTCCCTTCTAGGGTTTAGATTTGAGAAATTGAAAAAAATTACTGAGAAGGTGCTGTGCATAGATCTAAGAGAAAGACTGCTGCAATAAATTAAAAGGTGGAGATGGAACAGAAGCTACGTAAAGAGATTACAGCACACACTGTAGGCTTCTTCTGGAGGGAGGAGCAGGAAGATGAGGAACAGCTCTAGGCAACTCCAAAAAGATTACTCCTAATTCCTGCAAGAAGAGATTTGAGAGGCAAGGCAAGAAAAATTAGAGGTTTTTTGTTTTGTTTAAAAGAAGATTGTACAAAAGATCATAAAAAGTATCACTGACATCGGCACAGGGTGCCCAGAGAAGCTTTGGCTGACCCCTCCCTGAAAGGCTTCAAGGCCAGGTTGGACAGGGCTTTGAGTAACCTGCTCTAGTGCAAGGTGTCCCTGCCCGTGGCAGCGGGGTTAGAACTAGATGGTCTTTAAGGTCCCTTCCAACCCAACCACTGTGATTCTATGAAAAAGTCAAGACTCTCACTATTTTAAAAAGTAGAGAGTATAACAGCACAGTTTCCCCACAAAAATGTGTTGTTTTTCCAAGTCCTTTAGCACACACATTCCACTTATCAACAGACAGAAACCACCTAAATATATGGAAGAGATTAGTTGAATTCAGGGTTTTTCTTTTTTAAGCATCACGATCTCCAACACAGTGGTTCTACCTCACTGACAAATGCAGGTAAATATTGGTACTCCATCAAGAATTTCAATAGTAACAAAAGCCCACAGATAAGAAGGGAGAAGGTATAACTGCTGCCCAGACTCACAAAATGAAAAATTGATCAACTCAGAAGTGTAGCTAAAAAGTACAGTGATTTCCCATTGCTTGTATATACCTGAATCTTCCTGTTTAATTGGTATTTTGCAACTTTGTGCTTTCCTCCCTGCATACAAGGTCCAAACAAGTAAGCATTGTAATAGAGGGATAAAAAGCAAAACTGATCTTACATAAAGTGTTGACAAATGGACACAGTAAACAATACATTTTAACCTAGAAAAAACACAGATATTATTACTCACAATTATTAAAAATTTTAGCAACTTTTAGAATATTAGAGGAATTAAATATAACCTTCTATCCAAATTCTACTTTATCTCGTTTTATTTCTCCCTGCAATGTATGATTATTAACTCCCTGTATAATGTATTAGGTATAAAGCAATTAATAACAGCTTCAACAGTCTACCCCAAATGCAAGAAGATACATGGGAAAAGCCAAAAAAATTACTTTAGCACTTATCAAGGGTTAAGTTATAATATCCTGTAGCAAAACCAGAATTAACTTACGGAAAAGTGAAAACATGTACTAGAAAGATAATGAAAAAAATATTTAAGTATAATCCAGAAATTTGTCAATTCTGGAAACATGAAGACAGCACCACTTGATGAACCACAATCTGAGAATCAGTATGCATAAAATGCTATACAATATCTTTAATCAGTACGAAGAAAATATGTTTTCTTAAATCAGTAACTCTAGAACACACACTGAAGATATTCAGGTCAGAATCAAACGAAGCTACATATTACCACATTTTTAACTTAGTCTTACTACAGCAGAAATCAAGCACAGACAGAAACAATTATTCTGACAGAAGCTAAGTCATAAGACTGTTAGAATGGCTACAAAAGCAGTTGAAAGCTTTCTTTTCTGCAAAACTCTTGAAAACTGGCACTTATAAAGCTGCTAACATTACACATCCTAAAAAACAGAAGTTTTCTCAGAGGGAAAATAAACCTCACAAACACTCACTCTCCCTCTCTGCAATTAGCAATTTCAGCAACCTTTGTAAAATGATGACTTTTAACTTTATTTTATGGGAACTTAATTATAAAAGCTTTTAACACAAGAAGCTGGAAGTTTGTACAGTCAAATCAAAGGCAGGAAATACCAAAACTAAAGAACAAGCGAAGACCTGGTTGTGAAAATCGCATGCCTGAATTCTATTTACTGCCTCACTGTAAAGTCAAACCCCCTTTCCCCAATAGACAGGTAAAGATATTTTTTGAAACAGATTCCAAGAAAAGAAAAACTTTAACAAGACAACAAAACAAATAAGGAGATCTGTGTATTTCTAAAGGACAGAGTTCTTCAGTGTGTGTTTGCTGACAACGATCTTTCTCAAGTTCAAAGCAGTTTAATTTACTATTTTCAGCATGAGTGGTCCTAGAGTAAAATGTGCTAGAGATACTTTAAGCATGATGTCACCTGGATGGTTTCTGAAATGGATTAGAAAATTTAATATTTAAACAGATGGCAGCCAGGGAGCACTACATCTCTTGGTATTGCTAAGAGTAATACTTCAAGTAACGCTAAGAGTAAATCCTTGTTTGCAACACTGAGAAATAATTTCTGCAGATGGGCCATAAAAATCAAGCTTTTTGTGGCATACACAAAAATTAGGAAAGATTTCACAATTAGAATAATCAGGTAATTCTACGAGCTCATTAAGAATAGAATTCAACTGATTCACTGCAAGTGAGACCCTCGACTCAAAAACTTCTTTTTTCTCGAATGTTAATTTAGGTAAGTTCTTAAGAAAGCAAAAGTTCTGTATACATAGCTGATCTCAGGTCTGGAACAGTTAATTTATGTGAAATATGACTGAAAATCTGATCACTATTGTTGTGGTTTAACCTGGCAGGCAGCTAAACCCCACAGAGCCATTCGTTCACTCACTCCCCCCCGGCCTCATGAGACAAGGGAGAGAATTGGAAAAAAGGTAAAACTTGCGGGCTGAGATAAAGACAGATTAATGGGACACAAAAGGAAGGGAAAATAATAATAGTGATAAAAGAAGATACAAAACAAGTGATGCACAATGCAACTGCTTGCCACCCGCTGACCAATGCCCAGCCAGTCCCTGAGCAGTGGGCCACCACTCCCTGGCCAACTCCCCCCGCTTTTGTTGTTCAGCACGACACCATACTGCCTGGCACATCCCCTTGGCCAGCTGGGGTCAGCTGTCCTGGCTGCGTCCCTTCCCAGCTTCTCATGGGCCTCCAGCCTCCCCGCTGGCAGGGCAGCATGAGAGGCTGAAAAGTCATTTACTTAGTGTAAGCACTGTTCAGCAACAACTAAAACGTGGGTCTCTTATCAACACTATTCTCATCCCAAATCCAAAACACTGCACTATACCAGCTACTAGGAAAAAAATTAACTCTATCCCAGACAAAACCATGACAAATATGTTTCCATTTACTGCCTCACCGTGGTAACAACTACAACTCCCTTATACAAGTGGAATCTCTTCAAAGTTGCAACATTTTAGTTTTGTATCATAAGCACTTAAAACTCTCATAAAATGTAACATTCTTACCAGTAAACAGAAGTCTTTATTCTGTATCTAAGTTTACTAAATTATTATCTCAATATTCTGTCCAATTCCTAATACAACTATAACACACAAAAAAATGTGGTTATTTTATTTCTCCTCCGCTGTATCAACTGAAACCAAAGACTCTCTCCACAGAAGCACTGCATACCTATCATCATCCATACCATACTCCTCTGTCTTCTTCCTAGTTCCTTTATTGCTATATTATCACCTATATTGATAAAATGATCCAACTGCAGCATCAGAATACATATCTGTATGTTTATCTCTATGATTCCAGAACTCAATGTGGAATTCAAGATACAACTGTGCCTTGAATTTGTGCAACAGAAGGACTATTTTCTGGTTTTGATGAGTTCCAGCCCTAACAGTTCCTAACATTCCATAAAACAACGTATTACCTGAACTTTTTACCATTCCAGTCTTTCATACTTCTTACAAAGGAGGCACAAGGTCCCAGTAAGAATCATGCTTTACAGGCTACCAACTGTTAGAATGCAGCAATTTTTGCAATCTTTAATAAAGTTTCACAATCTGAAAGTACAACTGAAAGCAAACTGTTTGCTTTCCTTTTTTCATAATTAAAAGGTTGTTTATATATATATATACTTATGATTTAGCAGCCGGTATCAGGGCTCCAAACAACATTTGCAGCCTTTTACTTGAAAGGTTAGAAACCAGGAATATATAAAATTAATTAAAATCCTGACTTGTCATAGGCCAACAACGTAAACGCTAAAAGCAATACAAAACCCGCAAAACGTTCTCTATTACTCATGGCCAGGACAAACTATGACAGTTAAAGCCAACGGTAACAGGGCATAATGTGGTCTAAAAGAGTTATTTGTTCAGTATTTTACTCATGCCAAAAAAGCATTGTAGATCACTGTGCAAGGTAATGTTCCTCAAATGTTCTTTTTGGTCAATACATTTAGTCTATACGCAGTGTTGTGACAGATGTGAGGTGAATGGGAATCTATAGAAAACAGTCATGGGAAAGAAAAAGAGAAAACAATAAATGAGAAGCTACTGACACTGCAGAGAAATTACTACAAATTAACAGAGAATCAAAACTAAAGAGACAGAAAGAGACGTTGGAAGCAGAAAAAAAGGAAAAAGGGAGAGGTGCTAGATAATAGACGGACAGTAAAACAGTGCAGAAAAAATAAGCCATGGTCTCCTACAAATCTGGAACAGCAAGACAACAAGCAAAAGGAACTAAACCAGAAAGAGCAAGCAAGAACAGCAGCTACAGCAGATTGCTCTTCACTTGTAAGAAAAACATTACAGTGAAATACACACTAACATTTATTGATTTATGTGAATACCTATCTCCATTGGTCACAATGTCCACTATCTTTCTGCCTTGTATTAGCCTTCTGTTCAGCATATGGAAACCAAATTACCAACATCCCAATTTAGATTAACTCTGCAGCCAACTACCAACTTTTCAAACATTAAATTCCACCTAACTTTATAATATTTGTCAGGTAAACCATGCTGAAGTTCTTCTGATATTCTTCCAAATTTAGTCTTCCTACATATTTGTAGGTTCCTTTAGGATTATTTATACATTATCAGGTCTACTATCAAAACCAATATGCTTTCAGCTGGTCATAACTGGTCACTCCAAAAAATATTTTGGGAGACAGAAAAAATGTAAAGTTATTAAGTTGATAAGAAATTAAATCTATTTGCTATTTTTACCTTATGTTTATAAAGAACATGACACAAAAACCTAATCATGGTTTGTGAATGTAAATCTTATACCCTTGAGTGTTGTAAAAAAGCTATCCAAGCAGAAGAAAAATAGAAGTCTGTTACTACTATTCAGCAGAGACGCAAGTGTCAATTTAATCCACTACTTCTTCAGATGCATAAAAGTATATTGAAACAAAAGCTGAAAATGTAGGAGACAGTCCACATACATAATCACCAAAAGCAGTTAGTAAAAAGAGGAGCTGAGAAGCACACATCCCCATGCATCAAAAACCTTCCTACAGTTTGAGGAAACAAAGGTGCCTGATCTTGCATTGAGAAAGGGCTGAAAACCCCAGTGAAGTTTTACAACTACCGCTCTCCCCTAAAGGTATAATCACTTGTACTTCTACTATCTTGTACTACTAACAACCATGCAGTCATAATATTTCCAACCACATAAAACACAGGAATAGACATTTTCTTGTGAAAACTAGAAAAATTAAGATGTACTTACTAGTAATTATGATCTTAAACTGAGAAAGTCAGCAATGGATAGAAGACTGCAAAATCCACATACGTATAGATATTCAAAATTGAACTAGATCAGTGATCTCATCTGATTTTCAAGTTAGCTCTGATGTAAGCAGAGGTGTGGACTGCAGCCTTTCTGTATATATGAAGGGGGCATGTAAGAAAGATAGAGGGAGACCTTTTATCAGTGCCTGTAGTGACAGGACAAGGGTCAATGGTTTTAAACTGAAAAAGGGTAGGTTTAGACTGGATATCAAGATGAAATTTTTTATAATGAGGATGGTGAGGCGCTGGCCCAGGGTGCCCAGAGCAGCTGTGGCTGCCCCCTCCCTGGAAGGGTTCCAGGCCAAGTCGGATGGAAGTTGGAGCACCCTGGGCTGGGGGAAGGTGTCCCTGCCCGGGGCAGGGGGCGTGGAACTAGACGGTCTTTAAGGTCCCTCCCAACCCAAACCATTCTGTGACTGTATGACCTCCAGAGGTGACTTACAACCTAATTATCTGACGGTTCTGGTAGCAAGTTTTTGAATCACTCCTTTGTCTGGAATACAGTGAATAAGGTATAGCTCATTCTATTTTAAAATACAGTGGAGCCCATTTTTACTTTAATCTGCAATTTCTAATTTCTGAGAGTAAAAAGAAAAAAAAAGTACTCAAGAGCTAGACTGGAACTTAAGTGCAAAATAAACAAAGTACACAATTTGTGTTAACATTTCCATTTCTTGACTCAGAGTACTCGCAGTATAACTAACTGAAAAGTAAACTTCTGTTGTATAAATTCGCACATTTGTGAGAAAATGTTTGAGGATGAAATTTCTGTATTGTGCAGTGCTGACGGCAAAAAAAATTTATTACTCTTAAGGAGGACTCAAATTGGAGGCTCTTCTTTAAACAGTAAATGAATTCCAGCTTCCAGCAGAGAACACAATAGTTTGTGCCACCTGAACATATTCCCAACTAGCTTGATGACATCAAGTCAATGGTAACCAACAGTCAAGGTCAGAGAATATACCTGGACAGTGCCCAGGCCACCATGGCACTTGCTCTTGACCGGCAAGTTCCATAGCCACTGGGTTCCAGGCTATTTTATTTTTTTTTATCTTCAAAAATTAAGGGTTACTGTGAAGTTTCTACGATGCACAGTAAGCAGCTGCAGCACACTGCCAGTTACTTCAGCAGCCCCAGGACAGCAGAGCTTCATTTTCTTAGGGCTACTTGAGATGGTTTTAAAGAGAAAACACCTACCAGATTTGAATGGTCCATGTGACTGTCAACCACTACAGGGAGACAGAAGAAAAAGAAAACCTGACAGCAATTTGAGTTTGAGTATTTCTGGGAACCAATCATGAGAAAGAAACGTAACAAACACAGTACTCACCACTCACTAAGGTGACTTTGACACCAAGAAGTCAAATCAGGCATAGACAAATGCACCCTGCATTAAACTAAAATACACTAGAACAAGATAAAAATCTTTCGTTATATAAACAGAGGAAGACTGCGTATCTGTACAGTATCTAAATGAAGACTGTTGTATTGAAAGAATAATGACTTCATAACAGCCTATGGCAAGAACTCAAATGTCTGCTCCACCAAGTCTTCCTGAAATATATATAATTTCTATCTCCATTACTTATTTCTAAAAAGGGGATAGAAGTGCTTCTCCACCCCACAATAATTACAAGAATAATTACATTTAAAATGGAAAGAAAGACTGGAATACTAAAAGTGAGCCTTAAACAAAAGTATTTAAAAGTATATACTTTTAATTTTACTACCAAAATACAAAGACTGATTTCACAAGCAGTTTCTCCCATTCATAATATGGTCCCAACTCCACTCATCACTGATACTTTGGAACAGGCAGAGCACCCCTGCACTGTTTTCTTCACAAAAAGGAAGATTACGGCTACCTAAAATTGGTAAATTAAGGACAAAAAACAACTGAGATTTTTAGGCAGGCCACTTAAATCATTTCCTAATCAACTCACATCCATTTAATTCAGTTGTGAATTAACAGAAGAAAAAGCTTTCACTGGTAAACTGTCTATCAGTTCAAGGATTAAATGAATAAAAAAATGCTGTGTTATATTATTGCTATGCCAAGCAGTCCTTTGCCAAAAATAAATCAAAGACTTTATATCCCCATTATTCTTAATTAACAATTAGATATCAATACCTCCTTTACACAGCTTGCAGAAAAAAAATTTCAACACCCCTACTCCCCCTTCAACTTATATACTTCCAGCCACAAAAAGATGGTTATCCTTAATGTTAAAACAATGAACCAAACATACACGAGACTCCTAAATAAGAACGTAAGAGCAGAGAGGAAAGCCTCAAACATATACAAGGTTTGTCTGTATCTGGGGGCAAGGAACCCTAAGATGTTTCATTCTGAGACACAACTACTGTGTATAAAGCCACCTAACAAATTCCTTGTAGATGCAAGGTACAGGAGACTGGTAATGCCCTTCTTCTGTCCTGTAGTACATTAACATCGTACAGCTTTTAATCTTTCATACAAAATTTATAGATTTCTCTTAGAATATTGGGAGGCAGTAGAAGACTGACCAGGTATACAATCTACCTTTCCAGATTAAATGTCTATTAAATATTTTCCCCATATTTATGTGAGACTCAATTCTGAAATCCAAGTGCTCTGCAGTCTCACATCCCTATGCAACGGGGACGATGTGGTTTACACAGGGCCTCTAACAAGAAGCATTAAATTCAGTATGTGTAAATTCATAGCTTTGAGGTTTTGTTATGAACTAACAGGATAGAACACTTCGCTAAACTACAAATCTGATCAAGCTCATGACACAATATGTATGCGTGTATATATGCATGTACCTATATGTAATGTGTATGCATGTATATAGAGCACATGGTCCCAGCTACACCAAATTAAACAGTCCATGAAGCAGCAATCAGCTTAGATATGTGACATGAAGAACAAGTCTAAAACAAGGGATGATGACATTGTTTCACCAACTGCACACTGTACACTGCGAAACAGAGAGAGGATAACAATAGGGTTCTATCCCTAAAACATATGAAAAGCAGCTTGTATACAGTAAGTTCTAAAATAAATTAACTGTATACAGTTTATAAAAAAAAAACAAAACACAAAAAAAACAGCACCACCTGCTAGGACATCACTTTGGAATACAAAATAAATCTCCAAGTAAAAGTACACATATAATTTTTCAATACTGCAAATAAAATACAGCAAATAAGCCATAGAGAGACGATGCAATTCACATGACAAGTCTGGAGATACATGGAACACCTACAGCCACGCACATAGTTGATAAAGGCCCACATGACGAATTTCAGAGAGAATTTTGTGACACCAGCCAGATCCACCTAGGATGCATACAGCCAGAGATGCATTTAGCACTTTGGGGAAGAATGCACAGCCATGCTACAATTGCATTCATGAGGCTCAAGGGGAAATGCACAGGCTCCGAAGATCTCCACCGAAGCACAACACAGATTTTGTATAGTTCATACCGCTTTCAAGAGGCACAAAAAGCCCCCTCCTCCCCTCCCTACAAAGGAAGAAGAGCTGCTGGCCGCCCGTCATTATCCCACCCCCAGCAACAGGGCACTGACATCTGACCGGCCCCACCTGCCTCCCCCTTTTCCCCATCCCCGCCCACACCTTCCCCCCTCCCAGACTCCCGTGCCAAGAGCTGCGGCCTCGCCGCCCCGCGCCCCCCCAGCACCGGCACAGGGAGTGCAGCCACCACCTCGTGACGAGGCGGGGGCCGTGCCGGGGCGCAACGGGGCAGCAGCTACGCCCCCCCGCAGCCGCGCCCGGCCAGACGGCCGTTTGTTTAGGTGGGGAGCGGCACTGAGGAGAACCCCCCCCCCTCGCCTCCCCTCCCCGCCCCCGCCCAGGCCTCCCACCCCTGCCCGCACCGGGGGCCGGGGCTCGGCAGCCCCCCCGCAGCCGAGCGCTCACCAGGCGGCGGGGGGAGGCGGCGGACCGTGGCCTGGGTCTTCCGCGAGGCTGGGACAAGCGGCAAGTGCCCGCCGGGAGCCGCGTCCTCTCCTGCGGCAGCGGCGGCGGCTTGTCAAAGAGAAAACATGACGCGGGCGGGGAGGGGGAGGGAGGCGGCGAGATCTCGCGGGGCTACCGCACGGGTCTCGCGAGACTGCCGGCCGCTCCCCGCCTCCGCGCGCAAGGCCGCGAGTAGCCACCCCGCGGGAAAGCGGCGGGTGGGGGGGTGGGGAGGGGTCCGCCGCTCCCGGGGCCGGCAAACTGCAAAAGCAGCCCCCGAGGAGCGGGCGCCGAGCTTCCGCCAGGGCTGCGGGGGACCCTGGGGCAAGAGCCACGGAGAAAGCGGGAAACAAACCGTCTGCGCAGAAGAAAGAAGAGCCCAAACCCACCATACGGGGCGGGGCTGGAGCAGAGGCAGCACGTGCAGCAGGGATGGCTTTTCCGCAGTCGAAATGGGAGCCAGCTGCTGGCACTGGGAATTAAAACACGACCAAAACGGTTGGTTGGTTGTTTTCTTAAAGCACGAAGAATAGCAGACAACTGTTTTTGCATAACAGCAATTTTAAAAACAGGTTAGGGGAATGGAATACCTAATTCAGACGAGGATACTGGCCAAACAGATGTATTGGAAAGTCAGTGAAAGGAAGAGAAAGGGATAGAAATTATGCAGAAAAGGCAAAACAGGTTACATCAGTGGACAAGCAGGAGCATGTTGAAAAAGAAAGCTTTGGCTTAAAATTAACAGGAGAACCACAGCGAGGAGCGAAAGTGTCACTAGGGATTTAAATTCTGGGTCTAAAATAGTAAAGGTATACTATCGAGACTGAATTACAGGCTAAAACGGCGGCAGCAACAATGACATGCCAAGTAAGATCATCAAGGCCACACTGGAAAGAAAGAAAACAATGAGAAATTTCAGCTATAACCACATCAATTGGTTATGGTTCATACAACAGCAGGGATGTCATGACTTAATTAGTATACATTGTTAGTATACATTGTTAATGACTTTCATTCAATAAACGGGAAAACTGACAAGAGAAGCAAGGGAAAAACTGCCGGGCAAGGAGCAGTTGCATCAGTTTGGACACATCAGCCTAAGGCAGGAATATAATGGAAGTTTAAGAAGATTGGTGACATGAAATACATGAACAGGGAACCGTCTCTCCCAATAAAAGGGCTAGAGGCTAACAAGTGGAACTAGTAGATGTCAAATTCAGAACAAGCAAAAGAGTGATTATTTCTTCATACACAGGTAATGAGGCTGTAGAACACCTTGCTGCAGGATACTGTAGCAAAAGTTTACCTGGATGCAAAAAGGGACTGGAGAAAAACAAAGAAAAAAAAAAAAAAATCACAGATTACCACAGTCATCTCTGAAAAACGCCCTGACCCGCGGAAGGCCAGAGTATCTGGGGACACATTGCTGCACGCTTGCTCTTGCCTTTTCTTCCCTAGGCATCTGCTGATGGCTATCCTCAGACACACAGTACTGACGGCCCAGTGTGCCCATCCTCACATCCTTGTGCTACAGCCCATCTTTGCTGCATCTCTCCTCAGAAGGCGCCCTCCCTGCCCAAAGCACACACCCATAACAGTTTATTCTGAGGGATAAAGCAGTTACGGGATTTACTGAGGGTAGAGCTCAGCTCCGTGGAGGGGGATGTTGCACTTCATGACACAAGTTCCAACCAAAATTAATATCAAATGACGCTGGCAACTTTCGTGGCAGATCTCAGCTATTCAGGGCTCTTTATTCTGTCCTCCTAAAAGGCTACTCATGGATTCATATTTCTTTGCATCAGAATACAACTCAAATGCCTTGCTTTGAAAAGTCTTTGACCCAACCGAACTAAAAAACATAGACCAAATAAAGTCTCTGTTAGCAACTTACCCATGTAATAGCAACTTGCAGAACAATGGCCAAGACAACCCTTTTTTGTTCAACAAGTCTTAAGTTTTTTTTAGTTTTGTACCCCTAACTGCACCAGTTAATCTTCTGTCTAAAGCCATAGTCAAACTCTGATGTGAATCAGCAGCTTCTCTGTTGATGAGACCACCTATGCAAATAATCACCAAAAATGGGGTAAATTATAAGACCAGTTTAAATCATTCTATAAGTATTTAAAATATGCCAGATAAAGGATGCTGTGTAAGAAATAAACCTTAAAAATTCAACACATACATTAAAATACATTCAATTCAGTAATGTCCAGCAGATCTGCCATTCCACAGAACAGAAAGGAAAATAAACAGACACACTAAGTAGTACCCTTCAACATGCTAACATGCCCCACACCCACATACTTAAGTCAACCGCAGCATGAAGACAAACCTTATCATTAACTGCAGGTTTTATGGCTTGCAGGCTCCGCCAGCAACCAAATGTTGAAAAATTCTCAAGGAATTTCTTAGGTTTCCAAATGTTTAATGTTTTTAAGTTATGTACACTTAAATATTAAGTTCATAAAACTTACAATTACAAGACCTTCATCTTGTAATTTGGCTATAAGTGGATGTACCTTTTCCCACAGAGGCTTATTTGATCTCAGAATCTAAGTTATACTGGAGATATTATGCAGCCACTCTCCAGACTGGGACCTAAGGTACCAAGAACATGAGAAGAATCAAGGAACCGAATTAACAGTAGTGTTCTAAATTAAAAATCTTCTTATCATTTTAGAATATATTTATTTTAAACATACATGATGACTAGAATATAGACTGCTGTAATCGAAGTACCTACTTCTCTAAATGCCTTCAAAATCTTTGCCACGTAATTTTCAATCATTAATGTTGTGAACTAGCGTGCTGCCAACTAAAGGTGGGGGTAAGACTAACAGCAACAAAAAAAAAAAAAAAGAAAAATCCAGTTTGGCATACCCAACCTTTATAAGGTTTTCAGCCCATAGAATGCTGCCCACATCCTAAAGGACCATTGCAATTTATCTTGTTGAATTTTTACATTAGGCTTGTATATTAGACAGCAACTCTTAATATTTGATATTAACAGCAGTCTTCGATAAGTCTCAAATGGCATCTAGAAGTCAAGTGACTTCCCTAGTTTCTCCAGGAGTCCAGGAGGGCTCTGTTTAGAGCTGGAGCCCCCACTCACCGGGGGCTACACTGCCTGAGCAGTCTGCGCTGTCAGCCAGCTGGTGCTCGGGACCTCCCTGACTCAAAGAAAACCCAGGACGGCAAGTGTTGCAGGATCAGGAGGCCTATTCCATCTCTCAGTACCAACTAGACAAGTATTGTCAAAATTCCTGAGAACCCAAATGAAGCCAACATCATCCTAATCTACAGCAGCACCAGCAGGCCTAAAAATAAGGTGAATAAGATCTACATTTGCTCTGACACTGCCTATGGCTGTCACTAGAATTCAGCGACCTCATTTGAGAGTCAAGCTATCATTAAATGAAAGCATAGCACTTCCTTCCTTTGGAAATTGCAAAGGCTCCTGAAACTCTTATAGGCACACAGGACATATCAGAGGAAAGATTAACCCTCCAGCCACCTGCAGCTATATATTAACAAGGCAAAAACAACAAAAAAAGTTGAGAAGAATTTTCTGGGAGAACCCCAGATACCGGCCAGGAAAACCTGAATCACAGCTTCTCAGTGGGCAACATCTTTCATCCTCTCCTCCTCCTTCATAGCAAGCAGAAGTCTTCAAAACCTACAAATTTCTAGAGTTCAGCAGATAATGCCCATAACTGCAGGATATTTGTGCTCAATTTCTACTTCCAAGACAGACTCCATCTTAGCTTCAAAGCATAGGAGGAGGCCAGGAGAAAGCCCATAAGATCTTGCAGGTTTCAAGGGAAAGGAGGCTACAGATATCACCTCCATTAGCTCTGTGCTCCCACCTCTTTTTAAAACAGAAATAATCCCTTCTCCTGACTGCTAATCTCTCAAATCCCACCCTGCTGGCTTTCCTCCTTCCCAGTTTCACTTGGACTGAGGCAGATTTCTCCTAGCATTCAGCTCTACAAGACCTGTTTTACACCAATTATTTCCTATTATTTTATATGAGTTGCTGCATTATTTATTTGTTTTAAAAGTGTTGTTATATAACCCCATCAAATGTACTTTTAATCTTAGGCAATGATGAGAAAGGTATGATAATGAAAGAAAAACGCACACTTTAACATCAAGTCTTTCTTTTTCTAAAACTGTTAGTAATTATCCTTTATTTTTAGTAACCACATTTAACTCTTTATCCTCTTCTGATCCAGACATTATACCAGAGCTAGGACCAATTCCACTCTCACTATTTTTGTAAGATCTTTTTTGTAATACAGAACCCAACATTCATCATTAGACTATACTATTTATCTATGGCTCATTCTTAACTAATTCTCCACAAAGCAGGATAATTTTGGATCATTACAGAAATATGGATTTATAGATGAAATATCTCAATTAACTGCGTTTTGCTTTTACTGACATTTTTTTCCAGCACATATTGCTAACATCGGCATGCCTTGCTGTTGTCATGGCAATGAAAGGAGTCTGTATGTTTTTGGATGTGACTCTGAAATCATTTTATATAGAAATGGGACAACAATTAGAATAATGGACATTGGATGTTTCTGTGCCATCAGTTAAAAAATGGTCAAGGAGGAAAAAAAAGAAAGAGCCCAAACCAGCAACAAAAGACATTAAACATAAGCTTCTTGGCTGGATTCGAGACACTAAACTGGTACTTGCGAACCTATCTTGCAACTAGGGCTGTGTTGGTAAAGCTTTGTCATTTTCGACCTTTCTTAAAATTACAGTGATCTGCCTGTGCAGTTACTTAATTAGACCAGGACCCAGATTTGCCCAAATAAATGCTGCTCTTAAAAGTTCAGAAATATGAGTCTTGCACTGTATGCTGTTCCCAATAAGGAAAGGTCTTCAAACATTCATTTCTCTGTGAGTGCTCATTCAAAGGCAAGACTCTTCTCTTGGCCAATGAGTTCACAATTTACATGAGGCAAAAGAAAAATATTTCGAGAGACAAGTTTACCAATTAAAAGATGAGGAAAGGAGCTTGTGTCAGTCACTTGATCAGGTGTGGAAGAAGGAGCTGCAAATGCTAAGAAGCATGACTCAAGCCAGCCTATGCCAATCAATTAAGTGTCTGGAAAAATTGATTGCTAGGCTAAAAATACCATTCACCTATGTCTTCTATATGTTACTCATCACAACACTAGCTCTCTCCCTGTGGATCTAAGGTATAGGAGAGGAGCTGTTATTAGAACATTTTGCCTGTGCAGGGATGCCAAATGTGGAGGCACTGAAATATATGCATCTGTGTCAGTCACTAATTTCATCTTCTGAGTCATGTTCTGGAGTGACAGTTCTTCTGCATGGCACTTCCTGTTCACATCAAGCTGAGCCATACTAACTGTTATTTATTAGAAAGCAATCTAAAGCCACGTCCACACAGCCAGCTGGCTGTTACCCCAGTACAAATCATCACTGCCACATAATAAGCACTTTCAGAGCTCAGGATTGCAGGTGGCTATGTCACTACCCTTCTACTGTTGGATCCCAACACACTGTGAAATGCAGAACTAGGAACAAGTCTGAAGTACCTCAAATTTAAGATCTGATTCAATCCACCACCATCTCTCCCTTTCTTTAGCTAGCTGGTAACTTTTTCAAATTGTTATAAGCCAGCCTGGGCAAAACAGTGTTCTGCACCTCAAAAATTGCCCTTGGCCAGGCCAAAACAGGAAACATGCCCGAGAATAAATAGGAAAAACACATGGGAAGCAGGAGGGGCTTGCACTGGAACACAATGAATAAGACTATAAAGGGAAAAATAAAAGGATTATACATGAACTACTAGCTAACAATTAAATTAATACACAAAACTAATTCTAAACTTGCCTAATGCATGGGTACAAAATATTTTGAGCATATGTAGCAAGAAAGTTATTAGAATTTCAAAAGGATTAGTAATTCACATTAGCTCACTATGATAGCATACAGCACACAGCCAAAATGCAGCTTAAATATTGTGTCATAATAATAGTTATATGCATAAAGATACTAGAAAGAGTTTTGACCAATGGTCAAAGTTCCATTCATAGGATTGCCACTCCCCACTTGTACACTTACCAGTTATTCAGAATACCTTTAGGGCCCTATGAGTGAGCTTTGGTCCTCTGCTTTCTTTCAAGAACCACTGTTGCACAATCCTGCAGTTGTGTTCCCATTTCCTATCCCTTTAACAATACAATTAGGAAAAGAAAAGTACCTGCCACAATTGCTTCCCCTGCCCCATAGTCTTTCCCACTCAGTGAGCAAGGCAAACCAAGACCTCTGGGTGGAAAAATGGAAAAGTGACAACACAGAGCTCTAACATCACCTTTGTGCTTGCTACTGGAACACACAGATGCAAAAAGACAGAGAGTAGTTGTCCCCTTGCATTTAAAGTGGAGAAGTTACCCAGCTGTCATGGCCCTGGAGCAACAGAAGCAAACAGACTGGTTAGTGTTGGCAGGACACGGCGGGGGGGGGCGTGAAATGTACTGGAGGACTGCCAAATATAGTACACAAGAGATGTGCGCCTGTACACATTAACTTAATGCACAGTAAACTCACTGCTGTTCCAAAAAGCAGTAGCCACAGTATTTAATGAGTTAATATTTACGAAGAGTTGCATCATATGAAACCGGACTCTGTAGCAAAATAACACTAGAGCTGTTTCCAGCAAGCACTAGCATTGTTTTGCTTACAGGAAATTCTAGAGAGGTGAAAAATTTAAGAAATAAAGATTAAAGTTTATGCAGTCATAAGCACAGCACTGATCCAGACCCTATTTCCATAAGCAGAAAAAAAAAATACTTAACTAGTTTATCGAGAGGGCTTCAGTTAAGCAGAAAGATTCCACTTTTTCATTAAGGCCATCTGACCTTGAGTAAGTCCCCATCCTATTTATTTCTCTCTGACATGGGCATAATGCCGCTAGTTAGAGGTGTAACTTGCTTTCACATAACTTTAATCATGTTGCACATATGCAAAGTATTACTATACCATAATTGTTGCATGCAAGAATCTGTGTGATTTCTTTCAGCAACGTACATCAATTTTGTAAGTCAGAATATAGCATTAACTTTATAAAATTCATTAATAAATATTATGCTTAGAAAAAGCACTTGTTTGTAACTGTGATGGTTTTATTTTCCTTTGCAGAATAAAGACGCATAAACATAGTAAAGCTATCCTCAAAACTAAGAATATTCTAAGACCACGGTTTCACACAATACTTGGGTAATTGTGCCACATGAAGCCTGAAGGCCTGAAAGATTATTGTAAAACATCTTGTCTGTACAGCATATTCTAATGCGTTGTTTGGCATTCTTAAAAACAATGGTTTCTTCCATTCTCTTTTGGACATCATTCCTCAGATAATAGAAGAATTTCCCCCAAAGACTTTTTTGGGGAAAAAAACCACACCTCTATTTTCATCCCAGAATTCCTCTTTCTGAACTTCAGCTACAAAAGCAATTATTTTTTCTCTGAGTTTATCATCTTTTCCAACTCTGACAGCTATGTTGCTTCCTTGCTCATGCTTCATTCCACCAATTCATTAAATACACTTTTTTCCCTCTTTTCCTATTGGTTATTCCCTCGGTCCCCTAACTTTTTTTTTTTTTAAGTGACTTTTCTTTGGCTTATGTCAGTTCATTGATATTTTTCTAGTCTTTAACTGGAAGTGAATATTAACTGTTGCCTGAAAGCTGTACAATGAGGAATTATCCTTCTGCTTTCATGAATCAATGACAACTCCGTAAGGCTAAAAGCAGTTTTTCTTTTCCCATTGTTTTTACGTTTCCTCTCATTCCATTTCTTCTGGCATTCATTTTTTTTTCCAGCAAGCACAACACAAATAATACCCTCCCACACCTTTCACTCTGAGATCTCAAAATGGATTTGCATGTGCTATGAAGTCCTAGACTTGACAGAACCACAGATCAACCAATAGACATTTCCTCTTTGCCACAGCTAATTCAGCCCTAAATCATCCAAAAAGACATGAGCTAAAGCATTTATATTGTGAAACACCAATAAACACTTCAGCCAATTAACAAGATAGTGTTGATCAGCTGTGCTGATCAGTGGGTAACCTTGTCTGTCCCAACCTACTAAGGTTGGTAAATGACTAGGATTGATACCACTGGCATCAATACAGAGGCACATATTTCCATCTTCTATTCTTGCACTATTGGTCAAAGGCACACAGCCCTCTCTATAATTGCACTTACTAACAACACTTCCCCCAAAAAGCCCACCAAAATCCCACCCAGCCCTGGAATCAGACAAGAACCAATTTGAAGTCAAGATGAGCCTTAGCATGCACACCTTCGAGGTATTACTTCACTTTTTAAATATTAAAGGAACAAAACTGATTTTCTTGAACTGGGCACATAGCTACCTGCAGCCATTTCTAATTTGTCCTGAATCATTTGAAATAAAGAATTAACTCAAGCCTGAATAATCATCCAGCAGAGAAAAACATCAGAAATTGAGCTGGGAACCTGTTTATTGCTTCTCAAAAAATGAGCTGAGGTGCATTTGGGGGGGATTTGGAGGGTTTAAGTGTTTGTGGTCCCCTGCATGTTATGGATGTACAGCAAATGCCCATTTGGGTGGTTCATAGTAATGGGTTTGGGACAGGAAAAGCCAAAGGGACAATCTTCTGTGGATGTGCCTTGGAAAAGAACACATGCTCTGAAAAGACATATTCTGTCCATATACTTTTGAAGTATGTGACCAGAGAGCAGAAGTGTTCTGCCAGGCTATGAGAGCAGAGTAAATAGCAAGAAGCCAGTCAATACACTGTGGCCAACTCCTGCACACAGGCTACTTCATGGCAGAGATGCTTTTTTCCCAATTTTTCTACAAGTGAAAAAGCCAACAAAATGCTATCATAAACATTTTTAAGTAGGTAAAGTAAATGATGAAACTTTATCCTTTCTTTAAATGTATCTTCTCTTGAAAGAAGTGTTTGCTTGATCACACATTCAGGATTTGGTAAAACCAATCCCCATGCCCAAATGCTGTGCTAAGGGGCAAACACATATGGCTGGCTACACTCCATTTGATCCTCCTCCTCACCCCTCCCTCAGCATTCAGCTGATTACTGAACAGGTTTTTCTTGCTGTTATTTTTAATTCCCTCAAGCTGCCTATTTTCTCTCCTTGCCAAACAGCAGTATTCAGCTCCTGAGAGGCCCTGAATAGCTACTGGCTGCTGCTAGCTGGGATGCAGGCCGTGAAGCTGGGCATACTGGCCCATCCCTCCCACTTCCAGGCAGATTTCAGAGACATATTTCTGAACAATATGTAGAGTCCTGTGGGAACTGCTTCCCATGCCAGTTTTTCCTTCGATTAGTGGGGACAAGCTGCTCATCCCAGGGGACTTCAACCATGCTCAGGTTTCCCCTCTTCATTTCAGAGTGAAACCTCAGAGAAAGTACTGGCCAGATTCAGTGTGCTAAAACCAGAACCACAGTCTATCTTCAGTGACCATCCCCCCTCGTATCAGATCTCATGAGCAGCTGCAGCAACACACTGATCAATGCAGGTTTGCAGCTTCCATCGGAAGAGTACAGCTATGGTGAAAGGTCTGATCTAATACAGCTGAACACGACTAGAACAGGTTCTTAGTTCTGTGTGATGTTTGGCTTTAAATGTTGCTATAAAGATAGATGTAATGATAATAAAAACAACAACAACAAAAAAATGTAAAGATTCCACAAGGAAAAACATGAAAATAAATAGGAGCTGGGAAAACTATTAAAAAAAAGTAAAGTAAAAAAAGAGCAAGACAAATACACAACAACTAATTCAGTAAAAAAACCCTCCTACATTTACTTTGGAATCTTCTCCAAATGTACTGTCTTAAGTTCTAGGTAGACAGTGCTATATCAATTTAATTACATGATCACACAGAAAATAGTACCGAAAGCCTTTCACTCCTCTTCCCAGGAGCAGAACTGAACTATTGCACACCACCTTACTTCTAGTAGTTTCCTATATTTTTTTGTTTGGTCTAACAAAAGCCTGGGATTCTTCTAACAGCAAAAAAAAATGTACAAAATAAATCAAAGTTTTCCTTTGAAATGAAAATACAGAAAGATTTCGCTAGATGAATAGAAAGCTCAGTCCACTGCACAGAAAGGGCTGCAAAGTGCATCCTATTTAACCAAGCTAGCGTCCTGAGGAACAGTCCATCAAAACATCCTCTGGGTAATTTGCACAGTTAGCATGGGATGCAAGTTACCCCCCCATCTGAATTTTCTGGACCCCATTTCTGTACTTGGAATGTTAATAAAATGCTAATAAATAAAAATTCTGTGCATAAAGCAACTCACTTGTGTCGAAAGAGTTGTTCGTTTGTTTGGGTTTTGGGGTTTTTTTGTTGATTTGGGTTGGTTGGGTGTTTTTTTTTTAGTTTTGGGGTTGGTTTTTTTGTTTTGGGTTTTTTTTGGGGGGGGTTTGTTTTTTTTTTTTTTACGAATTCCAAGAACTCGGCAAAAAAACAAAACTGTCCCTTCGACCTGTTTTTTTCAGAGTATTCAGTATAACTTTTCACGGGGTGATATTTCCTTAGAAAATGTCACTCTTAAAGCTGTGGTTCCTCTAGTGTTCCGACAGTTCAATAAACCGTTCTGAAGTTTCCCTTAAACTGTATCGCCTGAAGAAATATTTAGTTATTTTCAAGCCCTCACTTGAAATTGTTACGACACCAGTTTTCAGTTAAGTCACTAGATGTACTGTCACATTCAAAGTAGGAGAGCCCAGTTCTACAGGCTAAAATTGCAGTTTTGATCACTGACTGAAAAAAGAAGTTTTTATAAAAAAATATAACAAATATTCATGTAATTCCAAGCGTAAAATTCTACCAGAGGAAGACAGATTGCAGTAACTTCAACAAAACTTCAGATCTATGCTACCTGGTTTAGAGTCCTGAATACCATTGAGACACACATGACACTCCCTAATGCACCATGACATTCTTCAATAAATTCTCCTACTTTTAAATTCTCTGTATACCTTCTGGATTTCTCTCAGATTCCTATTTCTGAAATACTTGCATTTGAATGAATATTAGAGAAACCTCATCAATTTTTTATTTCTGAGAGCCAAGCAAAGAATAGATTAGTTCAGTGTGTTACGAACCAAGTACAGAATACATTCTACATTATGCAGCACTCTCCAAACTTCAATAAGGAAGTTTTATTAAAGACAGAAATTAAGCCCTAGCATTTGCAAGAAGGTCCAGCATTGCCCAACTGCTCAAGATATAATTAAATAAAGTCTCAGGGAAGTTATACAATACTGAGTCTCATTCCAAGGCTTTCAGTCCTTAAAAAATAAAGGTATACAATTAGCTGCGACAGTTGAATATGGCCTTGAAACATCCTTTAACATTAATTGATAAATAACCATAGCATCTTGTCAATTGTCAAGAGAAAATGCTAACAAGGTAGTGCAAATACAGAGCAGCTGCATTCGATAGTGGTTTTTATGTGATTTTTTTTTTTTTTTCAACTAATCAGCACTGCATTCACTGAACACATTATTAAACTCTTTACCAGTCCAGCAGCAAGAGAGGCTGGTTTTGCCACAGCTTAGATGTGTCTATCCCTTATACAGTGTGTTCTCAACTATAAACAATGGAAATGACAAAGAAAGATGATCCATTCTGGTGATTAAGTCCATGGGAGAACCCATGACCTTCAGTTAAACTAAACTGTTTCAATAATGTAGATAATATTAGAAACTACCATTCTCTTTTTTCATTCTAAAAGAATTAGGTAACAGGGCAATTTAATTTGTTCAGATTATGTTGTGACTCAGCAGTTTTGATTGGGCTTTTTACAAAAGCTTTCTGTCTTAGGTTTCTTCATTTTCTTACTCTGAAGATTTATCTTAATTTTTAAAATATAGCCCTGTTGATGCTTCATATAAGCAATCACAGAAATTATTACTGAGTAATTTCTAGCATGGAGAAGACAAATCAAAGATGACACAATAATATAGTACTGATTAAAGATTCCTCCCCCCCAAAACAACCAGCCAGATCGATAGAAAAGGAGACATTAAAAGGGTGAAGGAAGCACCAAGAGGGACAGAACAATTTTGAAAGGAACACATTCTGAGTGAGTTTAGAAATTCACTAGGTCAAGTTATCTTTTCCAGTTGAAGCACTCAGTAAATTCATACTCTCTGCTCTCACATAGATTTTATCATACTGATGTACTGTTAGACACCCAGTGTGCCAGCCTTTGAAGTGAGGCAGAGACTTTAGGATCCTTTTTGGTCATGCTCCCACACTCATATTTCACAGTGAGGTTATGCAATGTTGAATACTGGTGCTAGGATCAAAGTCTAAACTACAGAATTAAACATAGAATCAAGACAAGTACCAGGACTGTTAGTTTCAGCATGGTGACATGGAAATTACAGTAGACATCTCTTCTCTGTTGCTATGGGGTGTCACAGAAGTAAAAATTCCTATTGTATTAGAAGGTAACAACCAGAAACATGCCTCAGGACAGTGGATGAACCCACACCCACCTACAACTCCCTAAACTTTGCACCTCCCACTACTCAATACAGTGACCCTTCCCCATCTCCCCCAGCTTCTCCACAGTGTCATTCCCCCGCTTCCTTCATTCACAACCCTTTCTCTCCTTTTTAAGTGCATTGTCCAATTTCCTCTCATATCCGTCAACATCTGAACCAGCCCATCTGCCCTGCGCTGGAAGGCCAGCCAGCCTGCAAATACACTTTATTCCAGTTGGACCCTGCTCAGTATACACAATATGATCGGTCTGGCAGCCGCTGCCTTCCACTGTTTTTTCGGCCTGGCATGGAGGAAGTCTAGTGAAACACTGTGCGATCCAGCTGTTTGAAAATTCAACCTGTCCCCATTTTATGCTAGTTAATGTTAGCCGCAAGCAGAGGAGAGGCTCCACCGTCAACTGGGTACAATAGAGAAGATGGGGGAACCATAGAAATGAGTTAGCTTGGTATTTTATCTGCAGTATTTTCAATGCCTGAAGTATAACCTGCCCACCATCATTCACAAACCTTCTGTAGGATTCACAAACCTTCTGTAGGATGTGTGACTGTACAGAACAGAGAGTAAACTACTTCAACACTTGAAGATGCCACTCCAAGAAACATCCTTAGCTCTATCTTCTATGTAACAGGTCTCTTAAGAAACATACACCAAGAACCAAAGCAATTAAACTCAAAACTGATGTCACCCTTTCGTGCAGCAGTTGAATAAAACAATATAAATTAATATAATTGCTTATGTGCTTCTGGAAGAATAATTTTTAAAGTTCATGACTAAAAATAATAAAAAAAGTAATTGTTTACCTTGGTCATAGTTTAGAAGGGATGCAACAGTCATGATCCAACTAAACCAAAAGCAGCAAGGCAGTTTGCACACTCCATGTAAGGGTGACCTTTTTGAAACAAGAGCTGAAATACTACTGTGAAAACTAGGAATCAACACTACTGGAAGGTAATTCAGAAGTAGTATTTGCAGCAGCAGCTTTGCAGGAAAGCAATTTGGGATATATGGATTGAGAATGTTGTCACCAACAGAAAATCCTTCTCAGGCTTTTCTTCTTACATTGCTACTGCTGCTAGAGTTGAGGAACATCATCACTGCAGATGTGGCTGCACAGTAACAAATCACAAGCCTACAGCCACTGCCTCACAGGGGTTCCTATCTGTGCATAGATACATATTTAAAGAATTAATAAAAAGGGAGAATGTAACTTGAAAGAGATGGTAGCCTAAAGAAACATTCCCAGATCTTGCCTTCAGATTTCAAAGGACAAGGTATAAAGAGGAAACATGTAACACATGATACTTTATCACTGACCAATTTTTATAAATATACTGGCATGAATACTGAAATAAATGATCACCTACACCATGCCTATCTAAAAGCAGAAATATAGACACTGCGGGCTGGGCAAAGCAGCAGCTCCCTGACATAACATACTTGTCCTGGTTTAAACCCAGCTGGCAGCCAAACACCACGCAGCCACTTGCTCGCCTTCCCCCACCCCCACGGAATGCGGGAGAAAGTTGGAGGGGTAAGGAGACTCATAGATCGAGATAAAAACAACATAATAATTGAAATAAAATATTGTAATAGCAATAATAGAAAATATAAATGTGTAATGCAAAATGTGATTGCTCACCACCAGCTGACTGATGCCCAGCCCATTCCCAGCTAGTGATCCCAGAGAAGAGAGAATCCTGAAACCACCATTCCAGGAGCCAGCCTAAACGTCCTGGATCCACCCTTATCTATATACTGAGCATGACATTAGATGATACAGAATATTCCATTGGCCAATTTGGGTCTTTTGTTTTGGCTGTGCTCCCTTCCAGCTTCCTGTGTGCCTGCGCACTAGCAGGACACAAGGAGTTGAAAAGTCCCCGATTCCTTTGCAACAACTAAAAGCATCAGTACATTATTGACATTCTTCTCATATTAAATCCCGAACTGAATCCAAAACGTGGCACAATGCTAGCTACTAAGATGGGGGGGAAAAAAAAAGTGCTCTATCCCAGCTGAAACCAGGACAATACTTTAAACCAAAGTATTATCTGACTACTGTTTTCCCATTATTGGTAAATTTTGGGGCAGAAACACTGTGACACAATGGGGACTGCTACTGATGCTATCTAGCACCCCTTTTCCAGGACATGCCCTTACACTCACACAGCCCTTAGGGTTTATTTTATGGTCCCCTACTAGGGAATTACTGGGATGATGCTGTAACACCAGAGTTGCACACTGGAGAACAGATTAGGCCATCAGGCACACAGAACAGGGAGATGGTTAAGTGAAACAATAGTGAAATGACAGGGAGGGCAGGAGAGACGGTACCTGCCTGACCATCTTTCTGGGCACTGATGTGGGACATTTGGAGCTTCAAATTAGGGCTCATTCCATTCCTGGCTGTCCTTACACAGCCACGGATCAACAGCCAAGCCTAAATTGAGGCAAGACAGATAGTCTACAGCAATGGAAAGAGCACAGGCAGGGGCTCTTCCCTTGAAGCAAGCTGTTGAGAAGAATTTTCAGGCTTTGCAAAGGCAGGCAGGGATGCTTAGATCTAAATGGAGAGACAGAGCAGCATAGGTCAAAGATGCTTTAGAAGAGCATCTGGAATAGGTGCATGATCCCATCCTTCAGAGAGCTCAAGGTCAGGCTTTTCGTTCAATTTTAAATGTTCTTCTCTATCTGAATATAACGGTTTCTACAGAATTAAGAAACAGGCTGTGCTGCACAATAGATTCACATACAAATGTGACATGGGAGCACGACTACGGGACAATATAGGGCAGGAAACAAAAGACTGACACTGCATCCCACTGAAACAGAAGGGCACATCTCAGGCGTGCCGAAAGGAATTACTGAAACAGGAAACTGGCCAGCCTACCACTGCCAACAGCTACCCTTACAAAATAGCTATAGGGCATCTGGACATCAGCTCCATATTGTTTCAAAGATGGGGCATCTCCAAACACACAGTGTCACTTAATATTTAACGACACTGAATCAGACAACAAAAATAACACCTAGCAAATTACCAACAGCTTTCCATAGCAGTGAATTCTCTATCTTGGCTACAAAGTGATCAGATGCTTAACTTCTTAAGTTACAGTTCAGTAAGAAGATTTTAAAAAATTTTATTTAAAAATAAGCATGAATGTGAGTCTTTTCATGAATATTGCTGATTTTTCTGAGCAAGAACCTAGGTGACAAAAAAGTCAAGTTGACCAGTTTCTTGATAATCTTTAGAGGCTATTTCGCACCATTGTGAAAGCTGTCCATGACTAGAAGGTGCTCAGATACCATGGTTACAGTCATGATATGAGATTTTAAATAGAATACTTCAACAAATTTGCTAGGTTTTTATGTTTCAATTAGCTAAATCTTTGGAAGACCAAACGAATGTTAATTATGTTATGTCTCTGTTACACTCAGCTTTAGCTTGTGGATCAAATGAAATCCTGACTAACATTTTGTAGCTGTACACATACTCATTCTGAAGTAATTGCCCTTAAAATCAGTCTTCATTACATTTTTACTGAACAAAAATCAGAAGTCAATGGTGTGTCACTTCCAAGATACTTAAGAATTAACATGTGGTCAGGTGCAAACCACACATCTGACATGATCCATACTGCGTAAGAAAAGTTTAAGTAACAGACCATTTCAGCAGAGCATATGAAAGTTCCAACAGCCATTACAAAGAAAAATTGCTAAGTAGAGAAAATCTTTACTTCATGCAGTTATGATACTAAGATATTAATGCAACCTTTCTTTTGGCTGTCAAAGCTTCCCATAAGAATGCTGGAAGTTTATTTTACTCAATGTCAAAACAGAGTTTCCATTTCTTCTGAGAAGTTTTACTCCATATTCTGAAGAATTAGATCAAGTTGAATATGTTTTTTTTTGTCCAGAGACAATGCAGAGGTGAGAAAAAAAAGAATGACCAAAGCTAAATCAAAAAATTCCAGCAACATAAATCTAGGACATTGATTTCAGCTGTAGACAGCTAACCACCTCAGGGGTTTCTGCCTTGTACCCTGCTGCTATTTCTAGCATTATCTCCACTCACCAGAAACAAACCCAAAACCCACCCAAACCGAACAAACCTGTTCCAAAAAGTTGAAAGCCCATTCAATTCAGAAATATTAAAGACACAGTCCCATCATACTAGCTGGCCAGCATTCACCTAACAATTACCTCAAGTCTTGACTTGTTGCTTTACAGCCCTGTTTAGAGGTTCTAAATTCAGAGAAAATAATTGTAAAGAATGCAGAATCTACCAAGTTTGTAATTTTATCACTTCAGAAGTCAAGCCTTTTCACTACCAAAGAAACTGCTAGAATAGTCTTTCTAAAACTGAAATTCACAGTGTATTTCTAGAGGGTTTCACAATCACATCAAAATGAACTAGGCCTCATCGCAGCCCAATATCAAACTAGGTTTGTTGGTTTTTTTTTTATAACTGAAGGCTTTGAGATCCAGTCTTATTTTCTAATGAACAACACATTTTTTTGTTATCATACCGATTTTTTTTTATCAACACTAATCACTTGGTGAGACTATTCCTATATGACCACACCCATCATCTTTTATAAGAAATTTAGTTTACATCAGAACAAATCACTCCTGATTCTCACATACCTGTCAGGTCAGAAATGACTCCCCATCCACAACCAGAATACTGGATACCATCACATCAGAATGCCTGCCTTCCCTGGACCTGAGTTTTACTGCAGAGAGTGTTTACTATAGAAAGCAGTTATCTTTGTCAATCTTAATTTATTTTGATCATGTGCTCTTTCCTCGGTACAGTCCCAGAAGGACTATATAAGGCGTATCTTCTGTCATTTGGTGTGTTATGGCCCCAAGCCTATATACATTTTTCTTAATTACTGCACATCATCTCCGGTAGGCTTAATTAGTTTCAAAGTAGTCTGAAACAGACACTGATATGACATGAGGCCAAAAGAAAGAATATTTTAGCTACATTTTAAAAATACTTCCTATATAATTGCTTAATTAAGCCCCCTAACAAATTTTAAAAAGCAAAAATTTGTTCACTGCTTTATCAGTCTTAAATTTAGGTGCTGAAATTCAACAGGGGAAGTGCCTCTTACAATCCACTATCAGGTCCTAGTACAGGTGTAACACATAGCATGACAAGCATTGCCACGCAAGATGTACTTACTTGAGTTGGTACCATCTGTATTACTCACGAGCAGTGGAGTGAAATGGAATCAGATTGATTTACAGTCATTTAGGGCCATGTGTTCTATCAGCTTTTCAGAAAAGCCTCACTAAGCTCATTTCACGCTAAAGTAGGAGACATGCTTAGACTACCTGGTTTTGGAGGTGCTTTTTGGTCCCATATAACACAACTTTTTCTTAAGTAAAAATTGTTTGCTGCAGTCTCAGAGGAGGGTTTTTCACCGATTCTTCCACTAGGGATTGGAATTTAATCTAATTCCTTCCACAGATGTTCCCTGATATGTGGGTGCAGTCTTCTCTGCACTTGCAGAGTCAGGAGCATGGCCTAAATCCTGCTGGGGACCGTTCAGCAAGTATCTGCCTTTAGCTACCCTTCTAGAGCCTGAAGAATTTCCTCAGTCAATCCTGCCATCTGGCTGAACGGAAAACCCCATAGCTGGGGGCCTCCTGCCAGAGGACAGCGCCATTTGCAGTGGTAAGAGTTTTATCACTCAGGGCATTACTTCCAGGCTATGTTTTGCAGAAGTGTTAACAGGAGGAAAGGGAATCATTACATCCACCACAGCCTCAGAAGAGTATCTATTTGCCACCTGCAGATAAATACTACCTTGCAGCTATGTAATACCTTGCAGCTGCTTCCCCTTATATGTACTGTCCATTATATATCCTTTTAGGGGGCAAAGAAGGCTACCTCCCTAATGAGCACCACCCAAATCAAAGGTATAATTGCTTCAGCTGTGTGTAATGAACCACTTAGCTGAGATACAAATAACTTCTAAACAACCGGCAGCAACCCCCAGAACTCAGTTCTCTGATTTTAAGCACGTTTTCTAAGAAGCTCTAATGTCAGCAAAAACACTAGCAAGGACAGGTCAGTGGTCTTCCTTTCTAAAATTCACCTGACAGGGCTGGCTTGTTGAACTATGTTCTCCCCAGTGAACACTGTTCTGTCCAGGAGTCTTTCTAAGCTCCTGAAGATCATGCACTGCAGTTTATTAAAGATCAAGCATCCTCTCATACATTAGCAGTAACAACAACTGACAAAGGGAGAGACAGACATTTCACATCACAGCAGGTCATAAGTAATTTAATTAATGTTAATTACACAAATAGCTTGAAGCTGAGGCATGACAGACTTCCAGTGCAGATTTTATCATGAAGGCAAAAGGCACTGAAAGTCATGTCCCAAACTCACAGGCAGCATTACCATTTTTGTCACATTCAGGTGTTGTTTTATTTTTACTTCAGGTTGAAGTTGTCAGAAGAGACTGTTATTGCCCTCTTTTTTATTAGGAGAGTTTTGTAGCAGCAAATAAGATTCAGTGGTGTGAGTACACCCTTCTTGGTCTACCTTTAACACAGGACATAAGTTATTTGCACAGACAGTTCTAAACTGAGACAGGCAGGCCAGGCATGACATCCAGCGGTGAAACAGCCTGTATTACCCCACATGTTTCTTTGGCCCAAGTAACTTTGTTAACTGAACTTCTCAAAAGTGGCACCCTTCTGAACAATCATTAGGATTTGCTTCACTCAGTGGAGCCGAAGCCATCAAACAGAATAAGCATTACATTCATCAGCATTAATGGAGAAAAATTCTCAGTCACATTTGTAACACTGTAGCCTCTTGAAAGGATTTTCAAAATAAAGACAAATAACATCTGGAATTCTCCAGTGTGAGTTTTTTAAAGAAATAAACCATCAGTGCTCCTTGAAATGAAAAATCTGAGTAGAAGTACAGTTTGGGGTGGGGATAAAAATGCAAAAAAGCTCCTGTGGGAAGAAGAGAACAAGAACTTCCAAAGCAAGACAGTAAGAAAGGAACTCATGTGGACTTTAAAATATACTCCATACTTGATATTTTAGAGAAGCATACTAGCATGTTTAACTTCATTCTGTTCCCTGGAGATTTTGTTCATAGGTCTTTTCCTTCCACATATTCTTACAGAAGGCCACCACTGTTTCTCAAGCAATTCAGGCCCGCCCTCTCCTGTCCCATATGCCTCAAACCATCCTGTAGTAATACATTCCTAAGTAGAACATACCCACTGAACTTACATTTTCCATCTCCTTGGCACTTACACTGCAAAAACAAACTTCCATTGCATGGAAGCTGCATCACCTTTTTCCACACTATTTATGAAAAGTGTAAGCTGGCACTTTTTCTTTCTGAACAGCTTTATCAACAAGATCCATATATCTCCAACACTTAGTCTGTACTATGGTATGCAGTCTGTGTCACCTCAGGTGCATCCCACCCATGTTTGGGAGGCTGTTTTTTGGACTCTTCCACTAAAATACAACAACTTCGAGATCTGCTGATGTTCAAAACCCTTGGTGCAATTCTACAAGTACTTAATTAGCATATCCAACAAACTGCCTGCCCTCTGAAATGCATTAAAACACCATGAAACAGACACTTAAGAATAATCTTGCAGTCCTGGTAGTGTGCTTCAAGGTGAAGGTGTAGTTTTTGAACTAGAATACCTTAGGTACTAAGTTCAGTGACCTACAACACCAGGTTAAGCTCAACAGCTGGAGGTACCATTCCCAGAAGACACTGCATGCTCTTCAGCACCATTAAAAAAAAAAGTAATAATCTTTTCAACTGCTTTTCAGCACTTCATCATACATTTCAAATCATTCTAAACACAATGGAAAAAATTTTCCATAATTTTTAACAGGTCCCAGATGACTCACAGGATAACAATAAATTACTACTACTCTAACCCCCTCCCCAACCTTCAAACACTGCAACTTGTAAAGAAGGCCACAGTTACTACCCAAAGAGAAAAAGCAAATATTAAAAGAAGATTCTAGCTGACAACACTTTCCTAAGGGGGCTCCAGACTGAAATGCCGCTACCATGGCAGTAGCTGTCAGCCGAGGCTCTTAAATCACTTTTACATTAATAGTTTATATCAAGAATCAGCAAGCATGAAGGAACACAAACTCATTCCCCTCCCAGTCATTCTCTCCTCTGCTAAAGGGCAAAGACAAACCCTTCAAGCAACAAAGTTCAGTGGTTAAAAAGAACAGGCCATAGCATGGCACTTAGACTGGCCACAAGTCTCTGCCACAAAACAGGAGGAATAGGGCTGGGTACGCCTTTCAGGCACTATCTACTAGGTACCTTGAGTCCCACCTTCCACCTGAAGCTGGCAGAAAGCACTTATACTCTAGGAAGGTAGGTATTCCCAGAAGCAGTACGATGAATGTGGAATTACTCCAGAAAGTCACAAGGACAGGTCGAGGAAAAAAAAAAAAAAACAAACATAACTCTTCTTCAAGGCTCCTTTCCTTCGGTGCTGTACCAGACTGTGGGAAAGCACCAACCTCTGTTGGGAGGCAGCCTTGAACTGTCCCCTACAATCAGGCACCAAGCTTCTGCTGTGAGGAAGGCCAAGTCTTTCATTCAACACAGCTACAAGAGGTGCTGCTGCTTCTATACTGCATATGGGACTTAGAGGTTGCTCAGACCAAAGAGAGTGAGCATTGTTCTCCACTCCAGTGATTAGGGCTCTCAGCTGTGAAAAGGTGAGAACTGTCATAGCCACAAGCCACACAAGAACAATTTATGTATTTTAGCCTAAAATAAATTGAAAGTACATACCACTGCAGGCTAAATGGCCTCTGCTTTCAGAGAAAATGAAGGTTGGATCAACTGGTTCCGAGCACTGAGATCCAGGAAATCGGTTCTGCAATGTAGATGTTCGCTAACTAGCAAGAGAAACTACAGGAAGGAAGCAAGCAGCTACTGCACCAGAGAGCAGAAGCTGAAAGACAGATCTGGTTCAATCTCCCTGTATGTAACATCTCTGCAGGCAGAAAACACAGACCCCCCTTCTGTGAGCAGCATTACCCAGGTTCCTCTTACTGGGATCTGAAAAAAGCTGTATGTATCAAGTATGGCAAAAGTCAATGTACTTGTAGCTGCACTTGCATGACTATTCTTATCTCTCCTTAACACCAGGATACACTTGACAAGAAAAACATAAATTGCTTTACACACTCTAGAAAGCCCCAAACTAGGTATCTAAATAATTTTATACAGTTTGCCCTGCTAATTGATCAACCATTACATTTACCATGGTTCCATTTACAGTATAATTAGCAGTTCTGCATGAGTAACTTCAGAAAAATCATATGTTCTCCCGTAAAATATCTCTCTTCCAACACGTATGTCAAATAGAATAGCTCTACAAATTCGGTCTTTAAGATAAAAATTGATTCATAAGTAAATTCAGGCCAGTATTTGCATAACAGCACATCCCATGCCCCAGTCACAACTCCGTTAAATAGCAGGATCTACTTCTGGATCCTGGCATGGCAGACCATTGCTGGTAAGTGATTTGCCCCCAGTACCTGGCTTTGGATCTACTCCAACTACACATCTGTCTGCTTTATATCTTTCCAGATGTTCTACAGACACGTGTAGGACCTCTTCCCAGCAAAATAATCAAACACCAACAAAGAATCTGGAGTCTAATTCATTGATTTGCCTTGTAACAGTATAAATACAGGGGATACATGCCCTGCAGGGGACACTGAATTTTTAAATCTTGACTTCTACTACCACTAGCTTACAGAGTGCTCCTACACCACAATGAGAAAAGCCTTTCTTCTTGCTTTGATCCAGGTGGACATGGGGGGAAATGGAGTACTCTAGATGAGAGTAGCATTACATATTCCCAACTTTTCATGATCATGGGCTTTGAGCCATTCACATTTCAAAATCAGACTTTGCTTTTTGCAGACTTTTGAGGGCTTAGCTTCATGTGCTGCAGCTTTTAAAGGCCCAGAAGGAGCTGAGACAAGGCTAAAGATCAGTACTGAGACCAAAACTCCACTGTTACATTGTTTTCTGTTACTTTAATTGCATGAGTAGGGCTAAAAATGTATCATTTCCTGTCCTTTGTCAACTGATACACTAAATATTAGAAAGGCTTTTCCATGTTCCAAAACAATAAATCTAATGAAATCCAAATTTCATACCACTACATTACAACATATCTCAAGTAGACAGAGTAAAAAGACTCAAAAGGATGACAAATTACTGAAAAGCTTTTTCCCCAAACAGTTGCTATATTAAGACAATTTACACACACTACTCAAGGATACCTCAAAACAATTATTTTTAACAAAGCGTCCTAAGTAGCTCATGAGGCTCATCTTTGGAGAAAAAAGGTATTTTAGGAGCTACTGATGTGACACAATTTTTCTTACTTGATTTTGCTGAGCAGATACCTCCCACCCTAAAAAGGCCTGTGACTGAGCACAGTTCCAAGCAGGATAGGAAAATACTACATCTCTGAGACTGTAGCAAACCGCTAAAAAAAAGATAATGCTCAGTGACAGTCTCTTCACCTAACCCCTCAAAAATAACAGGCAACTATATCAGCAATGATACTGTGAGGAGAAATCTGAAAAGCTAAGTCTCTGGCATGCAAAGCTGCAAGTAGAGTCAAAAGTCCGTGCTATTAGGCCTCCAAATACCCCAACAGCCTTGCGTTTTTGACATGGGATATGCTGTGCATAGGGCACAGTCAAAGGCTTCCTGTGCAAACATCCCCCCAGACCCACAACCAGGTCAGCCATTCCTTCCCATCTTGTCACAAAGCCAAAGCCCACCCTCCACTCCATCAGGGCTCTCCAAGGGTCCTCCTCAAATCGCTCTTCCCTCAGCAAATTCACTCCCTCTGATGAGGGCCATGACTTCTTACTCGTCTGAAAACTCTAAGTCCTCACCTCATCACAAGCTCTGCCTGCAGACCAAACGTCTGCCCGTGAGCCCCAGCAGCACACCTGGTCACCCCAGCTGGGGCACAGCTCCAGCTGTCCCCCATAAGCACCCTGATTCTTCCTGCCCCAGCTGGCTGAGACCTCTTGTAATATCATTTCATTAAGCTCATTATCATCTCCAGGAGATGGTGCCCTTCCACCTCTGCCCAACAGCAAGGTGTATCTAGACCACCACTGCTTTTAACTCCTCTCACTGCAACACACTTGCTGAAAACAACACACTACCTACTCCTTAAGGACTGAAGATGATAATAAACGCCTCCAAGTTCTCTTCAATTCCCAACTGAATACTGTTAAATATATATCTCTTTTTTTCCCTGCCACATACAGCTTCCCTAATGTACATATAGATGTGGATAGAAACAATACCTCTTATTAAAAAAGCCACCAGATGCATAGTAAATGGAGTCAGAGAGCACAGACCAGAGGTAACACCAGAAATAGTGCACAAAGTTTCTGGTCAGAAGGATCCAGGCTTACCTCGCTACTGAGGCTGCAGGACACAGGAGCGCAGCGTAGGGACCTCGATCCGTAGAAGAAAGCATGGTCCATCACGCCTTCCTTCTTGCTTCAGCATGTGGCTAAAAGCACACCTACTAGCTCTCTCCGCCTAAAAAGCTAGCTGGTGCTGAGGCGACAGCTCCTCTGCAGTCCCACGCAGCTCAACGGCCCGCCTGAAAGAGCCATTTTGATTCGCTTTCTCCGGGACTTACCCCTAACCCGAGCTGCCTGCGCTCACAGCCAGCGCCAGCTCCCTGCGGGGTGCCACCCCAGCTGAGGGGAACGACGTTGCCGCCGGCCCGACCCCCGCTCCCCCTCCCTCACTCGTGGGGCGGCAGCTCCGCGGGGACCGCGCGGCGGCCGGCACGCGCCCTCCGCGAGGGCGGCCCCTCACGGCAGCGCCTCCATTTTCTCCTCGACGGCCCAAAAGCTGAAACCTGCGGCTCCACGTCCCCCTCCTCCCCGACCTCCGGGCTGCGGTCCCCAGCTCTCTCCCCAGCCGCCCACCCCCGGGGGGAGGGAGGAGGACCGCGGCTTACCGCAGCCGGCGGGGTACACCCGCGTACCGGCCCGCGCGGGGGCAGCCCTGAGGGGAGCGAGCGCGCGCACGCCCCGCGCGCCGCAGCGCCCCCTGCCCACGTGCCAGAGGGCGGCCCCGCCCCTCCCGCGGCGGTCACGCGGCGCCCGCGCCCCACCCCGCCGCGTGCGAGTGCCCTATCGCCGACATGTCGGGCTGCACTGGGCGGGCGGGAGCACTGACCTTTCCGGGGGGGCGAGCCAGCCCGTCCCCGCGGACCCCGCTTACCTGGTGCAGCCCAAGGCGCCAGCCTGCGTGGCGTGCAAAGAAAGAAAGAGGAGACACCGGTTCTGCTTTGCAAAATTTTATTAGCAAATCAGAATAAGAAATATATTTTTGTATTATTGCGGCTGTACTATTTCCAGGTGCATAAAAATCAGTATTTCTCTTAATAAAAATATAGGTGCACAGATTGAAAAACATCGCTGCTAAAATAGCAATAAAAATAGACTTATTTTAATAAAAATTACTTGCTTTTTTCCAGTCACTTCACTATCTCTGGGTTCCTTACCGCTCAAAAATTATACACAGAAAATAGTTTTCCTCCCCACCAACGTCAATTCTGTTAACAAAACCTGTTCCACTGCAGTGTACCACATCTCCCCTCCCACCCCCCCCCCCCCTTCCCTTCCATTCTGCCTTTGGTTTTTTTCTCCTCAGTAAAAGGAACCTCGAGGTTGTTCCACAAAAAACACCAAGGGTAGAGAATGAAATGAGCCCCTGCACTGAGAAGGTGTCCTTGCGTGCTGTAAACAGAGTTTAATTAGACTATGCCTCCCTGAAGCGGGGCTGAATTTCCACCTCGATGGAATAGATAGGGTGATAAATAGAGGGAACACCACAGGTGATAAAACACTGTAAAACTTGCTAATAAGTCACAACCATTAGTCCTGAGAACAAGAGGTTATACACTCAGAGCGTGCTCCTATCCGGAACAGTCAGGGAATAGCGGGGCTTGACAGGAGTGCTGCTTGTTGCAGTTTCTGTGCAAGGAATGCTCGCCAGCCGCGTGAAGCTACACAACGCCCGAGCGCCGCCGAGAAAGGCCAGCCCGGCTGCTCTCCTGTGACTAAGCCAGCACTCCTGTCCTTAGCTGACCTGGGCAAAAAGATGACTGAAGACCAAACACCATGAGCTGTCTGCAATGTCTTTGTTCAAACACCTCCTTACATCTTTTATTAATGTAGAGTTAATAAGCTGGAGCTTACGGCTTCGCACTCCTCTGTCAGCATTCCTACCACACCCCGTCTTGCTCAGCAGTTGCTAGGATTTTACGTACAAAGAACAACCTCATCCCTATGAGAGCACAATTCTGATGCAACAACCCAACAGTTATTTTAACCAGGGCTTAATTTTCAGAAGTGCAATTTATGTACACATCCCATGATCTCTAATTTGGAAACTGACGGTGTTCTGAAACTCTGGGAATTCAGAAAAGTACCACTGGCTCAGAGTTTATTTGCTTTTCCATAGCCCAGGGAATGAACTAATGGTAACGCATGGGACAGGGGAAGCAGGAACCAACATTTGGTAGGTAAACTGGGCAGCTTTTTATGCAAATATATATATTTTTAGTGTTCTATTTATGAAAGATTCCCTACAGACACTAAAACAATAGTCTATCCCATTACTGCTCCCTCTGAATATAAACATTACTAAAGCGCTTTTTGAAGATTCTACCTCAACAATTACACAGAAAGCTCAGAAATACACCTTGTAATTGAATGTGAAGAAAAGCCTATGCCCTGCTTCTTATCCCTTGACCAGGCACACCTCACAGGCTATGGCAACACAAGATATGAAATAAAAAGAAATTAGATACAGTATCAAAATGCAGTGCCATATTTCCTAAAATATTAATTCTTCTGCTTCCACAATTCCTATACCTACATTCTCCTTCCCTTCTTTCAACCTTCCTAGTCCAGGTTCACCTCCATTCCCATATCTCATACTCATTCCTCTCCACTGTTTTTTTTTTCCCCCACACTATCTCCTCCATTTTATGTTTCTTCCCTCAAATCCTACTTTCTGCCTCTCTCCTCCAATGCTTCTTATACATTTCCTTCCTTTCATAGAAATACTTTCTCATCAACTGCATTTTAGTCTCTGCCTAAGCAAGGATACTAAGCTACAAATAAAAGTATTTTTATTTCTTTCTTAGAAACTGGAAGCCAGGCCAAATTAACCTGATATTAGTTTTCAACACCAGTTCACATCTTCAGCTCTAAACCCTCAGCGTAGAAGTGACAACCATAAAGTCAAAAACCCCCAGTTTCCTTGTCAATCCATAGTTGTTTCTATAGTAGCCTTGCTTTCTGATTTTTAATTTATTAAATGGTAAAACAAATATAAACTTCTAACAACTAGTATATTCAGTGAAAAAAAATAACCTAGTGAATGCACATTATTTGGTACCAATTGAACAATACTGGCTTAGAAACTAATATAGTTAAAATGATGCAACTTCCTAGCACAAAGACGTTACATCAATATCAAAGTGCTTACTTCAATTTTGGATACAACCCCCTGAATACAACACAGATGTCTGCAGTTTTCGGTACATGTAAACAGCACCTATACAAATAGGTGTTAATGAATCTCCAATTTGCTGACAATAAATTAAAACAATAACAAAGGCTAATAAAGACTATTTCTTCATATACTTTGTATTTTTAAGTGCTCTGTTTTGGTGACACATGCTGCCGTCATTCCGTAAAAATGTTGTATTTGGGTACATGTAAGTCACTACAGAATTTTTTCTCTTTTTCATCTAAAACTTGCCCTGGCCTATCTCATCCTCTCAGTGGTCAGAAGCAGTTGTACTCAAATTGACATCGGCAGTTGTGTTAAGTCTTCAGCCAGAGACGATGGCCAGAGCACAATTCTTATTGCAGTACAGAACTGGTTACTTCTAGGTGCATGAAATCATGGTTATGATATGTAATGGCACTATGATTTTTTCTTCAGTGACAGTAATAACGGAGTACTGCACACAGCTAACAAAACCTGTCAGATATCTGCCATCAAATGTTTATGCTATTAACAAATATCAAAACTGTATTAAAATTTTCCCTTAAGACTCATTAACAATTTCCCTGATTGAACTAATAATGCACACAGTCTTTATCATTGTGCGGAATGTCAGTTATTCTGCAGTAAAAGCACATCAGCAGAAACCCTGTGTCCTGAGTGCAGCTGGTATCACAAATCGGTTGAAGTACCACTGAAACGCTCAACATATAAAAGCACTCCAATCAGTGCTTGTACTGCACCGTTCCCCTGGGAATCTGGATCCCCAGTTCTCTAAAATGCTCAGTGGGCATGTAATAGCATCATCCAGCTGTTGGTGTAGTTTGGGAAGTGAGAAGCATCATACCAAGGATTTAGACAAGAAGTCAAGGTCTGCTGTCAGGGCTGCTTTTTTCGTCGAGGATGAAAGTTGCCTCTGTCTCCTGCCCATGGAATTCTCATTACATTATGATATGCTGCTTCTCCTCTGATGAGTGGCTTTTCTTTGTGAAAGATCCTCACTGTCACTTTCACAGTTTCTCTGAAATGGAAAGGCCACAATGTTTCAGTCACGCAAATGAGATACCATGCTCCTAAGCACGATGTTCTAATATCATTAGTGCATATTGAGAAAAGTAGAACTAACAGAAACCTCACAGAGTTTCCTTCCCGAAGGTCACACGCACTGCAGGGCTCCCCCACCCTCCATCTTGTGCTGGGCACAAGAGCAGCAGCGCAGACTCTCTCTGTGACGGCCCATTTCTCAGTCAGACAGCACAGTCAGTGCTATGGTATCCAAACATCATCTGCAGCCTCCATGCTGCTCCTTTAAAGAATAAATGTGGCTAGCACCTAAAGGGTTTATAGAGTCAACAGCTCCCCTTGCCCAACATTTCTGTCACAGTAACACAACTTACAGCAGCATTAAAGACACACAAGGGATGCCACGGTTCCGCCTGTTTTCCCACTCAAAACCATTGCCACCCTGTTGGGCTGTGCATCCATACAGGGACAGCCAAAATCACTGCGCAGTAAAATTGGTCTTTCTCTTCTTCCTGTTTGAGGAATGTACCTACCAAACTTTCATCTTCTATTAGGACCTTTTTCACCAGCGACCGAGATAAGTGGTTGCACAATGAGACAATACAGTAAGAAAGCTATGGAGAGAGGGAAGAATGAGTATTTGACCACACATATGCAGTGCAGACATATCCAAACACATTTCATTTATCTACTGCACATTACAATTTTACATTCAAGCTTTCTTGCCCTCTGATCCCATCAGGCTTGGGAAGCCTTACATGACAAGGATTAAAGTCTCGCTGTCATACCTTCCATCGCCTTCTAGCATATTGCCTTTTGAAGTTTTCCATGTTAACAACAGATGCTTGCCGAACCAAAGCCTGTCGCTTGTCCACTGGCTGGAAGATAAGAGAGCAATTTTATTGCTTGGCTCCCTTTGGTACATAAAATAAATAAGTTTCTTCATGTGCTTTGGAGCTGGCTGAAAAGAACGCTCTCTGGGGAAGCTGTGGGTTCATACAAGTAAAAGCAGAAGAAAAGTAATTAAATCTATCCCACCCTATGCCTGGACAGGAACCCTTTGATCTTAAACAAAATAAAAAGATGAGCATACAGTCAGTGGTCACATGTGACCCTGTGCACAAAGTTGTTCAGAGAAGTTCCACAGCTGCCCCTGTCCAGCCACTCAAACTGGCACAAAAGGTGCATCACATGGCTCGGACTTTGCTCCAGCCTCCACTTCTGCCTTCTGCTTCATAATCCACACAGAAGGCAGTGAAAAAGTCTGGGAACAGCTTTTCTAGCCAAAGGACAGCATGAAGGGCAACAAAACAGAAGAGAGAGGTAACTAAGGGGATGCTAGAGTGTACTGAGGCAATGCTTGCATTTTGTAAAGTTGCTAAGGTGCTTCTCGGTCCACACCTGCACCATCTCCATTTTCTCTGGATTGAGTTCATATCAGCTGGCCTTTATTCATGTCTCCGAAAGGCATTGGGATAGCAACAAAGAGGTTCCACAGAGGCCTGACAGAAAGGAGATGGAGCTGTTGTCAGCGCATCAACGGCACTGCAGCACACTGCTGCTCAGGGGATTTGCACATGCTTGCTAGAAAGCATGACAGAATAAGACTAAACCCAGCATCATCACACCATTTGGTCCCGTGCTACCTTCTAAATTTTCAGATAAAAGCTTTCACATTTTGCCCTTTACAAGGATATTTTAAAACCAAAGATACATTAAGGCCCGTTGCTAACTTCTAGCATGTGACTCTTCATCTTATTCTAGTGCATTTTTCCTGAATTGTGCTTTTGCAGGTTTTTCTTTTACCAGGCTGATTTAAACATCATAGGTAAGCTTGAGGCAGTCATTTCAAATCTGAAGATGGAGAATATGTGAATTCACGTGACTGTAAAATATGGAATAACTTCAGAGAGCACTAGCTATACTCTACCCAAATATTAAACCGCCACCAGAGAGTAGAGACCTTTTCCTGTCTCTCACAAAGCTGGTTGATAAAACCCTGCCTGCTTACCAAAATCTTGGGAAGGTTCAGGTAACCTACCACTGTGAGTAAGTCTGAGAATGACAGATCTCAAGCAAAATTAGAAGGTGACCCAAGGAAATTAAATCCATGACCAGCTTTGGTCAACACTGGACTCGCCAGGAACCACAGACCAGCTGAGTTCGGAAGGGGCCTCTGCAGATCATCTAGTCTAAGCCCCTGCTCAGGGCAGGGGGAGCTACTGCAGCTTGCCCAGGACCACATCCCACTTGGGTTTCAGAGGACGGAGACTCCACAACCCCTCTGGGTAACATGTTCCAGTGTTTTGACTGTTCCTTTAGTAAAAAAGTTTGGGTTTTTTCTTTAATGTTTAAATGGAATTTCTTTATTTCAATTTGTGCCCATTGCCTCTTGCCCTGTCACTGGATGCCACTGATGAGGGCCTGGCTTTGTTTTCTTTACTCCATTCTACCACGTATTTATACAGATTCAAGATTGCCCCCTTGAGCCTTCTCATTTTGACACTAAAGAATCCCAGCTCTCTTGGCCTCTCCTCCTTTGACAGACAATCCAATCCCTTAATCATTTTCACAGCATCCCATCAAACTCATATCAGTATGTTTTGTTGACATCACCATAATAAAATGAGGGAAAGTTAGTTGTCATTTAGTATTAGTGATGAGGATACGTGCTATAGCATATCTGAAAAAACTCAGGCTTTGTCCTTTAGCCATGCCCAGAGCATGACAGCAAAAGACATCAATACTCTGGCAATAAATATATGGGGAAAGGATTGCAATACCTATGGAGAAAAAGGAATAAAAAACCCAAACATACATACATACATATATATATATATATATCTTGATATCAGAATTCAGACATGTGCCTAAAATATTTGGATGCCAATCTGGTGTTAAGGAACAGATGTTCTGCAAACCCTGACACAGTCCGTCTGAAAATGAAGCACCTTTGAATCCCAAAACCACATCAAAATTTGAATAGACCAGAAAACTGTTTCTGACAGATTGAGAAGAGAAAAAAAAGTTCAAAACCAGATCTGGTAAAAGTGAAAAGAGAGAGGGCGGGAATCAACCCTTGAAAGATTATGGAGTTTATGGAGTATCAACCATTTCAGCAGTTCTGATCTGCATATGTAGGAGGTGGATAACCCAGAAATATTTACACTGAACTGGAATTCAATTATCAAGCCAGACACCTGAAGAAGCAAGAGTACCAAAGGAGAATGGAAGACACATCAGTGAAGATCTAAACTTTTTTTTTTTTTTTCAGCAACATCATTTGTAAAGTTTATAAAACAACAAACTTACTTTTCTCATCAAACGCTACAGGTATAGCATTTGTGCAGATATCTCAGCAGTAATTCAAGGAGCCAAGCTATCAGCTAGGCCTCTTTCTCATTTAGATGTACCATTTGCATACAACAGAAATGGGACATTTAAGCAGTAAATATAATTTCCGCATGCTGCAAATGGCTAGCATAGTGCAACAAAACACTGACTAGAAATCAATTTGAAGTGGAAAAAATGTCACTGGCTAAATGTCAGCTATACAATCATCATGAAAAATTTCTAAGTGCCCTTTCAGCAGTAGAACCATGAATCAAAATAGCTCACTTCACAGTACTCCAAGTAATAACTGCCTCTCAATTTCTAAATAGCCTGCAAACCAGTGACCTTGTCATTTTCTCAATCATCAAAGTATCTTCTCAAAAGCAGTATGTCAGTGACCTCCTTCAGCTCAGAGAGCACTAGCCTCAAGGACTGAGTCACAACAATATTAACCTCATCCAAACATGCTCAGGAACAGAGTGGCCTGATTTAACATTCCTTCTCATCATGCCAGTGCATTTGTTCATAAAGAAAATCTGTATGAACAAAGAACATGAGATCACGGCTGGGGAAAGGCAGACTCTCTTTCTTGCAAGTCCTTTCTAAAGGCACATATTAACTATCAATAGGCTTTAAGTTACTTTTAAGAATTAAAACCTCCCTCAAACAAAAATTCGGTTCCCCTAGACAGTATCGTGGGTATTCCAGCTCAAAGGAACCTACAGAAGTAACGACTGAAGCGTTCTGCAAGAATAAAACATGGACATAAGTAATATTCTCAATACTATTTGTCACAGTTGAGCCCAATTCTCACCAACCACCAACACCAGCTTGTTAGGGACATCTGGCTATCTACAGGACTTCAGAGCTTTTGAAATCCTTACATCTTGTGCAAAGAAAGATGCCACAGATAGCACATCCAGTTTCCATCCTCCACCAAGTACATTTGCAGGAATAACAATACCTCTATTGAATAACTGTTTTCAGAACTCTGAATTTTCACCAGCCTCTGCACGCCTTTACGAGGACATAGTAGTGATGGGTCCATGGTACTCTACACAAGTGGGATAAGAGTATGCTTTTATCTTTTCATCTCAAAGTAGGAACCATTATTCTTAATAATGCTATGAACAACAACATACAATTTAGTTACGCCATTCGCTTCTCTAGAAAAGGAGGAGGGAGGATGGGCAGTGAAAGACATACTCTAATATATAAAAAAAGATTCACTCCAGATGGACTTGAGCAGTGATGCAGGGATACATGGCTTCCATCTCACTGTTTCCTGTAGCTGCGTAACAGCTCCCTTGCAGCAAATTCATACAGTTAAGCAAAGGGGCTGTAAATTAGCTGCAGAACCTAGGCTGGTAACTCTTCCCAACAGAAGCTTGAAATCTCTTTTTCAGTCCCTAACTAGACAACCAGAGAACAATTGCATCCTGCATAAATAACTATTTATTGTGTCCAAAACCAAGATGGGTACACCTGTACGTATTAATACATTATAATCAAGTGACTCCTTTGAAATATAAGACAGCAGGGCATGATTCAAATTTGGGCCAACTTTTCTTTTACTTTCTAAAACTTAAGAAAAAAAAAATTTTCACACCAAGAACCATGGATTCAAACTCCACACCACAGATTAAATTAGTTGCAGCTTTGTCATCTTCTTTACTGTAGAAAGCAAACCAGAGGTCTACATTATCATTTATCACTCACAAATTAATATTTGCACTGTAAAATTACGTATGTAGTTGTCTGATCAGCTCATTACATGCTCGCAATTTTGTCTTTTGAACAAGATTTCATTGGTATAGAACATGAAATTTAGTTGAATTTTAAACTAAAGGATTAATCAACAGCTAACACCTTGGATGGTAAAAGATTTCACCCTGCATAACAGGCCTAAGATATAGTCTTAACTTTTTTTCATCAGCAGCTATTTCACAGAGAGTTTCCACAGTACTAGCTAAATCTTAAATTACTACACCATTTACTTTGTTTTACGGGACAGACTTAACCTTTGCAAATATTTCTCTCATATGGTCTATAGAACTGCCTGCTGGAGGTCTACACGACTGTTTCCTTCATCCAACCAAAGATGCTATCATGAGATTTTTATTAGTTTTCAGGCACTCAGATTCTACTAAGACTGACTTACTCTTTATTCCAAGTCAATTACTTAGTAATGTTCAGGAGCTATAATACATGAAGTATTATGATATAGGCAACGCAAAAGGCTGTAGGGTTAGATGTGTCCATACCACTGTGATAATCTAGTTCCTGTAAATTCAGACACCAAACATGGAAAAAAAAAACTTCATCACTACAAACCACTGGCAGTTTATGGTTTTGGTCAGCAACTTGTGCAATATGTTAGAATTTCTATTTTAATTCTAGGTGATGTTTTTGTGTAGAATCTATGCACTGAAAACTTTAAACTGCTTTACGTTGAAACACGTAGCAAACCCTGCACCTAACCTGATCTATAACATTACTGATTTGATTCTGCTACATCAAGATTCAACCCTGCAAGGAACTCTTCACAGCGAGATCTGTTTAACAGCTCCATTACTGATTCATTAATATCTTTGTTGAAAACAGAGTCAAAGTTTCCATTCACACAGGCTTCATTTTCCAGTTGAAAACTACTCATTAAATCCTGTATCCACTTGAGTTCCTCAGAAAGTTCCCGACTGAGAGATTCATACTGATTCTGCAGATCAGCGTATTTCCCGGTTATGCCTGTGAGACTGGCGCCTACAGTCTTGATATCATCTTGTAGATTTCTTTTCAGGGATTCAATTTTGCGGTATTCATACTTCAGCTGAGACAGCTTGTGCCTCACGCTTTCGTTCTCTTCTTTATACCAAGCTTCTTTCTCATTATAAATGGAAACCAGAGCTTCAATGTCCTCCTGCAAGGAATCGTGGGATGCAGCCAAAGTGCCGAAACCCTGTTCCGTAAGTGAAATGTCTTCTACTACCCGGGCAAAGCGCTCAAAGTTGATGTAGGTGTTGTTGGGAGGCATACTCGAATGGCACTTTATGGTGTACTCTCTCAGGCGTTTTGTCTTCAACTGTGTGTTCTCGACCTTCTTGTTTTCTTGGACTTTTGTGTCTTCTTTCAGCTGGTGAGTCGTCAGACAGAGGAACCAATATTACTCAACGTTTAAAAGACAGTGCAGTAATTCAAAAATTCTACACAAAGGATACAGCCTGAACATCAACAATGCGGGGAGATTCTTTGCTCTCACAATTTTCCTTCATGCATTTGATTAAAATTAAAAAAACAACAAACACACAAACCCAAAACCACATGTGACAAGTGATGTGCATTCATTCCATCGTGATAAGTGTAAATAACAGGTTGCAATTTGTTTTCACGTTAATTTTTAGCAGTTAACAGTCACAAAGCTACCAATATTTGTAAGAAGAAAAATATCAATCCTGAAAACACTCCAGTTAATGTTTTGTGCAATGCAAAGCAAAACCTGAATTTCATCCTCATTAGTCATGCTGAGATTACCTAACTCTATTTTCAAGAGACTTATCCACAAAAGCAAGCAATGATGTTTATGATGAAAGTTTATGATGAAAAAACACATACAGACACACAAATGTAAGACAATCAGCACACTTGGTACAGTAGTTATATCTTGAATCATTTGCAGAAATCCAAGGACTTAGTCAGACCCAACCAATTTCTTCCCAGTTCATCTCTGAGACACCTAAGGTCTCTAAGTACTTAGAGGTCAGTTTTCCATTTAACACACCAACAGGAGCAAGAATATCACCTCTGCTTTGCTCATGTTAAAAAATTTCTCTTTATTCAGTCTTACCGTTATCCATGGATGAGACAGAGCTTCTTGAATGGTAAGCCGTTTCCTAAAAAATACCATCACAAGGAAAAAAAAAAAAAAACTGTCTTGAATGAGAAATATCTGGCACACAAGTCCATTGACCTGCACTTCTCCCAGGCTTCATATGAAGGACTTCTCAAGATAATGACAGGACTAACTCTCAGATTTCAGGGTTATGTTTCTCCATAAGGCATACTGCTTGTGTGTAGTTTAGTAATTGTCCTAAGTTTCAGAAAGGAGCTGTGCTCACTCCACACAATTTTAATTCTTACTTGCTCAAAACCTACCTGCACTTTTGTGTACCCTTCCATAAAAAGTGACAAAATATTACTTTGTTTGTTCATCCTACATGCTTAGAAAATAAATTCCTTCCATACACCTTTAAAACGACTATGTCTGAATCAATGTATACAACATCAACTATGTCAAAACTGTCCCCCAGAACACAGTATTACATCACTGCAGAGGCTACCGTTTCCTGAAAGCAACATTTCTAAGCATAATACTTCAAAACTAATCAAACTTGATCAATCTGAACTTTCTCCTGCATTGTGGCAGTTTGGTTAACAGCACATTAAGAGCACTGAGGATCAAACGTAGAAACACAGCCTTGCACAGGGTCTGCCTCTATCCATGGAACAAATATCAGTATCACTGACGTGTCCCTTCTTAAAAGGAGGCTGCTAGACCTGTGAAAACCTCTTGGCAAGCCCCCACCTACCCTAGACTATTCTGGATTTGCAGAAATCTTGGCCGAACAGCTTGCCTCTTTCTCTCTAATACCTGCTTTCTCCCTAATGAAGCCAATAGAAAGCCTGACTTCACTCAAGGACAAAGAGGGTTATGAGGAATGAGATGATATTTCTACATGCACTTTATTAAAAGCAAGAAAAACTAAAAAAGGGTCTGCGGTTCCTATAAACTGGGCATAAAGATATCACACAAATTCTAGGCGATTGCAACAGATGCAGTGAGACTTAAGGAACAATTCCACTGTGAGCACATGTGAAGATTTTTCTGCCCTTGCACTGCTGGGAGCATATTCTGTGATATTGTCACCTCCTTGCAACTAGTTCATAATAGGCTGAAATATTGGAGTGGTAGTTATCCTGAACTAGAGATTTTGCTCACCATTTTCAGCGCTTCACTTACTCCCTACTGCACTGGCTTGACTCAGGTGAGAATTCAGTCCTGAAAGTGAAATTTAACTGAGGACATTTCATTCCTTTTCTTAGAATTTCTGGGTGCAGCGATTAACTAGGGGCACGGCAGCATCCTCCTGTCTTGCTCCTGAAGGGCAAGACACACTGCAGGGAAAGCTTTGCAGATTACGCTTCAGGCTACATTTCATCAGATTTATCTTAGAGACAGATGGATCTTTCTGAATTTTTACTTACCGTGTATCTTTCACCAGGAGTTTCTGAATAAAATCTTTTGCCAGATTACTAGTACTGCTGAAAAATTCTTCATCAAATTCATAATTCACAGCTGTGATGTTGGCAAGTGTTTCCTGTTTAGTTTCTCCAAGGAAAGGTGATGCACCACTAAGCCTAGATAAGCCAGAAAGAAGAATCAGTTGGAAAAGTAACAGCAGAGGTCCCCTAATGAAAATACAGTGACTGCGTAATATACTCTCAGGACATTTGCTGATCTCGTGTTGTAGCAGCATGCCACATGGGAAATAACAGGTCTGGCTTTCGCTCACTACATTTGTGGTTATGAGTCAGACTCATCTTGAAAGTCTCTAATGCAGCATTAATGTGTGCACACAGGTAGAAATGCACAGATTGTCCTCTCCTAGGTGTCTCACTGAAGTCATTGCTAACCAAACTGGAAAAATCCTCAGCTGAGGAGAGTCTCTATCCTTGTGAACCCACAAACACTACCAGGCAGAAGCTTCTAGCAGCTTCACGCAGATAAAGTAGTATTTCTGTAGATTTTCTTTGGGTAGGAAAAGCCCTGCCCCAGCTGCTTTTCTGTCTGCAGAGATACTGACAAGTTCCCTGCACAGTGGGTTCAGCCAAGAGACCTTTCTCAGCTGGAACCAAAATACAATGTGTGATCAGAAGTCAGGTGCGTGGCCTTGCCTAGGGGACAACTCCGCCAGGGAGGTAGGGCCATGCTGCTCATTAAAAGGAATCCACAAACAAAAGGTCTTTGGCTTCAGTAAAATCCAACTGTTTCTGAACAATGCAATATTTCATTCTGTTGGCACTCTGCTCCAACTGCAAGGATATAATGGAGACATCATCATAATAAAACGCCATTCAGCAATCTTTACTTAGACAGAAAAAGCTTTCATCCTGCTTTGTCTCTCTCTCAGCTGTGACTGATGACCTTCATCTCTGATGAATATTTACCTCTGCTCCATAAAACTCAAGTGTCAGAACAGATTCACTGCAAACTCCTCCTGCCTTGCTTTCACTCCCCGCCCCTTCCTCTCACCCCCAATCCATAAGGATGCTGACTTGCAAAAGTCTGGTTTACAGGAAATGTTATTTATGCCAAGAAAATCCATCTCATCCCTTTTTAAAAATCTTCTAAGCTATTATTAAGCTTATCTAGTATGTCTAGCTTTGATAGTATAGTTTCAAGATGCAGCAGACTCAAAACAGGACTGCAGCAAACTCCTGGGATCTAAATGGGAATTTGGGTGTAGACAGAAAGTTAGATGGGACCACGTGGGCATTCGGCCCAGTCCCCAGCTACCATATGTGGTTTTATCCACAGAATAAAAATCTGAGTGCATAAAGTGTTTCCTCTCCCTCTGCAATCATACAATAACACCAGAGCACCTGACACAGGAAGGCAGCACAAGTGAGGTCCTGCAGTTGTCTTTGATGCAGCAAATTTCAGCCCGTAAACCACAGTCAATCTCACTTCGTAACAGGTTTTACATATTCCCTCTTAAGTTTTTCTTCCGTTTCTGTTAGCCACAAAGAAGGCTACAAGCCAGGCACGTCACCAGAGGCTATGGGCGTTGTTCCAAAACTAAATCTTGGAAACCTGCCCTAGAGCCTTGGTTTCTTTTCCCTTTCCCAAAACCATGCCATGAAGCAGCTGTAATTCCACTTTCTGGCCCTTTGCTGGAAGTCAAAGCCTGCAGTGCTCTATTCACCTCAAACATTTTTTTTCTCTTTGGGACTCAGTTTTGAGGTCTCGGAAGTGGCAGGATTCTCAAATTTTAACACCTAAAGCAAATGACTTTTGTTATATCCTGAGTCAGTGCCTGTAGACATCTAACAGCAGACCTCAGTAACAAAGGCTTCACCCTTACAACCAAGTGATTTGCTCCACTGCTTGCTGAATTAAGGACTTGTAGGCATTTTGCTCTCTGCACCTTACGAGGGCATCCATGTTTGCTAAAACAGGCAGTATTAGCATTAAACACACTCCATTTATTCAGAATTTTTCAGAACAAAAGGCTTTAAAATTAACAGGCAAGACTAGTTAAAGGCATACAGTTTTCTAGTACATAGCATATCACGCAAGCTGACCCCACCCATCCTAAAAAGCATGCTCTTCTTTTCTGATAAGTTGTAGGAAGACAATTTTCAACCTTAACTACTGTGGCAACCATTACTAGCCAAGCAGGTAAAACAGATCTACACTGAATACAGTACAAAAACCTGCTTCATTATTCTGCTCCCAAGATAGAACTCTCAACACAATTAAAAAAAAAATTCTCAAGAGCATCTGGCTGGCTGTGCATCACTGTAATTGCATGGTAAGTATTCCCAACTGCTTACCTTCAACTCTTAAGTTTTCCTCTCATCATTTACGAACACACATAAACAGCAAATTATGAAGTTTAATGTCAAGTATACATGTCACTGAAGACCAGAGTGCTGATAAAAACCGAGGATCTGGACAAAATTTTAAACCCCTTTACCTGGGCCTGGGCTCAACCAGCATCCCTATCTTTTTCTGCACCACTGGACAGAAGGGAAGTTGTTGCACTGAATCAGGTATCTCAGACCACAGGTCTTTTACAGGCCTTGGAGTCTAAGCCTTGGATATAGCCCAAAAGAGGATTTAATTCCACTACGTTTATTTTCTACCCTGAAAAGACAATCTCTCCCCTTCAAGCCTCCATACTTGTATTGAGCCCTGAGCTGTGCAGAGCAAATCCCCTTAATACTAGAGTGCACCCTCTAGGTTTGGCAGCAAGTTAGTCCTCTGAGTGGCATAAGGAACAGCAGAAGCCTGGGGTAGAAATGTTTGGGAGAAGCATTTCCAAGCATGCTGCATCCACCATGAGCTGCTCCTCAGCAATCACAGGAGCTTGATTTCAAGGGAAGCAGTTAGGATCCAAGGATCCCTGACCTCTCCTGTAATTTTCATATCAAACCAGAAGAAAGAATTCTTGAAGCAACAAGCAGTGTCCCTCCGCTGCATGAACCTGTTGTTATACAATCGGTTCCACAAAATGTCAAGCTCCTTCTTAAAACTCTCTCAACTGCTTGTCCCCAGGTTGCTCACAGTACCTCACCTCTTTGAGAGTTTGAGCTTGTCATAATTTCCTACTTATTTATTCATCACCAGTTGACACACTTTTCTTATAAAAAGTATCCCTTTTTTCCCCTTGTGCTTACTGACCGAAGTGATACTCCCAGCCAGCCTTTGCTTTACTGGCTTTAACAAGCCATTTTTTCTCCTGTAAGATGAATTCTTGGTTCCCACGGTCAACTTCTCTGCTCCTACCCCAGCTTAAATTCACTTTTTGAATATGAGTGACCATATTTATACATGGTAATCTAGACTGCTGCCTTTACAAACAAATTAAAACTTCCCTGTCTTCACCTGCAATATCGCACCGTGGAAACAGTACTATTACACTTGCTGTTTCTAGTCTCTCCACACACTGGTAGCTCATAGCCTTTCTCTGAGCAACCAGTACACTTGGGTTTTTCCACCTCTACCACCTGGAGCTGATGAGGGCTGATAGGAAGCAGCAATGCCCAGTGATGATAGAGGTATCTGTTCTTCATCTGTTCAGAATGCCCCTCTTCTTTTACCCCTTATTTTAAACTTGAATAAGCTGCAGGACAACCTTGGCCCACTAGACAAACCACTGCCACCATGTGTGTACTCACAGTATGTAGGTGATGACTCCTATGCTCCTAAAAAACAAAGGAGATTAATTGCAGGGATTCTATGTGACCTGTATTGTTCTTAATGTACACCATACAAAAAAGTCAATAGTAGCTGCCATACAGGCAGCAGAGATATCATGGGTTTAGCTAACTGCTAATATCTCTCAAAGAATGGTGTTTCAGAGAAAAATGTGTATTTTACATATAACTTAAAGTAATGTGGATATTTCAAGTCTCCATGTATTTCTACTTTAGCAAGTGTTTACTACAGTGCACATCAGAAATACAAAGAAATAGAAGCAAGGATGTTTTGTCTGGGGTGACTTCTTTTGCCTGCCCTCTCAGCAGAATCAGATTAGTACACAAGTCTCCTCTGCATGCAGTGCTCTTATAAATAAAGCTGTCACAAGCACTGCAGGAACATGTTTTCTTTTAAGAGTGTTCCTCTGCAGTGGACAGTGGCAAACTGTTAACTCTATAACTGCATCATTCAAGTTATTCATTATAATTTTGCAGAAATTAAATGCCTGTCTTTTAATTAGAAATAATGCATAAAAATTGAAAGACAGAATTAACTACATTTAGGTTTTTTGTTTTGTTTTTAATTTGTTGCAGTAGAATGGATTCTATTCAGAGCAAATTTGGAAAAAGTAATAGTAGATAAACCAAGAAAAAAAAACGAAACAAAACAAACATTAAAAACTTACCACATATCGGCAGCTAGTCCAAGTGGTTCATAGTTTACTATTTCTGGAGCTGTAACAAAAATTTAATCAAACATCAGCAACTGATGGAACAAATTTTTACCAGGCTAAACTGAGTAGCAGGTCAAGAATTACCAAGAAGGAGAAAGGGGGGGTGTGAGAAAAGGAAAGGTAGATATAGGATGCACTGTTTAGTTTTATAGCCCTGATAAGAATTCAAGTTCACAGGTGGCCAGAAGAGATTATGTAGAGTAACTTGGAGCATAATGCAACTCAAGAATAAGGGTGAAGAATATATTATATACTAATTACAGTGCAAGTTATAACCAATAACAAATTATTTCACCCCCCAAGGATACTGTTACCCCTAAGAATCTGCACTTCTGTTTTGTTTCCAACTGGTGCCATTAAAACTAGTTTCTAATGCCCAGTCAGAAACAGCCCTTGGGCAAGAGATTGCAATTACCTGCCAGACTACCTTGCTATCCATGTGAAACCTCATTATCTTTATAAGAAATAACTCCTTGTTGGAAAACATCCCTATATAAGACTGAATACAAGAGAAAAGACCAAGGTGAGGTAATGAGATGAAAAAAGGTGTCTGTAACGATTGTGTTCAACTGCAATATGAACTACAATTCCCCTCCCTGCCCCCAACCCCCTAAAACCAACCCCCAAACCTCTCATGGAATTAGTAGAAAGGAGTAGGACTAACGTAAAATCCAAGCAAAACAGATTAGAATTAGGATCAGTAAGTAATGAAAGGAGAATCACGTGGAAAAATGTAAGGGAAGGTGAGGGGTTTGTACTCAACAGCTGTACAGTGTGAGGCAGTTTTATTTAGAAAACAATGATAGAGATACCCATGTAATTGTGTACCCATGTACTACAATGTAGAAATCTTACTTGCTTGCTTGCCCCAGGTAAGTAAGAAATTGTAATTTATATTTGCAGGGTTTCTCAATCTCAATGCTCAATTTATATCTCTAAATATTTGGCAGCAACCTACTCTCACAGGAGTAGCCCATCTGGTTTATAGAAAGCACCTTTCATCTATTCCAGAAAAATAAAGCTAAACTCTAGATTTAGGTCACCTTGATACAAATGAGAATAAAACTACCTCTTATCCCTCACTTCTTAACTTTGAAAAGATGTCTCAACTTCCTCATGGAACTTGCAATACGAGACAAAGGAATGTGTTGGTCACTCACCTACAAATTCTGGAGTTCCAAAAATGTTTTTAAATTCAACTCCATCCTCTATTTTGTGCGCCAGACCAAAGTCAATGAGTTTGATGTGTGGAATAGGGATATTCTTATCTAGAAGCATAATGTTTTCAGGCTAAAAGTAACAAAAGATAGATCTTTGGTATTATAATATTAGTATCTTGGGAAAGTAACAGAGGTCTCAAGTGCTTTTTATTCCTTCACAAATACAACAAGAAACACATACCTGTACCTCACCATTTACAATTAATTCTTTTGATAAAGAGATGACAACTGTGAAATCTGACATCATTGAATGGACCAGAATGTCATAAAAGCAAAGCAAATCTAGTAAGAGTAATAATTCAATTTCTTGAATTTTATCTCATACAAAATCTGCCTTTATCTTCCTGTTAGCACTCCTAAGCTTATTTTCTTCACGATGGCTACTACCAGAATGAAAACAAGATATCCTTGTTTTCACAATGAGGCAGAAGTTTTCCACCCAGATGCGTGTAGTTCCCTAATCTGACAAAATATACCACTAGATTATCGGCCCAGCAGCTTTGTGATGTAACACAAAGTGGAATCCCAGTTTATCTTGTCCCCTGTTAAAATAGCAGATATATCCCTGGCCCACAGGGCCCCCCGGGAAGATGTCACTCTCTGACCCCATGGATTTGCCTCGGTTACAGTGACTGGTGCCTGTGTAACAGCAGCTAGCAGGTAGCTGAAGCAGTGCAGACACCTGGTGCAGAGACAGGCTGCCATGCCTTGATCCTGACAGAGAACTGCACCACTGAGTATTGTGACAGTAATTTTACTGATCTGTTCCTGGAATTTATACTGGGAAATGTCACTCTTTCTGCCCAGCTGTCCCTATACTGTATTGTAACCCACTGGAAGATGTCTTATTAAATGCTTCTTGAGGGGTTCTAGTCACATCTGAACCTACTTAGGGAAGGGAAATATTCTTCTCTATGAAACTAAATTCACAGCCACAACAAGGCCAGGAAAGATCTGGGATTTACTATCGGAACAATCTAGAAAATGGAAAGAGTTGGGATCAGTGGTCCTAACTAATATATGATAGCAAGCTATTAAAAGAACATGTAGCATTTCTCACAGCATTGTAGGGAAACGCCGAAGCTAGAACTGTGAAATTAAAGCTAACATTTTCAGCTGCAGACTTTGACTTTTTTTACCAGATATAACAGATATTTAATAAATTTATTTCTTCAACTACATTTCTCAGCCTTAGTTACTCCCTACCATGGCACTATTTCACAGGTTTCAGAGTAAACTATGGGTTCAATTTATCTCCCATGAAGAGTTTTAATGCATGAATTTGTCATAACTTAATCATAAGCTCAAGAGCAACAACGAGACAGCTTGATTCCCTGCTGGCAGCTGCCGGGCCTTTTCATAGCAGATCCTAACATGGAAGCAGCTCCTGCTAACACATACTCTCAGTCAGAGCTGCACTGGGAAAGAGAGTATATCAATAATTTTTTGTCATAATCATTGGACCAAGAATATTTTAGCCTCTGGCTAACAAGTCTGGTTTTCTTCCATGGATCTAGGGCATATGCGTTCACTCCAGAAACATGATGTAAGCTTGTTTAGAACAGACAGAATAGACTGAAATGGCAAAAAGTCACAGTCGCTACCTCTTGGACTGCTTTATTCCTTAGGTGGTTTAAGTCACTGTAGCTCCACTGCAGTCAAATGGAGCCCTGTCAAGTGACGAGATAATTATGAATCATGCTCTTAAGCAGATCACTGCTTAAAAAATACATTTCTGATTCAACACTAGCAAAACTCCAAATGCAGCCCTATAAAACCCAAGAGAGTTATTCTGTGAATAAGTTTTAGGTCATTTGATATTCACTATCACTGAAATGATTCTTTACTTCTCCTTTCTGATTTCTACCTTGCATTTCTTGCAACATCTTCATTGACCACCTGACATCACTGGTATTAAGTATCAAAACTAGTAGCTAGAGATCAGGTTAGAGAAAGTTGCACCTGTATTTTCACAGTCATTTCATTCCACTTGATATTACACTGGTTTCTAATACACAGACAAAACTTTCAGTCTTTGGCTTCTGGATTCATGTAGTAATTTAAAATGAAGTACACATCCTTTATATATTCACATATTTCCTATGCTTTTTCACACGCAGCCTGTGAATATTTGGATGGTGGATTGCTAACCATTTTCTTAGGTTAGATGTGATTTGAAACAATTACATATATGCCATTAACAATGACTCAAGACCAAGCAATTTCAGACAAAGAGCGTGAGGCACACATTTAGCACAAGGAATCCTGAGAATCTGGGAGGAGTCTACCTATAGCACACACATAATCAATAATTAGTAATAAACTAACCTGGATTTAAAGTTAGGACATGGAACACGTAACCTAGCAGTAGAGTTTCTACCTTTTTTCTTCATTTTAATACAGTTCCCTCCTCTGTTTTATTCTACTTTCTCCTAGGGGATAAGTGCATTCTTAATGTATTTCTGGAAGCAGCAATGTTTGAGGCAGCCAGTTCTGTAGCTGTGAGTCTGCTGCTGAGAAAGCACTTTCTTCCAGACCAACAGTTTCACTCCCAAGGACAACAGACTCCTAGCTTCAGAGAAGCTTCATGTTCACCTAGGTAGGCCACAATCAAAAGGAGACAGGCTCTTCTGTATTGTCTAGGCCAGTCATTCTGATATCAAAGTCAAGGACCAAAGCCATAGATGGCACTTGATATGGTAGGAAGAGAGCTCTGTGTGATGTGCTTTCAAGGCCCTAAGTAGCTAAGAAAGCAAGAAATCTTTCTGTTAAGCAGACTGCATTGGATGACACATTCTCCTGAAGTCATTCTAAACATAGTGGGAACTGGAAGAGCAATAGTTGTTTGTAGCTGGATCCGGCCATCCTCTTCACAAAAATGCATTTCTTCTGTATGTCATTCTAATTTTTTTTTGTTGTTATTTTTTTAAAACAGCGTGCTTTGGATGATACCACAGAGGCAAAATAGCTGAAGGATGAAGACTTCCAGTTTCTTTTTCTCAGTGAGTAAATATATAAACCCATCCAAAAGTTAACATAGGCCTGATAAAGGAAATTGTCGTCTTTGAAGCACTGAGCTAAGAAGTGCATTTAAAATGGTCTTACCTATTATTTTAGGCATGTTATCAAATACAGATATCTAAAAATTTGTAGGAGGTATAGTTCATCATTAAAAAACAACAAGTCTAAATCAGCATCTTTACCTTTAAATCAAAGTGAGCAATTTTCTTAGAGTGAAGGTAATTCACACCATCCAAAATCTGCTTGATGAATCTGGTTGCTTCCTCCTCACTCAGAGACTCCTTCTGTGCCAGGAAGTCAAAAAGTTCTCCTCCAGAAACCCTGCAAAACACACCAGAAAACGTCCTGCGATCTACTGCATTGTGAGACATAAAATAAACGTAAGCACAGAAAACTAAAGTAGCAAAAAACCTCCATACAGTTAGAAAAAGGCCACTCTTGCAGACAATCTAGAGTTTTGTGTTCTGGTCCCAGGTGTACCAAAACTTCCTTTTGACTTCAACTCTCTCCCTTTGGGAGGTAGTCCTTAGGGAAAAGACTACATTTCCCTAATTCATTGATGCTTCAAGGTTTGATTCATCAAGGATTATAACAGACCAAAAAAAGGTACATTGTTTGACGACTCTACAGACATGCACATATTTCAGTAGGATGACCACTTCAACTGTTATTTTTCAACATTTTCATTTTGTATGAGACAGAGGAAATAGAACAAGTTGTAACAGTCAACAACCATTAAAGAATTACTTCTCTTATCAGTTACCATCAGGAACATGAGGCAGTAAGATGTGCCAAGAGAATCTCTTTTCTTTCCAGAAAAGCCATTACACTGTTCTAATAAAGATTCTTGCCTGACATAACTGACAGGAAAGCATTTGTTTTATGCTGAATTTTTAAAAAGAAAGCAGATTGCAGTAGCTTGGAAGATACCCAAAACTGTTTTCCCAAATGAAGGACATGCTATTAGTTATTATGAGTTTTCACACTAAAATTGAAATACATTCCATGCATATTTAGTACATAAGACTTCTATTTTAATTTTTGTGCCTCATATTGAGAGCTCTAGTGCTACTTTTCTATATACTGAATTGGACATTGTTTGCAGTTGCTATTCATAATTATGTTTACATTTATTGTTTCCAGTTCACACTGTCATTGATATAATTGACTTATTATCATTTAAATTTACTGCTGGGGGCACCCACAAAGTGGATGTTTCTCTTGGGCTCAGCTGTACCACCCATCTGTGCTCACCATGCAGAGTGCAAACGCAAGACTTGAGAGATCCAACAGTCCTTCTCAAAAACAATCTTTTGACCCTGTTGTGTGATGAAATACCTCTAAAAGAACTGGCAGGTTCAAATGCTTTAACTAAGTGCTGTGACTCACAGACAAGCTAGATCACACTGTCCACTGCAGAGGTCTGTCACGCAATCATTCCTCTGACCCCAGGCTCCTATACAACACTGGTGGTGACAAGCTGGTGATTCCCTACTCTGCCTCTTTCATAGTAATCTACTGTAAACAACTACAAAAACTGCAAAGAAAGTCAACTGCAAACAAGAACAATGTGTCAAAAGCCACAAAGATATTGGGCTTATTTCTTAGCTTCTACTGTTGCTGTGGGTGACAGCATACCTTGCTGTTCCAAAGGCAGGCATTTACACAAGGCCTATTGACTTGAGCATTGATTATTTGATATTTTTTCACGGCTCCCACAGAGTCAGAAACTTTCTAAGCAGCATAAGGCAGGACACTTCACTTGGGCAGACATCACCTCACTTCACCTGGGCAGAAGTCACTTGATGCTTTAATTGTTACAACTAAATGGTTGGCAAACAAAAATAAGCTTATATGACCCAGGAATGTGTTGCAACTGCTGTCTCTGGCTGCTACCTCCTCCTTCCTACTAATCTCAGTTACTCAGCCTGGGAGACTCTAATTTGGCCTCTGATTTTCCGTTTTAGGTGACACATACCAAGGGTATCAGCACTGCCATCAGCCTTGCTGGACAGGTTTTGTTTCATCCTGTGCATTTCAGGAGCCAGGGAACACTGTCTTCTTTCTGTATTGTAGCAGGTTTAGGGCCTTTGGTTCATTAGTTGAAAAATTATTACAGCTGACTGGGACAAGCCAGTAAAGAAATCTGTAAGTAAATCCTGGTAGTCTCTTGGTGAAATCTGTGTACAAAGAGCAGGCAAGTCCTATTTCCTTAATGATTGCTATTCAAACTGCACTTCAGCAATCACCTCTGGCAGGCACTATGGCCCGGTCATCAGGAAGCCAGCTGTACGGGGATACTTTCTTGTACTTTTCTGGAATTTAACCATGTATGCACACTACTCTCTCTTCCTCTTTTACCCTCTAAAATCTCCTTGGTGATTGTTTCTTAAGGTGGACACTTCAGTCAGGAGTAAGAATAAAAACGTTCTCTCTCAGGCCAGGCCAACAGCCCACGTAGCCCTGCCTCTGGTTCTCCACCACCAGCAAAAGATACCACTTCAGGAGAGCACACAAGCTGAGCCACTTTGTGAAAGCCATTCCCCTCATCCTCCCCTGGCACAGAGGACTGTGCTAAGGATGCGAGAGGATACCTTCCTGCCTGGAGGAGACTGGCAACTTTCTTTTGAGGAATCTCTTCTAGTACACAAAGGAATGTCAGAAAATTGTTGAGCTGCCCAGATGAGAGGTACTAAATTCCCTTTCTCTCTTGCTGTCCCCAAGAGAGGTCACTTAACACAGCTGGGTATGCTGCACAGGGCACACCAGGGATTTTGCCCCAAGGGCAACCTCCACAACACGCTGGCAACCAGCTATGCCTACGGCATTGCTGAAGAAACCGTACAGCCTGCAACAATGAGGATCATGGGAGATTTACTTGCTAGCTCCTTGCTGTATTTTCCCTCTTCTCTCTAGTTCACACTAACCTTGATTCAGACTAGGCAGGGGGGACTTCCAAGGTATAGAATACAATATTAAAAAAAAAAAAAAGGGAAACCAAAAAAAGATTCAGGGAGTCTGAAGTCCCTCTGTTACTTTATCAGCAAAAGACCTCTTCTTACAATAACTACATGAGTATTTAATTTTCTGAAGGTCGGAGATTGGCATGCATTATAAACAGTCCATTACTCTCCAGTTTCTTGTGGTATAGCCTAAGACATCAGCCTAAGCTGCAGAGATCTTAAAATAGTAATCTAAAGGAAAACTCAGAAGAGATGTGGTGATTTCTTATTAACAAAGACTCAGACTTTAAAAACAGGTTTGAGTCAAGTGTACGAAGAGAGTGGTAAGCAGTTTAGTGCAGAATCATTCTTATCCAAGTTATGCACCTGAACTCGGGGAAACCCTCAGGCAGAGGAGGCTAGCAATCCCAGATGCCAGCCATTATGGAATCCCAGAAAAAAAGTACAGCACTAACTCCTCTGCAGTGAAACACTCATAACTGCACTACAAGTTACATTTGAACATCCAGGGAGGTATGTTTTTTAAATCAGCATCACCTGTAAAAGAGCAAATGATCCTTTCTCAAAGGACCTTAGGTTACAGATAAATTCCTTCCCCTGGTTCCATCTCTTTCCCTTCTGCCATGTAACCTTACTCCCATGGCAAACAAAGAAGCAAGAAAATGATACCATTATTCTTCCTTCAAAGTCCAAAAGACAAACAACAATGCTGCCTTACTTCTTGGAAACAGCTGTTTATTTTGTGTACACAACCATACACAACATTCACCAGTAAAGGAAACTGGTGTGTATCGATAAAACTTGCTTTAAAGCTGCTTATTGATAAAACTTGCTTTTAAAGTTTGGGCAAAGTAGGGCTGAAGAAACAGAGAACAGCAAGGTCACAAAAAGCTGGAGAGTCTATCCCTGAACACTGTGCACAAGGAAGGGCAAACCGTGTGCTTGCCAAACTGCACTGAACAGCAGCAGACTTCGCAATGTTCTTCCTGCTCTTGAACAGAAGAAACAGCACCTGTAGAATCAACCCCAGTGTAAAGAAGAGATAGTCTTGCCTGTGCCAGGACAGTGAGTTTGGGAGAAGGTCAACATTTTAGCTAAAGCCTCTTTTAAGCACCAGGGTAAGCTTCTTCAATTAATCAAGAATACTGGGGATGTTCTTCTGAAGCCAAAGTCCACTGTAGCTTAACGTAAGATTAATTGGCCAGGTGCTGTACTGCTTCTTTTGACAAACTGCAGGGAGTATGAGACTGATATCAGAGTGTCAGGAGGAGAGATCATCTGTTTACAGAGAGAATTTAATTATCTTTATTAGCAATTATCATCATCCTCAATTTGTATACAGCAGCTGAATGCAGTGACCTTAATCAGGTCAAAACTCTGTTGCATCCAGCCTTTTAAAAGTGCAATAAACTACATCCTGACAACAGGACACACAAAATGTACCAGGCCATGTGAGGACAGGAAAAAGCAGAAGGTAAAGAAATGGGAGGTTGTTTTAGCACAAAGTAGCTGCCAGTCAGAAAAAGCAAGCTCCTTTCCTGTCTTCCAGTGCATTGCTACAGAGGCCAACATTTGGCCAGAGACATATACTTAAAAATTAACAGATGCTTACCGTCACTCATATGCCATCTGCTAGCAGTCACATTAATCTCCAGGAACGCTCCCTGGCCTAAACCCTGGCTCCCCTGGAAAGCGCGGGGTTATTCCATCTCACTCAGGGATCAAAGCCTCATTGCCTGGGTTACATACACAAGGTCAAGGCAGGTGCCCTAGGGAATACATGGTCTACCTAACTTCAGCCACGGTGTCTGTGTATTTGTTGATTCATGCATACAGAACAATTGCATCATTTACTCATTACCTAAAAGTTGTAGTAAGTAGAAGACCTCAGGGTGTCTCCTTGCTTGCTGCTTTACTTTAGTACCATGAACTGACAGATAAAAGGTTTGTCATCTTCTGTACAACTGTAAGACTCAGAGCTTTGTAAACTAGGTGGTATTGATTCCACAAAAAAAGGACACAGCCCAAAACAGCTGAAATTGATGTCTACCTTGCTTCACTACACGACAAATTTAATCCCCTTAAGCCAAGACTATACATCCTGACCAGCAAAGCTCCATTTATTAGAAGAGCTACTTCCATTCCTGGCTCTGATGAGTACAAACACACAATTCTATTCTCTCGTTTGTGTGACAGTGTTCGGGTTTCCCCTGGTTCTCAGTGGAGATTAGGAAGGCTGAGCCACACTAATACACATAGATGTAAATCTGCACATGCACTAAGATAATTTACATCCCTTTCAGCTCCTCAAGGTAGACCAAGAGCACACACTATGAACTGCACAGGAGGAGGTGCTCTGGACATAGGTCTGTATGATCATCCATGCACACAGAGTCACTCACTTCTATTACAGTCTTGATCCTCAGCCATGAAACACCCGGAATGGCAACAAGTGACAAGTTTCATCCAAATTCATTATCCCCGTATAAGTTTGGGTATAAAGAGACCCAGTCTCTTGGTGCCTCCCCTCTTGCATTTCCTGAAGAAGTGAAATAATTCTGTCATGTCAGATTACTGTTTTGCCCAATAACTGACATTAGGCAACTGCAAAGTTTTCTTGAAACGACTCTCAAACTAACACATCAACAGTAACACCATTAAATTGGGGGATATCCAAATATTCTACAGCGTTCAGCTGCAGGAGCCATGCAGAAGTGCAAATGATCTTCCTCTGTGACCTCAGCCACTACAGGTCAAATTTAACATGCATCAGAATGGTTGGCAAATAGCACCAAGAAAAGAAAGCCAAACAGCAGCAGGCAACTTAGTGACCCTCCTGACTTCACGGGTAAGAATCTACATCCCTGGGGTGGGTAAGGGAAGCTGAAATTAATCACATGACCTACCTAAAGTAATGACAATTTCCTGTAGCATTTAACATTTCAGTATATTCAGTCTGATACATCAGTTACTCTGCTCCTTGGTATTGCAACACTAGTAATCATGAAAACTGCTGCAGCTGGTCTATGTGTCCTGCTCTAGTGCTACAAGAGCAGCTCTCAGTTCTTTTGGGATATCACTAGTCCCTTTTCACAAAAGGGGCTTTTCCTTTAGCCTCTCCAATATAAGTTCAAGTCACATACACAGGAATATTTCTTCCAGTGTCATTTTGATTCATATCAGGTTGCAAGGCCAGGAGACAAAAATGCCATTTACACAGAGCAAAGCTCTCCTGGCCAGGCAGGAGAGAGGTATTTCTTCTTTTTAAAAAAAGCAACCTCCTATACCTCCTATTCCTCTTTATTTGTTAGGGTCCTTCTACATCACATTATGTTTTACAAGACTGAAGAAATTCCATCACACATACATTGAAATGACTGTGTAAACTTTACCCTCCACACATATTTCAGATTTACATCACATAACCAAGCCCTACATGCAATCCCCAAAACAAGATGACTTTGAAACACCATTAAAACGATATGACAGCTTTCCAAAACGTGGTCAGGCATGTCTGTCTAAATGGTGGACTTTAAGAATCTCAAGCCAGGCAGTAGAAAGAGGCAGAACACATTCAAAATAAGTTGTGTTTTATATAAGAGATTGCGTTATTAGTCTGTGGTCTGCATCTGTCTCAAATGTTTCACCTCGGTTCCATCAAACATACAGGAAGGGCAACATGGTATAAGAAAAGCTGGTGGCTTTGGGATGTAGTATTTCTAGGCTGATGAAACAAGCAGCTAAACAGAATTCATGCAGGTAATTTAATGACTATTGTGGAGATTGACAATTTTGATACTGCTTCCTATTCTAATAAACCAGCTTTTCTCTACATATTAAACACCTATTAGCTAAGTTTTCTCACTTCCTTTCGGTCACTGAGATTAAACACAGGCAAAAGCATCAAAAGGTGACTCCCTGAAACGTAAACTCATGTTCCAACTAAGCAAAGGCTCCTTAGCCAAGGCTTTGTTAAGATGATTCCTGACCACACATCCAGCTTCCCTGGGCTGTGCATTTATTCTTCCAGGCAGGGACGTGCACAGGTTCTGAAGAACAAGCCATTGTTCACTCAGACCAGATGGAGAAACTGCTGCTAGATGGTTTTAAATCTCTTCTGAAACAGCACAAATCAGTTTGCGTTACATAGCAAATACATGGTTTAGTACAGACATCTTAAACCAGCAGCTGGGCTACCGAATGGGTCACAATGCAGGGATGAGGCTACAGCAGTCCACAGATCCCCTGGATGGGAGGTTCACTTGTCAGCAGGACCTAAATGGCAAGGGTTTTCCTCCCATCACATGGTGGAACAAGAGAAGGGTGAGCTGCTCTTCACTCCCACCTTGCAGCTATTCATCCTTGATAACTGAAGTCTAGGGATTAGAAAAAACTCTTCCCTTGCCCTCCTCCCCTCTTTTCCCCTAGTCTCCTCTAAATGAGGAGAATATGGGAGTAGTAAGAATGGCTGTAAATTTTGCAAAGGAGTTGATGGCTTCACAAAAATGAAATGAGTATTCAGTGGCCATTTGTGCTTCCCCCAAGGTTCACATCAGGGCAGCACTAGGAAGGCATGAGGTAATCCCTCTGTTAGGAAACTGTTTTCAAGTTGACAACACTCCTGGCTCAGTAACAATGGCCTCAGCTGATGTTAAGGTGCACCTGTATCCCCAGGGCACACAGATGAACCAGGGGGTTTGTTTACCAGCAGCCTCATTCAATTCTCCTGCCAAGATTTGCGAGGCATGAGAACACAACAGCTCCATTTTAAGAGTGCCTCTATGTCCTGGCAGCCTCTGCAGCCCCTTCCAGTTCCTATTTACCTCATCCTACCCCGGAGGATAGGAAGTTCCCTTACTCACAGCTCAAGGATGAGGACCACATCTGTCTTGTTCTCATAGATGTCATGCAACTTGATGATGTTGGCGTGCAGAACCTGTTGCAGAATAGTAACCTCCCGTTCGATTTCCTCACGTCTCACACCACGACGGCTGGCCCGACTCTGACGTTTTTTAATGAACTTAGCAGCATACTCCATACCGGTGCTTTTTTCTCTACACTTCTTCACTATAGCAAACTGGCCACTGCAAGGACAAGAAGATAACAATAATTCTCTTAAAGCTTTCATGTAATCACAGCTACCCAAAAAAGCCATTCATATACAAAGCTTGATCTTTCAACGCCTGAGCTAACCATACAAGCCTGCTCTTGGTACAATAGTGGGGACTGTCAGAATTCTGAATTTAAAGTCACTAGAGTGTAACCAGGTAACCTCCTGCTGTGTCTGAAATTTAGCAAAACCAAGTAGTGTCTGACAAGAAGGGAGGACAAATGTTATAATCTCTAAAAAAACGGTTCATGTTTAAATGAGTAAGATCTGTCTCAAAAGGTTCAAATTACCACTCCTTCATTGGGTAATGATTAAGGCATTCAAGTTGGCAACACACCACTGGATGTTCTGAAAGGACATGCATGCATTGAAGTATTTCCCTTAAGAATAAACTCTCGGAAGAGAACTCAAAGGATTGATAGCCCTTTGGAAATGTAGAACTGGCCTCCAGTAACCAATTTCCAAATAAGAGAATGGTGAACTTCCCACTGTACCAAATAGTAAAGTGGCTGAATTAATGTTTAAAAGGCATGTAGCTGCCATTTGCCAATTTAATTTTCCTCACTGTGGCTCCTAAAGTAAGATATTCCAGTCCAACTGTAATATTTCCTCCTTATCTCCTAAGAGGGAAACACTTGGAGATCAGATGATTAACTCAAATAATAGTAACCCTGCAGGTTGCAGCCTTATGTCAGTGCAGTGGTGGGAATCTTTAAAGATGAGACAGCTGTTACTGACTCTTTAATAGGAGTGTAGAAGACCCTGCTTTGTTCTTCCTTCTATGAGCTTTTCTTTCTACATCATGCTCTTGAGAGGCACTGTTTGGACTTAGAGAAGGCACGATCTCCACAGGGCTGATGTTCCCTCCTTCTCAACTGTCTTCTGAAAAAATAACTGTAATCAAGCTGAGAGATGTCTTCTCAAAAATAAAAAAGAAAGATGGTCTGCAGTTAAAGCAGTATTTGAGTTATACAAATTCTACATAAGGCAAGGATGTGGAATGAAACAATGACTATTCAGAGGATCCTTTTGCTCATACCATTTGGAAGGGACAAGGACAACTGTATTGTACCTTAGAAATGCTTAATCACACTAAAAATCATCACAGACATACAAACAAGGCAATTAAATCACAAGCTATCACTATGTGTTTGCATTTGGTTTACACAGGACATGTTAAAAGAGTTACTTCTACCTTATAAAAATTATGGGAAAAGGATGGTCTGTAGCTAACGTACTGGAGGGATTTGAGCGATCTGAATTCTGACATAAATGTACCATATATCGTATACTTCAGCTATTCACTTTTGCCCCACCAGCAAAACAGGAAAGAGACTTACTTTCTTCCACACAGTATGCCTACAGATATTCGTATACTACTTAGCACAAAGGTGTCTATGTCAGTTTCCTGCTACTGTAACAGAAATATTAAGAACAACCAGTGCTGTGCCATGCAATGTAATAGGCTCTTGTCCAAAGCGACTCCAAAAAGCAGATAAAAATCACACTTAAATAGAAAAACATTTCTTGTCATGAAGAATCACTCAGGTAGATTTATTTAAATGCTTTTTTGGTTTGATTTAAATTTGCAATACTCAAATTAAGCAAAGAGTAGTGGGCATGTAGATTTAAATATATATTAACTCCTTAGGTTGATTAATGAAAATACCTAAATACTTGTAAGTCTGAAGTTACGTGAAACTTGTACGGCCTGAGGTTTCATCACACTCTGAATTTAAACTACCCTTTACTGAACTCAAGTTAGGATGAAGATTTTTCACAGTACTCCTGCAAAGTTGCCTTGTTTGGACACAAACACTCCCCAATTCTCAAGCTTTACTCAGATCTTAAAAAACTGAAACTCACAAACTGACAAGTTTTAAAAAAAGAAAACCTGGGTTAAAGCACAAAAAGCACTGATGTTAATTCTTTCAAACAAAACTGATGCGGACCCACTGCTCTCCTAGCTCAAGCAACCATGAGGAGTAAGAACATTTATCCTGACAGAAACTTAAGTCAGACCAAACATGAAGTAGGTCAGTCCATTCCATTCAAGATGAGTTCCATTCACTTACTGCTCACTCTCATTGCTCAGTAGGAATCCCAGTATTTTCACTGACTCAGTGATTTCCGTAACTTTCATACAGAGTATTAAAATAACCTACACTAATTTTTAAACAAATATATACGTTCTGATGAATGTTCTTGCACCTAATGGTACTTTACCTTCCCATAACTATTAGTGCAGACCTGGGCATAATGATGTGTAAAGTACATAATAAAATGGGGCACTGAATTTGGGCTGGTGGAAAACAAGGAGTTAGTGGGCAAGTGTTGTAGTGGCAAGAACAACTGTCAGGAAAATTAGTAGCTGCATTCAAAGATTGTGTTTGATAAGTTTGATGGCAGGCTGTTGCTGACAAGTCTTAGATCAGTATCTCTGCAATAAAATCTACAAGAGTATGAATGGAAGGAAAAGTTAACTAGTTCTGTTTGGACACTAAAGGACCTCATAGCTCACCTGAGTACATCTGCGACTTCAAGTAGCAACAACAGCTTATTACCACCCTAAACCTTCTCTGCCAGAAACTGTAAGCTGAGGGTTACTTCTTGTTCTTTATTTTTCCATTGCTAGATTACAGGAAGGATTTATCAAACTCCCTTTTAGCAGAGGGAAAGAAAAAGAAAAGAGCATGGAATCCACCTTGCAAATAGGACATGTATGTACTGTTACAAACATTACTGTGGTGGTGAAGCACACCAGGTAGCTGGAGAACTGAGCCTATGGACAAGGTCATGCACTTCAGTCTGCTTTGTTTAAGTGTACAATGCATTTTCTGGTAACAGTGAGATGAAAAATTGGCAAGCTGTAAAGACAGAATAGAACTTCAGTTAAACAACATGTGGCTAAAACTACTGCTTCATGGAAACTGCCTTTTGTTTTGGCAACTGATACCAAAAGTGTCAGGGGTATGCAGGAAGAGGCTGTTGGCCGGTATCTGCAGAATCTTGGTGATTTAGAGGCAATGAACCCCAGCTCAAATCCACGCTCTGCCCCTTTTGACAGTAAGTGGAATTAAAAAAATGTAAACTTTAAGTCTACCATGTGTACTCCACATCCTAACCAAGCATTGCTTAGTCAGAAAAGGCTCAGCTTTTATCAATGAAGAGAATCATACTTCTGCAAAAAAGCATCAAAAATATTTCACTGCATTTTCACCAAGAAGCAGAAATAAGTTTTTAAAGCTCTAGGAAGCTATACGGCCAGGAAGCCACAGTCAACAAATAAGGCAAGGAAGCTTCTAAGAACAGTGCAGTCAAATAGTTAGCCTTGCCTGGCATGTGCAAAGCCTAACAGGTATGCAAGATCCTACCCCGAAAGAACTATCTTATCCAAGCCTTTATCTCATAACATCCGTGAGGCTCTGCTGATGTCCAGCTACTTTACAAATGCACAAAACAAGACAATGAGCTCCTTTTTATACCCAGGAGCAGCCCTGTTATCCCCTGCCACAACGCACTGTATGTCTGAGATCTCACTCTACAAAAAGCGGCAAGTCTCCCGTCTCAGAACACACATTTAGTATCAGATATTTCCTTAGTCAGGGCATTATATCCAGACTTGCAAGGAAAAGGCTCATCTTACACATAACCTTAACCTTTAGCTACTGTGATTTTATCAGCCAGGATCTCTCTATAGAATCACAAACACACACATTAAGTGCAACCCCCCATGACTACATTGTAGAAGCACTGAGCTGTTATTGTTTTCAATATTATTATATCCTTCACTGGCTCGGTAAATGAGAGATGCAAGTACAGTTGGAATTTAAATTATGCAGCATACACAGCAATTATATTCAGAACCTTATAATTATATAATGTACTTAGTGCTTCATTAACACAGACAGCTGGTTGGAGTCTGTCTTAAACCTACAAAGGCAAAGAAATCAAAAATTAAGGCTGTCATTTGGTGCTTGCTTGCTCTCAAAAGCAAACACTCCATGGCAGAGGCAGCCTCTCATTTCAAAGGGTTCAAACAATGCCAGACAGCTCAAAGTACTTCTTTTTTTTTTTTTTTCATACATATCCTAAACACTTTTCAGGAGAAAGGTCAGAATGGATGGGACAAGTGTACTTATCCCTTTAGGAATAATCAATCACAAATGGAATTGAAACTGCAGCCATGTGTCAAATTCATGAATTCATTCCTAAATCTGCCTCCTGATTTTATCACTGTGTGCAAATCCTAAAGAACTTAAGATAATTAAATTCCTGCTACAAAATCCCCAAACTTACCTTAAACATTCTGCTAAAAGATTTTGCTCTGTAGTGCTGAGAGCTGTTTGTGTAAAACATAGTGGGTTTCATGGTTGTTTTTTTTTTGTTTGTTTGATTGTTCATTTTTTGCAAGACGTGCATCTTATTTGGTTCAGACTTCCTAAAGAGACATGCTACTAATGCCGCTTCCTTGAATTCTCTCTGGGGACATGAATTTTACCAGAAAAGTTCAAGGAGAAAATATTATTTTATGAGTACTGATCATGGGAATGAACACAGTCACTTTTGTATTTAAAAAGCCCAGTGATACTGTGGATTTTGTACATTTCTGTTTACTTAAAAGCTTACCAAAATAATAATGACACAGCATAGGAATGCCTCTCTTTTCCTTTTACACACTTATAGTCTGGGACAATTGTTCATAACAATACCCATTCCCTTCTACTATTTCCTTCCTGCATGTGTACCCACAAATGCACGCTCTACCCACTGCTGTCCCTGTCTTTATGACATTTTCTTTATCCCTTAAAAACAGGATTTTGCAGACAGTCCTTCCTGAGACAGTTTGTGACTGAGTAGAAGAGATTACAAGCCACAGGGAAGAATAAAAATGCACGATTTCTTAGCCTAGGACATTTAAGACAGTTACAATTTAAATACCCATGATACTGTCCAAACCCCACACTTCCCTATTTGCTGCAGAGCACATTTGCTTTGCCCCTGCTTGTTCCTGAATTAGCAGGGTCTTTATTAGAGCATCACAGGGTAAGCTAAGGTATTTTCCAACCACCTTAAAGACTGTCATCGTAAAACAGCAGCTGGTTTATCTCCCCATACAAGCAGCACAATGCTTTGCCAGGCACTGGCACACTGAAGCACACAAAGAGAAGAGCTAAAGGCTGGAGGAGGGACAAGGAGGGAGAAAAGTCTTGGAACAAGCATTGAAGGGGTAGCATATTGCTCTACTGTTCTACCAGACACAATGAATAGTTCATGTGGAGGCCCATACAGCTATGAGGAAGAGGATGTCTCACTGGTATTTTACACTCAGTCAGACACACTTTGGATTTCTTGGTAAATACAGAGCTTGTAAAGTCGAGGACCAAGAACAACAGCATTTCTGTACCTCCTAACGCATTTGCATTCAGCATGTAAGAATCAAATAGCATCAGTTTCCAAAAACTTGCAAGCTAGGCGGGGAAAAAAAAAGATAGGAAAGTATGTGTCCCTGACACCTCAGCTGACAGCACTGAGAAATTAAGCCACTTAATTTCACATGGGGAGTCTGTGGCTGATCTTAGACTTGACACTAAAATTTCGCAGCTCAGATGTCCAAATTTCAACCAAATTACCTTGCCAAATTAATGGGGTTTTAGTATATTGCTGAAATGAACACAACTTGGATCATAAACAGCAGTATTTACAACACATACAAGATAAGCTCAGGGGCTGACACTTCCTAATATTTTTAGTTTTTTAAAGAAATTAAGTTTGTTCCCCTTCAGAAATGTTTTGGACAGCTGTACAAAAGCCTTGTCACAGATTCAGCATAGGCTGTCCTCAACTGTGGTAACAGCTCAAGAGTATAAACAATAGCAGCTGCAACCTGTCAGTTACAATTACCACAACAAATCCGTTCATCATTAATAAGGGAATTTATCCTGGCAATGAAGATAACCTATTATTTGCATTGCTACTATCATCTAGGAGATCTGTCACTGAATAAGAACACAGAGACAGTATTACTGGGTGTGTTTGGACCCCATTTTCAGTAGCACGCTTTAGAGGAGCACAAGTTCATTTTATTTAATTGTTGTGTAGTTCAAGAGAGGATGTGGAAAGGATGCGGGTATGACAGAAACCAGACAATCCAGAAGAACAGGATAACTTTTTGCTCTTTTTTCAAAGTTCATTTTTAATACTGGTTCTGCAGTGTAACGCTCTGGGGCAGAATTTGACTTGAGAGAGTGACAGAAGTGCAGCCTGGCAGTTTTGAGTGCCTCGGTGCATAACAGTAGTATTGCTACAGAGCATTAGACTAAAGAGAGCCCTTAAGCAACTGTTTGTATAGGTAAGGGTTTATACGAATGTTCCTCTGATATTCCAGAAATAGCACATTGCTGAGTAGCTGTCATGAAATGCTGAAAATACGTAAACAAAATACAGAGGTGACAGCACAGGTTACTCGACTCCAGTCAGGCTCTCCAAGGCCAGAGTGGGGACAAGTCAGGAAGCTGATTCTGTCTGTCATTTGAGAAGATCAAACCTTTTCTATCCCAAATACCAAACCTATGTTCCCTTTCTGCATGTTCAATCTATTTCTTTATGTTCTGTTCATATTCACCTTAATTTAATTAAAGAAATCTAAAGAGAATAATTTTTATTGTTGTTATTTTTTTGGTAGTTGATAAAACTTGAAATTCCCATAATATAGATGATACACTAGAACATGTTGACAGATACACTTTACATTGAAATATGTTTTCAAGGAGTTCTTTGAAGAGTAAGTGAACCTGGAAAAGGACACTGGTCTGGCATTCTGCCAGTCAAGAGGTGACAATTCCGTAGATGAGCCAGGACAATTTACTTTGGAACAGATTTGCAAGGGATTTCAGGCAACAACCTCCCATTGACTTTAACAGTAATTAGGTTCCTACACAACTGATGGAAAATAACATGGTAGTCTTTTTGTACTTAAGTTCTCAAAGTCTGTAAAATGCAGTCTGGAAAAAGTAAAGAAAATTATAAGGGGTAAGCATACAGATGGACCTAAAAATTAATTTAATGTCCTAGATATCATTAGAATTACAATTATAATCATTCATATTTTTATTCATTAGGTGTTGCTGCACAAGAATACTTGACCAGAAAGGAAAATAAAATAAAACCTAACAACATCTCAACCAGTCTTTTAACTAACTAGATTCACATGCAGACTGCTGCAAACACAAGATAGTTTAACCCTTCTTTTCATGGAGTACCTGCAAGCTCAGTTAGGGATTTAAGCATTTAGTTGGGATTCCTTTTGTTTCCAATTTGGAATGCGTTTTCTTGAGGCTGGAGTTTGCAATGAGAAGCTGCTTGGCTTAGCAACGCCAGCAGTATATGGCCAGGCTGCTGGAAGGTATAATCATGGCCTGTTGCACTGGAGCAAAACACAGCAATACTTTTTCCACACAGTATTTTTACTTGAATGGTGCCATAATTATCTATTATTCTTTTTTGATGTTGGTTTTGATCTTCGGCAGGTGTAGGGAGGTAAAAAAAACATCAAAAAAAGTAAAAGTTTCCTCTTTCCATTTGAGAAGAGCAGAAAATAGCAACCTAAAGCACACCAAGCTACAGCAGTCTGAACGTGGTATTACTGACATCAACACATTTGGTATTGTTGCACCAGATAGAAAAGCTCATTAAACTAGAGTGGACACAAGCAAATGCTTTTAAGACAAATGCAAATGACCTTCCATTCCCCTTGATCTTCTCCTCCCTCACCTGTTTTGTTGTTGCTTATTATGTTTTAACAAGGTTACACCCAGCTCTTCCTAGCCCACTTCAGTTCTCGCTCAAATGTGCACTTCTCTCAAGATTGAAGCTGAGTTGAAGAACCTGTGGTTGGTATGCCAGCCAGCTGGTTTTAACAGTGTAATTACATTCTGGACAACGTACGGGCCTTGAAGGAAACTTCTCACACCAGAAGTCTCAAAGCCATACAATGGAGGAAGACAACAAAACTCAAGTCTGATTGCAATTCAGAATTATACTAGATACTGGGAAGATAAAAAGACGCACAGGAGAACTTTCACATTTTTGAGTCATCCCGTTTAAACTGCTTCCTCTCCACTCAGAGGAAAACAGAAACACACAGGTGCTGAGCTCAGCTCGGTCAGAAAGTGGGGCTGCCTCAGGCTCATCACTTGATCCATCTACCTTAGAGCAATACCCTGAGAAGAGCATTCATGCCCATGGGATAGAACTAGATGATTCTGACTCATGTTTACAACAAACTATGAACATACAATCCTGATTCAAGATGATTGTCTATAGAAGAGTAAGGTAAATGGTTCAGGCTCACAGCACCCTTCCCCACTATGCAAAACATGCTCTATGTATCAGCAGGCAAGATTTAAAGCGTAACAGCATACACACGGCATCGTATAAACAAAAAAAAAAAAAAACCTAAACCTACTATAGGAATGAGATTACAACAAAAAATTAAAAATGAGCTCTCACAATATAAGGTGTTCACAGTTTGAATAAAGCCAGGAATTCTATATTTGTCCTTTTTTCTTCACATTTAAGACCTTTAGTTGTGGGAATGCAAGCCTAAAAGGGTTTATTTGCTATTACAAGCCCTACCCCAAACAAAGACAAATGACATAGCTCACATATGTGCTTGCCTGTGCTTAGGAATCTAGAACACAACTTAGGGATCCAATTTCAGGTTTACTAGACTTTGCAAAGTCTGCCAGTCTTTGGCTCTTTCTCTAATTGGATGATAAATTATGTTTGCTCCCTTGAAAGCCAAAAAAAAAAAAAACCAAACACCCTATCCAGTGTCATATATTCTCTGACCTCTGAGTCAGTATGATACCTTTAACCCTGAAAACAGTTTTGTTTATGTCTACTGACAGCAATCAGTTCCTTCATAGTCTCTGTCATAAGCCAAGTTAGCTTCACCTTCTGCTAGCATCATGCTGTCCCTTCTCCAGTAAATGAGCTTAGAGCATCCTTTGCTTTGATTTTGCATAAGCTACAGTTAGAGGCTAGTAAAAATCCTAAAACTATATTATGAAATCATCATATGTACATTCTTAAGTTAATACACATAATCACAGATAACAGTGTCTAGGCCACCTGAACGCAGGACTTCTCTAGATTCAAGAGGCTGGTTTATTTAGTTTCAGCAAAGAAGGGTCATTTCTTCTCAGTTACAACAATTGTTTTTATGTCAACAGTTTGATTCATCATGCCTTTCTGCCACCAATAAATTCAGATTGCTTTTAATTGGCAATCTCAAGCTTAGAAAGTCTGCATCTTATTTCTTTTCCATCTTTTTCACTCCTATCTCTTCTTGGAAAAATGACACTAATACATTAATTATTTTATCCTTTCATGGTTGCATTTTTGCTAACTTTCAAAGCAAAGCCCTTGAGAATTCTTGTTGAATGCCTTTCTTAAAAAAACTCAGGCCTGAAAAATCTGTTTTCCTCTCAATTTTAAGTGATTAGAGCAATCGCAGTACTGCACGTATTTTTATCAATCTAAATACAATCCTTCCTCTTTCCTTACACTTCAGAAATTACTTCTGTGAGTTGTAATTGCACTGGCATGCTCTTCCCAGAACAGAGGACAGTATTCTGTCAGTAACAATTTCAACAATCCATTTGTACGCTCTCAGCTCATTTATGAAACACAGCTCAACCAAAGGCCATGCAAGGTTCACAAAATATATGCATAAAAGCATTTTCCTAGAAGTTTTTTGTAGGAAGTCTGTGGTCACAGCCATAAAGAACTCGAAACCTTCTGTAAAGGGACTACAGCAACAATCTGTAGTATGTTTTATTTTTTATAGACTGCTTTTTTTGTAGGCTAAACCAGAATTTAGTACAGCAAAAATTATATCTAAGTAGTGAATAAATAGTAAGTCCAACAGCACGGTAATTAGAAAGAAACTAGAGTACTATAGCTGAAACAACAAAACAGAAATCTTAGCACGGCAAGGTCCCTGAAGGGAAACTATCCTGCTGTTTCTGTAAGACTTTATGGAATGAAACTAAAAAACCCCAAAATCTTAATCTATTAAATACTCTGCTGACACCTCTTATAACTTCATAAAGAGCTTTAAAAATAAAATTCTCACAAATGTCACTCTCCTGTTTAAGGTGCAAATAAAAAGTGAGTTTGAGTTTGTTATTGTTTATGTTTTTTCCCAAACAAAACGCAAAGTGGCTACCTCTCCCAAAGCAACTACAGAGAACTGAAACTGGGGCATATGCCAGATTATGACAGAATGATCTAAAATGTTTCTTAAAAGAGCATTTAACAGGAATTTTGCTTGTCTATTAAAAAGCAGATAAATTCTTCATGCATGTGAAAGATACAGAAGTAAATCCAATTCACAATATACTATGGGTCTCTTTTGAACCTTTCACAAAAGATTAGCATAGAAGTATCACTAATTTACCACAGCCCTGTGATATAGACTGGAAGAACATTTTTCACATGAGAAACAACTAATATGACTTTATTTCAAGTTCACTAAGTGCCCAGACACTGTCAGGGTGACTTCTAACCAAACCAGTTCATGTTATAGAGAGAAGTATCACAATACCACTAGTTTATCAATATGTTAATTTTTAAACCTAACTAGATGTACTATTTTATACAGAGGGAGGGGAGAGGAGAGGAGAGGGAGAGGAGAGGGAGAGGAGAGGGAGAGGAGAGGGAGAGCAGAGGGAGAGCAGAGGGAGAGGAGAGGGAGAGCAGAGGGAGAGCAGAGGGAGAGCAGAGGGAGAGCAGAGGGAGAGCAGAGTTGCCACTTTTAACCACACTGGCATTTTCACTCACAACTCATGTTTTACTAACTGCTGGTATAGTACTCTAGAATACAGTGACTTTACAGGGTAAGTTTCAATATTCATGACAGGGAAGCGCTGAGCACCTTTGGACATAGGCTGTCTCTGACAATGTCACTGCCTGCCAACTTTCATCCTTGTCTCTTTACAGCTCATGCAAAGGCAACCAACACATCCTGGCCCAAAGACCATCTCTGTGTCTGCTGCCAGAGGAGAGTCAGAACAGTAGAGGAATATGGACTCAAACAGAAGGATCTAGTTTACTGGAATAAGTAGAAAGCAAATAAACCATCTGAAATTCAAAGCAAGATTTACTAAATCTAATGTTTCTGAACAATGCAATGAATTATTATAGGCTATCAATAAAGTAACATGTTATCTGCATTAAAGCCAATTAATGCCTTAAACACCATTTTGGGTCATTAGCCCTGAGTCACAAGAAACTGTGCCACCTACTGAATCATCAGCAGCATCTCCTGAAGCTGTTAAATGTTTTTGGAAACTTCCCAATCCCACAGCGACAAGCAATGTGGCCCTTAACAGCTCCTGAGCTTGGAGGAGCAGAGTCTACAGGGTTATAGCACAAGCCCAGCAATTCTGGCAAGTTCCTGATAGCCTGGCAGGCATTTTATGTAACCTGAAGCTCAAGAATAAAATGCACATGGTAAAAATTTTTCCCCACTTATCACACTTAGCTTTTAGATTGAATATCAGCTCTCAGAGTGGTAATGAACAGAGTCCAGAGACCTAGGGAAGGTCAAAGCTGACTCATGCTGAGCAGGAATAGCTGATTTGATAAGCTGTTCCTTCTGCTATGTGGAGCAACACCAGTGCATACGTAATATGCATGCAGAAGGTTAGCACACTGTACCTTTGTGTTTAAAGGTCCAAATCCAGCTAGATGTGGACTGAATGTAATATACCTGGAAGCAGACTAACTTGAAGAGGGTAGCAGTATCATGGTTAAATGATTTTTCTCCCTTCCCATATTTGAAACAGATGGAAATTATGTTGCCATTTTAATCAAGATTTTAGGAAATTATCTGTGAGGACAAAACCACAAAGGGCTGATGAAACTCCCCTTTCACTGCTCTTTGCGGATTCTTCTGGTCTGCCAAAATAAGAGGTGGAAATTATTTCCTCATCTTATTTAATCGTTACTTGATCTTTTGAAGTAAACAACCTCCTCCAGTAGCAGGACAGCACAGAAGCTACATTATTTGTTCCCTCCACTCCTCCTACATAGGAAACAGACAGATCAATGGAAATTCTCTCTCTGTGAGGATTATAGATCCACAGAACTCAGATACTGAGGTTAACTACTCTCTCAAGAACCTGTAGACTCTGTAGCAAGATTACAAGTCCTGGCTTTAGGATACACAGTTACCCACTTATGGTGTAACTGAATCTGCATAACGGGCTGCCCACAACAGGCCAGTGACTCCAACCCAAACATGCTGCCACTAGATAGAACAAGTCTGGCTGAGTGACTTTATGTGTCTCCTCACCAAAGCATCACTGCATGTCATGCTCAACTATTACAACAGATTTTCACTCTGGTGCAAAACCACTGATGTAGAGTTTTAACAATAGATGTCACCTGAGCTAAATTAAGTTTGACCATCAGACAAATATCTGCAAGCCCTATTCTGCATAAGATGCTAATAATTTGTCCAATGATTTATCACTGTTAGTCCAGTGGTGAGCTGCATTATGTTTATTTTGGGTGTATTTTTAATCATAAGTAACATTTTCATTTCAAAAGCATGGAACGAATACCATACAGAGTCTATTTTCTCAGCTGTTCAAATTTCCATCTGCTTTCTACTGCAATGCAAAGTGGAAAAAATAGTTTCATTTTTACAGAAACGGCAAAGCAAAGACTGTGACTAGGTTTAACATTCATTGTTTAAAGATATGACTAAATTTGAGCTTTGCGAGCACTACCCACTGGGGTTGCTCATCTCTACTTATACTTTCAAAGCCAGACACAGACCGATACCCAGAGATACACTGAGATCACTTCCATCATCGAGACAGATGCTGATAATAAGGAATTCACTTGAAAAAAATGCATGACTTGGTTACTAAGTAAGGCTAAGGCCAGTTCTAAACAACCAAGGCCAGTTCTTCTCAGTTACTGTAGGTAGAGCAGCTTTGTTGTTAGAAAAAAACAAACCACAAAACTTCCCACTATTTTCTCTGCACTTTCTGTAACAAATCAAAGATTTTTGGAAACAGTTGAAAAAACACTGAAAACTAGCAGGGGAATCTGTTTAAAAAGGAGAAAGCTAAGATCCCTCACTCCACTAGAAGGAATAAAAAAAATGCAAAAATGGTGACTTTATCCGTCAGTCGATTACGGTCATAGTGATGGTGACCAAGTAACAGATGCCAAAACTGTTTCAACAAAAGATTCAGTACGCATCAAACACATGACAAAAGACTTTTGTAACAGAACATAGTAATAGAGGTGCTGGTTAGTGCTCAGTAATTAAACTTACCTTTTGCATCAAAAGCAAAGACTTGCTTTGTGTGTGTTGTAGGAAAAAATAATCCAAGGCTATTCTTTTAAATGTAAAGAATTAATTCAAATTATAAATGGATCTACGAACAGAGTTAAGAATCATGTCTGAGAAAGGCCAACACTGAACAATTTCTATAGATAGAAAAAACCATGCCTGCTATGAAGATACTGTGCGATGTGTGATAAGGGTAAATTTCCTAGCTGCGGTCACACCCCTCTGTTTACCAGGGAGTCGACCTAGCTGGATGACATGACTTTTTATCATAGATTTCCAAGTTCCTGCCCTACAAAGATTACCTCAGTTATCACTGCTTTTTGTTTTCATTACGTAAATAAATATTTACTAGTTACACTGTCAGAACAGTGATTATGTGCCAGGCCCTGAGGTCCCAATACCACTGGTAAAATGTTGTGTTTGTTGTCCTTTTAGGCTTCTCCCAGAAAAAAAGGTTTCACCCATCTCAGTGAGCAGAGCTGGTCCTCCACACAGAAGGCAGGGAGGAGGCAGGAACTTGTGGCTGGAGAGGAGGGACTACAGGAGGCATGATAGGCCACTGATGAAAGATGTAGCTTGGCTTTAATCATGAAACCGCAATAAAAAGCCAACAAACAAAACAAAAAAAAAACCCCAAACCAACAAAACAAACAAGAAACATGAAGAAACAACTAGGCAGTGATATATAAGCACATACAGCAGAAAACTGCTCAGTGAAGTACAGAACATCCTAACATGCAGAAATATGTCACAGCCTTAATGTAAAATTATTTTCCACAGTCTAAGCCTGATCCACTCCTATTTAGCTCACCTTTTGCATTAACCCTGCACTAACTTGGGCTTCTAGAAACTCTTTAGGCAGAGAGCCCCACAGAAAACTCAGTACTCTAGTTTCCACAACTTCAGCAAACCCTGCTTGTTTTTCTTGTCAGAAGAAAAACTCTTAAAATTTTCAAGACATGCCCATCTGCCTTCCACAGAGGCCACCATGTTGTATCAGCAACAAACTGTCTTGTCTTTCCCAAAAGAGAGGATTTCAAACTAGAAAGTCAACAAAATACTTTTCCAGTTTCTCACACAAACTGAAAGACTTAGTTTTGATTTCCTATGATCAATTCATCAGACTAGGCATCTCTTAACCATACAAGATCTCCTACCTCTGCAGAAAACATAGCAAAACCAGACAAAAGCTGGAAAAAGTTGAGGCTAGAGATGAACACAGCTCCCAGTCACTGAGACAGGCAATAAGCTGGAATGGCAGGGCTGGCACATGTGGAGGAAGGCAGAGCCCCTTCCCTACAGTGAAAGGAAAGGGGGAAGAAATGAAGGAAGGGGGGAGGCTTCCTCACCCAGAAACATCACTCCAACTTTTGTCTCTGTTAAGCATGACCTAAGTCCTTGTACGTTGCCGAGAGCTGAGCTGCAGTGAACAGAACACTGTCTCAGGACACTGCACCACCCTGCAGGAACACACTTTCTCAACAGGCACTGCCATGAAACACTTCCAGACAAGCTCCGTGACACTTCCTACCATCAGCCCAGGCTTGACATGTAACAGTGACACTGTCCAGAAGGCACAAATATCAACAGCTCTCTACAGCCTGGCTGGCAACACATTTAGGTAATAGATTAACGACTCCATGGTACAACCTTTTATAAATTACATGGCACATCTCTGAAATTCTAGCACCGTCTGTGCACCTACCACCACTGTCAGTGTTCGCTAGTACAACTAGAAAAGGCTCCTGCAGGCTTGTACAATAACTCCTTTTGTGCAACTAGACAGAACTACCCATCCAAATCACAAGAAGTCTTGAAACATTTTGTTAAAAGGCTCTCCAGAGAGCTTTATTGCTGCCACTTTCCTGGGAACCATACCACTAGCTCAGTAGGACAGTTCTTCCTTTTCTTGGCCTGTTTTGGCTGCAATTTAAGAGTTTCCATTCTTGGTTGTCTTATGCTGCCAGCTCCCTTGCCACAAGAACCAACAGTTATTTGACCTGCTGCATATTCCCAAGAAGTCAAGTTAGCCTTCACTTCCTCACATTTTCCAAGAATTATTTCCAGGGATTTCTCATGCCAATAGAGCGATCTGCTACAAACACTCCTGCAAATGGCTTATGCCAGAATGCTCCTTGCAGCAGGCAAAACTGTTAATAGGTTTCTTACAAAGTTTATTAAAATCAATGGTAAAGGATGCAGTTTGCCATTACTTGTATACAAGTGACATTTAACAATATAAACTCATATTTATGGAGGGATACATTTTGAAAACATTCTACAGAAAATAATTTTTTGAAGTATCCATTTCTGATCAACTGCTCAGACACAGAAAGAAACTGAATCTGCCAGAAAGTCTGATGCCTTCAAGGACTGAGAGCATTAAATTCCTGAGAGGACTCTATAAAGTATTCCCAAATCACACAGTCAACTACCCTTGGGAGAAGCAAAAAGAGAAGAGAATCTTCTAATACCTCTGCAAGCACTGATGACTTTATATGGCATTGATTTCTAGCTCTTCTAGACTTCAGACTAACTGGTATAACAGGGGACTTCTAGAATAAATATCCCTATAATGTATTCTTCTTCAGTTAAGTTTTCTAAACTCTCCCCTTGTTACAAATTTTTAAAAAGAAAAAAAAATAATATTTTAATATTTTAGCAGTAAGTTGTATTATAGATCTCAAAAGGGCTCCTTTTTTATTTTAAAATGTTGACATTTGCTAAATTCACTCTAGAGGCTCCTCCTCTTTTTAGACACCCTTTCAGCTATTGCTGAAAACCTCAGTCCCCACAGACTTCACATTTACAAACCAACTGATACTATCTTGCAGGAAGTAACATTAAATATACATATATGATAATAAAGTATTGCACACATTCAGCATAGGCCATGCTAAGCTTCCCAAGTATAGCTGCCAGAACGAATAAGCCCATCAGCATCTTATTTTCTCTAATGCCACATGCCTGACTTGTTGTTCCCTGGATGTACCCTTTGGAGAAATTGAGCAACAGAGGTGTAAACCTAAGATTAATATTCGAAAGACTGAGGGAATGTTGGAGCTAGGCAGCTAGTTACAGCACACAGCTGCAGCTACAGAAAACCTGCTCCCCCTTTCTGCAAAGAGTTTTCTCTCACACCATTGCCTTGGCACAGGAGACAATTGCATTTTCAGCATCCTTAGAGTTGCTTCTAGCTCAGCAGTGACTCTGAGAATGATCTGGTTGAGGAGTCCACAGATGCACCATTTGCAGGGTTTTATTCAGCTGCATCTGAAGAGCCTTTTCTGCAGCCACTTTCACTGCTGCACAATGACAGGAAGGGTCTAATTTCATCACTAGACCAGATATATCAAAGTCTTGCGAAGGAGCACTTGCAGTGTGTAATAGGAGCCTCCTTTCCTAAGTGCTGTGCAAAGACTTTCAGATGAGCAGGTGCTGGCTCTGTCGGTGAGATCCTGTATTTTAACTTCTGACCGAATCCAAGCTAGAACAAGCATTACGCATGTATTAATGACTACTTTTGTTCTCACGAAGTCACAGACTCAGTTAGGAGGACATGAATGGGACAGACTCTTCACAGATGCTGTTTGAAAACCTTTGTTTTGTGAGTGACTTCTGTTGCCAATATGATAATAAATTAATCCTCTTACCTGCCTGTACCTGTCAGCAACTAACAGCTTGTTGCAAACATAATGAACTAATAAAAGGCATCTACAGGTTCTAAGGGCATCAGTCAACACTGGAAGATTCTTGCATTTCAGTCACCACAACCTGCCTAGCGTATTATTTTTCTTCCAAAAAGGCAGGATACTATTTTTCACTAGCCCTAATCAGTAGTTACTGCTCAGAGGTACAGAGGCACGATAATGCAGTGACACTCCACATGCAACACACAGTTGAAACAAAATCTGCAGAGCTCCTTGCAAAATCTGAAGGTGAAAACACACTGACAAAGACAGCGTGACATTATTTTCATGGGGATGTGTAAAGTAGACAGTTTGAACACATTCAGAGTAAGGGAGATAAATCCAATCTTGATGCCCTCTTCTCACAGTTCACAATTACAGGGCTTTCCTTGAAAAATCATAACAAACAGCAGAGGTCTGCTTGTTACAATCTGCCTGTTTGTTTCAGGTCTTTCAGGGAACATTTCTGCCTACAGACCTCAGTACCAAGTAGACTTGCATTTCTCATCCACAAGAAGTATTACACATAAAATGCTGGGAACTAGAACATGATTTTGTAGTGGAGTTTAATACTCCTTTCTCATGTGAGGATGGCACTTGCTCATGTATACACCTACTCCTCCTTTTGACTTATCTAGAAGAGGTCTTTCTTGCAGAGAATGCACCCATTGAAAACAATAATAATTTCAGATTCCACGTCTCAGTGTAGTCTCCTCTAAACCCAGCCCATCACCGAAAATGTAGCAAGTACCAGCTCCATCGCATAACCCTGGGATGTGCAGCCAGGAAAGGAGGGCTGCTGTGACCACGCAAGCCTTTGCCAGCCTGAGGCCCCTCAGGCAGATTCAAACCGCAATGACCAGCCTTTACCAGGTTGTTTCAACTGCACTTCTCCATTCAGAAGGCCTCATAACCATTGGCGTGACAAGGATAGTAAGGGTCATCATCTCAAAAGAAACCTGATTTCCAAATCCAGTTCAGGCACCAAAGTAAAAATATGCTACTCAGTTTCCAGTTTCTCATTTTAGCAGTTTGACTGTTACAGCATGTACTAGGGCCTCCTACACTAAAAAAAGGCACAGCTTTTGCTCCCTCCATCCACACACTGAATTTCTTTACTGCTCACTGTTGTCAAATTTTCACTTTCAGGCTGATGTTGTCAAGACCTGTCAATACTCAAAAGTAAGCAGTTACAGATAATTTAGTAGTTGAGGCCTTCCTGAGTGGGAAGGCAATGAAAAAAACCCTAGAACCCAACCCCCCCAAAAAAATCTCCCTTAAAAGAAATCTCAACAACTCTAAAGATGAAATTGCTGGGAGTGAAAAAAAAAAAAAAAAAAAAAAAGATTCAGCAGGGAAACAGCTTCAACTGAAGTGTTTTAATGTAACTAAATTATTGGCTCTTGAAAAAGGGTAATTGCACATACACAGTCATTTATCAAAACCAACTGCCAGACGTTGGGAAGAAAGCCAACATGTGTATAGCCCTAATTTATCTATCTGCATATCAAAAAAAATCATTGGAGGGTTGGACACTGAATGGAAACCAGCCATCCTCACCCAGAGCACTGTATGTTGCTAAGTGACTGGGGGAGCCCTGTGTCATCCAGCTCACAAACCCAGCAGTGTTTAAGCAGGTGCTTATGGTTAAGCATGGTAATAAACCATTAACTCCACCTATAATTAATATTTGCAGATAAGCCTTTATAGATTAAAAGCTATATGCAGGTATTAACCAGTGCAGCTGAAATTATGACAGGAAATTCTTTTCAGGAATACATACACTGTGTTTTGCAGGCAGATATGAATGTGTTCTGCCAGTGCTCAGAGCCAGCTGGAAGCAACAGTGCTGTGCAGCACTGTTCAAAACAACAAGGCAAATTAAAGCACTGCATCTATGACGACAGCACCATGGGTTCCTGTTTCCTAGGTGGTTCAGACAACGAACAATTGAGCTCTGGCTAAAGCACAGACACAGATGACACCTATCTACAAAAGACAATGTAAACATACCTTATGTTGCCCTAGCTGCAAGAAAAGAAACAGGAAAAATAGTTAGCACACTTAACCTAATTAAAAAAAACAATCTCTGGTGCAGTTTTTGTAAATGGATGTGTTTCTATTTTTGTACATTGCAACTGATTTAGGCTATCAGGAAGAGTCGCTTTAAGATGTGGCAAATATTCCCATGTGTCAACTTTTACATGTGCATGATGTCATGAGTACAAACTTACCTTCCCAGCTCTTCCCCAATTTCGTAAACGTCCTCCACCTTCTGTTGCTTGAACAAAGCCATACTTGGACCTCTCATTGATGCACAAAGATGATGCAACTAGAATATTAAGAAAGAATAACATTTGTTATTATCTTCCAACAGACAAAGAATCAGTAAAACATATTTCTCGTATAGTCACTTCGGACCCATTGCAGCTCATTTGTGGCCAAAATTGCCACTGATCAATCAAAAGAATTAATTTAGCAGTCTCAGCCAGATAGTGAGGGTCCAGTCTGGAAAGAGATCAGCACCTATAAGAAGAGAGGGTTCTTGCCCCTCATTGAAATACCTGACCACATACTTGACCAGAAGCACAGAACACATCTTGAAACATAAACGTGACAGAAGTAAAGCAACTAATTAATAGTTTGACAAACTAATGGACAGTAAAGCATCCACACTACGCTAAAGAGAGCTAGCATGAGAATCAGCATTACAGGCTTCCCCACTAAAGTGTCATCAGGCAGATGATGAACCAAGGAGACCACAAGGCAGAGCTTTCTTTTTCTTATGTCAAGCAGTGCTTCTGAGGCATGCAGGCAAGACAGCAAACGGAAATCTGAACCACTGCTGCAAAAGGGCACTGGGATTCCATTTACAGAGTTTTTGCTGCAACTCCTTTCATCACACACTAGACGTTTCAAAGGAGAAAAGCATGAGCAGCATTTGTTGCATGCCTTAATCTGTGCAACTGTGAAATTCGTTTCCTGAACACAATCTTAAATCGGTAAGCTCTGTGAGATCTGGAAAGACAAGCCCCATATTGGTGCATTTGAGCATCTGGGAGTGCATTACGCTGCACTGCTTTTGGAAGGTAAGAAGATCAGAGATCACATTATTCCTCAGGATATACCCACACAGCAACTTAACTTACATTAACAGAAGGGATTTTAACACAGTAACCAACTGACCGGTTTACAACATATATGGAGTTTACTGTGTAGATGAATACTAGCATTAACCCCAACGGCCCAAACAACATCCACTATTTAGATTAGAATGTGTAAAATAGCTGTAAGGTCTCTAAGCATCGCAATAAAAACCTAATTACATTGAGCCATACAGTTATTCCCACACATCTCTAGGCTTCAACAGTATATCTGTACTTCTCAATGTAATGTACATTCCCTGATGAATCCCAGATGCAGCTTGCTTCAGATGCACTGGGGACTTCCAGTTTCTATATTTCTATATAGCTCCTGCATGTTTTTAAATAGCAGTCTCCGGCATCTGACTGTGGCACACTGTGAAGCATATTTCTCAAGCAAACACCACTCTATTTTGATCCTTTAGAAACAAGCTCAATTCCATGTTGCAAGAAGACCCAGCTATTTTGATAAATCAGCAGACAACTTATAAAACAGTACAAAGAGCAATTCCAGGGTTCCTGCCAAGTTGAAATGTGCATATTTTTTAAGATTTTTCTCTAACAAAAGCATACACCAGAAGCAGCAAAAACATCGTAAAAAAATCTAACAACTTGTCAAAATGCACACAGCTTTTTTCATGTACTCACCTCAAAATAAAGACTGGCCGCTCTGTTTTCCCCCTCCCTTTTCATAAATCATTGGCTTCTAACACATGGGAAGCACGCTGAGTATCAATTCAATTCCTTTCCAAATATGCTCCTTCTATTGCTTCAAAGGAACAGAAATAGTCTCTTAGTGCTTCTACATATATTTTTTGGCTGATGTTAGCTAAACCTACACATTAGGACAAAAATTATTTGACTGCTTTATTTCAAGCAGAAGGGCTACTGCATCAATGCTTGCACTTACATTAGTTGGGAATAACATTCACTCAGTAGCAGTAAGTAAAGGGGTACCAGCAAATTCACACGTCCTCCATTAGGGGCTCAGCACCAGTTACGCAACACACAAACTGAGAAGCAGTACCTGCTTCCACCCTCCAGTGACACATTTTTGCCTAATTCCATGATGGCTCTCATCATACGCTTAACATCTCCGTGCAGTCCATCCTTTTGAATTGCCGTTTCCAAAGCACAGGGAGATCCAGGGGGATTTTGTGACCATTCATTTCCTTTCACTCCTTTCCCTTTAACAATATACTCACTAGGTGGGGAGCTTCTAACAGCCCACACCCAGCCTACAGCCTGCTCTCCTCTCCACTTTTTCCTCCAAGATGGAGGAGCAGACACAGGGCACATGCATTATTCTGGCAAGCCCCACTCCCTCTCCCCAGGGGACCCACAGCTTCACTGTTATTAATGATGGGAAACACTTCAGCTACGCATCAAAACTGCATCCTTTCCTTTTTGAAGGGTGTGTATCTGCACAGCTCATGGGAGAGATGCATATCGTGATGTGCCACGACTGGCGTGCATCTGTCACGTGACCAAACCACATCTATTTCTGTCACATGCCAGAAGTCAGCACTTCCACTGCATGACAGACACTTGCAGGCACCCCGTGGAGGAGAGGGAGGTGCAAGGTAACCCTAGCAATAGCATTCGTGCCCTCAATAGCAGCCTTGCTGGAGGTTTACACTGCAGATGTGATGGCTCTCTTACAGGCTCTGCGAGGCCTACTGCGTTTTCATTAACAAGCCTCTTCAAACCCCAGTTTCAAAACTCTGCAATGGAGACAAATTCGCCTTCCACACCTCCCCATACAACCGTGCTCTAGTGATGATCTCTCTTACCCAGATACCCAAGGCAAATGATAGAAACTACACAGGTTGTGACACTGAAGACCAGAATAACCATAGCACTATTGAAGTATACTGTAGAAATCAACCCTTGCAGGAGCCTCATCTAGATACATTACAATGTGGGTTGGTTTCTTTCACTTCCACTTTCCATCCTCACACTTTCTCTGCCCAATCCTTACTTTGCCTATATTTTCAGAGTTTTTCAAGATGAAGCCAGGTAAATATTTCTGCTGCTTTGCTCATTAACTCCCTTCCCAAAGCCACACTCATGCCTTGGACAAAAATGTCTGGTTTTCCTCTCAATAAAAGCCAACAACTCAAATTCTGCTTTGTAAGAAAATTATTGTATACGTCAAGCAACCTTTCATAAACCCAGAAAAAGCTCATTGACCAGTATTGCTCAGGGCTTGAAACTACAATTAATAAATGCCTTAGTAGTGTTTACAAGAATGAGGACACCTCTGAGCTATCGGCTATATACCAACTTTATATAATGTTGCTTGCAATTGTTCAGAGGAGGATTTTCTGAAGTGGTGATGCAAAACCTAGTTCACCACCCACAGACTTTAGAAAACTCAAACAAAGGACAAAGCCAAGCCTTGCTGAAAACCCCAAACCTTTTGCTCATCCTGAATTGCAGGATGCAAGATGCAAGATGTAAAATTCGAGTACGAGAAAATGCCCACGTATTAAGAGATACTGCTGAGACTTGCCCAAAGACTGTAAATCCCTCAAGCTGACTACTCCCTTCATCAGAATACAAGGTACGTGGCTATAAACAACATTAATGCAAACACACCTGAAAGAAAACCATTGTTGTAAGAAAGAGAGAGTTTGTCATTCAGAAGAGCAAGGTAAAAAGATTGCTCTGAGAATCAGGAACCCATCCGAGATGCCTCTGGGAACGCAGCCACTTTATGTTTGATTGACAAGTTTACACATTTCCCAGCAACCCCCAAAGAACATGTCTACTTCTGCAGAGCCTTAGAATCCATGCAATATTATATCAAAAAAAAACAGAAAATTCTCATCCCTTTTGCTGACATTTTAACTTACACCTTTGTTCTGCCAAGGTCAAACCAGCAAGCTTACTCCCAACACCAATGAACCGTTCAAGCATCCAAGTCAGCCTAGACCTTTGTTTTTGAAGACTGAACACAAAACTGATCCAAAGTGCTCAGACCCTCCAGTCATACCTCTGATGTGCTGGTGTTTCCCATGTCTATCACTTCACGTTATCTTATACTGCCTTCCACTCTCATTACTTCTGCAGATCTCTCTCCCTGGCTTTCACCCAACAGCCACAGTTCGCAGATGCCCAAAATAGATCATACGCTTGATGATCCACAACAATTGTCATTAGCAAATACACAGCGTAAGGGGGATAGGTAATAAAAGATAACCTTCACACACTTAAAATTCAGCTGAAATAAAAATGCCATTCACCAGCATAAATACAACCCTCCCCAGATATGATATACTGATCTCAGGTCATTTTACATTCAAAGATCTAAGCAACGATGTTGTTGTTGTTGGACTCCATTTACCAGTATAGAGCACAATTATATCAAAAGAGGGATGAGAGCCTTCATTTTTTTCTCTTGTCAGATGGTGATTTCCTAATGCTGGTCAGTGAAAGCAGACTGAATTAGAGACAGTCATTCACTTTTGACTTATTCAGACAAAAAAGTTGTACATTCATAATCTGAAGAAATAGCAGCCATCAACTTCATTTTCTAATACACTCTTTATGCCAACGCTTCTGGGGCATGTGCCCAAGCAATATTGCAATGCGATGGATCAGGACCATCCCATTCACTTAGGGTCTGCACCATAATTCATTAAAACCAGGAGGACAAGGGAATCTGCTGCAGTGATTTTTGGAGCAGAGCAGACCTTTGAGAGCTCCAAAACAAGCTTTGCAGAGGAGATAACCTTCTGTGTTCTTACACCGAACACACCATGCTTCTTCCTCAACCACCTCATGCTGGAGCCAACTCTTCTCCAGCAGTCTCTTTGCTCTAGGATTCATAGCAATGAATATTTCAATACGAAGGCCAGCTTCTGCTCAGCATTCATATTACTTAGTGTGTTCTCATAATGATACGCCATAGTACAGAATATGTATAGTGTAAGTATGACACTTCACCTTTGTACTCCTGTATCCAACTCCACTTTACACAGCCCAAATATCACACATATCACAAGGTAGCAAAGTATTGTTTATCCTACGCAAATTTTTTTTCCTACAGACATGCAACAAAACTGCACCAAAACCAGTAATAAAATACAGACCTCTCAGATTCCCGTTTCAGGCACTAGAAGCATGTCATGCCTCACCTCTTTATGTTCCTAAACGGTCATACCATAAAATAGGATCTTATTTACCCTAAGAAATCCACTCTTCTGAAGAGGGTGACAGAATCCACCTTGAGAGGAACAGAAGAAAGTTCTATTTCTCTCTTTTAAAAAAGGTTTCCCTGCATAGGTAAGTTATTAGCCCATCATTACCAAATTATTTGACAATCAGTCACTGGTCCACACATGTCAAATCCATGATAAATGTCTACTCACCACCGAATGACAGTAGGATTAGAGAAAATAGAAGCGAGAACAAAACTGTTGGATCATTTGTCTTTTTATCAGCCTTACATTTTTTTTTCCTCCGGGTATCTTCTACCCTAAGGAAACCAGTTTCAAGTGACTGAGGTAACAGCTGAATAATCTTACTTTCTCAAATACACCTGACATGAGCTGGATCACTAAATCCTTTGCCAAACTCGGAAGCATCCCTTGTGGCATGTTTTTGTATTACAAAACAGTAGTTACACTAAAGCAAAATCCAAAACACATGAGAACAAACCAAAGTAACCGCTTTCCTTATAAGTTGTTTTTTAATACTGAAAAATTACGAAAACAATTTAGAATCAAAATCGGACTGCTTAAAATTAGTAATTTGGAAAAAAAACCCAAACAAACAAAATCAAACCCAAACAAACTCAAGTGATATTGTCTTCTAGTTTCGGTGCCTTATGCTAAAGCTAAACAGATTTTTATTAACATTAAAGCTAAACAGATTTTTATTAACATTAAAGTGTTTTTCTCTTTCACCCTAATCCCCTTTCTTTCTCCTCTTTTTTGTCCTAGAAAAGACTAAGCCATTCTAACAGCAAAAAACAAGTAATTTTTATCCTCTGCTTTCAAATAAAGATAGTCAAAACACAGTTATAAGTTACATTAATTTCAGCAAACCCTTATTTTTACCTAAATATTTTCCTGTCAGAAAACAACAGTAGCTTAAAAATTTCTCTGTCAGAAAATTCAGGCAGCTATTACTACCTGCGCGCCTATAAAGGACACAAAACACACCCAACATCTGACCACTTCGGTCCCATTACAGAATCACTGGTCCTGCCACTAACTCCCAAGGGATCCCCTTCTGACCTGCCAACCTTGCTCTGCAGTCATCATGTGTGTGTGGTCAATGACCAAAGCCTGCATTTCCAAGCCTCCACCTCAAGCCTACGTACCGAATGCGTTTGCTCTGCAGCTAATTACGGCTCCCCAGCAGACAGCTAAGTGCCAGGCCTGCCGCTGTAACTGATCCCAAAGCCTTCGCGTGCTTGAGCGATGAGCTTGGTGCGAACACCTCGACAGACAGGGCACAGGGGGAAGCCCGCAATGCCAGGCACGCTGGCATGGCATCGCAGAGCCTCGCTCCCCGTCCCTCAGGCGCCTCTGAGGATTATTACTGCAGATAAGACACATCACTGCCCTCAAGTCAAGCGAGATCTAGCCTGTGCAATCTACATTTCTTGCACAAGCAAATAAAGGACATAGAAAACTCTGAAACCTACAAATGTTTCAGAACAGACAGCTGTAGAGAGGGTCAGAGTTGAGCTTTTTCCCCATGCGTTGAGCAGGTGAGCGTGCCGATTTTGGTCCTTTTGCAGCTGGTGACTGATCAGCCAAAGCAGAAGCAATTGCCACACATTTCCACACCCTCACTCACACCTTCATTCTTGACTGTCCTCTAAAAGGATGCGGGCCAGGCCAAACCAGCCCTCACTGTGCTGCATCGCCCCAAAACCCCCGACTGCTCAAAGGAACAAGTGTTGAGAAACCTACCAGATCCCAGGTGAAGCTGGTTGAAGGAAAGAACATTAAAGAACTTACGGATAAACACGATGAAGTCACACGACGTTTGCCGAATGACACCAGGAAGCTGAGGTGTGACCCCAGGACCACCTGGCCCTGGCGGCTCTAGACTGAAGCGACGCCAGACCGAGCAGCACGTAAGGTGGGGTGCTTCCGAAACCATCGCATCCCCCAGCCCCCGGGGGCCCCGCGCAGGGGTAAGTGACAGCCGCTCACTGAGGAGGTGCCCCGGGGAGCTGCCTTGTCCCCTGGCTAACAGCTGCGGGACAGCTGGCACCCAGAGCCGAGGTGCCCAACATCACTACACGCGCCGTGCGGACAGGATGGCCAGCGTGAGCCCGAGCACCTCTGACAGAGCCGCCCCACAGCCACCCCGCTGTCCCGCGGGGAGGGACCCCACCGCCCAGCTCCTGGCCCCAGGACTCGTCCGCGGCGCTGAGGAAGAACCGGCGGCGCGGGGCGGCCCCGCGGGTTGCCCAGAGGCTGTCCCTGCCCGGTGGGCTCCACAGCTGCGCTACTTCACCCTCTGAACCCCGGCGCAGGCGGGACGGGGAGCGGGAACACCGTGAAAGCGGCTCGGAAGCCGGCGGGGGGGGGGGGGGGGGGGGGGAGGCGGCTGAAGGGGGGAAACGGGGCGCAGGGGGCGGGCGCCGAGCAGGGTAGAGGAGCCCGCGGCCCCGCGGAGGGTTCGGGCCGCCGCCGGCTGAGGGGGCGCGCGGCTCCGGCTGAGGGGGCGCGCGGCTCCGGCTGAGGGGGCGCGCGGCTCCGGCTGAGGGGGCGCGCGGCTCCGGCTGAGGGGGCGCGCGGCTCCGACTTACCGCCGCGCGCGGCCCGTCCGCCTCCGCCGGGCTCCCTCCGGCGCTGCCGCGGCGCGCAGGGTCCCCGCCGGGCCGCCCCCACCGCGTGTGCCGGGAGGAGGCGGCTGCAGGGGCGGCGCCGGCCGGCGGGGCTGCTCGCCGGGGGAGCCGCCGCGGCTGGGCCGGCCGCCCGCCCCTGGGAGGGACGGCGGGAGGGAGGGACGGGCCGCCGGGCTCCGCGGGCGGCCCCCTGAGGAGGGAGGAGGCAGAAACCCGCCCTCCGCCGTGCCCTGGGGGTCCCGGGGCCGGCCCCTCGCGCCAGCGGGCTCGGGCAGCGCACCGGAGTCCCGGGGCTGGAGGGATGAACGGCGGCTGCAACGGCGGGGCTTCATCTCCAGCCAGACCCGACACTGAATTCACCGGGGCATCACCGCGGAGCGGGCATCGGCCCCGCCTGTCCTGCGGAGCAAGCGGTGCAAAGTTTAGGGGAGAGCTCGTATTTGCCCCAGGTTTCAGCAGCAGTCCCTTACACCACAAACTCCTATTTTATTCCAGAAATCCAAAAGCCCCACATCTCAGAAACAAACACTGTCCTCGCTCATTTACTCAGTAGTGCTCCAACTCATCAGTGGTCAAGCTGAGTTACTCTGCAATGAGAACAGAAAGTTTCCTCTAGGATACCTAAACAAACAGTGATGGCTGGCTGCCGTGGCTTCCACAGTAGTATTTTGATGAGAAGGTGCTGAGGGCAAACCACCCTGGCACAGGCCGTCCTCCAGAAGTGACAGCCCTCCATTCCCACGGTTGAGATGTAGAGACACACTTGGTCACCACAAAGCCTTCCAGACCACCACGGCTCTCCCTGGCTGATCAGGGAATAGCTCAGAGGTTGCTCCTGATTCCTTCTGCTTTAGTAGATTCAGGATATATGAAAACACCGAAGAAATAAGACTGAAGGAGTGAATTCATTAGAGGCACTTAATTTCCATAAGCCTTGTTCTATATTCTATACAAGCCTAAATACAAGTCTATATTGTTTATTGGGTGATTTGAAACTCTACATTACCCAATTAAATTCCTTGTTGTTTCAAGAAACCACTGTGATAAAATGGCACGGGTTTCCACTCCTTAATATGCACTACTCTAACAAACATCTGCAATACTGTTTTCCAAGTTGCTCTAGACCAAATGTTGGCTACCAACACTGACATCCTTCGTCTGTTTACTCTCCTGTCTTAAAGACATTCCCAAAACCTGTAAAACTAGACTTTCTCCCTCTTTATTTGGCAGACAGTAATTGCTATAAATACTATTTGGTCTCCTTAAGTTTCTTCTGGGCAAGTTACTTGCCAACATTTGTTAATGAGAAATGATGTGGTATTGCTCACACCTTCAGAATCAAATATAAATGCCAGGCTGCCTTCACTTCAAATTCTTTATATGGTTAAGATAACACAAAACTATGGCAAATTATCATACATAAATAGGCAGGCTGTTTCCATTGCAGTAAGTTGCAAAGATTGATGAATTTAAAAATAATTTTATACTAGGCAAGTGCCTAAATGCAGTGCTTTTTATTATCACAGTTAAGAAGAAACCTCGCTTCAGACTTGTTCCAAGTCAAGGGGACTGCTGTGTGCCCCTGCTTGCCTGCCCTGGGAGTGCTGTTCACAGCCCAGGAGTTGCACCCAGTTCTCCCTGTTCCAAAACAAAAGTGGCTGCATCTGGTATTACACAGGGTGGAGGACAGAAAATAGGAGCAATAGTAAAGGTTTCAAAGGGCAGTGGTAGAACTCAGAACCCTTTGAAAGGGAAAGAAAGATATTTCATTCCTCACCTTTAGTTCTACCATGTCATATGGTCACGTGAAAGTCCCAGCAATCCTCCTACAAAATTCTCAGAAAGGGCACACAAGGAAGGCTGCCTCTTTTGTTTGCTCCTTGATGCAAGGAAGGGGACAAAACAGCATCATTTGCCCTGAGAGGCCACAGCTGCTTTTCAAATCAGAACAAGCTCTCCCTAGATCCTGAATAACCCTGATTTGAATTTACTTTCTGCTGGCCAGCCCTGTAAAGTCTCCAAGAAAGTCAAGGGTAGGTTGAATCTCATCCTCGATGCCACACCCATCGGGTTTGCAAGCCAAAACACAGGTTCTAAGTAAGATGCTGCTTTTCTACAACTCTCTAATTGTTCACCCTTAAAACACTAACTCAGGCTTCTTTGTAACATCTTTGGCAATCGGGGCAGAAGCCTTTATGTGCATGCAGGACAAGAACGGGAAGGAACACTCAAAGCTGAGTAGCGTTTGAAGCAGGCAGCACAAGCAAATGCTGCAGCACCTTCTGGCCATGCATTTCCCAGTGTCATTTAGGAAGTCCATACCTTATGTTCCAAACGGGGAGTCCCAGGCTTAAATACCAGAAAAATAACACCTGCATTTATATGGACAGGTAGCTAGCTTATTTCAGTTTAATCACCAGTCACAGTGCTTTCACTGAGTCAGTTCATCAGCTCAAACCTGAAGTCTCAGAGGCAGCTCACTGCAGAAATGAGACTGTTTTGTACACACAAAAGGTGCACCTCATTTGAAACATACAGGCAGGATACAGTTACTCAAGGCTAGGAGTATCTTAATTAAGGTCAAAGTCATCTTAATTTACCAGGTATATTCAAGTGTTGAATGTTTTAAATACTTCTCTTTACAGCTCCCAAGACTAAATTAGGGTAGAGAATAGATAGCTTTCTCATTTAATAACTGCTTAGATTTTTAATATCACACTCAGTATATAGTCCTAAATTTTACTTTCTGGTCCAATCCTCTGAAGAGCTAGCATTGCAGATGGGTATAACTGTAGAGAAGTATGGCTTCCACAGCATAATATCATCATAAAAATACCACTCTACTAACTTTCTTGTGATTGAACCTTTTACCTTATTTTCCAAGGGGAATACGTCCAAGGCAGAGCACACCCTTCCTTTGCATTATCTGAGTGGATGTACTTCATGTGTGGGAACTCTTAAAGCTTCGGCACTACATGGTCTCTGCTTCCAGTGAGGTCAAGGAGCTGCAGATAAGGAAGCTATGTTTAGCACTTCTGAAAACCCTGCAGAATGAACACCTGATATATTGTATTATCAACAGACTTCAGTGTGTTCTCTGCATCTCTGAAGCACCCAGAACAGAGTGAGACCCTGCAGGTATTTGGTGTCAGTTCAGAGCGGGAGAGCTGCGTTTGCCCTTTCCAAGTTAAATAACGTATTTCCAAGAAACACACAAACAATATACCTCAGCTTTACGCATCCACCACACTCGCATCCTTGTTGTGGTTCCATTGAGAACAGATGTCTCGAGCTCAGTCCCAAGGAGGAAACAGGAGCCTCAGCTGTTCTTTAACAGGCCCCAGCAGCTGCTAGGGCCACACAACCTACTCAAGCTAAATATGCCAAGTGTCCAAGTGAGGACATTGCTCCCTGTGCACTCTCTTCCCAGAGTTTTCTGTTTATTCCTTTGACTTAAATTTTCAGTGTACAGGACGGGAGGTCCTTAGGCCACAGTCATGTTCTGCCTCAATTGCTGCTCTCTATCCTGTTTTGCAACCGCTTTGAACAGATTTCCAACTGTGCCAATATCTACTCTTAACAGTTTGCCATCCTGTAGCAGAGCCAGAGGACAGGAACTGTGCACTATTCACCTCTACTACAAAAGATCTGCTTGGACATGCAATTAAAGCGATCTAACTCTTTATTTGTCCTCCCTCACAAACACTTACCTGTTAAGTTTTGTATCCGGAGTAGTTGAGGTACTGGATAGCCTCCTTAAGGGAATCAAGGTAACTCCAAAAATGCAAAAATCATACCTGACAAAACAGACATTGAGGCTAGATTTCCAAATTAATTCAGTAGTTTGTTAAATTTTTGAAGCAGCTGAAATGATGCACTTGGCTACCAAAGGCTTTAGCAGAACATCGGTGCCCAAGCCTACTGAAGAGGCTTTTGGTGTCAGGAGATATATAAATACATGTTTCTGAGGAAGTCTGTTCCCTGTGAATGCTCGTGCAGAGTTAATCTCCTCTCCCAAGAAACTAAGGACACCACTCACAAGTTTACCCAGTCAGCATCACCTGCAATGCAACATGTCTACAGTTCACATCTTCGTGCTTCAAAGCCAAATCTGCAAATATGCTCCTCTATAGAGACTCTCTCAAATCACATCATCAGACAAAAATCACCAGCTTTACTACTGGTTTGTTCTGCTGGCACCTGTAGTTATTTCCATCTGTTATAAAAAGAAAAACAACAACAAAACACAAACCAGAGCAAGCTGTAAAGTAATAAACAATTTATTTTTTAGGTTTTTTGTGGTTGTTTTTTTTTTTTTTTACATCAATCTTTATGAAAATAACATCACTTATGTTTTGTGATTCAAATATCTTGTACCGCATATTGCTGATTTCTAACATGGCACTTAAGGGAACATTCACTTAAACAGCTACACCATTTCAAGAAATTGATTAATTTTCCATTTCACAGTTAAGCATGACTGAACATATAGCTCTGTCAAATTTAAGACTGTTCATTCATTCTTGATGTCTTAAGGAATCTAATAAAAAAATCTTTCCCTTTCTGCTCAAGTATCTTACCACGTTTACAAAGAGTGAGGGCAAAGGGAGCTCTCACCGAAGACACCTAAAGGGCAACAAAAAATCCTTTTTTACTGATTACATAGCTTGTAAAAAAAAAAAAAAAAAAAACAAAACACCAAAATCTGATAACACTGGATGATAACACTATCTGTACACATGTACAGGTAAAGCTGAAATACTGTGCAGTTTTAATAGCTAGAGGTGTAGTGCACTGATTTTTTTGCCTATTTAACAGAAGATAATACAACCTTTTAAACAAGTAACCAGAAGTTTCACTGGAAAGCCATGCATACATGTATGAAGATGGAGGAATGTTCTGCAAGATGCAACTAAGTGGTTTGGTTTCCATCACATATACTGGGAACCAGGCATAAAGGACTCTTTGCACATATGTGCATGACCTTGAAGTTAAAAAAAAAAAAAAAAAACAGTCTCAGCAGTCTTTATTTGCATTAACAGGTCACTTTCCTATTGAGTGGCTGGCACGAATGTTAAATCCTCACGCACTATTTCAGAAGTTTACCCCTAAACACAAAACTATTTCAGCTTTTGCAGGCCACTGAGTCACACTGTATTTTCGCTTGGTTTCATCTAGTTTAAATACTGCCTGTGTATCTTGAACATCTCTAACTACTTTATACTCTTCAAAGTTACCAGAGGAAGCACCACTAGAAAACTACGTCATCCAAAGACATTTTCAAAAGCAATGCAAGCTTCCCCCGACGTTGCTTCCTACTGTATGCATCTTGTTTTTGTTCTATGCAGACTTCTAGTCTTGTAGAGGTTAGATGTCTCTGCAACTTTTTGACCTTTTAACTAAGGCATCAGCAACGATGCTTAATAAAATGAAGCCAACAGTTCACTGGGGACTTGAGTGCAACAGCATCAACTCATTTCATATTTGCACACTAACAAAATACCCAGAGACAACATGATTTCCTTAAGCTTCCTAACATACATGTATTAGATTCACACAGTGGCATAAGAAACAGAGCTACTTAGCTTTACTGTACAATTGGTTAACAACTTATATAATGAAACACACCAACACACACACACACAAATTTAACCATGAGCACAGCTGTAAAAAAATAAATGGTCCTGTAACATCATGGGTCATGTTTTGTCTGCTAGAGAACTTCCCAAACAGTTGCCCTCAACTTAGTTTCATCTTCACAACCTAAAGACTTCAATGAAATCAGTCTGAAAACATTTCCTGAAGTCACAGGACTAGTTCATAGTGAAGACTCAAAACCCGGGAGTAATGGACTTGTAGGAATATGGTAGGTACATACTTCTAAATTCTTCACTTTAACATTTTAACTGTTGCCGCTGGATGGAAGATCTTCAGCTTCGAAAGATTTCATTTAACAATTGAAAACAAGATCAAAACAAAACAAAATAAACAAACAAAAAAAAGTTGGATATTACAGATTGATTTAGAGACCAGCTCTTTCAAAACCAAGACAGCGTAACTAGAAAATTAGAAAACCTGGTCCCATTTTTATATTCAAACACTGACTGTAAGTAAAAAAAGAATACAGTACATGCAATAATATGAAACACCTGCCTAATAAACTTAAGTAAACAAACAAGAATAACTAGGGAATACTTAAAAAAACCATTGCTTACAATAGGTAGGGGACATTTTAGAAGACAACATACAAATCAAGATGATCATACCACATGTCCCTCATTGGCAAGGATTTGTTGGCTAATTAAAAATTATGTCATATAAGAAGCATACATTTTATATCAAAAGTAGTCCTGTAAGTTACAACATTCACCACTGATTAAATATTTCCCTTCCAGATAAACTGATAATATGATTATTTAGAGAAGGTTACAAATACATTCTCAAACAAAAAGTGCTGTGAAACAGAAGCAGTCTCCCTGCACACACTTAAGTTATCTAAAACAATTACATGAGTATACCTGATAAAGAAGTCCTACTTGTCCTCAAAAAAACGAAAGAAAACACACACAGTAGAAGCTTGATGCACTTGACTGTTCCCAACCACCAGTTTTGGTTTTCTGCCAATTAACCACTTCCCCAGAGCCAAGTGATTTGCTGCCTAGTATCTGAATGCTAGTTTTATCATGACACATCCAGACACAACGTTCAAGTCAATCTAACAGCTCAAGAAAAAACATTGCAAAAGTCCAGAGATTAGCCAGCAAGGAGGAAACCCTCTTCATCCTCAGAACCGTTTAAGAGTATTGCTAGTCATCAAATGAGAAAGAACGGCCTCCAGTCACACTTCCACAGTCAGAAACACTACAGCTTAACATCCCAAATGTTTCCTTACAGCTGTCTTGTAGGATGTGCACGCAACACTCACAGCAAAGCTGAGCACGTGAAGGGAACATTGCATTTTTCTGTTGGAAAAGGATCTTGAATTTCATTGTGCATGCTGTGACCTTTAGGCTCCTTTAACCTTTGATAAATATTTGCTTTAGGAATCTTAACGCTACTGCTACTGTACAATAGTTATACATTCATGCAATAAAGCGGCTAAGTTTCTTCTTAAAGATCAAGACTTCATCTTATTTTAAGCCCTAAATAGGAGGAAGCATAAAAAAAAAAGGGGGGGCAAAAAAACCAAAACACCTTCAACAGATATACAACTAATTAGGTACTAAAACATGATACTCCTGTGACAAGCTCCATTGTTCTTCCATAACAGCTGGGTTTTGGTGGTGGCTTTTTTGAAAAATTGCAATTAAAAAAGTGGATAGAAATAATATTGACTAAATACAATTTGATCTATAAACCCCTTTGCATTAACAAGAATCTTTATCACAACACAGATGGCCAGAAAAGCATAAATGATGTTTGATATCACTGTTTCAGTATACACTGAACATTCAGTGACAAATACATACTTATTTTACCTTTAAGTACATATATTCAAGTGTTCTGCTTGATGATGCATTTCACATCACTTCAGGAAAAGACAAAGGAATATAAAAGTTCTTCATGTGCTTCATTCCATACTTTTCTGGTTTTTGACCTCAAGAATGGCTATTTTACTCAAAGACAACATGATGAGAGCCATTAATTGGACCAACCTGAAAGCAAAAAATATGACGTCCTCCCACATTGAACCTGCGCTACAAAAAACCCCCATGATTACATCCAAAAAAACACAGAATGGCAATGAACGTAGTAAGCAGAGCATGGACTTTTCTTACTACTGTTTCACATACAGACACTAACAGTGCACTATGGAGAAACAACTGGCAATTCAGCTGATTGACTTGAGAGATATTAAGTGCTCTACATACAATTCCATGAACATAAATGTAAACAGAAGTGTTTGGCCTCCATACAAAGCAATATTTTTGAAAGTGCCGGAGTTCGGAAATCTGTCCTGCATATTTCCAAAAGCAACTAGTTTACATTCTGTTTGACAGGATTAATAAAGTGTTTTGGAGGTTAACTCACTTTGGTCATGATCCCAAAGAAAAATTTATGTTGAGTAGTTTCAACTATCCTCCTCATCATCACTAATAAGGTCTCTCTTTTCTACACATGTCTCTCGTTCACGCAGGAAATCCTCACGAATGGCTTCTAGTTCAGTTAGCTCAAGACGCACTTTCTCCAGGTGATAGGTTCTCCGGTTTCTGATCTGACGTAATGGAAAAGGATTCAGGTCTCCAAAAGCAATAGCAGTCAGTTTCCTGTAAGATTACACAATGTTAGATGACAATCATTCACTTACGTTTTTTTTTTTTAAATTACTTTCGAACTCCATCCATACTGGTATTTACTATACAGCTGATATCTCTAGTCTCTTTCACATACCTGACAGGTCTCCGATGTTATCAGTATTGCAAGAAAGTTCTATAAAGCACTCAGTTTTAAAGTTATTTCATGTGATAAAGTGTTACCAAATGTTCAACAGTTTGCAAAGCCACTTGCAAACAACACTGAACAGAAGGTGTAAGCTTGGCTGGTCTGAGCTTCATTGGCTAGACAGAATACTTGCCACATCCAATTACCCCATTATAGACTGGGTAACTTCCTCCATATACTCACTGAAGCTCATTCAATCCCAGGACAGTCAGACCCCAGGTTATCCAAGATAATGAAGTGAAGAGACCAGATAAAGCCTGGGATAATACAAATACCAACAAGGATAATGCAAAACATGTATAAGCCAAACTTTATGATACAGTAAGAAAGCTCTGGGATTCTGCAGGCTGAAACAGGGATCTCTGAGCCAGTGTCAACTCAAGCTCATCAGATCACATAGCCAAGCACCACAAGAGTATCCAGCACCCTTCCAGAGTCCTGCTGCATCATACCATCATTCAGTCACAGCAAAACTAGTAACTGACCTGCCTCATCAGTCCAAAAAGTTAACTGCATCATTACTGTTGACCTATACCTAAAAAATATCTTGTTTACTAAGGGAAAAAGAGAAACTGGAATTTAACTTATTCTACTTTAATTATCAGAGGAACCCAAATATTAAGAAAATTTGGACACTTTATTTAAAGCTAAGCTCTCCATAGGTTCGCATTTTTGAGTGAACAAGAACAATTTCCTGCCATCTATAAACAGAACATATTCCAAACAGCTTCTCTGCCAGCACGCAACACGCTACGGAACACAACTTTTAGCTGTAGAAAAACGTAACTATGACATCCTATAACCTAGATGTCTGCACATGTCTGTAGAGACTTTTTTCCTATAGAAAGCTTCTTAAACTTAGAAATTCTATGCAAAATATTTTTCTAACTCTTCAGGATGTCCATGAAGTCTGTAAAAATAATCTTTCTGAATTTTTCCTCTGTAAGATGATGATCTTTTGTCCATATCGGAAAAGAATCACTCTACATGATTTTGTATTGTTTCAATTTTGAGGCTGTAAAACTAGTACAAAAATGGTAGACTAAGAAACCAGGTGGCTTGAATCATGTCTAATCAGTTCTAGCAGGCAGCCTCATGTCCCCCTAGGTGGCACTACACTACTACTGTCAACTGACTTTTCAAATCCTAAGAAAACAGATTTACAGACCAGCACCAAGTATGTTTGTATTGTAAACGTCTTTGATGAACAGAATTCTGTCCTCACCTGAACTGACCATCTGCCAAAGATACCCAATTAGCTCATTTTGTTAATAACAAAAGGAGATCTATTCCAGCAATATTAGTGATCTTTAAAACAGGTTATTTCAGCATCAGAGAGTTTAAACAGGAGAACCAAGACATTTCTGATATGTAATTGGAAAAGTAAGGCAATGGCAAATCTGCATCTCTGATTAAATATCAAAAATTTGTTCATATTAGGTAAGATCAAAAAGAACACTTTTTTTTTTTTTTTTTTTTTTTTCTGTCTCCCCACCCCCCCATCACCCCTCCCCTGTTTTTCTTTTGCAGTCTTTAGTTTCTGGCAATACTGCTGTGGTACTACTGGTACTACATATTACACATTCGATTATAAGATACAAAATAGCTTATTTATCAACTATAAAAATCTACAAGTTTGTTTAATTTATTGCTTTCTGTTAAAAATATGCACACCCTCTTCTCAAAATCAAGTATAATACTTCTCTGTCACTTCCAGATTTGGAATCAGAGTCAGTATTTATTTTGGTCACAAACAGCTGAGTACAACTGTCCAGCATTTTTCAAATCAAAGCAGGGAATGCTAAAATACAAAGCACCATGCAACTCCCCCTCAAGAGTTTTTGGAGAGGTTTCAGCAGAGGAAGCAACATCTGTTATCAAGACTTATAGCATTTAAATCAGTTGGAGAACACTCTCCCTGCATCCATCCCAACAATCCTTTTTGTCCACAGAATAAGATTAATCAGTTTTAATTTCTCTCCAGTCAAAACTGAAACACAGGAAGAAAAAATAAGAAATAGCTCTTGCAGTAGGAGCCGAAGTATCGGCCTAAATTAATGTGCAATTTGCTACAGTAAAAAACCCCTACGCTTGATTCCAGCATATGATTTTGTACTAAATTAAAAATCAGTGAGTTGCAATATCTGTGCAAAACATTTTCAGATCTTAAACCAATCCCAATATGACTTTCCTTTTTAAGATTAATCTGCTACTCTATAGTCTTGTAACTATGAACCTAAAAAAATTAAACCCTAATTTACAAACTGTAATTCCTGTGCAAGGACTCAAGAACAGAAGAGTACATAATTTGTATTAATTCTCTGCTTCAAACTGTACCTTAAAATCAGATGGAGTTATGTGGCATTAGCTTATGCATTAATGGTGACTAAGAGATCTAAACCTAGTGGCTCATAGCTCACATTTTTAATGCTTGAGCCAGAATGTGGGTTTTTTATCGTAGAACATTTTACTACGTAAGTTGTATCTGCAGTGCAAGGGGACACTTCACCTATGGTTGAAATTCTTAAGTGTTGCTACCATGATACAACTGCTACACAAGACTAACCCGGCAAGGTCATCTCCATCATACCTAAAAATTTACAATTATGCATTCATCACTTGTGCTTTTGTCTCTGCTAGATAAAAATACTCATGAGAAATCTTGGTAGTTAGTTTCATCTCTAGTTGCTTTATATCTAAATTAAAATCTAGATAAAAAGGAAACAAGTAAAAAAAAAAAAAACATGGCAGACTTCTTCCATGCCCCACTACAAGCATTTCAATTACACACAAGTTGGAGTTACCCACCTAGCATCCAGTATAGTGCGTGTGAAATATCGAAGGTACTTGAAAATGGACATTGAATCTTGCAGTTTTAAGATTTCCTCTTCTTTGTATTTGAAAAGTGCCAGGGCAAATCGGAATATTACCTGATAAAAATACATACAAAGTTTGGTTCTTTATAAGAACAGAACACACTGATTCTCATTATTATCTATTATAAACTCAAAGGAAAAGCTGCATTTGAGCTAATAATCACACCTCCCTCTATCTCCCTTCCCAGCTACTCCCTGCCCCATCTCCCACCTCCAAAAGCTGCCAAAACTTCTGTTGTGGCCTGTAACGGAGACAAGGTGTTCTGCAGTTCTATCCAGGATACAATATTGGGTTTCTACCACAAAAATGTTTTGAAGTTACGAGTTCCTAATTCAGTTGGACAACAAAGATTGCTGGGCCTGTTGAATGCATTTATTAAGGTACTTCAGAACTAAAATTATGATTTTTTTAAACAGGTTGTTTTCCAACGCATTGAATTTTCCCAACATACTGGGGGACTAATGCTGAAGGAATTTCTGATACCAGTTTGTCAATCAACTTCAACAAGAGCTGGCAGAAGCATTATTTCCCTTTGTTCTGAAAAGGCTTCAGTAAGGTCTGAACTTTGTCAATCTCTACCTGGCTGCCTTCATAAAATACCGTGATGCTTAAAACTGATTGGAATGAACACACAACCAAAATACCACTCTGATAGAATGCTCAGATGAGGCCAACAAGAAATCTAGCTAACACACAGTTTTTGTCTACTTATTTTATTACTTTATTATTCTTTCCAATTGCCTACAACATCTGCTTTAGTATTATTATTGTGTTTGAATCCCAAGATTTCTTTTTTCCTGCACTGATTTTAGCTCACTGCAGTACAACAAGTATGAAGCACATGAAAATTCTTCCACCGCCACCCCTCAATTTATGGGATAGGAGCCCTTACAGTCACTGTTTGTCCGTTATACTTTAAATGTCTGCAGAAACAAAACAAATAGCTGCTGCAGAGACAAGCTAAACATTAGCACTCGGTTACCACTAATTTTTACATCTTCTCAATACTTTTAACTTCTGCCTCCTTCACTTCAGCTTTCTTCTTTACAAGAGTAGCTCTCATTTTGATATCACTGCTTAACGCTGATTGGCAGCTGCACGTAGGATTAAACAGCACTGCCTATAGCTTTATTTTTTGAAGGTAAAAAAAACAAAACAAAAACAGTGGGTGGTGAAAGGTAAATACTTAGCATTTAGAATTCTTCCATGTAACTCAAGCTTCTAACTTGCAGAACACAAATAAAATGGAAAATGTTTTGACTGGTTATTTATGCACATTTCCTCCCATTTTTTCCTACCACTGATTTTAATTGACAGAATTCTTGTGAAACAACCTTCCTCCACCTTGTACTCAGTTACACCACAGTATTTCATTGCCAGGTAACGACTGGAAAAAACATAGCTCATTCAGTTCACCTTTGGTCCCTCATATAGGAAGGAGTCCCAGATTTTAAAAAGGATGTCGCTAACCACACTGTCCACAAATACCACGAGAAACCAGTTGAAAGTTATAAGAGTATAGTCAACTTTGTATTGTTCAAAATGAGCATGCAGTCGTGGAAGCTTCTCACTCATTAAATCCTTGAATACTCGCTGATCAACCTAAGGAGATAACAAATAGGACATTATTGCTTCTCATTTTCCAACACATAGGTCATTCAAAGCAGGGCTGTTACCAATCTGTAAGTGCAAGCTTTCTAAGAGCTAACCAGGAAACCTAGGACTGTCTAGTTCACACTTCTAAGCTATATCCACCCAAAACATGCATGGCCACCCCAATGCACATCAGCCTTGACGACACAACCTTTTGCTTTTCAACCCCCCCGCAGCCTCACAGGGCTCCTCACATACAGATGTTGTGTTCCCACTACAGCTCACCAGTGCTGCACTGGTGCAGGAGCACCAGAGCGCAGAGGACAAGCTGGGGAAAGATTTAGAGGGAAGAGGCAGCCCCTACCAGAGTGTCACCTGGAACCGGAGGAGTCCTACAGCCTATAGTGCTCCCAGTACTGCAAAACACATTCTCACTCCCAGAGAGCCCGTAACTGCCTGCCCCTCCCCTCCCCAATTTTGAGGAAAAAAGAAATGGTAAGTCAGCTCAGTCAATGTTGTGAAGCTGATGATCACAACAGGGCTTAAGGACTGGAGCTCCAAGAAGTTTACTGAACAGTTATTTCAGTGCTATACTCCGAGTCCTTGTCCAAACAAAGGCCCTGGTGCCTGGAACTCACCTCTGTCAACTCAACACATCCCCCAAATAGGCCTATCAGACAGTTTATTCAGGAAAGTTTGACTGGCTGCAGCTTACAGGACCAGGCTTTATTTCAGCAGAGCACATACCTGAGATCCTAGCAGTGTCTTAGTATAATAATCACGAGGCATGAAAACTTCCACTATTGTTACTAGACACCAAAAAGCATCTTCCTGTTCCAAGTATAGAAGTGCAATCGCTACCAATCTGAAAATAGGGTTTGTTTGGAGGAAAAGGTTATTATAGTATCACAAAAGGTATTAAGAACAATTATAATGAAGTCTTTGTTTCTGTTCAGCAAAGATAAACATATTATCAGGAGAGCACTACACAGCAAAACTGTTAATGAAGTTTAAGATGGGACAATGAGATGCTTCTCAGCCACACAAAGTGGCAAAACCAGTGATTTGCTAAAAGCCATTTTTCCAGGAACTAGGGCAAAATAATTAGAAGCTTCCAAGTCCTAAATATGCTACTTTGATTCCCAGACTTTTGTCTTCCCTTACTGAAGGGGAGAAAGAACAGATGATTCTTGTATTTCACAAAAAATTATTTGAAGTTTAGAAAAATTGTTTTTAGCACGTTTACTTTATATCCATTAAGATAAATACAAGTAACACTTTTGTCTTTATCTACCATTGTCTTTTAAGGAAAAGAAAAAGCCCTATAATTTTTAAAGACCGAACTTGTCCTAAGAATTTCTTCAAAAAAAAAAAAAAAACAAAAACCCAAACAACCGAACAGCAGCATTCCTGGTTTTCCTGTTTCCAATGAGTATGATGAAAGAAAGAAAGAAAAAAAAGAGAACAAATTTATGTCCCTGATAGTTGTTCAAATATAAAAGGTTACCTCCAGTATATTTCTCCAAGTAAACTTGGTTTATTTCTGTAAGCAAGAGGAGCTGTAACAACACAAACTGCTTCTGACGTTACACAGCTTAATAAGGTGATCACACTTTAAAAGCTTAAGAGGACTAAAGCATGGAATAAATAACTAATTTGCTTTTAACTTCTGGAAGTATATCCAAATGCAGAATTATTTACAGTAGAACCAAAAATGCCCAAAGAGAAAATAATGCTGCACAGAAATTTCAAATTTAGCAAAAGCATTTCTAACACCTTCTAGTCACCAGAGACTTGTTGCTCCAAGATTGCGACAGCTGTGTTCTTCAGACATGTCTTGTGGCCAACGACAATATTATTACTAAAAACGTATGATCTACCTACAGAACATAACCACTAGTGATGAATACTCAGGAAAAGAATATTTATTACTGCATTACTCACTACCTCTACTACTGCTACCACCACTTCACTACTACTATTACATTATTCACTGCCTCTATTCTACTACTACTTCAGTGTAGTTTCAAATTATAAAGCTGCTCTAGTTCACAAGTATTTGACCCTATTCTAGTGCACACATCAGCGCACAAATTGACCTCTACCGCTTTATATTGTGGGGACAAGGCAGGATGTTAGACTAACACACCTGCTTCAACACCTTGCTTTACTACAGATCTCAAAGTACCAAGATTATTTTGGCAAATGCCAATTGCAATAACTTCAATTTTTTCTTAGCATGGTAACATGAGAACCATCCCTAGATTGATTACTGCAATTCTGACTGAAGACATCCTGAGGGAAATACTGAAATTTGTGGCCTGTACAAAAAACTTTAAAGCCTTTATTTCTCCTTGTTTAAAAAAATGCAAAAACACTAACAAGTTCTTGCACACAAAGGCAGAAAGATCACCTACAATTGATAGAAAGACAATGTAAAACTACATTTAGGTAGCCCCATTCTTACATGAGTTAGTTCCAGTTCTTTGGCCAAGCTGATTTTGCACGTTTCATGATCCAGGTCTTCTGGGTGTGTATGGTTTTAAAAAAATTGATAGCTATTTCTTTATTAAAACATTATAAATTATGAACATACAACTAATTAGGTAAAGTGCTGTCCAAAAGCATGTTGCTATACACACAATTTGAAAGGCTCATTAAGCGTTTCACTGACAGTTGTAACTCAAGATTTGCAAAATTTTACCTGTTAAGCCCTTGGCAATATCCTATGTCAGGATTTCTCCACGAAAATGCCAGCAGCACATTCCGCAGCTTCTGGACCCCTTCGGATGTTGGCGAGGAATAATGTTTGTTGTTTGGCAAAGTTCTCAAAAGATCCAACTCAATTTGTTTAGACGCAGGATTTTGTTTTTCCAGAGCATTTTGAAGCAAAGTTTGGAAGTACCCAGGAACAGTGCTGTCCTTGAATTTTTTAACATGGAGATTGACACACCATTTCCATATCTTGGAACGATGTTCATGTGGAATTCCAGATCTAATAAGATTCTTTAGTTCTACAGAACGCATCATCTCTCTATTCATTGTGCTTGCAAGATAGTTTTCCCATTTTACTCCTGTGGAGATCTCTCGATTTTCACTGAGAGAAAGCGATCTCAGGTCCAAAGCTCGTGATTTTGCTACTAATTTCTCCTCATCATCATCCTCTGGGACCGTCTGAAAACCGTATATATCATATTCACTGAAATGGAGGGAAAAAAGAAAGCAGGCTTTTAAAAATGTGTTCGGTAGCCTTGAAACTCTCATTTCCATCCTAAAGTTACTTCAAATATCCCTTAAGTCACTCCCCCTAGTTTTCAAGCTTTAACAATTATTATTTCAACACCCTTATGGAGTATATCCTTTATTTAATATTTTTTTTTATAATCCCATGTACAAAACAATTTGTGCCCATATTCCAATACATATTACTACATACATATACTCTGTACCACTACACAGATTAACTGATTTAATTAAGACCATGGTCAAGTTCAAATGAACCCATCTCTTCAGTAGCTCACCTTCAACAGCTATATGGCAACATGTGAGTAAGTTTTTACACAGTATCTCAAATAAAACAACAAATGTATTTATACAGCCAAAATGATTTCATCATAATACTGTTATTCAAGGAGGGAAATACATTAAAACCCCCAAATCCTCCAAATATATCCCCACTGTCTGTTTGCCAGTGTTGGAACTGAACCCACTGACTAAGACACACATACATTTGTTTTAATAGGATCAAATTACCTGACCAGGTGTGGTTTGAAAAATGCTTGTTCTGGTTGTTCACTAGTTTCTGCTTTCAAGGCATCTTCCAGTAACTGTGTGATGACCTCACGAGCAGGACTCTGCTCTTCAGAACAAACAGGAGTTTTCATTTCTTGAAGCAAGATCAAATATTTGCTTTCTATCTGACAGAGTTTGGCTTCCAAGCTAGTATACTGCAGAAAACAATATTTAAAATTTTAAGTCTTCAGAAACTCACTTTGTACTACACTTCTTTTAAGATCTGGTTCAAAACTATTCCATTAGTTTACATTGCTTAGAAACCTGTGTATCAAGAACAGTCAGCTTTACTTTCCCACTTTTGTAGCACCAGAAAATATGAAGCAACCTTTATACGTGGAAAACAAAAATTACATATGCATTTTATTACACTAATGTAAAATTCTGTATATAAAGTAACTTCAGATACTCGTGGGTGTTTACAGAAAGTCTTTTAAGGGAGAATAGTAGACCAAAGATTTTCTACCGCATGTATTTTTATATGAGGAAAATCTGAGCAAGCTTTAATTATCATTACGTTGTATGAAGTACAAGTCAACCATTTTGTGCTTTTAAAGTAACAACTTTAGCCTATGCACATTTAAACAAAACTTAAATGGCATTTTAAAGATACAATTTAGCATATAGGAAACGTAAGCACACAGCTCTGTGCCAAAAATACAGCTTTCAGATCTGGCCACTGCATGCATCATTTCCAAAAAAATAAAAGCAAACCCCTCCAAACCATAGCTTCAGGTATCTTGCCTTAGCTACAGATGTGTGCATTTTTCCTAGCCCCAGGCAATGGAAATCATCATTATTTACCTGCAACTTCTCTGCACTCAAACTCATCTGTACAGAAACACACTTCACATTCACCATACCACAGTCATCCTTCGAGCTCAGGAGAAAGTTCTACTCAGTGACATATCAAATCTTACGCACTGTCTTTTGCATACTTCAAGAAAGTGATTACAGCCTTAATTCTGAGGAAACAATGTTTTCAGAAATATACATGCCTGTGTTCATACGTTACGAAAAGGTTCCACTGTTTTAGGTGATGTTCAAGTCAATTACTTCTTTCAATAATCCATTCAGAAAAATGAGTCTGTAAGGACTGGGTTTGGGAGGAGATTTTTTTTTTTAAGCTATCACATTTAATACATTTAAGTTGTTCCATTTTCATTTCACAGTTACATTCCCCACGTAGATTTACAACTGAATTTTTGAAAATTGCTTTAGACATTGCCAAAATGAGAACATGCTGTGTTAGTCTGACCTTTGCCTGCCATTCTCTCTCTCTTGCTTCTGCATTTCTTCGTAGAGCAGAAAGTTCCAAAATCTCCTTATTTAAAAATTTATTCTGGGTCTTATAACCCTGAAGATTGTCCTGTTGATAAAAAAGCAAACTGGATTTTTAGTAAAAATATCTTACGAACAGCAAATGCCTACCAGAGAAAGTATACCTTAGTATACACAAGCAGCTAATAGCAGGACTTAATCATCAAAATTATCAGGATCAAAGCAAATGTTATTTTTAGTCTTCACACAAGCCAAACACACATGCCAAATATGAGCACAGAGGTGTACTGGATGGTGCTGTGCCTCACCCACATCCTCCCAGTGCTGCTCTCCCGGCAGAAGGCAGCTGGTTGCCGCTGGCTGTCACGGGGCAGGCCCAGCCCTGCCAGGCTGCACCAGCAGGGAGGAGAACAGAAACACGGGTGCTAAGCACACCAGAGAGGTCACGGCACTGCGCCGCAGCCAGAAGCACGTAACTTGCAACCCAGGAAGGGGTAGGGGGGAAATGCCCTTCGGGTTTCGGTTACCCTCATCAGTCCTCATTTAAATTACAAGTCTGATGTCTGCCTCCATGCAAAATTATAAATCTTTAGCAATAAGCTTCCTTGCCTAATTCACTCAGCTCCAGGCTACAAATATTACCTCTGCAAGCTGAGGTTGTACCATGAGGGAATGTTGGTACCCTCCCAACAATTACAATACTCCCACACTCCACAGCATCTACAAGCTTTGGTCTGCTTTCCATCAAGACCACTGACTTCTAGTTTCAATTTTATTTTCTAAAATTTCCCAGATCACATCTAGGAAAGAAAATTATCAATGTTTATACATGTTTTAAATTTCTTGCTTGTATTCCAAATCCCTTAGAATGTCAATCAATTTGGAATATAATATTTATCCAAAGGCAAGAAGGCATGTTTAAAGCAAAAGTGGGTAACTGCAGTAAATTGGTTGAGAAATTCTGACATATTCACTGAGGTAGGTTAGCAGAAAAAAAAAAAAAAAAAACACAAAACAAAAAAATAACCACCACCAAGCACTGATGACACCTGGAGCAGCATTAGTAAAACAGGTTCTTATACTCCTCCTTTTTTCTCCTGGGAACTTCCCTTTGCCATTCCACATGCTCTGTTTCCTAAATTTGGATATTTAAAACAGTTAAAATAAAAGCCAGCAAGCTTTCTAGTTGTTTTCCTGTATGATCATATTGTCCTCTTCCCCCCACTTTTTCCTGTTCCTTTGATTATTTCTCACATCACTCGTCCTCCACACCAATTATTAAATTAAAGAAAGCATGGGACACTGTACTATAGATGTACAGACCAGCTCAAAGTATAAAAGTCCTGTTTAGATTGCCACATAACAGTTCAAAGTGTAGATTCCAAGCAGAGAAAGCCTCAGTTGATGAGTATCTTGCATAACTGCTGTAGTGATCTCCTCAAACAGTATAGCAGACTAGAATGTATTTTTTACAGGGAGCAGAGTTCCCCCTATCCATCAAGACAGAGACATGGCTCTTACTTTTAGTCTGTCCAGTTCCTGTAGTTCCTTATTAGTACAGGTGGCTGTGGAAGAATTCACTGCTCCACTTTGAGAGGCTGTATTGTCCTCACACTCGCTGAGTTGACGAGAGAGTTTCATGATCACTTCATCTTTAGCTTGAATAGTTTCCATCAACATACCCAGTTGCTCATTGAGTTCTCCAACTTTGCACTTCAGATTCTTTACTTCCTGCTGGAGACTATCTTTTTCCAGATTTAACTTTTCAAGCTGGTTGTTGAGACCCAAAATCTGGTCATCTTTTTGGTGCAACAGCTCTAATTTGTCTTTGGGAACCCCCTCACAAAGACGGCTTGCAAAATACTTATCATACTGGGAAGATCGGACTGTTTGCTGCAGAAGTCGCACAAGTTCCTGAGAATTTAAAAAAGAAGACTCTATTGAAGTTTTATGTTTCTAAGTTTTATAACTTAGAAATCTAGCATTAAGCAAAAGAAAGCTTTAGAATGGGTTTTGCATGTGAATCATCCACTTAGAAGACTTCATATTGGTGTTTTAAGGAAAAAAGGAAACACATGACAAGAATTCTAGTAGGCTAACACCTTACAATGACTGGCCTATACGGATGGCTAGAAAGGCTACAACAAGTTTGGGAAGAGTATTTGAAAGCTGTGGCCCTGCAGTTATTTGGAAGGTAAAAAAGGCTTACTTGTAAGAAGCCCAGTTGTAAGAAGACAAATAGGAAGAGGGCTTAATCCCCAAAATTTAACAGGTGAAGATTACAGCATGAAAAAGGGAAAGATAACTAATCCCTCTCTTCCCTGGCAGATGCAGAGAAAAGGACAGTGGAAGAAAAATACATGCTGCTTTTCTGAAAAGAAACTCTTTGGAGGGCTGTTTAGAACATCTTGCCGCAGAATCAGCCAAGTAATTCACTGACTTGCCACAAGGGAGAAAGAGTTTCTGCGGTCTTTGCAAAAAAGACAGCATCAAGGGATCTGAACTAGAACTTTTTTATGAAAACCAAATTCATCTAACAATTCTACTTTTTTCACCTTCTACTCCCTCACACTAAAAAAGTATCTTTGCTCACAGGCTTGCATAGATCCTGGACAATTACAACATGTACTCACTTCCACGACAGACCTATGTGTTTTACTTGGGGAATCATGGGTACACACACCTAAGCAAAGCTGATTTTTAAGGTAGTTACACTATAAGTAAAACCCTATTTGATTCCTTGCTGGAATGAGATCCTACGAAAACCAAAGTCAAATTTAAAAGAAAAGAAATACTGTAAAAGGAAGAGTTTGCCTTAGCTACTACCAAAAGCTGTCTGAAAACCAAACTGTAAAACACAAAAACAAAAACCAAACCAGCAACACCAAACAAACAAACAAAAAAACCCACAAAACAAAACACCACATCCAACCAACAAACCCAAAACACAAAAACACCAGGTGAAAGACCACACACAAGAAGAATTGCGGATCAACAGTAAACACTAAGAAAGCAAGAACAGCAGACTGCTTACTTACAAATCTCACTAATCTGGATTATTACCTTTGCTGTTTACCATGTTTAGTTAACGGTTTAACACAGTGGGACCATAGGAAGGTTAGTTCAACCCTGGAAGCATTTGCAATACTTATCAATTAAACTGGGATTTTTTAATTTTTACATTTTTTTTAAATAGCTCTCTGACACTAATAAAGAATACGAAGACAGAAATAAGAATTGGTTTTATGGAATTCCTGAAAACTTGACAGTTCAATAATATATCTGAAAGTTTACAAAGATTTGGCAAGTCATAAAGGTATGCCTAGAGTGAACCACTGATTTTGAGTGTTGCAAAACTCTAACAGAATTGGGTTTGTTTCCCCACAATAAAAAAAGTGAACAGGAGAGAGCTGGGTCTACAGGGTCAAATATCAAGCTACAGTCTTTAGAGAGGTCTGGGAAGAAACCCTTGGATCTTGAAGAAAGGGTCTTAAGAAACTAGATTTTCTTCTTCCTTCCTTCACTGTACTTTGACATTTTTCAGGTATTATCTTAATGATACTGTGTCCTGGTTTCAGCTGGAATAAAGTTAATTTTCTTCCTAGCACCTGGTACAGTGTTGTTTTTTGGATTTAGGATGAGAATAATGTTGATAACACGCTGACGTTTTAGTTGTTGCTAAGCAGTGTTTATACTAAGCCAAGGACTTACCAGCTTTTCATGCTGCACTGCCAGTGGAAACTGGGGGTGCGCAAGAAGCTGGGAGGGGACACCATCAGGACCCCAACTGGCCGAAGATATATTCCATACCATACGTCTTGCCCAGTATATAAACAGGGGCGAGGGAGTTAGCTGGGGGGCACCACGGCTCAGGGATTGGCTGGGCATCAGTCAGCAGGTAGCGAGCAACTGTATTGTGCATCATTTGTTTTATATATTCTATTATTTTTATTTTCCTTCCTTTTCTGCCCTATTAAACTATCTGTACCTCAACCCATGAGTTTTACTTCTTTTTTTTTCCCCAATTCTGTCCCCCATCTCCTTGGCGGGGGGGAGAGGGAGCAAGCAGCTGTGTGGTGCTTCACTGCCAGCTGGGGTTAAACCACAACATATTGGACTGAAGTTCTAACAATTACTAAACAGCTGGCCATAGTTCAGTGACAACTGACCATTCCACTTATCAAAAAAACCAAAACCCAGACTGATAACATACATGTCAATAGCCATTAAGTTATCAGAGAATCCAAGACAACAGGGACATGCATGATGGATCTTGCCTGTTAGCAGCAGCTGCAGAGCAGGTTATCAATTCCTACTGACTCTCTAAAAAGAGTAAACCACAATATAAAAACTCTCTAGTCACCCAGGTTCTCAGGAGAACATCCTACTTGCATGCTGCTGCCATTGATCACAATTCTAAATCTAGCCCAGTATCAAGAGTGAGATTATCTCTAGCTACCTAAAACACCATTTTTCTTTTTCTTCTTATTAAAACAGAAGCAGCTGTGAATACAACATTGGACTAGATCAGTGAGATTTCTCACAGAAACTGGCTCAGAAGCACAAATGTACTCCAAGGACAGGCAATAACTAAACCAGGTGTAAGTATGGAGCTCATATATTTCTTCTTTGGTTTCCCTTTGATCATCTCGCATAATGGAAAATACAAATAGCAGAAGTAGCAGCTCCATATAAGACCTAAAATTTGTTTCTTCTCAAAATTAGTAGAAACTCTTTTAGATAAAAGCAGGGTATTTGAGAAAACTGAGTTATGAGGGCATACAGGCATGAACACTGTATGAGAGCAGTACTAAATACACAAACTTGTGGTTAGGTCTATCATTTACAAAACAGTGATGATGCAATTAGCTTTAAAAAAAAGCAAAAAAAAAAAAAGAGATACAGAAGTTAGTCCCATTCCCCAACCCTGTCTTCCAGAATTAAAAGAAACAAAAAACAAAGCAAACAAACAAAAAAGGACTTCAAATGAGAAGTTCCTCAGGAATTGCATGTACTAATGGCAAAAGAAGCTGTGATTATCTGCCAGGATCCTGGCAGACACCAAGAAAGCTAGCTTCAGAGAATAAGGAGGCTATATAAACCAAGTTAATGAACACTGCAAATGGAAGTTTTGTTCAGGGATCTAACCTTCAACAGATGTAAAACTTGGCCCTTCTGGTTTCAAGACTTTCTGTAAACAAAGGCTCATTTAGCACCATTATTTTATAACAAACAACCAACTCTTAATGCAGTTAAATGGCCATAAAGGGTAAATTCACAATCACCTGCCAGATCTCTTCTCTTTAGTACACTTTGCCCCAAGGCTTAATTACCTTTTGGCTCAAAAGATCTTTCTTTAGCTTTTCCAACTCTTCTTGCTGGCTTTGATACTTTAGTTGCAGTTCAGAGACTAGTTTGTTGCCATTACCAGAAGACCACTCAGTTGGAGAAGAGTCACTGCTGTTCCGGTTTTTGCTTGATCCAATCATGTCTTTTAACGGGCGCCTTGTTTTGTGTGGAATGCGGCCAAAATCAAATGGAAAAGCTGAACTAGTCAGTCCTGCATAAAACAATTCCTTCTAGTTCAGTTCACTTAGTAAAAAGGCATTTCAAAGCATTCAGATTTCCTTTTAAAATATGCTCATTAAAATTAGACTTTCAGCAGCATTTAAACAGCCCAATACAATAGTGTTAAACATCTCATTTTCCAAGTCACTTCCTTTGGTGGGAAATGCATAGAGCTCAAAGTCTTCTCCCCTCCCAGATAAAAGACTTAGCTCATAAATTAATACTTGTGAAATAAAACATAAAGGGAACTTTACAATTCATTACAGAAAATAAAAGGTACTCCTAACGATGGCAAAGTCAGCCTTGCTTCAAATAATTAACAGCTCAGAAGTGATCAGAGCAAACCCATCACTTATATCACAGCATACTGTTCTTTTAAGTCCCATTTATTGCAAGGTTTCACCTGTATTTATATAACTACAGGAGTATTCTTAGAGAGAAGAATATTTTCTAACAGATTAATCAGCTAAAGGCCTCTTCAGGAGCTGTAAAAATGTCTTCACAAGGTTATTCCAGACACTGGTCAAACGTGAGAACCAGTTACAAAGCACAGATGAGCTTTAACTGCATATGCATCCCTACTTTTTTCCCCATTTCAGAAGCAAGCCCACATAACATGTATATACATACTTCAGAGTCTAAAGGCAATTCTGCTTCAGTGGGCGACACTCAACTGAGTAATCAAAAGCCTCAACATTTTCTTTCATCCTGTAACTTTGCAACTCAAGTGACAAAACGAGAGATGGTAACATGCTCAGGGAACCCGAAACAGTGGATAACAAGGCTTTGTACTTATTCTACTGTATCTGAATGGCAGGGAACTCAAAACAGATCATCAGAAATTATTTTTTTCATTTTTTTTTTTAAAGAATTTACAGAGCTTTCAATGTGGTTTGTGAAGAAAAGATAGGCTTCCACTTACTTCCTCAAATAGACATAACACAGTACACTATACTAAAGAAGGTAAGGCATAGACTCCCCTTCCTTCCTGCCACTTCTACCTTTACTTCCTTCCAGGTGTTTCCTCTTTTCTTCCAGTGCCATCGAGTCCTCCAAGTCTTTGGGGGTTGGATCCAGCAACTCCCACTCCTCAGTGGTATAAAATATGCTCTTGCGATTTTCGTTATTTCCTTTTCTTAGAGAGGACATTGAGTTTCTGTGAAAAAGACAGCATGAAAAGTGACAAAGATTTCTCCATTTTGCATTCTTTTTATAAAGGGGTTTTCAAGACGAGCACTGCAGTTCAAACAGTGCAAACACAGACAAAACCAATATCAAATAAAAGCTCAAAGAAAATAAAGCGTATCCTACTAAATAGCACCTGCTATCAACAGTGCTATATTTCAAAAACAGAGGAATTATTTTGCTTTAACAGGATATTAAGATCTAGAAGACCACTATGGTCTTTTGTGTCATCCTCTGTTTTATCCTTGATTTGGCAGAGGGGAAAAAACAGAACAAAATTAAGATTCAGAAGCAGCATCTCTCTATTGTTCAGTTATTGTAGCTTAGAATTTTAAGACAACTGTCAAGCGTTACACAGGACAGCATGCAGTCAAAACGTATATATGTTATAGTTTCATATTCTGGATTAACATCAAACTTGGGATCATCCAAGAGACCTGCTGTAGCTGAATCACCGATGACAGACTCCTGAGCAGTTTTTCTTTCCTAAGGTGGACGCTGCCAATTATCTGCAAGAACGTTTCAGAGGTAAATTCTAAATTCCAGCCAGACAATTCTACAGAAGAACAATAGCAGGGTGAGATGACTCCACCCAGCTTCCCCCACAACCATTATGCAATTAGAAATGTTTAAGTCAACACTTCTGTCCATGAGTACTAATGTGCTCAGTGTTGTAAAGTCTTTGTTCAACTAGAGAAGAAGATTCTACATCAATCTCTATGAATCAGTTTTTCAGGTATAAAGTTAGAAAATGCTGAGACACTAAATATATTTCCACACAGTCTGTGTAAGATGGGAGACCCATGAAGAAGCTTTCACTCAGTGAGACACATTCTCTCTTCTTACTCCTCAAACCGTAAGCAGAAGTTAACCCATATTGCACCTTCAAGATCATCTGATGATTCAACCCAGTCTTTCAGCTTCACAAGAGATTTAACATCTGACAACATGAACTCTAGGCTAATCATTACGTAGTGCAAAATTCCTATAGTCTGGTGAACTGATAAATAATCAAGTACAATTTTATTAATGGTCTTTAGGGTTATTTTTAAACTGTTTCAACAACCAATTATACTACACATTTAATCTTCTTCCAGAAAGAATCACAACTTCTGTTGGGGGCACAAACTTAATTTTATTGTTCAGACCTTCCATTCTAATTAAATAGATCAAATTGGGTGATGACCGACATACTTCCTACGGCACCCAAAATTCTTAAGTGTCACCTGGCATCTCTACAGCTATTCTGACTAGTGGCTGATCTCTTACCGTGCAACTCCACAACCGCCTGTTATATGCTTCCTCAACTTCAGTATTTAAAGCCTGTCTGAACATCACCTTTTAAAGCTTGAAAAGATCACAAGGATCAAGAAGTCAAATGAACTCTACAAAAGGTACTTCAAAAACTGCTGTTAGGCCCAGGAATTATCATAGCTGATGCTGAATGTTATAAAGCTTTTGCATAGGATTGTTGAGGGCACTGAAGCAGCATTGCTTCATTGCTTTTTATTAGATTAAAAGTAGCTGAATTTAAAAAACAGTATTTATTTTCCTATGCACAGTATTGTAAGTACAATTGGACCTGATCATGTGATGTAATGATTCTGTATTTTAAATGTTTTGGGTTTAAGTCTTATTTTATCATTCTATAACTTGAGGTTACTATAATTCAGTATGTTTCCAGTACAATTAACTAGACCTCCTTGTGATACACACTCAAAGAACACTGTTCAGCCAAGTAAAAAAAGATTGCTTGTCAATCAAGAAGTGACAAATGAGATTGCACATGTAAAAAAATAAGACTTACATGACCACTTAATGCTTTTTCACAGGGGTTCTGTTCAAAAAGGTTTGAGCATGAACCAAAGCTGTGGAATGAGAACGGCTATTGTCTGAAGGACCGTTGCACCATTACTGAATAGTTTTGCTTATTAATTGGGCATCATTCATTGCACAATTGAATGAACAAGAGATATGGTTGTTGGAAGCATGTAATAATGACCACCTTTTGTACATAAGCAAAATAAATCCAAATTAAGATTACACATGCCCTGCCTCTCTCTGGAGCAGCTGACAACAGAAATTACAAGGAAAATGCACTTTTCCCTAACCAAACCTTTCATGAAGAAAATCCACCTTTCTTGTGAAAACTGCTACAGACTCGTCTCGGAGCAAATTCATCTTACTAGAGACAGGAACTGAAGTGCTCATGACCTGCTACCTCAAAACAGGCAGGGGTAACGCTAGTCCATAGCTTTTAAGACATGTCACTGCAAGGCCTGTGCTAACATGAATAAATTTGTCAGAGGTTCTAGCATGTTACCATGCAGCTAAATAGCTTCTGACAGAGTTGTCAGACTCTTATCCCAATGATAGAATACATGGCCAGAAATAGTGCACAACTGTACACATCATACACAGTTCAGATTTTAGCTGCTGGCTCTGCAATCCTCTGCAAAATGACTTTTTAAAAGCTCAGAAGAGGATGTTTGAGCATAACAAGCAATACTGACAAGGACGCTATTTCCCACTGCTATCAGCTTGCAGGGGGAACACCTGCTTTAAAATTTAGAGCACATGGGGGCACTAGAGCACTCAATATAAAAAAAAAAAAAACACAGAACTTAAAAAAAAAATATTAGTAGATACAGTAAAGTTATTTTCCCAGGAACGTTTGCAGACAGACAAACCACTGCAGCTGAATATCTCCAGCACGAGTGGATTGGGGGAGGGCAGCATTCAGCTGGGAAAAGCTTCAGTGTGAAATTTTCTTACATGTTTATTCCCAGAGATCTACAAGGAGTCCAAGACACTAGGATCACAGCTATACAGAGAAAGGCCAACTTCTGAATACCATGTGACAATATCTGCTGGACCACTGCCATCAGAAACATTTCGCTCCAACCAAAAGCACTTCCCAACCCACAACTCCACTGTTGCCTTTCTGCTCAAAGAAACATTATCAGGCAACACTGAGTAGCCTACCCTGACACTGCCCTTCTAGCTACACTTCCCCAAAATCTATCATCTGCAATTTCGGGGGGGGGGGGGGGGGGGGGGGAATTAATGAAAAAGGGTTTAAAAAGCCAGAAAAACTTGTTTCAAGTATACAAGAATTCACCCAAGAGAAACTGTTTCATGTTATTTGCCTTCTATTACGACCAAATTTGAGTTCTACCAAAGCAAAGTGGCTATACAAACCAAAGAAACCATACAAGACTACCAATTTAAACAGGACATGTAGTAACAGGATTTACATGTTTCTTAATCCAACCCATAAACCATTTTTTCTAGAACTTAAGTGATGGTCTACACAGCAGTCTTAAAGGAGGAAAAAAAAAAAAAAAAAAAAAGAGAACAACAGAAAAAAACAAAACCAACAACACTTTGTAACCTCTCAGATCTCTGTGCTTAACAGGAAAGCTTTAAAAGGAATCTGTTTAACTCAGCACTGCTGATGAAAATGAACATTTTACTCGCAGCTCAAGAGGGATGTGGTCTAGTTAACCAAAGCTACAGCTCTGCTTTCTGAATTGCTCTGTAATAGCACTGTAACATCCTTTGAGTAGAAGCAGAAGATCCATCTATGTGGGTGAAGCAGTGTAAAAACATTTAGAAAAAAACCCTAACAGAACAATTAGAAACCAGTAGGACTGATTTCCTTTATCAGTTAATACCAAAAAGTAAACTCATGAAGAGTAAGGGGATAAGATGTGGCTTTGCTGTTGTTCAGAAGGGATCTGCCACATTTCTGCTCAGGAATTCAAACTGTATCAATTTCAAATCTGTGCCATGTGCTTTCATTTTTTTAAGAAGAAAATTAAGAAGAATGATTTATATTATTTAGATTTTCATCGCTAAAAATATTTCATAAGCACCACATACTATGACTACTACAATGCTAGCAATTAGCAACTCCATTACACTATGAAGAACAAAAAGCAGTACTAGCTGAGAATACAACTCCCAACTCCTTGCCTGGGTTCACAGAGCAAAGCCATCACTACAAGTGCTTTACAGGACTTGAGTCTGCCCTTCAGATATCAGTAATGCTACATAATGATGTTCAGCTATGACCTTCAAACAACTAAGTAGAATAAAGAAACAGTTTATTTGAAGAGACACAGTTCCATTTACCGATCCACCCCATCACCCCCAGCTCTTCTAAAAAGCTCCGCCAACCATATACACACATTTTTCAGTAGGAAATAGTCTCAGCCAGCAACTATCAACCTGATTATAACTTTCTTCCACATTTCCAACTTACTTGATTTCAGTACTCCATTGTTTAAGTGAGAAATTGATGGCACTTGGTTGGACTGGTGCAGGTTGGGAAGCTGCTTGTTCCCCCACCAGGTCTGTAGGAGAGGTCTCCACAGCTAGAATATTTCTAGCTCTCTCTGCTGAAGCATTTTGACTTAGGATACCCAAATCTATGTAAAAAAAAAAAAAAAAAAGAAAGAGAGAAAAAGAAAAATAGGCAAAACTTTCAGTAAGTAAAAGAATAGTGGCTATATGAAGTCATATACTACTAAGCCCGCTAGTAACATAGTTAGGGTTTTATTTTAAATTGCAGCATAACTTTATAAAACGCTCTCTTCAAATGAACTTTAAAAACAGCAAAGTATTTTACTCAGTGAGCTCTCACTATAGCCACACACTTCTGAAAACAAGACATGTTTTATGCTTACAAAGCACTGTTTAATGAGTGATTTACGATCTCAATTAGCCAAAATTGATTAATCTATTTTAAGCAGCTATAAAGCCATAAAAATTAAGGTGGATTAATCATAGTAATCCACAAAACCCCCCTTGTAAAACAAGCTCAGGTCTGTCAGAACTCCTAAGTCAGGAACAGCGTCACAAAAATACTGTGACACAGCTTTCAGGGTGTGCTTCATCCTAAAAGTTGTTCATCCTAAAAGTGACACTGCTGCTGCAAGTCAATGAGCTTTACGGACTTGAGCCAGCTCTGTGCAAATCCAGCCTGGGCATTCCCAGAGCCGAGAACATTAACACAGGCACTGCAGGCATGGCAGAGACCTACTGGATCAGCAAGGATTTACTAGCTTCAGTTAAGCTGAATGCAGCTATAGCTGAACACATCCAGCCAAATTCTCTTGTGCACTTCCAGCAAATCAACAGAGCAGGCACAGAGCCGTGCAGCCATGCAGCTCAGGCCCAGCACTGCACACACGCCAGCAAACTCATGCAGGCTCCGAATGGCTCCACAGGAACCAGTCAAGTACTGGCACGAGTGCCGAGCCAGAGCTAATCAAGTCCAGAGGATCCAAGCTGATCCAACAGAGTTAGCCAGGTCTCCAACACACACTGGAGAATCTGTAGTATATATGTTACCTCAGTGTTTCCATTATCCTGGATCACTTGCTTTCTCCCTCACCCTTCCTCCAGCAGGCAGAGGAGATAGGAAATGTATGAATATACTACAATAATTCTAGAGAAGCATAAAGTGGTTTATGGCCTTCTACAAGATGAGTTAAAAACAAGCTCAAATGTAATTTTCAGACTCTTCTCCCTGTCACTCACAAAGTACTGAAGAGGATTTAAAAATTTTGAGAATGGTCTCAGACTTTATTCAACAGTTATATTCGGAAACAACACGCTGGCTGAGCTTCTGATTTAAATAGTTATCTGCAGGAAGGGAAAGACCCTGGGAAATCACAATACTCTGTTTTATCACTGGTGAGCCTTTTAATCTTTGTTCTGACTGTTACTTGGCACTAGCAGCAAGACCATCTTGAAGCAAGCTGTACCCTCCAATTACTCAGCAGATGGTTACTTTTATTTAGCCCATATCAGAGATTAAAAGTAGAATGACAGGACACTTTGTGATGAAGAATACCAGATATAACAGATCATTGACACTACAGATCTGAAACCCTTGAAAAATGGTATCTGAAACAGAAGCATATCGTGACATCTTTCAAATACAGATACAAATTACATTGCCTTGACTTATTTTATGAACAATGCTGATAGAAACTTCTTTAGTGCTTCAGCCAAACTAAATTTCACTTTCTTTCAGACCTTAGCTGTTTGAGCTGAACAAAAATCAGCTAAGATAAATAAAATTAACATTTGATCACACTCACTGTGTAATAGAAGGGAAAGATAATACAATAGGTTTCAACTAAACCAAAAAGCAACCAAAACCAAAAGCAAAAGCAAACAACTATCCCACCCTAAAGAAAACCCACACCAAAACTTATGGGCACCCAAAACCAGGCTGCAATATTAACACTCTGCTTTCATACTTACAGCTTGTTTCATCTTCTACCTTTATAATTTAACAAGACTACAAAAATCTCTTTGTAGTATGGCCCGGGTAAATGAATTGCTCAAGAGCTGAATTTCTAATAAATGCATTTCCTTTAACAGACATGCTAATAAGTCTGCTTGAATCTTCCAGCCTCCTGAGTTTGCTCATGGTACATGCTCCCCTGCTTACACCAGCCAGATGGTTGGTTAGAGGTATGGGCTACATAGCAGATAATGCACAACAATGTAATGTGGTTGTCAATGCAGCCACTACCAAAAAAAAAAAAAAAAAAATCTTGTTTTTAAACTTATTGCAAAACACAACAATCTCATAAATACGTGACATAACATTTTTTATTCATGCTACTTAAGAGTTGAGGAATAGCACAACGAAGACCTGAAATTGTAAAAGCTACATTAGCAATCAATCAATCCCCAGAAAATAAAATAACCCATATCCTGTAAAGAATAAGCCATTTATTTGACTTCCATGGTAGTAAGGCAGCTCCATGAGAAATACTACAGAAACGTTTTTGTAACATTAGCTTTCTCACAGACCACTTTGAAAAATATTTTAAAGCATTTTTAACTACCTTGAATATTCTTAAAAACTTGTCAAGCCTGATCCATAGCGCAGTACCTGAGCTTTACTTATGTTCCAGTTAGTCCAGATTTCTGAACTGGAGCAGGGGAAAGGATGACAGGACCAAACAGGCAAGACTACAGTAAGCAATTCTGTTTCTGGACTGAGGACTGAGTACTTCCCCATTTAAAACACTACTGATAGCATCTGTACTCAAGCACTAGTGAAACAAAATAATTTCTATGTTCCAATTGAAAGCATATCATCGAATGCACATCCATTATTAAAAAAAAAAAAACAAACACACAAACAAACAAAAAAAATCAAAAGACAAATACAAGACACACTTCAGTCATCAACATGGAATCAGAGCCTTAAAGAGTCCTCCAACTGTACAGGAAACTTTTGTAGTAGTTGTTTAAGAAGAAGAAACAATCATCAATCATTCAGGCTCTTTGCACTTTCTCAGAAGAAATCCCTACATAAAACACTTCAGTTGATGATAGTCATCATTGTGATCTCTCCTCAAAAATGAAATACGCTAGATGCAGTTTCAAATTATACATAATGCAGCTTAACTTCAGGCTGTCCCTGAAAAGGATGAATCTACTCAGCCCATGCATTTTATCTTGACATTCCTTGCACTGGATTGAAAAATAATTAAAAAAAAAAAAAAATAAATCACCAAACGATTTAAAAAAAAAAAACAAACAAACAAAAAAAAAAAAACCAAAAACAAAACAAACAAACAAAAAAAAGAAACAAAACAAAACACACAAATGGGTTCAGCTTGTTGATCCAGAAAACCCCAACAACTTTCACGCAAGGAAAATATCAGATCAGTGATCTGAAGTGACTCTTGAAATTGCTAGACTTGATGCAAAAGAGGAGTGAGTGAACAGCACCTACACAGCCTGCAGTGACAGAAGATTAATCTCCCACTGTACCTGTGTTCTGATGGAAGCAGCATAAACCAGAAAGAACAGAGATCTGGGTCCAAGTTACATCTTATAGTTGATCTGATCCAACAATCTGCTGCCAAAAGAGGGCAGTCCTGCCTACTCCTTTACCCTGCCTTCCCATATTTATCCACCATGATTTGTTCCTTCCCTTCCATCAGCTCTGGAAGTCACCTGACTGCACAGTAAATATATTCCACTCATTAATCTAGCAGAAAAAAAAAAAAAAAAAGATACCTTCTCTTTTTGGCTAACGTTTGAACTCAACCAACTCATTAAAGGGTCAAACACACACCACAAAACACAAAAAAGGACACCACATAGCAGAGAATGAGAGGCTGAAGGTAGAAAGGCCAAGTTTTGAAAGAGCAAAAGCCTGTTACCCTTTCCAACACCTGCAAGCAGTTACAACTTTGCATACCAATACATATGTTCTTGCAGCATATGGTTTGACAAGCTGCTAGCCAGACTGTTTGCTGCCAGAAAGGTGGTCTCAAACCATTCCACTTTGCATTCCCAACAATTCTCTTGGATTAATCCTGGCACTCACTTGTCCCTACAGTAAATCACTTGAGGAAGCTACACTGGTCAGAAACCAACCTGGAGAAAAAGATGTTTCCTGCTAGTTGCACTCCCTGCACCAGCTAAGGAAGGGTGAGACTAGCAGCAGCACTAGATCAAGGGAGAGAGCTTGGAATTTCTTTAATTAGTGACTAGCTGTTAGATCAGTGTAGCTGAAACATCAAGCTGAGCCTCTAGGAAAACACGTACTCTCAAGCCAGCTGTGGTTGAGCAAGCAGCTGCTAACAGACTGCTCTCAAATGAGAGCAAACTGGGTTAGAGGACAATACTGCAGCATGGGATCTGAACTGGGGGAAGGGAGAAAAGGGTGGGGAAGAAGACAGCTTAACATTTCTGGTTTTACAGTACAAGCAATTTGAAATCAACAAAATATAAAACCTGTTGATGAAATACGTCTGACCTCAATACTCTGTTTAAACCCAGGAGAGCTTTACTAACATGTCTAACTTGGCGTAGAACAGGATTGTACTCAGTCTTATTAATGGATAACAGAAATCACAAGGAATCCATTTCTGTAATGATTCAGGAATAAAACAACTCAGAAGTGCCTGAGCAATGTAGTAGAAAATGCAGAATAACTTTGTATAATACAGTGATACATTTTTATAACTCTGACACTAGTCTAAAGTTACATTTTCTTTGGCTGAAGGTATTTAGAGGAGTGAATTTCACTGACACAGTATCAGTGCAAACTGTCTTCCAGTTTTACAAGGCAGGAAATTTTTGATCACAGTCAGATAGATCTACCACACCACACTTTTTCAGGAACAAAGGACAGTCATTCAGAATGCAAAACATACCTGTTCCCATTAAAAACTGCAGTATCTCTGGATACTTAACACACTAAGCTTTTAAGATACTGCAACCACTAAAGACAACTTATCTAACCTAAAATGTACTTTGCCACTTAATGAAGCCTAGCCATAGGACTACTCTATTTTACTTTATTTCTAAAAATCTGTTTTTAAGAAATCAACAAGGTTCGTAAGAGATACAACATGACACATAAAATTATTTTTATGTTAAATAATTTCAGCATCAGCAACATATGCAAAGTTTACATGGAGTTACTCAATAACAATGTGTGACAAAAGACTTCCTAAGACTGTTTTCTATCCCAGTGCTATGCCTTGTACTGATTAACTGACACTGAATAGAAAGTGTTTTTACTCAAATTTTCAACCTACCAGGATTGTCTTTGGCAACAAGACCTTTGGAGAAGTCACTTGGTGTAGGGGAAGTTCGGCTGTCCCTTTTTGCGGCGTCAAGGTTGTTACAATACTCCCACCTTTTCTGTTGAAGTTCCTGAAGCCAGTATGTCATATCCTGACGAGTTGCAGCCTACAACACAAAGAACCAGAGCACTGATAAGATCACTGTGTGTCTTTGGTATATAAATACAGTAATTCCAAGTGCAATTAAAAAAAAAAACAAAAACAAAAACAACAAAACAACAAAAAAACACACAGATAATTAGGATATCAGCAAGGTATCACCACTCAAGACTAATACGATTTAAAAGAAGTAACCCCCAATGTACTAGGTATACCTTGTGCAAACATACACATCCCTGATTTTCATGCCAAATCCATTTTCGATTAGAAGTACTCACATGCATTTTTTTTCTCCAGTTTTACACTCAAACATTAGAAAATGCAGCAGCAGCATCTTATATTTTACACACAAAGCATTGTTTAAATATATAACTACAAATCTGTATTATGAATAAAGTCCCATACATAGTCAGGAAGATTCTCATTTTCTGTTTTTTTAATTTGCTTTATTACCAGGAGAAACCAACAAATTAATAATGCATTGTAATGGCTCTTCCTTTAATGAGTAAGTCTACATACTATATTACGTGATAATCCCGTGAGCTAACTAACTTCTATAGATAGGTCATATTTAAAAAAGAAAGTCCCAACATGGGTATTTATCTACAAGCCTACAATCAGTAAGGTGAACAGGTAATACGCGACCAAGAATTTAAACACATCTTTAAGCTTCAGTAAGAATCCTAGCTATAAGAGTAATTTCAAAGTGTGTCAAATGACAATCTACATATATCAACAACAGACTCAGTGACAGTAACTGACACTGCAGGTGCTCACTTGGAGAAGTCATTTGTATTCCAACATAAATCTTCAGCCACCAGCCTAGAACAAGCACCAGACACTAGTGACATGGTGTGTTCAGGAATAAAATGTTCACACCTGTGGAGAGACACGCAAAGTCCTCTGGCTTGTAAGTAGAGTACTTATCTTTTTGCCAGTCTTTCTCCTACCTTCACCCAAAGTGCTTGGTGGCATTATCAGTGAAAAACCCTCATTACTTGAGCAAATGGCTGTGTTGACTTTTAAAGACAACTTAATTTCTAATAGCTTCCTGCCATGCTTATCACAAATGAAGAGGGTACTGGTGCAGAGCACAGGTGCAAAAGAAGAGCAGCAACCACCACAGATTTCCTTACGAAGGAAATATAGCAAGTGCTGCATAAAGCACATAAATGGCACAGATTTGTCTTCATTTTTTATATGAGAACACTTGTTGTCTAGTCAAACTGAAGATCCATTTACCACCATATTTTGACCCTGAGAGCAGCCAATGACAAGACAGAGCATAAGCAATACAGCAAACAAGAAATGATGCCTCCTCGGGGTGCTCCCTCCAGCTCAGCAATCTGCCATCTTAGTGTTTAGCATTTGTAGAGATAGATTTTTATTTTACAATTTGGCTTTTTGTACCTGTATGAGCTTTAACATCCACAAATGGTTCTGAAGCACTGTGCAAGGAAGTTAATCAGAAAACAGACACAGTTATTCCTGCAGCTGCTACTCCAGTTCCTCTCAGTACATCATACACATGAGAAGACGCAAGATACAAAAATCAAGTAAACATTCATAAATCAAATCAAGTAGTGATATAAACCACATAGTGATACAAGAGGACACTGCAGGTTCACTTTTCTCTGTTGGTAAGAAAGCAAGATATTTCTAATCTGAAATGGAAATCAGTTTCATACATTTATTCTTGCTTGCTCACAGGAAACCAGAAGAAAACATTTCCCTTGTAAAAAAGACATGGAAAAAGAACAGTTAAGGAATGTCTATGGGGTTTCTCAGAAAGTGTCAGAGAACTGGACACCAGGAAGCATCAATTCACACAGCCATCACTGGCAGTTCTGGAATGACCACAGCAGCAGGTTTTGTGTCTACAGACTCCAGTCATTTTCTGCAAAGACTAAACGTCTCCCCTTCTATTTCTAGCACAGAAGTATTTCCTTTGGAGTTTTATCCAGTGGCAAGTCTTAATTTCTGGTAAATTTGAGAGCCTATATTCCCTTTCAATAGACTTGCACACAAGACTTGAAAAGCAATGTATCCCTGTGCTCCAGTAGAAAACCACCAAGAATTCAGAGCTTCCACTAACACAGGATGCAGTACTTCAGTGGTTCTCTTTGTTACCACAACATAGTTAATGAGGCAATCCACCTGGAGTCAACGTAAAGGATACCTACAATTAACTTCTGCTCACAATTAACTTCTGCTCTTGACTAGTTCAACTTAATGAGCCTTTTTGACAATTTGTCCCAATATCCTCTCCCCAACTGTCTTTAGAACACCACAAACGGATTTTATGAGAGTTGCTCCTTGTTGCTTTTGATTTCTCTATTGCACTACTTCTCTGCTGAGCAACACATACACATCCTCAGCTTACAAGTGATACCATTGTTACACACTGAGTCAGTTAGTAGGTATGGTCCTTCAATGTAAAACAGGATAGCAAAGCAGTACAAGTTTTTCACTTCCCTATTTTAAGTAATTTTCCCAAGAACTACTTGGTACCTTGCTGCTGAACCCGGCCTGTGACTTTGCCTTCCTTACTTCTCATACACAGTCTTCCTTCTCTTAATGAGTTTTCTACTCCCTTTTAAACAGATTTTACTGAGTTTATATAGGCATCTTAATTATTTACTTTACAAGTAAAAGAGTATCATGAGAATCTCTGTTAAGATGAACTCTGTTTAAACAAGATTAGTCTTTGAAGCTTGTTGTTTAAAATGGTCTTTTTTTTTAAAGAGCGCACAGAATATTTTAAGTCTCCTTGTTTCCATAATCCTAAAGAAATTTGCAAACATTTTTTTAAAATTCACTTTACCTGTCAGAGAAAGGAACTCTTCCATGCTTGCCCCATTTCTCATGACTCCTCTGAGTATTTGGCTACTGTCCACCATGAGAGACAGAGGAATTATTTGGGGAAAACAACTACCCAATGGCATCCTCTACCTGGACCCCCTGGTGGAATATGTATGCCAATATTAAACACTTACAGGAAGAGTCCGAGGAAAGGCAACAAGCAGACATGCCATTCTGAGAAAACTCATGAAAGTTCTTGCCACAATCCTTCTCTGAATGCAGTCAAACTCCCCCTCAAGCTTTTCTGTAAAAGGGAACATCATCAGAAAGCTTGCATTTCTTAGGATTTACTATTCCTGATATGCTCAAATGGCAAATTTGAAGCGAGATAGCTTTTTGGGGGGAGGGCAGCCCAATTCTTAATTAAAGCATTGCAACCACTAACTATCAAAGTTTAAAAAAAAAAAAAAAAGTAAGGAACACCTCAGAAAAGAAATCCCCTTCGCTGCCCCTTCTAAACTGAGTTAGGCTCTTATGGTGTTAGGTCCTAAGGCAATACTATTTAAGCTCAAGCACCCCATTATTCATCACTGCTACATCCTTAAAGATCACTGACAAATTAGAGTAAAAGCTCCTAAATAATTCTGATTTTGGCAAGTTGGGTGTCTAATACTTCCAATGATCTGAGCTTCAAAATCTGCATTTTTTTGAATTCTTACTACTTGGCTAATAACACAGACTTTTTTTTTTTTTTTGGAAGCCTGTGCAATTTCTGTTCCCCTCCTAATTCACCCCTATTCACAAAGAAGTTATCCACATGTAAGTGACTAGACACACAGTCTATCATCACTGGCCAGTGTTTATTTGTTTCAAAAGCAAGTGAACTGTGCCATTATCCAAACAAAAGACTGCTTTAAAAATAAATAAGAAATTACCCCTTTGTTCATTTATATATATCCATAATACTAATTATCCTTTCTATTAATGACAGGCCTCGCTGTGCAAAGACAGGCAAATATTCACTTGACTGTATTAAAATCAGTCTGTGTTACAGCAAGTATTTGCAGAATCAGGTCCTTTCCACGAAAATACTCCCAAATGTCATCAATCCATAATTCATGAAGTATAGAATTTTCTCTGCTTCTTTACCTAAAATGATGGTACCTGTAATATTTTAAATGGAAAAGCTTTTTATACACACACTTAGCTTCTTCTAATGTACTGTAACTGTTTGAAATATACAGAAAAACCTATAATCATGCAAGTGTCAGGTTGGTTATCTACATTTCTAAATCAGGGACAATTTACCTTATTTGCTGTAAAGGCTACAGTATCTTTTTCCTGCAATTGTCCACGAACTAAGGAACAAACCCCAAGTATATCATACAGCCCTCAGCTCCCACTAAATAACAAAGACTGAGCAATCCAGATGACAAAATCATTACATTAACAAAAAACTGAGGCATTATGAAGAAATAATGCATTTCTCAACAGTGCCATCATTCCAATCTGGAATTCCAGTCGCTTATTTCTTATTGCTCTTCTCAATTTATAATACTGAATGGGAAAGACCAGATCACAAGATCTGGAAAATCTGAACAAGCAGCAAATTGAGGAAAACAAAGCATGTGAGTTAGAGGGTGAAGACTACATTTGACTTGACTTTATTCCTCGTGCTCTGTGTGTAATGTTTTCTCGATAGATTAAAACACATTTGTTTTCAACTGGGTCTGGATCGGCCAGTGTGAGGGTTTGGTTTAGGTTTTTTTTAATTTAACATATTGAGTTCATTCTTAATTTTATGTCTACCTAATTTAGCTGACAGATGTTTTAAAAGGCCTTAAAGAAGTATCACGTTGGGTAGAAGAAAATTAATTCCAGCTGCAAAAGCCTTATCCCTTTGTGAATCACACAGTCATAGAAGGCCAGTTGGTCCTGCAATATCCCTCAAGATTTTCATTAATTCCTTATTTATTATATAAACACCTATAGCATAATAGCATTTTTATGGACAATCACTTGGCCGCTTTAGGGCAAGCATCGTAACAATATGAAAGGTAAAAGATACAAAATTATTTCTTTTTCTGCTAATTACAGTTAACTGGCACCTTTTCTCATTCACCTAAGGGAAACATGAAGAGAGCTCCAATCCACGTGGGTTCTTTCCTAGAGAGTACAGGAAAAAAAATAATACAAAAAGTACAGGCAGAGTAGTAACATCACAAACAAAAAGATGCAAAGAAAAACATAAAAAAGGAAACTCCCTGTTCCTTGTTATGCTTTGTGCATCAATGATGAGTACGGTTTGTATCTTCATGACTACAGAAGACACCCAAGGCTACTGCTACCGTAGTGTTTGGCAGGCTAGTTACTTATTACACAGGTGGCATATACTATTTCCCACTATAATCCTAATACTCAATTATATGTTTCTCAACAAAGGCCCTCCTATTCAAAAAGAATCCTCAAAACAAAGTGTGTATTATGCATTTTTCTGGCGATTTCCACATAAAAATCACTAAATACTAATTAAAAACAAAGAAACAAAAAAACCCTCAAACTATCAAAAAATCAAAGCTTACAACAAGTCTGCAGTTTTAACTTCTGTAACATAAACATAAAAAAGCATATGTAATATAGACCATAAATGCAGATTCATGGAAACATGATAAAAACTTTGGTTACGGCTATACAAAGACAAAAGTAGTTTTTACAAATGACTGCATGCAAAACTGGTAATTACACTGCTTTTCCTTAAACAAACATAGTTGAAATTATTATCATGTTACTCTTCTAGCTAAATAACTTGCTCATTCTTTAATAAAGTATATTTACCAAAACAGAATATTGAAGAGCTTCACACACTCACGTTCTACAATCTCAGTATTTATTATCATTGCTCAAATCTCCAGGGTTAAATAAGTGTTTAAGAAAAATCTTCTCCAATATTCAATAGGAAATTTTACTTCAGTAACTTTATAGATTATGCTCTAATATTAAGGATCTTCCTCAAAAAGAACACAGTTCACATGAAAACTGACATGGAGTGCACAAGAACATTCCTTGTGGGAAACATATGACTTAATAGCAATCAAAATTAACGGATTCTCAGGAGAATTTATTTCCTCTTTATTGAGTAGAAATAGTTTCCTTGCGTGTTGTTTTGGATTGGTTTTGTTTTGTTTTTTTTCCCCCAGGAATAGCAATAACAGAAAGATTTACCTCTCGTCCTATGAAAGTCTGAGTCCTTGCAAAAACAACGTGATAAGCAGCCTCTGCTACTACCAGGAGACAATTCTCCCTCCCCCTCTTCCTTCCTCCCAAAACAGTCTAGATGAAGACTTCTGCCGTACATCATCTTTTCAAAATAAACACCCCAAAAGTGAAAACCAACCACTCCCTCTCAACTTCCAAAACCACGACCCACCAGATTTCCTTGGAAATCTTTTTCCTACCCAGCCGTTTCCACAGAACCCACTCACCCAAGCCAGCTATCCCACCCTGTTCCCACAGGAGCGGGCTCACCAGAAACACTTTCCTCCCCTTCAGAAGAAGGCTTGAAAAATAAAATCATAAAGGAAGACGAGAATGAAACTAACGCACGGCATAGCCTGGCGTTACTAATCTACTCTGCGTTTGAGAAATATTACTTTTCTTCTTCTTTAAAAAAAAAAAAAACAAAAAAAAACACCAACATACAAAACGCAGCGGAGGGCAGGTCCCGCCGCGCTCTGCGGGCACCGGGCGGGCGCCGAGCCTGAGGGGGAGCGGGCGGGCACAGCAGCCGCAGCCCCAGCCCCAGCCCGCCCCGGCGCTGAGGGGACGGGGGAAGGGGGACGGGTCCCGCCCGCCCCCGGGCCTACCTTGAGCACGGCGACGGCGCCGTTGGGACTGTGCACCTCGAAGGCGGCGGCCTCGTCCCCCGCGGCGGCGGCGGCGACGGCCTCGGGCTGGTGGTAGCTGAAGCAGGCGGAGGCGATGTCGAGGTGCCCGAGGGGCAGCGCCTCCTGCGGCCCCTTGAAGTAGTAGAGGTAGCAGCGGCGGGGGTCGAAGACGAACCAGCGGGTGCGGAAGCCGCGCAGGGGGCCCTTGCCCGACAGCTTCTGCAGGTACCCGCAGAGCTTGGGGGTGCCGGGGCCGGGCTGCTCCCCCGCCGCCGGGCCCTCCTCCCCCTCCGAGCCCGCCGCCGGCATCGCCTCGCCCCGCCGCGGCCGCCGCCCGGCCCGCCGCGCAGGGAGCCGGCTGGCCCCGCGCCGCGCCGCCTCACGGGACTTGTAGTGCGGCCGCCGCGGCCCGGCCCGGCCCGGCCCGCCCCGCCGCCGCTCCCCACACGCCCGCCCGCCGGCAAGGCCGGAGGCCTGCGGCCGCCCCGCCCCTCTCCGCCTGCCAGCGCGGCCCCGCGCCCGCCGGGCCGGAGCCCGGAGCGGCGCCTGGGCCTCCGTGCGGCCCCGTTCCGGGAAATCCGCCCGACCTCGGCCGCTGCTGACGTGGAGACCCACCTACTCCACGCGGCTCGGGGCTCCTGGCGGCCCCCGCTTCACCGCCACCGGGCTCCCCTAGTTCTGCGACCACATTAAAAACCATATTCCAAATCCTGGTCTAGCCATGATCAGATTAAAACCTTTCTCTTGTTGGGAACTGGATTACTCATTTGTACTCTCCCATGCCAAGCCTTATCTCTGTCTCTGTGCCGCGCCTGATGTGGTGGGAACAGAAGGAGCGCGTGGGCCACGAATCTTCTTCACAAGGTCTCTGCTATGTTCGATCTTACCCAATGCTTGCTGCTCTGCCTGCTGATGAGCATGGAAACCACTCCCAAATCACGATTTATGGGAAAAGTTACAGAGGCAGCAATAGCTAAAAAGCTGTAGTTCACAGGGTTTACACTTGTGAATGGCTACAGGCCAAATTATTTACTTGTTTGTGTTTTAGCAAAATGTCTAGCACATTTAGGACTTGGAGGAACTTCTACTGTTAATAATAAAGAATTTCTGCAACAGAAAACTTCACTGTGAACAGATAAGCTGCCACAGGGAGGTACACATAATTTCACATGGTTTCTCCTTGTGTTTGGAACACAGTATATGCCTATTTCCAGCAAACATACCTAACATTCTGGCTACAAACAGAGAAAATGGTCTGAAATGGCATAATCATCCAAAAAACGGGAGGAGACAATTCCCTGTTTAATGACATTCAGCTTTTCATCCCCAACCTTAAATACAGCACAAAGGGTTTGCTGTCAAAGTAGTTGTTGCAATGGTTGGAGCTAATGTTTGCAATGGTGTTTTTATTAGGATCATGCTATTTATGAACTAGGTTCATTTGACTGAATTCTGATGGTTTAGAAGTTCAAGTCATCCAGAAATCCTGTTTTCCAGAGCTTCTTATTCGGTCCTCATTTGTAAATGCCCTGATTAATTTCTCAACAATAAGTAACTGTCTCGTCTGCCAGACAGTATTTTCCTTCTGTGCTAAGGGATGTAAAGGTTATAAAGCACCTGAATATTCAGTGTGGTTGTCCATGGGTTCCACTTTGATGTTGACATAAGGGATTGCAGAATTCTTCAAGACCTCCCCTCCGGATGTCACCTACTGATAAGAAATGTGTCGAGTGAGGAAATAGCCAGTGTTCTGTTAGCAGGGAGACTTGAGTAATTTGTTATAGAAACTGAGGCGTGGAAGTTATCTCCCCAGTCAACTCACATGACATGAAGTGTGATCCACTGAAAGATTAAATGTTTCAAACTTAGACTTTTTTTTTTTCCGCCCCCCCAGGCTAGAATGTCTGATTCTGCTCTGTCAGAAGTTGAGGTTTTGTTAGTAAATATGGACAATAAGAAGGGTTGATCCTGCTTAAACAACATGTCAATAATGTTTCTTTCATATATACTACTCAGTATCTTCTTCCTCAAATACAAAGTATTCTTGGTCTTCTGGTAGCATCATACTCTTTCTTGGCAAGTGTCATTTGCCAGAACATGAGTTACACAGGGAAAACACTGATTGTCTTTAGAAGCTGCCAGTTCCTTATCTCAGTCATTTAGACAAGTATAAGCGCCCCAGCACTTATCCCTGATACGTTACATTATCCATTTAGTGAAGCGTGGCCTTGTTCTTTGCATGCAGGGAACCCGTGACTCCTACTGACTATCAATAATTACATCTGGCAGCAAATCACAGAATCAATTCCTAAATCCTCAAAACTTTTGTTGTCAGTACTTCTTTTTTAATTTTCTGTTCAGCTTCCCTACAAGACTCAAAGGAAGAGAATCCCCTAATTTCACAGTTGATTCATGTAAACAGAAAGTTCCCCTTCTTCGGAAAGAAGTTCCTTATTTCATGTGTGCCCTTTTTTTCACAGATGTGGACTGGTAAGTAACAGCTGTGGTGAATATCGATGAAAACAATGCTCTTCCCTTTACCTGCTTCTTCCTTTCATGTTTTCATGCCTGGAATGCACAGATGATATAGGCGACGTTCCGTTGCTAACAAATGTCTAGGAAACAAATATAAATAGCATCTCACAAGATGAGATTTCCATCCTGCCCAGAGGCGAGGGCCAATGAAGCTTTTGGTGTGCATGTAACTCCTAACCATAGTGCAACAGAAGTAAATTTTACATAAAGCGAAACAGTGGTGGTTATACTCCCAAAAGAACCACAAAGTTTGTCAAATATGAAAGTATTTGTATTTTCTTTTTTTTTTCTGGTGTGCTTTTCTCTTAAAAATTATCCAATATGTTAGTAGTAGCACTTCTAGATGAACAAGGCCATCTACTACACATAAAAAATAAAACTATTTACTCTGAAAAATGAGAGACTGGTCTAACGCATTACAATTGTAATGGGTTTATCTTATGAATATAAGCATTCACAGTTCTTGAATAATAAATGAATAAAGTTCACATTTTATTCTAAAAAAGAAAAAAAAAAGTAATTATGAAAGAAAAAGAGCCTATCATTAGATATGGAGGCAGAGAGAGTACAGTTTGTGTATATGCCAGGTTCATGCTGTCGTGTTTGCAGAAGTACAGGAAACAACCAATAAAATATAAGCAGCACATCTGTACCATGCTTTTGGTTAAAGTGAGATCATAGCTCCAAAATTAGAATGGCTGAGAGTATACACTGCTTCCTTTCACAAAACAGAAAGCAAAAATGACTTTGTCTCTTGTCTGGTATCTTCTGAGATACAGGGATTCAGAGATGGAACCCAGAATTTTTTAAAGCTCACACCAAACATCTACTGGTTTTTATTTTTCAGAATAATGGAGCTTCAGACAACTGCCCCCCTCAAACCCGATCCCACACAGTGCCAGTCCAAACCTGCATGCTGAGATACAGGCTAAATGGTTACTTTTATTCCATTTTAACATGTATTTGGCAGGTTCATCTTGCAGAATGTTATCTGTGACTGTCATTTCAAGATAAGTAGCTGTCACTCTGCTATAGCCTGATTATGTATAGTACTTGCATAGAGTATTGCACTACCTTATTTCAAAGAGTGAATGGTTTTGGCCTACTACTATTTAAATTCTTCAGAGGTCAGGAACCAAAAACTTTCCTAAATTTTTTTTTTTATCAATGGAGACAAACAGGCAAAAAACTTCTCCTAACTACTGTTTCTGACACAGTCTAACATTCCCCTGCCTCTCAGTCACCACAATGTCAATGAAGAACATCATTGCCAGAATAGATTATTTCCTTGTATGCAAACAGGTCAGCCAGAGAATTACACAGTCTCTAGGTTTTGACTGATGGGGAATCGTTCATACACTTTTTGTTCTCCATGATTATTCTTTAAACACTAGATGGTGCTCCTTTCCTGTTTCACATTCACCATTTGTGTTCCTTTCTCAAAACAGAAAAGAAGACACAAACCTTGAATAAACAGGAAAGCTTATTTGTAGTTTCTGATTCAGCAGGAAAGATCTAATGTATCTTCAGTTAACTTTCTTCTGTTAAAGCAGTTGAATCTATGACAACATTAAAGACAATGTTTTTACTTTTTGTTCCACTACATCTTATCAAGACCTCTTCACTATGAAAAAGCAACAATTATACAATTCAGTGAATGGCAGCATTGATTTCTAGTTACACATCTGTCATCTGACTTGCAAAGATATCCAGGCAAGTTGGTAGCCATGTAGAAGAGAGAGAGTCAAATTAGATCCCTTATGAATAGAAAAGCAGGAACTACTTAACTGTAGCAACAAACTGGGCAATCCATATGCAGATAATCGTTCGCTTGTCAGCATTCATGTAGATCCAGACTGGATAGTGAACTGTTGCAGAGCTTGGTAGGAATGCTGATGAGGATAAACAGAAGAATTTGGAATACTGTTGTAGAGATGAAAAGATTAATGGGCAACAGATACGAATGCCTACAATGACAATAAGTAAAACACAATTATTTCAGCTGCTTACAGTGGAACTTAATTTTCATGCATATAATTGATTCTTAGTGGAGAACCTAAGACTATGTACATATAGTGGGGACTCGCATACATGTCCAGTAAAAAGAAAGATCAGAGGTGATCACAGAATAGACTAAGAAAAATCTTCACATAATCCTTTTTTTGTGTGATTTTTTTTTTATATTATATGGAAGCATTACATACATCAAGAATCAGGAAAGATCCAGTGTGTTAGAATGGATCACAAAAGTTTTATACCCACTATCTCACAGCATGAGAAATAACTTAGTGAAAGGCTACTTAAGGTTACCTTTATTCCCTGTATAGCAGCTTAAGCAATGCTGGGCTAAAGAGTTTAAAGGTGAACCCAGAACATTGGCTGGAGGGATGCTCAGAATCACTTTTGATCATCAGTCAGAGTTTCTTAGAACAGGAAAGAAGATGTTGAAGAGTCATCCTGCATAGCAAGAGCCAACAGTGAAAGCAAAAGAGATTAGTACAATTAATTTTGGAGTTGATAATTCAGAAATGTTCCTGTGGTCAGAAGTCTACCATTGCCCTGTCAGAATAGAGGAAGGGGATTTCTCTGGGATTAGATGGCCAAATCAGACATCTGGACTAGTAAACAGGAAGACAAGCAATCTCTGAGCTGCAGGGGTTCCTCGCCTTGCTTTATGTAAATTGTAATATTCTGCCCAGACTGCTACCTCGTAACAGAATTGCAAAGTACGTCAGAGAAGTCCTTAGACTACATACTTGGGTCATTAGATTGGCAATGTTTGTAGTACACAAGACAAGCTCCCTCACATAAAACCAAAAAGAGGAAAAGAGATGACAAGAAAAAGTATATCACTGCAGTACAAATACATGGATGTTTGTGCTGGCATTTATTTACAGCATTTAGTGGAGATAGTTTCAATGTAGTATTTTTACCATTACTTGCTCTTACTCAGTTCAGAAGGTTAATTTTAAGGTGTAGAAACATACTACAGGCCTACCAGGTTATGTATTCTGTCAATCTCACCTTCCTGAATAAGGCTCTTCTGAAAATGTAAAAATATAGGGTATTATTTACATAGTAGTTCTACAGTCTATCAGTGGTTTATGACATCACATCTCATTAATGTTAGACAGTTTCATTTTTTCCTGTTATGAGTTTACAAGCCCATTTTCCCAGGTGCAGTGTCTGATACGGACATCTGCGTGACCTGCCTGCACTAGGCAGAGATGGCACAGAACTATTCCAGCTCATGGTAATACTGTCAAGAATCTGTGACCTCAAAGCTTTTAACTGTTCTCTAATCCAAGCTGTGCCCAGAAGTTGTTCTTGCTTTCTGCACAACATTGCAAAGGCCCAGCCAGTTTTCTCGCTCGTCAATCACACTGTGACCCTTTTCCTGCCTAACTCATTTCTTAGTACACCGTATCCTGGCTGACACCTTTTCATTATGTCAACCACAACCATGAAACTACATTTCTTCAGCAGCTCCTGAACTTCCTCCATCCCGGGTATAGAAGCTGTGGATCAGTTCCCTCCCTCAATTTGAAACCTCTCCAGAAACAGAATAGCTGAGGTGTAACGCCAGTGTCAGAAAATGACAGTCAAGGGTATATTGAGAAACCTTCACTGTCTCGTTCCAGTGAACTTCCTCAGGAATTGCAGCTAGTGACAAGCCCTGACGAGCCCTTCATCTGAATGCCTCCGTGGATGATTCAGTATTTACCTTACAGCTACAACTGACACAGAAACCTGAGTGCCAACAATACCTGCTGCTGTAATTCTTACCCAGATATGCTTTTGTTATTTCTTACCATTTTATCCTCACTTTGAATGTCCATCTCATAGAAAGCTCAGATTCATCTCCCCAGTCTTTAGATATTTACCTCAGGCCTAAAGTTGCAGTTGCAAGTTCAGTGTAATCCATACATGGAAGGTATGTTGCAAGTGCGAAGTCTATTTGCTCCAGCTTCCATGGTGAAACAGCAGATATTGATGTAGAGCAAATCATTTCAGTGTTTAAACTTCAGTGGGATGAATTCCAGCCTACGTGCTTTGGACAGGAACTTTTCTTTCGATGTGGACTATGAAGTGCTTAACATACTTGTAAGTATTAGTTAGAAGTTACTACAGTCACACCAGCTCTTTGCAAACAAGCTTTCTTCAAATCCTTTTAATTCTTAACTTCATCACAGGTCCATTCATCCCTTTTCAATAAATAAATCAAATATTCTAGTAAATGGTAAATGTGTTTGTCAAAGCTGAATGGGATCAAAAAATCTAAGGATGGTAAACTAAAAGACACTTACATGTGTTTTAAATAAGAATCTATAACTGATACAGTTTTGTCTAAAAATAGACAGATTTAGCCAGACTATTTGGTCTAGAATCCAGGCTACATTCATCACAAGAAAATTATTTTGCAGGAAAACTCTCTTGCTATTTGTTTCTGCTCAAGACAAACATTACCAGAGCAGCTTTTCCTGTGGTTTTCTGTTTTGGAACTTCTTGCTTTGGCTCTGGATAAAGACAGGAAGCACATGGAAAACTGAGGAAATAAAGATTCAAGAGTAAGTCACAACATTCAAATCCGGAGCCAAACTAACACCAAGTGCTTTCTAAGACAGATACCAAATCATAGAATTATCTAAGAAAATGTGAGGGGAAAATGATCCCATTATATCCAGATACCTGCTCTCCTGTACCTACTTTTGCTAGCAATAAATGCCAAATTTGCAATTACATTAAACCACTGGCTTAATATAATTACTAGTGGCAGTAATAAACACTTGTTCTGACCCTGTTATATTAGTATCAATGGAAACTTGGCATGTCTAGAAGAAGAGATCTATGTCCTAGGAAAATATACAAAGTACAGATGGTTGAGAAGAGGGAAATACTACTCCATAAAGACCAGGCAATGCTTTCATGGCATGTGTTCAGGATTGCTTCAAAACCAATTCGGTTTATTGAAGGCAAATGTTTTCCATTCTCCCCACCTCAAATCCTAACTGCCTCTTGCAGCATCACCTTTTGTTAATACCAACACTAGCAGATGTAAGACAGTAAGAGCTTGCGCTTCACAGAAAATACTGTAAATTGCATATGTGGTTAGTCTGAGGATTGTCAGCTTACACTAATAATAATGCATTTTTACTGCTCTTTGAGGTACTTATGAACTCTTCACAAAGATTATGGTATACCTCACTCGAAGCAATTAATGGCTAATAGCAGTAATTTTTATTTGGAATCTTCTGAAGGCTTTGCTGAGTTAAGCATTTATTGATAGCTTTGGAGTCACAAGACTGCTGTGTACTGACATAACTCAGTTATTTCCCGAATGTGAGATCTACACACAGAAACAGCTCTCCCAAATGTTCTTTCATGAGCTTTCATTTAGAATTAATTTCTCCTGGGAAGTGACAGAATTCAGGGAAGTATATGACAACATCAGATTTATTAAAATAAAGGACAAACTTTCTTGAAATGACTCTCTTGAAATTTCTGTCTTCAGAATCTCTAAGGTAATGTATTCTGCAAACATAGCAGAAAGATGAGAGGGCTAACAGAAGCTTGTTGGGAGAAGGTTGATGAAAGAACTGAGATGAGTAAGGAATAATAAGGACAACTAAGATGGCTTATTTACTGCCAGTGTGCTAAGTGTTGAGTCAGTCTCTTCAGTCCCAAATGAGACACAGTTCCTGAAGAAATAAGTGATACATTTACCTGAGGAAAGAGTAAAGGGGTAGGATGTGGGACAGTAATGGGGGTGAGCTCTAGCACCAAGTATATTCAGATCATGAGACAAGAAACATCAGTTAAGAACAGAATTAAGGAAAACACTGAATAATACAGCACAAGGCAGAATCAGAGCACTGGCTGCACTGACACAGTGTTTTAGCAGGGTAATTGGGTACCTAAATACAGTATTGTGCTGATATGACTATACTACTTCTGGGACTGAAGATACCCTCAGAACCCAAAACTACACTCTGTTGTCTGAGTGTTCAAGCTTACCTGGGGTTGCATCACCCCACACAGACAATTCTGTGACGATGAGAATTGGATCGAATTAATGCTAACATGAATTTCAAGTTCCAACACTTGTAAGAGAAAACTCATGTCTTGTTTACCAAACGTATTGGGGTCTCCTTGGTAGGAAGCGTGTTTAAGTTACAGAGGTAAAATTAGCACAGGAAAAAGCACTTACTGAAAAAGAAAAGCGTACTCAGACAGACATTCATTAATGTCAGAGACAGTAATGTACAACAAGCTGGCAGTCACCTTAGAGCTACGAATTACAGAAAACAGTTACTACTTTTCAGCCTGAGCTCGTTACCCTCACTCTAGAATCCACCATAGCAACAATTTTTATATAGTCAAAGGAAAAGAAAGCTTGATTCAATTACAGTGTACAGACATTTCCATTAATTTTGATACCCAGGAAGGTAAAAAAGCAACTTGGCAAACCTAAGCTGATGCTTGCCCTTTTCAATTCTATGTTTTCTCAGTTTAACATCAGTTAAGAGGTAAAAACAATTGATGACATCCTGTGATCTTTACCATGGTCAAGGTTCTCTTAGAGGAAGAAGTTTAAACTGTAAAAATATTATAAATGATCTGCAAAGAAAATAATTTTTTAGTCTCCTGTATTTATGACACAGATCTACAGTGATCTCTGCTTTCATTTACTTCTTTATTCTCTTCAGTTTTATGTTAGATAAAAAACAGTTTGTGTTTTTTTTCTGCAATGTTTCTAGAAGATTCCTTGAATAAAGTAATTTTAGTTGAGATAGCAAGGATGTTAAATGTTTCAGAAGAGAACTCTAATGGTATTTGTTAGGAATCCTGAATTACAAAAAGACAGTAAGGAGCAGCTAGGTGCTTTGCACATGTAGATCGGTGTCTACATAAAGCCAATACATATAGACAGACAGGGTATCTCAGTGATCTGAATCAAAATTCCTTGCCCTTGCAATGATTCAGGTTTCAGTCTTGAGGGATGTCATAATGCAACTACCAGTAGTTCTCTAACCTCCCAAAGAGTTTTCTAGTAAAACAAAAATTCAAAGTCCAATACCCTTCTGATATACAAAATAGTAAGGGAAAGGAGAAATTCACTTCTGATATTCAACAACACTCAAGAGCAAACTTTACTATCAAAAATTATGTAGTAACACTAACTTAATCCTAACTACTTTAGCTAGGAATTGCTCTTGTCTCAGTGGTTGGTTATATATATCAGGAAGAATTTTAAAAACCATCTATCTGCATAGAGTTGGTGTTTTTTTTCTAAAAGTGCTAGACTATGGATATGAGTTAATATTTGAAACCAACATGATTTAGTTCATACTAGATTTCAGCTGCAGAAGATGCAACTATAACAATATACATCTACTAAGCTTTACCTTTACAAACCTGGGACTGTGAAAATGGTTGTGGGGTTTTTTTCATTATTAATTTCAGTGTCAGCAAAAAGCAGACCACAGATCAGCAAGTTACCATCTGAAACCACACTATGTCTTCTTGTAACTCAAAGACATTGCCACAGTATCTTAGTGGAAGGTGGAATAGAATGACCCTGTGCCAAGGAAATATATATATTAAAATGTTTCATAAGAAATGAAACAAGCAAGATTCATATGATTCAGTTTAGACTCCTGGTTTTGTGGTTTGAGAATGCAGAACACATGAGGAAAAAAATCAGTCTGACTATGAAAAGCTGTATGTCACCATCTCAGTATTAGCCTTGGGCTAGAGCTGATAAAGTTATCCAATACAATTCCAGATCCTGACAGCCAAGAACCTGAGACATTATAGAAGCTTTAAAAACATAGACAAACTGCCAAGGAAGGCTGGGTTCTTCTAAGCATATAACTATATAACTGCCTCGGATTAGATTTTTCCTCTAGAAATAATCTGTAGGACATGACCTGGAACTCTGATTTCTGACACGATGCAGAGATCTAGCAGATGATGTAGTGCACAGTATGAATGAATTAATCACTTTTCTGTCTTAAATGTGAAACTCAGCCACAGCTCAAGCAGAATTAGAGGTAACTTTCTTCAGGTGATAGGTAAATTTGCTTGATATCCTCCTCGGTTTCATTAGCAGCAAGAATGAACTGTGTTAATCTTGCTAGACTCACTGGCAATTTTAGTTCATGACCTACTCTGGAAGTGCTCAGTAGCTGTACAAAACAGGTGTAGATTCACTGGTCTTCTGAGAACACTATTCTAAAATTCAGTCTTTACTTCGATACTGTTTCCTAGTTCACAGTAGGAGAGTAGCACATAGGAATACACAGGAAAAAGTGGGAGGCAAACACCTGCTGGAAAGAAACGACCACAGGGAAATGCAGAGGATAAACAGCTGTGTTGGAAGCATCCACTGGATATTACTAATCTTGGATTAACCGATAAAGGGGTGCATTACTGCTTGTGCTCCTCGGTCCCCAGCCTTTCAAAAAGAGAGCCACAAATGAGAAAGATGTACCTGGACTGCAGAGATCAATGGAGAGATGAAACAACCTTCTTCTCCTAAATGCAGTGACAGAACTTGACTCAGCTGATTCTTCTTTTCTGTATGTGAGAACTGGGCATTGCACAGAGGTCATTTAAATGTGTGGTTCCTTAGTAAACAAAGGGAATGTAAACCCACTAACACAAACCTCTCTGGGGTTCCCTGATTTTTCTTGATTTAAAAGAGGATAGAAACTTGTAGAAGAGAGACCAGAACTGAGGATTCATTGACACTTTTGGGGAGTATGTTACTCCAAGGTATGATTTGTTAATTGTAATCTATAAGTGTAGACATCCTTGAGGTATTGTTAAAGACAAGCGTAAACAAGTAAAAGAAGAAACAAAATAAAACCACAAAGAGACCATTTTTTCAGACAAACTCAAACCCTCTGGTCATTCTCCTCTTAATTACACTAATCTTGAAGCAGACAAAATACAAGACCTTTAAACGGAATTACTTTTTTAATCAAGGAAAGACTTTCTCATAGTGTCTAGACACTCTCCTGTGCTTTTCGGAGAACTCTGAATACATACTATACATCTTGTTCCTTGTTCGATAATGGACAAAATGCAACCCTTCATAATAAAGACCTCTGCATAACCTCACACACATTAAAAAAAAGTTGGTGACACAGCAGTTTGGGGTCCTTTTCCACATGCATCTATCCAAACTTTTGACCATAATATCTTACATCTTCTTGTGAACTTTGGAAAAGCTCTATTAAAAAAAAAAAAAAAAAAAAATCTAATAGTGTTCTGCACTTTTGCAATTCAACTGAAGACAGGAATACAATGAAGAGGCTTTTTTATTCTCCATATCCTAAAGTAATGAGAGTATTCCAGAAGTGCTCCTAGCAATTTCCATTCTGTTCAGTTCACTTCCACTGACCATGTGCATTCAAACAAGCATCAGGCCAAAATTCCATTTTCAGTGGTTATTAACATTCGACTACAACTTTTTCAGTTTTTAAACAAACTCTTATCATCTTATTATACTTATAGACGAAAGATACAAAACAGTCAAATCATAAATCCCAGACGATTATAAACCAAAGCTGAAAACAACAAAACCTCACACTTCTATTGTGAGCCAATAAAATTCATTAAACTAAAACAAAAAGAGGATCTAAATTATTTCATGAATTCAAGAAGAAACATGCAGCCAGCAACACTACCATGGTGTCACAACTAGCAGAAATACTAAAAGGAAAGATATTAGATAGAAAAGCAAATCCCATTCACAAAAAAGAAATCAACTATGAATCTTGATTAAAAATTATCACCACAGCTGTCTTTTCCTCCTGTCCCTATAATAGATTTCTAAGCTAAAAAGGAGTTTAGAAATTGGCTGCCTCAGCAGTCATAGAGGTGATAGAAGGTCTTACTTGGGGCAGAATAAATCAGTAGATGACTAGGGAAGTGTCCTTGATTCTCCTTCCTTCTGCATACACTTCCTTCATTTTCCCTTTCTTTAGTGGGGCATAAAAAGGAGATTAATTAGAATCAAAGGCCATGAAGAATCACATTTATTTGTAAAATTATCAGATTAGCTATCCATTCAGAAATTCTGCCTGCTTTATAGCTTAAGGTAAACAGGATAGGGAAAGGTAGGAGGTTTTGTAGGTTTCAAAACCCAGGTCACTGAATCAAGCTTCCTGGGTTTCATCACAGGATTCATAATCCCCTCACTGTACTAAATCAAGATTTTTTTAGGCTCTTCTCACATAATAGCCTTAACCTTTCCTCTCACCCTACCTTTTCTCTGCACTGGCATTCTCAAAGTTAATACAACAGATGAACTGTAGAAATATTAATTCCTCTACCAGTTCTCTGCTCAAAATAAGGAAAAACTCAGAAATCATGAGACTATACCATAAATAGGTCACTAATTGGTATGTTGCTCTAACAAAGCTATACTTATCAATACGCTGAATGCAGTGGGATTTATTTCTACAGCCCTGTAATCAGAATATGCCCCAAACTTCTTGGCAAACCTGACAGACCTGAAGCGAAACCTACTGCACTGCACTGGTCCCCCGACTAGCTCATAATACACGAGAGATTCCTGAGTGAACCTTCAAATGATACACTGACATTTTCAAAGGCATATAACAAATCTCAAGTTTCTTCCCAGGAGGAGTTTGGTCAAAATATGATGATACTGTTTAAAATATTTACTCTGGCTTTACCAGAATTTGTTTTATCAAATGCTTACTCATTATGTTGAGGGCAGTAGTATTTAGTGGTAAGCCTGCAGCCTCTTCATGTACACTGTGTACTCATTTCAAGCAAGCAAATGAGAGGGAATGTTTGCTGAGTTCACTGTACAGTTTTTACAGGAAGTAACAATACAGTGCAAACTCAGATGCCCATGTTCTTTATGAGACCTCAAATATTCTTTGTTTAGATCAGTAAAGCAAAAACATTCAAACAAAACGTGTAAGGCACAGATGAAATGGCTAAAGAAGATTTTTTACATATTTCAGTAGTCTCAGATAAACTATTTATGTTTTGATAATCTCTCCAAAATCAAAAGGACATACTAGAGATAATGGTGCTGTTTAGCCCAAGTACTATAGTACTGGGTCCTTAAAGAACTAGAAGGTCTGGTATCTACCACAAAAAGCAATTTAGCCTGATATGATTTAGCTAACTGCACATTTAAAGAGGAAGGTGAGGATATATAAAAACTTACACCTTTACTGAGAAATGAATCTGCTTCATTTCTGATGCAGGGAGTGTGTGAAGGCTGTTCATCAGAGATGCAGAAACGTACCCATTCTTTGTTATCCCAAAGTGCCCCTTCTGCCTGCTGTTCACTCGCCTCAGGCAGGCACACTGCAGGCGTCAGTTCACTGCATGATGGAGGAGATTCCTCTCCCTGTGCTTCACGATTTCTGCCCGTTTATTGACTGAGTATATGAATGCAGGTCAAAAGGAAGAACTGTGGCTTGCAGTCCAGAGGTTTTGAGAAAGACAACGATTCCAAAAATTCACTTCACAACCTACTAAAGTAATATGCTTGAATCCATAGTTACACGAGAATTACAGGAGAATTTAATAACAACAGATAATTTCTTCTCCAGAAGGGAACACAATTAAGACCAAAGTGGTCATAAATAAGATACTTGCATTAAATTTTAAATACCTAGTACAGTGGTCCTGCAGAACATGGCAAGAGTGAAGCTTAGTTTCACAAGCTGCTCAGAAACTCTTCCCTTCCCACTTTTTATGTTACATGTAAAGGCTCGTTGTTCACAAGATTTGCTTTGGCTTTTTACAAAGGTAACTTGATTAGAAATTGCTCAGTGCCATTTAGACTCCAGCTGAACCTGAAAATCCCTCTCTGCAGAGGTGGAATCTGAGTAGCAGAAGATTCAGCACTGGCATTACCCAGATATGGCCTGACTCGTGAACTTTAATAGATTTTCAAAACCATTAAAAATTTCAGCAGCTTGGAGAATGTTTGCCAATTTCACAGTTTGCTACATAGGTTTCCTTTAGTTCTCCTGGCCTCTATTATCAAACACTCCCCTTAACTTATCTGTCATATGAAGCTAGAATATTTTCTTTCATTTCACACATTGTCTCGTAAGGAATGAGAAAATAACAATACTTGCAGTAAATCTGTTTTCCATCTCTTATTAGTATTTCTTCAGAAACAGAATACTTTATTATCTGCAGTCTTTCAATTGTTGTTTATGCATTCCACATTTGAACAAAGCAAATTATTATTTAAGGACCTGATCTGATGTCTGCCTCCTGAAGTGAGTAGGAGCCTTCCTGTTGTTGAGATCAGGCCCTCAGGGATATCTGGCTACTACAGAATTATCTCAGTGGGAAAAAGAAACTCCTCTAAGCAAATCAGGCTGGATTTACTGCATCAATAATCCAGTACTTAATTTTGTGAATTTCCTGGAATGAAAAGACCTCAAAATACACAAACTTCTCTGGACACCAAATATTCCCTCTCCTTTTTCAGCTACAGGAGATAACTGGAAATGGAAAAACATTAAGAATGAGTCACGTAGGACTAAGTCATTCCATCAGGAACATTTGCCAGCAAATTCTGCAGAAAGCCCAAGTTTAAAGATGTATAGTAAGAGTGACTTCTCAAACTGTAAATTCTAGTGCTACTGTCACTATTAGCTTGTATGAAATTACAATAGGGAATTTATCTATATTTCCTTATCATATTTGGTTATATTGTTAGAAGAACAATAGTCACTAAAATCACTATAATAGATTAAAACTTCTAAACATACAAAAAGCCTCACTGAATTACCTGGAATTAAATGTATATCTGCAAATACACTAATTAATTAACCTATTTGTTTAGGCAGAGCAAATGCAGTTTTCCAGTTTCAGATTACTCCTAGATGGAATTTTCCCCAAATATACAATGTTTTTTGTATGTGGAATCTTGTATCTGGACAAAAACAGTTGCATGACTGTTTTCTGAAAAGCAAAAAGACCATTTTGGTTAAAATCCCAATAGTCTTTTTCCTCTTGGGGTCTGCTAGGCCATAATGACAAAGTTGAACAGATTCCTAAATAGAAGATAATTTCCTCTTAACAGGGGGAAAAAAAAATCTGGTGAATATCAATTTATTTCTAAATGCCACTGAAATAACCCTGAAATAACCCTGAATATTAGATCGCTAAAAACAGATTATTAATGATCAGCATGAGTTCACAATCCATACTGCCTCCAGGGTGATGTGAGAAGTGGCCCATAGCCCCTGGGGATGAAAGGCCTATTTAAAAAGCTGGATCTGACTTCCACAGCAGGAACTGGGCAGATTAATACTTTCTCAGACTGAAATAAGAACTGTTTCCATCAAGTAAACAGAGATACCTCCTACTTGTGTTCTCACAGAGCTTCACCTGAGGGACAAAACCAAAATCTTCAATTATCACCCCCTCAGCGATCAGCTGCCATTTCACAGGGCTTGTTAGCATACGGAATAGATAGCAAGCTTTATCCGCACTGAATTGCCCAAACCATGATTAAACCCACAGCAATGAGCTGCCTTGCTCCTGGCAGGCTGCCACATCCACTGATTTCACTTGAGAAAAGTTACAGTAAAAGAGGAGGCTGGACTGGTGCCCATATAACCCTCTTTAGCAGAGTTAAAACACTTTGGCCTACATTTTCAGGCACATACAGCCTCAAAAGATACACGCACAGAACTGGAGCATACAAATCGCAGTTTGTATTGCAGGATTTGTGAGCATGCACTCAACAGCATGCATGCCAAATTAATCAGGCACGTGCAAAATACATGTCATAGATTTACGTATAAAACTATTTGAATCTGACCAAATCTTAACTGAGAAAGAACAGAGGGAATGAGTAATCTGCAACAGCAAAGCATACAAGGCTGCGCACCTGGCTTGTCATTGTCCTTGCAAATGGGAGACAGTCAAAAGAAAAGAGCAGTAAGGAATTTCATTTGGCGTCCAGGTTGTAAAAGGTCTTTTACAGACAAGAATGGCAGAACTTCCAGTTAAATACTGGCACTTTCATCTGTAATGCTGATCCTCTTTTAATTCTACCAAGAACAGTCTCTTCCTTTTCCCCACCAGAGAATTTGATAGTCACTTGGTGTCATTAACATCCCTGCAAGACACCCATAATTGCAAAATGATACAAAGAAAAAAGCAGAACATCTGTTCACTATGTCCTTTACTTTTGTCTGAGACACACATCTTTCTAAGGATATAAACAATTATAATTTTGTTATATTTAATGTCTTCCTCATCAAATTTCATTCCACTGTCCTCCCATCTGAGGTGTACTGGGCAATAATATTATAAACTCTTTTTAATCCTGCTGTTATTTCAGCCCAAATTGATTTATTGTGGATCCTGAGCTGAGAAGTGTAATATTTCCCATTCCACATCCAAAACTCTGTCTCTAGCTTACTTTATATTCTGTTATTTCAGAATATAATCCGAAGCTATTCAGGTCTTTAGAATATGAGTTTTTATAGTTTCTGCAACAAAATCCCTATTTGTTTATTTTTTAATATACATTTCAATTTTCAGGGATTTTAATTACAACAAAACAAAACTCTTAATATGCTGTTTTCATAAAAAAAACCCAAATACTGGAACAGAATCCATCTCTAAGAAGAGAGATAATGTCATATATGGTGCCTTACCTCAGTTTGACCTTGATTCTAAGAAACGCAGCTACTCAGAACAGCATGTTTGCCACATGTTGAACTTTAGGCATATGCCTAAGCTCCACTGAAGATGAAATACACAGGTCATCTGAGATGGAGATGTTTCACAGCAATCAAATATAAAGCTTGTTAACAGAAAACATTATAGTAGATACATTTCAATGCATCAGATAATATACATCTAAAATAATAAAAGTTAAATTAATCCATTCTTCTATTTTCTCATACAAAGAAAAAGATATAAATACCATAGATCACCTATAAAGACTTCAACTTAGTGTTTGTCACTGTTCTAAGGCAAACAAGCTACCATCACTTATAAAGGATAAGATCGAAAACACAGAAAGCTTTCTATAAATCAGTGGTTTGCTCTTACCTGCAATAGTTGTGGCCACTATATTTCCAGAGAACATATGACAGATTATATGAAATAATGATTTCTACTAAAAACAAAACCATGAGGCGCTATTATTGCCTAATGAAAAAAATGAAAATAATATCCAGTGATACTGAAAGACGGCAAAACTGAACAGATGGAATTAAAAGCATATTAACTCATGAAAGGGAAAGAAATTAACCCATTACTCTGATCAATATAAAATATTACTGAGATCAACACCATACAAAAGGAAATTAGTAATTGTATGGAAAATTACTACATTTGAGACAGAGTGGAAAATTACTGCATTTGAGACAGAGTGGAAAATACTGTAAAAGCGTATATTTGTCATTATACTGGGTCACAAACCAGCTAGTGTGTTGAACCAAGAAAAAAATTCTCACATACACAAATTACTTCTATAAAATCATTCTGTTTTCACGTACCTGTTTCAAAAGTGTTTAGTTCTGCCCCTTGTAGGATTTAATTTCATTAATGTAATCAAGCATGAAAGTTTCTGCGTAATGATCTACAGTTTGAAAATCAGTTACTAAGCACAGTTTTCATCTTTTTGTTTGTGGCATCACAGATTCTATGTAGTATCCTGTATTTCATTGAAATTTAAACAGTTAAATGAAACCATGACCTGATATGATATTATGGTGCCACCTTGTGATGTTGCATCAGAAATGCCTCTAGCATGTGCAGAGAGACAAAAATTAGCCCTGGGAGAAAAAGGAAACAAGACTGTTTCTATGTGATTGCAAGAAATTGAAAGAGATTCCAACACCGAGTCTGTTGACAAAGAGAAGCATGTGGTTATTGACTAACAAAAGAACACTCAGCATTTTAAGACTGCATTAAAAGGGCATGAGAGAGCACAAAGAACTGCAGCAAAAAGCAACTTCTTTCCTCAAAACAGATCTAATTACAGACATATGAGTTAATTCCACGGAAGTCCACAGAGTTACTGAAGATGAATATGGAAGTAATGAAGATCAGATTTTGGACTGCAGGCTGCTATATATCTCAGCTTATAGTATTCCTTTAAAACAATGATAAACTAAAGTGTGTTAATAAATAACTTGGTTATTACTTGCTTTTTGACATGGTTTTATTCACTTCCACCAGCTCCTTTTTTTCTCTAAGATGCTCAGTGTATATAAACTAGAGACAACACACACACACACTTATGTATTTAAATAGAGGCTTTAGGTAATAGTTTTCCTTTTTCTTTGTCCATTTTTGAAGGCAAATATAGAAATGTCCATTCATATTTAGGACCTTTTTTGCAATACAAAATGTACATCCTCCTGGATCGAGGTCAAATCCAAAATTGTTTTAAATCTGCATCTCTTTCACTGTTTCAGTTTCTTTCTAAATTGCCTGATAGTTCTGTTTGAATAAGCAAGCCTGGCTGAAGAAACACCTGCTAGTGAATTCATAAGATTCTGCCAATTAATGCTACTGAAGAAATACAACTGTTTTTTTACCTCATAACATTACTTAAATTTGCAATGCATCATGCTGCACTCCTGTTCTCTCAACACTCTTGCTATAACAAGATTTTCAGTCGTAAGACATCCAACTACAGACAACTAAGAAACTGCAAATAGAAAGCTTCTTTAGAAATCTATCCTTTACCTTCACATCAGATGGTATAGTAACTTACCCACTAGTAGGTAGGATCGTTTTGCTCCAGAAGCATTTAGAACACTTGTCTCTCTCAAACTCCAGGAACATACTATGTTGCTCGGGTTTTTGTTACAGGAGATGAACATTAGTCAAAGAAATAAAGGGAGTTAGGACAAGTGCATACATTTCTATCTGCAGTATTCCGCTAGAATTCTCCCTTAACTGTGGACAGGAGTATTTCTCCACAGGGTGCTCTGAATTTCTTTTTCGTTTTGTTTCTTGGCTCAAATGGATAACTCCAGGGTTAAACATCTGACTGCAAGCCCCAGTGTCTCTTCAACTGGTTTGTGACATTCAGGTCAGAGAGGACATAAGGAAACAACACACTGAGCACATTGCAAGGCAACTGAGGTCTTCCTTTAAATGGGGAGGATGATCTAATCGTGGAATGACACACAGTGTCAGGAAAGAAAGAACTATAGCTAATTGAAATTTTAAGATATAGAAAAAGAACACTGATGTCAAAAGGAATCAACTTAGGTCATCAGCACCAGATCCTTTTCATCTGAATCATGTAATCCAGAATCTTACAAGCTGGTATTTTACAATACATACTAATCATGACAGAAAAATACATCTCGCAAGGCTTTCAATATTAAATGTGTGTCTTGAAAGAAATAAAAAACTATTAGGCTGACATTTCTGTGAACAGGACATAATTTTAACATAATCTCTCTTAATGTCAATGTCCTGAAAATTGTTTGAATCAACCAGTACATCTACCTTAATCTGCTCAAAATGAAAAAGATTGAGTAAGAACAGATTCAAGCATCATTAAGAACTGAATATCAGGATTGATTTATGCTAATTTTAACTTGGGTAAATAAATCAAAGGGAATTCAAGCTCTAATTCCTTTATCTAAACAGAGACCAGTAGTAGGAACTTATTAAAATGCTACAAACATCACTGAATATGATCACTATAAAATATATTTTAAAAATAAATGTTATTACTAATGTACAACTTTCATTTTCACTATGCTTAGACAAGTCTGTCCAATATACTTGAATATCCAAAATTTCCATTGACATTTTTAATGTACAACCATAGTGCTAGATAAATATTTCTTTTTGATGCACACTGTGTAAATTTGAACAGCAAGCTACATTGAAAGCTCACCATACACAAGAGGTTCTGAGGTAGATAAGCATCAACGTCCCTACAGAAATGGTAAAATGATTAATTTCTCTCACAACTTTTTCAATAAGAATAAGATATTTCATCCTTTGAAAGATTTAACTTTACAGGAACTGGAATAATGACCAGAAAGGCAATCAGTATATGGTTAGCCCAAAAATTCTCAAACCACGACAGAATGCGTCAAAAGTTTTAATTGTGATGACTTTGATACAGAAGCCATGTAAGTGACAGAGCCCTTCTATTGACTGTTAGAACAGTAATACATATATGATTGTCTCGAGGCCCCAGTACCTAAACCATACTGGAATTAAAAAAAAAAAAAAAAAAAAAAATATAGCTGATTTCCAGCTGGAGAGGGAAGAGAAATATAGAGCTGCATTCATGCATTTTATGGGAAAGATTGCATAGCTGGTTTAGAAAAAAAATGTCTTTTCATGTCCTTAGTAGTACTTCTGTGCTTTAACTTCTTCATGAGTTACAGATGAACATATTCTTCCATTCAACATTATCAGCCCATAGACTAAGTAAAATGCAGGACCCCCATTGAGAATAAGGACAGAGTCTTAATGTTTATCTTGGGAAGAAATAAATCACGTATGCAGTTATCATATACAAAAGGCAAATATTTCAAGTTTCATAAGGACACGACAATCCATAAAATATTGGTTGAAGGTAAGCACCAAACCCAGTAACTGCCATTTCAGTGACTGAAAGGCAAACCCGGGATGTGGTTGTCTTCAACACTGGGAACTTGATCTTGACTGCAGTTCTTTCATTTAAAATAATTTCCATGCAAGATCCCCAGCTGTACAACACAGTGATAGAGGCATCTCATTATTTAAGGCCCATGCTTTCTTTCAAATACTCTTGGTAAAGTCACCAAAGCTAATCTTTCTGTCAATCTTTTCTTTTTTTGTTGTTTTTTGCACTTTTAAGAGCAGTATTAAATATTCATAAATATAAAAACTATGTGGAAATACCTTTAATAATATTCTGATTCTGCCTGTTTAAAAAAAGAGGGAAAAAAACAAAAAAAAAAGAAAAACCACAGCCCAACAACCAGACATCTTTGCCAAAGTGCTTGGCCAGCAATGAAGATAAAAATGTGACAGTTCCAAATATCCTGTAGATCACATGATGCTTCTGTCTTTTTGTGGACCAGAATTATTTCAGTACTTTCCGCTGAGTTCTAAGAAGCCATCATTAGAGGACAAAAGCCCCCAAAGTGCCTGAGATTCAGAAAGGCTGGACTCGCAAGTCATTTCTGATAACACTGGCTCACAGAAACATCTTCAGATTCTTATGTGGAAAGTACTGCAAAGGAAAGAAAAAGATTAAGAGATATAAACACATTTGTCATTATGCTCAACATTTTCCTTAAAGTACAAAAAGGAAGATGTTGTGTAATGAACCTGAATCTCTTCTCTCATGCTCTCAGGAAGATTTAAACATTCTGGGAGAAATTTCCATCTTCTGAAAATGTTAGTTCAGAGGCTAAGTTCAGCAATGGACTAAATCATGTATAAATTGACCTATTTATTGAAAATACAGCAGAGCTAAATGTTTCTCGATGGTACTTCTGCTATGGCACAGCATTTGGGTTGCTAAACAAGTCAACTTAGGCAGATAAATTTGTTGCTTCTCTTGCTAGGACTGAGAGATTCTGATTGTTATCTTCTATTTGTGTTATGATACAGGCAAGCGACATGCCTTACTACTGCCACCGATTTGCAGAACTCCTGAGCACCTTAGCAGGGCAGTAAAAGACAATTTAAAGAGGGCATGCTGAAAGCTCGCTTCCTCTAGGTAGCAATCGCTGTTCTATGTCACAGAAGTATAAACTGTATGTTTCTTTTTCTCTTGACTGAGATCAGAAGGAATTCTGTATTTTTTTATGTAAACATGATAGTTTTGATGCCTACACCAACATAGAACTTTAAAGGTTTGGAGTATTTGAGAGGCTGAAGAATTCTAGACGTAGAGGTTTTGAATTGTTTTACAAAAAGAACACTCTAACTTAATCACAGCTATCTGATTTGAATCATGAATTCGCTGAATGAAGCTCTGTGGTATGTATTTAGAGGAGATAAAATTTGACATTCACAGTGTTCCCTAGGAATTTATTCAATCTGGGTGGCACTGAAAGATATGATGCACTCTGGCATACTAGCGTATGTGTTGTGAAAGTAAGTGTATAGTGATACAAAGAGCTAACTTGCACTAAGTTTTTTTTTTTTTAAAAAAAATTATAAGCATCTTCTTTACAATTCCAGAAATGTCTACAGACCCATATTAATCCAAACTCTTGAAAATGTAAGTCCCATATAGGCAATATCTAGGAACTAAAGAATCCACAGCATTGTATGTGAAAACAGTTTAGGCATGACTCCTTGAAATAAAAAAAAAGATCCATTCAAATCCATTTCACTGAATATTTTTTGTATTTGTATCAGAGTATCATTTTGGCCTCTGGAGATTAATCTTTTTATTGAGAAGCAGCTGAAATATTCTGTAAAAAATTATTCCCTTCCACTGTTTTCTTGCTAAGCATCTTTTGCCAGTATGTTGCTAGCTCTAATTTCAGTCCTTAAGAACTAGATTAAATGCATGTTGAGACAGGTCTTGAGATGCACATTTCCTACGAAAGACCTTCTGTTACTTCAGCTTTAGGTAGGACTGAAGTCAGGACATGAACTTTTATATGGGTAAAGGCCCAGAGATGTTTCAGAAATACTGCATTTTCAATTACATCTTTTTGTTTAGTCTGTTGTTTCTGTGTCTAGTTCTGGCAGATCCAGGTGTTACTGATGCCATAGTCTTCTCACCTCCATTTCAAATTGCTAAAGTATGTTTCACCCTCAGGCACTGAAATAAGCTTAAACTTCCAGGATGATTTATAAAATAATTTCCTGTGGAAAACGTAACCAGTCTTGTAGAACAGAACACTTAGCTAGTGCCAGTTCAGACTGCTAATAGTTCCATTAAACTACAAGCAGCTTCTTAATGATAGCAATTTTGAGTGAAATAAACCTGCTGGGATCAAATTTTCTGAACTAGCAACTGTCATTATCATTTACAGCTCACTCAAGTTTCTGGGACAACAGCCATATATTTTCTTCCTTGTTCAATGATTAGGAGTGTTTTCTTCTAGTATTAAAAAAATTCCTCAACTCCAGCAGTGCAACTCAAGCAGTAGGCTTCAGTGAATCTTCATTTGCTTGACAGCAGTTCAAAGCTTGCAAAGGCTGGCTGTAGGAAATTAAACCTACACAGGGACATTAAGCAAAGGTTCGAGAAACAAGTGATATGATAAAGAAAAATCAATGTACAGTGGATGAACTTTAGCTCATACCAGGTCAAAGCCTGGATCATGGTGCCAAAAATAATGCCTGCTGTATATGTTAAGTATGCAAGATAGTGTGATGGCTTAAAAAACCCCAACATATTGAGCTGTGTGAAAAAAAGTGCTTCAAAAACAGAGTGTACATTGTTAGAGGAATCTGACGTTCAGAGATTTTCCACAAAGAGGGTAAAGAAGGTATTCCTCCTCAGTAATTTCATACCTCATTTTAATGATGATGGGATTTACAGTTGGATAGCTCACATGACAAGAGTTCTCAATGTTTGTCAGAAGTCAGTTAAGCAGTGGTCCCATTTAACAGAGCAGAGAGAACAAAATGATCTATGGCTTTCACAGATCATCTGCTCAAGGAACGGCACATCTAGGGATAAAACCCACCTGCCTTGAATCCGAAGTTTCCTACTCTTATGATGTAAAGAAGTGGCTTTTGGTGGGGTGAAATGGTGAAGAACAGAGTAAGAAATCCTTTACCACAAATAAAAATCATCTGGGGTCTGGTAAGTTAGTCAACATTTTCAAAAGGATCACATACCAGGCATCAGTATGATATACTGGGATCAGATATTCATAAATACTGATTTGCTTCACAGGAAAGCCTCTGAAAACTGTGGTTACCCAGCATGTTCAATTGCTCACTGGCAATAATTTTCAGAAGTGGCTATTGCTTTGGTTCCTAGGTTTTTAATTTCTATAGTTGCTGAGTAGTTGGAAGTATAAATTAATAGGCACTTAGGCTTCCTTTAATTTAAAGTCTGGAATGCATTCAGTTGGGCACAAGAAGTGGAGCTATGCAAAACCAAATGAAATTATGACTGTCTCTGGACATTGATGGGTTGGTATTTCCTCCATGCATCTGCTGAAAATGTCAAAAGGGACAATTTTATTTAGATGAAAATGAGTTTTCATTTCTTTTTACAATATTAGGAAGATAGTTCAGACATAAGTTTACCACTGGCATATAGGGTTATTGATCTGCTATTAAGACATTTCCTATGCTTTGCATGTTCTGTATTATACTAAAACTGCACAGCCTTGTCTTCAGGTTGGCTGCACACAGCCTATGGTTATCACTTAAGAGGACCATTACAACTGAAGACACAGAAGAGTAGAAAATGAGAAGCCATGAATCAAGCTGGAGATAAGTCAGAAAGATAAAAGATGGTATCATTTCATTAAAAGAACAGGTAATGTGTCCAAGGTTATTAAGGAACTCAACAAATAGGAACTTGTTTTTTTGTGGTGAGAAATCAGCTACAGGAATTGCACTCTTCTCCCATGTCACACGTTCTGTCACATGCTAGCATGCATTTTCTACCATCAGAGAGCACTGGTTTAGTTCCAGTCCCCGGTCAGACCTTGGTGTACTTATTGTGGCATTAAAATTCAGTGGATCACATTCCAAAAGTCAAACCATTGCCTCCCTTTAGAACACAACATTTACAGAGTATTTAAAAAATGAGAACAAGTGGCTCAGATCAGGAAGTTCAGGATTAACAAATATGTCAGTCTATGATGCAGTGCATATAGCAAAAATACGACTAAGAATGTCCTCAAAAAATAAAATATCTTTACAGGCAAAATGAACAGTAAACCACAATAAGGGGAGGTGGCAAGTCTTACATACAGATTGGTTTGGATAAAAGTGGTCTCATGACCTTGTCACCTTCTTTTCCTGCAGCTGTTAACTCTGGCTGAAACAGAAATCAAATCACGGAAACTACACATTCTCTTCTCAGCTCTGAGACTTTTTCCATTTATACCCTCATTTTGTAATATAGCTTCAAAGGTTAAAAAACATGTTGCTGAGTTAAGAGCCAGAGGCTTTAAACCAGTGTTTCAGCTAGAAGGTGGAAGGAAACCCTTCTTCAGGTCATGTCACACCAGGACCCTTTAAATCTGAGGACTCCAGAGCTGAATCCTGTGACCCAGCTAATCTCCTGGACCTGAAATGAGATGGAAGTTACCATTTCACTTGAAGCCAGGGATGGAAAAAATCTGCCTTAGATATACACATCACTGTCTTGAACATCAAGGAGACATCCCGATAACATGACTTCACCATGTCACAAACATGGATCAAAGTACATGTATTTAAATTGAGCAACTCGATGATCAGTCTCCCAATACTTGGTAGCCTGTTCCTTTAAATTATCAGTATTGCCAGTGATCCCTCCCTCTATATTTTCTCTATATCTAATCTATAACAAGCTCTATACTTTTCACTTAAACTCTCTCTTTACTCATCTTGTTGCCCTGTTGAGTAGCCAGCACTCAGGTCTTTACACTTATTTCTTCAGTTTCCCAAAACAACAAACACTTGGAAAGAAAAATAATTATGATAGTCATTCCAATGGCTACACTGGCAAATATTGTCCTCTGCTACTTTCTCAGAAAATGACTGGATTGCACAGCACCCTCAGCTTGGAATTCTCAGTCAGCAGTTGGCAAGCCTATACAACACAGCAGTAAAGTCAGTCATGGCACAGGAATCTTCCAAAACTACAGTTTCAGCTGAGTCTGCAGATCTGCCTTCAATTCTTCACATTTGATCTCTGTTCTCTAGCACATTTGTAAGCACAGTACAGCCTTTTGATTGATTAAAGGAAACTCTATCTGACTCCAGCAGCTTCCATATGGATAACAGTATAAAGAAAACATTTTCTTGGCTGGAAATATATGTAAACAAAATATTAGAATACCTACTCAGCTGAACCTCACCGGAATGATGATATATACCTTGTTCTAAAAGAGATTCCGTTGATACAGTTGATTAGTCAAGGAATGCCTGGTATGTTTCTAATGTATAGAAAACATTCACATTATCCTCTCAAGATGCTGATGTTTCTCAGGGTTCGCAGCAATCATGTCCTCATGCTTCTTTGTAGAATCATTTTGCTATAACATTTTTCCTCAGAAATCTCATTTATGAAAGAAATACTGTTCTGCAGGACACTTAGAAGTTCTTAAATACCATTAGCATCAAGATTATCAGTCCAAATTTTGATCTACCTTAACTCTATCCTCATGTTTTGCCTTATTTCCTATGAAAATATAGTTTATTCAATCAGTCTGACTGTGAACTTTGTTAATCCTTCCCAATAACTTCTGAATCCTTTGGCAGATTTCAACAACATGTGACTGAAAGATGATTAAGTTTCTGCCAATTTCCTGCAAACAGGCAGTTGTGTGAAAAAGAGTCTCAAAGTGTTCACTTCATAGAAAGTTGCAAAATGATTCCACACCCTTCCAGACATCAGAAAATCTACATAGATGAACCAGTCTTCATGCCTTAACTACAGCAAAAGACTGAAACTAAACTCCTCAGATATCTGCCAACTAATCAGGAAACACAAGTCTGCAGAAACTAGAATTTACTATTTCCAACCTTCTCAAAACAACTTACAATCATACCATATACTTGCTTGCAGTCCAGATAATTGTTGGGATTATTTTTCTTCCCAGATATTAGAATGTATGTGTTATTATCAATTATCACCAAGCAGGAACACTACCGACTTAACAGTAATGTGTATGAGCAAAGATTATGAAAAAAACTTTTTCAGGTTATCAAGAATTTACTATTAGACATAGTTAACCCAGACCACTAAAACTGGAGGAGAAATTAGACCTAGGTTTTAGCTTCAGCCTATTCTGCCAGTGGATTTAAGAATCAAATATGAACTTTTGCAAGTCTGGGAGTATCTTACTTTGCCAGCTTGTTCACTGTAATTTCTTAAAGAAGGTCTAACCTTATATTACTTAAGTAACAGCCTTAAGTTTGTGTAGAATGTTTTATTAACGTGTAAAAAAATAAAGTCATTGTCCTTTTCAAAAGGTATCTTTAAATACAAAGCGTGCAAGAACTGTCTTAAGATAGCTGGGTTTTATCTACAGATTACTAAGAAGAAACTCAGGAACAAAAATAAAACATATCAGTGATAAAAAAACCTGATTAACGGTGGATTGAAGAAAGACTGCAGGAATTGATCACTTTAGTTTTCCGCTACCTGAACTGTACCAATGTAATGCACTCTAGCTCCCACCTTCTCAGCACAAAAGATCATGTTTCCATGTATATTTGTAAAGTGTATACAGTATATACACACATTGCTATCCAAACAGCATGGATTCTTGCTATAAGCTTGAGAGCAATACAAATTTGTTTTATAAGAGATCAAAATATTTTCCTGAAGAAGTTACACAAACAAACAGGAGAGATTAATCGAAAAAAAAAAAAGACATAACGAAATGTCATTGAGCTCTGAGTCTTCAAGTTGGGAGAGAACTGGAATATGGTCCAGAAAAGTAAACTGAGTTAGGGTAAGAAGTCATCCTCTAGTCAGCTCTCAGGTAAAGTACTTATGTCTGACATTTCTTGTATTACACTACACAGTGATGTCTTAAAAAAATACTTGAAAAGACGCTAGAGACTATCTTTTTCTTAAAACAATACCTGAGAAAGTCTGGTGCTTTGGAAATCATGTTTTCAAAATCTGCAAATCCTAGTTTCCCATCGCCATCCATGTCAGCTTCTTCTATTACTTTCTCGCAAACTAGAGTGATTTCTTCTGCTGTTAGCTCTTCTCGAGTCAGCTTATTGAGGGTTTTTTCCAAGTCTGCTTTACAAATGAAGTTATCTGTGTTAAAATCTAAACAATAAAAGAATCAAAGAGACAATCACCACAACTCTCATACACATTTACTTCAAACAAAAAAGGCATTAAAAAAGCATCCCAATACAGTACCGTAAATCTTAAAGGCATAGATTGCTTTAAGCTCTCTGGGAGCCATTTCACTGAGCACAGAAAACATATCCACAAAATCATTGAAGCTGAGGCTCCCCTCTCCATCTTCTGAGAAAGATCCCACAATCTGTTCCCTGAAGGGATTCTCCTGTGAAAAACAGAGATAAATACATATATATATATATATAGATGTATGTATGTATGTTAGTATTTGGAAGATCAAATATCCTGCAGACTCATTGCTAATGAGTATCCAATTCCATGGTTGGCTATCTGAAGACAACTTTTTTCCTTCCAAAATGCATCTAAACCTTTACATTTGCATGCTTTAGCAGAAAGTGTCAGCAGAATGTGCTGCTGCAGAGTACCACTTCTTGCACAGACTTTCTTAGCTCCATTGTTACTCATTTTTTCCAAACTGGTGCTCATCTCATTTTTCCTGTGTGGAACACATGCTTTATAAATGTTAGGGTAAAGGTACTGAAAGTGTGAAGATCGTAACAGGTTCCTGACAGCATATCAGACTGACACAGTCTGGAGGGTTACAGCTGGTATAGTAAGAAGCTAGCGCACACGAACAGGGGATGATAGGAGGGAGAAGGAAACAGAGACACCAAGGTGGAAAGCCAATGAATCAGACAGGGTATTTATGCCTTCTGGTGGCATAAACCTGACTGAAGGCTGGAGGAACAAATATTATTTATGAAACCACTTTTAAAAAGTAAATATTTGCATTCCACACCTGATTGCTGTGAAACCATCAATCAACCATCAACCAAACAATGTCTGTTCGTTAAGGATGTAGAGTCACATTCCAGTAGAATCTTGTAGAAAACTCTTTCATTTTCACTCTGGTACATATCATTGTCCAACCTCTGGTTGAACTGACTACAAATTCCAAAGTTTTAAATGAAATTTCATCTCCACAGGAGATAATCATAAAATCTTTTTCTAGTACCCTACCAACCCAACTGGTGTCAAGGCTGCTCTGAATACGACAATATTGTGAAGCTATAAACACACAACAAAGCATAAGAAAAGCTGCTCTACTACTCTGAAGTCCAAACCAGATGTTTTTATAACAACAAAAACAACGTCTTTCTCACAGCTGTATAAAAACCCAAGATGAATTTGTAGCTATATCTATAAAACTGAGAAAAATGACTTCAATTCAGTTGAATATGAATAATACACACAAACATCATTTGGGCTGTGAGCAGCATGTCATCAAAGCTGTTCTACAGATCTCATCTGAAGTCCAGACACTGAATAACGTATTGATGTCCTATAAATGTAAACAGTTTTGGTGGTGACCTATCACATTCATTATTTTTAATATGCATGCAGCATTTTATTTGGCTTTAAAAGAAGCTGTATTGTGAAAGCTCAGACCTCAATCATACATCCATTTAACAACTTATTTTCTATAAGTTTAATTAGCTAACAGGTATTCATTAACTATCCAACAATTTTAAATGAAATTTCATAAACATCTGAGAGGAAAATGACCAGAAACTTATTTTTCAGTTTACTTGAATTCTTCCTTGATAATTCACATAGAACAGATGCATCTATAGAACGTATTTTCTGCATACCTGTGAAGACTACCAAAAAAAAAAAAAAATCTAAGCAGCATGTACAAAGCAGAGTTACGTGAGCAGAATCATGTTTTTTTTTTTTATGTAGTATCCTTCACCTTAAAGGAACATAAAGTACCTTACAAGAATTGGGCTGCTTACCACTAACCTCCAGCTGCCTCTGAAGTGAAATTCAACAACTGTTAAATGGTGTGCAGCAGCTCACAACAAGAGCTGAGGATGTTCAACTGAAATCACAGGGGGAACTTGGAAGCATAATGAAATTTGTCACCCTCAGAGATAAACAGTTAAGAAACATTTTGTTATAGCCTCAAATAATGAAAAAAGTTTAAGGATACTTGTTAAAAGACAAGCATAACATACAAAAGCTTAATTTCTCTAAATTAAACGTGAGGTGTGACTGTGCACATGGACATTTCACAGAACATCCAGTTCCTGGAAAGCAATCTTCCTTTTTAATTCAGGTGGTTGGCCAATGTGCAGATTCACACTATGGGATGTCCCTCTGCAGCGTCTAGTTCCGGGATGCAAGTACAGAGAAGTGGTCAGACATTTGGGTACAAGGTGTGGATTGATCAAGGCCACACTACTACATACATTTGTCAAGTTGTGTCACCCGATAAATTTAAGAACAAATTTCAGTGGCCATCCCAGCTGAAACTTTGAGATACTTTTTCACAGAAGCTATACTGTCCATTCACATCCTCAGAGAGCACACCTGATTCTACCAGGAGGTTTCTACTTAATGGTAACAAAGCATTCAGGATATATCAACTAATGAGATCTCTTCGGCTCCTGCAGTTTGTGCACTAAGACTACTTCCATGGTAGAAATTAGTTGGAGTCTGCCAAATGGCAAATATCCATCTAATGACAAACTATATAAGTGTGCATGTCAATCTTCTGAGGATAGGCAAGATCTGAGAAACAGACATGGGAAGCATAACTCCCTGAGTCAATCAAGATTTAAAATCCGCTACTAAATGCCAAGTTTTCTCCAGTCTTTCTGCCTGGGAAAATGGCCAGGAATAAGGCCGTTTAAATGGATAGGTGAATGTAAGGACCACAGAGCCACAGGCTCAAATGACAGCCCACTAAAGTAGTCAACACCAAATTCAAATTATCCTGCAGGGGTCCATGACTGAAGTAATTCCACAATGGGGAACATGTCTGCAGATTTCAAAGGGTAGGAGATTAATGAGCTCACTGTTCTCTGAGCTGAATACATAAGGCTGAGCTCACTGTTCAGATGAAGACAAAACCACGACAAATAAAAATAGAAAAGAAATTAAATAGAGTAGGAAAAAGGGATTTCTGAAAATAAAAAGACAACAGCCTCAAGAAAGCAGCAGGGCCACATCTCTCAAGAGCCTCAGAATGAAAAACACCACCCAATAATCAGCCAGATGGCTAAAAGAAAATCATTGTAAAAGGATACATAATGATCACTGACATCATGTGCATGGTGTGTAGAAGAGATACAGCAGATGTGAATCTAAGGGTAATGTTAAGACTAAAGTATTTGACTTGAGTGCTTGGAAAAATGCCTGTTTGTGGTATGAATATACATACAGACCCTCAGTGGAAAACAATTGATTCTATAGTTTCAAATTGTCAATTTATTAATAAGCCAAAGTAAGATTCGTTTGGGCTGAAATATATGAAAAAGGCCCACTTTCTTCCTAAAGGCACATAAAAAATTGGCGTATGTGTTGAACGTTTAATAGTAGAGAATGCTAAATATCAGAGTGGATGAGAAAACATGTCTTAAAAATGACCTTTTTTATTTCTAAATTACTATATTGCTTTCTTTGGAAATAACCTCATCAGAACAGTCAGGGTAACAGTTGTAAACTGACATCTTAGAGGCAGCATTGGGTAACAAACAGGGAGTACACAGATGCAGATATCCCTATCAGCAGTGACTATCAAACCCAGGACTTTCTGCATTAGAAATGCTAGGCATGATCTCTCTGACTGAATAAGCATATTGCAGTTGCATAAGATGAATTATCTATTTGCATATGAGACATCTTGAAAATTCACGTGAATTAACAATGAATTAAACGGGCGTAAGCATATTTCTTAAGTAACTCTTTGCCAAATGGATCTCTAAAACCTAAATGAAAAATAAAATCTTTCCTGATATTGATTTCTTTCCTTTAACTTTCTCATATTATGTGTCTTTAGTCAGTATATCTGTGTCTTACACAATGGAAAGTATTGGCTTACCTTCACAGATACTTTTCACATCCTTTCTGTAATTTCATTACCTCTACTCTAAAGAACACAAATTAGAGTTCCATCATATTTAAAGGAAAAGCCATAGGGGAAGGGGACTAAAGGGGAAAACAATACTGTTTCTTCCTAGATTGCTTTCCTTTAAGCACTAATTGTTTAAAAAAGAATCCTTTTAAAACTGGAAACTTACACTTGTTAAAAAGCTTTTTCTGTCCTCCACAATAAAAATGAGAGTGGAGACAGAAACAATAAAGAATTGTTACAGCTAAAACTTAGTTGTTTTGCAGATTGATGATGCTGTAGTGACTTGAGATAATCCTCCTAAATGTGCCATCCATCTTTTTAACACTTTTTCTATGCAGCTAATTGTGTTTGTATACATTTTTGAATGTCATGTGGCATCTATTCCAATGTACCAACCTAGAACACCACACAATAAAACATAACCATTAGTTTTCTAAGAAACTATTATAGGGTTTATTCCTGAGATTGCAACTAAATCTTACCAAATCATTGTTATTCTTCCCTGTCCTCTAGTTTCCGTCACAAGCTCTAGTAAAGCACTACTTCCGCTCTATCCATTTTGCAGCTTGATGAATTAACTTAAAGCACTGCATCTTATTTTTACAAGCTGACTGCCTTTTGGAAATAAGAGGTTGCAAGTAAAGTTGCAAGGTAAATCAAGGTAACTAAGCTGGAGGTGCTGGACAGTCATTACAAAATGCTTCTCAGTATTATAGCCACAGAAACATGATTATCATTTTCTCTTTTGTATTTGAACATAAGTCCCCACTATCATTAGGAAAGATATTTAAATGCACAAAGCAGTCTGCTTTGAAGACTACTGAAAGCTAAAATCCATTTGGATGCTTTAATCAGGACTTACTCATAACAAATCAGAAGTAAACCTTTCTCAAATTCCAGAAGTTACTCCCAAGAAAATAGAAATGAACTCTTGTCAGACAAACATTAATATAAAAATGGCTAAATTGTTCATTACCAGACCTCCATAGGAGAGGCTGGTGCTTTGGAAGGGAAGCATAGTAAGTGCAACAGCAAATTGTCCCTGGAGCAGATAAAAGCACACTTCTTTGTCGTTTGTCTGTTGGGTTCTTTTTTTCCTCCTTCTTCAAAATCAATAACCATATGTAGATTATTATATTCATATCATCACAACTTCTCTGCAGTGCCTACAGAGTACTGATTAAGAAAACCCTGCACAAACCAAGGCTAAGATATAGCTAAATAGATATGTTTCCATCTTAAAATGATGATCATATCATTCTGCCAGAAAGCAGAAATGTAAGACAGTTCAGCAATGAGCTTACCTCTTCACTGAAGGCTGCACTATGGTCACAGCAGCCAAATAGCCAAAGATTCTCATTGCATACAGAATTGTTTAAATAATACAGAGCATAAGAATATATCAGGTAAATAAGACATTTTATAAAAAACTTATTCACTAACTATAGCAGAAAACTGCAGACAACACTGGTAAAAAACATCAAGCAGGTATAGATTTGGAGTTCAAAGGACAGAAAACGGCCCTCACTTATTACATTTGGAGGGCATACAGTTGAAACACACAGTTAAAAAGGGGCTTCAGAGAAGCAGGAAAAATTGTCTGAAAGGAGTAAAACATCCCATCATAACTAGAAAGAACTAACAGGAGGCAGAGACATGGAAGTTGGGATGAGCTGCAGGCGAAGATTAGCCAGAGCACAGGTGGGGGCTTGGGAACAGTATCAGTGTGCTCTCTCAGGTGTCACTGCCCGTTACTTGGAAAGCTTTGAAACTGAGGACTCATTGAAATAACTTCTAAAATTCCATCCTATTAAAGTTGTAGGAAGTGTTTTAATTTTATTTTGAAGCAACTCTCATGTATTCATGTTTAAACTTACCAAAAATAGGATGCTAACATTGGTTCTGGAACACGTGACCGATTCACTGCTACCTGTGTGTCCGTCCTTGCTCCTGACTGATTCCTGTGCCTGCTGGTCATTCTCTTTCAGAGTGTGTGGATTTATGAACTACCTTACTCACAGCTGCAGCTAATGACAAGGCCTGCCAGGATCAATGAGGTTACTGCGTGAGCCAAAAAAAGGAAAGCAACAGACTGTAAAGTGAATGAAACAAAAATGGTTCCCCTCCAGGAAGTCTTTTTACGACCAACTCCTGACTGAGGGATTGCTCTACACTACAATAACCAGAGACGGGCCACACATTAATTTGAAGGTTCTAACAATTAGGGATGCATGTGTCACAAAGAAGATGGCCACCCACCCACTTCTACAGATCATACAAACTCTCTGTCATCAGGTTACATTCCCACATCTAGCTCTGTACAAATGACAGCGATAATGCAAGTGGAATCAGTTTTGTTTTGAAATAAAACCACTTTCGCTTTCTACATGGTCTCATAATGAACAGCCCGTATCATTGCTGCAATTTTGCAATATTAATTGCTGCAATCGCACAGGTGCCCATACGCCCTAAAGTTAATTTATTAGGCTGCTGCCTGTGTAACCAAGATTGTCCAGAGAACGGAGACTGCAATGAAGGAGGTGGAGTAAATGAGCTCTGTTAACTTCAGTGTAATGGTAGACCTAATCAACTTTAAGTATATGCCCCTTCTTAATTTATTTATTTCTTGTCCTGACTTTCAACTTTTAAGAATCATGAGTTAGTGAATAATGCATTACCAATTAAAGTGAGTGACCACCAGCATTTTTTTTTCCTTTGAAACACAAAAATCCTGGCTCAAAACATTAATGCATGAGGTAAAGATCTTTCTTTATAGTAGTAGAATGTAATTTAGAGAAGTGCATTATTGATTCTATCCATTTGTCAGAATCTGCAGCGGTATTGAGCTCAACATTGCCAGTAACTAGAAATGTAATGTGTATTTGAAAAAAGCCAGGTGCATTGAAATTATCACTAATTTTATTAGAATTCAATAGAAATTTAGTTCATTTATTTGTATTTTTTAGATTTAAATGTTGGCTTGTCTTCACCTTGATGAAAATTTACTGAAGAAAGAAAACACCATAATTTATTTAGCAGTCTGGTCGAGCTGCAAAGGTTTAAGTTATTTTTTTCTTAGTGTATGAGCTGGAGTTACTACCTAAATTGATTGGGAAATGAACTGTGGAGGAAATGCTCTTCCCCTCATCCCCAACAGCACAGGTAATCACAAAATGCTCCACAACCGAGACTGACCCCAGTTTATAACTGAGATTCTAGGTGGCATTCTAGTACCTTTTAGTGGCAATGTTTTGAAAGACTTATGGAGGAAGACCAAGTCTCTAACTAATACTTTGCTGGAAACAAGATCCCTAGCTATTGAAATCACTTTCTCTACAGACTGCTAGAATTCCTGAAATAAAATGAGTGGTTTCACAGCAATATTTCTAAGGTTCTTCTACAGCCTTATGAGATTTGGGAAAGAGTTATAATAATATAATTTTGTCCTGCTATTTTCATAAAATCAAGTTCCCTTACCCTGGAGATATCTTCTAAAGCAGGGTCAGAAAGCCTCACAGACTTGATGTGGTACAAAAAGATAGATTATGCTCCACTTTACTTACGGAAGTCTATTAGGAAGTCTATTATCATTACCACCTAAGTTTGCTAAAGTTGTGAGATGTGCTCCTGTATCTCAAAATCTAATCATGGTCCAGTATAAAATTTCTGGTTTATATCTCAGCTTAAGCACCAGGCTCTCCTGTAAATATAGTAGTCTCCCATCTCTAAAGTTTTCATAAAATGAGCTGTTCCTTAAGAGTCCTTTGATTAAATTATCTCAGACAAATCTCACTAGGGCATTAAGACTAAATCCAGAAGATCTAGGGATTGCTTCTAAGGGGATAAAAACACCAACTATAATATGGGAATTGTCATAATTATCAGTCCATCCAGCCCACCACTCTAACTCTACCTAGAACCAGTAGCAGATAAAGCAAAAATGTAAAAGGGGGAGATAAACGCAGTGATTCTTCCTATAGTATATTCTGGGATTAGTGCAATGAGCATTTTAGAGACGGAGTCAGATATTACATCCAGATCATAAAACTTCATAGCAATCTGTGGAATTCTGCTCTACAGAAGCACCTAACTAGTTTTTGAAGACCACTGTTGTCTTTGCCATCATGTCTTGTGCCAATGACCTCCTCAATATATTCACAGGTTATGCCAGCTGTCTGTCTGTAATTTCATGCAATACTTCCTCGTCCTTGTGAAAAGTAGTGCATAATTGTTCTCTATTCACCTGTTGGTATCATTCATCTGATCCCATAATCTTGTAGGTAAAACAAAGATGATATAGAGCAAAAGCATTCCAATCCCTAACTTTAGCTCCATTGAATAATCTAACACTATACTTCAGAATACAGCCTAAAGGCCTAATTAGGTCTGCCTGTGCTAGTAACTTCTCACACACTACAGATTTTGATGCCTAACTATGTCTTAAATCTAATTTTAGATAATTAAGTTTGAAATCTTTGTTGCTATCTCCAAATTGGACTCAATTTAAGCTAACTAAAATACAGAGCATTTTTGCAAAGTATTATTAACTTTGCCTGTTGCCTGATTTCCTTATTTGTATAAGGAAAAACAATACAAACATTTGTGTTATACAAAACTTCTGTGAAATATTAATATCTGAATTGTTAACATATAATAAGATATATTACACAAATGAACGAACTGAAAAGAACTTTTCAGCACGATCTTTATACCACCCATTTTAAAATTCCATGGAAACGTCTAGATGCACTTCTTTCACCATTAAGTATACAAGAACATAATTTAGGCTCCTTCATAGACATTTCAATACATTTAAACACATAATATTGTTGAAGAGTAATGTTTTCTTGAATGCTGCTGATACTAAAAGTTCTTATATAAACAAACCTTGAATTACACTACTTTCATATTCTGTTCCTACTTCACACTGTGTAACATAATGGGCAAAAAATAGATTTTTTTTTTTTTTTTTTAAACTACAATAGCTGCATGATTTAAATGTCATTCATTTTATCTGAGGTGAGCTAGGGAGGTCAACTTTGCAAGCTGCAGAGGAGGGAACTACACGCATACCTGGGGTAGTCAAGGACACATACTTGGAACATGCACACTGCTGATAGGAAACTAACATGGAACTGGATTCTAATTAGGATTGGGTTATCCAGTTTTAGGAGTTTAAAGGCTGAAGAACTTTCAACCAGCTGATGAAAGAACCATTTTTTAAGTTCTAGGAACAAGTTGTAGCACATCACAGGTTTCAGTTCTGTGACTACTTAAACAATAGTGAAGTATATTCTAGTTTTATTCCTATACTACGCAATTTTGTTAAGGAAGGTAACTAGCAAAACAGTCCTACCAAAATCCTTAACTATTAGTATGTTTAATAACTCAATGTAGATATGCTATGTTGATGACAGTGCCATTTATGGCTTTTATGATAGAATTAATGATGCCTAAAGTTTTCCTTGCATTTTTTTACTTATCGAATATTAAAATTTATAATGTCTTTATTATTTATGTGTCATTTTAAATTAAAGCTTCTTCTTCATCTACTTTATTACAGAGACAACTCATCATTAGAAAGAGTATAACCATATACTAGGATTTTGCTGAAAAATCCCATGCTTTGTGTGAAAAAGAATCCTAAATAATTTCTCAGTTTCTTCAGAAACCCAAATTTCTAAGATGTACATAGGTATTTGGTAAATCAGAGTCATAACTGAAGGATGAAAATTTTTCAAAGGTCTTCTATTGAATTAAATGTTCATATGTGTTTAATCAATAATGTTTCCATTTATGTGGAATGCTGGTCAAACACTTTTTAACAAATACTCCTTAGAGTCAAATGTGCTTGGTCAATAATACATGATTACTGGTATATTATAAATGGTATTGTCCCGGAATCAAGCATGTAGTAAGTGTGGTACTAAAGGAACAAGGAGTTTTCTGAACTTCAACTTGAAATGTAATTCAAATGTCTTTCACGTTATGTTGACTTAACTTCCTCTCCAACCGGATTTATAAAGCACTGCTCACGCTTGTACCTTTCTTCCCAAATATTCAGTATCTTATAACATTAAGGAAAAATTTCTAAATCATAAAGATGAAGTGCAAGGCCATCAATTACAAGTTTTTTATGTCATTTCTCTTAAAAATTTTAGTAATACTCCATGCGATAGTTGTTCTACATGATACTAAGTTAAAGATGTCAACTAACTTGAATACATGAAAAGGAAAAATAGACCATGAGACCACAGACAACATAATGCAATGAACTGTTTAAAAAACGTATATGCTAACAATGCGTATTTGTCCTGTTAAAACCATACTCAATTGCTGAACTTATAAAATATTAAAAACCAAATACTGTCTCAATTTTTTTTGCACTAATTGCATTATGCCTACTGCTTCTACAACTTGTAGTTATGTGGACTGTCTCTCCACTTCTTATCATGTAATGACTCCATGAAAAATTAAACCTGATAATTAAGAAAAATAGTAGTTATTGTGCTCTTGCAGCTGAGAAAAAAGGGAGAAAATATTTTCTTTTGATCAGCAAATTTCCTATCTGGGAAATTTCCTATCAACACACTGAGATAAGAACTTCTGATTTCTAACCAGTTCTTCAAACAGAGATCCCGCTCACTTCTAAAGGATCAATATATACAAAGTGGAAAGATTGCTAAACTTAATTTTATTTCCTACTCGTTTCCTCTAACATCTATCCCAACTATCTCCACAACAAAAACATCCACCTAAATATTTCCCAGTTTCTAGGATGGGTTTTGCCCTTGAACAGTAACAGGAAGGGGAAGACCTCAGCATGCCACATTGCTTCAGGATATCAAACTTGCTTGACAAGACCTCTGTCAGATGAGCTACATAATTTCAGAAGATACAGTTTGTAAGCAGTCAGAAGTGATACCTTTAGCTCAGGCATGTTTATTATAAGCTGCATAGGTAGTTTAACATCTGGGTCCTTTGTATAGTCCATGGGCACAACGTTTGGTGCCATTTCATAGTATCGGCCATGCAACCTGTAAACAAGCAGAAAAGAAAAACCAGCCAATAAACAATTTTAAATAACCAATTCCATTCACACAGTAATCAGACACAAATTTGTCTTGCAGCTCTAATTATTATTTGTAGCGCACAGGTCTGAGCCCACCAAATTCCCATCTTTTTTTTTAAAAAAAAGAGGGCTTTGATGCAGTATCCAGCATAACTGCTCCTAACACCCATATGTAACTTGAGGGGCATAACTAAGTAGTGTTTCACACTACCTGTCTGTAACATTTAAGCACCATATAGGTACATGCACAGAAGAAGTAGGCCTGGACTAACACTGTGAGTATAATTCAGAGATCACATCTCAATGCAGATTATTGGCTGATCTGCACTACACAAGAAAAAGGTGTTTAACAGCTCAAAGACTTTAAAAGCCAAGCAACATGCAACTATGATGCTATAGACAACGGTATCCTTAGGAGACCTTACTTCTGAACTTAAAAAGCCCTTTTCCCGTCTGTGCCTCACTAACATAGCAGATTTAATCTTACAATTCTAGCATGGGCTGCAATGAGCACACAGACCATTTCTACTTTATTCCATTTCACATGGTTTTGTGCCAGTCTGGGCATGGCTTATTCAACAAACCAGTATACTTTAAAGGCAATAAACAAGTGCTTTTCTTGAGAGATGCAAGTCAAACATTCATAAACCTAGTTTCCCTCTCTAAAGCTTGCTTATCATGCTAACAGTATTATATTATAGTTTTCTAATGGAGCTGGGAAAAGAAGAGTCAAAGGACATGAAACGCATCAACGTTTCTAAAGGTTTAGAAGCTGAATACCAGGAAATTATAAAAATTGTCTCAGTCCCACCCACAATCTGGGTAAAGAATGTACAAATGTTTCGACAATGTTACTTCCAATTGTTAACTGAATTAGTAAGTGTTAATCCCACCCTTTATGTGCTGTATCCAAATATTCTAGTGAATGCCTACAAAAGCATAGCTCAAAAGCCAAGACAAAACAGCCATATATAAACAAAAGATCAAATTAAGCAGGGTGTAAATTTTTAAACTATCTTAGCACATTTATTCTCACTGGGGTGGTCAAACAAGCAATAGAAACATTTCAAGTAAAAAGGAGTATCCAATTCAAACTCACCAATGGATCTCAAAATCTGAGTGCTCAAAAAAGGTGTTAAGTAAAACATTACCTGTCTAAAAGCAATTCATATATTGGAAAGATTAATTCTGCTGATTTTCTGATTTTACTGATTCTAGTGATATCTCATTCTAGCAAACACCGATCTAGTATCCAAGGCTCTGTCAAGTAACAGCACAAAAAAAGAAGGAACACCTGTATCCTAGTGCTCAAAGATTAGCCAGAGCTCAATATATTTAGCATGAACATATGACCTGCCAGTCCTCTGTGAAATACCATATGTGTAAAAAGAATAGGAAGGAAGATTAGGTAGTTCCTGTTCACAGAAAACTTAGAAAATGTCACATATTGTAAAATGTAATTTTTATCATAGGTGAAAATTTTGCCTTATACCTAATTCACAAACTGCCTAGGGCAGAAAGTGCTCATTTTGCTATGTCTTACATACTAACACAGAGTATTCCGGGCTCTCATTAGGTCACGTGTCCTACTTACATATATTTAAAAGCTCTATTATTTTGTGACTTATTTTCATTTTAACAAAAAAATCTTTCCTGCTCACTAGCTACATTAACAATTACAAAGAGAGTAACATGTTTTAAACCTCAGAACACAAACAAACCAGTAATACAGGAAGTAATACCTCATCAACCCCTTCATCTTTCCAGCTTCAGCAACCCCTCAGTCAGCCCCACAAGCAACTGAGCTATTTCAGATTAATGTGGGCGATGAATTTAAAAAACTAGGAGAAAATAATCTACAGGCATCTCTTCTCTCAGCATCTGCTTGTTTATGATAATTATGTGTCACAATGAACATAAGAAATGAAACATAGGAACATGTTTTGTCTGAATCTTAGGAAACTAATGTCTTTACACTGTGCAGCAATATATTGTGCTATACAGGAAATTAAATATCCACTGATCTAAGCATGTTTCAGCTGCTTACCACAGCTCACCCTGTCATTTCATAAATACTGTGTAATTCAAGATGCAACAGCCGTTTCCACTCCAGCAACTGACTTCTCTGTGGTAAACAGCAGCTACAAAGATGTCCCTAAATACAACAGAGAAAAAAAAAAAAAAAAAAGCAAAGCCTAAAAGCACTTAAAGGAAAGCAAACCTTTAAAATCAAACATCCATCTAGGGATTTCTTTCTTAAAGCTAGAATACTGGAATGAATGGTGTTCTAGTCTTCATGAAAATAAAGCATTCATCATTGGACCGGCTTGACCATTGCGGGCAACATTTCAAAACACACTAGCTGGCAATGCTACTTATTTTAACTGCCAAGATTCTCTTCTCTACTTTCCCCAGTATTAGACTTTTCTATCTTTGTTTTGTCTCCTCCAACAGGACTATGAATACAGACACTGAGGTGGGTATCTTAAAGGAGTTCTGCATAATGTCCTTCAGAAGGCACAGAACAGTCATCTGTGTTTCATAGTTTACTAAGCTTGCTATACTAACCTAAAATGCAAGGTATAGATTTCCTCCTAGTTTTCAATAAAGAATTCTTAACAAACCTTGTTTGTAAAAAAAAAAAAAAAAAAAAAAATTAAAAATAGGTTGGTCTATTTCTACTGGGAACAAACACATGACAGAAGTGTAAACATGTGCAAAAGTATCTGTTACTGAAATACAAGCATATCACAAGAATAAACAAACATCTGTTAATAGTAACAAAAGAAACAGCCACACCAGTGTGAATTTAAAGTTACTTTAGTACTGGGAATAACAGTGCTACAATAGAGACTGAATACTAAGATAACAAATAAAAAGTACTTATTATGGGTACATAAAGAACCACTTCCTTGTCACCACTGTGATCTGGTACTCAGTATTATTTTGATAGAAATACTAAAGCTGCTCATGAAGCTCTCTAAATTAAGTAAGAACTTCTGAAACAGTATCCATGGAGCAAGCAATATTATTCTAACACAAGAAATACCCTTGTAAAGCAAATGTCAGGTTGCAATGCTGTGTCCCAGATACTATTTGCTGTGAAGCAACAATCTTATTTCAAAGGCTTAGGAGGAGAGAGATCAAGAGAGGGCACAGCCACAGCTCTTACCAGCTGCTTACTGACATTCCTTTTCTCAGGAGAAGGATTTAGTCTCTTTACAACATGCAGTGTCAGTGCAAAGTAAACCCATCATTTCTTGCTGACAGAATTCACTATCTTGTCCACAGAAATTGAAAGAAACTATTTATACTGAAGTTAATCCAAACTCTCCAGTAGCTGAAAGGATCTGATTTTTCAACTGGAAGGTATCCTGTTAATTGCAAAGAGCTTAGCAGAGCAGTTAGGTTTTGTACTAGATCTTAGAACTGCCCTTCCTGTCCCACAGATGGAAACAAATTTCTTTCTTTTAGTGTAAGGCCAACAGAAGCACTCCTATTTTACTACAGACAAGGCACCTGTAGTGTGCCTACCTGATGGCACCATGGTAAGTACAATTACCCAACGCTGATGTATTCTCTCTTCTTGGGCTTTTCCTACTACTTCAGACATCGAGTTTTTGCAATTCCTTTAAGAAAAATTATATTACCCTAGCACATTTTCACCTCCATACAATGTAAATGCACTAATTTCAGAAAGCATCCCTCAGAAGGGATTAGATTTTAGCTAAAAACATTGCCAAAGGACGCAGAATAAAAAGACATTCCTTGAGTTTGCTGCCTCAGATTACAATGGAACTAATTCCTCTTTCCTTTTTGCAAGGAGTTACAGCCAGAAGCACTGAGTTGAACAACACAGCTGCTGACAGAACTCAGGGTTTAGAATCAGAAGGGAAAATGCATGCCCAGGGATGGAAGGTGGGGAAAAACAACCAAAGCAAGAAAACAGCTCCCCATGCCAAACATCTTTACTGTACCATATATATCCCCCTGCCTATACATGTTAATACGTGCAGTTTCTACACCTCTGCTTTTTTCAGAAACATCCACAATGCAGACAATATTATTTTTACAGATATCTGTTAAAATATTATGATCCCTGCTCATCCAAAGTCACATCTTTCTTTTATCTCTGAAGATGAGCAGAAAGGAGTAGCCAGGTACTAGTAACTAGACAGCCTTCCGGCACAATGCCTGGGGCTCAGCAGGACTACTGTTCTCCTCCCACTAGCTCTTCCATTACTTCATCAAATCACTCAAAGATCTGTAGGTATAAGAGCTTTCCACCTTACTGGATTTTACACCAAAGCATCCAAATGAGTCTGTAGGAAGTGGCTCAGATCCAATTCCTGCAAACTAAATTACCTCGATAAAACAGTCTTTCACACGCTTTTATCTACAAGGATCCTGCAACTCTATTTGTAATAGCCTTATGACAAGGCATGATTAGCTAATATCACAATGAAAAAGGCAGTAAGATTTCTCTAGCTCAGGTTCCAAAACCAACACACAGTATGAGCTCTATTATCCTTTATAATAAAACAAACGAAAAACCCAACCAACTGAACAACAATGAAAAACAGCAACATCTTCTCCTACTGAAAACTCTTTATGCTGGAAGTTCTTCAGGGGTACCACACACTGTTTTATGACAAACTAGATTGCCAGTCTCTCAAATGACCAGATTTTGTAGAAGACAGGTTGAAAAAAATAACAGAGCTGCTTCAGCCTCTTGCAGGATTCTGAGAAAGTCACATACAGCGGTGAAACACAGGCCCTCTTGCATGAGTTTCAGCAACGCTTTAGTTTTCTTGAGTAACCTACATTACACTGGGTGAGTAGTTACTTTTTGGCAAGGAAATAATGCATTTCTGAGCTGTTTTTCTATAGTACAATTTAAAAATTAGTAGACATAAGGTTTATTTAGACCCATAAACCTCCTGCTTGATGCACTAACTACATCACCACATTAATTTGTCACACTGCTGCCGTACTGCCATACTTGGACCAGGTACTATGTCCAATACTGTGAGTCAGACTCAGTAACCATCTCTCACATGCTACACTGATTGGCACCGTACAGATTACTGATTCTCAATACCATTAATTACTAACTATAATTGAAATAAATCTCTGTGTTAAAAGCTCTAATATTTCTCCTGTTTTAGAAGCAGAAGACACTTCAGGTGACTTGAACACAGCAGGAGCAGCTGTGACCTAGGCAGGAAAGGCTTTCTGTCCTTTTACTCAGTGTGCCCCTCAACCAAAAGCATATTTGAAAATAATCTAAAGCTGCTGCCCTTGTCACAGAAACATTTATGTCTTGTCAGGAGAGCAATGTTTTTAGTTTTGTGGTGTTGTCTGAACATAGAGATTCGGAAAGGCTGCCATTACCATATACAGACCATTATGTATATTCAGAAACCCAGGACCTGCAGCCAACCTCACTGTCCTTGCAATAGTGACTACAAATCCCAGAGTGATATTTGCCTCAAACTTTTTTTTCTGGATGTGTGCAGAAACACCTTTCCATTCCCGGAAGTGCTCTCTTTGTTGCCAGGATGCCTTATGCACAGCAGAAAGAGAGGAAAAGCTAGCAGTGTTTACTAGTGTCCTCCCTCCCACAGACTGAGGATGGGAGGGAATGCAGTGACAAATTTAATGGCAAAATTAATTTACTGATGATGCCCTGTCCCCACAGATTCTGGTGTGTGTTTAAGCTTAATGTACTATGTCCGAGAATTAAGGCTGTGATTCTATATCACTTTAATCCAGTCTAAACCCAAACTGCTGATCTGCCCTTGCAGAAATTTCAGGTCCACACACCCACTAACCTCCCCTGCATAAGCACTAACACTTAAGAAACACTACAGTAAAGTTCAGGGAACTGATGTGTTTGAAAACACAAAAGTTTTCACAGTTAGCTCCTTGAGGTAACTGATGCAGTTGCAACAACAGTACTGCCTGTGTAAATAAATGGGGGTATATTTTTTCTATCAAATTAATCAATTAAGTAAGGGCAGAACAAGACTTATCCCTGAAGGCAGCAGAAGTTTTAAAATCAACTCAGCTGCCCACCAACCAGTGAAAACGAAAAAAGCTGTGTTCAGAAAAAACCCACAACACAGTATTGCCTCCACCACCTACTTTTCGTTTATGATAACTTTCATTCTACCAACTGCTGAGTACTTTATATGGTAAAGAAAGGTGGGTTAAAGTCTGTCCTCATATCTCAAGGGTGTAGTATCTTGAAGTCAGCAAGGGTGACACTTTGTGGGTATCTGCTGGACACAGCTTGACTAGGATGTCTCCAAAATCGTAACAGAACCTCCAGCTATACCTGTATAGACCTGAAAAAAAAACATTTCCAAGCTTACACTCTGCAGCAATTGTTTTAATTTGCTACTGAGCTTTGAGAGAAAGTCAGATTGTACCCAAGGTCACCAGTGGTGTGTTAATACACAGAGCAGCTCTTTCTTGGCTTGATATACATAAACCACCAGCATTAAATGTAGTGACAACACATTACAGCTGGCTGGGCTGTCTTTGTAACAAGAACTCTGCTCTACAGGAGCGCTGAAAACAAAAGACAAAAGCTTGTAATGGCTCATTGATTAGAAATAAGTAGAGGCTTTTAAGTGGCTTTTAGAACCTAATAAGCATCACCAACTCTGGTCCTGTCTTCATAGTAGCAGTCACTTGATTTATGCTGTAAAAGGGAAAACATTTTTATTCAGCAATATACATCCTATTTATTTCTAAACAACAGGAACACATTCAAAGACTTCAACATTACAATCAAGACCCTAAAGAGTAAATTCTAGATTGCTTTGCATATTCACAGAAAATAAATAGGAAAATGGCTTAGCTGGAACTATGAAGCAAAGCAGTGAGTGCTGATGGACAGTCTCACAAGACATGGTTTTGGCAGATAATTTACAATAGTATGTTTATTCTAAAAGATCTAGCTATACTTAGGAAGGCTTTGTCTTTCAATACATCTAACTCTGCTCTTTACAGAACTATGTGATACATAGTAAGTATAGATAAAAGCAGTTCACAGTATTTTTGCTTCCTTGAAGCACCACTGAAAAACCTGCTTACAGGCTTCTTTTTACGCTGGTGATTCAAAGAATCACAGAATGATTGAGGTTGCAAGGGACCTCCGGAGATCATCTGCTCCAACCCACTGCCAAGCAGGGGCACCCAGAGCGGGTTGCCCAGGACCATGTCCAGATGGCTTTTGAATATCTTCAATATCTCCACAACCTCTCTTGGCAGCTTGTTCCAGTGCTCCATCACCCCCCACAGAGCAAAAAAAACAACCAACCAACCAGACAAACAAACAAAAACTAAAAAAAAAAAAAAAACAACGCTTCCTTGTGATCAGACAGAACCTCCTGTGTTTCAGTTTGTACCCACTGCCCCCTCCAGATCCCACCTCTCTCAGCCTTTCCTCATACGAGAGATTGTCCAGTCCCTTACCCATTTTAGTGACCCTTTGCCAGACTCTCTCCAGTACCTCCATATCTCTCTTGTATGGGGGAGCCCAGAACTGGACACAGCACACCAGCACTCCAGATTCCATACAGATCAACACTGAGCATGATGCTTTATAGTACAGGAGATGCAGGAATTTTCTAACAGCCTTTTTTTTTTTCTTTTTTCATTCATTCATAGAGGATACAGAGATTAACAACAAGAATAGAAACATAGTTAACAAGGAGATCAATAGCAGCTTCAGGACATATGTTCCTCCTGTACGTAGTCTCCTGCATAAGCTTCAGGAAGATTCCCAGGGGTATATTATTCTCTTGGCAGGCACTTTGCTCCCCAAAGCTGACAAAATGTGTATTTCCCCTTTCTGCATACAAACCCCAAACTTTCTGAAAGACAGGATGTGTTTGAAAAATAGGAGCTGTGTTCTATCCCTTCACTCCATCTGCATAGCAACTTGCTCCATAGGGAGACGCAGCTCAAGCCGTTTGCTGAATTTGCTCCCTTATAAGGAAGGCTTTACAGACACTTGGAGGAAACCACTGCTTATCTCTCCAACTTCAATCTCAGGCAGGTTTCAGATTTAAAATCCAGGCTATAGCTGGATTGGCTAGAGGTGCTCCTCTGCACCTCACCTTTCACCAGTCAAAAACATGCCAAGAAACAGGCAGAGAAAAGAATGCAACAGAATTAATAATCATCTTCTACAAAAAGGTTCAAAGTTTTGTTGGTGGTCCAGATGGTGCCCAGCTTGGTAATTTAGTGCCATATTCCCCCAGCAGCTGTCTAGCTAGGTTAAGTCGGTCCCAAGCTATACAACTTTAATTTACAGATTTTGTGCTTTTTGGCTAGGACAGACATCCAAGAGCACCTGTGTTTGAATGCTTGGGTATTTGCCAAGTTGTACTAGTCTACAGGGAGAAATAGAAACAGATGGGCTGGCTAGCAGATAAGCATTATTACTGGAGTAAAAGCTTGTCTGCTAGAAAATCAGATTTATAAAACTGAGTAAGAGAAATACTGCCTCATAACAGACAACTCAACCATTTGTTCCCATTTACAATTACAAGAGAGGCATGTTATATAAACAGATTCATTGCTATGAATAAAGTGGTTTTCCAACCTTTCTTCATATAGCATTTTTTCTCTTCTTGTTTCCCTCTACTGGATGTTTTCCAGTATAACAAATCTTTTCTGAATGGTAATGCCCAAAACTGGACATTCTATTCCTACTGAGGTGTCAACAATGCTGACTGGAATGGATTTCTCCCATTTTATATACAATGCTGAGGTTAATGAATTCTAGAATTACACTTCCTTTTTCTTCAAGAGCATTGGGAGGTTTTGTGGGTTTTGATTGTCAAAATTATGCTCACTTTGCTTAGATCAACCAACCCCTACCCCAAATTTCTTGATACATTGCATTCTGTACCTGCAATTTTTCTCAGTACCTGACTGTATGAATTTCCTGTTGCTCATTTTGGATCTAGTAATTTCTCTAAAAGCTAATCTTGATTTTCACAGTGTCCGAAACCCTCTTAACCTCAATGCTTCCTACCATTCTTACAAATTTTTAATGTTCAATAGTACCTTAGCCAAGAGGGTAGTGCACTAATATGAGTAGAAAAGGACTAGCACATACAGGAATAAATAAAAGGTTTTACCAAAATAAAGTTACGTTGCATCTGTTTCTTTTCTCTTACTCACAAAAGTAGCCAAAGGAAGAGCTTTGTTTTTAAAAAATCCGCAGTGGCTGCCTCTGAGCTCATATTATGTTCTAGGCACTTACAAACTGATTATCTACCAGTGTGTTCTGGCATCTTTCCATACACCAAAGTTGCGTTGTGAAGATATATACACTGGTCTAAATTCCACATTCTCCTTAAGAAACGTGGAGCATGTTTTCAAAGCCCTCACACATACTTACCAATGAAATCAGTAACAAGAAATTGTCAGCTGTCCTATAGGTATTTTAGATAATGTTTTGAGTCAGGGATAACATAAATATGTCTACATTACCCAACATTCTTTAACATGTTCTTGCCCTGGGCTCATGAGTGAATCCTCTTAGCTGTGTTAAGCACTTCCCAAAATTAACCATCTTTAATAGCAACTTAAGAGCATACTTAGGTTTTCTGGTGATAAATAGCTATCAAACACCAATAAAGATGTATGGTTTCTATTTTTCTCTTTCACCAGACATGCTTGCACCTACTGCAGTCTAAATCATTTTATTTTTTTCCCAGATCCATTTTCATTATTCTGTGTTCATTTCTTCACCTTAAATTCATAAATTGTACTATTTCCTGGTAATTTGCAAATTATCCACGGTCAGATTATCAACCAAGAGAATGTGTCCTCAACCCCTCTGACCGCAATCTGCATTTATGTTGACTTAAATTGATGCTGGTACCAAAGTTTTACACACTAAACTTAGACTAAGCTAATCTAACACCTTACTGGTACTGAAATGCTAAGTCTTGCTCTCCTCTCCTTTCCTCCTTTTCAGCTGCATTTGCTCGCTCTGGCTCTTGTGCCAGCTTTAGCACTCATCTGATCCCTCTGAGAGCTGATTCAGCTCATTAAACCAGCAGAAAATAGATTTGTTGTTTGGGCTTTTTGATGGGCTACTTTTCCTGCAGGGACAGATAAAAACACTTAGTCCATTTCACCTAATTGCAATCTCATGCTAGTTTACATCAGTTTCAATCAATTTAAATTGGAGCTGCCATCTTCATCCCTTCATCCCCACCTACAAAGCTGTGCCCCTTCCCTTGTGTCCTCACTAACACTCATGCAAATGGATGGTGAGCCAGCCAAGGTGGCTGACTTCAGCCAAAAAGCTATTCACTTTTTTTTTTTGGGGGGGGGGGGGGGGGGGGGGGGGGAGGGGGATGTGGGGGGGGTTTGCAGGTTACTCCTTGCTGGATTGTCTCACTGAACTTCACAGCTGCCCAAGATATTCAATTCAGCCTAAACAGAACTAGACGTGCACTTCCTTCATAGCACATCTGAGAGTCTTCTGCAGTACATGAACAAATGCACCACAGTCCTTATTTCCCTCTTAAGTGAGGTGGGGACGTGCTAAATCATTAAGTGCTAATTAATGGGGGCATCATAACCCGTTTTATTCCCACTCAGTAAAACTTCACCTCAGACTTGCAGAAATACCTCTTGATTCTACTCTATTCCTTAGACAGCAACCTGTATTCAACAGTTTAAATACAGTAAATAAATGTTACTGATTGTATGACTGACTATCTGCCATATCATAAATGGATTACGTACAGAGTTTCCCAATAAGCAGAAATATCACACTGTGAGAATAAGGCAGAAGAGTAAATGCAATGATTCCAAGTGACTACTCCTTCTCCCATAATTTTAGGCCTTTACAGAACTACTCCCATGATTTTATTCTTCTAAGCATTTTACAATCAAACATTAATTCAGCTTTGTATAGTGGACTTTTCATAGTGTCTATTTTTCATCATCCATCAACCTAATCTCTTACCCCACGAATATCTGTCATAATCATATCCTAAGTTTGCCCTGTTTCTCATCAGTATTTTTGGTTTTGCTCTTTTTGATTCACATAGGGTACACAAAGTCATCCAGGCAATCGTTCCCTTATCTCCCATATACAGCCCATAAACAGAAAAGTTTTCTTTAGCCTAACATAAAAAATGTAATTGAGTGTAAGTGCATGCTTTGTTCTCTTCTTAGGAACTAGATTGTTTCCTTACAACTTCAGTTATGAAATACAAAATGTGTTATTAGGCTTTCACAGTACTCAGTCTGAGGTCCATTACATGGTTCTTATTGGAAGAAGCTACACTTCTATTTCACAATAAATTATAACAAGTGTGGGTGTTATCATTGGCATCACTCATGCCCTTTTACGTTACTGAAGAGGGAAAAGCAAACCAAGACAAAATTCTTTACTTACATTTCTATGGTTTTTAGAGAAACAGGACTTAATAAAAACCTACCAAAGTTGTTTTAACTTAAATACTATTTGCCTCATTCAACATTTCACTGCTCTTTAACTCTTTTCTTTAAATGACCAGGTCTACCAGGTGACCATAACACCTCTCAGAGATAGCATAAGCCTCAAAAAATATTCAGAACAGCTTTTGCACTAACATAAAATGTAAAAGTGACAACTAAGATCACTTTTAGGACACTGCATGTAAAAATAGTTCAAATTATCCTTACCAGGCAGAGCTTGTCATCTAAACAGATAAAACAAAGAAAATATTATCCTCATACTTAAAAGGCACAAAAATATTAAGTGCAGATGACAAATTAAAGTGGCAATTTCTCAAAGGTGCTCAGTTACTTACATAGATTAGTGACAGAGTTAGAAAGTAAATAGGAGCTTCCAGCTCACCAGTCCCTATTCCACCCATAGTCCCGATGCCAAACTTTCTTAAATAGAAAAGCATCCACTTGTTCTTGAATAGCAGGAGAATCTTTTCCACAATTCAATGCTGCATGCTTTATCATCAAGTCCTATGAATTACAGTGACTTCCTCTACTCTGTGTCATGCAAGGGAAAAAAGATTACAAATCATCTGTTTGCAAATGTAGTTTCAAATTACACAGTTTTGAAAGAGATACATGTAGTGTTCTGTCCAGCACTGTAGAATTTGTAGTACTGTGCAATCTGCCTAAATCGAAGAAGAAATAAAGATCCATTTCTACTCAGATCTTCCTTTATGCTGCCAACAGTCCTGCGGGACAGAGTGCTCTTACTGAAATAAATGGTGATCTGTTTTTAACATTACCAAAGGTATTGCCTGCAATACAGTCTCAGGTTTTAGATATGGCATACATGAAAAGTCAACCCCAGAATACTGTTATATAAAAAATATTTGCAAATCCTGATCATTTATTGTTGTGATTTTTAGAATGTTCTGAAACATTGTCTTCAGTGCCCTGATAGCAAACTTCAATCTAAGTTTTACCTTAGTCTCATGTATCAAGGAAAACTGAAGAACGCACATGAAAGTTTCCATACAGAAATAACCCATTTCAGCCAGTTTCTATCTGCTTGTTACAGCTGTACATTGCAAACTTATTCTCTACAAGTATTTTTTTATCCAATGCAACCCAGAAAAAGAGAACAGAACTTGCTGACTCTTATTTCATTGCCAGATTTTGCAATACTGTAAATTCCTGTTTGCCTACCATACAATCACATTTTCCAATTTCATTACTTCAGAATATCTTTTCTGGACATCTGCAGTATATTTTTCACAGTACACTTTCTGTATTTTCTCTGTTGCACATGATGGTTTAAACTTACTGTTTAGAAATGTTGTTTTCCAGATTAAAACAAACATTTGCCTATTCAGATTCAGCAGTTCCCTAATTACAACTTCTGTGGAGATGTTTGATTCCTTATTTCCTTTCCTTCATTAGCATTTTACAGTTCTGAATCCATTCTTCCCCCATGAATGTTACAGTCTTGCTATAAAATTGGTCGCATTTTATGACATATGATTTAAACCGTGCCTGTACTGCACATGTTTATTTTGTCCACAAATTTTTGTCTAGATATATTTTAGGTGTACAAGTACCAAAATCAGTCACACTTCTTGCAGTGGAAATCAATGATTCTTTCAGGCCAATTCCAATATTTCCTTAGAGATTATCCCAAAGGAGAAAAAGAAATTACTCGTAAGAGCAAGATGACATAGTATCACAGTTTACAAATCACTTCCAGTGGAATGATCCAAATTCTCCAATTAGATCAGGTATTCAAAGCGACAAAAAGAACCTTAACTTATATAAAATAATTAATCCATAACTATTTCCCTCATAGGAGCACAGTAGAAATGTAATTCACTGTTTATAAAGCTTTTAGCAATTTTGAGTTTAAACGGGATTTTAGAAACATAAAGCAATTTTTTCAGTTTATCCAGTCCAAAAAAGATTATTTCAAAAGTTTTGTATCAAGGTAGCCCTGTGAAACACAACAATGGTATTTGTTGGCTTTTAAAAGACTAAGGTGGCTAAAGGTCTGTTTTATACAGCAAATTACACTAAACCATTAGGGATTTTTTTTTTTTTTTCTGGCTATATATGTACCTGAGATTTGGTGGCTACACAGGGACATCTTTTATTCCATGTCCAACTGCTGGAATTAATGACAGTACAAGAGTATCACCAAATCACTTCTGATGTCTAAACCATGAAATCTCTGTTATTTTGGACTCACAGCTGCCTTTCTGAACGCAGTGTGATGACAAATTCTGTTATTGCTAAACTCAGTGTTCTCAAGTAGAACTAACATTGCAGCCCTGACAGAACATACAATGACCATTCATTTCTATTTAAGCAGCATAACTTTTTGCAGGGTACCACAAACACAGAATGACACCTCTTTGTAGCTAACAATCATGTGCCATTCCCAGCGGTTCGCAGCTGAGGAATGCTTGGCTAAAGAAGTTACATCCATGCTACGGTAATTCACTTTTGTGAAGTCTTTACTCGTTTTAAGGACACCAGTGTCTCTACTGGAGCCAGCATGCATTGAGCTTAGTTCATCTTTGGGCCAGCTATCACCCACTCACTGCACACATTCTGACTCATTCAGTCATACCATCATGTATTATGAAAATGTGCTCTAACAATGTGACTACATTTTAAACCATAACAATTATGTAAGAGGGACCTGCACCAAATTAAATCCTGGCTTAGGTGGTGGCATTGCAATGTTCTTACAGCACAGTGGTCTCAGAGATGTTGAGCACAGGTGAGGAGTGAGTGAATCATTTCTCTATGAGTAATGAGAACAATGTATGCAAGAAATGACCTGAAATACCACCTCTATTTTTCCAGCAAAAAACAGGGCATCCCACTCGAAGCAATTACATTAGTTTCTGCCTTGACAGAGTCACTGAACATCAGTCTTACTGAGTTTTACAGCAGCAGAGCAAAAGCAAAGAACATTTCTTTCAGAGACCATGTCTGTTTTTCATCTTGAAGCAGTCCACAACGTTTATGAAAACAAAGGCTTCTTATGTCTCAGATGTTATTCAAAGTTGAGATTCCTGAAACATTATAAGCTCCTAGATCTAGATACATACCACAGATTTATTCTCACTCCTTAATGGGATAAAAATCCTCAGGAAAAACAACAGGTGTATTGACAGGACAGGAATTATGCCATACTTTTACGGATCCTTAATCTAAACGGTTAGAAGATCAGGAATCCATGGAAGGATCCATGGCAGGAAGTCAGCATATACATAGGCAGAAGTTATTTCAGTATGACTCAATCCATCACTACCAAAAAAAGCAAGTCCCTTCTACTGTAAACAGTGAACCCAATCTTCATGACTTTCTGTAGGGAATGTTTGTACAGAAACAAACTGCAGAGCACTGAGAATGTTTAAGTTCCACCAGTTTTGCCCACACAAAAACCTGTACTGACTGAAGGATGTGCCCTCATTGGTATAACTGATCAAAACCCCAGCTATTGCCTTCCATAAAAAGTCACTGTCTCTCACCTGTTCAATGCTTTACCCCCAAATATGTCAATGATTAGCTTAACGTCAATATTATAACCTGCTTCCCTATACACATTTACAGATTATAAGTGTATCTTGAGTCCAATCCTACACATTCATTCATGCAAAGTATCTGGTTTTATCTGGTTTCTTCACAAGTCAGAAAAAAAGATTTAATTCCTTTCATACAAATCACAAAGGAAAAATTCAATACAACTTACTTACCGAAGGATTTCTTTCCGAGTGAAGAACGTGCAATCCTGTTAAAAAACAAAACGTGTTATTGTACTACAGAAATATTGAAAACAACAGCAAAGAATAGTTTTCCAACAGTTTGGAAGGAAACTCAGACCTGTCAGAAAAACATTAAAAATGCCATTTGTGTACCATCTGGATTTGACCCAGAAAGCAATATATGCTATAAAATAACTGTATTATCCTAAGGACAGTGCTATCAGTAAAAAAAACAAATATCGTTAATGTGAAACTTCAAGAGGAAAAAAACCACAACATCTTGCTGAAATACTTCTCCACTGTGGAATGATCAGACCAGAAACAAAAGTAAATCAAAACACTGTAGTATAGGCCAATACCATTCGATAAATGGATCTAGAAAGCTATAAATAACAAATAGACAAAGAAAACAATCTTCTAACTTGGAGTATTCCTCTACTAGAGACAACTGATTTAATAATAAAAGTCATGTACTTACTTATTAGTTATTAACTCTTTTTACTATGTTACTTTGCACTGTGGACACTTCAGCAAAGGCTGAAAATTACCATATGATAGGAACATGGATAAAAGGACAGCCCCTGCTCCAAACATCAGGCAAACTATTCAGCATTCCCTGTGGTATCACTGAATTTGAAATAACTTACTAGAATGCAAAACAGAGCTGGCTGAACGCGAAAGAGCTCACAAGCATTCGCTTGCATTCTGATGGCTCTGTGGTGGGACTGCATTTACACTGGTTTGATTCACTCTTTATGAACATCTGCATTTTGCTAGAAGAATTCACACATGTTACGAAAGAACCGTAAGATGAGCAGGGAAATAGTACGTATTTCTAAATCAGCCAGAAAACAAGCTGTATTTTCATATGCTGTGAGGGACCATAATAATCAGTCCCATCCCATTGACAGAATATCCCCTAATCCCCACTATTTTATCTAATATACATTTAGGGAAAATCCTGTTCTGCATGCAAAACTAGGTACACTAGCGGCAATGAAATATTGGATGATCAGTTTAGAACATTGTTTAGGTCATAAATTCAGAGAATATGTATCATTTTGTCTTCGAGCTAGTGGCTGATGAGGATGTATATACAGGGAAAAACAACCAAACCACAAAATTCTTGCTGATTATCCACTTGTCTCACAGGCCCATGTGATGTAACAAGGCATTTGCCTAAGAATTCAGCCTATCGTTAATTTTCCTCCTTTAATGTAAACATATTTGAAATATATCATATTTTTATATCAGCTAGTGACAAGATAACATCAGACTCTAAGTCATACTTAAGAGCACATATAACTAATACGTCTCCCCCGGTCCTGCTCTTCAGCCAAGTAGTGAAAAAGCATTTCTTTCCTAAACTGAGAATCATTCTGGCTAAATGCCTGCTTCTTCCAAGGAGAAAAGCAAATGATCACAGCTAGATGAAGCAGTCAAACAGCTTGTCTCAGGTATCCAGGTATGTTATCAGTCCTGCATGGTATCAATTATTGAGTTTGCTTGCTCTCCTCCATATAAAGTGGCAGGAGAAGCAGCTCTCCCTTTAGTGTATTGTGTAGCAGAATAGCGTTACAAGGCACAATAGGAAGCACCTTGTGAGCTGCTGACACCCATGTCACATTGTCTGAAACTGCACAAAGTGAAATAGGAGCCAGCTGGTTAAGTCTTCATTAATTCCAGCACATTCAACACTGTCACTTAAGGATGCTTCATTTACTAATTAAAGGCAGGTGCAAACTCACAAATAATTGTAATGCCCTCAGCAGCTATCATTCTGTAATTATATAGGCTTGAGAAAACAGCAGACACTGTTACTGAACTAGAAAGCTGACAGGGAATTGATATGCAAATGGAGATAAAGATGAAAAAGAAAAGTTACCCTTCACCTTCCAGAAATCATGCAAAAATGCTACTGAAAGACACATTAAGAGGTCAGATCATAAGCCTTTTCTGCTGAAGGTCCACACAATTACTTTTTTTTAAATCTGAGTCCCCTCACATCTTTGACAACAAATACTACAGTCTGCCTTTTTTTTTAACTAATAGAATCTAAAAACTACCAATGTTCAAAACCTTTATAGCAAAAGTAGTTGCAAGTATCTGCCTGACCACTGTTACTCACAGCAGTAGTCCAATTATACCTGCCCATTACATGGAATTGTGTGTCAGGGATGAGGGGTGTCAAAAAAAATGTACACTGGTTTCACAGACCACTTGCAGAGATCTTAAAGCTACTCAGGGTCAGAGCACCACAAATTTACTGTAACCTGGCCTACCCTTTTGATCCACCGCAAAATCATACGCACCACTTAAGAAATGCTTTACCATTAAGAAGCCTGTCTGGTCTCAAATGACAAATGTAAAAGCCAGGGCTCCAAGCTACCTCTGCAAGGGAAGTCCAGCCATCTCTCTTGCTCCTCCCAGTTTCTTATTTCTGCCTCTCCCTTTATGTGGACTTCACACCAATGAGTACTAGAACTGCATCAGAGAATTCTAAAGGAATGAACTTACGTGTTTGGAAACTAACCTAGCAAAGCCAGACTAATTTCCATTTAGTGGCTTGGAATATAGCAGCAATAGTGCTGGTACAAGATATGAAGCTTAAACAAGTATCTATTGATGGCAGGAAAGAGGTGCAAGACTGCCTTTTTTTTTTTTTTTTTTTTTTGAAAGCAGAGCCCCAAGTTGGAATAAAGTCACAATGCAACAAGGGTATAAATAACATAATTACATTTTATAGTTGCTGGAACTCCAGCAGCTTAATTCCAATTTAATTAAAGACTTTTGGCCAAAGAAATACGGAGGTGAATCATCCAATTTGCCTCTGGCTATTTCGCTCATACAGAAAATACGCAATGATGAACAATAAATAGTAAAACAACATGTTAAATTAACTCCCTCATAAGGAAAGGTGAAGCATTTGTCATTTATGCCTATGATGACATTCATCTTCCTTCAAGAAAGAGATATCATGGAATACATCTGCCATCATGTGGACTTTATGTCAGCTTATTATGAACTTAAAAAGCAACCTGTCTATTCTGTCTGGACCTTAAAGACACTGGGAGTCCTGCTAAAAAAAGCACAAACTAAACACCGAACAAATAAATGTTACCAGAGTTTTCAAAGTTCTTATCAATTCAAGATTTTCAGCAAGAATTTATCCTGAATTGTTGCTTTTCTTTCTAATGCTATACAGTGACCTGAAAAACTTCTGCTAATAGGAGGGCCCTTGGGGGTTTTAGGTTATTTACAACAGAGGCTTTGCCTTAAAAGCTCATCTACTCCAGCCCCTGAGAAAATACCTGCTCCTTTTCTAAGCTCAACTGTCCCGCTCAGTCTGTCCTTCTGCCCTTAATAAACAAGTTAATTAGGAGTCTGACAAAGGATCACTGCTGTTTTTTTGGAGGCAAGATAGCACTGAAACAAACATGTAATTATCTACTTCCTTACGTCTAGCAAAGTGGATAAAATAAAGCAAACAGTAGATTTCCCACTGATTTCAGTGAAATCATTAGCTCGTATAATGGGGCTTGGTTCTCAGATTTGGCATTTAGGTGACTTAACTGCTGCTTAAAATATTTTGCAGAGGGAAGAGTCAGCTAGCCGGTGTATTTAGGTTCCATGGGCAGCTTTGCTCTTGGCTGGTAGTACTGCTTTCTACAAGTCACTCAATATTGCTTGTAAAGTAGGGTTAGTGGTCTCTGCTCTTAAAATTTACTTAATAAAAGAGCAGAACGTACAGGCTGTTAGAGTTTTAGTCTTTGATTTCCTATGTCAAGTGAATGCAGGTTTAGGACAGAACAGGAACAGACTGAAATATGTTGGTCCAGTACCTTTTCCACTAGTCTGTAAGATTTCAAGCTCTTACATTGATTCTGATTTATGTTTGGCAATACAGTGATTTGAACAAAAAATAGGAAAAGAGATAACTGCTGAGAATGCTGATGCTTAACTTCATGTAACGTGTACGTACATAGTGTAATATGAGGTATGGCTCCAGATTCAGACCACATGTAACTTGTTATTTTGGATATATTGCCAATAGTAGAGTGCAACATGCAATTTATGAATGGCAGCAGAGTTCACTGAAGGGAAGATTATCACCACTTTCGGAAGCAAGTATCACTGTGCATAATGTACAGTTTTCAAATAAAAACTGATTTCACATAGATAAGCAAAACCCTTCTCTACAGAAAAGAAGAAAAACTGGAGAAAGGAACAATAGAATGAGAAAATAGCAACGTCCAACTATGAAAAGCTACTGTAAAATAATATTTCTTAGACCCATTAAATGCATATTTCTCCTCTAAAACAATACATACATAATTCTGCCTTTTATATGTATAGTGCCATAAGGGCAGGTTTGGTCTGATCATGGAACAGCTCCATTGGAAAGTTGTATAAATAAGGAAATAATACAAAACAGTCTTAGAAATCCAAAGTCACTCCAAATTAGAAAAACAGTCTCAAACAAAAGCCAGTAAGCTACAGATAAAGTAAACCAATAACAGGAATTTTGTCAATATCCTCAAGGCAAGACAGATTAGGTCCATATAGTTAATTTAGCAAGGGCTTTTTAAGAAATGAGAAGTACTGGATGCTGCAGCATTTAAAATGTTAATATTTCAAACAAATTATTTCAGAGGTTGTGTAAGAACATTTAATCTAAACACAAAAACATCATCGTGTGAAGTAACCAAAAACCTAAGTTAAAAGGTTCTGGCTAGAAGCAAATGCACTTTCACATAAGATCTATTAACAACTCTATTCTGGTAATATTTTACAAGTTCCATACTTCTATTCTAGTTGCCATACAACTAAGACTAGTATATAGATGTGCAAGACTGAGTCAGCACAATATTTATGTATTTTCACCTCTGTAAATATATAAAGAGTTACTGGAAGTCAGGAAGACTCGCTCCATCCAGTCTTTTAAGTTGCATAGCTGTCCAACTACTTCAGTGAATCCACACTTTAACACTAAAAAAATAATCCTGTCAGTATCTGTATTAATAATAGCCCTGGTATATGGACTTGTATTTTAAAAAATCCTGGTTGCATCAGAATGTCAAAGGAGATTTTAACATCCAGCCTATCTTTACTTGTAATCACGTATGTTTTAGAACTGCAGTCAAAACCACCAAAACATCCACTGAGTTTCTAGAGGAAAAATCTGCAGCTCTAAGAACCAGTTTATATATTTATACCACAACATCAGAGTAAAAACAGTCATTAGCAAGGACTGAGGAAGAAGCAAACTGTCAACAAATGTAATTTTGCTCAGTCTATACATACACCAAATGGTAATGTGAAACCAGAATCTGACTAAAGGATAATTTCACAAAAACCTTGTTCCATTACTATGCTACTTAAATTTGCACCTTAGCAGCAATACTTTATCAAACTGAAAAGTACATATTACAGAAGATCCTGGAGAACCTGTAATGAATACACTTTTTGTATTCTTAAAAAGGGTTCATTTTCATCAAAGATCCTGATTAAGTCAAGCACAGTTTTTAAAAGTAAAAGCTTGATGACCTAGTTCCACTTTATAAATGGCATTTCTTGACAGATCATAATGTAACTTGTTTTATCGGGTTTTGCATAATTCTCATGAAATACAGTTGAATCCCACTGACTAGAATCTCATTAAGAGGAAAAAAGTTAGCTCTGTAATACACAAATTCTTGTATAAAAGAAGCAAGTCGTTATTTTTTTATTACTATCTTTTATTGCAATATTACCTAGAAGACAGCCAGGATAAACATCAGTTTGTTTTGAGGCTGCATTAAAAAATGTAGAATACATAATTCCATTAATGAACAAATACAAAAAGAAATGGCTTGCAATAAAACCAGTAATACCTGATATAAAGTATTTCTGCCCTATATTCTCTAGGTTCTGTCTATCAGGAAAAAAATTAGAAGCAAATTTGTATCAAATTCAGACCACTTATTTGCATAACTCCAGAAAAGATAATGAGATTGATTAAACAGTAGTTTGTCCATACACCAAGCACAGCTTCTATGCATTTCCTACTCAATATAACTGTTTCTCAGCGAGCAGTGCACTGAGGGCAATACAAAGCTCTGATGTCAGTTGATTGTATACCTGTATTTTCTATTGCTTCAAGCATTTTTATACAGCATCACTCAAAAAACCCTAAAACTCCTGTTCATTTTCTTTTCTCATGATGACACCTGACCTCCAAAATCTGTAAACAACATTTAAAAGCAAAATATTAAAATGTTCTTTGATTGCAATGAAAAACATTTCCCTTGCTGATTAATACTTACCTTCTGCCTAGTCAGACTTTGGTAAGGTTTTCCATTGTATGTAAAAAAAAAAAAGACATGACACCAATACAGTTAATTTTCTTACAAGGCTAACTTTCTAAATCAGGTGAATGTCAATGAAAAAAATGGTGCTTGCAAAAGCCTAATTTCCAAAACATTTCACTCAGCTTATGAAAATACAAAGAGCTGTCAATTAAAATGCTACCTTAATAACAGGTGATATAATTTTAATAATAGGTAATATGACAAGGTGTTAAGGGATTTGCAGCTTCCCAGTCTTTAATTTGCCTCTATTTCCAATAAAAGAAGCTGAGAGGTTTGATATTATCATGTCCTATTATGCATCGCTTTTACAGCTTCAACTGTCTTTACCAGTCTCAACGAAGGTTATTTAAAACAACCATCTATTAAAAACACTGAGGTCATCTTGTGGGTAACCAGATTTACAGTTATTTAATTTAAATGTAAATGCCCTGCTAAAAAGTAACTCTTCAGTATGAGTTTATATGCAAAAGAAGTTTATACATGGGCATTTCACAACGTTTTAGACAAATCAGATAAGGTGATTTTATTGCATTAATACCATATTAATGATCTGAAATTTAGGTATGCTAGCTCTTCAAGCAGGTGATTTTTCTGCAGCTTAGTCTTTACTCCTGAAAACCAACACCACTTAGATATGGTTTTACTGTACTTTAAGCACACGAACTTCTCACTTTTCCATCTCACAGTGTCTCCTATGGAACAAGTACTTAAAACATAATGCATTTTAAAAAGTTATAAAAATTTCACTACTGAAGTATTAGTTAGGTGCTATAAGCTCAGAGCAATTTGCGTTAGACAAAAATAGTGAAAGTTACAATCAGATAATACAATGGCCAGAAATATATTCAAATAAAGAAATTATGAGTCTAAGTCTAACCACGAGGGGAGCAAGGTTCTGAACAGCTTTCTAATAGGAACTGTGGGGAAGTAAAAAAAAAAAAACAAACAAAAAAAACCATAACAAAACTAAAAAAGAACCTATTCTACAAAAAGGATTAAGATGATTCTTTTGCTTCAGCCATACTGATACTATGGGTGGTGTAAAGAATACAGTACCAACTCATAGACATACAAATTCACAAGAAGTTGCCTAGTTCTTGTTTGATAAACTAACAAACACAAAGAAGAAGATTATTCAATGATCCATTTTAAAAGCAATTTATCTGCAGATGCCTGGCTGTACACTGAGGTACAGATGTGTATAACAGATTGTACAGCGTGGACACTGGTACAGAGTGTTTTACTTTAGTTCTTTCTTCAGAGGACCTGGCAACCCAAGTGCTGGTTCAAGACATGAAAAACCTGCATTATGGAATAGAATTATGGAACTGTTACCCCATTTATCCCCTTTCCTGTTCTGAAGGAATTGCACAATTGAGAAAAAGGCAGAGAAGATGGCAAACTCCAAGCCACACAGCTCCGTTTGTAGTCCAGCAACTGCATGCTCCCCCAGAACGCAGTGGAGAGGCAAGCACTCCGTGTGGATGGCTACAACAGTAAGTCCAGGATTTCTATGTTTAAAAGATCCATGAGGTGGGCAGTAACTAATGGATCAGAGGCAAATCACCATCAAAATAAGGAATTCATCTGCAAACTTGTTATTGTATTGTACTTACCATATCTAACAAGTGCTATTGCTAATCAGAAATCATCTCTCACTATACTGATGAGCTACAAAAGTCTGCCTGTAACAGAGAAATCTCATAGGCTGACTCAATCCACTGGGCCTAACTACAGCCAGGCTTTGAGATCAATTACCCGGCATTATAAAAGGCAGGAGCTGCAAAAGCCATTAGAGAAAGGCAATTTCTGCATGCAGAGTAGTGAATTAGGGATGACATTTCAGCTCTTGCATTTGCCAGTTTATGTCAAGAAGATAACATTAATTACATTTGGATTTTGTTTTGTTTCACTGCAGTTGGGATCTGTTCTGTGTTCACTTTTATTGTTAGTAGGAAGACAGACAGTGGTATTTTACAGATCTTTGATTTCCTTCTTGTCTATCCAGCAGGGATGTAAAAAAGTCTTTTTGGATCTTAGACTGCCAAGTCTAAGACCACTAACTTAGACTAATATATTACAGTGACAGAGTGCTGGTGAGGGTGAGATGTGTGACAAAGGGGAAATTTCAAAAGCTCCATTTTCACATTTCCTACAATGACAAGAAAAAGGCCAGGCATTTGATGAACACATTTAATTTATGCATTCCCTCCAGCATGGAATAACTTTTTAAAGCATTTTAGCATATATCCCTAGTCTGTCTCTCTGTGGCTACATATCTACACCCGTGAACTGTCCATGTTAGCAGTAACTCCAAAGAAAATCAGTATTTTAAAATCATAGTTTCTACTTCAAGGGTTTGAGTTGAAGATCCTGGAGGTAAAAAGGAAGTTATTTACTTCTGTCTGCATTGGATTTGTCCCTTGGTTATCAGGAAACAAACTGATTTCCTGTATTGTTAATGCTGTATATTTTTATCGCTTCATGTAGGAGAATAGAGCAATGCAGCCAGCCCTGTCTGCATCTCACAAGTAGTCAGCTGCTTCCTTTCTCAGCACCCTTCTATTCGATGTATTGCCTCACTGTATTTTCAGAAACTTGTTCACGATGCGCACTTCCAGCTTCCCACGATATATTGCAGTTAAGATTCGCAGTGTGCTGAAACATGACTGAAAACTGGGAATTATTTTTTTACCCTATTAAAAATCCAGTTGATGCAATGTGAGGTAAATAAAGAAGTACCAATAAGCTATCCCTGGACACAAAAACGCATACAACTTCTGTTAAGGTAAGAAACTGCCATCCAGGAGTGGATGCAAGCGTTAGGATACCTTCTCTGGAATTACATTAAGAATATTTCTGTGACTTACCCTCAGAAGAAGTGAACTTAGACAAGACCTTCCCTCCACCCACTGTCAGCAAAGGCATCAAGGAGAGAAAGAGACATTACTGCTACACTTTCTTCTCTACAAAACACTCGGTAGAAAAATTCTACTAAATATTCCCGTTGTCAAGCTAGTCAGTCTTTATCCTGCTTCCTAGTGCAGACATTGAGGATTTGACTCCTTCCCCTGTATAGCAAGAAGGCAATTGAACAGTATATTCAGCAACCCAGCCTTAGAACACTATTACAGTTGCCGGAAATATATGCATGCAGGCTACAAATTTTGAAAAAAAAATTTGGAAAAAACACTCTACAAAACAACAAAAAAAATGCCAACCCACAGACATATGAGGACTACATCTTTCCTTCCCCTAATGCAAACTAAAGGATCTTACCTGGTAGGCATCTAGCTGTTCATCAGTAAATATCGTTTGCTTATTACCCATCTTAAATGAGGAATTCTTCTTCTATGCAAATGCATCCCATTAGAAATAGCTGGATTCCTCTGTATTGTAGGCATTTAGAGCACGTATACTCCGTGAATGCGCTGAAAAAATCCCAAAGCCTGCATTGAACTGGTTTTGACTGTACCTGTCCAATGAGGAAGGACACAGTATTGGGAAATCTTTGCAAGGTTTGACTCGAGTGTGCCAGGAAGGGCAGCGTAAAGATCACAGGCAGGTGTCGCCCCAAAACAGCGATGCCATTCTCCCCCTCTTCCAGATGCTTTTCTAAGAGGCATACAGAGGTTTTATACCATACCCCCCGCGTAGGCAGTCCTGGAAGAAGCGCGGGCTGCCTCCCGCCCCGGTGCCCCGCTCAGCCCGTGACGCCGGGCGCTCCCGCCCCGCACCTCCGTGTCGTGGAGCCGCTTTGCGTCACCGGTGGCGCTCGGGAGCGCAGCCGCGGGACACGCACGCAGCGAATCCAGCAGCTGGAAAGATGGATTAGCAGAGTAAACGTGTCTGCAGCTGGTAAAAGCGCATCCTAGTCAGCGCTGAGATCTGCCCTAGCGCCGCGCTGCCGGTGGGAAACGCAGCTGGATGGAGGCTCCCCGCGCCCGCAGCCTCCCCACCTGCACCGGGGCTGCAACCAGCCCTGGCCAGCGAGGATGTGCTAACTGCCAGCTATACCACTGAGTGCGAGTATTCCTTCTCACCTTAAATAAACTACAAAAATAATCGGGAAGATTAAAGTACTTGAAATGGACGTTAATCTGACTCCCTCAACTCAAGCAAGCACAGCTGGAAAGAAAAAAAAAAAAATGTTACCGCAGACTGAAGCAAAGGTAGAAAGTACCACTAGAGGGCTCACAGGGTATTTTATGAAGTAATAAAACTCTTAATTCTTTCTGGGAAAATAAACAATTAAAAAGCACGCAAGAGAGATGCAGGCAGACAGAATGAATAAAGGCAAGCAAAAGTATATTATCCAACATCTGCGGAAGGATAAGCTCCTAAGACAGCAGTAGGAAGAAGGCTGAGTGAGAAAGGATGGAACAGGGAGGAAAGGGCTGTTATAAGTTTCTTTGGAGTGCTCACTTCCCATTTGTGCACACAGAAACGGGAGAGAATTTATAAACATTTAATGAAATTCCCACCTTCTTTACCCATAGCTCTGCCAGTGGTCATTACTTCCTCAGCAAAATAGCATGTTTAATGAAAACACCTGAACAATTATTTTCTGCTTTTCCACCACAGCTTCTAAAGATCCTGACTTGATAAAAGTACTGGATAATAGGAGTTCAATGTAACTTGGCATATAACAACAAAAAATGAATATTTAACAATAATAATGAAAGTAAATGTATTGTATACACAGTAAAAATATCCGATGAAACGTGTTGGATATGTTGTAAAAACATTCTATGAAGTGCTGAACCACAGACTGTTCTGGGAGATAATTTATGTAGATCATAACATTTAGAAATGCAGATTTTATTAACTTCAAACCAGCGCTGCCCTGAGCTACAAAACCACAACATATTACCACATACACAAAATAAATGTCTTGGGCTAAGAAGGTATTCAACAAGGCTTATTAGTGATAAGCAAACATCAGAATTTTAACACTGAAATAGATGGATTCTACCAACAGAACACATTGCAGCACAGTTTCAAAATGAGAAGGGAGAAGCTACAGTAATAAGGACAATACAAACTGAATGACCTACCATCAGATCAAGAGTGCAGGAAGCATCTATTCTGAAATCCCACAGTTGAACTGACTGTTTCTTACACAGCCAAACTGACCTTTGTTTTCCTAGCCATTAGTGCTGTGAGTTTTTTCTTTTCCCCGAAGTACAGTAGCATTGGATTATCTTTATGTTCCGTAAGATTCTCCACAAGTCAGAAGTAAAGAAGAAAAAACCTCAAATCTGCAACATACAGTATTTCTAGTTATTAAAATTGCTCTTTTGACACACATTTTTTTTTTTTAATCAGAAAAGAGCAATCCATATAGGCCCCTTGAGATTAAGAACTTTCACAGAACGTGGAAGTTCTTACATGTCCTCAACACTGAACAAGCTTCATCATTGGCTTTAGTGGTTATGCATATAATTGAGCATGTTCCCTATCTGTGATTTGGTGCTACTGAAATGCCAGAGCGCAGCTGTTCTCAGTTACACCAGACCAATACTTAGTCAAGTGATTTGCATGAAATAGCACTCCATTCAGCCACCTAATTCAAGCTGCCTGTCTATGCAAATCAGATTAAATATAAATGGCCAAATTATCTTAAATTCCATTATGCAGAAGTGAACTGACATCAGGGGTGGATTGGGCTCCATATCTTTTAATCTTGTGATGCTATATACCTAACATTTTTACAGTGAAAAGACTGACATCTCACCTCTTAATTTTTTACCTGCTTTTGTATTCCTGGCTGCCTGGTCGCACTCTATCCTCAATGACACACATACCAGCTTGTCTCTATTCTTAGAATCAGATTAATAACAATAAAAACCAGAAGGGATAAATGGAAAGCACCAACTTTTTAAGACTTACTTGTGGCTACAAAGTAGGGCACAGGTAGAGATCCTGAGGTTCACAGACATATTCCTGTTTACTCCTTTGGGCCTGGCTTTCCACTCTTCTCCCTCCACTTTTCTCCTGCATATTAGAAATGCTTTGGTTTTATTCTAATGTAGAGAAATTATTCAGGAAAACTGGTATGGCTAAAAAGAGTTGATTGCTTTAAAACAGTTAGAAATCATTGCTTTAAAAGAAAGACTCAGCTTGCCAAGGGAATTGCACCCACTGAGTATGTGGACAGAAAATAAACTGTTTCTTCAATTCTTCATTCCATACTCTGAAGAGTATTTTTTAGTAAATAAAATTTAAATCCACAGATTTTTAAAAAGAGGATTCAGATACTGATTCTTGAGGGTTCAACTATATCAGCTAGCTCTTCTCAAGCATGCCATAGTGGTACCTACATTTCATGGCATAATTATCTTGCTATACTAACTGGGTAAAATTTGTAAATGGTATAATGCACAAACACTTTTTTACTCCTATCTGTTTGTATGTATCAAAGATCAGATAATTTTCCAGTTTGCTCTTTTTCACTTCTTCTATCTATATTTATCAAAGATTAGCTTTATTTGCCAGTTGGGTGTTAAGCAATACTTACTCCCAGTACAAGTTACTGCAACAAATCGATACTTTTTTTACCTGCACAGCAAGAGCTGACCTTACTTCTATCAGCACCAGCCTTCCCATCCACTTTACTGTATTTCAGTTTCTCTAAACTGTTTGCCAAAGCAAGTGATTTTAAGCTATTTAGCAACACATAGCATATATCCTGAAATCAGTTGCAAATAGAGTTTACTAAGGAGGACAGTATATTTACAACAGCCTTGCCATTTCCCTGTCCATTATACCAGAGAACATGGTCAAGTAGCCACAGTTCACCTGCTTTAAAAGTTTAATCCCTAGAGCAGAAAATATACTGTCAACCATGTACACCAGATTTAATATTTTATAGCAAGATGGCCGTCAGGTACAATAGCTTAACACCCACCCAAGGCTGCCGTCTGACCCCAGCTGCAGGGACTTGTTTCCACAGCCACAGCTCAGGGAGTGGGACAAACCATGATCACCTCAGTGAGAAGCCTGTTGCTCTGAACTGCTGCTAGCCATGGCTGCTACACCAGGTGACTTTGCTCTGATTTATTAGTAGAGGTGTAAGTTTAATAACCTCCAACAGACAGGTCATACTACCTTAAATTGCCTCTGTAAATTATGCAGAGAGAATTTGACCGTGGTTAAGTATGAACGCTCTTACTCCTCATCAAAGAAGATCAAGCTTCTATAAATAGAGATCACTACCTGTTAACAAGAGGCTCCACATAGTTTTAACAGCCAAGTTGCTTATCTACTGCATTCACAGCTCGAGCTGGTTGGCTGCAAGTTTTAATTGGGGTAAGAAGAACCTGCAAGATTTCACGCCCATTACACTGAATATTCCAACAATTTCTTTCCCACACAGATGTTTCCTTGCAGATTTGCTCTTCATAAAGATTCACTCTATTAGCAGAAAGAATGGTTTTGATCTAGAAGGGCTGCCTGTACATTTATTCTGTTGCTACTTTCTATGAGATGTTAGGGCTCCCTTCTACTGCGAGTGTAACAATGATCACTACTTCCAGTGATTGCAGGAGGGAAGTTCTATCATCCACCCATACTGTGGAAATCACCCCTGAGTCTTTGGGACTTACTTATTTGAACACTCTTCACAGCTCTGCTCACAGGTAAACAAGGAACAATAATGTTCACCTACAAGAAGTTCTGTGGAGCTAAATTAATTAAAATGCTTGTGAGTGCCTTAAATAAAGATGCTACAGAGCTACAACACATTACCATTGTAATATGCTACACCAACTGTCCCACCTTGCCTCTTGTTTAATAGTTATTGCAAACTGTAAATAAGAAATTAACTCTAAATACACAATTACAAAACAGAAATCCTAAAACAAGTGAAAATGACCGTTTGATGCTACTGCAGTGGATAGAAAAGTTGCTTTCCAAACACATGACTGACAGGAAGATGCTTAGACCCCACTGAATTTGCCTGGAAACACTGGCCTACAAGAGAATGCTTCATGGGACTGAGCTCTGTCTTATGAATGAATAAACAGAACTTGAGAAGGATGCAAAACTCACGGCCCTCAAACCGATGAAAGATGCTATCTGACTAAATTGCACTTGTTATGATGAGTGGTAACTTTCTGTAGAGGTTTTTAATGCTAAAGAAACAAACAGAAAGGAAAACCTTGTGCCAAATTTGTTGGGTTTATGAGCTTATCTATCTAGCTTAATGAAGTACACTATCTTAGAAGATGGAGGTTTCTGACTGCATTTCATTAAGCCTAATTTATCCGTAATAAATCAAGTAAAAATTATTTTTTTTTAAAAAAGATGCTTTACACAAGACAATGCTTTGCCCCAGGGACAAAATAATAAGAAATAAATAATGGCTTCCTAAGCAGACTAAATTTAATATAATGAATTTACTCAAAGAGAATCTTGATGCAGTGCTCACTAGGGGAAACAAGCTACCGCTATATCTGTATAGGCATCTTTTTTCTAGCCAAAATAACTACTAACGGTTTTATTACTGTGTTGTTTATCTTTTCTCATAACAGCTCCAAACCAGCCACTGTCAATGGCTGATTATTGTAGTAGTATTATGGTAGCAGTAAGAGTAAGATTCAAATACTCACTTACAGGTACTAAGCAGTACCTGTAAGACACAGATCAGAACAGCAACAGCTGTTGAAAATGTATGTAAAAAATAATTTCTCCTCTCAATTTACAATCAAAGTGTAAACCCAGAAAGCATGCGCAGATGCCGTCAGAAAACACAAGAAAACAACATGAATATACTGACGAGCATAGCATAGCACATAGTCAACACTTATGGAGTCCTGTGGTAAGTATTATGGCAAAAGAAACAACAAATGTAAAGAAAGGAGTCGAAAAGATGTAAACATTTCACTGGAAGCAGTACAGTAAAAACATTCGAAAATCAGCTAGTATGTCCTAGAAACATCATAGGTCAGTCTGATATAGGAGCAAGCCTCAGTTCACAAAAAGGGGGGGAAAAAGCAGAGAATAGGACATGTAAGCTGTGGAAAGTAAAGACGGCACAATGAGAGAGCCAATATGTACAAAATATGATCAAGCGTTCAACCAAAAAATAATAATTTTACAGAAACATTTAGAACAAATATCTGCAGAGTCAACTTGTATTTTGAAGACTAAAATGAAAAAACGACAGTAGTTACCAGAAGAAAATCGGTATCAAGAACATTCTGCACGCTTGCCGTTACAGACAACATCTGAAAAACTATTCTCAATGCAAAGCATTATAAAAAAAATAAATCATACACAGAGTATGCTGTTTCAACAGAGGAAAAATTGTGAGTATCCTCTGGTGCCCTGTCTGGGAGGAAAAAAAAAAAAAAAAAAAAGAGCAAGTAACACCCAGAAAATAGGAGCTACTGATAGTGTATATTGTCAAATGTCAATTCGGGGAATTTCTGCTCACACTTGCAAGAACAAAGTGAACGCACAGCCTTAGTTTTCAAACACATACAGGACAGAGGTAAGTAAATGGAAAGGCTGCTAGTAATCTGATAACTCTATCCCCAAAAATTGGCACAAAATTATACTGAGACTGAACCCAAATCTTTATGTTGCTAAGGAACTATAAGAAACAAAAGGTAGGTTTGGTTTTATTTTAAATTGTCTTTTGAGTTTAAACTTACAGGATATCTTTGACTCAGATTTTATATCACTGTTTGCAGCCAATGTGCTTAGAAATTCACTATTGATCCTGTATTAAAGCCAAGAGTCTAATTTACTCCTATCATTAATTGATTTGACAGCAAGAGTTGACATAAATTGACTAAACACAATTGCAAGCAATGGCAACACTGTTATTTAGATAGAAGTGTCTATCATATCATAAGTGGGAGTCTCTGCATCACTGTTTATCTACGCAGATAACACAGAAAGTGGAAGCAGTATCACCATTTCACAGGTAGGGAAATCTTTGGACAGACATATTGAGCCATTATTCCCAGGGGTCTAAGCTCAAACAGCCTTAGTTCTAGCTTGGTACTTTACTCTCAAGAACATCCCAAGCTACATTACCACCCTTCCCAATTCTTACTTATCATTGTAACCGCAGCTTGCCGCACGCTGCTTAGGAAGGGACTCTCCACAGCTCGGGGCCTCCCCCAGTCACAGCAGACTCCTAGAACTTACACACAGGATTATCAGCATTTTTTAAAACAGACACAAGTACATCAAAAATTAAGACAAATACGATTTTTGATGCGCCCCTATTTCAACAGCTTTGGTTTTTGACACTTTAAAGCGCAGGTTTTTTTTTCCTCTGCTGCAACAAATACCTGACACTCTTCTTGGTTAATGACAACCATTTTTTTTCCTGTAAGCGGCCCAAATCTAGAAGATGAGATTTTATACAGTATCAAATGCTTCAAAACTGGAGGCCATTTGCAAAACCGCTTGTTTGTCACTACACAGACGCCGTCACGGTACCTCCTCAGCCCCCACAGCCGGGGCTCCCGGCGTCCTCCGGCTGCCCCGGGCCGAGCCCGCCCCAGCACCTTCCGCACCAAGAGCGACGGCTCTCGGGCAGCAGCTCCGCCGGGGGCAGCCAGCGGGGGCTGGCCGGGTGCTGCCCGCCGTCCCTCAGCGGGGCGCGGGTGGGAGCGCACGGCCCTCAGCGGACCGCCGGGCGTTTCCCGCCACACAGGGCCGGTGAAGCTCCGGTGGGGCTCAGCGGGACGAGGGCATCCCGGCTTCGGGGAGCGGGATGAGGAAGAAGGCTCAGACCAGCCCGGCCGCCAAAGGCACCGGCGGGCGGGACCTGAGGTGCCGGGGCCGGGGCTGCGGCAGCTCTAGAGGGAACGGCAGGGACAACCCCGCAGGGCCCGCCCGCCGCCCCCTCAGCGCTGCGGCAGCCGCGAGCGCAGCGGCAGCTCCCCGGGGGCGGGGCCTCGCGGCCAGCGGGGCGGGGCCGGGCCGCTCTCCGCGCGCCGGTTCCGGTCTCGAGGCGAGCGCGGGTGTTCTCGGGCCTCCGTCAGCCACGCTGCTCGGGAGAGCGTCATGGCTGCAGCTGCCTGGATGCCGACGGTAAGCGAGAGGGGACAAGCCCTTCCTCCGCGCTCCGTGTGACCTTGGCGGTGGCTCGGTGATGCTGCCCGGGGGGGGCTCTGCCCGCCCGCCCGCAAGGTCGACGAGGTGCCGCCGCGCCCCGGCAGCGCTCCCGAGGGGCGAATGGCGGGAAGGGCCCGGAGGGGCCGTTCCTCCAGCGGCTGCCCGGGCTGACGCCGCGCCGATGCCGCGGCATCCCGTCCCGTCCCGTCCCACCTTTCCGGGCGCGGCCCGTCGGGGAGGTGATGCCGTAGAGGTCACGGCATCGGCGGGGCGCCTCGCCGCAGCCAGGCCGCGGCGGGGACCGGCCCCCGGGCGAGCGGGCTGCAGCCCCCGGGCCGCACCGACAGCAGCGCGCTCGCGGACCGTAAGGGCTGAAAACGGCATTCCCGAAAAGAGCCCGCGGGGCCGGGTATTACCGAGGCCTTCTGGGGTTTATCCGGTGGCTTTCCGACCCACTACCTGCCCCTCGGGATTCGCCGGCGCTGAGCTATGATGAAACGCAGCCGTTATTCCTTGGGCTGTCACAGAGACGCTGCTGCTTTTTGCCTCGAGTAAATGGAATTTGTTTTGCGCCTTCCAGCACTAGCCTGTGGGAGGCGAAATCATTGCAGAAGCCGCGCTTCATGTATCTGCTAAAATACAGATCAGGCAAGAGTTAATCACAATACATGACTTGAAGGTCAGAGTGGATCGCTGTTGGCTAGCCTGATTCTCTGCTAGTGATACAGATGTTGAACTTCAGTATAACGTGCCAGGCCCATGGCTTCTGGCAAGACTGAGTGCTCCCTTTCTAGGGCTACTCTGGGATGGGAGCCCAGACTCAGCGTGCAGGAGCTGTACGACGAGGGCACTTACACTTGCGTAGTCAACTTCAGAGTTTCATTTAATTGCTCCGGTTGCTGCCTCAAATGTATGGCTTGTTGTAGTGAATATTGCTTGCCTGTTGCCATGACCTTGTACATCTTGTGTTGGGTTACCAGTGAAAATAAATCGTATCTTAAATTACTTCCCCCACATCATTGATTACAACATACATGAGAATTACACTGTTTCCAGTTGTTTCTAATGGCACCAACATAGTTTGACCCTTTTGCTGTACAGCTACATTTAAGCAATACATGTCAGTAAAGAGAAATAGAACAAGTAGAAATTGGGACAGCAGAGGAATACAGATTGTCAGATACATTCCTATCTAGCCTGATAGCTGCAGACTACATAGGTGAGTATGGTAGAATTGAAGTAGTGTAAGTTTGCTTGCACTTAGAAATCTTCTAAGACACAGAGGCATGAAAAATCCTAGAGAGGAGGGTGAGAGTGGGAGGCTGTGATTTCTCTGCAGTTAAGTATTGATACTGATATGATTTGGGATATTGTCTGTGGTGCTCAGATAGGCAAGAGCTCAAGCTGAGATATCTCAGTTTTAAAGCTTAATGCCAGTTTGGAATATTTGTATGTTAGAAAGTAATTCTTTGACTATGCTGTGCAGACTCATTGCTATGGTGAATTTCGTCTTTAGTGTGCATTTCAATTATGCTTTTTAAAAACTGTCAGGCACGCAGAAGGCAACAGCACAAAACCTACAGATGTAAAAGGTGGAAGAACAAAATTCACCACAGTTTGAATGGGAGAAGTACACTAATGCAAAGTAGTTTTAGAAACATTACCTAAAATGTGTAAAGATACTGTCCACCCAACTGTTAGTGTTTAATTTTTCACTTTGCTTTCCATGAATCTTAATCCTTAGTGTATCACTATTTAATTAGAGTTACTGCAACTTTATTTCAAATGTGTAGTATGTAAGGACTCTGGTTATTGTGCAGTAACTTCCCCTACCTCCAGGCAAGATAAGGAGAGTCTGGCACAGTGCAAAGCACGGCTGTCCTGGATTTACCTTCTGCTAAGAATACTCTCATGAGGTGTTAGTGCACAGAATGTTAGAGAGCAACTTGGCAAAGTGTTGGTTACTCCTGTTTCATTTTGGATGGATTTGATACTAGTTTGAGATTGGAAAATTTAAGCAATATGATTTTAAAATGCAGACTTGGTGCAGTATTGTTAACTTTTAAAAATCCAATTTGTGTTGTAAAATAGCATCTTTTTGTTTTATATTCTCGCAGGTTTCTCGATTGCTAGGTGCTTTCAAAAACCAAAAACAGGTGACCAGAAGTTTTGGTAGTGCTGTGAGTATAAGAGTACCATTTTTTACTTTTAAGAAGTTTCTCAAGAAATGAATTCAGAAATTTATAAGATTACTGTTGTTATTTTTACATTCTCTGAAATTAAAGCCTAAATAAGTGAACATGTATGCTCTTAATGCCATGCTGGATTTATATCGGTTAATTACTGTCCTTGGCAATTGTGTATTAATGTGTAAGTGACAATACAAAAGGCTTTAGCAAAAGATAGAAGTATGAAAACTCTTCACAAAATGTGGACATAAGCCAGTCTTCTGCAACTTATCTGGAAAAGGGCAAATATTGGGAAAAGTAGAAAGGTTGTTGAGAAGCTTCTCGTTTTCATTATTTTGCACCTTCCTCCAAGCACTAGATTTATCTTACTGCTGCTTTGAGAATACCTTACATCTGAAGTTCTGCCTTTTCAAGGCCCTCTTGAAAGTATTTTAGACACTGTGTATTTCCTTGTACACATTCTACCTTCTTTTTGTGTATGTGTTTGAAGTGCCGCAGGCCTTTTTTTTTTTTTTTTTTTTTTTGTTCCTTCAGTGAAGGTGGCCTTGAAAACTCCTCAGGCAGAAGCAGAGCTTAGCACTACTGCATGCACCCTTAAGCAGGACTTAATTTTAAAGAGCAACTGTGGCTTTTAATTACAAGTTTTATAGAATAGCTGGAAAAGAAACTGAAGGGTCACTCATATTTTATACAGTATAAAAAGATTCAGAAGGTGAGGCACCGCCAGTTCTGTTTATACCACATTACTGTTTCAGATAAAACATTTTCTGGCTCAGGTGGAGACCTGCTGTGCTGTGAAGCAACAACATGAGACAGCACTAATCTTGTTTTGAAGCATTCCATCAGTTATGTGCTTGCTCAAAAGCAGTGTTCTTTTATCTGAAGCTCTACTTCTTTTGTTGTGCACAGTGAATGTCTTTGGCTCAAATTAATTAAAAAAATCAGTCAATATGTATTGAATTTGTGAATATTTTATGTGGAGAAAGATGGAAACATGTCTTGGGAGTTGATTTGAATTGAGGTTTTGCAAATAAAGCTGATTCTGAACTGCCTTTTTTGTAGGTAGTAATGAGCCCTTACAGAACTGTTGGAAATCCTTAAATAAAAGAGCTGGGGCACATACGATTAGAATATCGATCAAAATTTATCTCTTTTTAATCAAAGCAGAGTACTTTCTTCCCCTGTTATTCAGTGAGCCTGGGCTGTGCAATTTATTTCATCTGTTTGATGGTGATAAAAGAGACTGAAAACACTGCAGGAGGAAAATAACGTGGTATTTTAAAAAATGGGTCTCAGATTTTTAGAAGTCACTTGAGAAGTTTAGATATGCATGAGATTCTTTTTTAAAGTGAATGTAGCTTTTCATAAATTTAATCTTTTCTAGCATGTGTCATTATTATGCAGCATGTTGATAATACTGGAGACATACAGGTAACAGAGCCATAATCAGGTAATACTATCTCCTCTCCAGATTTCAAGATGAAAGCATGCTGACATAATTTCAAGGAGTACTGAGCAGGAACCTGCCTTTCAGGTTAAAAATAAGACTATTTTCTGGTTTGAAATAAGAACAGGTAGTAGGCAGATTTTTAAAGAATTCTCTCAGAACCTCTGCATGCTCCCTTCACAAGCAAGCTAGTCATTCTCGCTTCTATCCAGTACTGCTATTCATAGTGAATATTTGGTAACTGAAACTTTCTTTTCTTTTCTAGTAGTTACTTGGTTCCTACAACACATGAAAACATTTTCTACGTAGAAAACAAGCATTCATTTGTTGTACTACTGATATTTCTTTACCTAGGTACAAACAGTAACTTTAATCCCAGGAGATGGCATAGGACCTGAGATTTCTGCTGCTGTCATGAAGATCTTTGATGCTGCCAAAGTAAGTCATATTTGTCTTGCTGTAAGCATTGTAAGTTTAACTACAACAAGTATTAACTAGGCGTAACTTCCAAAAGATCAAGTCATGTTTAAGCTATTAAAACTTCTTGACAACAGAAAGAGTCTGAAGCTTCAGCTAGTAAAATATAGGATTGTGATCTCAAGTCAGGGATTGAACCTGTTAGCTGGCAGAGGCGTAGAGAGTTGAGAGCAACTGCTGTGTTTAATTTTTGGAAATATGATCTCAATATATCATGTGAAATCATCTTGTTGATGTAGCATTCCTAAGCAACTGATAGAGGATGTTCTTTCATTCATAGTGACTTCCAGTGCAGATGGAAGTGTGTGTGAAAGGACCGGCTTATTCTTAGAAACCAAACTGCTGCACTGCCAAACACACTCACTTACGTGATATGTAAACTAAGTATATCTGAGAACTGTGTTACTACCTATCTGAGGAACTTCACCAGAATTTTCAAGCTTTCTTAAAAGGAAACAGCTCTTCGGGAAAGGTGCCTGGTAAATTGTTCCACATTAGTAACAGCACCAAGGCATATTTCCTTTCTATTACAACCATCTGACCTAGATTTGGAAAAAGTGAAGTTGTCTAATTATGTATGAAAACCTTTTGGTTATTTCTGGGTAGTCAAGCAGGAAGTATGGAGGAATAAAACCTTGGTTTGTGTGTGAGTGCAGGTTTGCAATCCTTAATCAGATTTATTTGTTTGAAAGGAGATTCTGTAGTATGTTATGCTTGGATTGATTCTGTTTGCTTATGAAAGCCCTTGTATCTTTTCCTTTATGGTCTTTCCTGACGAAATGAATGGGTGGCAGCCTGTCTCCACTTAGAAGATTCCTGTGGTGAATGCAAATTCAGCAAGCACCATGGAACGTTTGCAGATTTTCAGTTAGATAACAGATACACATCTATGTTATGTACTGTTTTCCGGGCAGCATGGATGGAGTTCTCAATGAATTCAGTTTTCAAATGTCTTGTCTCTTGTATACAAGGAACTCTTAACAGTTCTAAGAGCTTGAAAGAAATAGCATGCATGTTGCAAATCTAACATTATCTGTGTATATGACACCTAGGGGAGGTATCATGGTATACAGGTTTATGATGATGTGTTTACTATATGATACTATTTCATTTTCACTTAATCACATTTTTTTTCATTGTTTAGAGCTTTACTCTCGATTACTCTCAGAGAAAAATTGTTTAGGAAGGCCTGGTCAAAATTCCTTATGCAGCTTTTTGTGAAAGGGAAGTTGAAACTTGAAGCGAAAGTCATGATATTTAAGTTAACATAGAGTAAATGTCTTCAGGCTCCTATTCAGTGGGAAGAGAGGAATGTTACAGCTATCCAAGGACCAGGAGGGAAGTGGATGATACCTCCAGATGCCAAAGAATCCATGGATAAGAACAAAATGGGATTAAAAGGTACTTTAGGGGTTAATACAAAGATATTAAATACTCTTGTGTTTATCATGAATGTGATTTAAAGCCAAAGTCCTTCATCTGTAGCACAATAAAGTGATTAATTATAGGGGACAGCCTGTCAGGTAATCTTCTGTAATCTTAAAACAAGTCTTTCGTTTCAAAGCCATAACTTCCATAGATCTAAGAAACATGTTAAAGCAGGTATTACTACATACCAACCCTTGGACTCTATGCAGAATGCATTTCTAATGCAGTTGATATACAACAGCATGCAATAACTATTTGTAACAAATAGTATCTTTTTATGTGAAAGTAAAAACTTTTTGTAAAATCTTCTATTCCACCTAAGTGTTGCAATTTGGCCTTTAAACAGCTGATTAATATTACTGTGTAGTAGTTGATAGCGCAGAGAATTCCTGTTAACCCTTGTTAATTTGGAGATCCTCTGTAAAAGTATCACTTTACCTCGAGTATCAACCCTGAAATGCATGGAGGGGCTTATCTTCTCATTCATTTTTGTGTTGTTTTTTTCTCCCTTCTTCAGGGCCTTTAAAGACCCCAATTGCTGCAGGGCACCCATCAATGAATCTGCTTCTGCGTAAAACCTTTGACCTTTATGCAAATGTACGTCCGTGTGTCTCAATTGAAGGGTACAAAACCCCATACACAGATGTGAACATTGTCACAATTCGAGAGAACACAGAAGGCGAATACAGTGGAATTGAGCATGTGGTATGTTGCTGGAAGTGTTGTATTTCTGGTGGGTTTTCTGTGCTTGAAGAATGACAACTTTGCCCATCTCAGGGGCCTAGTACAAAGAGGCTGGGTGGTGTTTAAGTTTGCTACCCATGAAAAAGTTATTTTACTGTGAAATGCATTGTTGAGACTGCCTCACTCAGAATTCCACTAGCTTGTTCCAAACGCTTGGATTAGTGACTTGAAAAACGAGCTTACATTTTTACTATCAATGCAACTACTGTCTTTCAGATTGTTGAAGGTGTTGTGCAAAGTATCAAGCTGATCACAGAAGAAGCTAGCAAGCGTATTGCAGAATTTGCTTTTGAGTATGCCAGAAATAATCAGAGAAGCCACGTTACTGCTGTGCACAAGGCAAATATTATGTATGTTGACACTTCTTTTTGAGAAGAACAAATAGTAATATGTATTTAATTATAAATAACTTTTTAAATCTTCCTCAAATGTATAACTTCTGTTGATGCTACTGGGAGTAAGTAAAATAAGAAATAAGTAAAGTAAAAGCCTTTTAAGTAAAATGGGCAATACTGACCCAGTATTGATAAGGCTGTAATAATTGCATACTAATGTATTTATTAGTAAGTTTGTAGTAATCCTGCGACTCTCCTTTAAAAGCTCTTATTTTAAAAATAGTCTTAAACTAGGAAAAATAATTTAAAAACTAAGGATGAAAACGACTAGTGTCTATTACAGTTTCTAAGCCACCTTGTATTGAACTGAGTCATAACGTGTGATATTATGTGACACCACTTTTACAAACTCATTAAGTCTTTAGTAAATTAATATGAGTCATACTGAGAATTAATGTATGCCTGTTAAAACTAGCGATACCAAAATTTTTTAGGAGGAAATTTAAAAGGCATAATTTCTCTGACTGTAATAAATTTCAAATATTACTTATATTTAACATAAGGAATAATTAGTCACCAATTAAGTTTCGGCACTCTAATATTTTTATTTAATCCTCTGTTGCGTGCAGACTTACTTTATCTTCAGTATTGCTTACTTAGAGTAACTGCAATGTTCTTTTACTTATTTAATTGCAGGAGAATGTCTGATGGGCTTTTCTTGAGAAAATGCAGGGAGGCAGCAGAAAACTGTAAAGATATTAAATTTAATGAAATGTATCTGGATACCGTGTGTCTGAATGTGAGTATTTTTGTGTTTTAATTGTGGTATTTTTTAAGTTTAAGTTCATAGCCTTAGTGAAAATATACTTCTTACAGATGGTTCAAGACCCATCACAATTTGATGTGCTTGTTATGCCGAACTTGTATGGTGACATCCTCAGGTATGGAGATTTTAATTTTAGCAAACATGTAAAATACTGTTACTTTCCAGATGGTTATTCAGGTTATATGCTAGCCAGATGGGTGATGATTTTATGCATTCCGAGTTTAAAACTTTATTAATCCTACCTAAATGGGAAGAAAGGATGGTGTTATTACACTTCAATTATTAATATATTGTTGGGAAGGGCTACATGATGAGAATGTGATTCTCATTTAAAAAAGAAGTTTCTGCTTATGGAGGCTATGAACATTGTTCAGATGAGGCAGAAGAGAAATCTCTCTAAATGTGTGAAGAATTTAATGGCTTAAATTGTAATAAAGAATGCTTAATTAGATATTGGTGAAAAACTTTCTAATCTTATGCACTAAAATAGATTGTGTAAGATAACTGTGGCACCATGATGTTTAAAGCAAGCTAGCCATACAGTTAAAATGATTCTGCATTGTCACTGAAAAATTAAATGTGGCCTCTTAATACCCTATCAGTTCTTGGTTTATGTATTGTATTTTTTCCTTATCTTCAAATTAAATTTCATATTTGAATAACATTAATACTAGAAATATTTGATGTCTTGAAGGCAAAATCCATCAGCAAACATTTTCCATTCTGTAAAATGTTCAGGTAGAGTGTAAAATCAAATAAATACTGTGTGTTAAGTATTTTAATCTGAACTTTTAAATGTATACCATAGCATTGCTTCTCCTTGCACCTCTAAGGAGAGATTGAGAAAACAGCCTGAATCAGAATTTGTTTAGAAGTTCAGTGACGATTTACATCTTCAAATCCATCTCCTGGTTTTATACAAATTATCAATGTCAAGATAACTTACTTAGAAGGAGAAATGCTTGTTGAGCTTCTCTTAAAATTGCCCTCTCTCTATGATGAGGCTGTCTGTCATCTCTAAGAAAAATCAGACTCCAACTAATGCTCCTTGTTTTAAGAACTGGTAGAGGAGGCCATAGGGCGCTCACAGCAGCTGCTATGCTGTTAACTAAAAGAGATCAAGTCAGATGAGTCCCCTCATCAGTACTATTTCAACTCACTTTACCTAGTTCAGTATCATCGATTTTCAAGTTCTCATAGAAATGCTATAAAGAATGTAATCGTTCTAAAAATTTTCAATAAATTTGAGTCTGTTCTTAAATACGGGCACTTATGTCACTGGGGAAAGACTCTGCCACAGTGCTTTTTTAAAGCGTGAGCATAATGCTAAACAGGTTTCTTGGACTGAGTAGGTACGGAAAGAAATCTCTTGTCTTGAAGCATTAAATACCTACAGTGAGAAATGTAGACTGTATCCATTTTTTTCCCAGACTGCATACAACTAAGGCAAATTAGATTATTTTAGCTTAAACCTAAAATACTGTTCTGCAAGGTCATCCAAACTTTTCTGCTTGCTAGTCCTTGATTAGCTAAGTTGTAGGCAATAAAACATTATGCTAAAATACTAGTTTTAAGAGCCTTGTTTATCAGTATGTTCAGCTTTGAGGGTACAGTATGATGACTAGGGGCACAGTGGGTTTGTTCTTCCCCATGTTAATTTTGGAGGAAACCAAATACAAATTGCTCATGTCTGATGATCTGCAAACGTCAGTCTTTTGAGTTATGGGCTGTTCAGTAAAAAGAAGGGAAAACTAGTCTGGTGTCAGTTGGAACACATTCCTTAAGCTACATGCAGCAATCTTTAAAACTACTAGTAATTCATCTACCTAAGCAAACCTCTACATTTTTTAGGAGGACTTTACATACGAGAAGTAGTTCTATGACCTCTTCAGAAGAAGTAAGACTTCTGGATAGTTACAGGGAACTGTACCGTTTTGGCTAGTTTTTGAGACTTTTACATGTATTCAGTGCTTTGAGTGCCTTTTGTCGTGCCTGTGTCTTTATCAGCTTTAGTCTGGTATTTGGAATTTCCTTTGAATTTTTCTTTATTAAATTGTCTTCTGCTAGTAGTTCTACAAATTTTCAAATGGAGTGCAAGTGGCTGACAGCATCTGTTATTTCTGAATATTATTCCCAGAGTATGTGGGTGCATAAAATAAGTTAGTGTTGGAATAAAATGAGAAACAAAAATATTTTAATACGTTGCAGAGAGGCAACTGTATATGGAAAAAATGGTGGGTTTTTCTATTTGGTGTCTTTTTTTATTTTTTTCCCAGTGACTTGTGTGCTGGACTGATTGGGGGTCTTGGAGTGACACCAAGTGGAAATATTGGTGCTAATGGAGTTGCGATTTTTGAATCGGTAAGTCTTCCTAGTCAAGGTAGAGTAGCAATAACTACTTTTTCTCAACTTGAGAATCTAAAACTTTTCCGTAACATACAATGTGGCTGTCATGTAACTAAGTTCTCCATAAAACTATTTTTTTACTGTGAGATGCTGAAGCGTTACCCAGAGAGAGTAGTTAAAGTATGTATTACATGTAGTTTTTTGCATGTCCTTTTACTGACACTTTGTTTTCCCTCTTTTTCATAAGATAAATACCCTCTGTGAAATAGAACTTGAGGGGCACAATTGGGAGATACTAGGTTCCCTCTTTCTGATGCCTTTGAACTGAATTGTTCTGGTCCTCCCTATGCTCTTTCCACTAACTATCACAGTGAAGTAAGTCCTATTTTACCATGCTTATGCTTGAGGACTGTGTTTCAGGTTGCTTGCATACACTTGAATTGCCTAGGACATTTTAATCAGAATATTGACATCATAACAGATGGCTTCACTTTTATTTCTAGGTTCATGGAACGGCACCAGACATTGCAGGAAAAGACTTGGCAAATCCAACTGCCCTCCTTTTGAGTGCTGTAATGATGTTGCGTCACATGGGACTACACAAACATGCCACAAAAATTGAGACAGCTTGCTTTGATACAATTAAAGATGGAAAGGTAATATGAGGGTGTGCAATTAAATGCAGTGAGAATCAAAATCATATTCTATCACAGCAAAAATTAACTTAGAACACTGACACCAGAGCAGCAGAGGACCTGCTCTGCTGGCCTGACGCATGCACAGTGCTGCTATCGTTCTCTGATAGCAATTATATTATCTTTGGTAGTATTAAACCTGCCCACCTCAGTAATAAAGACAGGCAGCAGCATTCCTTGTGTCTCAGTAATGTTCATCTTACATTTCTACAACGTGGTTAACTCTAAAAGCTAAAACTGGGTGTCTCTTTTTCATGAAGGGGATTAGAGGTTTAAGTAAATACTAGCATCTCACTTGCGAAGTTTATAATGCATACAAAGCATATATGTTTAAATGTGGATCCTGAAGAGAAGGACACTCATTTGTCTTTCACAGGCTTAATCATCCACTTTGTTTATAGCATTTTAGCTCTGACTAAAATACTTCTGCAGAAAAAATAGTTTGTTTTCCCTTCTTTTTGGCATACAGAAGAACAGTTTTTATCCAGTATTTACTTCTGTCCTTAGGATTGTATGTGATTTCCCTTTGGCAGTAAGTGTCTCCAGATTGGAGAATCAAATGGGATATTCTGGGGGGGTTTATGCTCTGAAACCTGACTTGAATTTGTGCTCTTAATGCTATTGGTTAACTCATCTACTTTGACATCCACCTTTCAAAACACAGCTGGAAATATCCTGAAGATTGCAGTTAGAGGATTAGCAGTTAGCCATGCTGGTTCAGTTATCTTGGGTAGGAGCATAAGAAGCTGCTTTGTAATTAAAAACAACAAGTATATTCAAACAACAAGCTGTCATCATTTCATAAGTGGTCTGTTTGCAGCTATCTTACTGTGTGTAGGATCCAGTTAAAAAAAAAAAATCTAAACTTACAAGTGAATAAAGAGGTGCTCCTGTAAAGTTCCCATTTACTGCTCTGGAAATGAAATCCTCCGTCTGCAGGTCAGTAATTCTATGGAAGATAACATAGTGCAAGTTTTATGACATGGCTACTTGTTTACTACTTACTTACAATGTTATGATTATATGTCCATAACGGAGTAAATATTTTTAAACTGAAAATAATGCAGTTAAAATGACAAGATCCTAAAATAGTAACCTTGATTGCCTCTCGTGCTTGCTATTTCTCCCTTTCCTCCCTTCCCCCCAGCCTTTTAATTAAGATCTGCGTGTGTGTCATGTAAGGGGAGAACTAATGATTTTAAATTTATCTCCTAGACTGCTTTAATCTAGCTAGGTTGGACAAGCACTGCTGCCCACCTTTTTTTTTTTTTTTACTTTATTATCTTCATGCTGCCAGATAGGAATTGTACTTGATGAAAAGGTTTAACTCTGCATTTTTCCATCTCTCAACTAAACTAAGCAAACTTAAAGAACTGTTAACATGCAGCATTAAGAGCTATGTGCGCTTTTTCTCTGTGAGTTTTGTTTTAAAAAAACCCACCAAAACAACCCCCCAAACCCCTACTAAATTACTCTCAATTAATTGCCTTTGTGCCAAGCCTTCATATATGAACTTTATTTCTAAAGCAAAAACTTCTTACTGAAAACTTAAATACTTAACAGTTAATTACACTACTATGAGGCCAAGGGACTTTGGAAAGCTTTGGCCAAAGGCATTTTCCTCCTGTAGTTAAGTTAAAATCATGTTGAAATCTGATAATGTAATACTTGATGTTCATACTCAGGTTTTCTCTACCTGCTTCAGTCTGAATAGTCCTTATTGATGAAGGCTACATGGGATGCAGAAAAACTCCAACTTGATGTACTCCTCACCCCTATTTAGTGTCCATACACAACAGCTAAGAACAACATACAGAACTGTTCAGAGACAAGACTAGCCCCGTAAAACTATTTAGTAATAATATTTTGTCTTTCTTTCAGGTATTGACAAAAGACTTGGGAGGTAGCGCCAAGTGTTCGGAATTCACAGAGGAGATCTGCCGCAGAGTACGGGACACAGACTAAGCTTTTCTCCTACTACTTGTAATAACTCCAAAAGGACACATCGCACAAAGTACATTATATGTAACTTGATATCCATATGCATATAGTTTGCTTGTCTCGTAAGAGGGCAAACTTTTTAGTTAGGGCCTCTCCATTAATAAATTCAGTCCATATGGCTACAAATGATGCTTGTGCCTGCTTTCAGTGGACTTTTCCAAGTGCTTTGTCTTATTTATTTATTTTCTATCTGGTAAACATTTTTATGTAAGTGAAGTCTTTTCTTGCCACTGTGACAGTCTACCATTTTCCATTTCAAATAGAGGTTTTTACTTTCCACAAAGAAAAATTATGCAAATAAACCAGTAACAGAATTAGTGAAATGTAAAAGCACCTTAATGGTTAAAACCTACTTTTATTGATCTTACTGAAATTTAAAAGTTAAGTTTCCAGCCTGTCAATAGCACAAGATGACTTTCATAAACAGAAACGGGTATAAAATAACTTAAGAGCAATTTCATGTTAAAAGCAATGACAAAAAAACACTTTATACACTCTGGTGATTCATGGAATATAGTCTTGCCCTCTAAGGACGTGAATAAAGAAATCTAGAGATTTAATCTATTTGTGTATTTTTAAAAAGCCCACAACCGTCAACCAGCAAAGGGTGAGAATTAATGTTGAAGTAAAATTATTTTTCAAATCTATATACCAAAATAATTCTTACAAGTTTTCCTCTCTGAAACATACTTTACAACGGAGTTCTACTGACAGTAAATTATACAAAATTACTTCTGCCATATATTGTGAGGGGAAAGTATTAACTTTGTAAATTTATACTAAATATTTCATTAATTCTGCTAGAATGCTTTTTGTCTTGTACTTTTACACACAGTCTTTTCAGTGTGTCTTACTGTATTGACTAGTAATTTTATTCCAGGAACTCTGAATGTAAGGGACTAGTCCTAAATGGATTAAGACAGATCAGTGGTTTGGCTCTGGTGCCTATGTTCCAGAAATACATTTCATCCCTATTCAAGGGGATCTGAGACAATTTTTTTCCTGCTTACTGAGCTTAATGGATGCAAAAACAACCTTTTCCCTCCCTTCATCACATACACATTGTCATATAAGCCACTGTGATCTGTATGTCTTAAGGTATCTTCCCTCAGTAAACCCTGTAAGAAAATGTGTATTTTAAAACTCATTACTGTAGCACAGGATTATTCCTACTGCCAGAACCAGGCTTCTTAAAGCGTAATACTATTAATAGATATTACTCCACTCAGTTACATTCTATTAAGACTGTTTAGGCTGGTTGTTTCAGAAGTAAAATTGATTTTGAGTAACAACTTCTACTGTCACTCTATAAAGTAAGCATCCCAGCTTTTTTTATACAGTCTAGCAGCATGTTGGAGGAGGGACAAAGAGCTTTTTTCCTTATGCACTCTGCTTTTGGTGAATAGGGTAGCATTTCTTTCTGTGTTCTACAAGCTGCTGCTTCCTTGTTTCCTTTAGATTGATATTGTTAAAGAACTTCTGAATTACCATTGCGCACAACATGGGGAAAAATAAACTTTGAAAAGTCATATTGCTTGTTGTATTATTATGATCCTAGGCTTCTATCTTATGTGTTGAGCTGATTATTGGTACTTGCAACAAATCTTAAGTCTGTAAGATGCGTAAGACTTGTAATGGAACTTTAATGGAAACAATATCCTATTCTGCATGATTTTTTTTGATCAAGAACAGTGCGTTGTAGCCTGCCTGCTTGTGTTAGCTATTATAACTCTCTGCCAAAGATTGCTTACTAACAGCAAACCCCTCAGGCACCTGGCTGTCAATTATGTCCTTCACCTATTAGGAATAAGTTTTTATATGGGGAAGAAGAAATGCAGCTCATATTTGTCAGAATTAGTACAATGTAAATATTGAAACATGTAGATACACAGATAAGCATTGTTTCTAAACTCTTTTGCTTAAAAAAAAAAAAAAAGTGCAGTAATAATTTTAAAAACATTTCTGTTCTAAATAGCACTTTAATGTGAGAGTTCCTGTATTTGCTACTTTGTCTTTCAATCTCAAGGAGCTATTCCCCCAGTGGTTTTGATTATTTGTTTTTAGGAGAAATAGTAATGCTTATTTCAACATGGATTTAAGAAATGATGAATTGCTGTTTTCACAAGAAGTCTGGATTCTAGCCATTGTAAAAAGAGAAGGGGAGAGGCCTTAGGTTCTTAAAGGTTTTGTTAGTGAACAAAAAGAAACTCTTCTCTGTGAGGGGAAAAAAAACAGCCCTTTTGATTTTTTAAAAAGGAATTGTAATTATCTTTATCACTGGAATGGTGTAACAGTTTCAGTAAGCAGTACTGCTAGCTACTGATCTACCAAAATATACCGTGAGCTACAGGCAACATCCTGTAGAAAAAAAAAAAAATCAGTGCATTAAAAAGCTGGGTGTTTCAGTCTACAGGAATTAAGTAGTTATATTCACTTTATACAAGAGGATGTTTTTAATCTTAATCATTTAGGTCAAAGTAAAAACAGTATTAGAAAATGGACAGTGTGTAGATACTTTTGTAACAAGATGACAAATGATCAGTTGAGTATCAGGAACAACTAAATTGACACAGCAGTTTTCTAGTGGCTCAGTTCAATAGACTACAAAACCAAAACAAGCATAAATCTTCATTACTGCTTTTGATTACAAAGTAATTTCTTTAGCTCACAGATCTTTCTTAATGCTTGGATGAAAGACGACTTATTCTTCATAGAAGGAGTCTATTTCATTTCTGTATTTCTCGAGCACGGTGAGCCGTTTTAACTTCATTGTTGGACCTTAAAAGAGGGAGTTAGTCACAATAGCAGAAATAGGAACAAAAATTCCTACTCAGTTTGAGCTTCGGTTCCTAAGATTTTCTACTGAAGAGCCTGTTTAGAAGAACATCTACTCTGTAAGTGTAGATACCTGCTAGAAGTGGTATGTAAGGTTGCCTCCACATAAGCATGAGGACTTCAGAGGGACCTGCAGATAGGAGGGTGATGACTGACTACTACTACTTTTTTTCACTAAAAATAATTAAAAGGAGGATCTTTTTGAAAGCTTTTGAACAATCCTCAGTTTATTCAGAAAGCCTGGTCATGTGTTTAGGGCTCTGTTGTCAGGCTTTCACTGTCTTGCTTCTGTTTTCTTGAAATGAGAAATTTTCAGTATTATTACTGGAAGTTACCAATACTGTAACACACAAGGAATTAACCAGAATTGATTGTTTAATTGGCCAAAGCAATCTGAATTTTAACTAGAGAGCTGTATTTGTAAATGAGCACAAATTGATACATGTGTACATAGCATAAACTCCAATTTTTGTATTTAACACATACTGCATAACATTTTTTCCCCTTTCCCTCTAGTGGCTGTTATCCAGAATTTGGCATACAGAACTGTATTTGAATACTCTCAGATCAGCAGCTGCTTTACTGTGTGTATACTTCAATATAAATCAGTAAATCTTACCTAGTTCTCCCCCAGAAATGGAGAAATCCCTTGGCAGGACTATCCATTTTTGAATACAATGAACCCTATTAGTAGCATTCATGTTGACTTTGTTGATTCCCTCCTGAATGGCCTGGTAGATTGCCTGGTCTCTCGTAGCTACAATCTCTGATACTTTAGTGGCTTTACTACCAGTCTTCTGGCAAAAGTCTCTGGCTTGCTCAGTCAGAACGTCAGTGGGATCAGATGTATCTGGGTCCAGCACACTCTAAAATATCAAGTGAAATGAATCATCAGATGCTCACTCTTACAAGGCATTAGATGTTTCTCTGGTCAGGTCCTCCTTGACAACTAAGAATCAAGAAGGCTCAACATCAACACCCAAACATTCTGTAAGCCTTAAAGATCAGAAACACCTAAAGATGATAGTGCTTTTCTTTCCACATGGCTACCAAATGTGAATATTTTTGGCTTGTATGCAGATGACACGAACCTTGTCAATGAATGAGGCAATGAAGTCTATCTAGAGACCTTGGATTTCTACTGTATTTTCCAAATTACTCCGTTGTTACAGGTGAACATTTAGCTCATCATTAAATTGCTGTGGTGTACTGTAAACAGCTTGAGATAGAAGCATTCTTTGAAGATAGACTACTTTAATTACTATTTCTATTGTAACTGTAGATAAGGAGTATAAGTCATAGAAGTAAATGACTCGGAAAAAACTAAAGGGTCATTCACTTTGTACGTACACAGAACATAAAGCGCAAATGTTTTAGAAAAAAGTGATTTCTCAATTGAAACATATAGCACAGCCAAGCTATTAATTATTTTGTTCCACAGTCATTCTTGTGTACTATGAAAGGAACAAACTGTAGAGAAATGTTCCTGTTGGAAAGTTTCTGTTAGAAATCATTTACACCCATAGTGGAAACATTTGTTGGCTTCTGCTTGTCTGTAAGAATAAAAGCTATTACTGTGCTCTGTTACAGACTTCTCACTCTTTCAGTATTTCTTAATAAAAATTTGCATTTAAATAAAGAAAATTGGTCTTCTTATATGTATAGAAGAAACCGCAGTAAACAAGCAGATGTTTAGCAGATCATCTAACCGTAAGAAGTTTAAGACCATCAGAATTTGGTCTGTACTTGCTATACATTGGGGGTTTTTTGCACTAACATCTTCCTATCTAATTTTGCATCTTTTTAGAAACAGTTCAAAATTATTCTTCTTTTGTTAGGTGCAGGTGTGTAATTTCACTGAAATCAATATTAAGACTGGTTTACCTTTAGGGTCAGCAGCATTGCTAAAAACTTCTTTTTATCTCCAATCACCATAGCATTACTAACAATCGGGAGTTCTTTTTTAATAGCATCTTCAATTGGAATTGGAGGCACATTTTCACCTCCAGCAGTAATAATCAAATCTAAGCAAAAAAGAAAGGACATTAGTTGAATTCAAATAAATTCCCAAGATCAGGTTAATGTCTCGATCGACTGACTTTCCTTATTCTGACATAAATTTTTTTTCAAAGATAATATTTTAAAAGAGAACAAAGCCTATCGATTAATTATCTTAAAAATAAAAATGCTAGTATTTTTCAAATATGTGTTCAAGTTCTCAGTATGACATATTTGCTCCAGATAATTTTTACATAATACGGTAACAAGTTAGTTATTCTCAAGGCACTGTTGCATAATCTGCAACTTTTTCTGTGAGCAATCATCTCTTCCAAATTAGCATAGGATTCACTCTCTATTTTACTGTTGCTATCTCACCAAAAAGCAAGTCTGTTGTTAACATTGTGATTAAAACTAATTCTGAAAGCCACCAAGAGGGGTCAGACAAAAATAAATTTCTACTGCAGGAAGGCTCCATAAAAGAAACATGGAGAGAAGAGTGAGGGACAAGTCAAGGGAGGAATTTTGCACTGGAAGTGGTGATTCCTGCCCCACTTTTGCCATGAGGGGACTATAACAACAGACTGGAATCTTAATATTTTTAGGGTTTTTAAACAATGGTAGTGATACCTTATTCTATTGATAAAGGAATGTGCATCATTATTTGAATGCATTTGTTCTGAAGTATAACACATATACTCATTGGCATTATTACAAATTTGAGTATTATCTAAGTAAATTCCATCTCTGGTTTCATTACACTAGTGACTACTCACTGTCATGCAAATAATAATCTCTGCAGCATTTCAGAACATGCTTCACCAAATAATGCAGAAAAATGGTTTATCAGTCCTGTGTGTAATAATGCAGTTGATTATATGTATTAAGGATCGGATGGGTACCTGATTCCCTGACAGCATAAAACTTGAAGAATGTAGATACAATCAAGGGAATATAGCACACTTTCAGCATTCACAGGTTTGGGCCCTACCACCTCTACTGCCCCATGAGAACTGATGACGGGAAATAACTTCCAGTCTATACTCAGGCTTCTGGTATGGAATAGGCATTGATCTCATAACTATAAAAGTTATTTCTCTCTCTAGCCTCCACACTGCATACATTTGAGGAGTCACTAGTATTCATAGAATGAGAGACTTGCATCAAACCACAGACACATACCAAAGTTAGCTGTGTATCCAAAGTTGCCTAGGTCTATTTTTTCCTTCCATTCCACGCTCCTTTTGCCTTAGTCCTGTCTTTGTCTTAGTTCCTCTACCAATCTCTCTAGCACTCAGTTTTGTATTGTCTGAGATGTCAGCTTTTACCCAGCTGATCCAGACAACTGTAATAATTGCAACAACCTCTTTTCACATCTCCACAAATACCTCCCCTGTATGGACTTACCTAGCTACATCTTTGTGCTTTGCAGTTAATGAGTCCTAAAACTTCTAAGACTCACAGAACCAAAGGAATAAGTCCTGTTTCAGATGCTAGAAGAAAAGCTTCTTTACTACCTTCTACTAGATTTTACCTTATTTGGACTTGGATTTAAAACTTTCATGAAACTGGACAGACAGTAATTTTATCCCAGACGGTCTACCTATCCTGTAACTCAGAGTAATGGTTAGTAGTTCAGCAATCAAAGAAGATATAAATGAATCAGCAATGTTATGTCAGGATGAAACTAGGAGTTGCTAACTGCTATGCTAAAGGAAAATGAATCAGAAAAGAAAGCAAGTTAAAAATCAAGATAGCTGCATTTGTTGTAGGCTATTAATAGTATCTACTTAAGTCTTGATTCCAAACAGGACACTATGTCATCCTACGACAAATTCACTCATCCGTGTTATCTCCCTAGTGATTCATCATATATTCTAAGATGACAGTTACTCAGTTTTTAAACCTTCTTCAGTTACATCTCAACTGTGACCAATGTATTGTGAAAAAAAGCTTCCAAGTAAGTGACCAGTCTTACTCTCGTAAGGCTTCAAGTTATGTACTGTAATAATACCCAGGTTTATTGTTTTAACTTGAGCTTTCCCTTCTGCTCTCAAGCTCCAATACTAGTCTCTGCAAACACATCACCTAAGGCATTAGAGGAACCTAGCTCTGACCTACAGTAACAACTTCAGTATAACAGAGGGTTGTCTCTCATTACTGTGTAAACATTCTAATGTGCAATTAAGACAATTTAGCAAAAATCAGAAGGAGACTGGACAGCTTAGTGTACCATTAGAATAAAAAATTACACATTAAACCTGCATTATTATTTTATATTACCAATTGTAATTAATACTGAATAAAGGTCTGGGGGATAAAAAGCCTCATTGTAGGAACTGAATCATCTCCACCTGTTACAAACTAGAGGGAAACCTTTCCTGAACATGGCACACCACAGTTTCCTCATACAAAAGTTTATTTTACCTTCCTATTAATTCAATGCTGCTAGCATTAGACGAAAGAACACTTAACTAAATGGGCCACATCTGAGGTGTGACTGAACAGTGCTGAACAGCTACCATAAACACAACTTTATTACCTTTAATTCTTCCAGTGACATAGACAAAGCCATCCTTGTCTAGTTTTCCTAAATCTCCAGAATGCAGCCACCCATCCTCATCAAAGGCTTCTTTTGTTTTGTCTTCCATATTTAAATAACCCATGAAAACAGTCCTTCCCCAGAAACAGATTTCTCCACTGCCTTCTGTATCTTCATCCACCAATTTCACTCTGCAGCCAGGTACTGGTTTACCACAGCTGTCGGAGAACAGCAGAAAAACCCACAAGGAGCATAAAAATATTAAACATAAGACTGGTAAGACATCTAACATGCCAAATCCCCTAACCTATCAAAATAGTAGTGATTGTAAATAACACCCTGCTGTAACTGTTTGAAAGCTATGGAATATTAATTCACTAGGGTAGATATGTTAAGATTATCTAAGCACTTTTTGGCTGTCTATCCTGCTCTGTGCTTTCCGGGTTTTTTCCCCTCTGGATCTTCCGGTGTAAGAAACCCCACTTTTATATTTGAGGTCTTACATTAAAAAGTTATCCTACCCTGGGCCAGCGCTAGGATATATGTTGGATTTAGTAACTGTGTTCTGCATATAATGCTGTAGATCACTTTCAGTGCACTTGGAGTGGCATGCTATGGAAGCAGTATGTTCAGCTTCTGACCTGGAGTTATTTTGCCTCCCAGTCACAAGAGAGTGGAAATGCACTGACAGAAAAAATAAATCAGCAATGAGATATATGTCAAACTTAGTTAATACTCTTCTCATAGGTATAATGAAATATACCATATTTAAAAAAAAAAAAAAAAAAAAAAAAGAGGTAAAATTACCTGTGCTGCCTGTAAATGTAAGGCCCAGATAGGCAATGTGGGCCTGTGGTCTCACTCATCCCATAAGCCTCATACAAGGTGATGTTCAGACCCAAGAAGAAATACAGTGTCTCTGTATTGAGAGGAGCAGCACCACAAAAGTGCTTCTGACAGGAAGAAAAACCCAGTGCATTGCGTATTTTTGAAAGCACTAAGTAGTCTGCTAACCTTGTCCAGAACTGCTTTAAATCACTGCTGAGTATAAAACACACAAGAGGAGACAATAAGTCAGAACAACCTATTGAATTTCCGAAACAAAATCAGACACAAATTCTCTTTAGAGATGTATTTGCCATGTGGTTCTAGGTCTTGACAGAAGTTACATTAGTAAGAACAGGTTACATGTGTTGTTTTTTCATTTATTCAGTGTCTTTCAGTGCTGGTGAACTCCAACTGTTGAGGTGTCTGAATATTGCAAATACATAAAGAATCCATAAAAATGTATTGTACAACACAAAGCTCTTGTATTCCTGATGCTTTATCAGATAAATGTGTCTCTGAGAAACCATGCCACTAAAATCTGCCGGACGTATTTGAGAAGCTGAATGACCAGACAAGCAAGACAGTATCATTGCACGATCTTTTGGAATACCATTTTCTGTAAGAAATTTCACACTCCACTGCGTCACAATTTAAAGAACTTTGGAACAGGAAACAATTGTGAATTAAGCTAATATTTTAATTTATACAACACTCTTTATCTGCACAATGTTATGGAGAAAACCACCAACGCTATTCAGAACAGAAATAATGGACTTAGAGCTCAGACAATTCAAGGGGGGTGTCCCTGAGTTTCTGTATGGAGATGTTCTTACTCACATGGTGCATACCCCAAACTGTCATGAGCCAGTCTGTCTGGGATGTCCCCCAAAACTTCCACCCCTCTCATATACCTCCTTCAAATTCATGCCCTTTCCTCACACCAGTAACTAGCACAGTCAGATGGGGCATTGCATCAGGCAGCTCTCCCAGCTGAAAACTAGCCTGTTCAAGTCACAGAAAACACAGAGTTGGGCGATGTGTCAGTGGGAATATGTTCTCAGTGAGGATGGAGGGGCACTTCTAACAGTCACCTGTGTTTACGATCAGCCTACTGTAATTGATAATTACACCCTCCCTCTTGCTTTGTATTTGCTGTTTTGCCAGGCCGAATTTTACCCATTTACCCCGGCATCTCACTGATGCTTCATCATTTATCACAAGCAGATAGCTACTTCCAGGTTGACAGAAATCTCACTCATTGTAATACATACCTGCTTGAGCAGTTTAGGTTTCTCTCTAAGCTAAGTGACATAGCCCATGACAGCATTTTCTTCTTCATAAATCCTGACTGAGCAGAAGCATCCTTCAATTTCTCCATTATTTTCTCCCATACCCGGGGAACTCCCATGTGAGATGTTGGCTGCACTTCTTTTAGTGTGTTGATTAAGCTGCCCTGTTAAAATCATTAAATCATTTCAAAACATTGCATGAGGTCCACAGCAGTGATACAGAGCTTTGGTGATGCAGTCTGCATCCTGCAATGCTAACACGTAGAATATAAAGAAGGACTGCTGAACCTACTTCAGTCAGACATATGCACTAACATGTGCCAGCTCTGGCACATTGGGATGGTACATATACAAGAAGGAAAGTGCACGGGCAGTTTAGTTCCTTCTGCCTCTCTTCCCTCCAAAAATTGATTATACTTCTTTTGCTTTAGATGCACACTCCTATACCTTAAAAGAGCCTTATGGATCTAGATTATATATTTTAATTGGAGTCTAGAGCACTGGATCACAAGTCTAACGGTTTTTATTTCTCCATAATTCTTATAATAATGGACTTTCAATCTTCATCCTCTGCATCTTCTCAAAGATCAGAAAACACACCAAGGAGAGAATATAAGAGGACAAAGTGCAAGCATTAGGTGCAATACAAGACAGGTACCTTCAGAGCATCTGGCTCAGCAAAGTAAACTTGCTCTCCCCATTTGATTCCGGTCCACAGGTCATATATCTGCGCAGCTATGTGGCTGAGTGGGAGATAACTGACTATAGACTCCTGTTGCACCTCTGCAGGTTGCATATCTCCTGCTCTGCTGCAATGTGCTGATGTCCAAGTTATCTGTTTAAATAAATAATAAAACACATTAAGTATGGGGGTGTCTTTTTTTCCTTTTAACACCAACTAAGGATGCTATGTTAATATAACTATGAAGAATGTGCGGTCACAGAAATTGCTGAAGACATTGAAATCTTTGACAGCACTCCGGCCTGTCAATTCTCCAGGGGAAACTCAGTCAAAAGCAAGACGAACATATCAGCAGCACAGACTTGTAGATAACATAATTAAATGCAGTCTTTCTGCTGCCTGACTGGGCTATGAAAGCTGCCAACTCCCCACGCCCTAGTGACACACTGAGCAGGACAGCCATGGGCTAGATGGACAAGGTGTAGATTGATCTGCCCCTTCTTTTGCAACTTCCCTACTGTGTATACTTTCTATCAAGCTGGCACTTTTCACCAGTCTGTATGTTTACCTGTGTATGTCTGTATGTTTACCTGAAAAAGAACAATAAATACTCAATGATCAGTGAGCTCAAAGGACGGTTTTGTATCAGCAGCAAGCTCACTGTCTTGTATGGATCATCACCTGGCTAAGCACTAATGAGCAGCTATATTCTGCTCCTCTGGAAGCCTCTGGGATATTCATCAGAGTGGTTCACAAGTGACATACACGCACATCCCCACGAGCAGTAATGCGTATATGAATATTTCTGAAGATGTGCTGCTTGTGAAACTGGATGAAATTTCGCCCGCTTCTTCCTAATTCCCACAATCTCAGAAGACGAAGTTCAAGGATGCTAAATGTGCGTATCTTCATTATCAGAATATAACTTATGGAAGACCCACAAATGTATGTGATGGTATGAGGCAGGAAGGAAAAAATGTTTGTGCACAGCAAAAAACCCCACACCCACCCCCAAAAAAAAACACCAAACCAACCAACCAGAAAAACCAAAACAGCTCTTTCTCAGTGGAGTCTGTAATCTAAAATGGGTAGGGCAGGACACAGAAATGAGATCATTCAAGATGGCAGGGAAGAGATACAAATCACATGCAATACAATATGTTCCTGACAGCTCCTTTTCTTTGTAATAAATTAAAAGGTATGAATGTACGCTTGGTCTAAGGAAATACAGGTTCTCAAGAGAGGTTTTCAAGGACGAGCATGCTGTCAGGCCAGGCTACTCCAAGTTTAGATGGCAGCATTGGACAAAGTGGCTACGGGAGACTTACACAGTAGACAGAATGGGAAGTCTTTGAGATGTGGCTGTGTTGGCTGCTTATCCTCTGAGCCTCGCAGCACACAGGCACACTCACAGCAGATCTGTGTGGGTGCATATATGACTGACTCAGCAGCGGTTTTGCACATGGACAGCGGTAAACATCTTTTGACTAAAGAAGGCAGTAGCACAGCTACAGGCAAGGCATGCTTTCCACTGTTCATCAACATAAAAATAGCCTGTTTGTGATCAGCAGCCAGGAATAGTTTGGCAGCTGACACAGAAATGACACCAGACCCCTTTGAGATGGAAGAGCACAGGATTTACAACTTCAGATCAGTCTTTTTGTCTACCAAGTCCACTAGGTTTGGTCTCCAGATAGTGCCATACTAATTCCCTACATTTCGGTGCATTGCTCCTCACAGTGTGCATATCTGCAATAGTTTCTGCTTTATTTTAAGAGGAGAGGCCACAACTTCGACCAGCCCTTTCACAGATTGTCTATGTGTTCAGAAAGGCTCCCTACCACTTTACTCACCCACTCAGCCACCTTAAAAAAAAGTTAAATATATAAAAAACCCAAAACAACTACACTTCGAACTTTGCTAACAAACCTCTGTGGAAAGTCCTTTTTGCAAGCAACTTTGCTTTTCTCTATCACTGGAAAATTTTCTGTTTGCAACAATGTGGGTAGAACTGTTATAAGTAGCAGCACTATGCACTAGAGTTGTCTTATCTGCCAATGACAGATGTAGAAACCCAAGTCCAGGAATACAATAATGCCAAAGTAAAGAACACAGACACATCCACCCCCAATTTTAATAAAATCAGACTGATTTTGCAATCAAGGTGTTTTGACAGTGGCTGGCTGATGTGTAAGATTTGTTTGTTTTAAGACAACCTGTGACATCACCTGAGAGTCTTTACGGCAATGTGTGAATTATATTTATGAATACATGCATTTTATCTCACAAGAAAACCAGTGAATAAAAAATTCATTCTCATAATGAATTTTTCAACCTTGTGAAATGCTAGTTTGAATGGAGTTTCATTCTTTACCTTGCCTATACTTTGCCAGAAACAGCCGACTACATTTTGAATATTGCTTTGTAGTACACTATCCACGTCGCAAAAGCAAAAGGATTTCAAGGTTGTTGTATGTACCAGTCATTTCAAAATACAGGAATAAATATCCTCAATACTTGGCTACTTTTTATGCTAAAGGAAGAGCCTAAAGTACATACATTGTCATGACTCAGCATGGCTCCTTTTGGCTTTCCAGTTGTTCCAGATGTGTATATGAGTACACAGCATTGATTCGGCTTTTGGGAGTTAATAATATCATCCAAAGTAGTATCAGATACATCATCTCCCAGCTCCAGAAACTCTTCCATCTAGAACATGCAACAGAAAATACATGATATCCAATTGCCTCTTAAAAGTGGGAAAGATGCAGTACCTTAGCAGTCTCAAAAATGGCAGAATACTTCAGTGCCTTGCTCTGAACATGTTTCCAAGGCAAGTTTTCCCAAGTCTCACCTATGTAAGAAATATGGTGAGACTAGCTTAGAACTTTACATGTGAATTGCAAATAGACTATCTAAAACTGTACTGCCAAGAGTCTTTTCAGTGTCTAAGAAGGGAACGGTAATACTATTCCTCTTCCAAGATGAATACTAAAGACAAGTCATAGACGCTAAAATTCTATTACTATCTCACACTGTTAGAATGATTTTCAGTCTTATTTAAAGGAATATGGATGTATTCACTGTTTTTAAGTAAGAGTACACTTGTGACATTACAATTCCTTGTCCCCTATATAAATACAAATATAAAGCATTTGGATGAAAGCTTCTTAACAAAAGCGTAATTATTTATATATGCGAATGTTTGCCCAAATTACCTGCTGTTTTACAGCAAACAGAGCATATGATGCTAGTCACAACTTCCATTCAAATTTGGCTCAATCTAGAATGAGCTAAACCTTTTATGATGCTGGACTTTTGTGCTGCACAAATTGGCCCAGAAGAATGATGAACCTGATCCTCTCTATTACAGTGGTTGCTCCCAGATACTTCTGTTGCATGCACCTGATATGCTGCTAAGCGTACCATTGCTGTCAATGCTAATTGAAAACTGGGATGGTAACAAATTTTTTTAAGAATGTCAGCAACCAAACTCAGTTTCCCATTGGAATGAGATGATTCATACTGTGCTAGAGAACTGCTATTTAAATGCAAGATGCCACACCTCCGTTGTTCAATGATTTCTTGGAGATATACCTAGGACCACATAGCAGTAAAGAGCAATGATGTGAAGGACAGCAGAGATTAAAAAGGAGATCCTGTACTTGAGGGGGAGTTCACTGTTTCCTGACCTCTGTCATTGCCAGTGTGCTACTAAGGTTACAATAGCCACTGTGGCACCTAGACTTTCTTTTCTCGGGTGGCAAGACTGTCCTAAGGATTTTTCATCAGTTTTATACTTTATTCCAACAAACCACATCTCTGAAAAGAGAGACAGTACAGTGCACAGCTCTGTACCAAGTAGAGGATTTGTCACATTCTACCCCTTCCTACAAAATGTGGTTGCATCAATTTCCCTACCTCCCAGAAAGTCTGGAGGTGTCAAGGATGTAATTGTTTCTACATGACTTAACAGTCGTTCCCATTTCCCTGACCTTACTGTCTTCTCATACTAGAATGCATTTATCACTGTAATTCTGTTGCCTAGGCTTTGTTTACTGAACAGAGAGCATTCCCATTCCACAGAATGTGAAAGGTACAAACAAACAGTCACACACACTAGTGACTGTGCATTTGCCTTCTGGAAACCCGCACTGACCAGTGAGCTAGGGCCCTGTCCTTACTACAGCAATTGCTCATTACGTGTTAGTTGTCAACTTGCAACACAAATCCTTTTCATCAGCTGCCATGTAGTTCAGGTGGTTTGCTTTACATCACACTTAGTAAACAATCATTTCTGACTTTGGTGATTTGATCTCTGATTCTTCCTTTAGATGACAAACTATGGCAACTGTCAGACACACTCACAGCTGACCTTCTCCACTGAGAAAACGTGTCCAACATGACACCTGAACAGGGGTGTTTTCAACTATATAAATTCTGAGGCACTTACGTTTCAGCAACCGAATGTTGTTCCAGAATTAACAACTAGAACTTACTCTTTTTACTAAGAAATCTAAATAGTAAGATCATCTTTGTATTACTTCTTTTACTGTAATGAGATGCAGGGCATACTCTATTCCAGCATGTACAGTATTGTAACAGTAAGTGTTTATTATTAACAGTTCTACTCTATTCAACATAGCAAAAGATGATGATTAAAAGAAGTGCTGACTTTTTTCTTGTGTACCTAGTAATCCCTCCAATAATCTAAACTGCAAACATTTTAAAATGTTTCTATGCTGTTCACTCTTCAATAATCTTTTTTTTTTGCCTCAGTTCAAGTTTTACAGGCTAAAACCTGGTATGTATAAGTCCACAGATGTAGTTTTTGTATTCTCATTACTTAAATATTTTCAATTATATTTTCAAAATATATCGGAATAACGTGTTTACAAAACTCTGTTCTCCTTCAAGTCCTCATAATTCTTAAAGGCTGGACTTCAACCACTCAGGAATTTCTTTTACCATGCAATACGAAGATTCCACACAGACTAAAAAATGTGCTACTCTGTGTAGTCCATAGTCATTTCTCTTCACTTGTTGCCTATCACCTGAAACAAAGTCCAACTATCATCTATAAAAGTACAAACATTTTTATGTTTCTGGATCCAGTGTAACTAACTAGAATTCAACTTTCACTAGCACCAGTGGACAACTTTTATTTTTAACAGTTTGAGAGTACATATTCCCAGCTCAAGCCTACAGGTATTTTGTTAATCCAGTCAAATAAAAAGCCAGGAAGACACAAGACAGGCAGTTAAACAAGGTAACTCTAATTTTGAATGTCAAGTATCAAACATGAAGTTACAGGTAAATTAAACAGAAAAAGCTGATGAAGCATTTGAATGTGTTTGTTGGAACACAGCAATGCATTCTGGATGTTAAACATTCTGCAGATTAAACATAGTAGAAATTAATCTAATAAATAATACCACATGAATTATAACACTGTTCTAGCATTCACATACCGTATACAAATTTGGATGTCTCTCTAGAATGGAGTCCTTGTATAGCACAACAGCTTTCAAGTGTGGCAAGCGATTCCATATCTGTTGGATTTTTTAAAAATGAATTTATTAATTATTACTAATATCTTCTGTGGGATTTTTTTTTCCATAAAAATACTGTCAAAACCATAATGGCTTGGCAGTCACAAGAAACAACTTCTTTCCCTCCACCCTCAAATATTCTCCCCTAAATTCACAACCAGCTAGCTCAACAAGGAGGGGAGGTGGGTAGAAAATAAATAGAGTGGAAAAAAAAAAGATGCTACACAGTCTGCTCTAGAAAAATCTGTTTTCAGTCAAAAAATACACCCGAAGTGGCTCCTCAGCATCCTTTCTCATAATGCACCAAAGAGTACAACAAGGAACAGTCTAGGTCAAGCCAGAAAGCTGACCCTAGCTGCCCTGGTTACCAGAAAAGGTAGAGGAAGTCTCTCAGCAAAAATTGTTGTTAACCTACTAAAAAAGCATTCCATTTTCTTCAAGAAAAAAAGAAAGGCAGCCATATGCTCATTTTAAGGATAAATAAAAATATAAAGCTACAGGGTCACGGGCAGACTGCAGTGGCTGATGATTTCAGTAGCTCTTTCTCTGCTTTGCATGGCCTCCAGACAACATTCATTTCACAGAACTTTGTGGGACCCAGTGCCTCACAGATGCCTTTGAATTAATCACATTTTGAACTGACTTGATCGGTCTGGACTAATATAAAAGTAGTGGCTTGATGGTAGCCATTATGCATATGTTACTAGAAAGATAACAATTAAAATGTTAGTTCAGTCTTGGGGTCTTCCAGAAAAGAAAAAAGTAAGTTTCAAAAAACCCTCAGCTGGATAAAGCAGTGCTGGCCTGAGCTGTCTTTTCTTTTTCTAGATAGAAGGGTATATGAATCAAACCCCTTGAATTCCTCAATTTATAGTCTTCCCTCCACATTCATGACAGCATAGCCTGGTATTTAGTCAATGATGCTGCAAGAAGGTTTGTCTGATTGTATGTTTTTCCAGAATACTTATAAAAATCTCTCTTCCTCCAAATCATACATAAAACAAAACTACAAAATACAAAGTAATTAATGTATAATTTATATGAAATATATCTGAAAAAAATCCATGAATATTTTCTCTCTGGCAAGTACAAGTTTTTGGCATAAAACTCCATCATGGAGGGCACCTCTGCTTCAGCAACAGTGCAATCTGGTTCAAGTTTGATGCCTCATCTCCAGCCACAGGCCTCTGTCAACATGTTACTGACACACAAGCCCTTCCCAGGGACCTGACCTGTGCCTCTGTGCTCCTCTCCCAAGTCCTGCAACAGGGAAATTTCCATCAGGTTGGTCTTGCCATCTGGCACCCTTGCAGAAACCCATCCAAAGCTGACATAGACTTTTGTCAAAACTGTGACCGTTCACTTAAAGAGCCTCTTCCTTTCTTACTAAAGTCTCTCTCATGTCAACCAAAGTGCAGTAAACTCAGCCACCTTAGTGGTTAATATTACAAGCAGGACAAGATGACATATTGGAAAGAGGAAATTCTGAACAGTAAAATCCTTAATATTTAAATGGCAGGCCTTTACAAACTTGCATCATCCCAATTTCTTCCATTCAAGTGATACGTGCTTTTCCATACAGATTCAGGTGGTGATATTATGAACATGGATAAAAATGTGGGTTTCTTTCCAGGTAAGTTTGCAGTGAACCAGCCAATGAGTGTTCTGCTGGAGAGATTCAGAACTGATTAGATGTGAGCCACAGACACGACAGAACAGAGCTGCAAACTATCCAAGAGCTCAAACAGCAGATACCACATTTCCAAATAAGAACACTCCCATGAGAGGTTTCATGATACAAATGTCAATGTGGTATTTGGGATCAATACAGCATTACGAAATGGGAAAATTATGCAATTCAAATAACCGTTCAGCCACCTTGTACCTGCATTATCTTGTCCAATTGTTTCCGATTTTCCACAACCATTATATTGGTTTTGCTGTCATGAGCAATATAGTGGCAGGCCTCTGGGGAATTGGTTGTATATATTCCTGTGAGAATTCCTCTGTATCAAACAATGTATATATATAATAACATATATTTATATACATACACCCATACATACGCACTTAATATCAAAAAAGAGAATAATAATCAAAGATCTGATGAAAGCTGAAAGAGTATGAAGATGTGGAACTAAACAGCAGTACAAGCTGTCATTTGTTTCAAGTATTGAGATACACATGAATACCTCTGATATATGCACATTGCAAAAACTCTGAGCTCTATTCTGTAGAAGATAATGGAGGCTAGCATTGAGCGTTTTGACCCACTTGAGGCTACACCAGTTAGCCAGGAAGTGGTTAAAAAAAACACTCATGTCCTCTTTCTGTTCAAGCTGCACACAGACACCAATTTGAATTTCACTGTCACAGAAACAACTGAAGAGGTAAAATCTAAATTGTATTAACAGGTATCAGGACAGAAGGAATCAGGCTAGTTAGTATGTACCTGTCACTTCATCTACTTGAACAAATCCTGCTGTAGACAAATCATTAATATAAAACTGGGAGTCTCATGTTCCCCACATCTTCCAGTGATAAGATACTCTACAGTAGCTTTTGTGGGACTGTCACAGTTAAGTCCATAGCAAACAGGATCAATTTATGAGTGTCTGAACTATTTTGCATATACTGAAAGAGACTCCAGTAGGTCACTGAACATGCTAATCAGCTGCAGCACAACTTACAAGATGTGACACCAAATACTGATTTGCTACATTTCCAGATCTAGCAAAATAGAAATCCCTAAGTGCCCCCCCAAAATCAAACAAAAACATCTTACCCAGCAAAAACAGTTCCAACAGCTGAGATGAACCATTCTGGAGAATTAAATCCAAGGATTGCTACACTGTGGAATCGTTCAAGACCAAGCTTAAAAATAATAAGCATAATGTATAAATATAGACATGCTAAACAGCATGAAACATACACACAAATATAAACCATGTAAAGTTTTTATTTATTATTTCAGTATTGACAAGACACATCCACACACATCTCTCTATTGATATCCATAGCAAAACCACTATTTATCGGTAGTTACCATGATCTAAACTCTCCACTACCTTCCCCTGTCTGGTTGAGTTCTGCTGTCCAGAAAGGCCCGAAAACAGAACTTCTCAGCATGAACAAGAGCATAGTGAGTACTAACCTTACCCTATGGTTAGAATGCTCTAAAACTTGTCTTTATCTCACCACATTCAGAGCAGCGCTGCTTTCACCTATTTTTCTTTTTTTAATATTAAGGCATAATGCTGAGCTTTGTACCCATGCCCCAGAGTGAGACAGTGTAACACAGCAGTTCTTCACTTGCAGTTAAGTTCCCTTGACAGCAGTGTTCTCTCTTTGACCAAAACCAATTTTCATCATTCTTATTTTCAATAAAGAATATGACTGCTGATCTTCAATGAATGGGAAAAACCTCCTATATTGTTTGTATTGGGTATGGGGTTTTGTTTGTTTGTTTGTTTTTGTTTTGGGGGGGGTTTTTTGTGTGTTTGTTTGTGGGGGTTTTTGAGACAAACGGAAAAGAAGGAATTGTTTTTGTTTCCTGTACCTACCTTCAGGAAGCTCTTGGCTGCTTTCCGGGAGAGGCAATAATACTCTGAAAAAGTTATCTTCTCCCACTTTCCATTCTTTTTGCTGGCCAAAGCATTAAGGGATCCATATTTTTCTAGGCTCTCCTTGAACATCTGATGAACTGTTATGGGAGTTTGCGGACATGAGTTATCTATTCTCAGTCTGACTCTGCCATCAGCAAAGGAAGTCCACAGAGACTCTGGAAAGTAAATAATTATCATTAAGGTATCCTATCACTGAAAAATACTGTGTGACTGTGTACCAAATGAGAAGTGGATTGAATAAAGAGTGCAGGACTAAGCTCAAATCTGGCACTTCCCATCTTTTGAGAAAAAGGCTTTCCAATTTTGTAACTATCAAATATTCCATGTAGAAAGCTTTATTTCTTACATTTTGTTCTGTGTCTTGAATAAAAGTGCCACCATACAGAATTATAATGATCTTCTGTGTGTCACAGGGATACCACCAATTCCAGAAGAATCTGTTTGCCCTTGCTCAGCTCTGCAAAACTCACGATCCCTCGAGCTAATGGAGTAGCTGGTGAATCAGAAGGCTACAGAGATCTGAAACCTCTTGTCCCTGTTCAGCATCCAAGTTCCTTCTGCTTGTCACAGCTCTTTCCTCCTTCCTTCCCCTCTAAATATTCTCTTGCATCCTGCCCCTCTTCCCCACTTCTTCCCACAGGTTTTTCCCCTTGGTCATCTACCCTGTGTTCTAGTACATATACACACTCCACTCATGCCTGTCTTGTCCTATTTCCATGTCATCTTTCACCTCCTTCCACTCTTACCTCCCTCATCCTGTCTTGTTACCATCCATTTTCCCCTGTATACCCCCCCGCCCCGCCTCTTCCTTGACAGGACACTGACAGAGAGCACCAACTAATGTCACTTGGCTCTCACCACTGGTGCCAAGGATCCAGTCCCTGGCATTCACAAGAAATGACTGTCTCAAAGATTCTACTTGGCTGCAAACCCAGCAAGAAGCAGGCTTACACTCCTTAGTAAGTACACTCCTTAGAGAATCTAGGGATTAGTAAACTGGCAAAATTTAGGTGAATTCTCACCAGGAAGACAAACTCACTCATGACTCCCCTATCAAACAGCTCCCACACTTCTGAACAACATACTTCAAGAACATTTTAAGAACAACATGTTTTTCCTTAGATTTACTTTCATAAATGAAGAAATATTTTTAGTATAAGCTTAAATATATATATATTCTACAGCGAGCTGGTGGAAAAGTTCAGACCAAAGAACTTGGGTTTGTCAGAATTAAGAGAAACAGAAAACACGACTTTTTGAAGGTTCTGACACAAGTTAATAAGCACAACTATCTTATTACACGCAAAAACTCAGCTAGTATCTACACTCTTTCCTGGTACCTCAGTGGCTGAAAAAAGTAGTTCTGGAGTGTTTATAAGTACAACATGCTTCACATCCCTCTCAAATGCTACTCCTCTAGTTGCTTTACAGAGGGCCTGGAAACTACCTCTCTGAGCATTTCTGGCAATACATGAGCACATCAACCATAGCTGGATCCACACGCAGCCTCCCTCAAGTCAGGCTTGCAATCTGCATGGATAACCAGAGGCACGGCAGACTACTGTTAAGATCACAAATGTACATTAATAAGAAACAAAACCAGCTTTCTCTTGCAGCAAAAAAAAAAAGTTTCATTACTCAGGTGTGTAGGAAAACTCATTCATGATCAGCTGATAAAGTACAACTACTAAACTGAAAAATACCAAAACCATTCTAGTTTGCTACCAGTATTCTGTCAAAAAATAAAAAAAAAATACAACAACAACAAAAACACAAACAAAAAAAAACATGAAACAACACACACCCCCCTCAAAAAAAATTCACCTCTTCCGGGTAAGGCGATAAAAACCCTGGTGCAGAAAGTGATGTGTTTCAATCCAGGATTAATGTTCCTGTCTCACACTGACATTATGCTCCATTCGTGTTCCTGACTCACAGTTTTGCGTTTATTCTCTTGACAAATGGACAGTCATAGTAATAGCAATAAATACAAACAAGGCTGCTTAATCCTTATATGCCTTAATTTTCTCGTATGTAAACTGCATATAATGATTTTTAAAACATAGGTGTGGAGCCTTGCTTAGGTCATTAGAGGAAGGGCATAGTAAATCTAGACAGTTCAGAAAACAAGTAGCTATGAAGGATTCTAGGTAATAGACAGACAGACATTATCAAAGTGAAAACAGTAGCACTCAACAAATATCTTATGAGTAGTGAAGGCAAAGCATGTGTTTCTGCACTTAACCCCAATCCTGGTGTGAAAAGGATGAGAGATAAAACCTGTCAGACAGAGAAGCTAGTGTTAATTCACATGTTTATTTTATGCAGTGACACACCAATGCTCAGACAAAAATCTCTGATATTCTGGCTTCTAAACCAACAAAGATGTCAGGAATTGTATGTGTGGCTTGGCACACGTGCGTGAAAACAAAATTGTACCATACAGTCCTAATATTTTAGTCCATGTATTATAAAAAACACGCTGGAGCAAAGAGTATCCCTCCAAGGGAACTAAAAATATTAGCAACATTCCTACAATAGCATTACAAAAGCTGCATAATTACTACCTCTTCACTGTAGTCATACAGTAGGTAAGAGAATAGTTTCCACAGAGAAGAGTGAAAAATCAATTAAATCATTGCAAAAACAGAAACCAAAAATGTGCTCTAAACATGGGTCTCCATTTGCTTTTCCTTATACAGTTTTTTTCTGGTGTCGAAAAGGCATCTTGGATTCATACCAAAGACCAACAGGAGAATCAGTTTCACACAGACTCAGTGAATCACCTTAATAATACACAAGATACATATCACAAAAGAATATAAACTTGAATGCTCATTCAGTGTCTTTTCTTGCATGTATTTGCGGGTAGAACTTAAATCCATAAAGCGGTTCCTAAATCTAGGTAACAAGACAAGTAAATCTAAAGATCTAACGCCTCTGTTGCATAGGATTTGTAAAGACAGCAGAACATGAACGATATATTCTGCTCTCAGTTTGCAGAGGGATTTTGAGGAGAGGGCTCATACTTCTCAGAAAGAGCCTGGGAAAGAATGCCTGGCTAAATACTCAATTAATTGATTATAGACTTTGGAAAAAGCAAAATAGGTGCTCTGCCTCACTAGCATCTGAAAGTTAAACTGCAATGTCCAGGCTGGAAATGAATTCAGCACCACCTGAAACCAAAGGAGAAATCAGAATAAAGATCCTTTAAATACACTATTAGTGTTGGTATATTATACATCCATACGTTTACAGAAAGCATAAGAAAAAGTAGAACAGCATTCCAGCTCAAAGTACTAAATGCCATTGAAAGTTCCCTATATGGAAGCAAAGAGGAATATTTGTTTCTTTACTCTTTCTTCCAGTAACTCCTACTACCTGCATCACACTTTGTACCCAAAATGCCTTTTCATTCAGTCATAGCTGATCTAAGGATAGTAGATCTAAATATTTTGGATTTTAGGTGTGCAGTTTTCCCACTAAAGTGTAAATTTTCAACACAAAACTTTACAGGAGAACAAAATAGTTAAAAACATTGTTTACCACTTAAAAAACACTTTGGAAGTTTTCAACTGATATTTTTACAATACAATCCTAGACTTGTGAACCATTTACATGTGAACACTGATTCATAAAAGTACACTTGCTACTCAAATATTTTCTACCAAGTCTGATATAATACACAACAAAAACACATTCAAATTTTTGTATTTTTATCAACCAATTGTTATTCCCACCATGTATGACTGAACAGTTGTGACACAGTATAGGCTGCCTCTCCCAGCCTAGACACCAAAAATTATTTTAAACAGACAAATAGCAAGTCCATGTATTTTTCTTTTTTTTCATGAATAATCAGTCTGGTTGATGCCACTGGACCTCTGGGATGTATGAAGGAAACTGTGTACTAGTTTTTTTTTAAAAAAAAAAAAAAAACAACCACCAACAAAACCCACTAATACTATACTTTAAAGCTAATATATGAATGAAACCTTCTCTCTGTTCACCACCTGACCTGAAAGTATCCTGATGACTGACAGAATGGATTTGGGAATGTAAATGAATTCCAATGTATGGAAGAAAAACTTAGAGCCATATAAAACACAAAAGAACCAAGATCACGTTTCAGGTAGGTAAACAGACAGAGGCTGATTATGGAATGGCCCTGCTGCATGACCTGAGTAATTTCAAGTGATATTCCATAAATGTGCCCTGAGAGGCAGGAACTAAAACAATAATTTAACTTCTGCTTCTAACTGATTTAGATTTAACTCACAAAACAGTATCTTGATTATATGCCAGTTCCTGCAAAACATCATTCCGCTCTAATGATGAGAGGAGGAATTCAGCTCTTTGATGGAGGTGTTTTCTGATGGACAGTCATCATCCCAAATTCCACAGCTATGACGCCATCCCATTTTGCTGACAACACAAATACATCATTCCTCCTCTGACCCATTATTTTTGAGTTTTCTTCAAGATGTCTGTGGCCCTGAAAGCTTAACTTCTTTTTAGTAAAAGCTGGAGCTGATAGACACAAAAATTGGGAGTCTGAGAGCTTGGGATCTGTGTCAAACTTCCCTTTGCGCCAATCAACAGATTAAATAGAAGTACAGAACTTCTGAATTTCAAGTGAACCTGAATGTATCAGCCAGAAGATACACATAGCAATTCTTTTTAAAAAAAAACACATAAACCAGCTTCCTGTTGCCTGCCCTGCCACAGTGGGAGAAGGTTCTTCTGGTATATTATCAATTTTCCACAATAAACACGTAACTTTAAACTCTCAAACAGGAAAAAACTGAATAAATAGCAGAAATCTTTTTAAATTAGCTAAACCACGCACAAATATTTCAGTTCATGGAAATGTATACATTTGCCACTGGAAGAAAAGTGAGCATTTATTAATTGCAATAAAATATACTGCTCTTCACATCAGTAAGCTATTACCAATGTGGATCAGAGAAATAAGATATCCTCCAAAGAATGCCTCTACAAACTGATGTGGAGGGAGCGGTGCATCAGGATGGGTACAAAATAAGCTTCATGACAATACTGACACTTCTAAAACGGATTACAATGGACCAAAATAGAAGTGTGTGGAGGGTGTAATCAGGAGAAAACATCACTACAGAAACATTGACCAGGCATACAGGAATGGAAAGTCAAAACTCAGTTGGAATTGAAATTGGTGAGTGAAGAGCCACAAGAAGGGCTTCTACAGGTACACTGGCAGCCAAAAGTGGAACCAAGAATATCACGGGCAACTTACTGACACAAGACAGGGAAAGGGCTGATATACTCAGTGCCTTCTTCACCTTGGTCTTTACTGGCAAGATTAGGCTTCCTGGCTTTCTGTGCCTAGAGGCAGGTGAGAAGTTTTACCTATAACAACAGAGTAAGATCAAAGTTGGGACCACTTATGCAAACTGGACACATACAAATATGTCAATGGGTCCAGATGGGATGCCTCAGAGTATACACAGAGATGAGGCCTAAATCATCATAAGGCTGCTCTCCGTCATCTTTGAAAAAGCATGGCAATCTGCTGAGGTCCCCACGACAGGAAAAAGGCAAATATCACAATTGTCTTCAAAAAGGGGAAGAAAGAGCATTCAAATAACTGAAGGCTGATCAGACTCACCTCAGTCTGTGGAAAGGCTATAGAACAAACTCTCTTAGAAAGCATTTTAATGGTGACTGAGACCAGAATGAACAGACTTGAATTAGGCTTGGTAAATCCAACACAACTGCCTTCCATGATAAGATGACTGGCTCTGAGATGGGGAGGGCAGTGGCATGTTGTTCACTTTACCTTTAACAAGGTTACCCCCAGCATCCTTGAAAGGTTTGGACCGGATGGAGTTGGAATAACAGGTGAATAAAAAATTGGCAGGATAATTAGTCTTCGAGAACAGTGGTCAACATTTCTAAGTCTAGCTAGCAGTCAATTACAAGTGACATTCTTCAGGGGTTAGTCCTGAGAACGATACTGTTTAATGACTGCATTATTGTCTCAGACAATAGAATGCACCCTCACCAGCTTCAAAGATGACACCAAACTTGAGGAATGACCAACATGCCAAAAGGCAGGACTGCCATTCAGATAGACCTCAGCAAAAGGGCTGACAAACCTCAGAGCTTGACAAGGGTGAATGTAAGCCTTGCACTCAGGGTAGGGTAACGTCATGCAACAGTACTGACTGGATACCAGCTGGCTCAGCAGAAAAACCCCTGTGATTCCCAGTGGACAAGCTGAACGCGAGACAGTAGTCTGTCCTGGTGAAGATAAAGGCTAACTACATCCCGAGCTGCATTAGTAAGATTATAGTCAGCAGATCAAGGCAAGCGATTATCTCCCCCTACTCAGTACTCATGAGGGTGCACCTGAAGCAGTGTGCAGCTTTGGAAGCCCCAGTGCAAGAGAGAGATCCTGACAAATCGAAGCAAGCCCAGAAGAGGGACTCCCAGATAGTCAGGGGCCTGGAGTGTGCCATGTATGAGAAGCCCCTAAAGGAGCTGGGTTTCTTCAATCTGGAGAAGAGACTGCAGTCTGCCACATACTGACAGGGGGTGCTTGAAGACGGATTCTTCTCAGAGGCAAACAGCAGAAGAACAAGAGGCAACGGACATGAGCTATAGCAAGGAAAGTTCTTGATGATAAAGAAAAACAATTTCACAATGCAGGTGACATCCTTAAAAGGGACTGAGAGGATGCAGAATCTCCATACTTGGAGGTTTTCAAAACTCAGCCGAAAAAAGCCACAAGACCTCCTATGAGCAGAAAGCTGGACTAGCTGCTCTCCAGTGGTGTTTTCCAACATAAATTATTTCGCAATTCCATCAGTATAAAACCAGTATGAATGAGTTCTCTTAACTTTACGTGGGTTTTAAGCCAGTATAATGCTTGCTGCCAGCAGTAAGATTACTCTGGATTTACATATGCATTAGAAAAACCAAAATCTGTCCTGGTCCCACAGGAATGAGCTTCCATACATGGATGAAAAAGAATGGGGAAAAAATTCCAGAACAATCTGCAGTCCTCATTAGACAAATTTACTCCTGAGGTTGCAGAACATATCAATTATAAAATGAGGAAGACATATCTGCACTACTAGAAAACATCTGAATCTCCTCTCTTGATAAACAAAACAGAGCCACTGCAACTAGACACTGAGCTTTCTTCTCTCAAAAGATTTTTTGGGAGAACTTTCTGACATTCAGTCCTCAGTTTAACACTCAGCATCTGCATAGCTGTGGGATGTTTCCAAATCAAACAGTGCTTCTCATTTAAATGGATAACAAGTAGTGCCACAGATTCCCCAAATCAAATAAAAGACAAAGGCTAACTTAAATTGTAAGCTCCTGATTCATCAATTTAGAAGCATATCTAAACACAAATAAAGGAACTACTTCATGAAAATGGATGGGGTGTGACTTGCTGTTTGCAGGAAAATCATGACGGAACAGCTGAAATGGCTCCTACCCTCAGCTGTTCACCTCACTTTTCTTCCAGAGGTTGTGGTCACCTCTGCAGGAGTGGCTGAATGGCATGTGCATTCCTTCCTGAGCACTGTGGTTTACAGCCCAGCATATTACTCTAAATTGCAGCCAGGAGCAACCACTGGGAGAGAAGCAGGGTAGGTAGCTGACAGCAGTAACAAGCGTCCCAGATAAATTCTTAGAAAAATAGGTCAGAGCCTTCACAAGCAAACAAGCAAGTACTCTGCAGAATCACAGCCTCAGTAATCACTTATGTATACAATACATGTCTCAAATACTTCATCAAAATGCCCTGAAAATTTGAAAACAGAAGTTACCACCTTTATCCATCTGAATTTATTTACTGCTTACTGAAAAAGCAAATGGCTAGCAGTTCAATTCTTGCAAAGAAACCTATTGTGTATCAAAGAACTCCCTTTTTAAAAATAAATATATATGCATACAGGTATATATTTATACATATGTATAAAGTCTGCATGTGAGATATCACATAGATCAGTTATTTCTTCAAAATCCACTTGTAGTCATTGCTCCAATTGTCTCACAGAACAAATATTCCCTGTTTAAATGTGCAAACTTAGATACCAGTAGCAGCCTCACCAAGGCAACAGAGAGCCCCCTCAGGGCTGCAAGCCTTCCAAAAGAACCTCAGAAAGGTCTGCTAGTAAGTCTTTTTTAAGCCACATGGTAGCACAACTAGCTTAATCTACCACTGCAATTGGTTTAAAATTACAGTACGCATACGCTACAATGCAACACAGAACTGACCAAAGCATAGCTATTCCTTTACAGCCTCCAGTTATTACACAGTATGGCAAATCCTCAATAGCTGACAGCTGGTAAGTAGGCTGTGATGCTAAAGGTAACACAAGAATTGGTATGATTTTCCAAGGGATCAGGGTATTTTTCACTTTTATCTAGTAACCATCTCAAATACAGACAAAAACTGCGGGTAACTATTGAATTCATGCAAGTTTACAGAAAGCTCCTGAAAATTTTTCAGTTGCCCTGATTCACTTCAGTTTATTTTTGACTGCCTCTCCTTATCTCAGCATTGAAAAATTGTCAGTCATAACTTGCTAGAATACACACAAAAATTGCATTTAAAAAAATTCTAAAAAGAGCTCAAATTTCCAAGGATCATCTTTTACATGCTTACCTGTTGGCTTTATGCCTTCATGTTGGGTCTCCTCCAAACAAGGCAGCGAATCTTTGCAGACAGTCTGTGCATCTGTAAAGACTCTAAAATAAAATATACTATTAAAAAGTTAACCAGGAGAGCTAGTAGCATCCACTACAACCAACATACAATATATGCAAGGGAAAAGAAAACCACAGCATGCAAGCACTTACAAATACAAATAGGAGAAAATAGAAAGCTCAGAGGAATAAAGAACATATTGCTTCTTTGTTGCTAACTCCACTATAATTGGATTAAACAGGGAAATGCCTTCACTCTAAGGATGACATTCTTATTTCATACAGTGAACTTTTGGTTTCAACATCACGGAATTTACCAGATGGAGACACTAATTTTGAATCTTGACAGAAAGGCCACGAACCATGCAAGTACAAACAACAAATTATCAATCTTAACCGTGACCATACTGCCACTGTACTCACAATACCTCATAAATCGTCACTGTTGATAACTGTTGAAGCTCTGAGGTTAAAGGTTTTTTTGTTGTTGGCTGGCTGTTTTTTTAAGGCTAGGAAAAGGAGATTTAGCTCCTAATAATAATAAAGTTTCTCCAAACTTCACCAAAGCAACAAATTATCATTACTACATGGACAAAATTAACCTTTCTTGGCTTAAAATAAGTAGACGAAGTTTAAAGCACAGATAATACTAACTCAAAACCAGAAAGCCTGTAAGGTAACATACTGCAAAGGATTATATGAGCAAAATATCTAAACAATAACTAAGCGTTTAGAAATTACTGCATAAAGTAATGTACTGCAGATTATTCATGAATAGCAGCATGCAGATTTTTTAATTTAGCTGCTTTAATGTAATAGAACAAGGGATTGGCAGTCTTCAGAGGCCAAGAACAAGTTAGGATTACCTTCATTCCCTCTCAACAGGTACAACAGAAGAGTCCTGAATGAAGCTTCAAGTCCTTCCCCTTCACAGTGTAATAAATTAACTCAAAATGTAGGAAAATGAAGCCCAAACAATGCCCTTCCCAGCTTTTAAATAAGTAAGAACTTCAAAAGCAGTTATTTTACGCAGCAGAGCCAGGTAGCAAACAACAGGACCAAATACCACGTCAGACAGTATTTCCTATCTCATATTAACAACGACATTTTGTAGAATACCTGTATGTGGGACACTCCTAGAATTTATTACTGTTATTCACTATGAAATCATTATTTGAGAAAGCCTTCACCAAGCTGGATCCCTTTTGCAAGAATTTAGCCGGTTTTGTAATTCTTCTCCCATCAGAAGAAACAATTGCAGTGCATTTCCTCCCTTGCTACTGGAAGGCTGCAGATCTCTGTCTCAGAGCAGAGGTATGGGTCGCAACAGCAGCTGAAGGAAAATGAGGAGTCATCACTAATCTTGCCTGTGAAGCTATTTCCTCTCTTGTTAATGGCATAATGGGATGAAACATGAAAGGGCTTGTCTGATAAGCAGAGAGTTAGGCTCTGAAAATAGTCCCTGGCTTGGTGAAGGCAGATGTTGATGAGAAACTGAGTAATTTAAATATAGAGGGGGATTATACTGCATTTTGAATGGTAAGCCTGTGTTTGATATATTGGAAAACGGTGACTTAACAAAGTGGGATTGCGAGGACAGAATGATGGACCAGGAAGACATACTTGAGAACAAAACCAAAACAAAACATCTGAAATAATTTAAAAACACTTAATAGTTCTTGAGTTTTTTCCTAAAGAAAAACTACATTTGCTATTTAGAAATCTAGTGCAATCTTTACCTTTAAATACCCTTTGAATACTAAAGCTTAAATTATTGTTTTACAAAACAAGTAACACAAAGTCCTAGTCAAAATATAACTGAACATTACTCTTGATGACAATGAATAGCGAAAAAGCCCTCAGAAGACAACAGTCCTGATTAGTAATATATCAGAAGAGTCTCCTGTGAGGCTACTCAAAACTTTTAATACTCATTGATGACTTTTCCCAGATGAAAATCTCTTTAGCTTGCTTTACTTCCATCTGACTGTTATAAGATATTGGTTCGGTTTATATTATGTTCCCTTAATAGAAAAATAATCAACCAGCAAGTCTGAACTTCTAGGCTTGCTCTGATAATGCTTCAACATGCCATGTGATACAAGGAGCTCCTTGCATTAAGTATCTTCGGGACTGTTAGTAATGCTGCATGCAAAGTAGTTGTTACCTGCCTCTACAGACTAGGCAGTCAAATTGAGCATTGGGGTTTTTTGCCCTGAAAGTACACTTAAGAAACTGACTCTTCCATCAACAATTTCTGTGTATGTTCTGAACGATCCCTTCTGAGTGAAAGAGTATGCTTCTACTGTTGTTACTTTTAGCTTTTGTTATGAGATTTTCCTTTAAAGATTAAGTAAAGATCCAAGAATGGCTATGTAATCTGTAATTGTTCAAGTAAGACTGAATCGAGCAGAATTCGGTGGGACTGTTTAATCACGAGCTTCCTGAGCATAGTGCAGCAAGGAGAAAACACACTGCAAAATTACAGTTTGGTGGTGAGATGCCCCAGTAAAACCAAAATGCTTTGGAAATCTGGACTTTGGCTGCTCAATTAGTTATGAAGGCTGAAGTTCTGCATAAATTATTTAGTGTTATTAGTGCAGGGACAGCATGTTCCAAAATCCAACTACCAGTTTAAAAGTGGATCTTCCACATTCAATTTCTGCATTAAAAAAAGTATACGATTTCAAAGGTAATACACAAAAACCTCTACAAAGCACCCACAGAGGATTTAACAGTAGAGGTCACTTTAGCAAGCCAATTAGAACAAACTGAGTTCATGTTACACAACATTAACCAGCTAGAACTAAACAATGCATACTTCTGTATAACTCCATTAGCAGGGGTGGTTTCTGAATGACAGTATTTCCTGATGTAATTTGGGATTTAATTTCCAGGTACCATTCTATCAAACATGACCTCACCTGTGGCCTGAATTCCACACATGTGCACACCCCCTAAATCCAAGACAGAGGCACAGCACGCTCTGCCTGACTGTTTATCCAGAGGTTTGGGGCAAATCCTATCGTAGCACAACTCGCTTCCAGCTGCCACCACTACTCTGTGCCAGCTAGATGTTATATCGTACTGAAGCTGTTCTCACACATCAGGCCAACCTAAAAAACAAAAATTGGAACATTCTCTACATTGGATTAACAAAGGGAAAGTTTCCTTTCCTTCTGTGTTTCCAAGATTATAACAGCTCTAGTGAGATTTATCTTTGCCAACCAGGGGAAGTAATGCAAGTGTGACTGATATTATAATGCTAAAATAATGCCTGATGTAATGACTGATGTAACTGACAGTCCTTACAAATGGTGATGATTCACCAGAAGCAAAGCATCCAGTCTGAATTTGCTGGCATAGCAATTACTCTTTTAACTATGTGTATTTGATAGAAATCAATTAATACAGTACCATTTCTTATTGTAAGTACAGAAACTAAATGTAACAGCTAAATCTCTCCACTTTTATCATTATGAAATAGCAGTGCTCCTTTGCTGAAGTTACACATTACAAAAAATGGTTTTTTCTGTTACCATAATGATACCAAGTGTCTGATTAACTGCACTACTTATTGTGATACTGATTTCCATAATTTTTTAGTTTCAAGGGACTTTGGAATTGGCCTCTTCCTTGCACAGGCTCTATGTTTCCTCTCCGGTAACTGGAATTTCTGCTTACATCTCATATTCTAGGTCAAATACGGTCAGATATTTGCTGTCTTCTAAATTCTATCCTCACAGTAAAATCCTGTGAAAATACTAAAAATAAAACTGAAAATAATCTATTAAGTCAGTCTTTAATATGATAATGAACCAATGATTTCTACAGAGAAAATGTTTTACAGAAATTCTCACTTTAATAAGCCTCACAGAATACATTGATCGACTTGTATAATTAGGTTAGAATCTTTTCTCTCAAATTTAAAAACTGTGAACTTGTTGTAGGGTTCAATATATTTTGGCCTCAAATCTGCAGGGTGATTTCCAAGATCACAAATTTCACCAACAGAATATGAACACTGTTATGTGGTAATCATTATCATGAGATTTAAGAGGAAGTTAAACAGATGTTGTATAGTGGCAAGTAAAAAGACATCTCATATTCTTTTTGTATTCCTATTACTTACTGCTATCATTCACCTCCCGCACCTTTGTCAATGTTAAATTTATACGTTGGCTCTCTACAAGGATTATTAGAATGTAAAAAAATAAACCAGCTTTCTATAAATTTGCAAAAATAAGCAGTTTATCAAATAATTACCTATGTGTATTGTTAATACATTATTCAGTAGAAGGTATTCCTTTAGATGTCAGGATATTTACTCATAACCCTTTATATACATATAGCAAGCCAAAGTACTTAAAACTCTGGAAATCACATTCACAACTGCCCACAGAAAAGACTTACACGTTTTTTTTTCTGCAGTTAAAACAGTTAGTAGTTAGCTAGTTCTCCCATTACACCGCTTTTCCACTCTCACCTTGTTCCTGGATAGTGTTGTACCATATGTGTGGGCTCACCATACAGTGAAAATATTTTTATTAATTAATTTTGTTCTGTTTTAATGTATGGGAAATGTTCACTGTTGAAGATACTGCATTCGTAATATAAATTCTCAGATAAATTGAGATTAATATGATGCCTAATTTTAGAAGAAAAATATGTTCAAGGTACAAAGCTATGGCTATGGTCAACCATGTTACTGCAGTTCCTGTCTGCTTAACTGCCAAAGCTTTATTATAAACTACTGCATGATTTTTGTACTTTTGTTCCTTCAAAATAAATTACCCTGCAGATATTCTACAACAAAGAACACAGCCAATAATAAGGGAATGCTCAGCTGTAATGTCTGCTGACTGCATACAATTTCTCTGCCACTTACATGCTTTTTCCACAGAGCGATCAGTTTATTTTCTCCTGGGAATGCTCTCATAACCCTGCTTCCAGACTCAATGGCTCTCAGGGAGGCTCACTTGGATTTTGCCCACACCGTGATGATCCAAAGCAGTATAGCTCCTTCATCTGCTTCACTGCTCCTCTGAGAATATCATTTACAAGCTCACCCATCAGGCTACTTTCAAGTGGCAGTAAGCATGTTACTACATAGTTCTTACAACAGAGTCTCCACCTTATAATTAAACTCCTTTCTCTGCTTGCCTTGCCCAAGGAAATATTTTGTAATATGCAGGTGTTTATCTTGGGGAGCAAGGTGTGCAAATCCCCATTTGCACAAGTACTTTTTCCTCAAACACTGGCTTTCCTAAATATTAAATATGAATCTTATTTAATACATAAAAATAGCCTGAATTGGAAAATAGGCATTTCTTCCAAGACAGAACGACTTCATACATTTTGTTTTAATCTCTCACTGCTTCTCCTGAGCATGACCTGGTGAATTCTATCTCTTAAACTCCTACAGTTTAGTTGTTTGATTATTTAAATAATCCATAATAAAGTACATGGAAAAAAAATCCTTCTTCCATTCACTGTGCATCTTTTACTGCTTCACTCTTTGTGACAAATGTCCGAAATATTTACCTCTGTTCTAACAATGGGAATTTATTTCTTTTCTAAGCTTTTGTTACAAGTTCTCCAGAACAACCTGGCTATATAACATTCCACCAGCCTTAATCTACATGAGAGCTGCTTTTGGTAGTATGTTTTGAGCCTACATCAGCACATTCCAAAGTACCTTTCACTGGGTGTTCAGCATTTTCAACAGTTCACTGGGACATTTGAATTCAAGATGGAATTATTAAGTAATCATCTGACAATTCTTCTGGCAGCAAAAATCAACGATTTAAATTACCTTGGGGTACCTCTGAAAACTTTAATGATTCTGGCACTTTGCCTAGAAACTTCAGAAACTAAGTATCTGCATCTGGATCCCATTCACGAGTAATCCTTTCCCGATTCCCCATGCGTCCTTCAAGTGCTGAATCCAGGATTTTAAAACAGAGCTCTAGGGAGAGGTTGTATGAGGGAATGGAAGACAATAAACTTAGAATCACAGATTTGTCCTGGAGTTCTAGACAAAGACAATAAAGTCGCTTGTACTTAAATCAACATAGCAACATAGCACCAAAGCTTTGATAGCTCAGCAACTAAACAGGAATCTGTGACCAGCACATAAATAGCCAAGTAGCAAATACTGCATCTCCAGGCTCTGAGGAGCCAGGAATTGTTACCCAAGACATTTCGAAGGTGTTCTCTTCTTTTCCATGGCATGAGGAAAAAAAAAAAAAACAACCAGCACTGTAATGACACACAACTTTAGCTCTTTACATCCTAATTTTGTACAACATGTAAAATTCTTTCTATATTAAGGAGCAGAGTGAAGAGTCAAAAAAGGTCCTCGTGGTCCTTTACAAGGACATTGCTGCCTATTATGTCTGGTTGTCTTATTTACCAATTACTCAGCTACTCAAATTAGGGCAATATTGTAACACATCCCTTATTTGTTCTATTTAAAATTTCCCTTTGTCCTCAAAGAACAGGATAGATTTAGGTTTTAACTGATTTTCATGCCCTCATGAGAATTAAAATGGGGGCCACACATCAGCCCAGATATGTTCCTACTCATGCAAAAAGAGTCAGCTGATTTGACAATCAGTTTACTTTTCATAGTGCACAAGAAACCAGTCTTTCTCAAATTATTCATACAACTTCTTCCCACACAAAGGTATATTTAAAAGCCACACAAATGCTTAAGAAAGAACAAAGTACTAAAGATGAAGTTAACAGTTGAGACCTATCTTGCCACATAACACAGTTGGCACACACCTTCTAGTAAAACCTATCTCCTTACTTGCAAAAAATAAAACAAAAATATTTTTTTCTTTTGTTATGACTAAATAGCCTCAAAAAATCAGGCCATTTATTTTGGTGAGAAGACCAGTTTTACAGATAGCTGAGAACTACGTGGGCGAATTGGAAAGAATGAACAATGTATCCAGCCTGGTTTTATCCCCCCAAAAAGGCTCTATTCAGCAGTTGGGAGTGTACTACAACCCTTTGCTAACCTTGGTACAGATTTTCTGGCTCTGTTCTCCCCTGCACAAGAAAATCCCAGACCTGAAGCTGAAACCTTCCAGTAGCTGCCTCTTTATGGCTATTTGCAGAGAGCACAGAAAAGTTAGGTCACGCAGAACTCATCATTTGATCTCTTCTTCATTTTTTTAGGTCACACTGATTCAATTTCAGCTTTATAAAAGTTCCTTTTTTTCCTCTTTCCATTTTGCTAGAATTTTATTTTCTTTGTCTAGTACTTTCTAGCTGGAATCCTACTTCCAGCATACAAAAAAGGTGTATAAAGTTTGCTACCTAACTTCAAACCACATCAGCTAAACAACACCATTTAACATGCACTAACTTCCTCAAAAGACTAACAAAGTAGTATTTATGCCAAGACTCTGAATGCATCAAAAGTATTTGGAGTTCTAGTCTCTGTGATATTCTTTAACTAGAAATTCAGAAACAAACTAAACACCTTTCTAATACAGGAAGCTTAGATTTCCCGTTTGCAGTGGGTGCAAACAACTATATACTTTTAAGTTCTCTTTTAGCTTTTTTTTTAATAAAGAAAACATGGAAACTTTTTTTTTTTTTTGCTTAAGCATGTCACAAATAGAAGTACGCATGGACAAAAATAGAGACATTATTACTAATTTAGCAAAATCCTAACTTTCATGAGCCAATGTGTGTACATATACTAATCACAAGTCAAATACTGTTTTATGATCTTCGGACAGATTAAAGAAAAAAATGACTATTTTAGTATTAACTGTAGTAGACTCCAAAAGCAACAACACCACATTCAAAAGCTTTCAAAGATTTCTTAAACCTTTTTCTTTTTTAAAAACATTAAGTCTACCGTTTGCTCCTAATGATACTTATCCAGAATTACAAAGCCAGAACAGAAGAAATCATGATAAGAATGATCTCATTCAATTGCTTAGCTGAAACAGTCAAGAATATCTTCCAAGTGACATAACATGCAAGTTGTTATCTAAACAAATGTGAAGTTAGATTTAATTTAACAGAAGAGTAAGTATCTACCTGATACAATAGTTCAGTCTCTGGGAGTGGATAATTAGTCCTCAGCAATACTGACAAATTTATAATCATCAGAAGTGAAACATTTCCTATGAGATGTGTTGTTGTACTCTTAAAATAGGTATTTCCAAAAACTCTAGAGATGGGAAGCTTTCTCTAATGGAAGATACCGTTCCAGGTATGAAGTAACATGAAAAAGAAAGTATTTTTCCCTTTTGTGCTGCCTGGGACAGAAAGAAGACACCAGTCAGCAGGGTTACCTTACATGTAAAAAGCTAATATAAAACCTAAAACAAACTCTTCTAAAATTCAGTTCCCCAGTCCCATCTCTAAGATATGGGTTACCTTGTTAGGTTCTGTCGCCTTTGACGGAAAGAAGATGCTCAACCACAAAGGCCAATTACCATCCAAGGATTAATCCCCAGATTCAGAAGACACCTACTTCCATAGCTGCAGCCAGGGTACTTTCAGAAGTCCATTATATGCATTGTAATACCTTCAGAGCAACCGCTACTGAACTTCTAGAGTGTTTAGTGCCCCTCTTACCATCAGAGACGCGTGAAGGAACGGCACAGTAGCATCAACTGTTTGGTGGTTTTTAACTTGACTATCTGAACTTTGCTATTTTAAAGGCATTGTCAAATACCGGAATCTCACCCCATGGTTGGAAAGCTTTTAACCATTTAATATACTGAAGCATAAGTGTCTAATAGTTCACAAGTATTTTCACCTAGCCTTCCATATTTTCACTAAGCTGTGAGCGGCTGAGCCACAGGAGCTAAACATACCTCTTGTTGGAACTGCTACACAAGAACTTCTGCTGAGCCCACTTCTGGGGGTAAGAGCCTCTGTGCTATAAAATGAATGCTATACAGCTAGATATATGCAAATAGGATACAAGCAACATAGTCCATACTGACCGATGCTATTAGGTTTAATGCCAAACTGGAAATTAGCATAGGAGAATAGATTTATTTAGAATCTTCATTACAATTTTCTCTCATTTTAGCTCAAAAGATACCTTAGATAGCAGAGATACCATTAGGCAGACAAGGTTTTTGTGGATCTATGCAGTAGTAGAAGACAAACTTAAGTTGTGAAAAATTGGTAAAATAATGTTTGTTAAAATAAGTACTCAAGCTACTTTACCCATTTTCATAGCTTTCTGAGACATGCGTTGCATTTTCATCTCGGAATTTTTTCGTAAGAGTCTCTCCACTGTTTGGCATGCTGATAAACCCTCTAAAGCTGGTCACAAATATGCTACAGAACTGTGCGGGTCACACATAAATAAGCTCTTTGGACAACTGAAGAAACCAACAGTAACTGGTTATTTGGTAAAAAAAAAAACACGTAATACAAGAGGAGGAGACTATAACTACAAAAGCTATTTTCTTCCTGATTTTAACATGCTTGAAATGTCGCAGTGCCTGTGAGCTGCTTACTGTTAAACTTTCCTTTTAATTCACTTTTCCTTAATTATCCATGAGAAGAATTTTAATGAGTCTACAGTGCTTTAAGATGCAAATCTTTTCTATTACCAAGATTTCCAATGGATTTGTTCACAGAAGTTGAAGCAATTCTGATTTTATTAACTCTAGTTTCAAAAAAGAACATTCAATGAAGTTATTTTCTTAAAGAAAACACAGATTAATTTCATTAGGAAATGCATTCAAGTAAATTCTACCCATGAAAACCAGTACTGCAACAGCCAAGCACCTCCGCCAGCATCACAACTACACCAGCACTTCATCAACTTCACCAAACCAGGACTATCATACACTGTAGAAGTTTCTACACATGACTAAACTAATTACTTGCCAAGATGTAAGGAAGTCTAGTTTAGCTACTTAGGCTATTTCTACAGTAGTAAACAAAAAAGATCCAGAGAATGGCTCAAGCCACCCACTGCGAGCACCTTCCCCAGGACGGTTTTGGTCAGTGCAAGCTGGCATTTCCCTAAGGCAGGGGATAACCCAGGCTGGGGGCTGATACTGGGAGACAACATTAATGACTACCCTGCCTGGAGGAGGGAGGGCTGCAAGCTGTGCCATGCCATTTGCCTTCAGAGCCAGGGAACATGATCTAGAATGTTTTATTTAGTAGTACAAAGACAGCTCTAGCGATTAGGAAAATGTGACACTAGCAAACATCTAACTTTCTAGAAAGATGTGAATTTTATTCCAGAGTATCTTGCACCAGATCCAAAAGCCTAATTGTAGATAATGCAATTTGAAATGAAAAAGAAAGAAAACTTCACAATGGTATTCTAAGGGGTCTATTCCCACACCAGAAACTTGTTCTAGTATCTGTACACAGAACAGGGGATATTTCAATGGCAAAAGTGTGTCATGCTACGCAGCAAAAATTCATTTTTGTGAGGACTGATTTAGTTCCTTCATTTTGGGACAATTCTCCAAATCCTCACTTTGTTCTGATGATTCTTTGCAGAAAGCCACTAGGCATCTTCCGTGGGCTTACAAATAGCTTTCCAGAAAAAACAGGATTATATTCTGTTGAAAGAAATCTGGTGGTTTTTTTCCTGCTGCTGGTCATCTAAAATGTTTTACATGCTATGTTATATGAAGGAATCCAATTAGACAACCACTAATTACCTTGCTTGCATTGCATCTTGGGTGTTGAGTGGCTAGGGAACAGGCTGGTCTCACAGAAGGAAACATTAATTCTTTAAAACTTGTACTTCCAGCAAATAAACAGAAAACCTCAAATGTACATTTCTTCTATACATACTCTGTTTAGAAAGGATTTTTTTGTTTTGTTCTTCATATAATCTTCCTTAAATTAACTGATCGTTAGAAAATTATTTTGACACAATCAAGAATTCTCAAACGCTAAATCACTCGCCTAGTAACAAAAGTGGCTGCAGGGCAGCCAGGCTGTGAAGCAAGGGGAATTTATGGGGGGGGGGGACTGGTGGGGAAGAGTTGCTTTTGGACTGTGTATTGTTTGACTGTAATAGAAAACTCATATGATTGTGATAAGCTAAGTTTCCTGCAATTGTTAGCTACACACAGTCCTGTCATTTTAACAACAGGCTTATGAACGCCGTGCTGTAAGAAATAGCTTTACACGTAATTTCCCTCTGTTCTGGTACAGTATTTCTCAGTAATCTTCAAGTAATAAATCCTAACAAGTGAGGCTAGCAACTTACATAGAGTTCAGTAGGAATGATCTTCACCTTCAAGTTATATCTACATGCTGCAGTTTACATGAGGGTAGGGTCCTTTTATGTCTATATCTACCTGCATGCAACTTGCACAAGACTGCACTAAACTCAGACTGGATTTTTTCAGTGGGACGGGCTCCTTTTTCCAGCTACAGGTTAAGATTTCTGGGCATTGACAGGTTCACAAAGCTGAAAGGAAATTAAAGGCAAATAAAGCTCACATACTGTTCAGGTCCTTTGCTCTATGAGTGTGATTGGTAGATTTCAGTAATTAGCGACTGATACTTAAGAGTTGAAGACAACACTGTCAGTACAAACTTGCACTGTCACAAGATCCCTAACAGAAATACTAGAGGCCAAAACAAAGAGACGTTGTTACTAAGGTCAGTAACCAAGAGAACTGCATTGCGCAGAGCTGCCTCGGCGTGGGTGGAGTGTATGGCACCCTTTCATGTTTGGGACAGGTTTAATTCACAGTGCCACTATGGCAACATGGAACTGCCCATACCTGTGTACTCACCCATTCCTTTACTTGTAAGGCAAGAACGTTTATGTTTCACCATAAAACTTGTATTTATTTAAAATGACTGAAGGACTGTACTAATTGCAGATGCTCCTTGCTGTTCATCCCAATTAGTTTTAGTAGTTTGTTGATTCATGTAACAAAATCACTGTGTGATTTGCCTTTTTTTTTTTTTTTTTTTTTAAATCGTGTAACTGATAACAAACATCTTAGTATAAAACAATGCTTTTTGGTACAAACATGATGTTAATCTGGCAGTCCCACTGTTATTCCAGACTTCCAGAACTGAGTCTAAAACAGAAAAAAAAAAAAACACCCTACAATAACCACCAGCAAAACATCTAATAACCTTTACATTTTCTATTTCAAAGGCTCTGTTACATTCTTCTACAAAAATGGCACCACTTCTAGTCTTTTTTTCATTATTTCAAATCAGTCCCCTTAAAAGCCTGGCAGTTTTTCAACTTGCTACTAATTGCAGTCCTTTGTCTGCTATGTTCCAGAATGGCTGGTTAACTGCATTTACTGTGATTATATACAGCTTTCAAACACAATAAATTAATTTTTTTTTTTTTTCCCCGAGTTTCTCATAAAATCAAAGACTTAATTTTGGCCTCTAAAACATTTTAGCTAAAATAAAAAAATAATCAACTACACAGTTACTCTTAAATGAGAGTAGGTTTCAGGGTCTAAGCAAAATTCTAAATCCAAACATGTCTTCAAACATTACTGTGGCTAAGCTGCCATTAAGTCTCGGTAAACAAATGATTCTCAACACATACCTTAAAGATCAACAAATTTACGCTCACATGGGACAAGGAGAAGATACTGAGGGCAAATTCCATAATGAAAAGCCTCAGTCAATCAACATCTTTTTAAATTCACATACACTTTGTAAAATAATTCATTTCTAATGAAGGAATTCAGATTAGAAGGACAACTTTTAACCCTAGCTGTGTCTCCCCATACTTGCAGAACTGAAGAGAATTTACCCATGCTCAAATTAGCATTTCTAGGCAAAACCAACAATACTCATGCACCTTTGTCAGGTCAATCAGTTTACCCCACACAACACTGCTGTCCACAAGCATAACCAGCTGCATGTATTAGTATTTCATTAAATTTCCAGTAGCAATCTCTAAAAATATCTCCTCTTATTGACCATGCCACAGAAACAGGAATTTTATTTTGTTTTTTTTCTGAACAATGCATTCTGCTTTCTAGGGAATTGTTCCACGACAATATACAGAAAAACACAGATTAGTTTGTGCAAAGCTACTGGAGTCATAGTAAAAATATTATGACTCATCAATAATAAAAGCATCTTAGATTTGCCTGTAACTACCAGTTTGTATTAATTAAGGAAGAGAATCATAAGGGGGGAAAAAAAAAAAAAAAATAAAGTAGCTGTGAATGCACACCTGGAGAAAGAGGCAGGTGTTTGAGAAACTGGACAGAGGCAGACTGTCCTGTCAGGTCAAAACTACATTTGGTCTAAGAACAGGCACATCTAGAAACAATTTTGCTGCTTTTTTTCTGAGGAAAAGATTGTTTTAGACTCAAAGTACCTAGCTTGCATTTTCACAGTTACCTATAGGTGTTAATTAATCCCAAAATATTTGCAGCCAGATTTTCTACAGACTCAAACCACTTAGAGATGCCCAGCCTTTAACCAATCAAAACTGTACCACGATCATTCTGTATTACTAGGAATTAAAATTAATCATTACAGATGGTTGCACATTTTATTTAAAATTTCCCTCAAAAAAATTTTCTAAAGATGCCAGTCGCTCACTATATACTGCCCTAAAATAGCTCAAAGCAGATGCCAGCATTTAAACTTTCTTGCATATACAGATCTTATACTTTCCATCGCAAGCAGAAAGATTTTCCTAAGACCTTATTTCTGTATAAAACATCCTTTTCAGATATTAATTATAGGGGAAAATTTCCAGTACCATTAAAGGTCCGTTACATGAAACTGTTATGCTTTAAGTAGCCTTTTTAAAGTATATTTTAAATAAGACTAAAAATCATAGGTTAAAAATATTATTTAAAGAGTGTCTTCCTAACAGCTTTGTAGAAATCGTGATACCTGTTCAGATTGACATGCTGAAAGAATCCAGCTCAACACCAAGGAAAGTCTGTTGTGATTCAGATTTCACCTTCTGGAGGGACTACTGAAGCTTCACAGTTTATAAAGCAGGATTAAGAAGAAATGGTAACATGGTCAGATAAAGGACAGAAAAGCAGATAAGGAGATTCAATGAGTATTTCATATAGCAGAGATTAAAAGATAAATGCATAATTCTTGTAGCACATAAAGATGCTGTATGCTTCCAAGGCCAGGTGGGAGGCAGCGTTTTGAGACTCTTGCTTTGGACTAATAGTGCAAATACCTATTTTGGAACCAAAGGCAGTGTCCTCTAGTGGTTAAATAAAATGGGCAGTAGGATCTAATTATTCCCCACTCCCAGTCCACTCCTGCCTACTCGCAGAGAACATAAATTCTCTGCTTGTTTCCCGGTTTACACCTACAAGTAAATTTGATTCCATGCAAGTAAAGCCACAAGGTGATCCATAATATTATGTGCAGCAGGAGGGAGAGGAAGGGAAAGGATAATAAGAGATCAGATTAACTCATCTGAGAAATGGGTAAGCAACGCTGGTTAGAAACAACCACAGACTTCAGGAGGCAAGGAGAGGAGCAGAGGAAACAGAATTGAGCATATACACACTTGATAACCAGGTTGGTTGAGTAAAGGAACTACCACTGTAATTGCTGGCAAATATGTCTGCATGTCTAAAGGTTGTATTACATTTATTACTAATTATGACAGATGAGTAAAATCACCTGCTGAGGATTCCAACTTTGTTCCATAAATATAGTATTGATAAATAGGAAATGTTTTGCTTGAGACAGATAGAGAAGCACTGCATTCCCCTCAGGACTAGAGCAATGTAAGAGATGGAAATGATGGTGTGAAGAATACTGATGGACTGGTATCTCTCCTACCTTTCTAATTCAAAACACTAGACTTAACTACTTTTCCCACTAATTCTTTGAATCAATCAGGAGTTTGGTTGTTCCAACTGGAACCAAAGATGGAGAAAAATAACACTGAATATTAAAGTAAATATAATGGGATAGCTCCTCTCTAATAAAATGCAGGAAAAGTAAACAAAGCAGGAGGCTCAATCCCCTTAAGCGAAGTTCCACACCAGCAAAGCTTCTGACCATTACTACGAGTAACAACTGTTACTACTAAGAAACCATCCACAAGTCTAAATTCATATTATATTTACCAATATCTACATATACCTACATGAGGTACACACAGTAATTCTCTGTTTTTACACACAGTAATTTTCTACTATTTCTTTACAACATACTATAAATCCATTTTTGAAATTTGGTTCACAGTGAAATTCATTATGCACTTTGAAAGCCTCTCATCTGCTGAAACATTCAGCTACTGCTAACAGATTTATCATTTCTTCTCGAACAGGAGTATTTACTTCAGGACTACAGGATTATAGCTAATCTATCTTTAATGTAAAGACCATTACTAGAATAAACTTTTTTCCCTTATAAAAACGATATATAGTCCTTAACATATAAGTTCACAGAGTAACTTACTACAGTTATTTTAGAAAATAATTTCTGTATTTACTTATCAGCATAATTTCACAGTTGCAAAACTGAGATTTACATGTTCAGCTACTGATAATTATGCTTAGAGAAAATAATTGTTACCAACACTGATTTTTCTTGTGGCTTTGAACAGTTCCTTTCCTCAACCTTTTGGGTTATTTTCCTACACGTTAATTCTTCCTCCGTTAATAAGTAAGTCTACATGATTAATATAAGCAGGAATACACAAAGAACAGATTGCAGTAATTCAATTTTCTAGTCGTATTTACCTGAAATGCAGTAGAAAATTCATTATAATGGCACAAGCGCTTTAAATCATAAAAATTTTTCATTCAAAGCCCATACTGCCTTTCTTTTTCCCTGTTTTCCACTGTTAGACAATGCAACACTGTTCTTTGCTTCACAGTCATCTTTTTACCTGTACTGTGGTTGAGAGAGCACTGCAGTCTTTGGGTTATCATAACCACAGATGTTGTTTCATAAAAGTGTTTCCAGGAATAAAAACCTGATTCCTGGAATAAAAAACAAACAAACAAAAAACAAAACAACCAAACAAACAAAAAAAAACCAACCAAACAAAAAACCCCACACAAAATGGAAAAAAAACAGCTTATAAGCATTTCTACTCATCTCCAGTTTGACCAAAACCCGTTATTCAGAATGTTTTTCTGTATTTTTCACTTATGATTTGCAGCACTGTCTTCTACAAAAATACACATTTACTCAGCTCCCACACCAGTACCAGTTATGTCCTTTCACCTGGACAGTAAATAATTAATTGGAGACCTTCAGTTGCCTGGAGAAAGATGAAAACTAACCCAGCTTTGTAGCCCACTCAGAGTAGGCCGGCTTGATGAAAGGGTGAGCAAGAGAGTAGGGCACACTACTAGCCAAATTAATTTTAAACCGCCCAAAATACTGAGAAAGGAATCATCAGAAATGCGGTCTATTAAGTAACACCTTCCAACGCACAGCCAATACTCTCTCCCCAGGACCGGGGACGTTTGTAGGATGGTGGAACATGAATTAACGAACCTCACTAGGAGAGAAAGGCGGGAAATCCACCACCGACTCAGAAGGCTGCCCTAAAACTACACTTCAGCGCCCCAAACCCGGGTGGGGAGAACCCGCCCCTCGGCGGGCCGCCTGCTCCCTCAGGAGGCCGGCGGGAGCCACCGCCTCAGCCGCGGGCCCCCCAGCGCGCCGCCGCCGCCGCCACCACCCCCCACACGCTCCCGCCGCCGCGGGCACCCCGCGCGCGGCAACAGGCCCCTCCCCTTGCGCGTACCGGCGGTGACGTCACGCGCGGGAATTCTAGACCGTTCCAGGGCCGTGACGTAGGGTAGCGTCATTCCAGAAGATTCGGCCGGCGCCCATATAAAACGCGCGGAAGAGGCGGGGCAAAGGCGAGCGGCGAGCGGGCGGCAGGAGCGGTGCGGAGCGGCCGCGGCGGTGAGCGCGGCCTGGGCCCTGGGCGGGCCTGGGGGGGGGCGGGCGGGCGGCGGCGTAACGCGGGGTAACGCGGTGCGTCCTCCCGCAGGGCGCCATGGTGAAGGAGACGGAGTACTACGACGTTCTGCAGGTGAAGCCCAATGCCTCCTCCGAGGAGATCAAGCGCGCCTACCGCAAGCTGGCGCTCAAGTACCACCCCGACAAGAACCCCAGCGAGGGCGAGCGGGTACGCGGGGGCCGGGGCCGGGGTCGGGGCTGGGGAGGGCCTCCCGCTTGCCCGCCGTGGGGCGGCAGCGCTCCCGGCGGCGCCCGCTGCACTGGGCAGGCGTTTCCGGCGGGGTGGCGGGAGGCCGGGGCCGGGCCCTGCCGCTCCCCCCCGGGCTCACTGCAGTTTCCGCCGGGCCTCAAGATGGGCGGCTGCGGCGGGAGCTGGCGCGGAGCGGCGCGCGTGGGGCACCGCGGGCCTTCCGCACACACCTTGTTCATGTACAATGGCGGAAAGCGCGCTCTCCGTTGTACTTTAAAACTCTGCCTAAAGGACGGACGTAATGCCTTTCCCGCGGCCTAGCGCGATTAAATGAAGGCTGCCGGTGTTCAGAGTCTGTAAAAGACCTGTGACGGCTGCAGCAGGCCTGGTGGCCCAGCTGCGGCAGGCGGGGATGCGCTTGTTCCTGTTTTTGGATGCAGTTCCTGCCGGTCTTCCTGTGGCTGGCAGTGGGAGATGCTGGTTAACACAGGCAAAGCTGAAAGAAATTCTAGTGTCCTAATGGCCATCGTGCTGTGTCAGATGTTGCCGAGGCCAGTGGTGGATCCAGCTGGCAGCACTACTGTGCGTGCTGGGCTTGCAGTGCATGGATTTGTGTTCCTGAATAGGATGAGTTTTGCTCAGAGAAAATACTAATGCAGATGTGTGAGGTAACTATGCAGAGGAAATCGTTGGGTTGAACCTGGGTGGACTGTTTACAACAAGACCCTTTTGCTATTACCAGAGACCTCCTCAACTTCACATATTGCCTCGGAGAATAAATGAGCACCATAATTGGAGAACTGTGGAAAATTAGAGTGATAGGATTATTTGTCTAGAGGCTAGTCTGATGATACCTTAACATAGGAATAAAAGCACCATATTTCTGTATTTAGGACACCAATTTACGAAACTCAAGCTAGTTAAACAGTAACATAGTCAAAGGCACCCTCTTCTGCTTTGATTTTTGGCCTGCTTTTTTGCTTACACCCCTTTACCTGGTCATAAGTAAATCATGCTTAAAATGGAAGTAGGCATTTCAGTAATAGCAAACTGTTGAAAAATTGACTTGGTCATCTCACTAATACGAAATTCTTCATAGCTATTGAAAAAAAAATCCCTTAATTGTTTTGATAAAGTGGATGTTTTGATTTGTATCCAAGTCCTTCTTTTTGTGATGAGTAAGCAACACCAGTCCCTGGTCACTCTGTAGTTCCAGCTGGATGTAGCAGCTCAACAGGCACAAAGGATCCCTGTGTAGTCCTAGAGTGACTAGCAGTGCTGTGGCCATTGAGCATCTGGGGACCCTCAAGACTTTGGGGATAGTGGTATATTCTTTCTTAAATGGATTTGTTAGAGGTGTATAATGGTTGTGACTGACACAGTCATGGAAGTGTAGTTTGCATATGCTTATAAGTCGAATGTGACTCCGAATAAAGCACACTTGTAGCATGGGAGGAGGGGGGAAAGGGAGAAAAGGGGTGGTTTTCCTGGACAAAAGTGTACTATTACAGTCTATTACACATTTGTTTAGGGAGTTTTGGAAAAAGAAATGCTGTAGTGGCTCAGGTTACTTATCCTCATGGTCATAGTTGTTCAGAGCTTCTTTTTTCTTTTTAGTTTAAACTCATATCCCAGGCATATGAAGTTCTGTCGGACCCAAAGAAAAGGGACCTCTATGACCAGGGTGGGGAGCAGGCTATTAAAGAAGGAGGCCTGAGTGGCGGCAGCTTCTCTTCACCCATGGACATCTTTGACATGTTCTTTGGTGGTGGAGGCCGAATGAATAGAGAGAGAAGAGGTACACAGTTCTAAACAAGTTCTAGAAACTCTAACCATGCACTTAAGCATAAAATACCTGTGCTATGGTACTGCTGTTCTGCTAAGTGCACATAGTGTGGATATTACTCATTGCAACAATAGATTGAGTAAAGTATGGGGGGGGGGGGTGTAGTTACTCTAGCATTAAGATTCTAACGAAATAGATAACATGATGTAGCCATAGCAATCTTTCTGAGTTGTGTTTATTTTTTGTTAAAGTGGGTGTGGGTAATCTGTAGGGGAGGGGGAAACACTGGTAGATTAGAGCAATTGAATTAGACCTGTTTTAAGTTACTTTTTTTTCCACGTCTGTGCCTTATTTGCTTATGTGCTTAGGGTAACTTGCTTGAAAGGACACCATCAACTTAAACTTCAGTAATGTTAAATCTCATGAAAATATTTGGGAAAAATTATGTGAAACCAAGTACAAGAGTGCTGCCAAAAGCACAGTATTTTTTATTGTTTTTCTCTATGCCCGTGATCTGTTGAAGGAGCAAGTAGTGACTTGCTGTAAAATCTTTGAAATCATAAGTGGTATGGAAATCTATAGACTGTCATAACAGGAACTTCTAAATTGACTAGATGTGAAGCTGGTAGTGTCCTTGCATCTTGCTGTTTCAGTTAAACTTACAAAATTGGGGTAAGCACAGCAATAGGGTGGCTTTAATGATGCTTTGCTTAATTACAGCTACACTTTTGTGTTCTGACATAAGTGGGTGCAGCTCAGTGGAAGCTGATGGAACTGCACATGCTTTTAAGGGGGTTGAGTTGTGTTCAAAGTTTGGAATGAACTTCACGTTTCTTCAGTGAGACTATGCATGTATGAAGCCTTTAAATAGACATTTGTCCTTACAACAGCTGAACCAGAAATAATCCTTCTCTTGTGTTTGTTTTTGTTTTTCTTTTTTTTTTTTTTTTTTTTTAAGGCAAAAATGTTGTGCACCAGTTAGGTGTATCTCTTGAAGACTTGTATAATGGTATTACAAGGAAACTGGCACTGCAAAAGAATGTTATTTGTGGAAAGTGTGAAGGTAAAAAAACAAGAAGTAGTTTCAAACCCCTCTTCAAGTTTTCTTTTTTTAAGAACATTAGGTGGGGGGACTGAGAATAAAGTACATGTTGCTTTTTATTTTAGTTTTCTCTTCCTCCTGCCCCCCCTACCTTCCCACCTCAGAAGTCTGCTGGGGTATTTAGTTTTTATTTATGTTTATCCAAGAATAAGACTCTCTTAAACATAGTGGTATAAAGTTATTGTTCTAATGGGAGACTTAATCTCACTGCAAATTATAGTTAAGGGAACCTAAATTAAAAGTATCTTATTCTCGGACTTTAAATGGCTATTTTGTTATACTTTTTTTTTTAAAATTGCTGTGGGTGGAAGTCTAGCTTGTATTATGCAACTCTTAAGTATCCATAATGACTGGTCTTCTTTGAGGTAAATCTTAATGAGGCCTTATATCTTAGTACTGTATTAAATATTTAGCAAGGAGATTTTTCCCAGTGTACTAATGGGATGTCTAGATTTTGAAGTCCTGTGCTGATAGTTCCTTCATAACTAAGATGTATTGGGAGGTGGGGCAGAGGCTATTAAGGTGTGCATAAAAAACTTGACTTTCTTTTGCTCATAGAATATTCTATCTTGTGGGACATGTGTTGTGATGGAAAAGAAATTCCAATTATATTTGAAATACGTTTCTGAACTAGTCTTCCAGTTGCCCTAAAGGTGCTCTGGAAGTCAGTGAGTTCTAGCCTGACTACTGTAACTTTTTTTTTTTGAGACTGAGATCATACTTAACTTTTTTGTTAAAGGTTATGGTGGAAAGAGAGGGGCAATAGAGAAGTGCCCTGTGTGTAAAGGAAGAGGAATGCAAGTTCTAGTTCAGCAGATTGGACCTGGCATGGTACAACAAATCCAAACTGTGTGTCCAGAATGCAAAGGCCAGGGTGAAAGAATAAATCCAAAGGACAGGTGTGATAACTGCAACGGCTGTAAGGTTGTAAGAGAGAAAAAGATCATAGAAGTTCATGTTGATAAAGGTAAGAACTGTCTATTTCTTCCGTGTCCCTAATCATAGTCTGTAGTTCTGCAGAGAATAAATGAGTTTCCTTTCTCCAGGTATGAAAGATGGTCAGAAGATTGTATTTCATGGAGAAGGTGACCAGGAGCCTGATCTGGAACCTGGTGATGTTATAATTGTGCTTGATCAAAAGGATCACAGTGTCTTTCAGAGGCGAGGGCATGACTTAATCACAAAAATGAAAATTCAACTCTCAGAGGCTTTATGTGGTTTCAGAAAGACTATTGAAACTCTGGATAACAGAGTTCTTGTCATAACATCTAGGCCAGGTAGGTCTTAAGACTTCTGATGCTATATAAACTGCTCGCAACTTTGAGGGGTGCTTTTTGGGTTTTTTTTAAACCAGTTGATGCAGTAGACTGAAACTACCCTTGCAGTCATTTAATTTAGCTCGTTCTTTGTCATTCTTGTCACTCCTTCTAAAACATCACATACAGAATTATAGCTGAAGTTGTCAGATGATTCTTAATACACTTCAGTTGGTGATTAGCCAGGAAGATACTCAAGAGGCCAGACATGTTAACTCCACCAGACTATCTGTTAATTCAGCCTGAAGGCTGTGTTAAGAGCTGAATCTCTTACAGTAAAGGAAATGGCCTCAATGGTCTTACGTATAGCTTGGTTTTTATTACTCCTTAGTCTGTAGCCTTTTCTAGGAGTTGCTTAGTAGTCTCCTGTAGATGCTATGGGAACACTGCTTGTGTGTAAGCGTGCTTTTTATTGTTATGAAATGTCACAGAAGTTAATTTGGAGCTTTTACCTCTGTGTAGGTGAAGTGATCAAACATGGTGACTTAAAGTGTATCTACAACGAAGGGATGCCCGTCTACAAATCTCCAATGGACAAAGGCAGCTTAATTATACAGTTTTTGGTAAGTTGATTCCTGTTCTGTAGCAAGGATATGTGTTGGCATGAGGAGGAATTATTCATTAAAAATAAAAATGTAAAATTGTAGGTCCAGTTCCCAGAGCACTACTGGCTCCCAAGGGAGAAACTGTGTCTGCTGGAGGCTCTGCTTCCTCCACGAGAAGATGTTATGATTACAGACGAGATGGATCAGGTAGACCTTGAAGATTTTGATCCAAGTGAGCAAACCTACCGTAACAGTGGGGGAGAAGCATATGAAGAAGATGAGGAGGGTCCAAGAACAGGAGTACAATGCCAGACATCTTAAAGCAAGGTGGAATGGTTGTCATCTAAAATGTAAATTTTCACAATGAAAACTGCATGGCTGTAATAGCCACTGCTTGTGGTTTTTGTGTTCAGCAAATTGAGTTGCTGCGCTGTCAGTTATCACCTTTTTGTAACTAATTTATATTGTGTTCTTGTAGTCTTTATATATAAAGCAAATGTCACACAGCTGAGAACCAACTGAGTTGGGATACATTTTCTTTTGCTGTGAAGGTTCTCAATTTATGTCACCTCTGCTATTGATATAAGACTTTGGCACTATTGATAGAGGCTAAGTGGAGTGTCTTATGTAAATACTTTCATACTGGAAAATTAATTTCATAGAATAAAACATAGCAGAAATAACTTCTAATAAATAGAATTCTTCACATTTTATCATGCTTCTCTTGTACTTTCTCAGCTACTCTAGAGCCCTCTTTAAAGTTTCTCTAAGCTCAGACTCTTATCACCTAGTCTGGACTGTTTTCCATATTCAACTTTGTCAGCTGCAACACTAGTACCTGTCTCATTTTGTATTTCAAAAGCATTTTGTGCATGCTTCCCCTCATTGCATAATAGCGCCCTTCCCTCTGTGTGTTGTATTAGAGTAGCATTTCTTCTGCTGTTGTGCTCTATGTAACTTTGAATTTTAAGGTATCCTCCTAATCTGTATGGTGTGTACACTACCTACTCTGAATTTCCATAGAGGTACCTCTTTACAAAAAAAAAAAATGATCTTTCAGAAGTTCCAGCTCTCCATTTCAACCTTCCCTGCAAAAGAGGATTTGAGCCTTAACAAAGATGAATAAAGCACTACCACCTGTTGGGTATACTGCTGGTGTTTTATAACATTACAAGATACCATAGTAGAAAGATCACATTAAAGCTTTTTTTCCTTTTATCTGTTTTCTAGTAGAGTTTGTATTAAGTCAGAGTTGGAAACAACTCGCACCCTTTAGTGAAATTAAACTGAGGAATGAGCTGGATGCTACCACACAATTGGTGGAACAGGTGTTCAACTTAAGTGACCCTGTTGTACTCAGGAACAGAACCGTGCTGCATGCAGGCTGCCATTTCCCATATGTACACCACAGATCCTCACTTGCTTTTCCTTTGGCTAAAATAAGCTGCTTGGAGACTGTCAACCCTTTCCAGCTCCAGTCTATTTCTGTATAAAGGCAGGGGAGATTATCCGAGCCATTATTTTACCCATGACTCCGTATATCCAAAAATACATTTTTTTTCCATGCATTAGGCATAAGTTACTGGCAGCTGTAGCTTTTTATTTTAAAAAAAGTAAAGCTTTCTCTCATGCTGAACAAAATTGAAATTACATCTAAACATATCTGGTTTTACAGATCAGTATTACTAAAACGCTTTTATCATAGTGAAAAATTACATAAATGGACACTAGTATTGGTAAAAACTGGCACTAGAGTTAAGCAGAGTCTGAGACAAGACATTTAAACAGGACAGTCATAAATATGAATTTCTTGGTCGTCTCCAACAGATACAATTTTGGACCCGCTTCCATTGTATTTCACTCCCCAAACCTGCAAGTAGAACATTCACAAGGTTATCACAAGGAGACACATAAAAAATACCATAGCACTCATTTTTTGACTACAACGAGCGGAAGAGGGAGGATTATTTAAGATCAACTTAAGAGAGCTGGTCCAATTATGGCTTCTGCTTTAACAGATGAGGTTAATGAACCAGAGCAGGACCCTGCCATCTAGTAGCTTCACAGGTTCTTGGATTCCACTTCTACCAACAATGGATACTTGAAAAAGGCTGGAAAGTATGTGCCCCAGTTTGCATAAATCAAACCTAACTTTTTCACTCTTGCCTATCTTGACTTCCTTGCTGAAAAGAGTATTTTACAGTGCTTTCAGGAAAGCAAGAGAGGAAGTGTTTTTCATGCAGTGCCACATCAGGACAGACTGAAGAATGATCCAGTTTATAGTCGCACTGAGCCATTTACTTATGAGTGCAAAACAGAAAAATTCAGGTCAGTCATCTGATATGACAGTTATACAAACTGAAGTGACCCCCACCTCCATTATCAGGACGACATGAGGAAGAAAGGTGACCCAGATTGCAGAATGGGTATATTAACAACAGCATGTTTTGGGGAATCTTGCACACCATTCTGCATTAATACCTAAAAGCCAGCCTTCTCAAGAGCTGATACATCTCTGCCTTCCAAATACTTGCAAGATTATATACAATGGCTAAAACAACACTAGATAGCCAATTCTGCTTGGTCCTTCAATCCTAAAACCCCCATACCTGTAGATAACTGAAAAGAAGGTTACCAGCAAAAAAATACTACGGAAGAAATAGCCCAAATAAAATCTGGAAGAATTTCCTTCTTTAAGTCTTCCTCTATGATCCATTTAAAAATTGCATTGTTCTATTTAACACCTAACATCTGGAAAAAGAATAACTTGTAGATACCTAATTTCCTCTTCCCTCATGATTAGCTAACACTGAGGTAAAAATAAAAAGTAGGGTATTACACACATTTGAGGAGGAAAAAGTCCCAAGTTTTAAGGGTGCTTTCAAGAATCTTTGTAGATAATTCCATCCTTTTAAATAAGCATTTTCCCGCCTTACACATGCACATGCTGATTAAGTGACAGAAATAAGTAAGACCACAGACAAATAGAAAAGAATTGGTTAGAATCTTTTTGGCCACTCAGGCTTGCCCCTATTTCGATCTGAAAAATGTAATTATTTGGGAAAGATCAACCTGTGTGCTTGGAGTAGTTTAATACTACATGCCAAACAATCATCAACAACTTTTAAGATTTCATTACAGCAGGCTGAAGTCCAACCCCAAAGCTAGAGCACCAAGTTGAAGCACGAATATGCACAAGTATGCAACTACAGTTCTCCAGTGGACACAGTGACCTAGATAAAGCAATACCTGATCTTGGTGGTCAAAGAAAGTATGAACACAGGTTCTTGTTCCAGCATCCCAAACTTTTACACTTTTATCAGATGAACTGAAAGAAAAATAATATTGATCAATGTTTAGATTAATAGATTAACTACAGTTTAGTGCAAAGCTTAAAATATCTCATACAGGAGACATAAGAAACCCCCTTTCACCCATCAAATACAGGGATGAAGTTGCAAAGCAGTGCTGCTCCTGCCAGGTTCCAGTTACCTTTAAAATACATTTACTGTTTCAGTATCTGCAACACAAGAATGAAGACTCCTACTTTAGCCATAAAATTCTTTGAAGCAAGTTCTTTGCATAATCTCCTGCTACATATACTTGGTCCCCCCAGCTGCCTGAGATTTTTAAGAGTTAACACTAGATTTCAGCTAGAGTAATGTACTACTATATTAGGCTGTGCTTTTTAATTCAACAGTCATTTTTCAGCTATTTAGAACCAAACTGCCCTTCTCCTAGGTTTAGATGTTCTTCACTTGTAGGGAACTACACTGCAGTGGGATTACTTACACTATAAAATACTATTCACCAGAACTGGTATCATCCCTGATTAGCTTTTGAGTTTTTATTTGCAATGTATGTTATTATAGATTCCATGGCAATTTGTATGCATTTACTTCTTATGATCCATCTCCCTTTTATAAATGTAAGTTTGTGGGGTTTTTTTTCAGCTATCAAAACCAAGTTAAAAATCCTCAATACCTGGAAACAAAATGGGTATCATCAGGACAAAATGCTACATTTAATACCCATGATCCATGACCACTTAATGTGCCAGCCAAGTTTGCATGTTGCCTGTGGAAAGAACAAATTTTAACATTTGATTTGTGAATTCCAGGGAAAGAGCAACAAAAATATACTCTAGCTAGTGCAGTCAAGAATGGTTCAATGTGAGCTCATGGCAGGTGACTTCCGGACTTTTATTCAAGCTGAACTGGTGTTACAACAGATTCTGGTTTTCCATTTCAAATGGTTAACATAAAAGGAAGTCACTAAGAAGATGCACTGGTGGACAAAACAGTTTCACCACGAAGGCAAAGTAATGGAGGCTTAAGGGAGTGAAGGTAACTGAAGCAGTGCCTTTTCCTCCCCAGGGTCTTTCAAGTTTTTGCACAATGCAACAGAAATAGGTCATGAATGTAGTTTCTTGGATACAGAACAGACGTTTAAGATGGGTAAACACAAACACACAAGACAGATACACAAAACAATTAGCCCGTTGCCTACAGGGCAAATATGAGCAAAGTAATTTGTTTTCAAGTTAAGACTGTCATCCGCCCATATACTTTTAAAAAAACATCTAAGGGTATAGTATTTTATTATTTCAGAGTATTTTTTACGAAAAGAAGTCACCAAAAGCTGAAGTGAATTATAGAGAACAGAGGGTTTGATATATATTTTATGGTATCAGTCTACCTGAAGAGTTATTTTTTTGTTAGCATGTCTTGCAAAGTAACAACTTACACATCATAGATTTTGATATAGCCGTCATCGGAAGCAGTTACAAGTAACTGAGAATCCGGAGAAAACGTCAGTGAACGAATAGGCATCGCATGACCTGAAATTCAAAGTTATATATGGCTTAGAATGTAGCTATTCCTCTTACTAATGGCAGTGCTTAAGAAGCTACACCAGACAGCATTCCCTGTTAAAAGAAAGCAACTCCTGAGGAATCTTTCTCCCTATGCCTCTACAGGTTTCTTTGCACAACCTAAAATGGAAACTGACAATAATTCTGAGCTTTGAATGTTAGGGCACGCCCACTGCCACACAAAAAGATATTTTTAGCTTTATTAGAAATTATGTCATATTTTCTACTATGATTTCATATTAAGTGGTTGGATTTTTAATTAACTATACAACTGGACAGAAACTGCATGAACATTAGAAGCCCATTTATCTGTGAGAAAAATGCATGTCTTCTACAAAATAAAATGTTCAGTTATTTTTTAAAACAGGAATAAATTGCTCTAAAAACTGATACCAGAGCAAAATCAAAAATCATACGCAGGGCAGCACACTTGGCTTAGCTTCATTCCCTTGTACTGCACTGCAATACATGAAGGAACTGCAATTTAGTTAAGCATTAATGACTGTATTTTTTGAGACAGCTATTTATGACGCAAGCCTGACTTTACAGTTTGCCTCAATATTTTAAGTGGTTTAAGTCACAGCACACTAAATAACTAAATACAGTCTAATGGACAGAAGTATCAACTCATTTATGCCATGGCTGTTACATCTTATTCTAACTTCTGTTATATCCTTTATTTTTGTTGAGGACTGAAGCCAGAACTTGGGTATGGCAAATATACAACAAACCATTACCTTCTAGCGTATGCAGAAGTTTTCCAGTGGCAATATCAAAAATATTGATAATGCCATCTATCGCTCCACTGGCTAAGTATTTTCCATCTGGACTCTGTAAAAAACCCACAAAAAGTATGCATTTAACAACTGTATGCATTTATGCTATGTACCTCCCTGACATTCTCTCAGCAACTTTTCACAAATACAATCAATGCAAGATACCTGGACTCTAAAAATCCTGAAGACTTCAGCTAACTTAGTCACAATATGCGTATAAGCAAGACCAAAGTATATTTTCCATATACGCAGGGGGGAATGTCATGCAGGTTGTATCTGGAACCATCAAATTACGGCTGTCATTTAGTATTACTTAGAGATGAACTCATAAGTGGAAACAAAAATACCCGATTTACAACACATTTCAGCAATAGCAATTTCACGTAAGAAATTATCAGTTGTGCTGCTTACATATGCAATGCTAAGGATGAACTTTCCTCTGGTGTCCAGAGAATATTCTTTCTTTCCGGTTTCAACACCAAAAATATTTACTTTTCCCACATGACTTCCTGTCGCAAGGTATTGGGAATCGGGTGAAAAAGCCAGCGACCAAGCATCAACTGTATTAAAAAGCAAAAATCAGTTAGCTGAATACTGTTTCCAGTTCTTATTCAATGTCAGTTCTGTATGCATCTGTTTAGACATTTAACTCCCCAACTACTCTTTAAACTCTACTACATACTCTTAAGAGTGTACAAGCTCATGAAAGTTACCTTCCTTCTGTGTAATTAACAGAGCATAGCTTGAGCCATTTATTTCCGTCTAGTGGAAGATTACAGTTTCTAATGAGACATTGAGCTTATTAGACCCTCCTATAACAATCAATTTAGAATTTAAGACGGCATGAGTTAAGTCTAAATTCTTACTGTTCTCCTGGTACTAGAAGATACTAAACCAGTAAAAGAAAGCAACTAGTATCTATGAAAGCATAGAAGATGCAGGAAAACACAGATATATGAATGTAACATAGATCAACACTCCTTGCAATGGAATTTAAAAAACCCATACATTTTATAGCAGTATAATGTACTTATCTGGCACAATGTAATTCAGGTTTTTTTTTCTGTAAGCTTACTATTAGTTACCTAAAACACTGCAAGATTGCTCTTAAATTAGGGATTGCCAGTGGACCAGTGATGTATTTAGAGTAAGATCTTAGGCCCTGAATTCCAACTTGGAGGACGTAACATTGATCCAGATTTCAGTTTTACCATGTTTTGACTTCCTCACTCAGAACTGGATATACTGCATAAGTAAGCATCACATATACAGCTCATACTCAGTGCAGTGCAATGCTTATGAAAAAAGTTCAGAATTTATTTGTAAATCAATTTGAACAAGCATTTGAATTATTTTCAAAATTATCCCTTTATCAATACATCTGTAAGAGCAAGCTGGTTTCCATTCTGCTTTATGCATCTAGAAAAATGCAGGTCTAAATGTATATGAGAAAGTGTAAGTAGTATGAAAAAATAAAATGTAAGATTGTCTGATAATACTTTATATTGAGTTTATAAAATCACTAAGATTTTTGCAAACAGAGATTTAAAAAAAAAACAACAGTCATCTCATATACCCTAATTATACACTGTACAGTATTTACTACCTCGAATAAGCACGCTTCTTGCACAGAGACAACTTAATACTGACATCTTACCAGGACCAGCATCTATTGACTTGATTTGTTTGCCAGTTTCTAAATCCCAAAGGCGAATATGGGCATCTAGGGAGCTGGATGCTGCAATGGAGCCTGTGTGGCTGATATCCACAGATACTACACCCAGCTGGTGACCCTCCAAAGTCCACTGTAGATCCAATTTTTCATCGTTCCTTTTGATCAAGGGAAAGAAAAGCTTAGTTATGAATAGCTGGGAGTACTTAACCAATCTCCAACCTCTGACAAAACAAACAACCAAGACAACTCACATTTCTCCATTCTGTTCAACAAAAGGGGAAACCAACTTCACTCACGAAATGTGAAGATAGCTACGCACAAACTGCTCTCTGTACTTAAGGGAAAGGACTGACAAATCAATCATCGTTTACCGTATTTCTGCAAAGCATGTACTTCATCTAAAGTTTGTAAGTAGTCCCACTGGAGTGTCCATTACACATCAGCACATGGGTACTTACACAGCAGACTGTTAATCTGTCAGCAAAGCATGAAACGCAATAACCAGTATTTTTATAATCACCACAACAGAGCTACTCATGTTATTAAAGAAAAGCGCATCCTTAATACTGCTTTGGCTAAGAGACGGAACAATTTCTGTGCAAAAGCACACTTCAGTGTCACTTGTATGAGGACTAAGAGGATTACTTTTTTTTTTTTTAAACAAAAAGGAAGATTTCCTTTCATCTTTTACTCTATTCCCATTATTCCTTTCCCAGTACATATGCTCCAAATGCATTGTCTCACAAAAAGTGACATTTCTAATTTTGGTTTAGAAACACATCAAGTTGTACTACTGTCTGGCAGACAACATAAAAAATTTGACATGCATTTTCAAAAGGGTTAGTGTTCTTTGAAAACTAAAGCACATCAGAATGCTGCCACTCCAAGAGAAAGCACGTGCCAATGAAAATAAGCTTGTTCAAGAGAACAAGTTTTGTGTGACAGGCTACCCCTTCCCTGCCGTAACTTCTAATATCCCTGCTGATTATGGAAAATCAAGGCTGCTGTATCTCCATCCTAACTACTTCCAAGGCTTAAAACTGGTTAATAGGGAGCACTTCACTTACCACTTCCAGACTTTCACTAGATCATCCAAAGAGCCAGAAATCACCGTTTCTGAACCATCTTTTTTATTTTTTCCCCAGGCAACTGACCAAATGGCATCATCGTGAGCTAAAAGAGAATATAACCACAGAAATTAAAAATTAAGTGGTTTCTTTTGATGGAAAACAACTACCAGTTTTGGTAATGTTGACATTGCTGATCACAATGTTGGCAATAGACCACTTGCTCTTCAGGTCTATCAGTGCTCTGAGAGCCCTGTCACCGTTTCCATTGTTTCAAAGCACATTACGTATTTTGTTCACTAAGGTCACTGTTGAAGAAACAGCATAGCTATTTTCTGAGTTACTCAGATTTATATTTAGTATAAGCATAACCCATGCCACCTCACAAGTATATCTGCCGCTATCAATTTTACATCATCCAAGACCAGTAGTATTTAATACGTGCGTTTTCTCACCTTGCTCTTGCTTGAAGAGAATACCGTACTAGAAAGAAAAAATAATTCATATTATGTATGAGCGGCCTAAAAAATATCAAGCGAGCGGTCAGCTTAATTAACGCTGTGTTTTTATTTACCTGCGTAGTCATATCTTTACGGAAGCAATCTTAACGGGAACGCTCTGGAAGGAGAAAACCCATTAGGCTCGGCAATGAGACTCTGCCCGGAAGGAGAGAGCCCGGCAGGCACGGGAGGAAGGCCTGAGGGAACCCCCGCCTTTTCCTCACCCTCCGCTCGCACGGCGAGAACCGCCCGCCACGCAAGGGCCCAGCACCCCCGCCGCCGCCCTCCCTCACGGTACCGCGCCCGACACAGGCCGCGCCGCCACCACCGCCGTCGCTCCCCGCTGACGTCCGCTACCACCGAGAGCGCGGCAAGAGCGCCGCGGCGAGGGGGAGGTCTCCGGGCTCGCGCCGCCCGCTGCTGCCGCCGTGTGGGCGGGGCGGCGCCTCGCTCCCGGCGCTCGCGGACCCTGAGGCCGCAGCCGCCGCGGCTGTGGTTGTAGTTGTAGCCGTCGGTTAATCCCGTCCAGCCTTCGCGGCTCGCCCTCAGCAGCCCCGCTCTCCCTGCCCGCCGCCGCAGGGGCTGCCGGCCCGACCACACGGGTGGCGTGGGCTCCGCGCTCAGCCCCGTGTTTCCAGCCGCAGCTCTTTCCCGCCCTTCATCGCCTCACGCTGGCCGAGGCAACGAACCCCTTCGGGCGACGGGCCGGGAGCGGCCGTTGTACCTGTCCTGCAAGCAGTCAGCATTTTTTGCGGCTGATATAAATAACAGTAACGCCCTTCGGTGTTGCGATGGCAATAGTGAGGTAAACTGTGGAGAACATGAAGGCCCGAGGAGAGCGTTCAAGTCCGCCGCCTCAGCAGCTCCGGAGGTTCCTGACTGAGCGTTGCGGTTGGCTGCCCTTTGTCAAAGAGGTGGAGGAGGAAAGGCAACCGGTCAGGGGAGGCAGCACAAAACGTACTTAATCTTGGGTCACTTTATATAAACAGCTGGCTCCCAGGATCCTGGAGTTGCAGTAAAACTTGAGTGGTACCGACCGTTTCTCTAAGCACAGCACAGGCGGCTTCTTTAAATTCATTGGAGTGAGAGGAAGATTCCCTACTAATCATCTGTTTCAGGAAAAAAAAAAAAAAAAAAAAAAAAAGAATAAGGTATGACTTTTTTCAAGTTACTTCTTCTGCTTAAGTTAGAAGTGGAAAAAATGTCAGAATTAAAGTTCAAGAGAATAAATCAGATTCCCTGAGGCTTAAAATTAAAGACAAAGGATCACTGGCCTTTCACAGCTTTAACCATTCTTTATGTATACACAAAGCTCTTTGAGATCAATAGAGCTTGTCTGAGTAAGCAAAGTAACAACCAAAAACCAAACCAGGAATTCTAAATGTGTCTCAACACAGTTCTGCAGTCAAGAATGAAAATCTGGGTAAAACTCTTACATATAATTACATAATCCTTAGTTCTCTGATTGTTTAGATTGAGTTTTGAGAGGATTTTAAGGCATACTGCTTTAATATATTGCATTTCAGAAATGCTCATTTTCCTGTTAGTAATGATGGAATGGTAAACATTTTTCAAAAGTAAGATAAATTACTCAATTTATATTTCTTACCAGGATTCTACTAAGAATTCTTCCATTTAAATATGTACTTAAAATGCAGTACTTTCACCTTACGTTCAAATGATCAGGATTTGGTTTTGCAATTCTATATAGATTACTGCAGTACTGTAATACAATCTTTGTCAGACTAAGTGTTTCTAATCCCTCCAGAGTTTTCACATCATTCTAAGTTTTTCTACACACTAGTATTTACTTTGTACACGGAACACCCCAGAATGTAATGGGAAAAGATTGCTATTGTTCTCCTGTGAGTGCAGAGTGAGATTGCGGGTTATTTCCTACATCACTTATGACACAAATCTGTATTTGTTAGAGTGAAAGCTGATTAGATACTGCTTTGGTGCATCAAGAGGATAATCTGAAGCAAAGTGTGCCACATGTTTGATTTATAGATAAACTGCCTACTTGGAATGGTAACTGAAAGCATGTTTCTATGTGTGTCCTTGTTCTGGAGCACTATCATGCTTTGTATCTATATTTCAATACTAATCAGAATAATACTTTATGAGTACGTATGTGTTTAAATGCCAGTTTTTAAAACAATGTTTCAAGAGAAAAACTTGATGTATTTAAACGCATTATGTTCACCCTGATACTGTGCTAACACATAGAAGTGAATTAGGTCAAGACTTTGAGATGCCATAAAAAAGTCACAAAAGGCACTTCCCAGCCCAAAGCTCAGTCCCAGAGAGCGAACTGAGAGCAAAACACTTGGTTTCAAAAACAATAGGCTGAGTGCCATTGTGGCCAGCTATTGAAATCGCAATTCAGGTCAGCATTCACAGTTAAACACCCGCCCAGCCTTACACAGATGGCAAGTGCTAAGAAAGCCTTGATTTATTAAGGTCTTGAAGACACATGAACCTCCATAAAACGGTAAGGCTAGATAATTAGCTGAGAGCTTCAGCTCTGCAGGTACATGAACACTACAGCACTCAAGTGTTGTCACACATGTCAGCTACTCTCCTCCCTCCACACTAAATAAATCATTTACTAGTGGGTTTGAGGAAAATGATAATGGTATTTGAAGTTATGTGTGGTTATCAAGATGCTACGACCTTGTCAGTTTAGGAAAGGGACTGTGTAACATAACTGTACCTGCAGAGGTCTGGATTCAATTATAAGTCCCTTTCAGGGCTGATCCATCAGTTTTGGATTTGATTTTCCATCTTAGGGTTCAGTGTAGGATCAGTTACAGAAACTCATAGGCGCTGCAGAAACAAAGTGTGACTTCTCACAGAGCTGGGAGTCTGCATGCAGATTTATACCATCTGCCCGTTGTGGGGCAGCAGCATCAAAATAATCTCCACCTCTTTCCAGTAGCAACGGGTTGGTATTCACAATGAAACATTAATCATTCCGTGTCTTCCTGTGTCTGGAGACTCTGAACAGTTGTGGCAGGAGCAAAGAATCCTCTGCTGATGTTGCTTGATGCACCTCTAGGAAACCATTAAGGGGCTGTGTTCCTGGGAGTAAATTGGACTGGCATTTGCACTGTTTGTTCATTCATTTCAGGTGTCTGTCCCATCCATCAGGTTCCAGGAAGACAGTTACACAGAGTACATACACCTTTTTCTTGAAAGACAGTGTATAAACACGTATAATCCACTCATCAGCATTGTAGCGTATTAGCATCAGGCTAGTTGAGACAAAAGCAAGAACCCAAGAAAATCAGATCCTTGTACAGTCTACAGTTCCACTTTTGAAATTAGTCCAGCTGCTTGCATGCAGATTTGTTAAATTTTCAGCGTTTGTATGTTTTCCTCTGCTCGCTTATTTATTTGTTACATCTTTTTCAGCTGTAGTCCCCTTTCTTCCCTTTTCTTGCAATTTCATATGTTTTTCCACTGATTGTTTTGTCTTTGATGGTCCCAGGCAGCTGAACTGGGATGTGGCGTCAAGTATAATCTTTCCTGAAGTCCACAGAGGTTCAAATCAAGGCTTTGGTTTAAAACCATCTCTGGTCTTATTTTGAACAACATCCATTGTAAAGGCACTGAGTGTTCCAGGTGATGGCACCACACCCAGCCCTCAGACTTTATAGGATATAGAGTTGGAACTACACTCACATCTTTAGTCCAAGTGCTGGCCAAAACAGGGAAATGATTTAATGGAAAAGCTCTTCTTCAAGAATCTGAAACCAAGTCCAAATACTAATTACATTCTTGCCCTGTGAGTTAAGGATGGATCATTATCCCATTTCACAGATGGGTGAAATCTGAAGCAAGGTGACGAATTTAGTCAAGGAACGGAACCCTTTACTCAACCGCTTGGTATCTGCTCTAACTCAGTGCATACCTACACATTGGCATTGCTTTAAGCTTACACTTAAATATTAAATTGCTTCTCTAGCAAGAAAGCAAACCTTTCAATGTATACAGTCAATATGCAGTGAAAAGTTCTTGGGACAGACAAATATGGAAAATAAAATAAAAACTGCCAGAGACTGAGCCTAACAGGAATTAAAAGAATACTTAGCATTTGCAGGAACAAATTCTTCTCTGACGTACTGTGCAGTTCCGCCCCAAGGTGTCCTTGTGGGGTACTGGTCAGAGCAAAGCTTGGCCTGGAGAGCACTTTCCTTCAGAATGAATGAGATGGGCAGTGAGATTGGAGTGAATGAACAGCTGCTTCTAGGTAGAAAAGAAGAAAATAAAAGTTAATTAAACAAATAAATCCTAAAAGCTAGGCTTCCTCTTCCATGGAAGCAACCTCATCCCCACTGTCACCTGCAGAGAAGCCAGAATGGTTAGATGTAATTACAAGACTTTTAATCTCCTGCTTATGACATTTATAGGTCAAAGGAAACCTTTCAGAGCAGAACTGTTTTGAAAGGAATAATATAATCAACCAAAAAAAAAAGCCAGAAGCATTGTTCTTCATGAGAGATTTTCTAACACTCGGTCTGTGCTTGATGATAGCTGAACCCAGGTGTTATTGTCACCCTATCTTCTCTTTCTCATGGTAAAAATACTTCAGTTCTTCCTTTATTTATTTGCAGTATTTAATCAGAATTATTATATTTTATTCTTGGTTTTGTTCTCTCTCACAGTTTTTTTTTATGGGGCGAGAGATGGGTCAGAGAGAGTTTCTAAGACCTTAACATGAGCCTGAAATGTTGAATGACTGTATAAAATACAAGTACAGTAGAAGAAACATCTGGTGCTCATTTGACAGGATTGAAATAAGGCCCTTTAAAACATCATGCATGTGGTCGGGACTTGCTTTTAGAAAGCACAAAGTTTCAACCCATATATCAAATCTAGCAGTAAAACTTTTCTCTCCAGCATGATGAATCTCACATGTTTTACTAAAATTAATGTATGTCTCTTGTGGCTTCAGATATACATGGCAGCTAGTGAGGACCTGATCTATGACCTTATGTACCAAAATTGAAGTACCTGAGTTCTAGGAAAACATTTTAGCTGTCAGTTAATAATTGGCTGTTTCGTTGTGAGCAACTAAATAATGACCACGTAATCCAAGCTGCTATGGTAAGCCTGATTGTGTACTTCTTAGTTCAGTATCCATACCTGATGCTACAGAAGAAAATGGTTTAACACATGCACATGGATAGGCTTTTCTGTGCCAAACATCACCCAGGTGATGTTCAGTTCTCACGTGTGAGTGAATGTCTGCAGTCACTACCTGTATAAAGCAAGATACTATTCTCACAAAACAAGACTGTGAAGGCATCAGGAATCCCATGCACTTTTTTTACCCAGAATTCTAGTTCTTCTACTCGAATCCGGGTCATGTGAAGTTATGATGGGTAGTGACAAAGAAGATGAGAGAAAGCATCTTTTTTTCCTGATCTGTGCTGACAGATGTTTGAAAAGCTTGCTGAACTGTGAGACAGGGAGGAGGGAAGGAGTTTCCTCCACTGCTGTGGACATTCTCTGCCTGACCAACCTGCTCACAATTCACTAATGATGGAACGAAGGCATCATGGTTCCGGTCTCTGGATGTGTTATTTGCTCCACTGTAAGATGTTATTAATTTTATGCTTCTTAGGGATTCTCTTTATAAATTGACAATCCACTTTGCTGCTAAAATTGGCTGTTAGCCAATTTCTTTATGGAATGGTGAGCCAGAAACTGGCTTAGCAATGTGGCAACCTTGTAACTTCAAGAGTCTTCTTGATATGAAAAAGTTTTATAGGATCATATGTAGAGGGTACAACTCTGGTTTTTGAGAATAATTAGTAAGAAAACTCAGGATGAAAACCGTTCTTCATTCATTGGCAGTAGGTGCAAAGAAGATTTGTAATAAGTAGCTCAGATACCCTCAGAAACCTCTAGTTGTATTTAGTAAGTGTTTGTTCCTATGTATTTTTGTGTTACCGTCTAGAATATATTTACATAAATAGGCACTTAGATCTTCAATGCCTAGTATCCATTTGCATGGGTTGCTGGCAGGCGGACTATATGGATACACTTGGCTCAACCAGCCAATTGCTTTGCCACTTATCTTCATGTCACTGCCCTGCTTTGTTATTGCAGCCTTCAATGCCACTTCTGTCTTCATCAACACTGTCTCATTCATGCTGTTTGCTTTGATGACTTTGCTGGGCAACCTCTTTCGTGTTCTTGTCTGCTTGTGAGAGAGGCTTATTCTTCTTCAGTTTGCCTGTCTGGCTCACAACCCCTTGTGAATCGAATTGACAGTATTAACCTTACACAGAGGAGCTATGCTGGAGGATAAATGCCAATGCTCTGCATGCTCTGGCTCCCATGGAAGTCAGTGGGAGGAGGACGAAGCATGGCACATCATGAAATATTACATTCAGCTACCTCTGGATGACATGCTTGAATCAAACCATGTAAGTTGGTTAAATCATTGTGTCAGTTGCTGGCTGTGAAAGCCTGTTTTACAGTGGTGATCTAACATACTATTTCTGCACAGCAAGAGCATGCGTTCATGTCTCATAGATTTTACTAGGTCCTGAGCACATGTTCAAGTATCTATTGAATCAGTTCCATAAATACTTCATATAACATGCTGTACATTTTCCCCTGCTATTGTGAGTTCCCTTCATAAGTCATTCATTCACATTCGACATTGTACCATTGATGGGTGTTTCATATAATGAAAAAAAATCCTGACTTCTAATGAGATGATTGTTTGACTGTTTTGGTCCACCTATGTTTAGCAATGTGTTACTGACATGAGCAGAAGCATGGCATGAGAAAATAATTGATTTTGTATGGGAGGTAATCTTCATCTAGGTTTCAAGCTTTCTAAGTCAGACGTAGAACAACAGCAACAACAAAAACCCACCCAAACAAACAAACAAAAAGCAACCAACCAAAAAAAAAACCAAAAACAAACAAACAAACAAACAAACAAACAAACAAAAAACAAAAACAAAAACAAACAAGGAAACAAGGGAAAACTTTTCCTGATTTCAGTGAATTTCAGATCAATTGCTGTGACTGGAGGATTGTTGCCAATGGCACAAAACACTGTATTGGAATTTGGACACTGTGATCCCAAGGAAATCTACAGTTTTGGGTGGTTTCCCTGACAAGAAACCTATCCTTTGAGAATTGTAATATTTGAGATAATTTATAATGTGACACCTGGAACCCTGTGCTCTTGATAAGAGATTCTTGAATTATGGTGGCTTGGAAATGCCATTTAAAATGCAAGTGTCCCTTCCAAATTGGACTTGCAAGTTCCCAAAATCATGGTAGGAAACTCCTGAGGAAAGGTTTTCTTGCAGAGATGGATGCACCAAAAATACTAAGAGTGCAGTTTTCACTGTGGTGTCTTGTCCCTCGAGAGCAGATTTAGAGGTACTAAGGGTGAGGAGCCCCTAAATGTGTTCATCATATGATGTTTGACAAGTGTTAGTGAAGTGGCTTTTGCCCTGCACAGGAGTCAGTGCCTTCTGCATTCATCTGAAGGAGAACAACTGGTTTATGCAGCTGTACTGAGCTGTATTTGTGTCTGTGACCCAGTGTGCTACAGCTCTTGATGTTGCCTAATGCAGGGAAGTCGTGCACAACATTTCTGTAATGACACCTAGGCCAGAGCTGATCCTGCATGAAAACAGTTACCCACTGACCCTAAAACTGCTGAGGTCAGGAACAGAGAGAGTGATCTTTTAGGTCCTTGCAATGCACCACCATATTTCATGAAGTGCAGTCAGTAGCTCTTATTTATTAATCTTAGTTCATGTGTGGTTACTGGCAGAGATTTAGCAGTTTATTGTTTGAAGTACTACAGTCACCATAAAAATGACTGGGCTATTTCAAATTTTAGTGCTGTGGCTGGATACTACTGTGATATACAGTGTATCACTGTAATAGCATATGGGACTGGTACAAATCTGTGACTGGCATCTTAACAGTAAAAGCTGTATTGTAGAAATTTTACCATCCAGCAAGGTAGTAGTAAAGATACGTGACTGTTGGCCATCACACCATTCACCAGACTAGTGCAAACAGACAAACACAGGTTCAGTTCTTGCCCACAGTCTTAGAAAACAGAGAACTACAGTTTTGGCCCAGTAGCTCAGTATTGAGTAAGAGAAGGGACAGCAGTGTCCCTGTCTGGAGTGCCATTATAGATGGGGATTTTATGAGAATGCTCAGAAAGTAGATGGGTTTGTCTGGCTCTTTTGTCTATTGAACTAAGTACATACAAGTGTGCTCAGGTCCTGATCCAGCAGAGTATTTAAGCATACACTAAGTGTTTTAGCATTGAAGTAAAAGTTTTTTGAAGCATGATGCTTAAGTATTTTGCTGGCTCTGAGCCTTAATAACAGGAGATGAAGACAATAAAAACCCTCTCCCCTCTCCTCACTGAAGATTGTTGCCCAAATCCTGAATAATCAACATTAAGGAGATATTTTAGGCTGGTGTTTTGCCTAGGTCAGATTCTTCAGTGCCTGAATTGGGGGTGCTCCTAGCTTCCATGCATTTTGATAAAATGTGTGTGGGTTTTGGGGCTCTCTGTGAGAAGAGTCACTTTTCAATATAAAAGGTGCTCTATCAAACATCAGAAGGGAGAATGGGAAACTCAGCTTCATAGCTGGGTGGTCTAAATATTGGCACATGATCCTCTGCAGCAGTTTTAGATTTTGAAAAGCAGCTTTTCCAGCACGTGTTTAGAATTGGAATAATTTACAATGCGAAGAAAAAACAAATTACAGATTTCCAGTTTAAGTATCAAGGATCAGTTGTCTCCTGTTTCTATATACCGCTTCTTGTGCCAGGTTTCAGCTTTTGAGGAACTGAATAATGCCCAGGAGAAGGCCTTTGCTGGGAGAGTAATGCACAAAAGCTAAAGGAGCCTTAGCAATGTGAGCTGCAATCTGACATACTTTGGAGCCTTAAGTCCTGGATAGCTAGAATCTAGTCATCCTCCTCCTGACCCTGTAAGTGGAAGAGTAGTAAACTTGGCTGGCTGTTTATCTTCAGTGCAATGTCAGCCATGGACAGTTATGTTGAATGTGTATCCATCTCTCCTCTGTGCAAATCACAGCAAGAACAGCTTTTTTTTCCAGAGCTAGGAAGTTCCTGGGTTTATTATATGTGGCAGTAGAGATTTTTTATAGCAACTGCTGATAAGGTGCTGATTTAAAGAGATGCAGACTCTAAGTCATGGGTTTCAGTGGACAGTTTTACCCTAGAAAGACTGAGTAAAAGCAGAAAGGGTTTTGATTGTCTTCAGTGATCAATATCTTGAATTTAAGAGCTAGATTTCCTCTAAAAGTAAGTGGACAAAATTCAATTGTTAACAGAGTGAGTTTGTATGTGAGGATTTTACATTGTCTAGCTCCCTAAGGAAAATATCAGCTTGCTGAGTAAACACAATCCCCTTTGCTTTGCCATCTTTGCATTGGTGTCTGCACAAATTCTTTTTGTTGTTGTGGTCTGTTTGTTTGGTTTTGTGTTTTGTTTTTTTTTTTTTTTATGAATTGGGTCACTTTCCCGTCTCCATGCATTAGAGCATGGTAACAAAATCCAATGTGACAGTTCCCCAAATGTTCCAATGTTTTCAGGAGGGAGGTGTGAGGCAGCAAATAAAGGCTCTGCTCTTGAAGGAATTAAATCTATTGGAAAACAGAGTCTCAGGTCCTTCCAAGCGCTTCATTGACCGACTTTTCAGCAAACCGCCGAAAACCTAATTGGACTATGTTTTGATTAGTAAAACAGATCTGGGAGGCAGTCCATAAGCAAAGGGGAAGATGAGCAGGGAAATCTGAGATACACATCGAATTAGTGTGGAAACAACAATCCTCTCAGGCTGATCTGAACTTTCTTGGACTGCTACACTGTGAGAGAGAAAAGGAAGCAGCCCCAGGCTACTGCTTCTTTCTTTATCTGCTTCTCTGTGAAGTCTAGCTAGTGCAAGTCACACAGACCACTTTGCTGAGGCAAGAGGAGACAAGCTGGGCAGTATGGGCAGGTACTGGGCTCCAGAGAACCAGAACTTCGACATATTTAGTCAGGGAGAGGAGGGTTGCAGGAAAAGGTGGAGGATGTGCTCTCTGCTACCCATGATATTGCTGCAGCTTGCTCTCCATGAACTGATGCTGCTGCATACACAGTGGCTGGGGATCATAATTACTCCTCTTTCCAGAGTTTCCTTCATCCCCTCCTCTTTTAGGTGACTACCTAAAAAAGATGACAAATCCTAGGGTTTGCTAGATGGTCCTGCCCCAACACAATCCTGTCAAGACAAATTTTTTTTTGACATCATGACAAATTCCTTGCAAGAGCAGCTATAACCTTCCCTTTTTGCGGTGGCTATATTTTGTTTTCACCTCTGATGAGACTAAAATCCATGACCTATGTTCTGAAACATGAACCATATACTGATTTCTGATCAGAGACATGTTTATCTCAGGGTTAAGATGTTCAGAATGTTAATATCATTGCAGTGCATTCCACTGCAAACACACATGCTCAGATAAATTAATGCTGTAGGCATAATACTTGTGGTTTAGGTGCATATTTTCTTGTGAAATTGTTATAATTAAAAGCACTGATATCAGAGGTCCAGGAATGTAGAACTGGCATCCCTTTGCATCCTATATGAGGCCTGTGCATGATAAAGGATTCACATGGAGTGTAAATAAAGTTTGCGCCACAAGACAGTGAACATTGCAGAAAATCAGGCTCTAAACATATAGCTGAAATAGAGATGGAAGAACAAACTTGAGGATTCAGAACGAATCTAAGGACCCCATTCTAGTAGGTGATTGCAAATTTCTTCTGGAAATCCTCATCTCTATGTAGAGGTGAACGTCCCCTTGGTGTTTCTGACTCTCCACTATTTCAAATGAAATCCCTTCTGTGTGTAATTGCAGATAGAACTGACCCTGTAAAATGAGTATAAAATTAGTGATAGCATATAATTATTAAAGCATATTTGTTGAAGTAAATTGTCTCTCTTCCTTGCTCATCTTACATTATCTCTGAGTAATGTAATTTCCCCCTACAATTTCAATTGGAATGACAGTACTCGTATCTCAGAGATCTACCTTTTTTCATTAAGGCCTCACAACCAGCTGAAGTTCAACCTAGCCTAAAAGAGATCATTATCTTCCCTATACCCTGTCTCCCTTCTTTCTGCCATAAGTCCAATTCTTTGTCTTTCCCAGTCACTGAAGAAAACATAATCATTCAGTGTATTTCTCAGGTCTGTTTCTCAGACTTGGACTTCACATTTGACTATGTTTCTATATGCCTGTCTCTAAAGCTTGTAGAGTCTCTCTCCGTAATATCTCTAAACTTTCATCCAGGGACTTGAGTCTCTGTTGCTGTAATATCTTTTTCTCTGTCTCCATGAGTTTGATTGCTCTATCCAGAATGCTTTTGCTATAGCCATTCTGACTCATCTGTACAGACTCACTTGTTCTCACATCTTCGTCATGCTAAGCATGAACTACTTGTCTTCACTCTCAAGACTGTTCATAGATATGAACTCTGGCCCTTTTATCATCTGTCACTCGGTATAATAGGTTCTGCAGTAATCATGGTAGCAACAGTTGTGGGCTGGAGTCTGCTTCTCTTTTTCACACACAACAGTGTATTACTCCTGGAGTAGCTTCTTTGTCTTCAATGGGCATACTTGAGAGATTGGATACAAACCATTCTGAGTGACGGTAGGAAAATCTGCTCTGAATTATTATTATATAATAAATAATCTCCAGATGAAATCATTGGATCTATTTCAAAATCAGTATCCTTTGAAATATTACAGTAACAAGAACAGATGTATCATCATGTTAACATGCATTACAAATGAGGTAAATAGATGTCTGTGCACGAATGCCCTGACTGACTGCTGTAACATCCGTCAGCTCATGTTTTCTAACAACTGGAGTAAGAAAACTATGAATAATTAGTATAATTAAATAAACTCATATACAAAGAGAACTATAATACTGCACCATTAGTTAGTTTAGAAAGCTTTCAGAGACAGTTATGGATACATTTTAAATTGCACCGCTGAACCAATAAGCTGATTTATTAATCTTTGATCTCCCTGTGCCCAAGGCTACTCTCTTTGCAGTTAATAGTAGTCATTCTTGGTAATGATGAAACTGTTTAAAAATGAGCATTAGTGGTGACTTAATTAAATATCATTAAATAAACTAGAAGTAGCTCTTGTGGCCACAGAGAATCATGCAATCATTGAGAGATGACTGGATTTAACAGTTTCACTGAACAAAACAGCTCCTTTCAAGTCCAAGATTTAGACTCTGTTTGGTTTGTTTATTTGTATAGTGGGTAAAGCTCTGTTCCTGTGTGTATTATGTTTTATCAGAAAGTTAGCACTAACTACTTTGGAATAGATAATAACTAAAAACTTGTAGATTACTAAAGTTTATTTTTTAAATGGTGTAGGGTGAAAATGGTTTATGTAGACTCTGTGATGTAAAAAATATATCTTAAATTCTGAAAGTGGCACAAATAAGTAATTAGCTGCTTTTCCTCATCCTTTCCCTCGAAGTGTATTCTCCCATTGTCAATAGCACTAAGAGTTTATTTAAGAGTAAGAAAATGTTCCTTGTAGATGAATGTGACATACATTTAATGAAAGTGATTGCAAATTGTTCAGTTTTCATAATGTTCCAGCTAAAACACTGCTTTTTTATAAAAGCTTGCTTAATAGAGAAATCAGTCTCATAGATCAAGTATTATTATTCTAGTTGTAGGATTGCACCATTCTGTGTATTAGGGAAAAATGGTGAGGAGGTGCTTTATACAAAAGTGTATGTATGTGAAAGACATTAATTTGGGGTTTTGGCAGATGAAGTTCTTAGATATCCATCCTGATAGGAGTTAATCTTTGTATAACTGATCCAAGTGTTAGAGAAATAAAGATTTCCTAAAGCAGCCATCCATATTAGTGTCTGCAATGGAAGTCTGTGTTTCTGTCACTTTGCCCCCACAGTGCCTTATACCACAGGGCTTCCTCTATAAGCGTGCAAGTGCAGTAGTCTCTTCTTTATTTTCTATTCTTGCCTGACCCAAAGGCTTATTCTGTCAATGTGTTTTCCTGTGAGGATGGGGATATAACAAGGATTTAAAAAATTTTATTTCCAATTTTTTTTTCCTTACTAAAGTCCAGTTCTGGGATCTCACTTAAAAGTGTGGGTTTGCTTTCATGCTATTGCTGTAAATATGCACCCTCGTGAGATAGAGCTGTTGGAAAAACCAAATCAATTTAAAGCAATGTGTTTAAAACTGAAGTCAATGCAGCACAGAGTCCTCTTGCAGGTCTGTGGCTTTGCTACCACGTCTCTTATATTTTTAAAATGCTCTTCTCTATACTCTTTATTTGATAAACACATAAAAGGGGATGTGGAGCAACGAAATGCTGTGACCGACTCTGCTACTGCATCTTCACAGATGACCATAGTGACCATGCATAGTCCTGGTTAAGACTCACTAGATTTCCCTCCCATCTCCAAAATGAAACTAATCCTATAGGGTAGAGCTGGCCAAAGAGAATTTGAAGAAAACAGCAGAATTTACTGGACACTATATTTCACAAAGTAAAGAAGTTGAAAAGAATATCAGAAGAATAATTTTTATCCAATTATTTACTTTTACATGAATTTATAGGAAAAGCACAGACAGATATGATTTGTTTTCTTAGTTTGTGGCCCCTTTAAATTATATCAGTTTTATGTAAACGTAATATTCAAATAGATAGTCTTTAAACATTAGATTCCTATAGTATCATTCTTTTAAGTTTCAGGCTAAGGGAAGTGATTTTTTTTTTTTATATTCTTCTGATAAAATTCCAAATATCAATTATTTCTTTTTGGCCCACAAGTGAAACAATTAGTCTGGGGGAGATGCCAAGGACTTAAAAACTGTTCCAATGTGTTGGCTTATACGCCTGATGGCTTTGTAAAGTAAATGTTCCTAATACTCCTGTCATCTTTCTACACATGCACACAGTGCTATCCTAATATTCTGATCTGCTACAACGTTGCATGGTGTCTAGAGATCACAAAGAGTCAATCGAGCAGAGCTACTCCAAAACAAGCAGTGATATTATGAATAAATGACCTCATCTTTTCTATAGCTGTCGGTGCCCAAGGCCAGGAAATGGAAGGTTTTAATCTATTCTGAAACCAGAGCGTTGATGTGCTGCTGTTGGGCTGTGACAAGCACCAGTAAACAGTCTTCTAGATATAATAGTCAGGACTGTCATGCACTTAATTAGTGCTATATGAGCTCTAGCTGACCTTGCATACTATTTATATTCCACTTTTGATACACATTTAGAATTGGGAGACCACAGTCCAGATCCTTTTTTCCAGCTTACTAGTGGGTTTATTGGGAAGAGCTAAGGTCTGTGTCAAAAATTGTTACAGATCCTGCAAGGTACTGAGGGCTTTTAATTCTTGCTTCAGGAAGCATACGACCAGTACTGCTTCAATTAGAGTCCCACATAGGTACTCAGCTGTCTGTCTTTTCAGTGTGTCACTTACCCTTTCTGCTCCTGTCTCACTTTTCGTTGCCATTGTGAATCTGTTTCAGATTTAGCATGGTGGCCCACCTACTCTTCTTGTTGGATGTAATTAATGTCACAGCATCCACAAGAAGGAATGACATTTGAGAGCTGGCTGCACAGAGTGGTTCCCTCAGCAGGATCACACAGGACTGGTCAAATACTTCACCTATTTTTCTGCCTAGCCTTTTCCAAGGTTGGGAACTCCATCTGAAATGTGCTCCAGCTGAACTGGCTATGTGAGTCATTTCAGATGCATGAGAGAATGGCTTAAGCCAGTAATACATTACATATATTTATGGGGTATCTTCCTACCCAAACTGACTAGTGGTATGACATACTATATATAGTCAGTGTCGTACCACCCACTGCATGTGAGTGTGGTACAACCAAGCCTTTAGAACTGTCAGATAAAACAGAATTTGAAACCTTTAGCCAGCAGCAAACTACACTGTCACAGTCATTAGACTAAAAAACATGGGAAATGCTTTAGAGATTGTTGTGAAAGTATATTTTGTCTAATCACAGTTACAGGCAGTGTCTTTCTGAAGCAAGAAATAAATCATCAGAATTAAGGTCTGCTTTAACAGCAGAAAATCCCTTCTACGGGATGGTGAACCTTGTTTTTTGTGCCTATAATTGTTCTAATGAGATAATGTAAATGTTTCATTATTATGTCCATGATGCTTAGCCCATTTCCCAAAGGGAAATATTGTTTCTGGAACTGGGATATCTCAAAATCGCAAGCAGCAAGGTGGTGTTCTTTTGCAGAGAGGTTTGCTGATGTCACTTGAGAAGCAAACCTCTCACATGAATAACAGTGGACAAAGATTATTGTAGCTGGTGTCACAATCTGTCCTTGTGCACCTTGCCAGGAGAACACCATTCCCTTGTGACTGAAACAAAGTGCTGAATCTTTTCCAGTTCTTAGTTCCCTCCAATGCTCCTACCCCTCAGTTTCTCTCTTTGCAGGTACAGCTCCATAGCTGGCACCTGGTAGCAGAGGTATTTGGTAACCCACAGGCTGATTGCCTAAGCAACTGTGCCACCTATGCCACACCTGTGCTATACCCATGCCACAGTCTACTAAAATCCATAGTGTAGCAAGTCCTTAATAGACAGTGAGTCCAGATTCCTGGAGCACAAGCTCCCAAATAGAGTTTAGTTGCCTTGATGTTTACCAATCTTTCCCTCTTGTTTTAGATCATAGACAGCCCCCCCCGCCCAATCTTGTTTCTGACAGTGGAACATCTCTTTGTTGAGGAAAGTGACCTCCATTACTAAACCTTCTCTCTCTCGAAGTTGGTTATTCTAAGTCTTTTCATTACTACTGCTCTGGCAGTAGATTACCGAATTTAAGAAGCAAAACTAAAAAAAAATTAGAGAGAGTCCATTCAAAGTCAGTGGTATTATGGGCAGAACCCCTTCTGTTCCAGAAAGGAAGATGCATTCAGCTTAGTGGCTTTCTGTCATACCTCATTAAGCAAAATCAAAATTAATCAATATACTACAATTTCTTCATTTCCAGCTGGGATAATCTGAAGTTATGTCTCTGACATATGGGCTCCATTTCTCTTTCAAAATTCTGCTTAGGCTTGTAGCCTTCATTTTAGCAGAGATTCAACAGCCTGGGTCCCAGATACATACATTGATTTGTTTGTGCCAAGAAAATATCATTCACAATTATTTATGAATGACAAAATGTAGACAGAATTACATCTATAGCATCTGGCATAATGGGGACTTTAATCTTGGGAGGGCCTTTTTAATGCAATATTGAAAAACAATGCATAGTTGAAAGAGATCAGTGTTGTCTGTGTTCACAGGCCCTTTTATGATTTAGGTCTGGCTGTTTACATGGAACTATTGAATTTTTCTTTTGGGTGTAGACTTAGCATTGCTTTTAAAATGTGCACGTAATAACATTTCGTCTTTTATAAACTATCTGCCCAGACACAAACACTCTAAATGATAGAATAAACAATGCCTTTTTTTTTTTTTTTTTTTTTTTTCCCCTCTTATAAAGGGAGCATCTCTTGTATGGGTTGGAAAGCCATAGCCATCCGACACTGGTGGCAGAAATTGAGTTCAGATGAGGAGAGTGCTCTTTATTCAGTGACCCACATCTATTAATGGTAAAAAGGAAGCGTTTAGCTTTTTGCTCTAAAATCTGTGGTTTGGGATTACTGTTTAGATTTCTGAAATGGAAAGATGTTGAAGCTCTTTGCAAAATAAACTGATATTACGTTAAAATAAAAATTGAAACATCCCTGCAGCTTCACTGTGGCCCCTTTTCCTTTCACCTCTGTTCTGAAAAGTAGAGAGATTACATCAGCACAACCAAGTTTAAAGTTTAGCAATTCCCCCTTCATAGTGTATGTATATAATAAAATTTCTGTTGTTTGTATGACAGCTTTTATGAAAATACCCTCCTGAAATTCAGTTGTACTATTTCACTAAGCCTTACTTTGAGAGTTGCTATCTTGAAATTACTTGACATAATACCCTGCCCTTCTCCCATGTTTTTCCTGTTAGCATTATTGATGGAAGATGCTCATAGGAAACTGCTCAAGGCTGAATGCATCTGGGTTACAGATGAAGAGCTACATGTGGGTGCAGTGACATGAAGCAGGCTCTGCACTAGGTGGTGCTGATGGGAGAAAATACAGCTTCTCTTAATACTCCAGTAAATTTGCTGCTATTATCTTTAAAGTAAAAGGTGTTCAAAGATATTTTGATATGTGCAGAATAGATTTCTTAGTTTCTTAGATGTTGAACGGGGTCTTCTGAGGAAGGTGCTCTTGAGAAAAATAAGACAAATTCTGTAGGAAGTGACTTGTGTTATTGGGTTGCATGAATGTAAAAATATCTGCTGTTCCTAAGGGACTGAAGCCCCTAGTAGTATGCGCCTGTATCTTGGCCAGAATTTCTGCTTTTCCAGGACATATTATATGAAGATCCCTCAACCTGATTTAAAACATCAGACTTTTTATGTCTTACCTAAAGAAAAAGGAAATTAATTTTCAAAAATATGTACTTCAATCATAAGCACTTTTGAAAATCACATGGATCCTGAACTATAAATTTAGAAGCCTAAATAAAGCATCTTCTTTTGAGAGTTTTGTTCATAGTTTCCAAATCTGATTGCTTTCAGCTATTAATCAAAGCACGTATGAGGTATGTAAGTAAAACTATTGCAATTCATAGAGGTGCTGAGTACTCCTCTCCTTTTGCTGACATCAGTGGGTCTTCAAATTATTATTAATTCTGAAAACTGAGGTTCTTTTATTTAGATACCTCATTATATAGTTTGCTACAAGTTTCAGCATCCAAGTTTGAAAATTGTGGCCATAATCACTTAGGTCCCTAGAGATGACCCCTCTAATCTTAGTTGACAAGGAAGTAGCTTGAGTTATCTTGATGCTTTCCAGATAATATTTAGACAAAGAATGTCTGCATTGTTCCTTTTCAGTCTGAAATCTGCAGATCTAGTACTAGGGAGGAAGCCTGGAAAACAATGACCTCCTTGTCAGAGACTCTGGTTTCAGTTGGGAACGGTCACTTGGCCCGTTTAGTTAATAAGCCCCAGAAACCTTCTGAATTTGAAAGAGCAAAGGATGTTAGTTTAGAAGGTCAGAGGGTTAACAATGGAAGGAGCAGTTTTACTCAAGGTCATTTTCTGAGCAAAGCTTAGCAGGACAAAACAAAGATGGGAGAAGGACTGATAGGAGGTGGAACACCTATGGCTTACGTATTTCTAGACCTCATCTTCCGACGGTATAAATTGCCATATCTTCACTGGAACAGGTAGTATTATAGTTGTTTATATAGGTAAGGTCTAACTCTAAACCCTTAGACTTCTTATTGCTTTGAAATAGGCTGATGAAAAACCTTTCAAAAACGTTTGGAATTTGAAATTGAATTAACGGATGAGATCCCTATTTCCTGGTTCTAATTTATGTGGAATGCTAAATACTCTGTTTTGTTAGGAAAGGGAAAATGAATTTTTTTCATCTTCTTTTTGTCTGCCAGATGTAGTGGAAGGCTTTTGAATTTAGCATATACACAAAGGTCAGGGCACCAGAGTAAAACCTAGGATTGTGCAAACGGCACGGCCTCTATAGCTTCAGGACATGGCCCTGTTGGGAGTTTAGTCTGGACCTAAATGAGAATATATTCCTTTGAATTCACTCATTCTTCTTCTGGACATTTGGAAAAAATAACATGGTCCTCTATCCCTGGAGACGAAGATCCTGTAAGAGTCTCCAATGACCGTGCATCAGCTTGGTCCATCTGCCTGAGTAAGTCAATCTTAATAGACCTGCATTTTCTTCAGAGAAGAGCTGACACAGTTTGATTACTTTTATATTGACAGCTATGGATTTATTGATGCCTTTTGTTCAAGCAAATGAGAATTGTAGAGTTCCTGAAACCCTCTGTGAAAACCCCTGATTTCTAATGTCATGATAAATAATCTTAATGAAAAAGAAACAACTTTTCTGCATTAGTGATTATGGGGAGTGTTTCCGATTTAACAACCAAACTTCAGCAATATCACAACCTGAAGTATCAAAGCAAGTCTGTGTAACATGTAGAGCACTGCTCTCACCTCTCTAGCGTTGTTCAGTTATTTGTGGTGACTACATAGCGAAACTACCAGATATAGCTCAAAGAAAAGGCTGGGTTTTAAGAGGTGCTTTATCAACATCTCTGTCCCTTGCCTGACTCAAGTGCACGTTTGGAGACATCTATTAAATACATCATATGAGGTATTTATTTAAAAGCCTCTAACAGGGGAACAGCAACTTCATTCCTTACTGTTGGGCATACCTATGAAAGCTTATTTGGCTTGGAAATGGCTTGATTTTATTTTCTGTAGATTTATGTAGACCAGTGTGTCCCAACCTTGGGAGCCCAGAAAGGTTCTGGCTCAGATCCTCTGCTCTCCTAGCCTAGTCCTTCCCTTCGTGACTTTACTGCTTAAAGAGTTGTTCATTATCTTGCCTGAAGCGAAGGTATTGGGCTGAAGTGAGGCGTCCCCAGAATTAATTGGATCAGTCTGAATAGACTATTTCATTTAGTTTCCTTCTGCAAAGTATAAGCTGGAGAAAGAAAGAAGGAGTCTAGAATCTTATTTGCTAGTTTGTCCAAAATCTATTGGGATTCTCCAGGATCTTCTTAATTCAGAAAGCCATCCTTGATTCACAGATCCACAGAAAATCCATTAAGACGTGTGTGAGGCTCTCACAGCGGATGACTTTCACCCCCAGGCCATTCTCAACTGTCATTAATTCTGAAATTCAATAAATTTTTCCTTTTCTTTCTGAAGTACATTATTTTACCCAATAAAACATAAAGCTCTGTTTAATCATGTGAATAGATTTTTCCCTGATCATACAAGACTGTGTTTTAAAATTGGCAGATTGTTAATGTTGCTTCAAAACTGTTACTTTCTGTCATGTTGCTTTATCAGAACGAAAGGGGCTTGGGGAGTGGTAACTCCCTTTCAGCTGCCAAGCCACATGCAGAATCTGACTTTTGGGAGACAGGAACTGTTCAAGGCAGCTGGTAATAGCTGGACAGTTTGGACAGAGGGTAATGCCACTTACATTCCTAACTCAATGCTCAAATTCTGTGCATGTATGTTAGAAGGTCCAGATACTAAAAATCTGGTTTGGATGTTGGTTATTCAGTATGATCCTCCTGCACAACTATTTAGCAGTCTGTAAGTGGTTTTCCAAAGCAGTGATCTAAACTGATTTATATTACAGACAGAATATTAGTCTGACTGAGTGGTCTTGATTTTCCTCTCCACTGGTATTTGTGGGTTTATGCTGGTACCAGCCCAGGAAAACACACCCATGAGCACCCCTAAAACACAGTTCATAGTGATTATGTTACTAGCATTGCTACTATGCGTTGCTGGATCAGGATCAAATTGCTCAGCAGTCTCCAGAATTAATGCCCAAGTGAAAAGACAATCAAACTCCCTTTGCTTTCAGAGTAAGAATAGCAAATTATACTTTGGTTTAGAAAACAATTCTCAATCTTATTGTATTCTCTTAGTAGTTCAGAAAAGAAGATGGAAAGAACAGGCAGCCAGCTTAAAGCCTGACTGTGGAAGATGACACAGATCAATTAGTTCCCCTTGAAAGTGAATATTTAAGGGAAGGAATAAAGATGATAATACTTATTTTTCTTAATGAACGTAAAACTGGCAAATGCTTTACTGTTCACCTCCAACAATGCTAGAATTCATTTACTTTCCTATTAGTTAGGTCTCAAAAACCAAAAGCATAACATGGGACTGGAAATCCTTCTAGCATTTTAGCTTGGGAATAGAGGCTATTCTTTCAACTTAATGAGAGTGAAGTAGAAGATACAAGGCAAGACTGCAGAAATACCGTTTGCTCTGCATACATTCGTGTTACATTTCACCTATTGTCATGCTAGAGGCCCATTGTAAATTAATTTGGCAGATAAATTTACGATGGCAATTTGCCTTCCAGTTGTATAATTTATTCATGTCAGAAATAATTTATTATATTCTCCCTTAAACCAATCTTTTTTTTTCCTAGGGTACCACCTTAGTAAATAAAATTTATTGTTTACACTGAGCCTTGTGTGACTTCACAGTGGTCAGTCAATAACCTCAAGGGGATAGTTTTGGTCACATTACTGGTCACTTATTTGGATGGATGATGGAGTACCCTGGTCCCATCTGTACATATATTACTTTCTTTTGTCTTAGGGGCACTGTTGGAAAGATTAATTATGTCCATCTGCAGGGAAGGATCAGCCTTAGGGGATTCAGGTAAATAAAATAAATGCCAAGGGAAAAAACTGCTGAGGGGGATGTTCTGAAAATCAAACTGGCTTTCATGATATTAATGAGGAAATTACATACAGAGGGAGATTGAAAGAAAAGTAAAACTGCCTTTTAGTGTGGGTTATTTCAGCATGACCTGATAAGCATCTCCTCTTGCTGCTGTGTGAGGATAAGCATCTGTGAAGAGGGTTAAAGTCCATGGGCAGTATTCACAGCTAATATAAATCAATATAGCTTTCTGATTTCAGTGGAACTACCTTCACTTTATAACAGTAAAGATTTGAGACATATCTGCCACAGTGATATTATTTCTGTCTTTCGGGTGATACAAGACATTCAGTAAACTGGTCCTAATTCACATTCTGTCGCCTCTTAAATTTTTTTATTATGACAGTGCTATATTCATAGAATCATAGAATGGTTTGGGTTGGAAGAGACCTTAAAGTTCCAATCCCCTGCCACAGGCAGGGACACCTTCTACCAGCCCAGGTTGCTCAAAGCCCCGTCCAATCTGGCCTGGAACACTTCCAGGGTGGGGGCAGCCACAGCTGCTCTGGGCACCCCGTGCCAGGGTCGTTATGGGTCTTACCTCCCACCTCTGTTTTCCTTTCCCTTAAGCTTCTTTCCATATTTTCTTCCTTATCTTTTTCTTCCCTTTCCTCCGAAAAGTTCAGTGTGTGAATGAATGTAATAGCATTAGGCTGATATGACCAGAGCTTGTAAAATAGAAACTCAGCTCTTACTGAATTTTTTATCCTTATGATTATATGTATAATTAATTGGTGTAACTAGTACATAAGCCATATGAAATTTGTTGCCATTTAAGTTACATCTCACTCTGTTGCCTTATCAGTCTATGTGGGGATTTGTATTTCACAATGCAATGGGATTACAATCCACAATATTTTCATTAAACACAAAATGGAAAAACAAAAAGAACATTTTTCTCACTGAGCTTTAGCTGTCTTAAGGGACTGGAATATAAAAGTTATTTTGCTTTTAAACTTTTGTTGGAGTAAAGTTAGGTTCCTTATGAGTTTGGGGTTCAACTCCTGCTGACTTTTAAATTAATTAGTAAAGCCAGAGAAACATGAGGGCATATTTTTGAGATAGAGACAGAAAACATAACTGATCTAAAAGGAAAGGGAAGAAGCATGCAGAAAGGATACAAAGAAAAATGTAAATCAAAGGGCAAGAAGGGAATGGCTGTCGGTGATCAATTCAACTACTGTGTGTACATTAAGAACTACTGGTGGGAAGGAAGACATTGGCTCTGGAAATGCACGTGCCTGTCTCCAGGCTGTGCTAGCAGCAGTGGCCTCAGTCTCAAAGAGGGACAATTCCTTCTGTGGTTGACCTTCGAGGTCTAGTTCTGAACAGTTGGTGAGTCAGCAGTATGCAGTGCTTGAAGGAAACTGACTCTATGTATAAATAAGGTGTGAATATGTACACACTGCCAGACAGAGACAGTTAGACACCCTAGAGTGTATCCAGGGTTTTGTTTTAGAAACTGTACTGCATAGATGGATCGGTACCTCACAGTCTTTAGATAAGATTATAATTAAAATAAAAATGTAATTTGATATCTACATCTTTGGGATGAATAGCTCAATGTACTGCCATTGCAGAAGAGGCTTTATTGCCTGAAGACCCTGGTTCCTTTTAGCTTGCCACACTTTCTACCTGAAGGGTATTCTGAGGGCTGTCTCCTGGTCTTCATGAATTAAGTCAATGGCCACAGTCCAACACCTAGAAAACAAGTCCTGCATCTTAGAAACACTCTCACAGCTAGCATCTACTGGAATAGTTCTTGATCGTATCAGTGGTGCAGCAAATGAAAGAATAAATGTGGAACTTAAATGGCCCTGTAAAGAATAAGTTGTCCCCCCTCAAAATCTTCTGGACCAATTTATTTTCTCAAACAGAGATAGGTGGTTTATGCTGCACATACTTATTATCATGGATAGCTAAGGACTTTGTCCTGCAAAGAGTGAGCTATATCACTTCCACTGGGCTCCATATATACATATTCTGCAGGACTCTGGAAGCAAGCCTGGATCATGGTAGTACATTTTCAGTTGTGCAACTGGGAATTTGAATCTGAGGGACTGAAAAGGGGTTTTCTTCACTGTTTCATAGCTATACACAGATTTGGTATGGGTTGGTTGGGCCTGAAACCTTTTATTCGTAAGACTTGAACCTAGCTGCAATAGGGAAATGATTTGTGTGGCTGTTGTTTGTTTTATGTTGGTTTTTTTTTTTTCTCAAGTGTTTTGTTTGTTTGGGAGTTCTTTTGAGGAGATTGGAAATGTTTAAACAAAGTATTTCAGATGGGGATTAATTCTTTTGTCATTTACTAAAAACTGAAGAATGCTTTGTGCCCTTTTTTTTTTTTTTGTTTGGTTTTGTTTTGTTTTGTTTTGTTTTAAACAAAAACAAAACCAAAAAACCCCAAACAAACTCAGTTATTCAAAACAGATATTCCTCACTGAAATTTTAATTTCCTGAAAAAAAAACACATTCTCCATCAAAATATTTCAGTTAAAGAACTATGCCAGGTCTCCAGATTGTCCTTCTGAAACAACAGAAGAAAAAAATCAGTAGAAAAAGAGTGACTATCAACAGACAAATATTTGGCTCTGATCTATGCCTCTTACTCAGGTAAAATTCTTCCTGGGCTAAGAACTGAGAGCAAATTTCAGCATATAGGAACTGAAGAGTTCTGCCTAACATATGGCTAAAGTACCTCCCATATCTATACATTTTCCAGGAGTGAACACATTTTATACATACCTCAAGTAACTGACTGGTTCGTTTTACAGAGTGAGTCTAACAAGTGAAGAGTGGTTGTGAACGTACCATGAAGCTGGCTCAGCAAAGGTTTTCCTATAATTAAAATACATCTGGTTCTGTTCTGAGTGGGAAATCACAGACCTCTGAATGTTCTGAGTATTTCCTTATGCACAACAGCAGCAGAAAAACTCCATATGCCTTAACCCATCAAATTCTGTTCCCTTTAATCATGTGGATAAATCAGCTGCAATAAGGAACTTTAATCTAGTATCTTTGACCTGAAACTGAGGGCTTCTAAGCAAAGATGATGGAAATGGTCATGGAAAGTCTGAAAGGCACGGAGCAGTTCTCAAATCTTTAGCACACTAGTGTTAATGTAAATAAGTGTGAAATAGCTTGATGTGCTTCTCCATAAAAGCTTGTGACTGCCGTGGGCACCGCTCTTTCTGATGCAGTAGGAATACCTTTAGGTTCCACAGCTATATCCTCCAACTGCCAGAAGTACCACAGAGCAATGAGGGAGTGTGCGGCAATGACTGGGGAACGGAATAGACATTGTATATGTCCTTGCCATCACCCTTCTCAAAGGGGCAGACTTGGATCAGAGGGCACTGTCAGCTTCCTTACAGCAGTCTCGTACTGTGGGAAGGGCTGTGCTCCCTGGCACCTCTCGGGCCTGGTGGCCATCCAGATGAGCAGTGCCAGGGGCAGGTCCGTTGGCTGGGAGGCCTGTGCATGCAGGGAGCGCGGGGGCGAGGGTGTAATATGGTCCTGTGCCTCGGCCCTGCCCTGGTGGGGATCAATCCAGCATGAGCCCAGAGAGGCTGCTCTTATTTGGATTGCCTTCTCCCTTCCCTGCCTGCTTCTGGGACCTTTCAGCAAGTCATCAACGTCCACCCCAGCTGCGGGATAAGTGACAATCGGGCTCTCCTTCCTGTGAAGGCACTGGAGGCAGCTGGCCGGCTGCAGGGCAGGCAGGGAGTGACGGATGGAGGATTGGAAGGATGGATGGATGGGTGGATGGATGGATGGGTGGCTGGCTGGCTGGCTGGCAGGGAGGGGGCCGGCTGGCTGGCGGCGCGGTGCGGGCCCCGGGGGAAGGGGTGGGGGGCCGGGTGGGTGTGCCCCGCGCTCCCCGCCGCCGCCGCGGCCCGCCCCGCTCACAAGGTGCCTGAGCCGGAGAGAGAGCAGCAGCGCCGCGTCCTCGCCGCCGTCCGCAGCGCCCGCCCCGCCATGCCCAACTTCGCCGGCACTTGGAAGATGAGGAGCAGCGAGAATTTCGACGAGCTCCTCAAAGCGCTGGGTGAGGCGCGGGGGAGCCCGGCGGCGGGCAAGCCGGGGCTGCGTCCCCCGCGGGAGGGGGACGCGGGGCGAGGCGGGGGGGCGGGCTGCAGCCGGAGCCGCGCTCCGGTGGCCGGTGCCTCCAGGGCCAGGCACCCGGGAGAGCTCCGTGCGCCGACCGCGGGCAGCAGAGCCTCCCGCCGGTGCGGGGGAAAGCCGGGAGCCCTGCCCGTGGAAGCGCGATCGCAGAGCCGGCGCGGTGAGAGCCTCACCTGCGAACGCCGCTGGTCCTGTCCCGGGGATGCAGGGTGCGGCGGGCCCGGCGGCTCCTGCCACGCTCTGCCGTGGGGATCCTTGCAAGACCTCGCGTTTGGCATCTGTGCAGACCTGCCGGCGAGCCGCCTCTCTCTGCCGCGCTGGGGCTGTGCGGGGCTTTGTCGTGGGGCTACGCGCGGTACCCCGGGTCGCTCCGGCCTCTCGCCTCCTCCGCCCCGATCTGGTGGTGCTGGGCGAGCTGAGCCCGGGGCACGGCGGGCGACTTCAGGCTCTGCTTCCTCCCCGCTTCGCCCAGGTGTCAATGCCATGCTCAGGAAGGTGGCGGTCGCTGCTGCCTCCAAACCCCACGTGGAGATCCGCCAGGACGGGGACCAGTTCTACATCAAAACTTCCACCACTGTCCGCACCACTGAGATCAACTTTAAAATCGGGGAGAGCTTTGAGGAGGAGACGGTGGATGGACGAAAGTGCAGGGTAGGAGGAGAGCTGATGTGTGTGTGTGTTATCAAGTTCTTTTTAGATGGGACAAACACATCTGCTGCTGGTGTCCCCAGACAGTGGCATTGCTGCCCTCCACCCTCTTCTTCCCAGAAACACTCTTTTGGGGTTCTTGGTGGTCATCGCTCCTCTTGTCCCTCATCCAGCGTTCTCCCTCTTGCAGGGTAAAGTGGAATCTGAAGGCAGCAGAGCATGGCAGGTCCCAAAGGCAGAGTTTGAGTACCTGCTTGCCAGCTCCTTAACCGGCTGGGGTTTCTCCAGCTATTTTTGCTTCCCTCTCCTCTGGAGACCTCAGCTGCAGTGGAAGCTCTCCCTAGCCTCTGTCCCTGCTGGGAACATGGGGAACGGTGGAACAAGAGAGACCTCAAGAGTCAGGACTTAGCGCACAAACCTGACATAACTTTTTTCCTAAACTGAATCAGCTGAGTTCACATGCAGGACCGGAGACTGTCGGTAGTTTGGGGCTGAAATCCTCTTTCATTCCCTTGCAAGTGCACGTCTCCAGTTTGCTGATCAGATAAGTCTTTAACAGTGTAAGACAGACTTTCAGCTAGTGTTATACCAGCCATAATTACACCATCTCCTTGTGCAGAAGTGCATTAGAGGGCGTTCACTGGAGTGTTTTGGGCTTGATTCTGTGTGTGAGCCCCTGCTCCTCTACCTTTGTAACCACTTCTAGGGCCATGGAGGGGGCTTTAAGTCAGCAGCGTCTGACGCCAATGTCTCACTGGTATAGATACATGGGATCTGGGGCATTGGAAAAGCGGGCTGTCATCGTAACTGCCATTTGAAAAAAGTTACCAAAGTCATGGGTTGATTATCCTTTCCTCAGGCACTTTACTCTCACACGTACAAGAGAAGTATATATAAAACACTTAAAGACGTATGAATAGAGAGTATCAGTTTGTAGTCTCAAATGAGAATACAGTTTTAAAAAGTTTCTAGGATGGTGAAATAATCTACTTTGCAAAATATGATCTCTGCTAATTCTTGGGCCAGCTTCTGAGACCATTTGCACCACTGAAAATTCAGAACTTTCTCTGTTGTAATTGCTGTGAATTTAAATTTATGAAAAAGGTAGGCAAACTCTAGGAATCGGTGAACATTCAGAACATCCACTTGATCTCCAGGATGAGTTATCACATATTTAACAGTTTGTCCAGGAAATGTTGCTGGCTTTGTTAATTTATCTTGTTCGGCAAAAGTAGTATTTTAGTGTCTTCATGCATAATGCATATACAATAAATGTGACCCACTTTCTAGAGAAGGATTTATTGCTGCAGATGGAAAAACAATAATTACGGCTGTAAGCTATGAAAGTTGGAAAAATCTGAAAGAAATGTGTTTTGTGAAGTAGTAAATTTTTTCCGTGTGTTGTGAAATTATTTATAGTCCACTCTCAGGAGTAAGTTGTACTGCTGTGTGCGTATAACCAAGATGTGGCCACAGAGCAGAAACTGACAGATAATAAAATAATACTTCAGAATGTAATTTGCAATATCTGGCAAAATTGCTGACTGGTGATACATTTTTATATATTTTATGGGCTGGAGGGTTTTGTTCTGCCAACTAACTTGCTCCATTGTTCATGCAGACAAAGAGCAAGTCATATGTAGTTGTACTGCAAGGCATAGCTTCTATATCTGTCATTTAGAATGGCTTGTTGGCTTAAAAAAACTAGTGTTTTGAAAAAATATTTCTAAAGTAAAAGCTAATTTTAAACCAAAGTAAAGTTTTTTTCCCTTGGAAAGTCTGGGAAGTGTTAACTTGAATTTATGTATACATATGCGCACACACACACATATATGTATGTGTATATAATCACAGCCTAATGAATGTCTCCCATGTGCTAGTTATAAAGCGATTACTTGCATGTTCATTATAGGGTATCCTCTGCACAGCTGTTCCATTGCAGAACGAAAAGCAACAGAGTCAGGGCTTGCCTGTTTGTGAAAGCTAAACACAGTCCTATTTTTTTTTTTTTTATTTTTCAGTGGTTTCATAGTCATTATTGAAATGCCTGGAAAAATGCTCAAGGGTATTTCAATTTCCAGACCCACAATCCTTGAAAAAGTAATATCGCAAACACTAGCATTCTTACAAAGTTTCTTTAATTTAGTTGTGATTTATTCTAGTTTGTCAGCACAATAAGTGTTTAATATACAGTTAACTTGGCACAGGTTGTAAGTGACAAATACTGCATTATTTATGACCACAACATGATAACATGCAATTCTTTATGATTTTACACTAAGGGGACTCTGTAGTGATAAATAAAATGTCAGCTCAAACTGCATGTGTACAAAGGTGCTTGGGAATGCAGACACTACTTTATCACATGTTTCTAAATTATACTTTTCAACATCAAGCATTTTATGAAAACTGGGTGGCTTTTTAATATGTAAACAAATGCAGAGTTACACTGAAAAGACACATTTACTGTTGCTTTGTTATTAATATATACCTATTTCCAAAATGCTCCCTCACACCTTAATTTTGATTTTACCACTTTTCACTGATGTCTTTTTCTCTTTGCCTTTACCTATCTATGTGTTGCTCATTTACTGCAGCAATTATTTTCACTACTGCTCATTGTTGTCTCTCTGCCTCATGCTGCTGGGGAATATAATTAATGTTATTCCTAATGGTTTTCTTGCCTGCAGAGTTTGGCCACTTGGGAGAATGAAAACAAGATCTATTGCAAACAAACTCTTATTGAAGGAGATGGCCCCAAAACATACTGGACTCGAGAATTAGCTAATGATGAGCTGATTTTGGTAAGAAGCTTGAACCCACCCAATATATGCATGCACCATATTAACAGATTTTTGTTACCATGCAGTATGAGTTACTGTTTTTCCTTACTTAAATCCACCTGGAAAACTACCATTTTCATAATCCTTTACAGTACAATTCATACATCCCTTTTTTTGCTTTCTTTTTAAATATTTATTTTAAGAACCAATTAAGATATATGCAGGTTCTCACCTACATTTTATTGCTATAACTTTTGCCATACTTTACTGGTAGAATAATCGCAAGTGGGCCACTTCTGCTCCGTAAATTCACACCACCACCAAAGAATTTGCTTGATTTATTGCAGATTTTCACTGGTGAAAGGGAGATCAAGGCATTTGACCTCATCTCTGGAGAACCTCCTTTTTTTAGCCATGTGCATAAAATGTTGCTTCTTATCCACAATCACATGGTGTATAGCAGGAAAGATGTGGTATATTAGCATACTCTCATCTCATTCTGTTTATGAAAAACATATAATTCCTGCCCCATCTCTGCCACCTTCCCCAATTCCTTGATCAACTCTGAATCTAGTTCAGAATTGCCTTCATGAGTTTCTCAGGAATACACCTATTAGCACATTTGCTGTCAGCCAACATCCCCCCAAGTCCTGTGTGACCCTCCATATGGCAACAGGGTTGCTGTAGCCATTCTGAGCAGCACCTCAGCAACTGCCTCACCATTTACACCATTAATCATGTGTAGTTTATTTATTTCTATTGTACTTATTTCTGTTAGAGTTGAGTTGTCTTCACTGAATCTTTTCTCAGTAGTCCCTCCACGTTAATGAAATAATATCCAGAACTAGATAAAGACACAGCTTCTCTGAGTGACAAGGAGCACAGTTCAGCTTGGGTTCAGAATCATTTTATTGCACGTTCTTACTAGTGAATTCTGGATAAATAGTTGATTAGACTGTTACGCCTCATCAATTTGGGCATGGAAGACAGGCTGCTGGAGTGACAGGTAAGAAAACATCAAAGCAGGGAGGTTTTATTTCAGACTATCACGCTAACTAAACCTCTGAACTTTAAAAAGCAAACAGTTTCTCCAGTGTTTCTCCAAGGCAGTTGGAGCTCTGTTTTTAAGATTGCATCTGAAACTAAAATAGGACCCAAACCTAACCAAATATAAACAAAAAGTTTTTAAGGTGTTAATATTATTCCAGACATCTTGGAACTGTTCACCTACCCCTTATGAGAAGGTGTATGCTGTTAGTGAAATCACACTGGTTTCTGTTGAATGAATACTCCAATTCTGGATAATTTCTTTTGATTCAACCACTGGAATTCTTTGTATTATCAAAGAAATTTAGGAGGCAAATTACTTTGATCTCTGCTACACATCTTTATATATAAATCAGTGGACAAAATATATTCTCAGCTATAATTTTTCCAGCATTCTTACAATACATATCTGTAGTTTATTATTTAAGCAACAAAGTAGTGAGGCAGCTGTTAAACAAAGTGAACTGCTCCAAGCAAAGCAAGAAAACCAGTCATAATACAAATGCCTCCTGCAGTCAGCAATGTGAACTTACCCTGCTGGGAAAGAAAAATGAGATTGGTTAAGAAACCAGAGCAATTCAGAGATTATAAAGCCATCTAACCTTTTTTTCTTGTATCATACAGTCTGTTGAGCTTTTCTGAATTAATTATTTTTCAAATTAGGATATAAATTAGAAAAACCTCCTTCTTATTAAAATATTTCCACTTATAGGAACTCAATCACAACTTTTGATAAGTTGTTTTACTGGTTAATTTCCTTGCCGTTAAAATATACACATTATTTCTAATCTGTATATGTCTAGATTCAACTTCCAGTCATTACATATTGTGTAGAAAATAATCTAACTAATATGCCTGAAGTTTGTTATTGCAAATACTTCTATTAACAACACCGATCAAGCCACCTCTTGGAAGAACCTTCTCATTGTTAAGTTAAACCATTAGAAAACCTTGAACCTTTCAATATAATGCAAGCTTTCCTTGAATCATTCTTTCAGTGCTTCTACAACCCCCTCCAATTTATCAATTTCCTTCCTAAACTATGAACAGCAGAACCACACATACTGTTTTGCTAGAAATCATAATATCATTTGATGTAGTGGTGACTTCATCTCCCTGCTCTTATCCGAAATTATTCTGATTTATATGCAAAGACTTTGTTAACTCTTCTGTGAGAACTCGTGCTCAGCTGATCATGATCCCAAATAATTTTTCTGGTTTCTGATTCCCCAGACCGATCCCCTTCCCCTCTCCTGCAAGTTGGGACTATGATCATTGTTTGTAATGTACGATTTTATTGTGGCCATTATGAAAACATAGTGTTTGCTTCCAAGTGATCCAGATCATTCTCTTTGTCTTTTACTATTTAGTATGATACGCAGTTCCATTCTCCTACCTCTTTTCTGGAGCATAATGGCCTTTTTCGCTTTATGGAATATTAGGGCATTACTTGCTCCTCAGGACAAAGATTTTCAAGCCCCTCATAGCATCTGATGTAACTGAAGGTACAAATTTTTTAAATACATCTGTCAACGTGTTCAAAATCTTCTCATACCCTAAAGCTCAACAGCAAGGTGTTTCTGGGAGTGATGGTGGTGAGTGTGAGGTCTCTGGTCCTTTGGAGAAGTTAAGATGGCCAAAATTAGCCCTTCTGAGAGGCAACAAAAGATTGTACTGTTTGAAGGAAGACAGAAGATGGTAAGGGAAGCTACATTTTCTTGTCTGTGGCCCCTAATTTTAGAAGCCTATAATATTCCCTTGAGACCATTATTTGGCCTTTAAAAGCTAAACTACCTGAAGGGATTGGCTGAGGTGTGTTCCTCAGCTATAATAGAGAGCAAAGTGGAAATAGGAGCTCTTAGTGAGAAGACCCTGTGATTTCTTTTGATCTCTTGCCTCTCAACTATGCTTGGGTTTTTCATCACTCCAGTGAAGAAAAATTGAACCTAGATTGTTTTATCTTATTCTTGGAAATTTTCCTTGGATCTGAGTCTGCAAACCCCTACTTACATCTTACTTCTTCAAAACTAAGATCACAGTGAGAAGAAGAGATCTTTCTGTGTCTTCTCCTTTCTTTCTTCGTCCATCCTCCCAGCTTTGTTAAGGTCTTTTAGGACCTGAAATTCATTCTCATTCAGTTTTGCTGCCCGTATCACTTCAAACATTTAACAATTCCCATCTTCACACTTCTCAAACCTCCCTACTTACCTAAGAAATATTTTCTGTTCCTTTACTCCTTCTGGTGTGCTTTGGTAAGCTTTCCCTATTTCCATTCTGGCAAAGCGTCTTAAGTAAGTGGAAGGAAACCACATACTTGTGAACTTCTAGATGTCTGCAGCTGGGAGCTATCTTTATGGGGCAGAGCCTGTGATGTAGCAGTTTAGGAACTTTGCAAGGCTGATACCTATTCTCACAGTCTCTGCTCCTCTTTCTCTATCCAAATAAATCTTTCAAGTCTTGAGTCTCCTTCTTAGCTATTACATGCATTTGCAGAAGAAATAAAGAAAACTCATACCCCCATTGGAAGGAGTTGCAAGGAGGAATCTAAACTGTGTTAGACTGAGACATGAATGGAAAAAAGGCTTGGGGCAACAGGCAGGGGGTAAGGAATGAGTTTTACTCTGCTAAAACTGGCTGCATAAATGTTGGAGCTTTGCCACATAATTTTCATTTAATATGCTACATTACTTAGGGGGTCCATTTGATTGTAACATTTTCCTAGTGGTAGAATATATTTTTCTCCCCAACACAGCATGTTAAATAAAATGCATTTATTATCATATATAATAAAAAAAAATTCAGTGTTGAATTGTCGTAACTACCACAGAGCTAAAATAGAAAACATATTATTGTATAATTATCAATCTTTTTTGCATCCTGGCAGAAGAATTCCTTATGTTCTTCAAAAATATGCTCTTGGAGCAATATGATGGTCTTCCATGTCACATCATGTCCTCTTCTACACAGATGCTGGAAACAAACTAGTTAGCAAAGGTTTTCTTTACCTTCAGGTACTGGTTAACTTTGCCTTTATTTCTCCTTGGCTCCCTGCAGCATGGAGAATTACATTACTCCTATTAGTAGCATAAATAATTTTTGGCTCATACAATGGCAGATGTAGGTCTAAAGTCCTGTTAGAAAAAGAGTCCTTTCATCTGAGTGAGGGAAGAAGGATCAAGCTCTGCTTTATAAAAAAGGTGCTGTGAATGTGTTAGAGCTTTGCAACTGCTTTCATTGGTGCTGTTTATTTTAACTCATCTGATATACTTTCTGGGATTTCAGTGCTGCATTTTTAGAAGTACTGAACAGTGTAGGTAAAAAAAATTACATGAAATATGCAAGCAGGGGAGGGTGAAAAGGATAGATCCACGTGAAATGAAAGTCCACACTTGTTTGTCTTGACTATCTTTAGATTATATTGTATTGTACTTTAAGACTCTAATGCATGCAGAGAGTCAAAATATCTGTATTTACAACTCCACATTCATAAACTATACTTATGTTAGCACTTGAGCAATCAAGGTCAGAATATAACACAAAAATATGTATTTTCTTTACTTGTCTGAAAATTAAGGTCTGGGATTAAGTCTATTGTAATATGCTTTTTCTTCCCTATTATACTCTAGAATGTTTTTGCTGTTGCTGTGTGTTTTTGTCAGGGACTTTAATGAGCTATCAATCACTTATGTAAGTCAGAAGAACAAAAGGTCTGCTTTTTACAAAATTAAAGGATGCTGCTTCCAAATGTTAGCTATTCAAATGAGAAACATTTATATTCAAACTTTATCTGCATTGCTGGTTTCATGGCGGCTCATGCCTCTATAGGTTTTAGTTTAATTTGTAACACACAAACATTTTCAAGTGGATGATTACTGAAGAGTGGCTTTAAAAACAGCCTCAGACCACATTTTACACAGTTCATGTATCACACAGGGGTTCTCAGAATCAATTATAGCAAGGGTCAAAGATCAGAACATTAGGGGGGTTTCAGGCATGGTTTCTATTCTGCATGCCCTCCCCAGAAAAATCATGCTGTAGTTGATTAAAACTGCTGAACTGTAGAGCCTAGACGAGTGAGTGAACATTTTTTAAATTATATTGCTGGCTTCTAAAATTAAACATACTAGGTGAGAAGGGTCAATGCAGATTTGGAAAGATACTTTGCAGCCAAATGCTGAGATTTGTGATGTGCTTAAGCCTTGTATCGAACAGTGTTAAACTACCTGAGTGTTTAACTTTTCTACAGTTTTTGGAGAGTGATCTTAAATGAAATGAGATATCAAAAGGAGGGTCTACCCAAACTGAGGTCAGTGGAGGGTTTTGCTGCTGAGCTCACTAAAGCAGCCTTGATAAAAGTTCGGAAGCCTGTAATAAAGCATACATATGTGCTGCATGGACCTAATGCTTTAATTTATTATTTGGCACAAGCAGATTTACAAGGGGGCTTAGGGATATGCAGCCCCTGGTCACTAGTACAGCCCGGTCTGGGTCACATCCCAAACACATAAGCAGAAAAGGAAGCCAAATCCATTTGCATCTTGGGTGCATCTGACCCTGTATATAGCCTCTTCGAATATCTGTTGTCACTTTGATGTGTGCTGTGTACTGGCTTTCAAGACTGCTAGTGGGAGATACCATCGTCTCATGTTCTTACCACTGTCATTCATTTGCTGCATGACTCTGAGGAGACTGTATAATAGAGCAGTTATCAAACACAAATACCAAAATTTAGGTACCTTGATAAATGACCTGATTTTGCATGGTCCTATCAATTGATATCGTATAGAAAGTGAGGTTGTACATTGGTGATTTGCTATTAATATCCAAGTTTGAAAGTGGGGGCTGCACCTTCTGTGACTACGGCCCCATAACGATCAACACCTTTCATAAAACATTATGGGAGTCAGGAGGATGAAGGAAATATGCAGTATGCCATTATTGTGAAGATTTATATCTTTATTCTAGGTAACATGGAAGTTTGCATGTGGACAAAACATTTTCTGAGGATTAATTTAAGTAATATCTTCTCTTCTCCATTTGTTTGCTGATGTATTCTGTCTTCCTTTTGCAAGTTGCCTCTGCAGGTTGGTCAGTCATAAGCAGATAACGGGGGATTTTTGCATACACTGGCAGAAGTGATCTTTCCCGGGTGATTGCTTCAATGACAGTCTTCCTAATTACACTGTGTGCTCCACTTATCACAAAGGATCCTCAGCAAATGTTTATAAAGAAGGCCTTCAAAAAGCAGATTTACTCATACAATAATATATTACTGCCCTGTAATTCTCTTTTAATCTCTAATGATGTCAGTGGTCATCAGATTTTGAGTGAACCGAGAGAGGTCAATTTATTGGATTATCCCCCTGCGCAGGGCTTTGTTTGCAGTGTGCTTTGGACTCTTAGCTACAGATTATGACAAGCTAAGTGAAGAAAACAATTCTGCAATTTGCAGTCATTGCACATTTAAAATCCTATTTTAGATTTAGATAGAAGCCTTGCCTTGTAGCATTTTGTAAGTGGGACCTTTGCAAACTGGTGAGAAGGTGGCATTTGAAAATCCTGCATCTTCTCATTAGATCTGAATTGCAGTTTGGTAGTGTTGCACTTTTTTTTAGTTGCTCTGGTGAAACCTCACCACCAAATAGCTAGGATCGCTCTCTCTCTTTCTTTTTATTAGGAAGTTCTACTCCTTTGGGACATGGAAATCTTTACAGTCTGCTAGCTCTGACAGGAACTAGACTTCTTTCCAATCTATAATTAGAACCATAGACACTACACTGCTTCATCCCACTCCTCAATACAAGGATTTAGGTGTGATAGAGGAGTAACAGCCTTTGATTTGGATCTTCCCCTGAGTTTGGACCCAGCTGTACATTAAATGTTTCTGTGAGGAACCACAAGAAAAGGAATGCAGCAAGTTTGAACACATTCCTCTTTGCTTTGGTTAGCAACATTTAGTGGAGTTTTATCAACAGTGCTAGTAAGTTACAATAAGATACAGAAAAACCTTTTACATAAGTCCACATTTAAACCATGTACATAACCATGGCAATCAAAGCCATTTATTTATGTGCTTCAGTATGAAATTAGGTTGCTCATCTGAATGGGTATAAGGTATAAAATCTAAGCGCTAAAAAAGTGCAGCATATTCCTGAAACAGGTCAGAGGCCACATAACATAAGCTGGGTCTTCAAGGAAAGGATGCCTGTCTGCTTGAGAAGTTCCCAGTGGCTACATGGTACTCCAGAGTTATTGTAATTGGGCTTTGCATTAATTTTATCTCTTTATGATCTAGATTTAAAGATATGACTGTATTAAATTATAGTGGTTTTCCAGACTGAGAGACTGGTGTGTTGCAGGGAATTACAATCCTCTTGTATAGCAACTGATTAAGACTACTATGTATTTGGGCTCCCAGGTATGTCCGTGTTTTCTGCACTTAATTGTTATCCTGACAGAGCAATTTGAATGCAGTCCTTTGCCTGTGCTTTTCAAGAGTCCATCAGTCCAGCTGGAGTAGCTGTTGGAAGTGCAAAACAAACATCCATTGCCCTTTTTCACAAGTGTGTCAAGTTGTGACTCTGTGAGTACACAACAGTCAGTCTGTGTGTACACACAAGTGGACTTGCTGCTTCTGCAGTGCATTCTGGATGCACCCGTATTACTGAGCCTTCCTGGAAAGTTACTATTTCTTCTTGCTTCCTCCACAAAATTTTAGCTTTATTGTCACACTCCCTCCTGTGGGTCTTGCAAGGAAGCTGCCAATCAGACTACACTGATGTCTTATGAGCAGGTTCTGCCCAGGAGCACAGTCTCAGAACTGGACACTAGAATTTCAGACACTCAGACCTACAGTGGTTCCCTAGGAGAGACTTGCAGTATAGATCACATCGATTTCAATCTACTCTTCCCTGCAGTGTTCCCTCTCAATACAACTGCTGACCTGTTGTGAGAATAACTGCTGTTGCACAGGTTTAGGGGAAGGAGTTTGTCTCTTAATTTCCCTGGAAGAATAGACATAAATTTACTAGGGAGGTTACAAGAGTTTGGCAAACTGCTGCTGCAGCCTTTTTCATTAGAACTGGCTGATGCGGCACCCACTCACATCACAAGATGTGGCTGCATAGCTGTGCAGCTCCAATTGTCAGACTGGGACATTGCCAGCTCTTGAAGAACACTACACAAAGACAGTTTTACTATTATTTATGATTTGTGTTGAAATAACAGTGGGGGACCCAAACTTCACCGTACTTAGAAGTGCCTGAGTGTACCATAGAAATACAATCACTGTCACAGTGACCCTCCAGTCTCCACAGACATCCTCAAGCCCTGGACAGTCTTGACTCAGACTTGCTTCCTCTGGCAAAGCTCCTGCCAAAATAATTTTGCCTTTGTGTATAATTTTGGAAATGTTGATGGAAGCCATAGTAAGAGTATTTGCAGCTGGTGTTGTGGGCAGTAGAGAACTAACTATATGCATCCTTTAACGTTTGTTTTCAGACATTTTCATATATAAGCTAAAAATGCATATAAAGATTGATATGATAAGCTCTTTATATGCATAAAAACAAAGCTTATATCTCCAAAATTCTAACAGATTTCTCCTCAATAAAGTGAAAAAAATATAAGCTAGAGTCAATTTTAGAGCCAAATCCTTTGAAAGAGCTGTTGGCCAGAACAGGTGTAGAAAGCATTAAGACGAATGAAGTCCAGCTAAAATTTCATAACACACTGGCGTAGGTCTTAATTATATTTTTCAGTGAGACCTTGGCAGTTACTACAGCCAAACGTCCCACCTCACAACTTGTTAGTGGTGAGCTCAAAACTGTCTATCAGTGTAGCTGAACATGAAGTTTTTTGCAGTTGGTATTTCCTTGCTCATGCACCCATTATTTCTTTTATGTTTAATTGCTTGGTTAGATTTTAGCCTTCCAGACCTGAAAGTACATATAAACACTTCGGGGTTTAGGTGGCTTTCTCAGGCAGCTGTCACAATCACTGTCCTGCCTAAGTGTCCTAATAATATGTTCTGCAATATTGCTGTGGTAGAATTGCCTTTTAAGTGCAGAACTACAGAGCGATTTTAAACCCACAGGCTTTCAGATGCGTATCTGAAACTGTTTCAGTCAATGGTACACCGCCATATAACACCAACTCTAAGTATATGGAAAATCAAGGTACTCTGAGGTACTGAATCTGGTATAACAAAAGGGACGATCATGGGACATAGTCTGTAATAAGTCAGTGACTTTCAGATGTAGAGTGACCAAACATTTGGGAGATCTTATAGACGTTTAGTCATGTGCAATGAGTTTGATCTCCACAACATTTTTCTCCACTATGTGCCCTCATTTCAGACCCTTACCACAGTTAACAAATCCACTGGTGAAGGTCACAGTATCCTGAAGGAAGGTTACGACTAACACTTTCCACAGTACTCCTTGGGAGAGAGGGTTCTGGCATACCTACCATGGTGTGTCAACATCTTGCAGCAGCATTATGTTTACATGTTATAGGTATACATTCTCCTGCTCTTTAGCATTGCTCCACTGACTTCATTTGAACTATTCTGATTTATACCTGCAAATATCAAAGAATACCTTTTGAACATGTCATCTGCATTTCATCCTCAGCATTTCCAGTTCAAAGTGCTGCAACTGTTTCTAAATATAACAACAGTACATTCCAAATTCTCTTTCTTTTCTCATGTTTATTTATAAATGCATGCCAAGAAACTATAGAAAAAGGGAATTTCTACATCATTTATCATTCTGACAAAATTCATCGTGCCTTGAAAAAAAGGTCAGTTACATTGCATTCCTCTTCCGAAATGACTCCTTTCTTTACTCTCATCTGTCAAAAGACAGAGGAAAATGTATTTCCGCCGTAGAACTAGCTACTATAGTAAAAATAACAGTAAAAAATGGTGTTAAATGTTTGCTGGTTCCATCTCTTCTGATTCATGTCTATTTCTTTTCCAGACCTTTGGTGCTGATGATGTTGTGTGCACAAGAATTTATGTAAGAGAGTAAAACCATCAATTTACTTGTCATCTGGGATGAAGTGGAGAACTGTGAAAATCCCCAGTATAATGAGTATCTGTGTGTGCTGTTACTAATGCGGTGTTGTATGTGACCGTGTGTGTTATATCTGAACCCATATCCTCTGTTAAGTGTATTTTGCTTTCATTTTTCATCGCAGACACTATTACTTTCCACTCTTATGCCATCATTTTTCGTGTCTGATTTGTATTTTGTAGTTGTCACTTGCTATGGTTTCATCAGTTATTAAACTTATTGGGCATAACTCTCAGCTGTTTTGGGGTGTTTTTAATAGAAAACCCAGCAGTGCTTTGGTTAGGACTGAAACACTTTTAACCCTCTGTTGAAGTCAGTGTGTGATTTCACTGCTGTTGGCTAGCACTTTGCTGTCAGGGAACACCTCTTAGGACAACACAAAGTGCTGGAGAGCAAGGCCTTTTGTGGAGCTGCACTCTGCTCTCTCAAACCTAGAGTTCTGCTTCTTGCCTTCTTTCTGTCCTGTCTCCTTGGGAGAGCTGTAGAGGAACAATTCCTGTATTCTGTGATTGCTGGGACTGTGATTCGGTAGAACCAGACAAGACAAGGAGACATCTTTACTGTCCTTCCTGCTACATCTCTGAAGAATGCCCAAACTTTCCCTGTTGAGACAGTCATTATCCAAGTACAAAACCCAGCTGTATCTACAGGACAAATAACATTGTGATCATTACTTATATTGTCATCACACCCGAGCACCTCAGGCCTGATAATAGAGCCAGCAGAATCTGACAGACTCTACTTGTTTGGGCCATAAAAAGATAAGGCTGAGGAAAGCCGCTTTTCTCCTACCTTCTCACCTGTGACAGAGTCAACCTCCAATGGCTTCAATCCCTCTCAGTGTTACAGCTCTCATTTCTGGTGACTCAAAATTTAATTCTTTGAACAACTAAGTATTTAACAAACCAGGGCCATAGTTCAAGAATGAAAGAAATACCAAATTTAATGTATTTATTCTGGCTCAGAGTTCTGGCCACAGCACTATCAAGTATTAGATTAAAGCTGAACAGACATTCCTCTAATGAACCAGAAACTTTTATGTTCTTCAGCCTTGGAAATATCTGAAGATTGGGACTAGGAGCACTACTTATTTCAGTGCAATATCAAGGCTTATCTGACCAACTTTCAGATAATCAGATATTGAAGTATTTCCGATATTCTGCAAGAATAATTTATCTGCCTCACATCACCCAATCATAGAAGATTTTTAAGAGGTTCAGCATCAGCTGAGTATACACCCTATTCACTGGACTGTGCTCAATATTCAGAATGGAAAAGTAGGTCCAAATCTTGATTGTCTTGGGACATCCATGGGAAACAAATTACTTTGTCTCTTCATCACTCACACAGCTATGCAGAGGAATCCCCTTTGATAGGATTGTCAAACTGCTATGGAGAAATCAGCCATCTCTTCTATATATCGCAGTGTGAGCTACAGCAGCACAACAAGAAAGAAACATACAGTGTTTTCTGTCTCCGACATTCTGACAGGTCACACTTTCTTTCTCTACCATCAGCACTCAAGATACAATATTGCAGTTGAAAAGGGGGATCTTTTCCTTCCACACTCTAACCTTAAGCCAAACCCTGCTTTCAAGACCTTGGTTCAGTTGGTGCCAATTAAATACACTGCAAGTTAGCTCACATTGAAACATGGGCTGCAATTAGTTCATTGTGGTTTGAATGCAGCTGTAGCTGCCCCCCGGTAAGAATGAAACCATGAGGGGGAATGACAATGATCTATCTTTATTTTCTACCTTCTTTTAAGATTCAAATTATAATAGTTGGGTGTTTTTTTCCAGACAAATTCCATTTCAGGAGTATCTGGACCTGCTTGTGCAATCAGCTGTGCCAAAGGGACTCCATAAGAAGTGCCAGGCTGAGCTAGCTCAAAGCTTCTCAGTGATGCAGACAAAACTGTGTCTTGCCACATCAAGGCTGAGAAGTAAATAGCACTGTGTTGCAGGATATGCTGGCACATGCCATATCCTACAGCAGCAGGAGGCCACCAACACTGTAGAGTGCTTTGCCTCCACCTCCCAGAAGGTGGGTGGTGGATGTGGGGGCTGGAACAAGCCGATGAGACAAGTAGTAGAGCCAAAGCCAGTAGGTAGCAGGGCTGTTTTGCCATTATAGTAGAAAGTTACTCTTAGCAATTACCTTTTCTACCTGTGTCTAAAGCAGCCATGATGCACAGTTTGTGGGAGTTCAGCAGGGTATTGAGATGAACCTCACATTGTCTAGAGCAAGTGAGTGCATTTAATGGAAGGAGTGATTTCTATGTTTCATTTCTAGGAAGGCTGTTGTGCTGCTCAAGCAAATATCCTTCAGAAAGCTTTCCCATCAACTGGAAAATACCAAGTCAGGTTTCCATCCAGTTGGCAACTACTATCCAAGTAGTAAAGCATGAGCTGTGTAACTGGGTTGTAGAGGTTATGATTAAAAACAGTCTCTTGAGATATGAGCTACCCTGCATAACTGGGAACTTTCTTCTTCCAGGACTGAAACTGTTCCCCTAAGCTTCATTTGCAGTCTGGCATGACAGAATTTCCCTTCTTCAGTAATTTCAGTGTGGAAGCTTCACCACTTGATTGACTTTCATGGAGTTACATTAGAGTTACTGGTGCATGGGTAAATTCATATGAACAGAGACTAGAATTGGTCCAGGGTGTTAGTTTTATGGCTCATTGTTGAAACAGCACAAAGGCCAAATTGCATTTTGTGAGCCCTCCTGGATTTAAAAGCTCTTCAAATCTAGACACACAAGGATTTGGAATGATTTTACTGGCCAAAAGCCTCACAGTTGTCTCCTGCCTTTCTTCTCTTTGCTGAGATTAAGCTCCTTTGGGAACATGGAAGTTGAACAATGCCAGGGTGGCCAACAGAGACATTTTTATCCACTTTTTGTGTAAAAAATCACGAATTCACCCCTCCCCAGATGAGGTGATGGAAGCAGAGTAGAGTTACTGTAGCTGGCATCCACAAAAACGTAGTCTCACAATGTCTGAGTGTTAAACGGTTGCTTAGCAGAATAGGATCTTGAGAGCTTCAGGCAGTCACTTTCTGCACATAGGAGGGATGGACTTTTATGGACAAAGGTGCCAGACCAGCTGAGCACCTAAGGGTTACATAAATGTTTTGCTGATCACTTGATAGCTTGTGGATATCTAAAAAGGACCCCAAAGATTTTATGGATATTGCCTTCCAGATTCCAATCAAAGAGATGCTCTCTGCATCACTAGGTCTTTTAATCAGGCCTGTGATAGAACAAGCAGTGGGGCCAGGGACAGAGCCTGGTTCACAGTGATGTGTATCAGTGAACAAGCAGAAACTTCCTTCCCTTCATGCTGCTGTGCTCTAATTAGCACTTTATCGCTTAACCTGGAAGCACGCAGCGGTTATAAGCATAGAATAGTGACAAACATAGCTCACCTCTGGATGGCAGATGATTGACCACTCTATGCATAACCACCCAATGCATGTCTGCTGTCTTGCAAGTCTCTGTGCCCAAGAAGCTAGACTTCTGAGGTCTGCCAGTGCTCAACAGTAATGGCCAAATGACTTTCAGGCTTTGTTGGTATGAACTTTCTGACCATATAAGCAAATGCATTAGGGAACTCTTCCCTGTGAGTTTATTACATACGGCTTTTTATGTTGGAGAGTATTTCTCCACACAAAGCCAGCAGAATACAGACAGCTAGGGAAGGTGAGAAGTTTTCCTCCCTGAAATCTAAATGCTTTGTCTTGTAGTTGCCTAAGCAGTCCTGCTGATTGAATGGATACAGTACAAGTGAGTATTCAGTTGCTTAAACATAGGTGTCAACCACTATTTCAGATGTCTTATGTATCCAAGAGATCTGCACAAAGCTGGCATATAACACAGGCTCTGCATGAGGTCTGTGCCTTATTTTGGAGAGGCAGCAGCAGACCAGGGACAAAACCTGAGGGCATCGCAACATAGATGGCTGTGATAAGGCAACTGTGCACAACCTGTGTGCCTGCAGGCTTGCGACCATGCTGTGCACTGCATTGGCCACACTGATAACTAACTGCTGCTGCAAGATAAAGAAAGGGTTATACAGATATCTGCAGCAACTTGGCACATGTGTAACATTTCACAAAACCGAAACTTCCCCACATGAGTGGAACACTAGGATACAGCAGCCATATTCTCTGCCCTAGAGCAAGAGGAGTTCATTTTAGGATTTTCCTTTGATTTTCCATACTTTGTTCTTATGCTGCGTTCCTAAAACATTTATTGTTTTTCTTTTCTCCAGCAAAAATAAACATCCTAGCTAGTAAACAGATCAGGCATTGAAGATGGATTCAAAGTAATCCACTGTGGGAAACCCAAAATATGAAAAAAAAATCTCAGCCAGAAATGTGATATTGCATTGAATCGTTCAGCTCACACGTATCTGTACCACCAGCTACTATTGTGTGGGAACAGTGCTGACCCACTGCATGCTGTATGCCCTGGAGAGCTAATGCTGCTTTAGCTCAAGTGATCACTTTTTCCTCTCGTGAGTGCAAAGAGATCCATTTCTGCTGACAGGAAGCTCCAAAGCATACCCCACGTGGCTGCTGAATCCAGAGTCTTTGAAACCTGTTAAAATATGTGCTGTCTGAATACTGTCATGTCAGAAGCAGAACAACCTAAGGTGTTCTCTTTGATATTACAGACAGTTGGCTGGCTGGCTGGCTAAGGAGGGTGGTGAAAAAAATGCTGTTGTTAATAATGGAGCAATAGATGGGAATAGATGTCATAGTGCTTTCTGCTAGTTTCTTAATTCTCAACATTCCCCACATTGCCTCTCAGAACATGAGGTCAGTTTTGAACGGAAGCAAAAAACCCACAGGATTCTTGAAATTTTAGTTCACTCTTACTTGACTCTTGCTGCATTCTGCTAAATCAGAGTGAAGTTCTGAAAGCAGGGATTTTGCCTTGTATCTCATTGTTTCCATCTGAGGGCCTGCCAGTGATGCTCTGCCGACATGATCTGCAGCAGGCACTCAGGTTCTTTGCCATGTTCTCAAAGCAAAGAGGAATCTGGCAGCTAAACTGGTTTACAAACTTGAGTATGATTTGCTGTTAGAATTTGCTGTATGGTCACACATTGCAACTGGAACAGAAGGTGCTCAGAACTGAAATGGTTTCTGCAGCAGGCAATACCAGAGTCTTCTATTAGATATTGCTATCTCCGGCACAAACCAGCTGCTCGCTGGGAGAGGCAGTTCAGCTGCTCAGACAGAAAGGAGGTGACAGTCTAGGTAACTGACTGAACTACAGATTTCTTAAAAGCCCTGTAGATATGTATCACAACGTTAATCTTCACAAGATGTCCATGTGGAGCTGGCGGACTGATTTCATCACAGGCCTGATGAGTTCACAGTTTTCAAAGGACTGAAGCTTTCATGTCTATGTAGCTGCCACTGCTGGGAGATAAAGGTGCAATTGGAAATCAAGTGATCTTAGAGAAACCACAGATAGGAATAGCTATAGTGGGTCAGTGCAAAGGTCCTCTCTCCTCCAGTATCTGGTGCCCAAGACTCTTCCCTAAGACCTCAGTGAGCCTGAGTATTCCTTAGCCAGCTGAAAGGCACACAGCTAGTCTGCCTCAAACCATTCCTTGGAAATACCTCTATGTGCCTGTGTCCCATTCACTCCAATTTCCTCACCTGTGTGTTCCACATACACACAAAAAAGGCAGGACTTCTTTACCCCCATCAAAGAGATCAAGGGACCTATCACCTTTTTAAATGCATTGAGATTTTCTGGCATCTCAGGTTGGGCTGAGACAGACAGCATCACTGAAATACACAGCAGTCTTGATGACCAAGGACTTTGGGATTCTACCCACTGCGAGTAAAATAAAAAGTTTGCTATCCTTTTGTGTTTATCTTCTGTTCTATCCTGTGACACAAACCCAGAAAATATACTCACAAGTTGAGAGTTTATCTTAGCATCTCGAGAGAAAGATCAGTGATTTAAAACAATCTTGATGGAAAGCACTGTTACCAGTGTTACTCAGAGAGACCTTTTGAGCACAACTCTATTGTCCATGTCAATGCTGAGATTCTGATGCTATTAAGAGCTTGCTGATTGCTAAAGCTATTTCTTTCCATTTCTCTTGCTGCAGTTGGGTGGTTTTTAAAATGTTCCATATGTGGACATTTATGTAAAATTGACACTGTGCCATAATGATGCATAGGGAGTCTGGAACATCTAAATAATTATATTAATTTGCATATGATCCTCTGTAGGGTGTGCCAGGACATCAGCAATGACTACAGTGAGAAGTCTGCGTCTGGAGTAAGTACCTAATAACTCTCTTTGCAGGAGTTTTTAGCACTGAGCTTATGCAGTCTGTAGCAAGTCTCGAGACTGAGCACATATTGCAGTTATTACAGTGCTTGAAGTCCAAGTTCCTTTTAAGACACGTCACCAGCAATGTGTTTTAATCAAAAGTATTTTAGTGAAGTAAATTGGAATCATCTGGACCTGACTGGCATCATATTCTCTTAAGTGTATTTTATTGTCTAATTCCTTTAATAAACTTGATATCAATACTTTGTGATGAACATGAAGAACAAACAGTAAGGATCTGTAATGCTTTACATTAACATAGGTTATACAGAAATGTTGCGGTTGTTGGCTTTGTTGCAGCAACAAAGAGAAACTTCAAAACAGGTTATAGGGCAGCCATGGGAATGGTCAGAATGCTGTAAAAGGGATATTTTCAGGGACAAAGCGTTCTTCTTTGATATTATTTATGTAACAGGAGAATTATTAATTCACTGATTCATTTCTGACATTTCATCCTTCTGGAAAAATATCTAAGAAGATACTTGTCGTGGTTTGAGCCTGGTTGGCAGCCGCTGGTGGGTGCTTCAAGAAGCTTCTCACAGGGGGCCATCCCTATAACCCACTCCCCTGCTGCCAAAAAAACCCACTACTCACTCAAACCCAGGACAATACTCCAGGACATCTTGCAATGTTTCTCCTAACCCCATAGCCAGGGTCCCAAGCAGGATGGATGCAAAATTAAATTTTCAAGAAAGGGAAGAAGGAGGCAAGAAAGCTGTAGGGTGTGTTTGTCTCTGTGTAAAATAGCCATTATGTCAGAGTACATAGTTTTCATACAGCTCTAGTAGTCGTAACTAAAGATGAACATGGTGCTCTCTTGCTTTTCTTTCAGTTTATTAGAAAGTGACCGGTTTTGTTCTAAAGTTATTCACTTCTATCTGACTGAAAGATAGACAGGTGGCATGACTGAAAGACCTCACTCCAATCTTGGGAAACCAGGCTATAATACCATGAGAGATGCATAGTTGACACAGTTTTAGTGACAGAAGGGAATACTTCACACTCCTGCAGGTAGGGTGAACAGTGCTATGAAAGGTACCATTCTGTTATTTTCCCAAAGATTTTTGATTTTACCATGTGGATTGACACTGTGGTACACAAGATTTTCTGTACCAAACTCAAACAGCTCTTTCCCCTCTTACTACAGGTAGTATTCTATGTGCTATGTCAGTGGGGAACACTGCCTTGTAGATAAAAGTTAAAAAAAATCTCAAGCGTAACACTTGGAACCGTAGAAGAAGGATCTCATAATAAAGCCCTGAATCTGCTCCAAGGTAGGGAGGAGGAGAGAGAGAGAATTTGTAACTTTTTCAACCACTTTTTTTCTTGTTTTGGCTGAGAAACAGAATTTAAGAAAGAGTTTGAATACTCTGCCGTAATTAAAAGCCTGGAAAGAGCTTCTTCGTAGGCTTTTTAACTTACATGCATTTGAACAAATTGTTGTATAGCTCCCTAAACTGTTTGACATTTTCTGTTGTTAGAGCAAATTGTGGTTACATCTACTTTTGACTCTTGTGAAAGAGTTAAGTTGCTCTCTACTAAGTTTAAACAATTGCATGTGCTAAATGGTTGTAATAAGTGCAGTGGCCTGTTAAATTAAGCTTGAATTTATTCAGGATATGTTAATTTTATGAATACTTTTGAATAAGTAATTACCATTTTGCCTGAAGCCTGTCATTCGGGTGCTGCAATAATTAGGACGCCCGTTAGCCAGGTTTTATCATCTAATAACACAAAGTAAATACAGAAGGAAATTGGTGGGTGAAGAGAAAAAGTTTGTATCTTGAAGAAAAAGGCATTGGGATAAGAATTTAACAGACATGTCTCTCTAAGCAAGACAGGGCTTGAAAAAGTTTTTGGAGCTGATACAACAGTGACACAGTTACAGAGTTCCTCTCACAGATAGCCACAATCACAGCTGGCTGACTGGAGGCAGAAGGAGGCGATGGCCCACGGGGGTGTCTGGGGGTGGCTGCTCTTTGTGTTGGGAGGTACATAAGAATCTGATGGCAGCCCACTAACGTGCATGTGGCAAAGAGAACAGTTCACATAAGCTGGCCATAAGCAGATGAGATGAGTCTCAAGCAAATTATGAGAACCTACAGACATCCTGGTGTTCACTGTCTGGGAATGGCATGAATCTCCCTTTCAGTCACCCAGTCGTGGGAAGTGTATAAGCATTCTGTTAGATTGCAGTCTTGGCAGTAATTTTTAGCTCATTACTATGAAATTGCATTATTGCCTTGCAAGGATTTTACTACCATAGTTACCCACATATATGTAAAGGTGCTTTTTAAAGTAAGCTCTTCTCTCTGTAGTTTAGGTATGTTCCCAGTGGAGCCCACTGAGTCTCTGCACTGTCCAGAGTTTAGTATTGCTGCATAAAGATGGAAGGAACTAGCTGGTTTTGGAGGGTTATCCATGGAAAGGAAATATGAAAAGACCTATGTCTCGCACAAATGTGAGACATCATGGAGCAACAGGGTAGGGAATGCTATACACAGAGCCAGTGCCAATCAGCAGACCAAAACAACTTGCCTTTGGTCAAGAAATCGCCTCTTGTTCGTCATCTGCTCCTGCTTGGCCAGAGTCAGGATGTATCTTTCTGGATGAGTCTAGGAATAAGGCACAGGAATGTAGGAAATGTCAGGAAGGTAGAAGGTCAGGGATTGCAGCCATGATTTACTAAAATGGAAGATGTTTGTTTGGGACACACTTTTATCCCTTGAAAACAGGTGCAAGAGTGTCCTTATATTTAAAGATGTCTTACATAGCTCTTCCACTCCACCTAGCTAAGGCCTTGGTCCTGCCATCAGTATGTTGAATGCTGCTCACGTGAAAGCGCTATTGTTACTTGCTCAAAGGCTGCTTAGCATGTGTTGTCCATGCAGACACACACTTCTGCACTGGGAGATCTTGATGCAAGGCTGTTGAGGGAAACTACTGGTGTGGGCGTAAGGAATTTCTTTTAAGGTTCATCTGTAAAGTGCCAGCTGCATTTTTGACTATAAAAATAGCAACAGTGCCCTTTGTACATATGACTTTAAGGGCATAATTTGTCTTATATTGGTATAATAACTACTGTCTTCTCATGCTTAGTGTTGCAAGAATAGCCAGAAGGCATTCAGTCTGCATGAGGCCTGCACCAGAGATGTTGTATTCTCCATAACACGTGGTAAAGTCCTCTATTGTTTCTGGAAATCTTTGTAGTTTGAATGCATTATTCGGCTGTCTCATCATCTGTGGGCATGATAAACTGGGTACTTTTTACTATTGTTCTATAAAACTGTGGCTATGAAAATGAAATGGCCTTTTATTTTATTTGGGCAACGAAGTAATTTATGAAAAGGCACATCCATTTCCCTGCTGGGAAGTTCATGTGTGCTTTAAGCTCCAGAGCTGACTGTGGGATGAGTCTGTGCCTTTGCCATAATTATTCACCATTTATATTATTGGGGTGCACAGGAGGACTGAGCCCCTCTACTGCCCCAAACTCAACTGTGCTAGGGGCTGTACGAAGACGGTTTGAGGACTTCCCAATCTTCAAACTCTGTAAATGCTCTGGGGCAATAGTGCTGGGGACAGAAAGCCACGCTCCTCTTCCCCACAGGGCTCAAATGGTCCACATGCAGTTTGTCATCTCTTGTATTTCTTTGGTGAGCTGGAGGGACAGGAGGAGGATTAGAGCAACACAGAAAATAAATCATTCAGATAGACTTGCTTCAGTGCCTCCCCTCTCGTCTCTCTCCACAGCAAGGCCTTCCTCCAGAGCCACACCATTTTCACTTCACTGGGTTCTTGGCTCACTCTGGGCCTGAGAAACACTGCCCCATCTGTTGTGGGGTGTGGGGTGTGTGTCTCAGGACAACCCTCACTTGCGTGAAATGAAGCTGTGCTCAGATTTAATCTGGAGTTACAGCTGAGTGCATCCAGCTTGGTTTGGGCAACCATGATAGCTGGCTGAGGCCACTTAGCTTCATCTGGTGAAGGGTAAATGACTGAAAGGATGAAAACAGGGCTTTTTAATTGCCAAGCCACTTGAATCAATAGGGAACTCTGCATGCTACTACGTGTGGTCTCCATGGACCCCATATGAAAGATGAAGGCAGCTGTGACCTCGCTTCACCACCCTTGCCTCAATCAATAGCTACCAGCTTTTAAAGTCCCAAAAGGTGTGATTAAGCCTCTGCTGCATGAAGTTAGCATTTCCTAGCATACAGCCCATTGTCCTGACTGAAAGGACCTAAGAGCCCTTATTCTGTGAGGGTTAATGACCAGATGTCCCTGGAAGGAAGCCCATCAGCCCTGGCCCTCAGTGCCAGGAATTACCGCAGCTGATTTCATTCCCCTTTGCATCCATGTCTTAGCTTCAGTGGGCAGCATGGAACACTCCACTTGAGTAAACGCATATATGCGTGCAGGAATAATCTCAGTGACGTCTTGGGAGGGGTCTGAAAAGTGTGTTGTGTTATTCATTACTGTTGTTTGGAGGATGCTCTTAGTCTATGAGAGAAAGCATCAGAGGGATGCAAACTCAAACTCTTCCATACCTGGGAATATGATAGTGCATGTTTCAAGCCCATAAATACATGACTTTCCCTGGAGCGGTCCTTCTTATGGAGTAAGTGCTTGCGTAAATGTGACAGTGCCAACATGGCTTAAAGCAGACAGTGTCCTTGTAATAGCAAGGCTTTAATAATGCGTGAACAGGACAATTTCATTGTCTGTGTGAAAACAGTAAGGACAGGTTTATGATTTGCAACAGCAGATGCTTCAGCACCTTTAACAAGAATGGAATGAGCATTATACTTTGGAGAAAGAAATGACCAAAGCAAAGGTTGCCTCATATATGATGTATATTAAGCTGCACCTTTCGCAGTGCTAATGTTGATACATCATTTTCTAAGGGCCATTTCAATGTCACCATTTTCATGCAGAAATTCAGTGGTACATACATCAACTTAAAAGGGTTCTTTGAGCAGCTGGCTTTCTTACTTGCATTTTTCTTTTACTCCGTCTCATTATTGATCCCAGAGCTCAGAGGCTGTGAGGACGTCTCACTCCAAGGAAAACACTAATACTGGTATCTTGCTCTCCACATGGTGTATTATTGACTATTATGTTAGTCCACTCAGGCAGCACAACTGGATAGGGAATTTGGTTAGCGCAGTATAACCAGGGTATGTGGTAATTACTGGGGTGACATTATCAGTCTTATGACATGTTTTTGCAGTTGCTAATGAAAGCTTTTATTTTCTTTTGTGTGTTAAAATTTTGAAAAACTTTGAACAGTATTTGTAAATCTTTAGTCCCTATAGCCAGCAACAGCTTTGCTTTTGGAGAAAGAAAAGCCCTGTAATTATTCTTTCCATAGGTTTTGCCTTGTAGGTGAGTCTGTGTGTAAGTACAGGTCGTTAAGGATTTGCTGCTCAAGGCTGGAGGCAGAAATAAACTTACACATGCACAGAGTATGGAGCACAGATGAATCCAGTCATGATTCAGTTTGAGCGCAAGATTAGTTTTCTCTGAAATGCCATCAGAAAGCATTTGCTCACAATCTAGGTCACAGCAACAAAGGCTATGGGAGAGATTGACTGAAGGCAAAAGGAGTGAAGCTGAAATTACCTATGTTCAACAGCTGTCTAAGTCTAAGCCAGATGTTTGCAATGTTAAATATTCTGTGGGAACAGAGGTCTGTAGCCATGTAGACCCTGTAGTGAGAAGAAACTGTATTGTACATTTATGTAAGTCCACACAATGACTTGGTAACTGTTTTATTTGTGCTATTGCTAAAGATCTTTGTTTCTCTCCATGCTAAAAATATGCCAAACACTCATTTTCACAGCTAGCTGACACTGTTTTTTTCTACTACTTCACTTCCTTCCCCTGAATAAAATAACTGTTCTTTGAGCTCAGTACCGTGAACCAAACATTGATACAGATTAAAGATGACCAGCAGATGATGGGAAACAGAAAATCCAGCTAGACTCATTCAGCATAAACAAATATTTTGAGGTGCATTGCTCAGGGAGTGATTAGTTTGCCAGCTGTAAGCAGAGCTACAGAGGAAATTAAAAAGATGGAGTATGCTGAAAACTGCAGAGGTAAAGAAACTACATTAGGGTACACTGATTCATAATGCAGCGGGGAAAGACTGGGGTTTAGACTAGGATTTGCTGGATTTTAAGATTCTTGCCTCTTTGAGAGTCAGTCCATCTGTGAGACGCCTTCTATACTGTCACGCAAGCAGTGGAGCGGAAACTTTGTTTTTAATAGGCAGGAGGAGGGGGGGAAGCCCTGCATAAAACCAAGCTCTCATAAGAGGAAAATATTGCATGTACCTTTTCAAAATCCTTCAGGATGCAGCTGCAGATAATGAAGACAAATGATTCCTTCAAAGTGCCAATAAAGATAATAATGGAAACAAGCTATGGCTAGAATTCACCTCAGCTTTAGATTCTGATGGCAACAAAGATAATGGAGCCTATTAATTCAGTAGGAGGCAGAAATAGACAAAAGCTGGAAGGATGAAGAGTTATTTAAAATCTCAAAGTGATTTGTAGAAAAGAGTCTGTGGCAGGAAAACATCACTGAGATCACGAAAACGTGCAGTACATGCTGAATAACAGAAGCACATTATGGTCTCACTGCCTTTACTTGCAGATAGTATGAGTTGCGTCTCTAGTGCCCTCTCCAAAATGAGATATCTCAGCAAACATCATTAAGTGGAAAAGAGTCAGAATGTTTTCAGAAATACGATTCTTTTTGTCAAGAAACATCAAGCAGTCAGGCCCCAAATTGCTCCTGTCAGCGATAAAACATTAGCCAGGAAAATTCAGTGGGTTTAGGGTAGGATTTCTACTAAAAAAGCAGACCCTTATAGAAAACATCCCAGTAATTCTGGCACTCAACAGTATTACAAGAGAAATGGAAAATCCAATTCCAAGTTCCTCTTCCTGTTTTAGATGATGCTGTGAGCTTCAGTCTGAGGACATGGAAGATGCCTACTTACGGTAAGAGACTTTGGCAGTCTGGAGACTCTCTTAATCCCTGGAAATGATGAAAAGATCCGAGAGAAAGAAATCTAAACTATATGCACTTCCAAAAGAGAATACTAGTCACCGTATCACTTCACACCTAACGCTATCTGATAATGCGGCAAGGCTGGAGTGTCCTTTTGTGTCACTTCCTCTGATTTTTAAGAAAATTTGAGATGTAAATTAAATGTAAAGGGATAGAAAAAACCTATTTTGAGCTAGAAGTTCTGGAGAGGGAACTGAGAAGATGCAAGGATGGAATGAAACAAATGGGGAAGTAGAAAGTCTGGTTCATTTCTGTGAAACTCATCACAGGATTCCTGAATGATAACGCAGCCACTGCCTGAGGCCTTGTGAACCCTGAGCAGCAGGGTAGGCCTGTTCTACATACAACAAAATATGAAGTTGTCACTAAAGTCTGCTGAGAACTAGGCTGTACGTGTAAGGGACACGCACACCACTGAATAGCTGTACTAACAGATCGGTGCTGAAAGCACAGCGGGCAGCCCACATTATTTAGGTTTAATCTGTTATCCAAGGAGACCATACATACGCCATGGGAGTCTGTGACCTCCCGGAGGGAGACTGACTACTAGCTTCACTAGCATGGTTTAGAAATGATCTTGTAGCCCTTCAAGACCTCTCCTCTACTGATTTATCATCTCATATGCTTTTGAGAATCCATCTCACAACTGCCCTTGAAACCTCAGCCTGCTCCTTTTCAAACATGCCCTGGTAGCTCTCTTAGACTTCCAAACGTTTGTAAAAATCTGACACACAGGACAGTGGAGTGGGAGCAGAAGGGCTGTGCCACTGCTCCCGATGGTCACTGGTACTTTGGGCTTCCCCAGGTGTCTGTCATCTCCCAGATGCTAAAGCTATTGCAGCAGGAGCAGTCTCTGTTACACATGCACGGTCCACATTACAGCAGGACCTCTGATTGGAGGCAGCAGTATATTACCTCTAAATAGAAAAATACCACTACTAAGAGAACAAAGACTTTCAACTGAGATTAACATTTTATTGCCTGGGCGGTAGGTATCAAAGGGCTTTATGGCTCTTGTGCAGGCACTTCAGTCCAGTTGGATTAAAATCAGCACAGCTGTTCCCCAACTGGTTTTAGAAATGCTTCCAGCAAATGCCACTTCCTGCTGTTGCTGTCCTTCTTCTGGAAGCTGCACCATCCTGCTCAGCTTAGCTCAGAGACTTCCTCCTACTCCTCCTCTTCCTCCTCCTCCCCGGCTTGTTTGCTTCAGACCTAGCAGTCTCCATCCCTGCATCCTCTCTGCACTTCCCAGCAACAACCTGCAGCACAAAACTGATGTGCATGGTGGGGGGTTACCAGTAAGCAAATGAAATTGCACACAGAAACAACTGAGGCTCCGAGTATGGGAGATGTCAGGTTCCTCTTGCTCTGCTTTCCCCTCTACACTGGGCTTGGCCACCAGGAGTGTGTATAACTAACTGGTTCTTCCTGCACGGATGGGACAAGATGAGGTCTGCTGTAGCCAGCCGGCTCCTCACCTTGGGACTGCTCAGCAGAGGCAGTAGGACAGGTTTTTCCCTGTACAGGCCATGTGGATGTCAAACTTTCAGATGGTGAGGACTGCACAACCAACAATAACAGTTCATTGTTTCTGCCTCTGCTGTGGCTGATGGGGTGCAGAAACCTTTGGTATGCAGGGATGAAGAGGGGCAGGAAGACTCAGGCCTCTAACTGCACTTGGAAGTAAGCAACAGAGTGTGTACGTTTAAAAGAAAAAAGTTGGGAGTGCCTGTACTGAAGAAGCCAGGAAAGCAGAACCAGAGCAGCTCCTCTTGTGCTAAAGAGCTGCAGATGGGTGATCCTGGTGGGAAGCTGAACAGCAGTGACAGAAGTAGGGTTCAGATTTTGTCTAAGCTCCTTTGATTGCTCTCCAATGCACTGCATCGAATAAGACTCTTGCTGTGCTCTAGCCTAGATTTCACTCCATCCCTAGGATGCAGATGCCATCTGCAGGAGCCATTTGATCCAGCCTCCTGCAAGCTACAAGAGCTGTGAAGGGAAGATTTAGTTCTGGTAGTCACAGAGGTGTTAGAAAAGAGACTCTGCCTGCATCCCTGCCTGCATCCCGGGAAGGAAGCACAACCCTTTTTTGTGGAGAGAGCTGCAATGGCGGGTGGCAGCAAAACTGCCTCTCAGCTAGGGTCTAGGGTTGGGGGAGACTGGTTGGCTCAGGCACCCCTCCTATTTTAGGTTGTAGATTGAAGGTCTCTCCTGGTAGAGCTGGGGACTTCCCACCTCCAGCAAAACAGAAAGAATGGAGTTGTCTGCTCGCACAGCAGACTTCTTCCCCAATATGCCTCTTGGGTTCTCCTAAATATACAGGTCTGGGGGACTCTTACCTAGTCTTGACCTGAGGACCATTTTCTAAGACAGATGATACGGTGTTCTTATCTCAGAATTACTGGTTTCTAAGAAGGACGTGTAAGGTTTTGAATGGTTGTTAGCTTCACCAGTTGGGTTTTATTTTGCTAAAAGCCTCATTCAGTGCAATACATCATGAAGTCCTGAGCACACCCCAACATGTCTCTCCGTCCTTCGGGTCGCAGTGCAGGTAATGAAATATCAAGACTGAGCTGAAAACAGAGCTTGCTGTGAACCAGGTCCCAAATCACCAGAAAACAAAATGCAGAAAGTAGCATGTCCTGCTGTGGCGATTTCCATGGATGACTGAAGACTGTCAGGTGTAGATAAGCTGTCATCATATTAGAAGCATTTAATAGCAATCAGCAATCAGCAGTTAAAAAGAGTTTTAATACCATCCCTACTTCCCTTGCGCACTAGGGAATTGCAGTGCCTGGTGCTGAAAGGTGTAACTTTATGATCATTCTTGCCAATTGTTTCACTAAATTGCCCAAATTTCTTTCTTGTGGATGTATGGAATATGTTCCCTGCTGCCATCCCTCTCTGAAGGCATGGAGCTCTGGGATCTCTGCAGCTGGGCTGTGCCCAACAGTGGTGCCCAGAACTCAGCCGCCCTCCCTTTCTGCCCTCCAGATGTGAGAAATGCACATAGTGGTACTTGCCAAATTAAGCATTCTCCTGCAATGAGTGAGGAGAGCAAGCGATTTGGCTTTCCAGAGTGTGTGTGAGCAGATGGCAGGTGAGCTCTACCTTCCTGACAGGGAAAACACTTGTTCCCAGAGGTTTAGGGGTGAAAGCTTGGCCAGCAGTGCCTGGGCTTGCAAAAAATCTTGAGGTAAGAAAGTTGAACTGTGCCTCCCCCCTCAGTTTCCAGCAGTGTTTAGGAAAGAAGGCAACAGATGCCATCCATTTAAAACAAGCATGTCAGTAACAACCAGAGCCTGAAACAAAGCAGATGTCATCTCTGTGGCTGTTAAGCCTGATATTTCACAGACTGCCGTAAGCGCTGGACAGTGTAGCTTGAGGTTCCCCAGTCGCTTGTACTTCCTGAAATAAAGACCTCATTCTCACAACTCAGAATCCAGTTAATCTGCCATCAGCACAAAATAGTCCTTCTTCTTTCTGACATCTCTGGGAAAAGAATGCATACGCTTAGACTCTGCTAAGTAGAAAAGGTGATTTTTCAAGATCCCCAGTGATACAGGAGGACCAACGGTACTGCAGCTTGAAAATAGGTCCTTGTTTTCAGAATAGTAAAAGTTTGCCATCCTATTCTTTTATTATATGAACTACTTATAGTATGCATGTTTACTCTACTGAATTTTCCTTTTGGTACTAACAAACTCTTCACAGCAAGGTTGTTCACGCAAACACAATTTGGGCAGGATCCCATACACTAGCACCTCTCTCACAAGTAAAAATCATCTTAAACACCTCATTTTTTCATGTTGAGAAGTAAAATGTACTGAGCCCCAGAAATAAGTTTTGAAAAGCAGCCTCTATGATACTTGAGCCTCTCCTTATACCCAGTCTGAACTTTAGAACAGTTCGTGTGCTATCTCCAGGTATTTACAAGACAGATTATCTGATTTACTGACAGTCTGCTGAGTGCTTGAGAGGGAGTTTTAGAGGGGTTTTAGAGTTGTGTACATGTGTCTAAACAGCAGCTCTTGTAAGAGATTAAAATAAACTTTTTGACTTCCTGAGTGACAACATTTTAGAGAAAAAATTATCTCAGCAACTGGAATTGTAATCAGTAAATCAAGTAATAAACATCAGTCTGAGGTAAGTAATATCCCAGGGGATAAGAAATCTAGAGAGTGTTATTTCTCTGTGTAGCCCTAGCATGGTAAGGAACTTGACTTCCAGTTTATTTTGTGACGCTCGCTCACGCAGCACGGACTCGTTGCCATACACCTTGCGTTAGGAATAAATGCTTTCTCTTCTGGCTGTTATTAATCTATTTATTTTGATATTAGGGATTTTGTGTAGTGATTATAAGCAATATACAATCAAAAGTGAAGCTTAAATTTATATTCTTGAGGATTGCATGGTGGCACAGAGGATACTGTATTACAAAAAAAAAAAAATTACAAAATCAGAGATTGTATCTCAAACCACGTGGTATGAAAACTAAATATTCAGTCATGTTCTTACTGAAATATCCAACCTGACATATTCTTAGTTTACAGGCTCACCTAATTCATGTGGCTTTGCTGCTGTGGCATAAGGCACAGGGGAATGCGACTATTTGATTTTTTTCTTACAAATCGTCCAACACGAGTTTTACAAACCCTTTTTTCATTTTGTTACTGAAAATATGCCAATGTCAAAACATCTCTGTGAGCTTTTTAATTAGCTGCCTCAATTAGCTCCAACTTTGGCATAGTCCATGCACAGATTACTGTGTCTTATCCACCTCTGTAGATTCACTTGCCGATCTTAGACTTCATTGATTGGACTGACCTAAATTTCTTAAGTAAATATTCTACAGAGGTTTCCCAAGTTTTCGTTCTTAATCTCCTAAACTCACTCATGTGGAAAAAAAGCCTTCAGTTGCTGTGTTATTTTTTTAATCTATAGCTAAGTATGAAAATTAAGTTTTACTTTCCTCCCCTAAAGATCGCTCACCGCCTTAGCAGAACTGTGTAAGATTTACTGCATTCGAGTTCTAAACTCAAGAGTCATATGGAAGTCTGTGTGTAGCCAGAATTAGAAGTGACTTGATTCAAAGGTCTGTACTTTAAACGGTTGGACCAACCTACTTCTCCTGTAGAGGAATGTATGGTGTGGGTGGTGTCCGGTTGCTCCTACTGCTGTCTTTCATCCATCTTTATAGAAAAAGGGACAAAGACAAATGAAAGGCACAACTAGAAAAGTTTCTTGCATTGCATTGGGTTCTACCTTTCTGTCTTAGTATGGTCTCTCTTTTATAATATACTGCTCTGGAACACAGACCTAAACGCATTATTTAGCTCAGCTTTTTCCACAACAAAACTGCTTTCTCTGAAGGCTGAAATATGGTGAACAACAATACTAAAATTCTCACTGTATAGTGACTGCCTGTCACAGAAGTAGCATGAAGTAATTCCTTCTATTCACATTCTCTTCTTCACTACGACACTCCTATTTAGCCTGCTTCTGTCAGCTCTAACTACAAACCAGCAATACCTATCTCCAGTTTTATTCTGGGTAAGCTCTCCCTTGACTTTTACTTATTTCAGAATATTTGATTCCAGGTGGGAAATGGAGAAAACATTCTGGAAACTGCAAAAACATCTTTCTTTCTAGAGGGTTAGGCAACATCTTAAAGGACCCCATGATTCTAAAAGAATCACACGTAAAAAAACTAGAATGCAGAACAGTGGGTTAGCCCTGCTGCTAATAAGCAAAGAGAAAGAAAATTTTTAGTGTAAATGAAAAGCTAACCAGCAAGTGGCCAAACATTGGTTTTAACACAATATATCCAAACATATATGAGATTTGCTTTCCAGAAATCTGTCTGATATGGAAGGAGGGCACAAAACCCTAGATATTTGGTGCTAAAGGACTCAACACGTGAAAAAGAAATACTCCATATTCCCTAAAATTCCTTTCCTTGGACATACCTGCCCCACCAACGTCAGCCCTCGGCTAACCAGAAGTCATTTCGTCACTGGCATCCTGTGGACTCAGCCCTGTGAGACTAGACGTTTCTTTTAGAAAGGAAAACAAGTGAGTCAGTGATGGTGCAGAACATCTCTGGAAATGCACCTTATCTGAATTTGTCAAGAGACAAAGCTGCCGTCATTTGTCTGCCAACACTTCATCTGCTCGTCCCTGCACCTCCCAGCACCGACCCCAGAAACTCCTGCCAAAGTCCTCTGGGAGCAAACGCATGGCCAGCATGTGTGAGGCAGCCGCCTGCGCCGCGGAGCAGAGGGTGAAACTGCCCGTTGAGACAAGGTATTTGGCTGCAGCCCTCGCTGTTCGTCCGGGCCTTGTAATGAAAAATGACTGCGCTGATGCAACAAGGGTAAAAACTATAAACAAGGTACCGCACATAAAACAACCTGTTCAAAGAAGCAGACAGCTTTTGACTTCCTGAACATGTTTTACACAACTGAATTGGGGGAGCTCCTCTAGACACGTCTCGGCCACATCCTCCACCACCTTCCTTCCCATCAAACTAGTTCCTTCCGCCTGCGGTCTCTCAGAGGTATGCCAGACATGACTGCAATTTAGAACAGGTAAAAAGATGCCAGAATTATGGTTGCTATGTTTGAGTGTAACTTTTGCAATCTGTGTGTCAGGTCATTCAGTCACAGTTCAGGAACGCCATAGCAGTTTGGGTCAAAACAGATGCAGGTGAAAGGGAAAATGGATCAATTAGAGGCCAAGTCGTAGCCGTCTTTTTGGCCAACTTCAGGGCTACCTGAGCCTGGGGATGAGTTCTGGCTGCGTTAGTGTCTAAACCCTAGATATTATCTATGTCTCATAGCCTGGAGAAACTAGTATTGCTTGACTTGTGAGTGTGACCTCACGTACTGCCGTTGTTGCGCTGAAGATCAAGACAAAAATATAATTCCTTTGTCCATCTAAGGAAAAAGATCATCATTTGAAAGCAATAAAAGAAGAAAAATATGCAAAGAAAAACACCTCCCAAAGCAATCTGGCATCAGAGATTAAGACCCGAGCAAGGTTAAATCCCGTCGTGTGACCGAACGACAACGCGCCTCTCGGCTCTTTCCTGCGTGGGCTGTGGTTCCGCTGATGCGTTAAAGCGCCGGGAATCAGCTCATGGGGGGATTTCAGAGCTCCGCCCCGGGAGAGGTTTGCTAGCGCCCATCTCCTACAAGCCCACGCCGTGCCACCTCAGCGGGAACACGAACTGCCGCGCAGCGCAACCGAGCAGGGTGACGTTGCTCCTGGTACTTCGATCCCTCGCACGCCCCAAGCGCCCCTGAGGAGCCCCTCGGCCGGGGCCGGGGCGGCCCCTCGCTGCCGGCCGCTGTAGAACCCCCCGGCCGCAGCGCCCACGGACGGGCCGCGGCCCACGGGCACCCGCCGCGCTACTCCACGTGGGGGCCGCGCGTGGTCGTGGCGGCGGCAATAGGCGGTGCCGGCGGGCGGCCCCGCCTCCGAGCACCGCCCCCCGAGGCGGAGTTGGAGGGGGGCAGCACTGCCCCCGCCCCCAGCCCCTCAAGTATCGCGAGGGCAGTCGGTTCCCCACTTCCGCCCTCCTCGCGAAGCCTCGCGCGATCTCGCACCCTCTCCCCCGCCGCGCTACGGTTGGAGACCCAGGCGGGGCGGCCTAACTCTCGCGATATTTACCCCCACACCCCTCACCGCGGAGGCTGGGCTCAGTCTCGCGAGATCTGGGGCCGCCTCGCCCGGGCCAGCTCCCCCCGGCCCCCCGCTCCCCTCATCGCAGAGCTAATATGGTCGCCAGCGATGGACCCTGTCAGGCCAGGTCAGTAGGAGCGGACCCGCCGCAGACCCGGGGGCCGTCCCGCCCCCGGCCCGGCGGGACCCCCCGCGGCCCGGCCCATCGCCTCGGCCCCTCCGCGGCGGCCGGCGGCGGAGCGGGGCCGGCCGGGCCCAAGCGCGGCCTGAGGCGGCGCGGGGCATTTCGCGCCTCCCGCCGCCCCGTCCTCTCCCTCCCGCCGCCGTTGCGCGGCCCCTTGGTGCCGGAGCGCTGCCCCGGCGGGAGCGGGCGGCCCCGCCGCCCCTCCGGGGCACCCGCTGCCCCCCGCCCCGGCCCGTTACCGCCCCCGGCGGCCGCTGCCCCCGCCGCGGGAGCCGCTTTGTTCTCGGCGGCGCCTGCCCGCGTCAGGGAGCCCGTCCCGCCGGGCCTCCCGTTATTCCCGACGACCATTTTAGTCCCTGTTGGGTTCCTCCCGGCGCTGCGGCGAGCGGGGGATGTCGCGCCTGTGGGGGTGCCTGCTCTCGGGGCCACGGCCTAAACGGTCTCGGCTTCAGTTGGAGGGGGGGAGGGGGTCACGGTAATTGTTTGGATGGTGAAGTGGCGCAGTTTTGCTTAGCTGTTGATGATGTCGTATTTGCTTTGCGATGAAAGTGTAACTGTAGCGTATAAAGATCAAAACAATCGGCAAACAAAGGGTAAGTGTTCTGCTGCAGATCCAGCGTTTGGTATTTGTGCTCCCAGGAGCAGCTCAGTGATGTCGGATCTAACACCATTTTCCCCACTGATTGTAATCTAGATTTTATTTCCATAAACTTTTTCTGTATAAAGCTCTGTAGACCTCAGGGAGTATATAATTAGCACTGTCCCTTTAGTTTGCTAGTAATTGAATTAAAACGTTCTTTTTGTGAACCATTACTTCTCCAGTTAATAGCTGTTATGAGGTTTATTTTTGTCTCTTGTTTGCTTGTCATTAGCCTGGCACTTAATGCATTATGTGTTCTGTTATTTTAAAACCTGTATCTCTTATCTGAGCTGGTGAGGTGCATCTATCCTGTTTTGTAGATGGTAAACTGAGACAATGAAGGTCAAACGTGTTCAGGTGTGTGACTGTGCTGAATACTTGCATGACCTGTATATACCTGATATTACAGATACTTCTAAAATTGACCTGAGTCACTTATCTACATCATCTCAACCCATGTATAAACCTTTCTGTATTATGATTTACTTACAGTCCTAGAGGAACGTTTTTTTTTCAGTAAAATCCGAACTAAAAAGCTGTTCTTACTAGCCCTTTATCAGTGCTCAAACCTCTTCTTTTATGGCTGTAACTTTGTTTTTATTTATATCCCCGCAGGAAGCCCTTACCAGCCGGTAATTGAAGCATTAGGAAACTATCCACAAAAGAAGTTCTACAACGTCTCAAAGCTTGGAGGCGCCAAGTATGGTAATGATACTTTTTAGTTGTTTGCAATTAGGATGGTACCAGCAGTAAAGGTGCACCACTTACTGCTGTAAAATGTTAGGAGGTGCAGTCATATACATTTCAATTCTTAACAGGTGTATTTGAAAGCTTACAGTTTTCCAATTTGTTATTACTTTATGAAGTTGATGGGGGGGTAATACTTCATGTGGCTTGTTTTCATTAGGGAGAAAGTATGGGTGTTGCTGGAGGTTTCAGCGATACTCCAGAGTAATTTGTCTTTTGGAAAAAATGAAGTGACAGAGTACTCCTGCGTAGTACTTCAAAAAGAAGTATAGCTTTTACTATAGTTTTGTACTGCTTCTTGGTGTTCTAGTATCACATTACTAGCAACTTCAGGTAGTGGGTAACTGTGTGTTTATTGGAACAAAGCTTCTACTGCAACTGCTGCAGGACGATGAGGCTTTGTGGTGTTCATACAATTGTTTAATTTCAACAGGTCATTAGTATGTAATATAACACTAAGTGGTATGTGCCAAAAAGACTTTTATTAGGTCTCTGTGTCGGAGTGCCTTTTGAAAAACAATAAGTATGTGCACATGTGATGAGGGAGGAGAATATGTACAGATGGAGAGTGGTGTTATAGATCAGTGTCAGCTGGAATAGGCCTTACTCTTGCAGATAATCAAAACATACTGTCATTATTCTCTTTCCTTTGCTTTCACGTTAAACTCCTAAAACACTTACTTGAGGCATATATTAAAGGTATTTGTATTTTTTTTGTTCAGTTTTGCAATGTCTGAATTACTCTTCTGTAATCGCAGAGTTCATGATGTGTTTCTTAACTAAAAAAAATATTGGTGGATATTTCACTTTAAACCCATATTTGACAGCAGTAATTACTTCCCTGTTTGAAGAGGAGTGGGAAGCTAGTGCACAATGGCTGCTGAAACTTTTGTGCAACAGTAATGTGCTCTTGCAAATTTCTACTACTTGTAATAACTAAGTTAATATCTCAGATAAGCATATAAGGAGCTAGAACACTTCTGTTTGTGGCCTGGTCCAGGAAGAAGCAGTAGTGTGGTGGTAACAAAATCAGTCAATTCTACAGTAATTCTTTGAAAAGCCTCGTGGCAGAAATGGAAAAATAAACAGAAGATATTCCTTTTTGCTAAGGTGTGCCATAAAGGTTGGAGCAGTGGCAGATAATCTTGAAGATATTTGGAGAAGAAGTCTGAGTAGACTAGGTAGAAACTTCTGTGCAGAAGCTAGAAGCCTCACATTAACTACATATTAGCAAGATATTTAATAAAATTTAGACACAGTGTGGGACAGCAGTAATAGCAAATCCAGCATCTGGAATTGCTCATTGCATTTGTTGCTAGAACATTAATTTTGGGTTTTACCTGTTTGCCCTCTGCCTCGGGGCTTCTGACTATAATCTGACAATAAGTGCCTGTTTAAATTAATCACATTACTAATGTAGATGTTATTTGATTTATTTGCCAATTAGCTGGGTTGAATCTGATTTTGTGGTGTTTAAAATAGTATTCAGTTATGGGGAAAAGCAAAGCTAGAAAGAGCTCAGGGTGATTTAGGGCAGAGGAGGAGCATCTGGAGATCTCGTCCAGCCTCTTGCTGGGACTAGAGCTAAGGGAGCCCTTCTCGACTGAGCTCTGCAAATCTGTGAGGACGGAGATTCCACCACCTCGCTGATCCTGTGCTTACCCACCCTCTCTGTGAACTTTTTGTTCCTCGTATCCAGACACAGTGTCCTTTCCTGCACCGTATCTTTCTGTCCTTTCACTGTGCACTTCTCAGAAGTCAGACCTCACCTGCTCTTCAGTGCCTGTTACATTGTGGATGACTACAGTTCACTCACTTGGCTTTTTGCTCTGGGGGTGAGCAAACCCAGGTCTCCCAACTGATCCTGTGAGTCAGGTACAGCAGCCCCACAGCCATCCTAGAAGGCCCATTGCTGGATGTGATTTCGTTTCTTGAGATCTCCTGTATCCTGGGAGGCCCCAAACTACACACAAAATTGCAGACGTGAGCTTGCTAGTGCCTAATGGAGATGGGTCACTTCTCCCCAGCTGATGGCTGCTCAGCAGCCCATCGGGCGGTTCGATTTCACTGGGAGCATGCACTGCATATTACTTTTCATCCAAGAAAAGGCAAAACAATTTTCTTCTCATAACTTGGCTTTTAAGTGAAGTGAGTGCTAGCACTACAGCTGATTAGGCATGTTTTTCATGACATATTGTTTTGAATGACTTGTCTAATTAGGCAGCAGTGGATAATATCTGACACACACACGCAATGAAAATCAAGTCAGCAAATCCTGTATTAATAGTTGGTGGACAAACTAGTGGATTAGGTTGAGACTGACAAATCTGATTTTTTTGTTAAAGACTAAACTTAATTAATTGTTTCACCCTTTTCTTCCAGCTAACTTTTTATATATTTCTCACGGTACTTAAAGCCATTTGCCTGTTTGAAATGCGCTGAAAATAATGGGATTTGGGCAGAAATGTGAATTAATCTTGATCTTTTTTTTTGTTTGTTTGCAGTGAATAGTGACATCTGTTGCTTTTTTCCTCCTGCTACTTTCATTCTCATTTCCAGTTCCCTAGATTTTTTCTTGTGCCACAAAGCTGCTTCCAGTCAATACATAATCCAGATCAGTAACAAACTAACTAAAGTTTCACTATATAAAATATCATTCTTCTGTATATTTTATGAAATCTATTTAATTTTAGGGCACATGGCAGAATAGTTTCTGGCTTTCATATCACTGTTCATTAAAAAAAAAAAAGTACTCTGCCACTGGATGCTTTTGGCTTGATGTCTCAAGTAATGAAATAGTGAAATTTACAGTTAAAATATTTTTGAATATTCTAACTGCTGTTTCTTTTCACCCGCTTTGATCAGTAATCCCAGCTCTAGATTGCTTGCATCTCTCTCCTGCCAGCATCGCATACCTTCTTAAATGTCACTGTCTTAACAGAGTGTGGTCAAACCACTGGTATCTTCCATTCAAATCCCATGTGATAACTCATCTTCTGCAGTGTCTACGTTATGTGCCTCACTGTTCTATACTGTACAACAAAGATCAATCCCAAAGGCGACTGGAAAAACAGGCTTCTGTAGCTCTCAACCTTCCAGTCCCTAGCAAAGTGAAATTATTTAGAAATGTTAAACTGTCATATTTTAAAAAAGCACACATGCTGGAGCTGTTGCACTGAAGTCAGTTGCTTTGCTTTACTCCAGATACCCTGCCTTATTCCATACGAGTGTTGTTTGAATCCAGTATCCGTAACTGTGATGGCTTCTTAGTGAAAGAAACAGATGCTATGAACATCTTAGACTGGAAAACAAAACAGAATAATGTTGAAGTGCCCTTCTGTCCTGCCAGAGTTGTTCTTCAAGACTTTACGTAAGTGTGTGTGTGTGTGCTAAAACCACTGAAATAATCTGTGTAAACTCACTGAGTTTTATGTACAGTTCTTTGGCTTGAAATTAAATAGCACCTAGCCTTTTGATACTGAAGTATCTCTTCCTCTGAATAGAAACCTGTGCACTGCTGCTGCTATGCAGCAGATTCCTCATGATAATTACACGTGATGCAAGGCTAGGAGTTGTTACATAGGGTGCCCTGGTTTTAGTGCAGGTTGGCGAGGCTGAAGCTGTCGGCCTACAAGGAATGCTTGACAGGGTAAGAGCCAAAACCCAAGTGGAAGTGGTGACATTTTGGCTGTAGCCAGCTAGCTGGCGGTTTGTTGAAGTACATAGAATTCTTGCTTGAGATAACTGAAGATTAAACATTGCTTACTCCACAAGTATATGTAATCCAATTGAATCCATGAATAATACCAATATTTTTAAAAAGTCTCTTAGGCTATTAACTTCCTTTGTGATTTGAGTATGGCATAGCTAAAAGGGCAGTCCTTCAGCAATTTGCAAATATTAGGTTTAAGCTGTTTCGCTGACTCACTAACTAAATATTTGTCAAGAAGTGAGATAATTAAAAAGAGGAAGTGTGATATTAATGAAAATGAGGTAACTTCTGCTTAGCAAGCAAAATCAGGAACATTTGCATAGTACTGTGTTATATAAACATTTTCCTCTCAATTTTGTACTTCAGGTACAGTTATCTATGTAATAGTATTTTACAAAAATACTCTTGTTGCTATTCAGCAAGCTCTGTCAAGCAAGCTATTGCTTGTTTCAGAAATGGCAGGCTCTGTAAGAAGAGTAACGATACATGCTAAGGTGTTAAAATGTGTAACAGAAGCATTGTTTGCAGAGCAAGGTTCTATCATAAAGGTGATGAGGATCTAAAAATGAGTTTTGTAGTAAAGTACCGTCACTGTTCAGAAGTGTAGGATGACAAGAGAAATGTAATCGTTGTCTTTGCTGTTTGTTGTTGTGAAGGAGTGCCAACTCTAACTTTTGAAGATGTTTCAATGTCTTTAAACTTTAGACAATGGAATAGTAGGGATTTGTTATCTGAAATAGTGTTTAGGTAGATCTAGACTTAAATACAGTTAAAATTAAAAAGAACCTTGTATATTTTAGTGAGTTAATGTTTAATGTTATTATACTGTTTGTTTTTTCTGTCTTAGTGGAATTCCAGCAATGGTGGATTTCGCTGCCATGAGGGAAGCTGTGAGAAATGCTGGAGGGGATCCTGTGAAAGTCAACCCTGCCTGCCCAACTGATCTCACTGTTGACCATTCTCTGCAGATTGATTTCAGCAAATGGTGATGTACCTCACTTTTTTGATCTGTACATTTTTGTCTGACACTGAAGTATGGATTCACTCTGGTCCTGGTACTATCCCATCAAATCATTTGTCGTATGTGGATCCCTGAAACTAGATCTGATAGTATCTGAAAGAAGCCTGGATAAAAATGGAAAAAATAACACTCGTGAAGGAGAGAAAGAGATGTGAGGGGTTATGGATGAAGCTGACAGACAACCCAAAGTCTGGGCAAGAGATTGGGGAACTCATTGGATCTGTCATGGTTTCTAGAAGATAGCATGTCTTAAAGAGAATGAGGCAGAGGGAGTTTGTAATTTTGCTTTGCCCTGTTTTTACTGTTAATGTTAAACAAAACCTTTGTGGTTTTTTTTAATATGACTGCTTTGTCACAGCTCCAGAGAAACGGCTTGCAATCCTACTGGACATACTGAAAGCCTGTCATTTCAGCCCATAGCTTATGACTGGTTTTCTGTTTTGTTTTGTTTGTAAAAATCTGGGCCCAGGAAAAAAAAACCAACAGATTTAAAAAGACTGCGTGTATTTGCAGAGAGAGTGAAGTGTACTTCTAGGAGTCTGGGAAAATATTGGGACTGGAAAACATAACAGCATGGTTTTTCTTTTCTGACAGACAGTAATGTGGTGAAAACAGCCTGGGGCTGCCTTTTACTAGAAAGATAATACTGTAGAAGAAGAAACACTTGTGTTGTGTTTGGTGTTTGCTGAAGTAAACAGTAAATAATGCAGCTCTATTCCCCCTTCTCTCCTGCCCCTCCATCGTGGAGCCTTTCAAACTCATGCAGAGTTGTGTAAATTGCTCGAGCTCTTCGGGAATTTTGAAGGTTTATGTGGAAAAAGCCTGTGGTCAAATGGACGTGGGTGTATGAGTCATTTCTGTAGACCTTCCAAATGCATAGAGGATTTCAGTGTGGTTAATATTAGAAGAGTGAAGAGCAAGACACTACAAATGATTTGTTGCATATGTGTTACTTCAGTTCTCTGGTCTGTCCATTCTTGTGTCTGGAGGGACAGCTGATGCGATTGCAATTAGGGTAGACTGAACTTATCAGAAAGACAGAGTGTTGGCAAGAGGTTTCCACGTGCTGCTTTGTAATGATAAATCCCGCCTCTGTGGTTTCGCTTCTGGAAAGCTTACAGGGTCTCAGCAGCTGCTGGCCTGTGATAAGAAACCCCTGGCTACAGGGTGGCTTGTGCTGCTTTTATATAGCTGCCATCTCCTGCTGATCAGAGCTCCGGGGCGAAGTTGGGATTTAGACAAGGTATTTTCTGAGGCCATGCAATATTCTGCAGTTCGATAACTTAAGTATCTTTCTGTGTTATTAAAGCAGAAGAAAGCAGTGGATTTAATTATGAATCCATAATTTGGTAGATATTGAGATGCAAAAGTCATTAATTTTTCACAAGCTTTCTTCACTCTCATGTGAAGACTGAATGTTGTACAAATAGAGGGTGGCATGCGATATGGACTTTACTTTTTTTTTTAAAGAAAACCTACAACTTTTCTGATTTCAATATTGTATGAAATTTATCTGAGCCTTTGAGAATTTGTATAAAAGGCCTAATTAAATAATTAAGTGACATTTCTTCCCTTGAGAAAGCTTTGTCTGTTATCATTCCTCTGGATTTAACAGAACATGTGCAGCACTGTCTTAAACATGTTCAGCGAGTCTGCCACTTGGATGAGGGTCTGCTCACCCCTTCGAAGTTCAAACCCTGAGTTTTGCAACGTTGTTTATAAAGATTTCTGGCCTGTTGTGAACAAATTGAAGGAGTTATCTGGTGTTAAATCTTTCAGACAATCCAGTTCTGTTCACTTATTACCATACTATACTTACCAGTGGTATTCTACTTTGCATCAGGGTTGTAGTAAAATAACTATTTTTTTTTTTCCGGGTAATATTTTATAAGCTGTTGAAAGAATTGCAAAAAACAACTAAAGAAATCAAAAAAAGGGGCAAAAATCCTAATGTCTAAATTATTAATCTTTTATTTAATGTTACAGTGCAATACAGAATGCTCCAAACCCTGGAGGTGGTGATTCGCAGAAGCCCGTGGCAAAGCTTTCTCCGCTGAAGGCACAGCCTCGGAAGCTGCCTTGCAGGGGTCACACTGGCTGCAAGGGGCCGTGTAGCGCCGGAGATTCGGGTCGCAACTCAGGACAATTTTCTGCACAGATTGAGAACACGCCTATCCTCTGTCCTTTCCATCTGCAGCCGGTGCCTGAGTATGAAAGCTTCCTTTTCATTATTTGTACCCTTCTGTATTGTTAAGCACCACCTGTGACCGTTTATAGAAATATGATCTTTTTTTTTCTATAAACATCCTTCTGTACTTGTCTTCACATGTGCCATAGACAGGTTTCAGCATCTAGAACATGGTTTGATGTAGCAGATTTGAACTGGTCTAAAACAAATTTTTATTTTTTTACAAGAACGGTGTTATTAAACACAGTGCAGTTTGGCCAACTGTGTGACTCATGGCTGTGATTTTTTTTTTTTTTTTTTATTTTGAGACTTCCCTTGTTTCTTTACAAGGAGAACAAAGCATGAGAGTAATCCTCTGTGTGTTACAAAGTAAACTTCAATGAATAAATCAATGAATCACTGATTTGTTTTTAAAAGTAAATTTCGTTTTTTCTCTGAGAAATTTTCAAAACTCTCTTGCTCTTGAAGAATGAAGAACTAGCCTATACATCAGCCCCCAGCTTCTGTGGAATCACAGTCCCATCTGTCACTGAGTTGAAATTCAGTGGATATCCTGCCTGTATGTAATGGCCCATGGGAACTTCATCTATCTGCCTCTCCCAGATTTTCAATACTATTAACAGATCATTGCGTACCATTCCATCTATGACAGCTACATGTAATCATCCTCCTCTTTCAGCTGCCACCTCTTTTGTCTGTTAGACTGTTCAGATCCTTATCTTTCTATGCCAGACAGGTGTAGAATTTAAAAGCTGACCAAATCTGTAACCCACAGTGATAGGATGCTGATTGTCTTGGTAATTTTATAGATATGCAAATATTCCTGCTCAGTACAGGTGTGGGAACACAGAATTAGTTGTTTTCAGCAATATTGATGTTTCTGGCAGCAAAACAGCAGTGGTATTTATTAAGCTGCAGTGTGGATGATGACTATCCCCTGGGGCTTTGCAAAGTGCTATAGCCACTAACCTTCTGACCCTGCAGAGAGGAAAGAGAAAGGCTTGTGATGTAAAGTATACCTCTAGAAAAGGGAGGACTTCGTTCCTTCCTAGTACAGAGGAAGTATGTGCCCTTCCTTGTCTACCTTCCCAAAGCAGAAGTTATTCCTCTTATTAAATTGTGGATTACTCCTTTATAATGAGTATCCTAATAAATAACACTTACTACAAAAAGATGGCTCATTTTATGAGACTGTACTGATGTGTACTTGTAAAGAAAAAGTTGTGGCTCAGAGGCAAAAAATACAGAAATTGAGGATAGTTACAATTGTCCTGATGCTCTACTGGGTTGCTAAAGTGCTGCTATTGAACGCAGACAGTGTTCTTACGTGAACTAGTGAACATTTTTGTTTTTTACTGTATTGAGTTTTGAGGTGTGCAACCTGTAAAACTACTGATTGAATAAAAAAAAAGTCTCTGTGTATTGCATGTGCTTGGAAGAGATCTTTTAAAAATGAGTATGTTTGAGATCAAATGCTTTAGGCAAGCTACCTACAATAAACATGTTTTCAAGCATGGCACAGATGAATTGGGTTTTATTTCACTGTTTACAGAAAGCTTGCTGCAAGGAAGGTATTGTCTTTGTTCTAATAAACCATTTCAAATTGTGCTGCAGGCTTAAATGAGTCTTTCATCAAACAAGCAAAAATAACAACTTGTTTTTCTGTAGTTAGAAATAAATTATGATAATGCTTGTAAATTTTATTTTCTTAGGCCTGAGACAGTATTGAAAAATCAAGAGATGGAATTTGGCAGAAACAGAGAGAGACTTCAGTTTTTTAAGGTATGTCTGTGTATGTGTGGGGTTTATGTTGTGTTTTGGTTGTTTGAAGAGCTTGTTCCATTTGTCTACCAGTGTTCAAGTTCAGATGATCAATTACATGCCATCATTTGGAAATGTCAGTCTCTCAAATCTGAATTTAATATGGGAACTGAAAATTGGCTAATAACATGGTTTGTGACTTTGAATCTAAAAATTGTTAGGCAAGGGAAGTTCTAAATCTAGGTGTCACTTAAAGGGGAGATAATTTTTTAGAATTCTAACTTGAAATAGTTTACAGTGATTTGGTTTTCATCAGTGTGAAGGCAGTGGACAAATTAGGTATTTATGAAGCATTAGGCTTTTTATTGAACTCAGTGTCTTAGGTCGCAGTGTGTTTCTGGATAAAAGGTTCGTTATTTATCCATGTTGCTTCTTCAGATTTCACTGAAGTTGGAACTGCTGCACAGAGGTCGGTGTTGAGACACTGCTGTTCTCAAACTAGGCAGCAGTGCTGGTAAACTTGTTTTTAATGGCAGTCTTGTGTGGTGAAGGTCAGCTTCTTTGTTGTTAGGCAAGGATCTGCAGCATTGGCGTTGGCTGCTCCTCCTCTAATTTAAGATGGTGTAGGAATCCAATGCAGTGATCTAAAAATCTTTTCATATAGGTAGACTAGGAGGTTTCTTTCTGAAAGTTGCAAATTAGCTTCTACATTATTAAAGACGGAAACAGCCAGGCTGAATCTTGTTACAGGTTTCCATGTCGGCTTTCTTAAATCTAGCGTTCTGAGTTTGCGTGTAGCAAGACACCTCTCTAAATTGCGTCTTCAGTCTCCTCCAGGAGCATAAAACCTAAACTAAATTCTGCTATAAATAAAAGTCCTCAGGTTCTGTTCCTAAATACTAGTCTTAGCTGTGCTTCAATTCAGTTGTGTGAACTGGAAGGTAAGAGATTTATGCAGCCCTGCTTTTGAAAGGTAGGTATGAATTATTGATTCAGCCTTCAGCAGGAATTGAATGAATGATTTTGTTGATGATTAAGAACGTACAGAATCCAAGGGGATCATGTATCTGTTTGACAAATGAGCAAAAGCCACCCACTTAAATAGCAGATGCTATTTTATTGCATATTACTTTTGTCTTTTTAATTACGTTCTAAGAATTGAATATACCTTTGAAAAACTTAACCTCTTTTTTTTGTCATTTTGGAAAAATTACAGTGGAGTTCAAAGGTTTTCAAGAATATTTCCATAATTCCACCTGAGACTGGAATGGCCCACCAAGTTAACTTGGAATATTTGTCAAGAGTTGTTTTTGAAGTTAAAGATTTCCTATACCCAGATAGCGTGGTTGGCACAGATTCTCATACAACCATGGTAAATGGCTTGGGTATCTTGGGCTGGGGTAAGTATGCTGAGAGTAACTTGATAGCACTTTGAAAGGCATACTAAAGCATCACTGAGAAATATTTCCTTCCGACTGGATATTTCTCAAGCATAACAAACTTGTTCTTGAATTATTCTTCAGAGGGTTTTTTTGTCTAAAAGTAAACTCAACTAACATTTCTTTCCATTGAGAAGCTGCTTTTTGTAACTTAAATAGCCAAAACTCAATTGGTACTCAAAGAAGTGCTGTTTGTACCTACAGTGTAAAATTGGTATGAAGTTTTGTTTTCTCTTGGAAAGTTAATTTCAGATATGAAGTATTTTCTGGTTGACTGTGAAGTCTAACCAGCAGTAGTCCTGCTCGACTTTATTTTTCATGTACAAATATTTAACTCAGGATTTCTCCATCTCTTGTTGTAGCCTTTAGGCTTTGTGGGAAGGGCTTTATTAGCTTTTAAGACCTAAGTATATTTAGTGCCAGTTACTGAAACTGATGAAAAGCAACTTAATATTCTCCTTCCAGGTGTTGGGGGGATTGAAACGGAAGCGGTGATGCTGGGGATGCCGGTTACTCTCACTTTGCCTGAGGTGGTTGGGTGTGAACTGACAGGCACAGCCAGCCCACTTGCTACATCCATAGATATTGTTCTGAGCATTACAAAGGTAAGAGTTCGATGCCTTTTGAAACAAAGCAGAGTTTGTTGCAAGGTCTACCAGTGGTGTTTGGGAAATTAAATAAACACGGGGAGTGTTTTTAGTATACCTTTAGTCATGGAAGTGCAGAAAGATATGAATAACCTCTAACCATTTTTAATAGTCCTCCAAAGTAGTGTTTTTTTTTTCTTTTATCTCCCTAGTGGTTTATTTACAGGCCCTCTTCTGCTAAAAAATAATGGAAAGTATGTGTGCAGGGTTGGGGGCAGAGGAGAGAAGCCCTGTTTTCCATTTTTCACCTGCATGTAGGCTTCTTCTTTAGCTCAAATGTCTTCTGGATACTCTTTTTATTCTAAAATTACTCCTGCAAGACACAAGGTCTATCTGTGGTTGTAAGCTGGTATAACTCCAGATATTTTCTGAAGACAGGGCTTTAACAAGGTGACAAACTGTCACTGTTGTAGTAGCAGGCGAGGAGCTAGCATCAAAGCACTGAAGAGCTACTGACAGCTTTGAAAACACATTCTTCTTTCTGGCATGATGCCTTAAGAAGCGTGGATCTGTTCTCAGCTAGGAGGTATGAAGAATTCTGTTGCAGATAGAGGTGTGTTTTATTATGTCACCTTCCAGTGTAGATTTTTAGAATGCAAATATGTTAATGGGGCTTGGGATTGGCACTTAAGGTTTCAGCTCTTTGTTTTAGATGTTCATGACTTGTTAGTTGTGAATTGTTGCAACAAACATTGCTTGCATTGTACCTCTTCGCATAACAAATGTTGTGTTATTTTAAACAGCATCTTAGGCAAGCTGATGTTGCTGGAAAATTTGTTGAGTTTTTTGGGAGTGGAGTTTCCCAGTTGTCTGTAGCAGACCGAACCACAATAGCAAATATGTGTCCTGAATATGGTGCTATTCTGAGCTTTTTCCCTGTTGATAATGTGACATTGAAGCACTTAACGCATACAGGTAAGGGTGAAATTAAAATGATGGTTCATTGTAATAGTGTTTTAGATACTTGGTAATATATTTTTGCTTGAAACTCTGTAGTTCTTAAACAGTGGTTTTCTGCAGGATTTTCACATGGCTATAATGTATAAAATTCTGCTGTACAGTAACGGGCTGTGTCACGGGATGTACTTGGCTACAACTTTTATACTGTAGAATCTCATGCATCCGAGTAATACTTACCACAACAATCTCACCAGACATAGTTACTGTTGGCTAATCCTGTGGGATGCCTAAGATGTGGCATTTGGGTCCGAGTTACTTAACTGTTTTATTGGCAGGGATGTTTTCTTGTGGCCTGTTTTGTCTCCGTGTATCCCATGTAAGCGAGGCTGTAGTTTTTGTGTGCACACTCTACCCACGCTGGCACGTGGATAGCTGACTTGCACTTTAAGTTTGTGTCCAGACTGGTTCATTTGTCTAATACCTGATTTACTAACATCATGTTCTTTTTCAACATCCACTGTCCTTGCTCTTGAAAGCATATGTAAACCTTTAAAAGAAAAGTATTAAGAAAATTCTCACTTCAATTTTGAAAAGTGTATGGAATGTAAGTCTTGTCAATATGAACTGAATCCCTTAATCACCTGTAGATTCCCTTCTAAATCTAAAATGATTACTAGAAATAAGTAGAACTGCAAAACAACTTTCTGTTTTTTTTTTTTTTTTTTTACAAAAATTTTTCTTTTTCCTTTTGAAGAGCATTATTTCACTGACATTTCAAGCTAAGCTAGAATGATATCAATCCCTTATCAAGCTATTGCAAATAGAGAAAGCCACAGGGCAACAGATATCAAAAAAAGCTCATTCACATTAGTAAGCCTTTCTGAAACTGGAATCTGTCACTTGTAATAATGAGTTTAACATTCTTAATTTAATAGCAAATGTGTCTTGGCTGGTCAATGCAGAGCAAATGAAATATTTTCTAACAGTAGCCAGTAATGCTGGCTATTATCAACTAAGCACAGGATCTGTATTAAAGAAGTAAATCTGGATAGAAAAAAGCTTTATGAACTTCAGGGACACATATGTAAATGGAAATAGTTACAACTGCTAGAGTTGGAATAGCTTACTTTATTCCTTGATATAAGAAGAGAAGTTAAGCTAATTTTAAAAGACAATGTTTTAATTCATTTATTGTTCTTGAATAGTTCCTGGAGGTTGAGGTAAGGAAGTGATGTGCCTTGGGGAAAAAAAATACTCTAGGTGATATGCTTAAAACAGTCTTAATTTCTGAGAATAGTGTGTTTTGTTTTACTTACTTATTTTTCAATGTGACTTTTCTCATGTTTGAAATAACCTTCCTAAGGTTTTGACAAGGCCAAGCTTGAGGTCATGGAAGCATATCTTAAAGCTGTGAAGTTATTTAGAAATGATGAGAGTTCTTCCAGAGAACCTGAGTATTCCCAGGTATGCTTGAAATTATTTGTTTCTGTACGTTTGGTTCTCATAATAAATAACTACTGCTGATGTAACCATTTTGTCTCCTGCTTTAATTTTCATGGTTTTAATAGAAGTTGCATTTATTAACTCACAATTTCAAGAAGCCAAATATGTTTGCAAAGTACAGAGGGGGTGGGGGGAAAAAAAGTAGTACAATAACGTTCATGTCAGCCAACAGATACCAAATTTCTGTTGCTCCTGAGTGATCTGGTAAGTCTTCCGGATGGTAAAAATTTTAGGGATAATGCTGAAACACTTTGAATAAGATGGATAGGCTTTTACAGTGGGTGGTGTTGAAAATGGAAGCTCAGATTTCTAATGTGTCAGAATATTCAAGTTTTAAACAAAAGAGGTCCTGGATGTCTTGAGTATATTCAGTGTAATGTTGGGCTGGGATTGATAATGCCTGAATTTAGTCTGATTATTTTTTTTTTTTTTTTTAAGGTAGTGCAAATTAGTCTAAGTTCTATAATTCCATATGTTAGTGGCCCCAAGAGGTCCCAGGATAGAGTGGCTGTTAATAACATGAAAAGTGACTTCCAAGCCTGCTTAAATGAAAAGGTTTGTACAACTGATATGCTTTTCAAAAGGTACTTCCTATAATCTAGGTGAATAAACTTTGTTACTTGTTCCTTGCATACTTGCTGAGCCCTCCTTATCACTACATGAACAGCTTATCCAATGATACTCTTTTCTTGCTTGCCAAATGCCCTGAGGGTAATAGCTGGTAAATAATAAGTGTGTTTGTCAGGAACATAGACTTCCAAAAATCCTTAATTTCCCAATTTAGATTTCTAGGGGGTGGAAACTTAAGGTTAAGTAATAAACAGCGTAAGCTTGGGTAACATTTTCTCATTTTTAGAGTTTTTTAAACAGCTATATTTAATTTCCAAAACAGAATTACTGTAAGAACAGAAAACTCATATCTTAAAGGAGATGCAGAAGGACTTCCAAGATTTGTAGCTAATCATTGTTCTGGGTTCTTAATTTAGCTGCAAGCAAAAATTATTTGCTTAACTTGACTTCACAGGGGAAATGTTTTTACTCTGAAGGTGAAATTTGGGTTAGGAATATGCATAGGGGTCTAAGAATGCAGCTAATACAGGAACACATCTTTAGTGTATATCATTAAAGTTGAAGACCAGCAGCAGTATTGGAAACATACACTACTTAGATGCTGTAAAAATTCTGTCAGTTTTGGCATTTCTGGCTTGTAATGAGGTGATTAATACAAAATGATCAGTTGTGCTGGAGAGAGAAGTCATGGATCAGAGAGTGGTTGAGATTGAAGGGGACCTCTGAAGGATGGCTGAGTACTGAGGAGCTGCAGGGTGTGAAATGTTAATTGGCCTGGTCTGCTTTTGGTTATGCTTTTGCAACTAAAACCTTGGGTATGCTTCTAATTCAGAGACAAGTATTGTATAGAGTTAAACACGTACTCCTAAGGGACTGTTCTTCTATGTATAGCAGGAAATGAGTGTGGGATCAGCCATGGTTTGACTGGCATTTATTCACAACTGTTGCAAACTTAAAGCCATTCTGAAGAAATGGAGAGGCATGAACTGAGAGCTGCTTTTAAAATCTGATTAAATGTTCCTAATGGGACAGCTGAATATTATTTTAAAATGCGGGTTCACTCGCTCTTGCTGTGATGTACTTCCTGTGCTATAATAACTCCTAACATGTATTTCTGTCATCTAGTCTGGTGTTAAAGGGTTTCAGATTGCAGCTGAGAAACAGAATGACACTGTACCTGTTCAGTATGAAGGAAACGAATACAAGCTCTCTCATGGCTGCATTGTCATTGCTGCAGTAATCAGCTGTACAAATAATTGTAATCCATCTGTCATGCTTGCTGCAGGTATGTTGTGACTGGTGACAACTGACTTGATCTTAATGGTGTCCCATGTTTACACAGCCTTTACCTTCACTTTTATAGGTTCTTCATAATGACTTTACCTAAAGATTTGAAATTAAACTTTTAGCCTTAAACTTCTTATGTTCAGGAGGCTATGTAATGAAAGTTACTTTTCAATAAAACAATCTCAAAATTAGTGTTGTAAAGCAGTATTAATGATAGTAATTACAGAATACTTGCATGTGGTAGTATTTCAACAGGTGACCAGTTGTAGGGCTCTTCAGGTTGCAGATAGTGACATGATTGATGCAGGAGGTGGGCTTCAGCTTTGACTCCGTCCCGGATGATGGTAGCTTGAACTATAGTTAGCCAGAGCGTGGAAAGAAAACTCATATTGCTTAACTGTTTGGTGATTTAGTCACTAGTGAAGGAGCATGTGCCGCACCTTCACAAGCTGCATACAACCTTCTCAGAACAGCTCATCCTCTGTCAGATCTTGATTTCTTCCTTTGAGGTCCCCTGTGGCCAAGGCAAGCTTCCCTCTGAGGCTGCGGCCTGTATTGGAAGAAGAATAAAGGGATCTGCACTGTCAGCTAGAACATGAGAACGAGATTTTTCTTACAGAGAATAAAATGGGCATCTACGTTATAGGAATGGGAACAAAAACGTGAATGTTATTGTTAAGATTTAAGAAGGTTTAGTCAGGCAAGTAGTTGCTTTAATAACAATGAACTGAAAGTCTACTCATACTCTGTTGTGTTTTTTTTTTTTTTAATACTTAATTTAAGGTAGCATCATACAGATGTTCTTTTAAGGAATACACAAAACATAAGCTGTCTCTCTTTCATTTTCTTTTTTTTTTGGTAGGACTCTTGGCCAAAAAAGCTGTTGAAGCTGGCCTAGTGGTTAAGCCGTACATTAGAACAAGTTTATCACCTGGCAGTGGAATGGTTACACATTACCTCAGTGCAAGTGGAGTATTACCATACCTCAGTAAGCTTGGGTAAGTTGTGACTCCTACTTCATTTGTCATTTTAGGACAATAGTATGCAGGGGTTTTAAACAGGTTGATAAATATGGCTGCTGGTCATTTTGGGTTGGCAAATTCTTAATTTACTAGACTGTCATTTTGACTACTTGCTGACTTAAAGTTGTTTTATTCCATTTTATGCTCACCTTACAATTTACTAAGTGTAGATCTCTACCTCACTTGAGCTCTGTTTTTTCAGTAGTGATCTGCTTAATTGTAAGTGTCTTACAGGGCAGGGTGCACTTGTTTGTATATTTTAAGTGGAAGCTGCATGTGCATTTATCAGGACAGTCTGTATTAGTCTTTTGTTAACATTGCTGCTGTCATGGGTTGCTTAGCGTGTTTTTGGTTGCTCTGTAACAGTAGCAATTCGATTATGTTCATAATTCTGCAGCAGTGCCCAGCTGTGCTCTGTGAGGAATGCTACTGTCTTTGGTTTGCCATTGTTTACAGAACTAACAGCATCTTGAGGTATTTTATCTGACTTAACTCAATCAGTACAAAAATGTTACCTTGTATCTTCCTGCTTGCATCAGCAAGATGTAGTGTCTGCTGTTCACTTCCAAAAAAGCATAATTGACAAAGGAAAAAAAAATGTGTCTAGTGATTGCTAATAAAAGGAAAAGCTGTTTTGCCAATAAATCACTTGTAAACATTTAACCTTCTTACTTAATTGGGTTTTTTCAACATAGGTTTGAGGTTGTCGGTTATGGGTGTTCAACCTGTGTTGGAAACACTGCCCCCTTGCCAGAAGCCATCAGGAATGCAATAAAACAGGTAAAGCTCTTGATTTTCTGCATTCAACAGCTCATTGAATGCAGAAGTACAGTTCTCACCTAGTTTCTCACCTAGTTCAGTGATCAAGAAATACAGTAATCCGTGCAAAATATGCAGTATTCTTGGTTTAGACTTCTCATGATATTTTTGCACACTTGCATGTCAGAGGGAGAGCATGGTAACTCATTGCTATGTAAAATAAACGTAATAGTATTTGTAGCGTACAGATAGAAATTACAACATAAATACCTAGGATCTAATCTTGCGGAGGATGCAATATGTAGATTTGTATGGTAAATGAAGACAATGGTTTTGAAGAGCTGTGTGCTTGAGTTACTTTAACCAGCAGTGTCTAAACAGATGCAGTATTTTTCTCCTGTGGAGTGGAAATAAAATATGAGAAATAAAAGGCAGGAGAGGAGAACACATCAGAGGGTCAAGAGTGAGAAGGAGGAGGTGGAGGAAGGGTAGTGGGAGAGCACAAAAGGCCTTTAAATTGAAGTGTTAGAATAAATATTTGAAGTGGAGTGCTAAAAGCACATCTGACTTAGTTAACAAAAAATAGCACGAGCAGTTGAAGTACCACAGCGTCCTAGAAAAATATATATGGGTCTGCCTTTCAGGGTGATATAATTGCCTGTGGAGTATTGTCTGGAACAAAGAACTTTGAAGGACGTCTGTGTGACTGTGTCCGTGCCAACTACCTTGCTTCTCCACCGCTAGTAGTTGCTTATGCTATTGCAGGCACTGTTAGAATAGACTTTGAGACTGAGCCTTTGGGTAAGTATTTCCATACATCTTTGATTTCTGCATCTAATGCATACATAGAAGAGTTTCTTCACATGCATTTCAGCATGCAAAACCAGTATATTGGAAGAGGAAGCACAGTCATATTTGGTGTTGCTCATAGCTAAAGCAAAGCATCCACTTAAGTGTTGGAATACTCTGCACATCTGGTGTCACCTCTGAAGACCTGAATATTTACATATTTATATTGTAATATAAATATAAAGTTCAATATTTTATTCTTCAAAATTACTATTCTGTTTAAAATCTTACTTAGGCACTGGCTTTAATGGTAAAAGTATTTATTTACGAGATATTTGGCCCACCCGAAGAGAACTTCACACAGTGGAGGAAGAGTGTGTGATATCATCCATGTTTAAGGAATTGAAAGAAAAAATGGAGGTAAGAATGAATTTTTGTTGTTGTTGTTCTACCTAACTTAAAGGTTGAATTTCATAGTAGCTTTGTAATATTTTCCAGCTGAATATGATTGGTTTGTAAGTTATTTCCATTACTGTAAAGCAGGACTTAATTGAGATGGATACTTATATTAAGTAGTGATTCTTAAGTAAGATCCAGTGAGGTAACTTGTAATATATAATACAGATTTCTAAAAATCACCAGTCTTTGGTTTCAGAACGTAAACAGATTGCCAGTTTCTCTGTTCTTCTTTCCTTACTTCCTTGTAGAAAGGAAATAAACGATGGAATTTACTGGAAGCACCCGAGTCAACTTTATTTCCTTGGGACTTAAAATCTACTTATATTAGATGTCCTTCCTTTTTTGATAAACTTGTAAGTATATGGATCTATGCATCTGATAGTATACATTAGATTCAGGTAAAGGACTAGCTATTTCAGTAAAGCTTTAAGGTTTAAGTAACAAATTTGATTATCACTAATATTTCTCAGTCTTTTAAATATTCTTTGTATCTCTGGAATGAGTGGAGCCTGTACATCAGTGTGCCTTCATATATTGCAGACATAGTTTATGTTTCTGAAGGACTTTGAAGAAAAAGGTGTTTCTTATTTTTTTTGTTGTTGTTGTTCCCTCCCTGGCCCCCTTATTTTTTAGGCCAAAGAACCAGTTTCACCACAACCAATCGAAAACGCCCATGTCTTGCTCTATTTGGGAGATTCTGTAACTACAGATCACATATCCCCTGCTGGAAGCATTGCAAGGAGTAGTGCTGCTGCTAAGTATCTGACCAACAAAGGGTAAAGACTTTTCATATTAAACAGCTCTAATTATCAGAAGACTGTTTCACGTTCCAAATAATTGATCAGCACTGATGCTTTCCTCTATAAATGCCTGCATGCATAAAGTGGAGATTATACATGGATAAGCAAAACAGTGACTGTTACTGGCGTCTATAAGTAATGACCTGTCTTGCAATCCTAGTAATCACCTTTTCTTGCAGTCTCTGTTTAAGGTTACAACAAACAGCTAGACATACTTGTTAAGAACTCATTCTCATAGCTGCTGTTACAGTAACGTCCGCTGCTAAATGCATGCCAAAGAAAAAATCATTTACTAATTTACGATCAGGTGACTGAGCTTCTGTTGATGTGAGGTCAGTCACTGCTACTGTCATTGGCCTCGAGAACAGTCAGACAGATGCACAGAACACAACAGAAACCCACATAGTTGAAAAAATTGTAGCCCAGTTATATAAATGAATGTGACTGGTACTCTAACTTGCCTCTGCAGCAGGGAGCGTCCTGCAGCAGCTGGTGGGTGCTTCTCCCCTCTGCTGAAATTTTGAGAAGACACAGAACACAATGTGGTGCTGAGCTGTTCAGTGTTACACCTCTGAATATTTTGGAAATTATATTGTTGCATTATATATTGCAAAGGCCTATTACTATTACAGTATCAGTGGAGCATGAGAAAATGATAGACTGTTGGGTGGACTATTCTTTCTAGCTGTTGCATCCAGTCTGAACGGGTAGTATTACGAGAAAGAAAGAATTAATGGGCCTTTCATCCCAGGATGGTAGTTTGACTTACAAGTAAAGCTCTGGTTTTGGTACAATGCTTGTTCATAAATATGCTGGTAGGGGTAAGAGGATTAATAAATAAGCTTGTCCCCTAGAACGGTCTCCCTGTAATTTTTCAAGTACCATACTGCTCGTAGCACTTTATAATGAAGTTGTAGAAATGAATTTGAAATTGTAGCTTTCCTCATGAATACTCTAGCAATGATTTACACGTTCATAATTACATTTGTTGGATTTATAGTTCGTTACATCTTGCACTGGAAACTCAGTGATGCTGCAATAATTACTATAAAAATCACAATATTTCAAACCAGCTAATTTTAAAATAACTGATTCCATTTAAAATACTTGTTTTATTCTAGACTCACGCCTCGTGAATTCAACTCTTACGGAGCTCGGAGAGGTAATGATGCTGTGATGACAAGAGGTACCTTTGCAAATATCAAGCTTCTGAATAAGTTCATAGGAAAACCTGCTCCTAAAACAATTCACTTCCCATCAGGACAAACGGTAAAAATACACTTGTTTGCATAGCTACTCGGAAATTGTGGTGCGGATTTAGAACTCACTCACACTATTTCACTTTGTTATTCCACAGCTCGATGTGTTTGAAGCAGCGGAGTTGTACCAGAAAGAAGGCATCCCCGTAATTATTCTTGCAGGAAAGAAGTATGGACTGGGTAGCTCAAGAGACTGGGCTGCAAAAGGGCCTTTTTTACTGGTACTGCTGGTTTGTTTGGTTTTGGGGTTGTGTTTTTGTTTTTTTCTGCAAATGCCTAAAAACATTGTTTAGCTTTGGGCAGGAGTGTTTAGAAATTGTCCTCAATGTTTATTTTAATATCACTTTTTTTTTTAAAGACTTTTCGATAGTTTCTTGGCTAGAATCTTCATAGGAGAGAATCACTAGTTGAGATAAATCTGAATTTCCTAATTATGTGATTTACCATCTTAGACTCCAGACTCTGAGATAAATTAGACATTTGTCTAGTGCTCACCTCTGGTCTCTGTGGGCTGTTAGGTATCTAGCTATTGGAGACTAATTTTCACTAACATTCAGAATATATTTTGAGTTCAGCCATTTATTCATGTGGAGTAATGGAAGCAACCGCATTCAGTCTGGGATTTTTCTGCCCGCTTAACTACAGCGTGGTCATTGTCTGTTATAAAACTACATTTCATACTGTGTGGGCCCACTCTGGCTTGTTTGCTTTCGTCAAGCTGTAAAGCTAAAATGTTACCTACTTACTTACAGGACTCTTGCGAAGTACTCTCTTTACTCTTCAGTTGGAATTGCAAAATTTTGGACGTATGTATTTGAAGCTGAATTTTTACATTTTACTCCGACTACTGTACTGAAATACAAAATCACTTGTGTTTTTGCAGGGTGTTAAAGCTGTCCTAGCTGAAAGCTATGAGAAGGTTCATAAAAGTCAGTTGATTGGAATTGGCATAGCTCCACTTCAGTTTCTTCCTGGGGAAAATCCAAGTACTTTGGGTCTCACTGGCAGGGAGCAATTTTCTATACTGTTCCCTGCAGAGCTGTCGCCTGGGATGACTTTGGATATTAAGGTATCTTTACAATTTTTAAAAATTTTCGCTGTTGAATGTGCTGACGATTGAAAGCACAGAAAGAAAAGCTAATCCTGATGATTGGAAGCAGGAAAAAAAAAAAAAAAACAACTTGATTATCTTTAGAGTCTTGAGAAGTAAGCTTATAGTCTTGCCTGAAGTCTGTCATGGCTATTGAAGTTTCCCAAAGTACATATACGCATGTTATTTTTATGCAACTTACTATGCGATCTGAAATTCTTGATTGTTCTTTTGGGCATAGTTTCCCCTGTCGTGGGTGCTGTATTAGGGTAGAATTGAGTCTTGTCTCTTCAGGCTCTTTTAAAGACAAGGGTGTGACTTAGAGAGGCTCCAGGTTTCCATTCTGTGTAAAGGAACTGTATGCCCATGACAACACGCTTTGTGGCATCTTACGGAAGCGGCTCGCTGGTTGTTATCAGTAGGTATGCAGCATGTTCCCAGCTACATCTGAACTGTGCCGAAAAATGAAGCCTTCAGTCTGTTCCCAGCAGTGTCTCGGATCTGCAGTGGCAGATAGGCAGGTTGAATTTGCTTGCGCTCAACAAAACTTGAGGTTGGAACATTAACTGAGAATAAGGCAGGGGAAGTGAAAACAAAACTCTTAATTGGTCTCTCTCTTCTTTTTTTTTTTTTTTTGCTTTTGTTTTGAAGACAAGCACTGGAAAAGTATTCAGCACGATTGCCTTGTTTGAAAACAATATGGAGATAACTTTATACAAATATGGTGGAAGTCTAAACTTTGTGGCTCGAAGATTCTTATAGTAGCTACTGACTCTATGGGTACCTTGCATAACTGGTAATTCTGAAAATGCCTTGTGTGAACCCAGGAATCTGTACTGTGGAACTGCAAACAGTCCTAGTGTGCTCAAAGTTACTTCGTCCATGGATGTAAAAGATTGTGAATCATTGTAACTGCAACAAGATCCTTCCTGATTTTAAATAATATTCTAATGGTGCTATTAAACATTGCTAAAATCAACGTGTATTGTGGCAGAGAGCTGTAAGTACGGGGGGGGATGTTTTATCAGACCATTTTGTAAATAAACTATGCGAAATCTGATGCTGATTGTGCTGAAGATTATTATGGAAGAAGATTTTCTGCAGTTGTTTCCACTCAGTTTTTGTACCTGTAAATCTGTGTACTGCTGTTTGCTGGTTTAAGGGTAGCAGATGGTATGGAATGTTAAAGGCCAAACAATATGCATATTATTTTTTTCTGCATCCAGAACTTAAGACAGATGCTCAGTTTTAAATTTCTTGCTCTTTAGGTTAAGGGCTGAACAAAAAGCAGTCCACGTGAGGCCCGTGGTTTCCTGTATCACAGATCATGACGTTCTTACCTTTATTATGGGATTATATTTCATCTGCATCCAGATTTAAAACTGCTCATGCTATGAAATACTGTGTGCTTAAAACTATGGCAAACACCTGTGCATTTAAAAAAAAAATGCTCACAATTACATTGTTCACGCAGGTTAAGTGTAGCACCCCAGCTTTTTGGCAACCTGCAAAGTCCTTTGAAGTTTGTCCTATCGACTGCAAGGGATGCAGTTTGTCCTTTATGACAGCAGTTCTTACTGTACTGTCTGCGATTATCATTAGACGGAGTACCTCCCCTTAGTATTTTAACCTTTAAAAATCTTTAAAAACATTTATTAGGACTGTTTAAATTCCTCTGCTTTCAATATGACCTATGTCTAAGAAGTTATACTTACTTGTCAAATGTTAAATAGCCGACATAGTGATACTGCCTTTTCATGCTTCCTAAAGTGCTGTTAGTTTACAGCTCTTCCCAACAAGCATCAGGTTCCCCTGACGAAGGTCCCAGAATACTGAACAAATCTGGCTCTTGCACCTTGCAACTTCTGTCAGTTTAATGGTCAGCACATTGATGGTAAAACCCCTGTTCCATATTTAATGGTAACAGCAGATGCACAGTTTCTACAACAGTGCTTGTTTTACCACTTAACTAAGCTTTGATAACTTCTTATCTCAGCTTCAAGATGCTATTTCTATGTTCCTGTGTCTTGAAAAGCTTCATAATGCCACCTATGGTTTTTGTAGAGATTAATTTCTTTTGGGGAACAAAACTGCGATAACTTGCCTATAAATTGTCATGATTTCGCTTTAAGATTTTTTTTTTGCTCTTGACAAACATTGTCTTAAATATCAAACCTTTGAGGACTATATTAGCTTTACTACATGTGCTTCGAATTTATAACCAGACACTGTATTAGCTGACTAGCAGACTAACAGATGCACTGTTCAAATCTTTATGCTTCTGACATTCCTTTAAGAAAATAAAAAATAATGTCCTCCCCGCATATTATATCATTACAATATACTAATTTTTTGGCAGTTAAAATGCCAAATTATTTTGACTTCACTGGCATAACTTTGATACACCTCTTGCATTTTATTGGACAAAGTTCCCAAAAGTTTGGAATTCTGTATAATCTGTTTTTATATTTCACTAGTTTTGCTGTGGTTTTCTTTTAGTCAAGATAAAAACCATTCGAGTGACTCCTACCACTGATATGGAGGATGAGTCAATGCATTGTTGAATTCTCTATTCAGCGGAAATGCTGAGTTGCTGTTCTGTGGTACACTTTTGCTAATTGTATCCAGAGTTATTGAGCAGATCTTACTTCTTGTACAACAGTGTTTAATACTACTTTTTTTCCCAGCTCAAAGGTATAGTCTTGGGTTAGTTCAACAAAACGCATGTTCATTATTGGGAAGCAAATCGGAATGTAGTGCTGGCAGATAATGATGCCTCGTGCAGATGATAAACAAAACCACAACTACAGGCCTGTGTAACTGCTAATGCCCGAGAGGAACACAGCCTCCCCGCCTCTCCAGGGCAGGAACACACTCGTTGCTTCGGGAGGAGACTGGTCCAAGCTGTGTCAAGGTAAACCAGTATCGTGACGTTAAGTGCAATTTCAAGGGATGTGACTTACCTGCAGGTTGTCACCCATAAAGCCAGTCATCTCTCTTAAGAGACACAGTGAGTTCCATTACCATAGCAACGACTTTAACTCTGCTGTGCTCCTTGGTCTTAAAACTGATGCAAGACAGCTTTGGAGCTGTGCTTTGGCACAGGTGCTGTTCAACTTCAGGCTCCTGCTATGGTTGCTGCAGTGGGTCCGAAGTCGGTAGCATCCGGGGGTTGTGCAGACTGACCCCTGCCCCTCGGATCTGCACGCCCGAAGTGCAGCGGGAGCTGTGGGGAAGGGCACCGCGTGTGTCCCCGCCTGCTCCTCACGTGGTAGTGAACTGCGGGGGAAGAGAACGCTTGCCTGACGTTCCGTGGTAACACGCCTGCCCCTCCCTCGCGCCGCAGGGACAGTCGGAAAGTCCAGTGCCACAGCCCAGCGGCAGAGTGAAGGTGTTTCGTGTGGAACACGCCACTGGGATCCTGGGAGCTGTGGGTGGGCAGGAGTGACCTCTGCGTTCTGGCAGGGGCAGGGTCCCGTGCAGTCGGGGGATGGCTGTGATCACACACAAAACCGCTGTTCAGTTAGACATCTTCGTAGTATCTTAAAGCATAGGAGGAAATGTACCTTTTTGAAGAAGTGACTCAGTGTGCTAGATGTATTTAACCTAGACTTCTCTCTCCATTTTGATTTGGGGGAAAAATGTTCCAGTTTTTCTAAATGTTTTCTCTCCTTGTGCCCCTCCTCCTCCCCCTCCCAAACTGCAAAGCTTTGGGACAGTGTTGATGTTTATACATTTTACACCTAAGGATAAGAACATGAAACTATGTATATTAATCATATATAAGCAACTGCAAATCAATGTCTGCTGTTTAAAGCCAACAGAACAGTGTAAGTTTTAAGTTCAGTAAGTATTGTATAGATATATCTTAAGTTCAATTGATGACAATTGTGCATAAAATGTTACTGATGCTGTAAATTATTTTTAATAAAGAAAATTGTATCACAAGTTCCTGTATGTTACAGTCTATTTTGAATAGATAGTATGGAATACACTTAAAATGGTACTGTAAGTATGTGTGAAAGGGTTGGGTGAGTAAGGAAAAGGGTATAATAATGCATGTTTTGTTTTCTCGTCAGGAGTGTCTCGTGGGTTTCTAAAACCTGACAAGTTGGTGTAGAAAGGTTTTCTGTGTTAGCTGAGCTCCGGGTGCTAGTCTGGATACTGTATCAAGTGCTTCTTGAATAACCTATTTATTTTTCTATAGGAGAATGTCTAATTTAGAATCTAGATCAAATCCTATATTAAAGCAGGCTGTTGACCAAGGTTCCAGTTACGGCACATAGAATTTACGACGACAAAATCTTCAGAAGTGATTTGGGGGTGTCTGACACTGATCCACTTCTGAAGACTCAGAAGAGGCATTAGACTTGCATCCAACACAGAGATGCTAAATTATTCAAATCTTATCTTACAGGTCATGATAAGAGAGGCTGAAGTACAACCTTAGGCTTGTGTGTTGCCTCACAGCTGCGGTGTGCTTCCCACCAGAGTACGGGGCAGGCAGGAGGAGCACGAAGTCTATAGGTCTTAAGTCTTTGCAATACTGTCTGGAAACTAAGGCAAGACTGACAAGGTATAGATCTGGAAAATGCGTTGTAATTTTGTTTACAGACAGAATGACAATATTCTGGTTATTCTGTTGCCTGCTACGTATCTTAGTCACAAGCATAGTGAGGATACTGTTCCAATAAGCTAAACCTTCAGGCAGTCTCAGAAAGTGGGAGAGGGAACCCTGAGTATTTTCTAGAGTGCTCTTATTCTTGAAAAATCTTGCTATTCTGGGGGGCTGGGAGAGGGGGGGGAAATGAAGCTGGTAAAAAATATTCTGTAAGTTGCTCAATCACTTTGTTTAGTAATATTGGTTCTGAAGTGGGGGGGAAGGGAAGAGGGAATCCAAGGAACTTTACATTTGCTTCTTGAGGAAAGTTTCCCTTTTCTAAATTCCGTATTGGATTAAAGTAATGTTTTTAATTTAATTTCCTTAATATTACAAGTAACACTGAACTATTGGGACAGGCAATTCCTAATGATTGATTTACTTAAAACCCAGATCTTTTTTTTAAACTTCAGTAAGCCTTTCCTACTTCTTTCCTCAGTTTCCTAATTTCAGTTTAGCAAGACCTCAAATATTGCAAAGATTACTTTTTTGTTGTTTTGTGTTTTTTTTTTTTTTTTCATGAGGAATTTCAGGAGAGATTTATATATTGACCGTGAAAGTTAGTATGTGTGGGGAACTGAGGTTTGTAATTCAGTTGAAAATTACCTTCAGACTGGACAAGTGTTCCCAGTCTGTGCTCTGGTAAAGGGTAAAGGACATCCTGAGAAAGATGCCTCAGGTTTGTTATAGCTCAATGATCTTTGCCAACTGTTTTAACCAGAGTTTTTCATCGTGTGTGCTGATAGGGGGATAAATATTAATATCTTTCTCCTTAGAGCAGGGGGAGCACAGGCTGTCCTCCATTTCCTTCTCCCCCGCCGTTGGCGGAGCGAAGAGAAGCGCCTGGGGCGGTGTCGAGCGCGCAGCCGCCGGGCGCGGCGGGCGGGCTGCGCTTTGCTCCCACCCCGGCGGGCCGGGCCGCCCCTGCCCGGCAGCGAGGGCTGCGGGGGGGCGGGGCCAGCCCCGCCTGCGCCTGCCCGCCCGCCCCCCCCGCCCGCAGCCCCCCCGCGGCGCGAAGGTCGCTCGGCGGTTCCGGCAGCCGGGCGGGCGCCGAGCAGCGGGAGCGGGCGAGGGACGAGCGGGAGTCGGGAGGTCTGTTACGCATTTCTTAACGCAGCAGTTCGCAAGGGCGCGACCAGGCAGAAAGATTGTGGCTGTTTTAACGTTAAGATCGGCTGAAATATTTCTTGCGTTCTGTAGATGTGAATTTAGAACTTTCTGGACAGGGATTCAGCAGCTCTGCTCCTTCGGAAGTAATTCCTGCTTAGCAGCGTGCCAGGTTTGGCTGCTACTGGCAGTTAGCTGGCAAAACCACTCCTGGTCACTAAGCTTTTCATATCTACTCGTTCTGAAGAGATTGAGTGCATATCTAGAAGTCTTGTGGCAGGCTACTGACTAAATGGTTGACAAGCAACCGTGATGTAAGAAACCCAGACTAGCTTAGTGGGTTTTCTTTACTTGTTTAATAAACACAGGAAACTCCTCTCCAGTATCTGAATGCATCTTGTTGCAGTAATTACTGCTTCTGAGGTCAGAATATAGATAAGGTCATGCAGCTTCTCTTACTCTCCTAGAGACACGATGTCTTCTGAAAAAGACTGTCAACCCCAAAGATTGACCAAACCAGCATTTGGTGAAAAAGAAGTGACTGAATTGGTTGACAGGGTGTTTGGATTAAAGGTGTCCTGGATCAGGCCGCTCCCCAGCTATGATGATCAGAATTTCCATGTGCGTGTCTCGGGGAACAAAGGTGCGGCTGAAGGCGCTGATGAGTATGTCCTCAAAATCACCAATTCTGAAGACAGCCGGGAGCCTGACCTCATTGAAGCGCAGACCCAGGCCATGATGTTTCTCAGCGCTGAAGGCTTTCCTTCAGCTACACCTTACCTTACAAAAGATGGGAACATAATGTCTCTGGAGTCAGGTGAGCAATTACGAGCAGCTTCACTGCTCTACTCTCACCCCCAGCCTGGCAGTAGCTTGCTGTACGGCATGCCATATATGTACCGAAGTAAAACTCCAGGCTTGTTTTGAAATATTAGGGGATTTGTATCAGGTGACCCATACATCCAGCAGAACAGTCCAAGCTTAAAATACCAGCAGCAAAGCAAGTCAAAGAGAGTAATAATTAACTATGAAAGCGCTTAAGAAATAACTTCAGTATAATGAACTAGAGAAAACATTGATCCGACCTGTCCATGCACAAGAAAAGGGGAAAAAAAAAAAGGGAAAAAAAAAGTTTCATCAACTAAATGATGTTACAAATGTTTTGCTTACGGAATGGTGTAAAATACAGTTCCAGACTGTCTATGATGCCAGAACAAATTGCTTCAATAGCGCTTGCTTTTATTTTTACTGTAACTTGCTTACAAAAGCTGTGATTCCTGAGAGCCTCTGTTCTGCAAAACTGTGTAAAGGGGTGTTTGCGGGCACTGTAGGAAACCTGCTGTATGCAGAGGCAATTCCAAGCCCAAGGACTCAAAGTCCAGCATAGATTGCAAGAGTGTTAAGGTTTGCACATCATTGTACAGCATTCTGGTAAATCAAGTCTTTGAATGATACCTGTTTCATCAGCTACAGCTGCTGACTTCTACACTGGGATAAACCTTTTTTGCTTCTTGCATTAACTAATACTCAATAGCATATATTGAAGCAATTGACTGCATCTTTCTTCACTTGTTAGATACTGGACCTGGGAACAAAAAGTACATGGTCAGACTGCTGACTTACCTGCCAGGTACTCCTGTAGCAAAAATTGCAACAAACACTCAGATTTTCTATGAGATCGGGAAGCTGGCTGCCAGTTTGGATAAAGCTCTCTCAGAGGTGAGTTTTCATTGCTCCAGCCTCACAAACTTCTTTCTCAATTAATTTATCCTCTGCATTTTTTTGAGTGCTTGCTGTCTGCTTTCCTGACCTGCAAAATTCAAGTTGGAGAATGCAGATGTCAGCTTAAGTCATCTTTCAGGTGCCAGCCTCCAAGCTGGCTGTTACAAAAGCACTTCCCCAGGTAACATGACAGTTGCTGCTTATGAGATGGTATTGGTGATCCTTTTGCAGTGCATTTTTGTACCACAAACAGGGAGATTTCTTTTTACTTATGCAAAACTCACCTGCTTGGTGTTTCAAACCTGGCAAATAAGGAGAGTGAACCATAGGGTACTCGCATTAGAAACATGTAATGCTTGTTTTAAAGCAATTTTTGTACAGTGTGCATCAGGTACAGCTGGCTGATCTATTATTTTAAATTCATTTTGACTTGCTCTCTTTCTCCTGGTCATTAGAACTGTGACCATTTAACATTGATAGCAGTTGGTTCCTTCTCTACAATGCCAGCTGTGCCAATGAACAGAGATTTATGACACTTCTCTCATTTGCACGGCTTCCCGTCAAATAATCTTAATGCAAAGTACTTTCTTTGCTCCATAATTATACAGGATAATAAAGCTGATAAATCAGCCAGTAATTAAGTTTGATACATGAAAGAACTCTTGCATTATTTATTGCTTTTCATTAACCTTTCCTTCTCATGTTCTGGCTACCGGCTTCAGACAATAATGAGATGTGAATTGCCACCTTTACCAACCACATCCTTAAATTACAGGGGCATTTTTCAGTTGGGAAAGATAAATTACTGTTGCCTTCTAACACTCTGGTCACGCTCTTATAATGCGATTAAACCAATTTATATAGACTAGCTAGTCTCCAAATATGCCTATGAATTGTCCTGCCAAGGAGGAAATAGTTGATGAGAATGCAGATTTTGACGGAAAAGGCTCTTTATGCCCTTAACATAGGGATTATCATCTACCAAGGACTGTAATTTAGCCAAGCAATGTGCCATGCTTTGTTTTGTGCACAAAATAGTATTCCACCACCTTCTCTGCTGGTGTCTCCTTTTGCTTGGATGTGCTGCATATCCTCTAAATTGAAGTAAGTTTATGGCTGTAAAGTGACAATCTGTGGCTTTACAGTAACAAGGGCTCATGACTTTTTATTAGCCTTCACACACCTGGTAACCCATTTATAGGTTGCTGGAATATCTGGTTTGTGCTGGGAAGACTGCAGTGCTTGTTTACCAGATGGCATTCTTCCAGCCAGTGTGGTGCTTTATACAGCATTAGGGATCCTGGATTGTGATTTTTGGTTTAGGCTTGATCTTGTTCCTTACTTTTTCATACACGGTTCCAGTTTTGACTATTATTTAGCTATCTTTAGGAGCCTTAATTACAAGCATAGGTTTCTTTTTAAGAGGAAGCCAGGTACTCTTATGGGAGTTGTTTTTTTTTTTTTTTTTTCTTTGCCCTATGCACTGGTAGAATTGTCCCACCAGCTGCCTTAATAAGCATTAGAGGATTCAAGGATAAGCATGGTATGCAGTGGGAGAGATGTTTTTCCTCCCTGTATGTGACTTTCCAAACCACCTTTTTCATTTGCTAATGACAGAGAGGTTAAGGACCTTGCTTGTTTAAAATATTTAGGTTACCTGGATGTACAAAGGCAAATTTTCATAAGATTAAAGCCCTATGCAGCATCTCCATAAAATACTTCTGTCCTCAGGATTTTTCATGCACCAGCTGATCCTCGTCCCCAGAAGCCGACAACTTAAATGCACAGTGTGCCTGTTCCTTGCACACTGGCAGGTTTTTTGTATTTTCTGCTCAGCTTTCTGTAGCACCAGCTGTGCAATCCAGGCTCTGCCAGTGTGGGACTCTGGCCTTCCAAGGCCTCAAAAGTTGCTACAAAATGTCACATTACAGAAAGTCAGTATCAATTTTGAATAATTTAAGTGATGAATGACTTGAAATAATCTTTGTACCTAAAAAGTGGGAAAAAAACATTTGGGTCATACATAGTTATTAGGATGTTTGCCTTAATCATTCTTCAGGTTATTATTTTAGTTGTTGTTAGAAAGCAATAGTCAGTCACGGTGCTTTTCGATGTGTCTCATTAGAAACCCATTAATTAAAAGGGGCTTGGAATCAAGCCCTTTAATCATAACAACAGGATTTGTACTTATGGCCTATTTTGTCTTCTGCTTTTTCCAAAGCAATTCCATCATCCATCAGTAAAAAGCCTGCATCGAGGTCAGTTCATTTGGAACCTGGCAAATGTTCCTCTTCTAGATCAATACATTTATGCCTTGGGCCAGAACAAATATCGTGAAGTTGTGCAACAAGTTATTGAGCAATTTAAAGGGAAAGTAATACCCAAGCTAAGCAGTTTTCGAGCCTGTGAGTATTTTATTGTCATTGTAACTGTGTTGAATTGACACACTGAAATTTCTTACAGGAATTGGGTTCTTTGGAGAGGGCAGAAAAAAAGGCTCCTTTATCTCTACCTAGACGTGTGCAAATACTGTGCTGCATGAAGACAGCACAGAACTAGCCAGAAGGAATGTGCTGTCCAGAGTCAGGTTCAGTTCTTGATCTTTCTGATGAGTTTTGCTTCCAGTTAAGGGGATGATTTCCATGCTGTTATATCAACTTAAGAATATATGGAGTACACTACTTCATTTCATAAAGGCCCAAACAACTATTTAATCATAATTTTGGAATTCAACTCATATTGATGTTGAAGATAAATTGACAATTTGAAAACTGCTATTCTGTATTTGGGAACATGTAGCATATCCCAGGTAGTACCAGACCAGAGCAAGATCTCGTAATGTTCCCTTTGTCGATTGCTATCTGGTTCCCTGTTAGTGGAATGGAGGTTCCTAGGAAGCAGTAAGGCTGGGAAAGGCAATATCTGATATTGAGGGAGGACAGTGTGGTTTTGTAGTGGTGTTAGTCTGAGCCTGTATGCACCTTTTCAGAGCTGTTTCACTAAGAAGTGGGGAGAAAAAAAAAAAAGTTGGATTCTGCTGTTTAATAATGAATAAATACTGTTTCTATTTCTTCTGTGTTTAGGTATCAATCATGGAGATCTTAATGACCACAACATTCTAGTAGACTCCAGTTCTGCTTCCCTGGAGAATCCTCAGTACAGAGTGTCCGGCATCCTGGATTTTAGTGACATGAGTTATGGGTATTATGTGTTTGAAGTCGCAATAGCTATCATGTACATGATGATTGAGAGCCCAGATCCTTTGAGTGTTGGAGGGCATGTTCTGGCAGGGTTTGAAAGTGTCCTGCCGCTCACGGAGGTGGAGAGAGAAGCCCTCTTTCTCTTGGTGAGCGGGAGGTTTTCTCAGTCCCTTGTCATAGCCGCCCACACTGCTCTGCTGTACCCAGAGAATAAGGAATACCTCATGATCACAGCCAAAACCGGATGGAAACACTTAATGAAAATGTTTGAGGTGGGCCAAGAAGCTGTAGAGAAGACGTGGTTTGAGACTGCCCAAGCGTATACTAACGCACCTGCCCAGTAGACCGATGGCTGCGGAGGTACTTGCGCGGTGACCCCTGCCTCTCTTGCAATAAAGGCGGTGCCGCTTGTGCTGGAGCGCGTCCCCCGCGGTGTGTAGGCGGGCTGGGCCGGGGGTCTGTCTCTCCTCTCCGTGGGGGCGGTCCCCGTGGGCCGAGGGCGCGGGGCGGCCCCTCACGGCGCCGAGGGGCGGTGCGCGGACGGCCGTGAGCGCGGCGGCCCCGCCCTAGTCCGGCACGCGGCAGCGCGCAGGCGCGGCGGCCATTTCCGAAGCAGCGGTGAAGGTTTGGGCGCGGCCGTAGCGCCCGGTTCTTCCCCGCCGGCCGGGCCTCCCTCGGCCGCCGCAGCCCCTCGGCCGTCCCCGGCCTGCCGTGAGTGAGGGCGGGCGGGCGGGCGGGCTGGGGGGAGCGGGGCGCGGCCCTGCGCTCCGCGGGAGGGGGCGAGGCCCTCGCCTTCCGCAGCGGTGAGGATGACTCTGCACGGCGGGGCGGGGCCGGTTAACGTGCGTTCTGGTGTCTTGCAGGCCCGCTTTGCTTCGGCCCGCAGCGCGTCCCCGGCACGATGGTGAGTGGGGGCTGCGGGCCGGGCCCGCCCGTCCCGGGGCTTTGCCGAGTCACGGCCGCGTTCGCGGGCGGGGCGGCGGGCGGTCACGCCGCGGAGGGGCCGTGGGTGCGGGCGCAGCGGTGTCCGTGGGCCAGGTCCGCGTGTGTAATAGAAGCAGCGTTAGTTTCTCACCGCGGGTACCAAACTGAGGTCACTTCAGTGGCTGGGTTCTGTATACGCGGCTCGGAGCATCGCTGATTTTAGAATGTTGCTTTCTGGCAAGAGAACGATGATATTTAACGAGCTATTGCTTTTTACAGTCTCGAAGATACGACTCCAGAACTACCATATTTTCTCCAGAAGGTATTTTTTAACCCCACACTTTCAAGTAAACTCTATTATCCAACAGCTCAAAACGAAATAACAAACTACTTGTACAAAGGTCGGTTGTTTCCATCCAACATGAGTTACAGGAAACATATTTACTAGCTATAAGTAGCCTAAGGACACCAAGGATCCAAAGTGATTTCCAAATTCATTGTAATTCAAGCAATAATGAGACTGTTCCACATGAGTAATACCACCTGCCACATTTTTGAAATAATTTGAACAAGTCTTCACCATTCATCTTTTGTTTGAGTATTGATGGATTTTGTTACTGTCCCCCCCATCCCCTGAGAACGCGCAGTATCCTGCTGGTGCAATCACACCTCTCCTTGTTATTCTTACACATGCTGAAACAAGTGCGTACAAGCCATGTTTTCCTGTTTCTTAGATGGGATGAACTCAGAATCTAGTATCAAATATTTTGATAGTTGAAAAAACATTTTGGCTTATTCTACTGCAACAGAGTGTTCTGTGGACTTTATTTGTTTTGTAAAATAAAAGGGTTTTTTCCATATTGACAATGCCCTGTATTATCAGATTTGTGGATTTTCCTTCTCTGACTCCCTCCTCTTTTACAACCAATTAATTTACTATTAACTGGTAATAGATTTGAAGAAGTAAGACTAGGTTGTACAATGAGCATCTGTCAGTTTCTTGCAAAGTTAAGTTACCTTGCATACTTGGTATTGTCAGTGTTACTTTTTTTGATGTTACTAATTTAAATCCTTTCTTAGGTCGCTTGTACCAGGTTGAGTATGCAATGGAAGCAATTGGACATGCAGGCACTTGCTTGGGAATTCTAGCCAATGATGGTGTTTTGCTAGCAGCAGAGAGACGCAACATTCACAAGCTTCTTGATGAAGTGTTTTTCTCAGAGAAAATATACAAACTTAATGAGTAAGTTGAAATGATGAGCATATGTCCAATGACATTATCTTTAACAAAACACTGGTGTTATTCAGACATTTTAGCACTGAACCTAGTTTTACTTGAAGTGTTAGCATTCTTTTTGTTCAGTGTTTTAGACAGGTATGACTATTTTGTCATTGTTTCAGTAGTTCTTCTAAAGAAGCAGCATTGCTTTTTTTAAACCTATAGGAGAATTTTCCAGGTGGAATAGCCTCTTTGTTGATACTTCCTCATGTAAGGTAATGTTATTGCAGCAGTTAAGAATATGGGGAAACCTCAATTTTACAAAATGCCATGGGGGGGGGGCAGAATAAAGAAGGCAAACAAAAATCACCATGCTGTTTCATCTTAGCATCCTCTAAATCTTTTCTTTTTCCTTCATGATTCAAAAAGAGCAAGATAATTAGATAAAACATGCCTTCTGGAGCTTAAATTTGTGGTATCAGAGAAAAGAGTGTTCTGGAGGATGCTCTCTTGGCTGTAGGGGAGGTAGAGCTGCTTCGTTGGCAGAAGGTGCCCATGAAACACAAACAGCTTTTCATGCCGTCAGCCTCCCTTTCTGTTTTGATCTTGCAAGCAGCTCAAACTGTAGGACGTACTGGATTTTCAAGGAGGCAGTGTAACAGTGCACTGGAGTAGTCACTAGGCCAGTCCTTATATCTGAAAAATTCAAGTCCACTTGGAAAAATAACCTGGATTCTTGAATTCTTCTGTGTAGTGAAAGCTTTGTAGCGATAACGGATTGGGCAAAAGAGATCTTAAATTAACAGCTAACGAAGTAACCAAGGACACGAAGCGCTTACTTTCTTATGGTCAAATCAAGATCACTAAGTTTCAGTTACACAAATGCAGTGTGTCGGCCGGCAGCTTCCAGCGTAGGTCTGTCACGTCTCTGTGGCTCCTCCAGGGTTCTGGTGTGCTGGTGGCCTCCAGGTAGACGCCTGGAAGTAGCCAATGGCTCCTGTAAGGACACTGAGGACTTAATCACCTTTGGCATGATACTCTTAGAACTATATGTATAACTAACATACCGAGCCGCTTACTTTTTGCTGTCTACTGCTTCTCTTACAAAACGGTTACATGATATTTTTGGTGTACCCAAAAGGCAGGAGCTGATGAACGTGTTGTATATGGCAGCTACATAGATTTGATCAGAAAGGCCCGACTTTAGGTGTTCTGCTTGAACCGCTGTATGAAGACGTGACTTTGTTTCTGATTGATAGGAATTCAGTTAATTTGCATGCTTTTATTGCAGGGATATGGCTTGCAGTGTTGCAGGAATAACTTCAGATGCCAATGTTCTAACAAATGAACTGAGACTGATTGCGCAGAGGTAGGTCTGCTGATAGTTAACATGGTTTTAGTTGCCTGCGCTGTCGGGTTCAATTCTGTTTATGTATTAAATCAAAATGAACGTGCATTCAGTAGAGAGGAAGTAGATTATTTGAAATAAACCAGATAGATCAAAGAGGCTGAAACTTAAGAACTTGTTTCTTCTTAAGTGTGGTATAAGATACTGTCAGCAAAATCAGTTTTGAAAGCGCTTTCTCTTTCATACTAGGTATTTGTTACAATATCAAGAGCCCATTCCTTGTGAACAGCTGGTAACAGCACTGTGTGACATCAAGCAGGCTTATACACAGTTTGGAGGTAATGAACAGTGATGAACCATTGTGCTTTTAAATGTCTGAAGAATTATTCTGTTACATAATTAGAAGCATCTGAATCTCTGGACAGCTCTACCAAATTCTTCTGTAACAAGTTATACTGAGAAGAACAATACCCAAATTTAAGATGGGAATGGGTAGTCATGGTTACTGTTTTGCTACTGAGGGTGCTACTTTTTAGTGATTGAGGAATTGATGCCTGAGATTCCAGCCAGCTGCATAGAATGCTTTGGTGCTCTTAGATTTAGTGAATGCCTTCGAAAGACCAGCAGAGAATTGTTTGGTATTAAACTTTCAACATTTTGGGCCCATCTTGCGTAATGGCACAATGAATCACAAGTAAGACTCTACATAGGGGTATCAATATTGTAACACTTTAAAAAACACCATTTATGTGGATCAAGCAAGATGTTAGAAAATTATGCTGTAAGTGGTGTTCCTTAGTACGTGAACTGATGACTCTGGTATTTTACATATATGTAGCGTGAAGGAATGACCTTTTTATGTACCTGACTTGACACTGCCAAGTTAGACGCTTTAACAGCAAGCTACAAACTTTAAATAGCGAGTTTTGATTTAAAGTCCTGAGATTATAAAATACAATTTGTAGAGACAGAAATGACCTGCTCTTAGGGTTAAATTAAATAAACCCTTGCTGCCTCACCCTCCCCCTAAAACTTTGAAAGAAATGCTGGCGTGCTTATCTCAAGTGACAGAAGTGCAGAACAGTCTGTTAAATCCTAGTTCACAGGAATAGATTTGAAAAAAGAAATCAACGAAAGTAGTCGTCGCTCATGACCGATCTTGTTACTAAATTTAGATTGCTAATAGCTTTCTTTTCAACAGGAAAACGTCCTTTTGGTGTTTCGTTGCTGTATATTGGCTGGGATAAGCATTATGGCTTTCAGCTGTATCAAAGTGATCCTAGTGGAAATTATGGAGGGTGGAAAGCTACATGCATCGGGAATAATAGTGCTGTAAGTTCTGGGGTTTTTTCCTCTCCAAAAGTCAGGCAAAAAAAAATAAAAATGTAAATTGCACCATACTAATTAAACTGAGTTGTTGATTACTGGTGTGGAGCAGTAGTAGATACCTGTAGAAACACGGCTGTTACTCATGTATTGATATTATTTGGCAAAAAGTAACTGTTCGGTTGATTGCCCAAAACTACTGTTTTCATTTCTGTGAAATTTACAGGCAGCTGTGTCAATGCTAAAGCAAGACTACAAAGAAGGAGAAATGACCTTAAAGACAGCACTTGCGTTAGCCATTAAGGTGCTAAACAAAACCATGGATGTTAGCAAACTCTCTGCAGAGAAAGGTAAGCAGTTTGCTAATACGGGAGAACACCGTTTGCTTAAAACCAGAAAATGTAGCGAATGTGTATACACTAGATGTGAATTACTGAATTTTTAGCTGTTACGTGAAAAATGTTTTCAGAAGATGCAGCAGCTCTCACCCTTAACCTTTCTCAGAGGCATACAGATAGCTTAGCTGAGGATGGGCCACTGTGGTCAGCTCCAGGGGCTAGACCCCAGTTTAGGGCTCGCAGGCCGCGTTGGTGCGGTGGCAGAAATGGCTGCGTGTCTGGAGGAAGAACCGCTGGAGAGGTATTAACGCGCTTGTGTACGGTGCTGCGGAAGGGGACTGCTGCCGCCTGGCTTGCTGGTCAGGCTGCCTTGTAGAGCCGGGACAGGAGCCTTCTGCTTCATTGTCAGTTGTAACCACAAATCTTGCCCTTCTGATGATTGCTGTGTGTGAAGGACGAAATGTAACGTGGCTGTCTGTTCCATGTGTTTCAGTTGAAATTGCAACACTGACAAGAGAGAACGGAAAGACAGTGATAAGGGTTCTGAAGCAAAAGGAGGTGGAACAGTTGATAAAACAACATGAGGAGGAGGAAGCAAAAGCTGAACGTGAAAAGAAGGAAAAAGAACAAAAAGAGAAGGATAAATAGAATATGATATCAACTGTTCTGTAGATAATAGAGGACCTGCTTCAGTAAAAGATAATCGGGATTTATGTTTTGTAGAGGCCTACAAATACGCCATGGAGGACTCAGAATTACTTTTGATGAACCAGGTCCTTAATCGTCATTCAGATTATTAGTTTATTGCTCCTTACATTGACCAATAATTGCTTTAAATCTTGAACACTCTATTTCTTTCATCTTCTATTTTTTATTATGGAATAAAATTTAAGAAGAATAGTGATGGGTGTCTTTATTTCCTCAGTAATGCCTGAATATGCACCATCTTGAGGGATTTAATCGCTTTAAACCATTAAAACAAGGTATATGCTAGTTGGTAAAGAACAAATATGGTGTTAGAATTGTTAGAATTTTGTGTGTATGTGTGGGTTTTCCTTTTCAAGTAGTGAAAAGGGCTTCTAAGTTTGAAAAGTCATTTCATAAATACAGAATTAAAGTGTGCTGGCATGACAAGTTTTAATTTTGGCCTATTTTGTTCTATAACAGGTTATGTCAAACTGATGGTCTTGCAAGCTGTAGTGTTTTAAACATGCACCGTAGCACATGTGTTCAGCTGATCATAGCCTTTCATGAGTGCATGTGTGTTCTGAGAAATTAATCATATAACACTAGCTATATTCACACAAAGTAGGAAGACATTCTACAAAGGCCACGTGAAAATGTTAAGCTATCTTGTCAGAATACAAATAGGTAAATATAAGAGTGCATGATTTTAGACTGTGTTGACTATTTTACATTTTATCCTAAAAGAAAATGGAGATGCTTTACATTTAGTTTAGTGTTGCTGATACTTCCCCAGAGATTTGTCTGGTTCCCTTTTTGGACAGAAAACAGTCTAGAGAACTAATCAGTTAACCACTTGTGAAGTCAGTATTTGTGAATGATTTAGAAATTAAAATAATACTTGTTCAGATTTGTCCCTATACTGAGTGCAAAATAATACGATTTTCAGATTAACAAAAGCCTGTTATTCTGAGAAAAAAAAAATCTGGAGTTAATAGAGGAGATGAGAAGTTACTGAAAATTATTTTGTACCCTTTCAGTCATCAAAAGCAAACTGAAAACCTCACTGGAGTGACATGCTTAAATGAGAGGCCTTGCCTGCTGAATTTCAAACTGTGAGACTGGACACCCCTTTTGTGCCAACCCTGGACTGTTGTCTATTTTGTAGTGTTTGGGGGTTGTGGGTTTTTTGTTGTTGCCTTTTGTTGTTTGTTTGTTTGTTTTGTTTTTTTCCATTTAACCCCAAAGGATATCTGGTGTTTATAGGATTTAATATGGCCAATTAAAGAAACAGAGTGAATCCATACAGTGTTTCATTATTTTTAATCTATCCCAGACATTTTTGACTGATAAAATGTACTTTGTCAACATGGTCAGAAGTTACCCTTAGTCTCAACAAAACCCATTTTTGAGCTCATTGCTGTAAGTTTCATTGTTGAGAACAGAGGGAAGGAATCTGACTTGAGGTGTCTATGCAGCAGCTTGCGTAGATGTACTGCACTTGCTTTGGCAGCCTCCGCATGGGGAGCAGTGGGGATGTGGGTTCTGTGCGGGCTGCAGGACCTGCTTGTTCATTTTCTAAGTCTCAGTGCAGGCCAGTTGCTTTAGTCTTTTGTACTGAACTTAGACAGCACTTTGATAATACTCAAATTTTATAGCCAATAAAAGTTAGACTTGAATTTTATTTGCACCTTGTGCGACAATAGATCTTCCAAATAATAACAGGAATGATATTTCATGTAACAAGTCCTGAATAGTTGCAGACACCGTGCAACAGGTAAGATTTAATCTCCATTATAAAGGGTTGTATAAATACCTCAAGCTCCATTTTTATGTAGGAAATTCAGTGCTCAATCTACTTATTTTTTGATACCACGAATGCAATATATCAGCATCTTTTGCAGATTTCTAGATCACTGATGATGGTTGTACAAGTACTTGGAATATGCCCTAAAAGCAGCAATGCCAAAATGGAGTTTTTTCTAACTTCCCAAAGATCACTTGAAACAAAACGTGATAGACTCCAGCAATGCTTTCTGTCTTATAGAACATTAGAGCATCTGAGTCTGTGCTTATCAATGTATATAAACCACACAAGACAATTTGTTTAGTGTACTAGTGGAAGTATTATTAGATAGCTTAGGATATAGATTTATTAAAATATTTTTTCTTAAATGCTTCTGTTTCTAACAAAGAGGGGATAACAAATACATTTGAATCTTTGTTTAAAGAATTACCAATAGCACTTCTTTGCCAAACACTGCATCATTTGCTGGTAAAAGGGGACTTTTTTGATACTGCAATAATCAAGTCAGAATATGATTTAAATCATTTTCTGATCTGTACTCCATTATGTATTGAAGCATTGTGATAAGTTGTGTAGTTACACTACATTTAAAAAAATCTATTTATTTAAAGGTTTTGTTTACATGAAGTAAAAGTATTGTCAAATAATTTATAATTTTTGAACAATAATTACCAATTTAATTTTAAAAATGCCATCTCTACTGAGCGCCATTAATAGCTGTGAGATGAGCCTCAGTATTGCCTTGGAATAGGCAAGTAAGTCTAGCTGGCTCTCATCCAACATGCATAGTAAAGTTTTGCTAAACTAAATTTAATTTCTGCTTCTTTTCTGCATTTGAACCTAGGACAGTAGGCAGATGCTGGGGATCTTTTATAGTATCTTCCTGGGATATCCTTACACTAATGCAAGTTCCTTACCTGTTTTTCCTAGAAATAGAGCAGCATTTGACTGCACAGGCCTATTGTGTTGATTCTGGCTTTGTGTGTTACAAAAAAAAAAAAAAAAAAAAAAAAAAATCACCACTATCAGTGCCTTTTCTGGGAGTGGTTTGGGGATAAGTCGTAAGAAGAGAAAAAATGATTTTGGCGATACATTTGAGTTATCTTTGCTAATCAAAATGATCTTCCTGTTCTTTGTATATTTTTTTTGGTGTACGTAGTGTTTACGTAGAGTTTACAGTGTATTACATAAGTATTTAAAATATTTAGCTATTGCAGTGGCTTGAATGCTATTTTAACACCAGAACTTCATGTGGTGCTTTGGAAGGTGACAGATTTTTCAAATTAGGTAAACGTATTTACTTGAAACTGTTTGCATAATATGGTGTTAGTGAACTTTAAGACTGGATAGTTTATATCTCGAGTGCATGATAGAACTTGTTAGGGCAAATATTCACATATAGATTGTCCTAATAAATTGTAATGTGTTTTGTTATTCTAAGTACTTTAAGAGGTAACGAAACTACTGCTTTTCTAGTAATACCTGTGCTGTCTCTTGCATCCGTCAGTGTTGAAAAAAAAAAGTTAGCTTGTTTTCTAGATAACTGTATTCCATTCAAATAAAGTCAAATTAACTTCTAAGACTGCTTCTTATATGACTTACTGTATTGTGCACTGTAAGTTTCCTTTAGAGATGCTTCCCTGTTCATCCAAATATTTTTGCTTGCCAGAGTTATAAAAGCACGCAATATAAGATGATAAACAAAAGACTTTTTCTGTTAAATGTGACTGCTGCTTCTGTTTTTTTTTATGGATTCCCCAGGTAATTATTCTTTCTGTTCATAATCTTAGAATCAGAGACAATACTTCTCCAGTATGTTGTGAGAACAAATATATTAATGTTTACAAGGTGTTGGAATGAATGGTTTTAGAGGCCACAGAACTGTATGTGGTGTATACAAGACATCTTAAGTCCAAGAAGTTAATGCACTCATGTACTTTGTACATGAGCAAAATGATGTAGCTTCAGACGAGATGAAATTCTACGACTTACTTAAATGTCTTTCACTTTCTTTAAAGAATATTTTCCATTACAGGTTTTCTGTAGCAAAAGTCATCCTCGTTTTCAAGTTTTAATTGCAGTTATTTCTGTTATAATACAAAAACCTCCTAAAATAACTTTGACTTGAGAGTACCCTTCTGGTTATATAGCTCTTGGCTTTAATCTGGAGAAAATTCAGCTTCACTTTTAGAGTATTTCTGATTTTACAAAGAGAACTGAGCAGCTTGCTATTTTTATCTGTGATTAATTTGGCATTTGCCTTTCCAGTTAAAGTACTCTTCAGTGCACAGTAAAAGCTGCCATCAGCCAATTTACTGGAGATTCTCTGAACATACTTTAGTGGGGACCGTCAGATGTCAACTCCTGCTGAGAAGGACCCTTTGAAGGACAGCAGACTTTACTCATGTAATTGTTTAGGCTTTCACTTAATGATAAATATTGAACTTAACATGCTGCTGTTAATACTAACATTTTGCTCCAAGTTCAAAACAGCAGGAAAGAACTGGCTTCTTATTTATAACTACTGTTTTCTAAATCAGTAATAACACAGCATAATTAATGTGTGCCAAATGATGCAACATAAAATATTTAGTGAAATGTTGGGCATGTAAACTAGACAGTTTCATCCTTTTATATTTTAGAGCATGTTTTGCCTAGCTAGGACCCAGCTGCAAACAAATTCATAGTTATGTAATAAAACCAGTTTGCTATGTCCTGTACATTCAAGTGGCAACTATGTTTAACACTTAACTAGACATTATGGCTGTAAAATGTGTTTACTGCAAAGCACATATGATGCTAACAGAAATACAGATGTTTATGCGATAACCTTACGTTAGGAACACCAGCTGCGGTGCAGTGGTGGATCAGTTGTCATCAAAAACTACGTATTTGCAATTTCAGTAGAAACATTTGCCAGTAATTTTTGGAGCACTCTGCAAACATCGGAAGTCCATTCTATCATAAAAGAATAAAATAGGTTATTTTGTGCTGTTCTTTGGGCTAAAATATATTTTTGTTTACTCTACAGTCTTGGGTTGACCACTGCATATGCACCGAGCATTTCAAAATAAGAGTCACATGCTGCATCCTTTAACACATACATATTTCGATTGTGGAGGACATGCAGTATACAAATGGATTCTCAGTATAGCAGATCACCGTATTTACTGCAGAGCATTCAAATCAATAAAACATGTCACCCGAAGTGTGCTGAAGGAAACTACTGTGTAAGCAGCCTTTTCTCGGATGGCTGGTACGGACTGCATCGTGTCTTACACAGACATGCACAACCTAAATATGGCTGCATGATAATACAGAAAAACATGAGTTTAAAAAATAAGAATTGGATTGAAATTCTTAGAGTACTCTGTTTTGGTCATTGAAAAGATTAATGATTTACATGAGATGCACTATTTTTCCATGAAATGAACACTTGATATAAAAGAATTTTGATAATTGACAGCGTGCTTAATGAAATACTACTTTGGGTAATGCTCATTTTAGGAAGGTACAAAGTTGCAAAAATTATTTGAGTTGAATAAGGTTGATTTTTTTTTTTGAGGAATCTGATATCTAGCACTTTTTATGTAACAGCTGATTAACACTGCGTAAAGCCATTTAGCCCTTCTTTCCTAATCTTTTCTCTAAAAGTCTTAAACAGTTTCTTAAATATAAAAAAAATGCATTAATGCCAGCTGCTTCTATTTTTCGTGGCCATGTGTACACTGCACGTTTCTATTAGGATGATCTAGGAAAAATCACATATTTCTCAGTTGGTGGATTTAAAGTTGTCTTTCTTAACACCTTTTTATTTATCTGATGCAGAAAAAAAAGTGGTTTTTTTTTGTACTATTCTCAACATATGTTATATAATATACATAAAGATGGAAATATCCCTCGACTTTTTAGCTTGCATAAGTTTATCTGTTTTTGATTTAAAGTTCCAAAACATTCTGATTTAGAAACTTTAAGAAAACCCAAACCTAGTGAGTGTTTCATATGGAATGGAAGTTAAAACATCAGATTGTTTAGTATTTTCCTTTTCGCTAAAAATCACTTCAACTTCCAGCCTCCCAGAACCACGGTTTAAAAGAAACGACCGATAGCCCGGGAGGGTTTCCCACTGCCGTTTAAGGTTGAGGTGGCGGCAGCCCCGGCCCAGCTCAGCACCTACCTACGGCCCAGCCGTGGCGGTAACCGGGGAAGCGGCGGGACGGTGCCGGAGCGGCGCCTCTGGGTCCGGCCTCAGGGACACCGCTCCAGCTTTCCCCACGAGCCGCCCGCCGCACCTGCCTCCCTCACAGCGAACTTCCCCTCACAGCCCGCGGGGGCGGCGCCGGCCGTTGCCCGCCCGCAGCGGGGCCGCCGAGACGCGAGGTTAGCGGCAGGATCGGCCGGCCGGCCGCACACGCCTCCGGGCCGCGAGTCGGTCCCTCGGGGCTTGGCCGCCCGGAAAAACGGCCCGGGACGACGCCTGGTCGAGGCGGCTGCTGAGGCTCAGCGCCGCTGCCGCCCCCCCCCCACGTCGGTAACGCGCCAACCGCTCTAACGGCTCCCGGCGCGGGCGCCCTCCTCCCGCCCCTCGCGCCCCCTCACGGCGGGGCGTGGCCAGCACCGCCCGGCAGCAGCGGCGCCCCGTCCGCGCCGCGGGGCTCTGAGGCGCTGAGGTGGCCGTGCCCCGGCCATGGCCGCGCTCGGAGCCTGGCTGTGCGGCGGCCGCCCCCTGCTCCTCCTCACCTGCTTCTTCGCGCCTGTGTTCGGCCAGCGCGGAGCCGGCCCTGCTGCCCGCGCCCCTTACGCGGGTAAGGCGCCTCTGGGCGGCCCCGCCTGGGTGAGGGGCCAGCGGGGCGCCCGGCCGGGGCCGCTGCGGAGGAAGCGGGTGGCAGGCAGGCGCCTTAGCGAGAAGCGGGGAGGGTGCCGGAGGGGCGGGCACGGTCAGCTCGGACTTAGGAGCCCTCTCGACCACTGGTTTTCCTCTAAACTCGCCATTGTGGGGGGCTAGCTCGCCGCCGGGGGTTGTGCCGGAGCCCCCCCGGGCTGTGCCGACCCTCCGCCTGCGGCCCCGCTCGGGCGGGCAGCTGGGGGCGCGGGCGGGAGCTGGGCGCGTTTCGTGTGGAAAAATAAGGCGGATTTTGGTGGGTGCGGGGAAATGCTGCTGGGGTTGAGGCGGCCGCGCATCAGGCGTCGTTTTCCACGCCGTCAACTTTTGTCAAGGCTGATTTCAAGGCGGAGCGGGGTTCTGGCGATCGCTGAGGAGTGCTGAGGTAGGGATTGCGGGACTTCTGCTAGTTTTTAAAAACATAAACGTGATTTACAGAGGGCGCCGTCAGAGGGGATCACCAGAGCTGCCCCTTTCACAGAGGAGGGGAAAAATGCCTTTGCCAGTTTGCGGCTTTTCAGGTGCATATTCGTCCTGCCTACTACACACTTCACGCAGTTGTTACGCTTTTTAAATTAATATATAACACTTTAAAGACTCGAAGTGTTACAGCTTTCCTTTTTTGCTCTATTCACGTACTCAGGTTTGTGGTGCAGGCTCTTTGCGTTTGCAACTGGTATGAAGGTTAATTTACAGAATATACTTCAATAATTGCAGTGTTGCATATGGATCTGGCAGCACATAAAAATGTTCTTCTTCAGAATTTGTAACAATATTCTTTTTAGCTTAGTCACGTGTTATTTCTTTGACTTCAGAAGAGTCAGTCTTCTAATTCAATCAGGATGTAACTTCCAGGGTTGAAGGATGTAAAATAGTATGTGAAGCTAAAGTGTTTATAAAATTACACAAAGATTAAAGGAGCAAAATCAATGCTTTTTCAAAAAGTTATTTAGAAGTAGTTATTAGAAAACATTGCTTTTATATAATTATGGGTACATTGCTGTGAGTTTTGCAAAGTGTCTTGAAGTCATAACTGCAGCATTTACAAGCAGAAAGTAAATGAATGAAAAATAAATTTGGCCTTTTTTAATATTAGCTCAAAATTGAAAAAATGGTCGTAACCTCCTTAAGGAAGGTAAATTATATTGTTGTCTTGGTTTTAATTCAACATACAAAAACTCAGTCTGTTATTGCTAAATGTGATTTAAAAGATTATCCTTGGTCTCAGTATTTGAAAAGTAGAGTTTTTCATCATGACAGAAGATGTTACTATGTGAAATTGTTATGTTACATTGTATGGTATATATGACTGTATGGAATTACCTGCAGTCAGGTTAAGCCAAAATTTGCCTTTTGTCACACGCCAATAGTTTTGACTTCATTGAGAACTGATCTTACGTAGTGAGGATAAAATTTTCCTTTCACAATTTGTTTACTCTAAAATAAAATGAAATTTGCTATTACGAAGATGAAAAACTTTATAGCTCCTGATTATTAAAATATAGGGCAAATGGACATAATAACTGAAATCAGATTATCATGTGCATACAGTTAAAATTACTTTAGAGGTATTGCTTTGCATATGGTACAGTAATCATTTTAATGAGTGGAATTGATTTATGGATGTGACTTTGATTTTATGATACTTTAAGAATGCTTGTAAATGAATCTGGTGTTTCCTTTAGTTAGTAGTCCCGAGGTGAACTAACACTTTATCCTGGATAACTGAGATTTGACAAGGCAAAATACATGCTGATTTAAAATATAATAAAATTTGAATTTTTATTCCTTGCTCTGAATCTTAAACTAACAGGTGAGACTTAAATGAACAAACTGAATCGAAATTAACAACCACCATTCTGCAAACCTGTGATGGTGTTTCTTTGGGAGTTCACACACGCAAACTTTTTCCACTCTGTTTAACAGATTGTGTCCTTCTCCCTGCCCAACAGGAAGCTGTAAACCTTCCTGATTGTATAGGTTTCTTGTGATTTTTCTCTTAAAACATTTTGTGCTTTCTTTAGAGATTCTTAGGAATTAAAACGTGAGCATTGATTTGTGGAAAAATGTCTGTGTTGATTTGTAGAAGGAACTGTGGAAGGAAGTACTTGCATAGTTTCCCACTTTTCAGAATGCTAAAACCTGATTTTTATATGATACTTCATGTTCTGGAATCTTCTACTCTGCATCTGGTTTTGAGTATCTGATTTTTAAACAGAGTATCTTATTTCTATGAGCCTAAGGATTTTATGTTCCAGTGTATCCAAGACTGGAATCCAGCTGCATAAACAAAGTCCTACTGTGGCAGAAGGCAACACCAGCGTGCAACCCCTGCAGCACCTAGGGCTGCACTGGCAACTTGCGAGAAGCCCAAGGCCTGTGTTCTATTTACATAAAAATCTTATTCACATAAATCGGGGATTTTTTTTTTTTACTTCCATGATGCATACCTGCTAAAGCTGTATGAATAAATGGTTCTGCTTTTAAGATTCCACATACTTGTTCTTCCCTTTACTCCTTACACTGTCTGCACTTGCATCTACACACTTGTTTCTGCTCACGTTCAGCGTTCTTTGGTGCTGTTTTCACAGTCCATCTTCAGCCCTTACGGACATGTCAACAGTCAGTGAAAGTGATGCAATAGTTAAAAGTGGTATAAAGAGAGATGACAGAATCTTGGATCTGTTACAGAAGAAGTCCCCCTGGCTTCACAGTGACCAGAATTTTTACCCTGAGGCAGCCTGACATGAAGCAGCCTTTTCGTGTGCCCTAGCTGTTGCACAGTGCGAAGGATTGCTGTTCGTCTGTCTGCTGAAAGCTGAGTGGAGAATATTGGCATCAATGAACTCACGAGGAAATGCTGTGCCATGCCACAGACCCATAACATTAACACTGTAGGTGGCTGCTAACCAGGAGACTACTGCTGGCGATAGCTTCACTGTAGAGCTCAGGAAGCTGTTTGACCTACTGTGTGGTATTTACAATAGAATCCATAGCACAGGTATTCAGAAAGGAATGGTTTGTGCTCCAATTAACTCTTAATCTGAAGACTGACTGTCAGTCTGTAGTTGATAGTATCTATTTCTTGATTAATTACAAACTATATGGCATTATATTGTGCTATTTCTAATCAAACTTGTACATTCATTCATTAATGTGGGCTCTAATTATCCTTTGATGCTAAGCTATTAGGGGATAGTTTAATTCTTCTTTCCAGTGATCAAGTTGGAATCTTTTACCTTTTAAATTTGAGTTGAATGTAAGAAACGTCTTCCCTGCTTTCTATGTGCACCTCTTGTACCTCTGTTCATATTGGTAAGTGCTAAGCAATATTGCAGTTCAAAATCCTTGGTAGTTTCATGTCCGCAATATGTCATTTTAATTTGCTACTGGTTGGCAGGAGATTGATGTGCTGGGTAAGAGAGAAGGCAGAAATCCTCCCAATAACTTGGAAGTCCTGGAGTAAATGAAAAATCATAGAAGTTCCCGCAGCAGCTAGCAGCTGCCTAGCATGTATTAATACACAGTGATAGAAATTAAAGACTGTCACTTTCGTACTCCCAACCTTTGAAATTGCAAGACAACCGCTGAACAAAAGAAAGCAAAACAAATTTGCAAAAATAACCACTAACAAGAAATTGTCAAGAACAGCCACCTTTTCCATGCTTGTAGGTGTAGTGATGGCCTTTGGCTTTATTTTTTTAAACTGTTCGGAAAAAGATACTTGTAGGAAGTACAGAATGTAATAGCTGTCTCTTCTGACTTTTGTTCAGTAAATTGAACAGAGTTAGTAATCCTGCTTTGACTTACAGACATTTTAGTAAAGACTGTTTTGATCTTTCTAAATTCTTCCTGTTAATTAAGTGCTTGACCATTAGTGATTGGATTCTTGGCATCTGCTAAAGCATAAAAGGGAAAGTACGCAAAAAAATTGAAGGCTGTACAGAAAGTATGACTCACAACCCTTTTAAGGGGAAGGGGAAATCAGTACAGAAAGAAAACTTCCATTTTATACTTAATATATTACATAACTTTTTCTGCTTAATGAAGTAGTGGTGGGAGATTCCTTAAAATGTAAGGGGAGGCTTAGCCAGAGAGAGATCTGTGTAGTTAGTATTGAACGTGATCTTATTCTACTTTATCCTGTCTGCTGCTATATAAATATGACTTGAAGTTTTGTCATACCAAAATATTGTCATGTGACTAGATTGTTTGGGGAAAACCTGTAAACTTAAAGGAGAAGAAGCACTGATGCTCACTGTAGAATAAGTTAGTTTGTAGGAAGGATGGAAAACTTTTATCTTTTTCCTCTCAAAATGTCCTCTGAACAATTTTTAGAGTAAGATTTAAACAGTTATCGTGCTTCTAGACTTCAAAGTGCTTCCTTTGTTATAAATTATGTAAAATGGATTACTTTTTAAAAAAAAGCAAAAGCACAGTATTGTCTTAATAAATATACTAGTGTACTGAAGGCAGGTGTACCGTATATATGAATTCACCTTCCTGGTTTGTAGGCAAACTATTTAGTTGTAGTGTGTAATAGACTTGCGGATAACAGTTTGTGTGTTATGATAGCACAGTCTTAAAGAGTCTAATGTTAGCTACAAAGTATGGATATTTTCTCATGTTTATTGTCCTTAGTAGTGTTCTTTTTCATTGTAGTGGTATATGATTACAAATCTTTATTAGTAATACATATTACTACTGAATCTAGATCTTAACATTAGGCTTCTAAAAAGTGACTCTTTTCCATCTCCCATGGACCTCTTCTGAAAATGCACCAAGTGACTATCTAAAGAAAACCTGAAATCGTTAACACTCGATTATATCACTTAGAAAATATTTTGTACAACATTATTTAAAATATAAGGACCAGTGTTACACCTGGAGTCCCAATGTCATTCTTAGACACCTAAGGAAGCACAGAGGAATATAGAGTTCAAAGAAAGTTTATTATTTGAAGAAACATGGACTGCAATGTTCTCTGTTTGAAAACAAGCAAACAAAAATTTGTGAAAAGGTATGAGGTATAATTCTAATACCACATATTTCACTGGAAAAAGAATACTGAATTTGTGAAAAGGTATGAGGCATAATTCTAATACCACATATTTCACTGGAAAAAGAATACTGCTGCTAAATCATATTAAGATGCTAAGAAATTTAATCCCATAATGGTACAGTAAGAAACGATGTCAAAAGACGGATTTTACAAAAGAATAACTCTTTTGTATTTTATCTGGAGCATTTAAGAATTCTGCCATTAGCAGCACTAGTGAAATTTTGACTTGAGAATTTTAACAAAATGAATAGACATGTACATGTTTTGTCATGCTATTCGTGCATCTGACACTCATGTAAGGTGTTGTCTTCTTTTCTAAATAGCGCTTCCAAAGTACTTTAGGAAAAGAAGCTTGTTAAATGTTTAGGGAGGAAATAGTTTAGGGAGGAATTTTTAACTACAATTTTGCCCAAGGTCAAGTCTTTAGTTAGAATTTCTACTTACTGTTTTGTCAAAAGTACGCTCCAACTACTTCAAAGTTTTTTAAAAATGGAATCATTAGTCTGCTTTGTGCATAAATGTTTGTCTCCCTTTTGCAGAATTCAAATTTTCGCCGTCCAGCATTTTCTCATGTGATTTAGGGTTTTTTTTGCTGACCATGGAATCACACTGAGAGGGAGTGAGCAGAGAAGAGTTTCAGGTACAAATTATAAAGGAAACATTGTCATCAGGATTTATCACTGAGCAATATAGAGCAGACTGCAGAAGTTACCTGACCTCAAAATAAAGCCATGCAAATACAGACAAGCTTAGAATTGCTGTTCAAAGGCTACAAATCTGAGGGTTTGTTTTTTGTTTGTTTGTTTGTTTGTTTGTTTGTTTTTAGTACAGTGAGCTAGTAGCAAGGGTGAGTGCTTCCGTAATCTTTTACCATCTGATTTGTATGAGATTTGTATGCTGGGTTGTTTGTCTGCTAATCTTGCAAGTCATAGGTTTTAACCTATTTCTGCTTTTCTCCAACCAGCATAGACAGTCTGCTGCCTTAAGCCACTAACTGTATTTTATCTCTTCTCTTTCTTTTTCCTGCTTGCCACCAGTTCTTCACGTTTTTTTAATTGGTGCTACTACCAATAAGTAACTAAGAATTTTACACCCTTTATAATAATCTTAAAAGCATACAGATACACAGAAAAGAGAAATTAAACACATGCAGTCTGTGTAACAAGTGAGTTGAGCGGTCCTATTACATTAAGAGTCAGCAAAAATTCAATTTATTTTCACCATTTCCAGCCTCCTCATTGAGCTCTCCTTTGTATAAACTGCCTTTTATAGACCATTATGTCTCAGCTTATTAATAAGCAGATAAACTAGAAATATAAAAAAGTGTAGATGTTCCTATGATAGAAAAAAAAGGGAAAAAAATTAGTTGAACTATGTTGTTAGCAAATATAGTCATCTTAATAAATCAGTGAGTGTACTGAGTGTAGAATGTTTGAAAAAGAATTCTGTAAGTATATAAAAGTGGTAAAGGAACATAGCCCATTTAGCATAGCAGAGAAGATGCTGTGTTTAAGAGAAGCTTATTTGGAAACAGCCTGTACCCTGAAGATGCTGTATTGCTGTACAGGAGGTCATCTTACAGGAACACAGAAATGGTGGAAGTGCAACTTTGCCTCTGCATTGCTTCAAGGTCAATTAATGGAGAGAGAATACCCAGCTGCATAGTCATTCTCAAATTGTACAAAAAACATCAGTTGAGAGTTGTAACTGTAAAAGGGAAATGTAATTAATGCTAATACAAAAATCAAGTATTTTTGAAACATTAGGCTGAAATATACCCAAACCCATTCATAATTCAGGAAACAGGGATATAAAAATACAGAAATTAAGTTGTGTCTTCAGGAAGCATTCTTTTGGATGTCTGTAAAAAGCAAGACTTGGCAAATCTACATATAGTTACAAAGAAGAAAAATTCCTTGGCTAATGGGCATACAGTGAACCTAAGGTATCAGTAAGAATAAATATATTTTAATCTAATAGCTGTGAAAGTAACTTGTGTGTGTAACATTCTGTTGCTGGATCCTTTTTGGCAGCAATTGTTATGTCCTGTCGGTTTTCATGTATCTGCCTGAGGTATGCTCAGTAGTACAATGCAAGTTGCCCATCAGTTCTTCAATATTACACAACCCACATGTCAACAGCCTTGAAATGGAAAGATGTTAAATTGTAGAGCATGTACAAATAGTACATCTTAAAGAACAGTAGGTTTGCAAATGAATGAAATACACTGTAAACGGATAGATTTGTATTTTGAAACAGAAGGGTGAACAGTCTTAAAATGCCAATGCTGGTTTGCAACAAGAACGATTGAGCAGCATGTTAGTGTATGGTAAGATTTGGAGGGAAAAGGAGTCCTGCTGCTCCCACTTTGCTGATACTGTTCTTGAAGATATATTCTGCTTTTATTCCTACTATAAAATTTCAGAGAAAATCCAGTTAGCATTCATAATGATAGTTCTACTGGACTGCCCTAAACCTGCAGTGCAGAAGGCAGGTAATTCTCTTGTGGTTGTGCTCTGCAGTGCTTCGGGTGTTTTGCCCAAAGAATCTGTAAATGCAGCCTATTGCCGCACAACAGAAAGCCACTGCTGTCACAAGAGCTCTTTGATGAATGGGAGGAAGCTTAAAAACTTACATTGACTGTTTTAGTTGTCTAGGCTACAGTGGTTGCAGTCAAATAGAACTAGTTTAGGTCCATCTAAATCAGTGGCTTACATGGTGTTAGCCAAGTGTCTGCAACCAATGCAAGCCATCAAACTGTTGATCAAATTCTGAGGTAGGTTTTGCAAGTCATGTTGAAATGGAAGGTGTGGTGCTATCTGACATAACTGACAGTTTAGTCATCCCAGGCAATTCTAAAATTTTAGTCCTCTTCAGTATCGAATGTTGGTGGTAATTAGCTTCAAATAGAAATTGTTTATACCGTGTTTAATTGATGCTTGTTTCCTTTTCCACCTTTTATGAGAAAGACTAAATGCCATCAGTGTTTTTTCTGTATGTATCGTTCAGTACTTTATCTACTTCTGTTATGTTCATTAAATTCACCTCCTCCCCAAACAAAATAATGTTAATCTTTTAAATCTCTCCTTGTATGGATGACTGGTTTTAATTTGTTTGTGCCATTCTCTGGTGCTTTTCTGTTTCTGATATATCTTTTTTTAGATGGGTGCTGTTAGTGAGCACATAATTTCTAGAGAGGTCATGTCATACATTTATGTAATGCCATAATATTTTAAACCTACATTAAAAAAAGATAGTTATGAACATCTTTCTTTGGTTTACTCTGTCCCTTAAACTGACTGTAATTGTTAGGTGGTGGGGGTTTTTTTGGCAGTAGTTTCAGTCAGTTTAAATCTCATGGGTGAGTAGTAAAAATCTTTGACTAGAGCATATGTTTATGCCTTCTGGTGATTGCTCTGACTTCTGTCTGGCAATTGGAGACCCTTCTGGAGCCATTCCCTTCGAGGTGATGTGTGTAGCTTGTGATGCTCCATGAGGCAGTGGCCTTGTTCAGGTCTTTCACACTGCCTTTGGAAGCTCATTCTTACTCGAGATACTTAGCTAGACACTGATTGTGCCTTTTTTTCCTCCCCTCTCTCCATATCTTCCCCAAGTTTCTCTTACTCTTGTTATTTAGGATATACAATTTTCTCATGGGTTCTCATAATGGAGGAACCTTAAACTTTGCCTTTTTTTGGGGTAGCAGGGTTTCTGCTGACATACTTCAGTGAGACTGTGTTGGTAAAAAACTAATTTTTTGTGGACTCCCAAAGATAAAGGACAGCAGCTGCTTGATGAGGTGCTTTAGGACAACATACATATCTCTTTTACGGTCTGGGCTGCTCTCTGCCTGCAGTTTCTGCATCTGCAGTACTTTTTTCTCCCCAAAGCTGCCATGTATTCCATTATCTCGGGAGACAAAAGACCTTTAGTTTCCACTTCTTTGTAAATTATACAGATGTTTTTGGCTGTTCCAGGTCATCAATCAGTTTCCAGGCATTGAACTGACTCCTAGAGAACTATGAAAAAGCAGTAACTGAATGTATGCTATTACTTAACCAGAAAGGTGCATTTCAGTCAATGTAATATTAGAATAGGTAGAGGATAGACTGCTAAAAAGGCTGATGTGCTTAAGATATAAAACATTGGGGGGAAAAAAGTGTTCTACAAGTACTGCAAAGTTTATACATCCTAGATGTAATCAAACATTAGAAGAAATAATGTATAAAACATGAAGAGACTCATGTTTCAAACTGCAACGCAAGTTACGCAGTTATACTAGAGACCTGTATAGTGTGGATGTAGGTTTTTAAACAGTACCACCTTGTTCTAGAATGATAGAACTTCAGTATCTCATAGTTAAGATTTCAGTTTTAAAGGAGTTCCATAATCACATAGCACCAGGTAAATGATAAAAATGCATTTTGCACTTATTATTTATTATTATTTATTTATTATTACTGAAATTATCTTAATGTTCTTGAGCTGTAGATTTTAGAAGTGTGATAATGGTATGAAGATACTAATAAAACCAGGTAATTCTTCTTCTGAGACCTTGGCCATGCTCCCAGAGAAAAGGGGTAAGATAAGAAGTTTAGCTCTACCTAAACATAGCCGTAGCTCTTTGGGCACAGGAGTGCAGATGTACACTGTTCTTTTAAATCAATGTTAATAAATTACTTTTTTTATATAGGTGTATCTGAACCTTCTTTTATTGCTAAAAGTGAAGATCGTTTGTTTAAACATTTATTTGAAGACTATCAAAGATGGGTTCGTCCAGTGGAACGCTTGAATGACACAATAAAAATAAAGTTTGGCCTTGCAATCTCTCAGCTAGTAGATGTGGTATGTATAGCAAATAAATTTGGATTTTTTTTTTCCCTAATTCTTAAAATACTGGAACATAATGTCATATGAAATAGTTATGGATATTTTCACTTAAACATAATAGATTAGACTTCCAAAATGATTATCAACGTAATAAAGAATGCAATGTAGATGGGGATATGAAGAAGTGATTGCAAAGAGGTTGAGATGACAAACAGCTCTTCTGTTTAGTTGCATTTTCAGAAAAAAAATAGTAGTGAGTGAAATTCTTAAGCCTAGGGATTTGTGTTTTAATTTATTTATTCAGTGGGAAAGCCAACTATTTTTAAAATTTTTTATCAATCTAATTTCTGTAAAATTCAGGAACACAAGCAAATACTGCTCTCTCCCCTCAAGCAGCAAAAATCCCTCTAAGCCTTCAAATATGTCACTTCCATAGTAATGAAGATTATCTCTTGGCATTAACTGTGATGTAAAAGAGATCAACCAGATTTTTTTTTTCTCCTGATACTTCAGAATATTCTTTACAAATTGAATTCACTGTTTATAGCTATAAGAGGAATTTTCCTCCGACATGTTGGCTGTTCCTTTATGTTTCCATAGAAAAATAGTAAGACTGCATAAAACACAGTCAAATTAAAATATGAAAGAGAGGAGAAAGACACAGAAGGGGAAAAACACCACTTTTGGCAGTTAAATAATCAAAAGTCATAATTGTATGTTTAAAAATTTCTCATATAAACATACTTATCAGTGACTGAAATGCTTTTAGAAGAGTGCTTTGTATTTCAAATTACAGACCTCTGTGAACAAAAGCAGCTAGTTACTATGAACGTATTGTTCAGATTTTTTTTTCATAAAATATGCTTTATTTTTATAGGATGAGAAAAATCAATTGATGACAACAAATGTCTGGTTGAAACAGGTATGTGTAAAATATCAATGAAAAATTCTGAAGCTTCAAAACTGCAATTTAAAAGTTGGAAGAAACATTTCTAGTTAATCGTGTATTCAAAAATACTTAGTTGTTGCATGACTCTTTATTTTACATAGTATCTTTACAAATTGTTCCTGGAAATGCTTTGAAGGGTTAATTGTTATAAAACTCTTAAAAGCAAAAACGGTAAATTGTGAGAATTGACCTAATTAAAAGAAATCTGATACGACATTGCATGGCCATTTAATATACTGAGGTACATGTATCCAATCATAAAAGTTACTGTTTCAATAAATAAGTTTTCTTTCAAAAACTATCGTAAGAAAAGTATGGGTTGGGTACTCTTCTATATAATAGTTTTAAGATCTTTGTCTTGTGGGGTATTTGAGATTTATTGGGTACACATCACTGAAGAATTTCAGTTTCAAAGTTGTATATGTTTGCTGTAAAGAGCTACTTTTTCCTTTTAAGAATGTTTGTTTGTGGGCAGGAAGAAGCCTTAAGCTTTAAAACTATCAGACTCTAGTGCTAAACTTAATGGCCACTATTAACTTGGGAAATGCTTCTCACAAATCATTCTTGATTTAACTCAGAAGGATGTTTGCAGACCCTCATTATACTTACTAGCTTACTAAATTATTTTTGTTTGGATTACTTCCGTCTTTTTTTTTTTTCCTGCTGCTTCCCATCCCTCCTTCTTCAATAACTAATTTCAGGCAAAGTTTTTCTTTTCAGACAAACTTTGAGACTACTCGGCAAGTACGAGATGGCAACATGTCTGATAACACTTTGTGTCCTCTTAATAGTTTCTGCAGTTCAACTTGTTGCAGTTGAACCAGTTCAAATAAAATAAGAACTGACCTGAATATGCATTTAAAATTCTATGTGATGGCGAATTCTTAGAAACTTCAATTTTCCTCTTGAGCTTTTAGTTCAAGCATAAAATTACTAAAGTATTACTGTGATTTTAAGGGTGCTATTTTTAGTGTTGCTGGTAGAAATAGGAACGGCTATCTTGTGAGAGTTGCAGCATGAGTTTTTTGTGTCTGTGATGAAAATGTTTAAATTGCTTCTGATGAGCTTCCAAAGTCATTGATACTCAGAACAAGCTTTTTTAAAATTTAATTGTCTATATGTTAAAATAGCTCTTACTTATGTATACGTGGAAAAGGATTTTAATATCTCAAGTTCTGTACAGAAATAGTGTCAAGTGACTCTTATGACAGAAAACAAATACTGGATGAGGTAGATAGATGTCTGTCCAGCAAATTCACTATTGTATGCAAGTTTTAGAAGCCAGTTTGATTTTTTTTTTTTTTTTACTTTCCTTTTTATCTATTTAAATCCAGTCTTACCCTGCTGAAATCAACTTCACAATAATGATTTTTACATTTCACATGTCCACAGGAATGGACAGATGTAAAATTAAGGTGGAATCCTGAAGACTATGCTGGAATAACATCTATTCGTGTCCCATCAGATTCTATTTGGATTCCAGATATTGTGTTGTATGACAAGTAAGATTTTAATCTTTTATTATAAAATGCATTTACTTTCTAACTTCACCATCCAAGCTGCTTTTAGAAGACTCATTGGATGTACACTTAGTAGAGCTAAGAATGTGTGGAAGAATTTAACACTGAATGCAAATGGATTTTGTGGCCATGTTAAATGTTTTGCTTTGCTTTTTTATAGAATTTCTAGTCTCTTTGAAAAGTTAATTTCCACATCTTTGTGTAGATTTTTTTTTTAATTAGGAAACATTATCTTGCACAGTGCTGGGTACAAACTAATAGTGTAGAGTGATGGGAGGGAAGCAACTAATTCATGCTCTTGCAAGTCATACTCAGAATGGATTTAAAATTAAGTGTGCTGAACTGTAAGATGTTTTTTGTTGTTGTTTGGAGGAGTTTTTTTGAGAACTAATAGATCTCAGAAGCAATAACTTTGGAATTAACCTTTCCGCTCAACTCAGGTGCATATATAATGCTTTAACATTTCCTGACTTGTTGAGTCAGGAAAAAAGGCCATTACAGTGACTGTAAATTGAAGTTTGGATGTGCCACACAAGTACTATTTTACCTGTTTTGTGACTTCTCTTCAATAATTATGATTTGTCCATATTTTATATTTATGCTGTATTATAAACAGAAACACCAGAGTTTGGCCATGCTGTTTAAGGTCAGGATTTTTACAATCCTTTCATAAGTCATTGGGACCACAGAACATTGCGCAGGTCTTTTAATGACTTGAAAACATTCTTCACTCTTCCCAAGATGTTTACTTGTGTGAGATTCACAGTTAAAAAAATAAAAAAGTTGGCTATGAACACAGGACGAAATTTTGGCTATGAAGGGTGAGAAGGGATAAACAGCTGAAATAACAGTAACAAAACATACTTTGTTATTTAAAAACACATGCCCACACCCACATAGAGCCGTTGTAATTGCATGCATATATCTCTCCTCTTTCAGTGCAGATGGACGTTTTGAGGGAACATCTACAAAAACTGTGGTAAAATATGATGGCACCATTGCTTGGACTCCACCAGCAAACTACAAAAGTTCTTGCACTATTGATGTAACCTTCTTCCCCTTTGACCTCCAAAATTGCTCCATGAAATTTGGTTCTTGGACTTATGATGGCTCACAAGTTGATATAATTCTTGAAGATTATGATGTTGACAAAAGAGACTTTTTTGATAATGGAGAATGGGAAATAGTGACTGCAACAGGGAGCAAAGGAAATAGGACTGATGGATGCTGCTGGTATCCTTTTGTTACATATTCATTTATAATTAGACGTTTGCCACTTTTTTACACATTGTTTCTCATTATTCCTTGTATTGGGCTTTCGTTTCTAACTGTCCTTGTCTTCTATCTTCCTTCAAATGAAGGTGAAAAAATTTCACTTTGCACTTCAGTACTGGTATCTTTGACTGTTTTTCTTCTTGTTATTGAAGAGATTATTCCATCATCTTCTAAAGTTATCCCTCTTATAGGAGAGTACTTGGTGTTTACTATGATATTTGTGACATTGTCCATTGTGATAACTGTCTTTGCTATCAATATTCATCATCGCTCTTCATCTACACACAATGCTATGGCACCCTGGGTTCGCAAGATATTTCTTCACAAACTTCCCAAGCTGCTTTGCATGAGAAGTCATGTAGATAGATACTGTGCTCAGAAGGAGGAAACAGGAAATACGAACGGATCAGAATCGTCTAGGAACACCTTGCAGGCAGCTCTAGATTCCATCCGATATATTACAAGACATGTTATGAAGGAGAATGAAGTTCGCGAGGTGGGTATCTTAGTCATATTACACTGAGTTTTGTAAAGCTGGAGATTAGAAAAACAAGTAATTGCTTACTATGCAGTTGCATATTAAATACATGCTGTGGGATTTCCAGTTTTTGTACTTCACTGGAAGCTGTGTAATTATTTCCGCTGGAAAGAAGTAGGAGTATGGTGCAATACTGGAATTCTTACGCTGATAGAATATAGTCCTTGGGTTCTTTAAAGTCTTTTGCTTTCTGCTAGAAGTAAGTTCATGTTGATCACACATTTTCAGAGATACTTGTCTGTTATAAGAACATGTACCCTAGCTGTGCCCTACAGTGCTGATGGATGTTGTTTTCATGATGAGAGAAGTAGGTATTTTTCATTTTAATGGTGTGCCTGAAGGCTACCTGAAAAATGCATTTGCCTTACGCTTTCAGAATAAATACTGTGAAGTCTCATTTTGCAGCTTTCAATTCCAAATAAAACCAATTCTTAATGCCGTAACCTATATTAGTTTAAATACAAGCTATGGCCATACATTGGTCATTTTGTGCTGAGATCAAATATGGACTAGATGACTTACTGAGTGTTCTCTTTTAGCCTTATTATTATTTGTCTCTTAAGTTCTATCAGAAGATGTCAACAGCTTTTTTTCAGTCTATACATCTGAACTATTCATAATGGATGTTTACACTATTCAGATACGAGCATTATGAATCCGTTTTCTCTCTGTGTTTTTTAAACCAGCACCATTGGTACATGAGAGAGTTAAATGCTATTTTCGGGGTAGTGTAGAAATATAGGAGTCTATTTTGTGGTCTCATTATACTGCTATCTGTTTCTGATGGCAGGGCCTCAGATTGTTTAAATTTATACAGAAATGCCTGCCTTCAAAAGTTGCTGGTTGCTGAGGGCATGTTCTCAAATAGTAGCCTAGGAGTAAGCTAGCTTTTCTAATGTCCCTTCTCAGGACTCAATTCTGACATTACCACAAGGGATCCAGCCTAGATTTTGAATAAATGTATCTACTGTACTGTTCAAACAGCATCTAATACCCCTGCATTGTATAAACAATAGAAATCGAACAGTTTGCTATTGAATATGTAATTTCTTGTAAATTAAGGGTTGGTTTTCTTTCTCTTACTGAACTTACTCTATTTGATTGTGAGTGACAAGAGAGGTGGCAGGTGTTTTGTTTTTCAGGTGTAATGTGACTCTAAACCTCAGAAATTAATATACAGCTGACTGGAGATTCAGTTGTATTTTATTATTTGGGGTCCAGAGAGTGCAAGCTTTAATTGAAAAAGTTGTTAATAAAAACTACACAGCTAGTGCTGTTGTAGCCTTTCCTCTTAAGAAGCAGTAGGCTTAGGAAATGTGGATAGCTCCAGTTCAAATCAAAGACAATTGTTTGGCAGGGTTTTAATTTGTTTAGACAATTATATATGCTGTACTTGCAAAACTGGATGTAAATATGGATAATCCTATCAAAAATGAAAATAGTCTTGAAAGTACTGTGAATATTCTCCCTAGTGTATAATTCTGTGCAGTAGTAACTTCACAGCTTTAAGATTTTGTATGTAACACAAAAGCTGCTGTCTACTGTTAAAATATATTATTTTTTTTAATATGTTTTTGGTTTGGGTGGTTTGGTGTTGGGGTTTTGTATTTTGTTTTGGTTTGGGGGTTTTTTGTGTTTTTTTGATTTTGTTTTCTTTAAGAAATTTTTGCTTCCAGCTCCTGCCCAGGAATTCCACTTTATGATGAGGCTGTGGCATGAATCCTAAATCCTGCAGTATGTTGGAAAATTGCAATACCGTTCTAATCTCTCTGTAGTTGAGGATGTTCAGTGCTTCTCAGGGTCAGTTTCTGCATTGAAAACTAGTATTGGTCTATATAATTTACCAGTATTCATAGAGGGAAGTTTATTCCTGTTCTAGATCATAGTGTAACTATAAAAAGTTATTAAAGGGGGTTACCAAATGGACCTGATTGGAAAAAAGCATATTGTGAAGTGAATAAGAATTGCAGGGTTTGGTACTGTATTTTTATCCGGTTCTCACACATACTGACCAACTCTTATGCTCTTTATTTGTTAGGTTGTTGAAGACTGGAAATTTATTGCTCAGGTTCTTGATCGAATGTTCTTATGGACTTTTCTTCTGGTTTCAATAATTGGATCACTTGTGTTATTTATTCCTGTTATTCATAAGTGGGCAAGTATAATAGTACCTATGCATATAGGCAGTATGAATGCATAAAATATTTTTGGATCTGTTTCTTCCTAATATTGCTCTAGAGAGTATTGCAGTAGTCCTATTTCCATGCACGTTCTTTGTAAGCATGTTTCTGATAGATTTAAAAAAAAAAAAAACAAAACACAACAACAACAACAACAACAACAACAAAAAAAAAAAAACAGAAAATTATGTTTATATTAAAGCATGGCATCCCTAGGACACATAGAAGTCAATTTGCTTGTTCCCAGTCTACTAAGTTACTTGTAAATCAGGTGAGAATTAAAGGGACCTTCTCTAGCACTTGCATGTGTGGTATGTCAGAAAAGCATACACTAACACCTATTGTGAAATAGAAGGATTTAAAAATTTTTAATTATGATCACTGTAGTCCAATTATTAAATTAATATATAAATTGTTATATTGAGTATTAAATATTTGCATATATTTACACAGTAGAGTTGCTTACTTCAATTTACTATAGTATGCAAAGAATTTTTATCAGCTCTTTTGAATGTGTTGTAAAAGTATAAAGTTTCTACAGAGTAAATTTAAAATAATAATAAAAAAACCCAGTTAAACTTCCCGTATAAGTAAAAATAGCTATTTGGCTATGTTATAAATTTTCAGTGGAAGTTGCTGCTAAATTTAAAACCTTGTAAATGATGTCATACCAACATGAATGTTTAATACAGTAAGCCTTAAAATGTCTACAGGATACATGTATGTCGATACCTCTGTTTCAGCTATGGAAAGGAAGACAAAGACAATTAAATGAGTTCCTGAGTTGCACAAGTATTCTAATGGACCAGAACATTCATATTTCTTTATTCTTGATAAAGAATTTGATACAGTATGTTGGTTGCAAACTTGTTAATAATTTCCTGCCTTTGTGTGCTTCTCAGAACTAAGTTTTTAAGCACAAGTAGAAGGAATTTGGTGACTGCCTTTCTGAAGAAAATGGGTTGAAAATTATTATGCTGTTTAACCAAACACAGATGATTAAGTTTTCACACGTTTGTTAAACCAAGCTTAGAAAGCTACCTTTAATAGGTTCTCGCTCATAGAACCGTATGTAATTCTAAGCAGCGACGACTTAGAGCTTTTCATACTTAATTTTTTTATGTGAGTGTTGAAAACTAACTTGCAACTTTTTAATTATTCCATTAAAATATATTCTTTAAATACTGATTTTAAAGTTCTTTACATTCATTCCAATGACACCTTTCTTAAAAGCTTTATTTCTGGAAGACACTCTAAAATAGGTGGGGGTTTCCCTACACCAAAATTCTGTCAGCGTACTTCATAATATAGTTGCATCGTGCAGGGCTAATACAGTAATGTCAAGCTAGAGCAAGTCTTGGGAAGTTTTTATTTGCTTAAATTACCACATTAATAATAACATGTTTAGGTGAGAAGTTTAATGAAATTGTGGTATCTTTGATAATGTAAGTTTTTGTAGTGGTTATGAATTTGGAAAATGGATACATATTCCCTTCCCCCCTCCCTGTATCTCCTTCAGACTACAGTTGTTTGGCACTGTAGTGATGATAGTACTGATTGCTTATGTCATAACTTATATATAATTGAATATATATTTCAAATTGGTTTCACCTGTAGGACATTCTTGGGGCTTGTGTAGCTTTTTAAGGCTCACGAGTAGGGAAATTATGCCAGGCAAGCTTTTTTTTTTTTTTTTTTTTTCTTCTTTTTTTAATATCCATCTATAAATAGTTCTGGTTGTAAACAGAGTAAGTCTTCTTCTTCAGTTCTGCAGTTACATCTGGCATTGTATATCCATATTTCCTCTATTACCATCATAATTAATTTAAAAGGTCAATTCGCAAAGATTATCTGATATAATCCATTAATATAATAATTTTAACTTTCTTAGTATTATTAAGATTAAGCAATGCATCAGTGACTATCTCTGTGTGGAAGTTGCAGAAATACTTTAGCTATCTTATTTTCCTCTTCAAATGCAGAATGTTTTTTTTATAGTCCTCCTTGGGTTTGAATTACTGAAGTTTACTCTTACCTGAACAGAATGCAAAGTAAGTAGAACTATAGAGTGGCTATATAAATTACCCTTTTTTAAACTCCCCACCTCATTTTGGTCCCCTTTTTAAATGACATCTGTAGGCTGCCCAATGAAACCATGAGGACATTGGCAACATATTGACCAGTGGAGTCCCAGTCTTTATACTCGTAACTCACAATTTTTGCAAATGCATGCCTTTCTTTTAGTCACTTCTAGATTCTGATCATGGTAAATACAGATGAAATAACAGACAATAGAATTCTTGGGGTCTTCAGCTTATCAGGTGTGTCTGAAACAAAATGATTTTAATAGACTCAGAAGGATGGACCTTTACTTATGTAACTTGTTTCTGAATATGTTGAACTGTAGCTAATGCTACCTTATATAGGCCTTTGTCGCTCAGTCAAAATAAATGGAAAAAAATGCACAGTTTTCAACAGCTTGATTCTTTTTATTTTCATAAATGTTACATCACTTGATACACTGTATTTGCAAAAAGTTTCTAGTTTGGTACAGAGAGAACAATTCGTATTTTTTTTACAAAATGTTTTCTCATTACAGTACTGTGTTGCATTCTTTATTCATGCTTTTAAATTATCTGCAGCTACTGATTAAAAAAAAAAAAAAAAAACCAAAAAAAAACCACAAAACCCCAAAACAAACATATGCCTAAGAAGCAATGTTAGCATAGTTTACAGGACTATTTTGTATCCACCTGCCTTCCCTTGTCATAAACCACTTTGCTATAGCATGATGCCTCTGTATCCAGACTATCCTATCAGAGTATTTTGATCCTTTGCATAACCTGCAGACTGCATCTTAGTGTGTGTTTTACTTGTACATAGTTTTAAACATTATTACTTTTGAATAGCTTGTTTTTTTTCTGACAGTCTTCTCATACGTGGAAATATGGGGTTGCACAGAGTTTACATGATGACTGCTTTATCACCATAACTTATTATTTACCTATTTGTTTTCCTTTTGTAATAAACCCACTCATGGTCCTTTCCTTACACTGCTGGAGTCAGTTTACACACCAGGTGGCAATGTCTGCATTATAGCAATTTGCTATGTACGCTTCCTAAACCATTTTGTCCTCATGAGGGCATTCACTGAACTCAGTATAAGTTTATTCCCAGAAGGTCCTGTCATGGTCTGAAGAGACCTGGCACCAGACTCATGGGAACAAGTCTAGTAGCCCAAAGTATTCAACCTGTCTTGACTTTCCAAGTATTCATGTAATTTTCAGTTTCTTTATCAACCCCCTCTTAAGACGTTCCTATAAAGTCTAATGTAGTACCTACATCATTTCCAGTTATTGCAAAAAGTAGCTGTCAAGCGTAGCTCCTATTACTTTGAGATTAGCTGTCATAATAGTTGAAAATGTATCTTTTTTTTTTTTTTTTTTTTTCTTTTCCACATTTTTAACATAGCCTTCTCGGTCAAGCAAAGTTGAGGCCAAGAGAGATCCTTATTCTACTACACATAGAAGACATCAGGTGCTAGGGATGCAGAGTTTGTTGGCAAAAGTTTTACTTGATTTCACAACATACTATTTAATCTCTACATTTCATCTCCAGCCATCAAAGGTTGTAAAAACAATCCTGCTGTTCCTAGAATACATACCAGGATGAAAACCCATAGAAAAATACGATCGATTACCATGGCAACGTATTTCCAGTCATCCTGAATCTGAAAAATAAATTGAATATCAAGTAGGCATGTTTATTAGATGAGTAACTCGTATCAGCAATTAGCACCGTTTTATATAGGAAGCACAGGTTGTTTTCCATACGTAGATGTCTTTCATGTATGCACAACTTGCATATCTCTGTTTTCACTGGCAGATGAATTAATCTTGAAGAAGCTTTATTTGAATGTGCTATTAGTGGCAAAGCCAAAATCTACTTCTTCAAATATAACAAGTTGTTCACCGAGGCACTGGGTTTCATGAGATACAAATTCTCCTCTGTATGCCAAAAATCAAAGTGAAAAGCTTTACATTCTTAGGTGACCAGGTTTGTCCAGAAAACTTCACTGAAACAGACTGCTTCTACTGGTCTTTGGGCAGTACGTAAAAAGACAAAAGTTAATTGGTATATAATTATTTGGTATGTTTCTTATGTCGTACTGAAATTTGATTGTTCTTGTGAGTGATGTAATCTCCTTACCTTCCATGTAGAGAGGGAACCAAGTTTCCAAAAACCAGATTATTCTATTTTTTTTTCACAGTGTGCATTATAACCAAAGTGACACTGAATTATTATATGTGTTATATACTAATAGTCACTACATTAGGCGATCATTTTAGTTACTCTTGAGATTAAAATTTAAATTTTTACTTAATTTCTCTTCAGAAAGGCTAATAAATTAATAATGTCTTTGTTTTTGAATTTTTGCGGTTTTTAGCCTAGAACTTGTTTGTTAAGGCAGACAAAAAAAAAAATAACAAACCAGCCCCATATTTTCTATACCAACAAATTCTAAATAAAATTCTGATTTCAGCATAAACAAAGTAACTTCCTTCTAACTTTAAGTGCCATAGGGCAGGGGATTTAAATTCAGTGATAATTGTTGTGGTGTGGCTACTGTTCTTAGTATGTTTGAGGAACATGATAAAAAGAAAACTTTAACATTTTTTTTATTGCATCAATATGCAGTTTTATGAAAGATGATGGTCCCCATCTTGCAGCAGTTGCCTCATTTAGCTACAGTACTTTGCAGCAGCAGAATAAGCAACGTCATCATTGCAAAGAACATTCATTCTTACGCTCTTTGGTATTGATGGTAAGCTGTGGGAGGGAGAATGTAACTGTCTAAAGGCCATAGAGTCAGCAAATTCCACTATTAAGATTATAACTTGGAAAATCCTCACTCCGAATCTTGTAAGATGGATACTCGTGTGTGTTTCCCTAGCAGTGATTGCCTTAACATGCTTCACTCAGTGTATGTGTTGTCAATAAAGAGAATCTTGTACAACAGACTTGCTCCCCAAAATTATCTACATTCAAAATTGCACGTATTTGCAATACAGCTGGTGTAGTTTACATGTATAAAATAATGGTCTCTGTGTGTGCTTGTTTTGTTTTGTCTTTTTTTTTTTTTTTGAGATCTCTTACAAAACATACTAATGGTAAATGGTGTCTGCAGTTTGAGTAATAGTAAAATATATTCTTACCTCTTTTGCTTCATTCTGCATTTTCATATTTTCTGCAATGTATTTAACACTTTCAATAGCATCTCTCATTTCTGGTGACAGAACTGAAAATGAAAACAGAGGATCTACAGACTCAGAGCTTGAACTTCTTGTGAGATTGCCACTGAAATCTGAGAGCTTCATTCGTTGATACTGACAGCAGCTGCATGCCATGTCTTGACATACAAAGCCATCTTTGCAGCATTTGGCTTCTGAACTGTTGAAACAATTTAAGTTGGAAAGCTCAGAAGTGAAAAATGGTTTTGTCTTCTGATTATTCTCTTCGTCACTAGCAGGCCTTGTCATAAACATTATCCTGGGAAGTAAGTTCAAGAAAATGGTTCTCACCCACACAGGCATTGTGTGTGTCTTGGGTGTTCTGTAGTGCACATTAAGTACAAATACTGTAATGACAATAGATAGAGTTACAAATATCATGGTGAAAAGGAGGTATTCCCCAATAAGTGGAATTACCAGGGAAGTAGAAGGTATGGTTTCTGTGATAACAAGAAGGAACACTGTTAAAGATAGAAGGACTGATATGCAGAGTGTTACCTTCTCACCACAGTCTGAAGGCAAATAGAAAACTAATACGGTCAGAAAAGAAATCAGCAGACATGGAATAATCATATTGATAGTGTAAAATAAAGGTAAACGCCTAATGTAAAGAGAATAGGTGATGTCTGGATATATCTCTTCACAGCAGTTGTATTTGATGTCGTGTTTGTACCCAGGAGCTTTAATAATAGCCCATTCTCCGCTCTCCCAGTAATCTTTCAGGTTCATTGTAGAGCCAATTAAAACTAAGTCAATTTTGGCTTTATCGTAAGACCAGGAACCAAACTTCATGGTGCAGTTTTGATAGTCGAATGGGAAGTAGGTTACATCTATTTTACATGAGCTTTTAAATATAGCCGGAGGTATCCAGGTCACATCACCCGTGTATTTTAATAGGGCCTTTGTCTTGTCATCAACCTGGAAATCCCCAACTGCACTGTAAAGCAAATAAAAATAAAAATTAGAATGCAACTACTCCAGGTAGTTTCATACATTCAGATCATGTACATTAACTCTTTAATCTGTTTTGGGAAAGTCAGCAATTACCTGTTGACATGGAGCTGAATTGCATGCACAAGACTAAGTCAGCGGCCATTATAAATTTACAAAGTTAAACTGAAATAAACAGCTGTATAAATTTGCCATGGAAGATTTGAAGGGAAGTATTCTCCCTCATAATTACATGGCTCAGTGCAATCAATATTCAAAATAGCAAATAGGAGATTGCAAATGGCAGTCAGACTAGATGATCGTTGTAGGTCCCTTCCAACTAAACTCTTCTATTCTATTCTGTTCTAGATCAAGCACATCAGAACCCAAGGGCTGATAAGAGGATACCTGCAGTACTGGTATTTCCACCTCTTCTGTGGACAGTGCAGGTAGTAACTATGGAAAGAGGGATTAGGGTTGGGGTGCATCTTTGCATAAGGAGAGTATTTGGTGAGGGTTTTTTTTAAGTCCCACATTGCTATCCTGATCACACGGATCATACAGGATTCATTTGTTTATATGAAAAAGTGAAACTAAAAAGGTAATTTAAAGTTTTAAGGCTCCATTTAGAAAAGGGGTGTCATCACTCTTGCTCCATAGACCTAAGTTTTGCAGCTGTGTAGCTCAGTCCATTTCACTGAGAACTGCTTCCCTACGTAGCAGGGGGATCCATTTAGTTATGGTTTGGCTCCTCACAATCTCAGAAACTTGACATCCAAAGTAAACTTTATTTGTGGCTTTTATATGTCAACATTATTGTGAGGTAAAAACCTAGAATTAGCAGGTTTTTTCAGTTAAGGGTCTGACTCACAGGCAAGAACTCTCCAGTCTAAGGGGATTAATTTCTTGCCACCTCCCTTGTAGACAGCAATAAAAATAATAGTACTTCTACTTGTGAAGGGGAAAAGCAAAGTTCACTTTGGCATGCCCACCTGGAGCTCCGGGTTAGGAGCTGCCTCTGGCCCAGTGATGCTGATGTAGGTGGCACGAAGGTGAGTACACCAACAGGGAGGTGTGGGACACAGGTTTGTTGAAAAGCAGGCTTTTTCAGTTAATTCAATGAACCTGCTCCTGATTTTTTTTTTTAAACTAGTAACATCACCCCCCTTGCTCCTGAATTAAGAAGTAGGTAAGAGTCTTACTTGTTATATAAAACAATATCTGGCTTCCAGATCTGACCAGATGGTACTCGGATGAATTCAGCACCTCCGTAGTCTGCTGGATTCCACCGAAGCTTGTAATCATTCCAGATCTAATTATGGAAGAAATTAGTCTATTTTAGTTTTGTGAAGAAATAGAATTTCAATGGACTAGACTCAAACCGAGTGCTGTCATACCACTTCTAAGATGGTTTTATTTTGGATACTACAATGATTAGATGTTTCTTTAACAAACTCGTATGTCTGGTGTTTATTCGTGTGGAGATTGTAGGTGGGCATCTTGGTGTAGGTATGACCTAGACACGTGTGACTTCATGTCCCAGGAGTGTCTACTTGGTAGTGGAAATGAGGTAAAAGAGAATAAGACACTCTCTTACCAGAGAGTGTGGGACTTTAGTAACAGCTTAAGTCTCAAAAAGCCAGGTATCTGGCAACAAATTCATAGGAGGTTCTGGTGCTGGGTGTGAGCAGTGAGTGAAGGACATGGGGTTGAGGGGTTAGAAAGAGCTGCAGGGTGTCATTGCTCGGTTAATAACTATCTTGTTCATTAGGGCTTGTAAAACCCCAGTTTAATAAAGTTGAATATTAAGCAGAAATCAGGAATTAAGTTGGTTGTTAAGCTGACCACAAGTAATTGCATTTTTAACTCGTAAACTCTCTTTTAAATGAAGTCAGCATTTTTGGTTTGCTCTCACTTTCTGGGAGCTAAACGGCATCAAGTGATGCTGTGTGGGACCTCTGTGCTGAGGTGCTTCCCCTGCGTCGGTGTCTGCCAGGGCAGCGTGTTTGCCAGTCTTGGGAGCGAAAACACAGCATTTAGTGACTGCGAGAAGCGAGGGAGGATTAGGGCTGCAGCTGACGACTCACAACCTGTGTTTAACAGCTGCGCAGCGAGCCAGGCCCGTATTTAAACGCTGCGGCACCCACAGTCCGTGAGGCAGAAGGGTGGCGGGAAGCGCCCCTCCGCGCCCCTCCGCGCCCCTCCGCGCCCCTCCGCGCCCCTCCGCGCCCCTCCGCGCCCCGCGGCCGCCGCTGGGGGGCAGCAGCGTGCCGGGCAGGGCGGCGTTCCCGCCGGAGCGCGGCGCTGAGCGAGCGGCGCCGCGGCTGCCCCCCGGGAGCTGGTGGGGGGTCTGTGCCCGGGATGCTTCCCCCCTGCGCCCCGAGGCAGCGGCGTTGCCCCGAGGGAGGCAGGCGGGGCCCTGGCCAGCCTTGGGCTCCCGGGAGCCCGCGGACGCCTTGCTGGGCGGACGGGTCTTCCCCGCCCCTGGCGCCGGCCGTGAGGGTCGGGCTCCCCGCGCCCGGAGTGGGGAGCACCTCCCGCGCTGGGGATGGTGGTGAGTTGGTGCCGGCCGGTGAGCTCGACTTACGTGCTTCAGCCACAAGTTGGTTTCCATTATCTGGTTGACTTCATCCTGGAAAAGAGAGGTGTGTCGGGAGAGGCGCCGGCGCCCCCCCCGTCGCCCGCGGGTACCCCGGCGGGGCGGGTACTCACCACCTTCACCAGCTGGGACATGGACACCTCGAACTGGATGATGACGGGGTCCGAGACGTTCTTGACGGGACGGACGAACTGGTTGTAGCTCTGGAAGAGGGCCGCGTAGAGCCGGTGCTCGGCCTCGGAGCCGCCGCAGCCTGCGGAGGGCACGGCGGGGTGAGCGGCCCCCGCGGCAGCGGCACCCCGGGGGGGGCGGCTCGGCCGGGGGGGCAACGCCGCTTTTGGTAGCTGTCTTGCTGTGTATTAACTGCTTAGCGTCCCTGTGATGCGTGGGGAAAGGCCACCCAGCGTGGGTAGTAGTGTGGCGTGATTGGCATTTGCTTAGGCTGGGAGAAGAAAAGCAATAAAAGACAATGCGATGACAGAGTTTTTCTCACATACATCTCTGCATATGGGTTAAAAAATAGTTCCAGGGAGTAACTGAAGAACTGGAGGTGCAGAAGCACTTTCCCCGCACAGGCCCAGTCCACTAGAGCTGCCGAAGCTGCGGAGATGTGGAGCAGAGGAAGGGAAAAGTGCAACCCGACAGGGCAGGCTGCATGTGAGCTGTCAGTGTTTTGCAACAAGAGGATTCCCAGGAAATGGGAACTCTGCTTTCTAGCCTGACTCATGATTGTGTGACTATCGTGATGACAACAGCCTGCTTGTTAAAATATGAAAAAAAGGTTTAAAAATTGATTAACCATTGTATTCAAAGACTCTTCAGCACATTCAGAGAAATGTGTTCAATACCCATGCATTATTCTAATTTTTATTTACAATATATTCCTGTTGACAATTTTGCCACTGATAACTTCTGTTTATGGTACCCTGTGGCCAACAGAAAAGCTGCAAACTGAAGTTCTTAAACAAGGTCTTTCAACTGTTTCGGCATGAGGTGTGAGAGCCTGTATTTCACACTACCCTTTTTCTCTCGGAGCTAGCAATGCAGTAACCCTCCTGACAGCTGGACACTATTTAAGAGCCAATGGACTTTTATTTTTAGGGGACTCTGTCTTAGACTCTCTTCTAGATGACACATCCTCAAGCACTCCAACTGAAAAGCAAAAAAAGGCCTGCTTTGTTATTTATGGATGGCACTATGCAAATTTGGCAAAGGCACAGAACTGAAGTCTGTTGAACATATACTACGTTTCCTTTAAAACACAAATAGGAATCTACAGATATTTACAAGGACATGTTTATTTTTTGCCAGAGAGTTGTTTTTCAGTAGAGAAATAGATGGGAGGCAGAAGTATCTGCAGGTGACCGGTGTTTCATAAAGCAGGTGTTACTTCCTGATCTTTGCAAGAGCTCCCCTCTCCCTAAGACAAGAGGGTCCCCCTCATGTGAATCTGTATTCAGTGAAAAGCTCCCCCCCCCCTTTTTTTCTTCTCCTCTCCCCTTCTCTTGTTCCCTTGGAGGGCAATTTTATTTTCAGATTAGTAAATCGTACAAGCCAACTTGCTAACTAAAAAATGAACACATTTCTTTCACACTTTTTAACTGCTAGCCTTGCCCTTATTATTTATTGATATCTCCTATCTCTCAGATTAAGATTTCCTAAAGTATTCCTGAATTGTTTAGATAAATAATTTTAAAGCTAGATATTAACAACTCTGTATTATAGTCAATACCAAATTGCTAGCCTTTTTACATGTCACCCAGCACTTTAATTAAATCTAGCATCCACTGTATCTGGAGAAGTGCATTCATTTTTTTTTTTTTTTAATTTAAGTGTTTTAGTGCTTTCCATATCTGCAGAGAGAAGGTGCACTCTTTGCAGCACGTATTTAAAGCCGTTTAATATTGTTACTTCCTTGTGGTTTTCTCTATAATATGTAAAACCACACATTTACATTTAAGGTGCTTTCTCTTCATAATGTTAAAATGGCTTTGTGTGTCCTGTTTGGCATCTTGAATCAGGACTACTTAACTACTTTACAAGGAGAAATTAAAAAAACAAACAACAAACTATGTAGCAAAAAGAGCTGTATGAGGATTCTGTACATTTATCTATTAGTTTGGAGCTTCAGCACTTCTTAAAAATGATTTGCACCAAAGCCATCTCCTGTTTGTCTTGCCAACCCCCCTCCACCAACAAAGAATAAACAAATTAAGGATCACTCACCTTGACAGAGAAAGCAAACAGCAGCAGTTAGAAGGAGAGCGTGCGTGCTCTCCATGGTGTTGTGAATTATTGCCTGTCGACAGAGGCTGTTGAAGATGAGCTTAGCTGCCAGGATCGTACGAGCATAGGAAGTACGGAGAGCTCCGCTCCTCCGATGCGTGAAACGCCTAGAAGCAGCAGACAGCAGACCCTGAACACAGTTCTGCGCAGTGAGCTCCCATTAGGTTTGCTGTGCTGCCCCCTTTCTAGCTACCCAGGTTGTCAGAGCATTGGAAACAGCAGATAAATTGCAGGCAAAACAGATGTTATTGTAGGCAAAGAGCAGTATTCTGGCAAGGATAACAGGCAAGAGTCCTTAAACTGGTGCATAAATGGCCCTGGTAATCTGACAATGCTAAAGATTTTTCCAATCAGCTGCTATACAGGATCCTTCTCTATCAGAAGCTCTTGCCGACCTACTAGGAGAAGTTTAATTAATAAAAATCTTATAATTGAATTGTGCTGAAATTGATATCGACATTAGGGATGCCTGATTTAGCAGTGAACTGAGATCATGGGACCTGAATTTCTAATTATGCTGTTAATGTTGAGGGTTTTTTCCTGCCTGTGTCTCGTCTTGCAAGCACATGTGCTAGGTGCTTGGCTGAGTAAAAAGGATGTGCTATTCCCAGGAGTGATTAAAGGCATGTACAACCGTTGACAGGATCTAAGTCCAGAGTAACATACATAGCAGCTGGGATCTGGCAAGAGCCAGGGGTTTGAGTTGGGAGATCAAACTTGACCAAACTCTTGAGAATAACTGTCTTTGAACCATTCCTGCTTTCATGGATTAGAAACGTGATATTTGGGAAGGGGAATAAGAACATAGGATCCCAGCTTGATCTCACAAAACCATATTGTTCAGGGAGAAGGAGATGGGGGACAAGGGGGACTTTTATTTGAAGTTCAGTCATAAAATCATGATTTGCATAGTGGCTTATTCCCTGGTGCCCACCAGCTTCCTTCTTAACTTATATGTCACTTTTTGTCCGCTCCCCTTGAACACCCGGGTGCTGTGAGGTTCATGCATGCAGAGGTTGTTGCACACATCTGGGCAGTCTGTGCTGAGGGAGGAGAGGGAGAAAGAAAAATGTGGGATTCCACCCTTGTTTTTGGAAATGACAAGATGGAGGCTCTGTGGGACGAGACTGTGCCAAATAGGTGGTTCGCTCCCTGCCATTAGAGAAGGGTAAATGATGACCCCAGTTGGTGCTGTGTTAAGAGATAGCACCAGGAGAAAGAGCACCAGGCTGGGTTCAGCTCAGCTGCTCTTGGCACAGAGCTTGTTTATCCTCTTTGCACTATCTTGCAGAGCATCATTCACTCCATCTCCAGACACATGCTCTTATGATAATTTCTGTAACTCTATTAGCTTGGAGGAAATAGGCTTTACTGCCCATTTGAATTTATTTCTTTTCTTCAGCGAACTCAGCTGCTTGGTCTTTTAGCTTAACCCTTTGTGGATACAGTTTTTTGCCTTTCCAGGGCATTGAGACTAGATGTTTTCCCTTTCTGCCTTCTTGGTTTCCATGTATATGCAGCATTATAACTGAGATTTTTGTTTCTTTCCTTTTAGTCCCAACTAGAATGAGCTAAAGCTTCAAAGATCAGATCATAACCCATGTTCCCCAAAGGACAGTGCTTAAACCTGAATAATTTGGAAACATCTGATCTACAGAGGCAGCAAAGAGCCATTGCATGAAGAGATACAGGTATTTTATCTCAACTTGCCTAGTTACTGAAATTTTCAGTGGTGTTTGTATGCACAGATACTTTGTTTCTAACATCACATGCTGAAGCTCCTGGTGAAATCAGCTCAGGTTTGTAGCAGGGTTATTTTTACGGCTACTGAGCATGATGTGACAAGAACACGTCATCACGACTGCATTGCAGAACTACATAGAAGAAGAATTTGTATGGGTAGGGGGAGGCTGATCTACCCAAGAAGATCTACAGTAACAAACTACGTAGCCTTTGCTTTTTAATAAACATGCCACTTTTAGAGGTGTTTTGCTTTGTTGAGATTTGTTAAGATCAAATCTTAGTCAATTCAGGTGATGAGGAAAAGAATATTTTGCCCCCTTTGTCTGGGGTATTGACGCTCCCTCTGTAGAAAGCCAGCACTGCTGGTCTTTCTAGTTTGCTGCAGCTGCAGGGGTGCTGAAAAAGTCCCACATAAACTCACCTGAATGCAGATGGTACATGTGTGTGGTGGTGGTGGCACTTCTACTTGGTCTGATGAAAGGACAGAATTGGTCAGTGTTAAGGAGTTTTGTAGTGGTTGGGAATGGGGAGGAAGCCAACAGAGGCTTCTGTTCACTGGTGGGGAAGCAAAGGCTAGTTGCACACTGCCACTGGAAAACAATTTTAGTGAAAACTAAATTTTGAATGACCACTTCCCTTCCTTTTTTTTTTTTTTTTTTTTTTTTTTTTTAAATAAAAAGCATTACTGTAAAACCCATAAAAAGTGAAAATGTTGAAGTTTATTTTGTTTGATGAACTGGGACCTTATCATGTTCATATTAGTCTGCAAGATGACATTTTTAATGTTTCTCTCCAGAAATCTTTTGTTTCTGAAAATTTGCCAAAAAATCAAATCAGCAAATCCTACAATTCTTTGATAAGTTGAGCTGGGAAGAGTTCTATATATTATGTAGGCGGAGCTGCTGAGGGTTAGGTAAAAATAGCATTTTCCATTTTGAAAGCACACTTTTAGTAGGTCAGATTTTTTGAAACTTTAGGACTTTGGATGAAATTTTCCATTCTGAAGTTTGTTATGGATTAAATTATTTCTGCAAACTTAAAAAAATTACAGTGGTGGTTTCCAAGAACATAACCAGAGAAGAGTATATTGCTTCACTCGTGATCAAAAAAGGAATAGGGTGGCTACAGTGTGTGGAAAGCACCAGAGCCCACTAGTTCCTGGATGAGGAGCTCTGGTTCTGCAGGGATCTCCCTGGGGCCAGTGATGTGCCTTTTTAAAGCTTGCTTTTTCTGTGTTTGTCAAGTCTGAGGCCTCCATCTGCCTGTGCTCTGCATTAGCTGCTAGCTGAGCTGCCAAATCCTTTCTAAAACTTTTGTCTATTCTGGTGATAATTCAGCTGAAGGCTGCAGTTAGAGCCAAGCATTATCAGTCATTACTGCTTATAAAGATAAGGCCAATTTAGGAGATGGGCATAGTGGAGGCCTCATTTCAGTTGTGTTCAGGCAGTGAGGGGGAGGGGAAGAAGAAGAAGGGACTTGGGAGAGGAGTAGGGATTGGTAGGAGGGTGAGAGCGGGACAGAGCCAAAGGTATTGTTGGTGCTGGATGAAAAGAGCAGAGAGGGGTCTCTGCTCTGCTCAGGTCCAGTGTCAGTCAGGTGGACTTCAGGGTCCGCAGCTGACTTGCTGCATCCTTGGTTGCTTGGCTGGGTAAGTCCCTCTCCCTTCTGCCCCTCAGGAGTGTATAATAGCTCACAAGAGCATTTAAGCCTGTGCTGAGGTCTGTGCTGCCTCTTTCAGATTCACTGTTCAGGGTTATTGTGGGATTTAAAGGGGCTTCACCTTTACACAGTCTGCGCAGCACTGGCAGCTGCTTTGGCTTCCCTCTGGTTTCTCTGTAAGCAGAAAAAGCTGCTTAGCAGCTGTGGCAGCGTGTGCACGTGTGCTTGTGATGTTCTGTGCCACATCAGCTCCTGGCATATAGCCGAACATAGAGGAACATCTCCCTGCATGGGTGAAGGCACCCCTCTGCTCCCGACGGGCTGCCTGTGCCCCATCTCATCTCATGGCTGTTGTTTCAGTTCCCTGCAGGAAAATGGCTCTGCTGTCTCGTTTTGAGCAGAAGATGACATTTGTGGTGGGGAAAGCAGGTTTGACCCATTTATTAAACTTTACACTGCCCACCAGTCACCATGGGAAATGTCCAGGACAGTTAATGTATGGGGAGGTGACCAAAATATTGCCACCTTCTGGGAGAGGAGGATGTTGGCAGCTTCTGTGGTCAGAGGGCACACCTACATTAATAGGGCTGTCCAACAGTCATCCTTCACCTTCTTGCTGTGTCTTCAGCGATGGACATAGTTACAGTGCATAGAGGAAGGGGAACGGAAGGGTGGATGACAGTGTTACAACCATTCTTTCTTCTAGCATAGGACCAAAGGAAGATGCTGCTGCTGCTCACCTAGCCTCACCCACCCCACTTCTGACAGATTCTTCATTGCTTCTTTCCTAGGCTGCAGCGCACCAGGCTGTGCTGCAGTGCTCAGGCCCCCAGGAGAACCCTGCCAGTGCTCGGGGGTGGGGTGTGGCAGCAGCGCTGGGGAGTTCAGCACATGGGCAGGGAGGGAGTGAACACAGGAATCGGCAAAGGTCCCAGTGGTGCTCTGAACAATTGAAAAGGTGTTGCTGTAGCTGCTTTGGAATGTCTAAATCTGTGTAGTTATCTGTAGCTGCCTGGGAATGGTGATCTAGATAGAGATGTAGCTCAGTTTGATGAGGCCAAATAGAACTGGAGCTGTCTTCATCTGTGAAGAAGAATGCATATTAAACTACACAGGTTTAGGCGTCAGCTCATCCTCCCCTGGGACAGAGGAGTCTCAAATCCCCTTCACGAGTAGAAGTGGATTTTAACAGTTTGTTCACCAGTCATTAGTTGTGCCTATCAATGATTATGTGTGCTGACAACACCCCAAGGAAAAGCTGAGATTGGTTTAGCTTGAAAAATGCCAGAAGCCCACCTGGAGCAAAGTGTGGTGGGATTGTGACGGGAGTCTAGAGCCTTGATCTGTCCTTTGCCAAAGACTGTAAGACTATACATGCATTATATGCTTTCCTAGCTAATTTGTTGAGGATTATACGTAAATCTGCATTAAAATCTCCCCAGCAAAACATTCAGGTCTTTTTGTTCTCAGGTATCTTCTCTTCATTCTGGCTACCTTTCACAGTTGTCGTCTCTAGATGCTTTCCTGTGCTCTTAGCCTTAGATTCGTGAAAGACTTTATGAACCCCAGTTACTTGAGCTGTTAAAGTTGCAGGAACATTTCAGTACTCAATCCGTATAAAGGAAAATTTTACCTTTTATTTATATTTCATCATTGAAGAGAGTATATACATGTTTGTTTATCATATATTAATTTGGCTGCTGTTACCAATCAGCTATCAGAGATGGCAAATTAAGAAACCTATTAGTGGTTACATCAGAACTATGTCTCCGTTTCTCAGTTCAGTTTTAAATATCATACTCAAACATCTAAACAGTGATTCCACCTCTAAAGCTCTTTATAAATCAGACACAAATAGTTTTGATGAATTTGAAATAAATAAATGTCATAGCAATACTTTCTTTGTAATAGGAAAATTGCAGTATTCTAAAGAAAGAAAGTGTCCTTCCTGAGGCAATGTATGTAAAATACTTTTTTAATAATAATCCGTGTGAGCCAGGATGTCATATTGTAGAGTAAATGCCTTTCTCTGTAATGTTCAGACTTCAAATAATTGAAAAAAGGGCCAAGATATCACCAGAAGTACTGAAGTAACTGCAAAAACACAGGTTTTTGTTTTGTTTTGTTTTGTTTTTCCTGACACAGTAAGTCAAGTTCTACTTTCAATTTCCCTACTCTAAATCTGATGTAAGAGCAACTCAGTTGGCATCTCTGTGGATTTAACAGAGGGGAACTGAGAGCAGAATGAGACCCAACATCAATGTAAGTAATGGCAGTTTTAAATGATGGCTAAGGGTTCATGGCAGCAGTGTGGTTTTGAAAAAGTGGCTGCAGAAATAATCCAACAGTCCCCAGAACACAAACAAGGACGAATATCCAGAGAAACAGCCTGTCCACTACCATCGCAACATACTTCCAATCTTCAATGACCTGGAAGAAAAAGCCAATTAAAGATATTAGCAATTTATCATATTATTTTGCTCTTCCTCTTGCTAATGCCAAGGTTTTGTTTATGAAAAAAGAAGGTGCAGGGAATAAACTGACTTTAGTCCCGGGAAGGGATTTCTCTCCTACAAACATTGTGGGCAGTGGGGAAAAATAAATAAAAATTTATTAGCTGTCTTGGATGCATCAAGTACTGAGCATGGCTGCCTGTTGGAAACCAATCCGGAAGAACCCACAATATAATCCAATTAAGGATTTTTTTTCTTTAATTTTAGTTTGCAGATGCTATTAATCTCAGTGGAAAAAATAGATGGTGTTAAACAAGGTTAGCTTCAGAGTTCTTTTCTTATCAGCAGTCATCTTAATCAAGGGTTTTAATGCATATTAATACTGTTGCTCTTATTAAAATCCCTTTTTGCCTTGGATATGTTGTCTGTGAAAGTCATAGCTTTAGATTCTGTTTTCAAACTGAGGTGACTATCAAGATGTTATTGTAAAGGGGGAATATATCAATCTTCATTTGCATCTTGGGAATGATTATTTTTCCCTCTCATGGATTCTAGTTACACATGAGACATCCTCACCTCAATGACTTTATGATGCTTGTCAATTATCTCCTGTCTTATGTTAGAGCATTACATCTTTTTCCTTCAGTGCACACTTCTAGTTTCCACTGCTGCTAATGGGAATTGTCTGCTTCTGAAATCATACTGTCGTAAATGTATATGCACAGTTCTTATCAGGCCATGATAATGAAGGAAGAAAGCAGAGATTAAAATTATGAATCTAGAAAAGTGATATGTACTATCAGAGGACCCTGTGTGAAAAGAATTCCCTCAACTTTTACTGTATAAAATACCCTTGAATATTGTTCTTAATATTAACTGGAAGCTTCGTAGTTCCTTTAGTGTGCAACGCATTCTTGCCAGAATTTCTGAGCTATTAGATAACTTTTTTTCTGCTCTGTGAAGTCTGATTCTGTTCAGTCGGTTTCAATGTTTACAAGCTCATGTCTAATGCTAATAGCTGATCTTCTTTATTTATATTGACAGTAATTTCAGCTAATAGAAAACATGAACTACTCAGTGGCATGCTCCTCAAGGGACTTCTACAAGATCAGAAACCAGGCTTTATTTAATCTGCTTGGCTGAGGGAGGGTGAGCACAACAGCAATAGATAACCTAGAGTCTGACTGGGGTCTGGGTCAGAGAGAGAACACTGGTAGATATGAAGATGATTTTTCCCAACCATGGGTGCTAGGCTAAACAAAACTCTGAACCATCTGCGTTTTTCCAAGCATTATTCACGGTATTTACTTTTGTGTGCTAACTAGTAGCACATGAGTAGGACAAGTGAATAGGGTGGCAGCAGCACTGCTTAAATGTATCCTGGATAAAGTACTTCTCATAACCAATAATGAGTCCGATTTAACTCAAAGAATTGTCAGCTCTGCTGGCATTAGGAATTTCATCCTACCCATTGTGTTTGCCATATATGGACAGATACCTTAGCCCAGAGAGGGTGTTTGCAAAGGCATTTTACCATTTTTACTAAATGCTCCTTCTATGCTTAGTTAGGTAAATAAATACTTAACCTACAGGTAAATTGTTTCTGGTTAACATGGCCTGGCCGTGGGTTGAGTCACAGTCTTACTGAATACAGTGGGGAAAAATACTCTTTTTCTGACCTGGAACTGAATATTATTCTTTTTCCCCCACCAAACACTACATGAATGTGACAACACAGCTTTTTCAGGGGTGTTTAATGGCTTACTGGGCAATCAGCATTCTCTCTTTGTAGAAATAGCCATGTTCCTTTCCAGGACAGTAGTGGCATTTACCAAATTGCTATTCATTAAGTTATTTTAATGACAAAAATTATTTCCTCTTATAAGCTATAGCTATAATCTTTCTAAAAACTTTAGAATAACTAGGGAGTTCAAATATGCTTTCTGAAGAAGAGCGTATTACAGAGGAGGACAAGAGATGAAATTTGAAAAGACTGGGATGATTGCTCATTTTTACTTACACTCTGGTCATTGTCATCACTTTTCATGTGCTCTGCTATAAAACTGACTCCATCAATTGCTTCTTGGACTTCAGGAGAAAATTTTGTGCCTGTTCTTAATCTAAAATCTCGATGACTGCTGACGTTGTCAAGAGTCTCAGTAATTTTCATATCATATTTTTTGGCAGAGGCTGTATTCAAAAAATAAGTGGAGTTCTTGTAGAAGTCGGCTTGCTCCATACAAGGATTCTCTGCTCTTGTCTTTTTGCAGTTGCACAGCTTTTGCCGTGGAGAATTATTTTCTGGACGCTTCATGAACAGATAGGCTGGGAGTCTTTCAAGGAAAACCAGCTTTACCCAAGGGGGCATAGTGTGAGTACTTGGAGATCTATGGTGGACATTGAGTACACAGACACTAGTAACTATTGAGAAGGTCACTAGTACCATTGTAAACATGAGATACTTCCCAATCAGTGGAACATCTAGAGATGTTGGAGGGACAATTTTGGAGATCAGCAGCAAGAACACAGTCAAGGCAAGCAATACAGATATGCACAAGGTCATTTTTTCACCACAGTCTGAAGGCAAGTAGAACACTAAGATGGCTAAGGATGTAATTAGCACACAGGGAATGATAAGATTGATGGTATAAAAAAGAGGTTTCCTTTTAATAATGAAATCATATGTCACATCGACATAATTGGGGTCCAAAGGATTTACAGTCCTTCTTCCTGGGAGTGCTACAATGTCCCACTCTCCACTTGGTGTAAAGTCATCCATGCTTGCCGTGGAAGTTTTAAGCACCATATCAATTTCTGTATGGTCATATGTCCAAGACCGGAACTTTAATGTGCAGTTTTGTTGATCAAATGGGAAATGCTTAACTTCAATCTTGCAGGCACTCTTGTAAATGGCTGGTGGCAACCAGCGAATGCTTCCATTATTCTTTACAATTGCATTTGTGTATAGCGAAACTTCATATGTGCCATCCGCACTGATGAAACAAGAGGAAAGAAAAAGGAGAGACGATAATAAAACATTATGAAGAACATAGTTCACAACAGAAGAGCTCTGACATTCTTGGTCCTGAGGGCCTCAGTTGTTTCTAGAATCAAAGTTTAATAATATTTTGATTTTGAAATCAGTGCTGTAGGGAGCTATAACTTGATAGGGAGATTAATGTATGCATTTCTTCCAATCATAGAATTGATATTTGGTCCAATACTTACAAAAATTATTTTATGAAATTATTATTAAATAATAAATATGTAACTTTGTTTCATCCAAAGAACTCAAAGTCTTTTGTAGATGTTTGTTAAAGTAATTAAGGCTTACTACATCTCTGAAAACTGAGTAAAAATTAGATCATCCAGCATGAAAATGGAGGTACCTTTGATCAGGAACACAGCCACTGCAAAGAGCACACAGCAACACTCCTAAATGACTTGGATGAGGAAATAAGGATGAGCAGTGTTAGCTAGAAATGCAGGGAGAGTGTAGGCAGAGGAAATGTAATTATATGGTTTATAATTTATTGCATCACTCCAGTTAATATTTACTTATTATAAAACCAGAACAGACAAGCTACAGTGTTCTTAGTGCCCACAAATAATCTTGGCTTTATATCTCCCCCAACTGCTGAACTTATACCAGGAATGTCTTCTATGTTATGATGGGCCCTTTAATTCAGGGAGAGGATCATTATCAGTCAACAGTCAATATCTTCTCCTGTCCAATGTTTCTTGGCAGATGACTTAGGGCTGCTTAACCTATGAAGTATCCTGAAGTAGAAATGTGAAGTGGTCAATTGCTGATAAATACTGTAGAAATTTAGTGGTTTTGGGCGTATTCACTGCATCTTCCCAAGTGTGCTGTGCAATACCTTTCAAACTCAGCCCATCAGGCTACCAAAGGAAAATGTAACATTAGGAAGCAACAACTATTAGGGACAATCTTTCCTGACATATGAGGAAACTCAAAGGTTTGTTCCTATGTTGATCACCACTTTTATTAAAAACTGGGTTAGGCACTTTCTTAGACTGCAAAGAGCCTGGGCTTGGTACATCCTCATGCCTTCTTTTGATAAACAAATATATTTGTGAAGAAATGCACATAACCTAAAGACAGTATATTATCTGCAAAAATATAAGACCAAACTCACTGCAAGCATATCTGAAGTTCAGCTATTGTTAAGTAGCACGCTTTTTGTGGAAATGTGCCCCTTAAGAGTTAATACAAATTCTAATGAATCACTTGTTTGCTGACAAGATACCATGGAAAATAGAGCTATTTTAGTTCCAAGGTTGATGTTTTTCTAGGCAGGGAAGTGCTACAAGTATCCATGGCTTGGCACATGTGTAGCTGTTCTCCAGATCAGTTACCTTTGGCTCTGGAAAAGCCTCATGTTGTAGACTCTGGTGTCTGGCACTGAGCTGAGACCCTTGCAACTAATTCATGCAGGCAGTGAAACAACCAGATGCAGGAGTGAGCAGCTACAGCATGTGAGGGTCATTGACTATAAAAGTGCTATTTTTTAATAAAGAAATTGTATCTTCTTTCTCACACATCTGTATCTCCCTGAGTTAGATTTACCATTATGCCATACAACGTACTGGGCAGACTCCTGGGCTGAGAATATGCAGGCGGTTCTGCCAGCTGCTCCGGCTCAGCTCCGGGACAGAGCCTGGGCTGCTGGAGCTGTCTCAGTGCCCTCTGCAGCCCTGTGCTCAGGCCCCATACGCACAGAGCTGTGGGACATGGGGATGCTCTTTGTGTTTTCCTTAGCATCTTCTTGAACTGACTAATGCCTATGAAATGCTGCTTCAGCAGCAGCAAGTTAATGGGGGTTGTTCTTTATCTAAAATTTTAATTTGAAGCTTGTACAAATGTAAAAATCCAATATGGTGAGGCTAAAATCTTGTTCCAATACATTTTAGAAGCTCTTAAAACTGTTTCTTTCCATTCTTACAATCCATCAAATGGTATCATTTGGGGAGTAAAGAAGAAAGAAGCAGAGGGTGAGGGCACAATTTACCAGAACAAGATTTGACCAGGCAGAGTACATCCTAATCCACTGGCTGAATTATTTTTGTGACTAATACAATAGTTTTAAGTATTTCTCAAATCTGATTTCCAGTAGTAGGATTCCAGGGACTTAACTCAGTTATATATAAACTTCCTAGGTTTCCCGTCTGTATATGTTCATAAACTGTCCTGTGTTCATGAATTAATTGGTTTTCATAGTATCATGAAAGTATATTATAAGTTTTGATTATTTTTTTTTCCCCCCCAAGACTTGATATCGTCCACTTCAAGACTTTGCTAGAGACTTAAAAACAAAACAAAACAAAACAAAATTGGCAGTTTGGCAAAATTGGCAGCTGTTTGTTTGAAAGAAAAACTGAAGTACAGTCTAGGACCAAACTTTCATTTTTCTCAGTACTGTAAAGCAACAGGGTCGATAAATCTGTTGACAGATTTATTATATATCCTTATAGTTGATTTCTTAATGCTTTATGAGAATAGAACATAATTTGTTTTTGTCAATGAATATTAACTCATGAAGTTCTAGAACGCTGTAACAAATCTGTGTCCTGGAGTCTGTGGTGGAAGAGAGGGGAGAAGAAGAATGAGGAGACAAAAATGTAGCTCAGAGCCTAAGATGTTCGATAGAATTCCAGATGTCTTGTCTTCTTGCAAAGATGACCAGTGTACAGCTGCGGTTGTACTTACAATTCTCGCTTTCCATATAGTCTAGTTTGATATAGATCTGTGTCTCAGTTGTGAGCCTTGTCACGGATCCTCTGGTGTTGTAACAGCTCACACTACAGACACGCTCCAAGTCTGCTGGAATTTGTTTAACCAAGCCCTGATTTTACTAAAATTATCTTTGAGGCCAATATCCCTGTCAGATAAACTTGATACTGGCTAAAAGTTACAAAACTTAGATTTAGAATTTTATCAGACATACTTTATTGGTTCTGATACTTGTTTCTTGATACATGGTTAAAATTTTGTTCACTGTCTGCATAAACTACAGAAGTTTTACTTACTTATTGTAAAGCACAATGTCTGGCAGCCAGATGTGTTTTGCAGGTATTCTCAGCTTGTTTATTCCTTCATAGTCAGAGGGCTTCCAAGCCAAACGGTAATCAATCCACTCCTAAGAGAAGAATTGTACAGTAGTGATGGGAGTACCCAGACCAGCACTAACAAAACAATCACTGTGAGGGAGTGAAACCAGTTGCATACGTGGTTTGCAAGAGCGTGCTTCTGTGGGTTTGGTTACCTGGTTCAGCCAGACGTTTGTAGTCATGATCTGCTCTCGTTCATTCTGCAGGGAAAAAGAGAGAAAAAAGTTGTCATCTAAAATGCTTCACTTTATTGCAGTAATAAAATTTATTCAGTGGGCTTTTGAGGATATTTCTAACTGCTCAATGTGATTTCATCTAGTGTGTTTCAAGACAGGCCCTTCTTTGCTGGTAAGATGGCTGATCTCATGCACATACTGATGATAAATAGTAACCCTACAAGTATGGATCTCCAAATGACTTTTAACAAGAACAGTTGTGACTGGAGTGAGTGTGGCTATCTGGGAATAGTTACCACCGCCCTGCTGAGCTGGATTTGATTTGAAACAGACGTCACATTTGACCACCAGGAAGGCCTAGATTAACTTGTGTGAGGTTTATTTAAGGTTTGCCACATAAGATCTCAGCTGGCAGGCTCTGCTTCATGGTACTAAAATTTCTGTGCAGGAGATCTGTGTGGCTGGGGCTTTACTGAGGGACAAGGTACGAGGTCAGAGTCGGGAGGATTTCTGCATAAAAACACATTAATTCTCTGATCATGAAGGTGATTGAGATTGTTAGGGCCTATAAAATGCCTGATTTTGGTTTCTGCTTGAAGAGTGAGGATGTAGAGCAGTAGGGACCAAGCTGTTCCATTCTTGATCCTTGACCATTCATCTACTCTTCTTAGGTTGTTCATCACTGGGGCCTGGGGGGGCAAGACACCTCGCTTTTTATGGCCAGAATCTGACATCTGGGAGGACACTGTGCTAGTGGTGACAGTGTACTGTGTGAGGAGGCATGTCTGTGTCCAAGTGGAATTTTGCAGGAGAGAGGGAGCGCTTACCCCAGAGTCATCTGGTATGCATGACAGTATATCCTGTATAAATCAGGCTGCATGTGTGTATGAAAGCTCATCTGTTGGTACATTCCCTTATAATCCCCTTATGTTCTATCAGTGTCTCTCTCTTTTCCTCTTGAATTTCAGAATATAAATTATATAGGTCTCTTAAAGTTTGCAGCAGTCCAGTCACTGGCCCATAACCAAATTCTGGCAGGGAGGCAGTCATCTGTATCCTCTTTTTCATCCAGGGAGTAGCAGAGTTGAAAGCCCTGATTCAGGAAATCATTCCCACTTATGTGCTGGATCTTGTTCCCACTGCAATTAATGCTAAACATCTCTTGGCACAGAGGTGTGTATTTGTACCTTGGAAGAACTGTAATACACATGCTAACCAGGTGAGTGAAACTGTCTTTCAGATCCACTGGAATAATTTTTATTGAATATGAGGAGTTGCTTACATGAGGATTGTTTTAACCACATCAAGCTGTTCCAGCCAGAACTAATGTGTCTTTTTCTTTCCAACATTTCACTACTCTTTGCTGATATGCCATGAGATTTTGAGCTGGCTTCGTAGCTTGTTTTCAGGCCATCCAACCCCATTTCTTTGATGCAACCAGCAGGTGGGTTAGCATTGTCTACACAGTCCAGGATAGATCCTGACCAGGTGTAACTTACTGTATGTAGCTGCACTCAAATCAGTGGAGTGATTTAGATCTTTTGATCAATGGGATTTTATTGAATGAAGGTCTGGCTGCTGTTCCTTATTGCTTAGTCATAGATTGATCTCCCTGTTGTAGCTGCATTCTCAAGTATAAAACCAGTAAATAGCCAAGTAGGAGCCCTACCTTCTAAGTGTTATTATGTAAACTAGAAAATAACAGGGACATAGTAATACCAATATGGGTTTTACTTAGAATGCTGTGCAGGTAGTAATGAATTAAAAAGCATAGCCTAATTTGAACTTACCACACTGATGAGCTGTGCCAGGGAAACCTGCAGTTCTATAGAAACCAACTGCGATGAGTTGACAGCTGGTCGAATTAACTTGTTGTACCTGTCCGGACTCAGTAGGTGGTTCATTAGCTTTTCTTCAGCATCTGCTGCAGTGCTTCCTGTAAAACATCACGTAACAGGATTATAGAAGGGAGACTGAGTGACATGATGTAGGGATCACAGAATTTTTGTGCATCAGATCATCTTCATGAAATAATGAGGGCTTTTGATTTTCTAAAGACTAGGCTTATGTGAACAGAAAGATACGGTGCTTGCACCGATATCTGTTCTGCTGAAGTCGACTGTCTTTCACAGAGCATAGATCAAAGCAGATAAATCAGAACCCTTTGGTTTTTTTCATGGTGAAATGTGAAGCTCAAATTGATATATACTTTTGGGAGTAGGTTCAGAAATAGAAACTGGGAGCAGACCACCCTCTTAATAGCAGAGGAAGAACGTTTCAATGTTCCAAATACAGGGAGTCTTGCTGTGACTTCTCTCTTTAGTGTCATAGAAGACAGAGTTGCAATCACATGTACGAACTGAAAGACTGATCTGTGTAGGAAAAAACAGGGAATGAGCTGTAGGAGTCATAAGGATTGTTTAATGACTGGTAGCTCTTTGGTAGCCAGTGATTTTTCTGTTTCAGAATAATTTTATTTGAAAACCTGAGGCAGTATATAAGCTTTATTTTATGTGGAAACAAAACCTAATTTATCGACTAGCATAAATACCATAAATCCTAGATGGCCAAAGCTAGAGTTCAGTGGCTGCAAAATATAGTATCTGCAGGATACTATCAAACAAGCCCGAACATTCTCCATGGAGCAGAACAGCTTATGGCACAACCCCAGCGGTAACTGCATCTGTTCCCATGTTCTTGCATGTGCTTTTTAAAGCCATTCTGGTGGATTTTTCAAAACACTATTGACCACATAATAATACTGTTGACTAAGGTCCTGGTAATATCCTGCCAACAGAATTGACCCAGAGAGATTCTGCTCTGTGTCGAGTAATTCTGTGTTGCATTATACAGCTGACAGTGATGGGCACATGTGTTAATGAAAACAGATTCTAATCCAATTGATAGAATGATTCTTCCATAGGAAGGGGTACCTAACCCAATCCTAGATATTGCAGAAAGTAGGACGGTGTCCCTGCAACATACTTGCTTCATTATTCCCCAAAGCAGTTCCACACAGTAAAAACCACTGGCCATGCAAGTATTTTGAATTTGTGGTACACCAATTTGTTCTGTTTCTTTATGTTGTAGCATAACCATAAGATCCAGAGAAAGGCAGACATCAAAAGTCCAGGATCACAGAAGCAGACAAAGTTTGTGTGCATTTCTAGAAGGTGCCTAGTTTCCATGTAAACTGGGCTGTAATTTGCTAGGGTGAACAAGGGTCTCTTAAAACTTAGTATTTCTGAATTTCACTCAGATTAAAAAATACTATAATAATTTATTGTTTCTGATCCAGTAAAAAAGTGGAGAGACATAAGAGGAAACATCATCAAACAGATTTTTCACATCTAAGAATAACTTTTACTCATGCTCTGGGGAAAGGTTGAGATAAACACCAGGCTTGTTTTAATTCTGTTAAGACTAGCATATGGTATGGCATTGGTAGCACAAATTTTGTCACATATACTTAATCATAATACTGTTCTTCAGATTCTCAAGTACTCCCCAAGCCATTTGGAAAAACAAATTTGGATGAATACATGTGTGTTTGTTGGGTCAGTTTTCTTTTTGATTCACACTTGCTTTGTACCTCCCTGAAAGTCATTATAAAATCCCTAGTACCACGTGATATTTTAATATTACATTTATTCTCAATGTAAGCCTGCCTAATCAAAAGCTTATCAAACTAGAGCTATGCTGATCCTTGCTAAGCTCCAGATTCTCTGTTTTCTTGTGTATTGCAATCAAAATAGAGTTAAATTTGATACTGTGAAGAAAATGGAGCCACACTCTAGGAATTAATCATTCTGTGTTTACAAGAATAAGTGAGAAGCCTTGTGGTAGCTAAAGAGAGAATCTTGGTCAGAGTTATTTTATTGTGTTGGTTTGATTTGGTTTGGTTTTTTGTTGTTTTCTTTTCTTTTCTTTTCTTTTCTTTTCTTTTCTTTTCTTTTTTTTCTTTTCTTTTCTTTTCTTTTCTTTTCTTTTCTTTTCTTTTCTTTTCTTTTCTTTTCTTTTCTTTTCTTTTCTTTTCTTTTCTTTTCTTTTCTTTTCTTTTCTTTTCTTTTCTTTTCTTTTCTTTTCTTTTCTTTTCTTTTCTTTTCTTTTCTTTTCTTTTCTTTTCTTTTCTTTTCTTTTCTTTTCTTTTCTTTTCTTTTCTTTTCTTTTCTTTTCTTTTCTTTTCTTTTCTTTTCTTTTCTTTTCTTTTCTTTTCTTTTCTTTTCTTTTCTTTTCTTTTCTTTTCTTTTCTTTTCTTTTCTTTTCTTTTCTTTTCTTTTCTTTTCTTTTCTTTTCTTTTCTTTTCTTTTCTTTTCTTTTCTTTTCTTTTCTTTTCTTTTCTTTTCTTTTCTTTTCTTTTTTTTTAACAAACATTCCCTGCTGTTGCATATATAAGTGACGTAAGCAGATGGCTATAATTCAAATATAAATAAATTGTTATTTGGTTTGTTTTATACAGTGGTCACTGAATGCTGCTAGCAAAGACAGTGGATTCTTGTTTGAATTGGTATATATGTTTTCACTATGTTTCCATTTTTTTCTGTAAAGATTGTAGCATATGGAGTATTTGCTAAACAGCAAGTAGGAAGTAGAAACTGCAGGATATTTGCATAAAGTGAATTTGTAATAATCCTATTCTCTGAAACCCGGTTTTAGCAGTCATAGTCGTCTGGTCTGCAAATCAAAACATACTGTGGGGTCTGCATGTCTGATGAGAACAGCTCAGATTTCAAAGTACTGACTGTCAATAAACTTTATGCAGATGAATGACAGGCCACAATATAAAAAAATATTTGTTAAAGAATGAATCCCTTTAAAAAATTATTATCTGTTCTTAGGGAAGTGGTTCCTGTAATGAATAAATCTTTATAAAATTGCTATCCCATCCCAACCTTTAAGTAACTTTATCATCAGTAATAAAGATCGAAGGGGCTACTCGTTCATCTCACTCGGATGCCTGTATAAAATACCACTAGATGTCAGCAGTGCACTGCCTTAAAGGGTGCTAAAGCCAATCTCTGTAAATAATGTCTAAAAATGAGTGATTCTAGTATAATTTTTAAAATCTATTTTCCACTACCAATCTACATATTAACCACATGGCACACAAAGAAAACAAAATTACCAGGCATCCAAGTTCAGCTTTCTATGCATTTCATGATGTCAGTAGCCATGCACTTGAAACTGCTCTTTTGCCTCTCAGAGTTGGAGGACATGGAAGTACACAGTTGCTTGCAGACTGTTTGTTTCCAAATATCAGTAATCACCAGAAATGTTGCAGAGGGTAGGCTGATGCTTTTAGACAAATGATTTTAACAGGAATGATGAGGCAGTCCTAATTTGGGGGTGGAGTATTTTTGTGTACGGAAAGCAGTAACAGAGAAAACACATTGGGGTGGATCCTGAACTAGGGAAATTATTTTAGCTTCACTAAGTACACTACACACCTGCTCCCTGACAAGGAGAGCCAATTGTCACATAACTTGCAGTACACATTCTGCAGTAAGTTTGTTTTCTTTTTGGGAGTATGACCATTAAAAAAATTTGCACCAGGATGTTTCTAATTTTGCAGAAGAATAAACAAAACCAGACTTCATTCAAGCCCTTGTACAAACTTTGCCTTTTCCATGTTCTAATTTAAATATATAAAATGAAATAACTTGGCATCCTGTGTTATGTTGTTTATTTTCAAGTGTAATGACAAAGGTTGGAGTCATTTCCAGAGAACAGGATAATGAGCAATGTTGACAAATACAAGCAAGTGCACTGTTACCACTGTCTAAATTGCAAAATTTAACATAAGGCATGTTTCCTCCATTTCCTTGACTTCAGTTATTTTAATAAATGTTGAAATAGCTTTTGCTTAGAAATAATATATTGTAGCATACGTTGCCATTTTTGTTCTTTCCTCTCTCACAAATAACTTACGTCGACTATGGTGACATACCAAATTCCCATCAGTAATTAGTAAACAGCAGGCAAGAAGCAGCAATAAGACAATCCCATTGTCTTCTCTGAAATTACTTTGTGAGGTTATTACTTCTCAGCATACTCTTGAGTAAAAAGATTTACATAACCTCTTAGAACAGTGCATTCTAATTTGGAACGCTTATTGTTCCAGTGGAAGTAGTGGTGAATTCACTGTATTTTAAAGACTATTTTAATTTCTACACTGCAATGAATACAAATAAAAAGGAAATACTAATGGGTTTAAGAGTGTGTAATCTAAGAATCTAAAGTAGGCCTTCACTCTTCATTTGTTACAAAGCAGATGTTTTCTAAAGTTGCCTTTCAGTGATTGAAGAAACAAAAAAACTGGGGTGAATAGCTAACTATGGGAAAGATGTGATTTTTGTCTCGCTTTGATTTCAGCCAGTTTCACTCTGAACACTTCAGCGGAGTCTCTCTGTGGGAAGAAGCTCCCGTGGTAAATGCACTGTTTCATGCTGCTGTTGAGCTGTGCGTGTTGGCTGAAGCATATGCAAGAAATTCTGGCAGAATAAAGAAAATGTTCATAATGTATGTTTGCTTTTTTAGCATATCTTTACATATTTCACCTTAATTTAAACCGTTTACATACTAATCGAGCAATTAGGAAGTATGAACTTTGCAAAATATACAAACTTGAGCCAATAGTTGTAGAATGATAAGATCTGTCTTATTTATGGTTCATGCCATGGTTCATTTTTTATTTTTTCACTCTCAGCACAATACCTGCTTTTTCCATCACAGATGATACTGGGAGCATCTAAAGGGATATTATTTAATGATTATCATTGTCATCTCTCTTCTGTCATTTTATGTTCAACTTACTGTCTGTCCATAGCCATTGTAGTGGATTTGCTGATACCGAACAAGCCAGAAACAACACTAAAATAAAAAATTTCATGCATCCTCTTAAAGTCTGCAACCTAGTGAGGTGATAGTTATAGATTATCTGAGAGCTTATATCACAGTCCTACCTTCTAGCCCCGAAAGCTATTGCTGTTCTGCAAACTGTATCTGAAAGAAAAGATCACTTACCGTTAAAATAAAACGAGCCCACTACAAAGAGAAAGAGGGTGTACGTATTCCTCATGGCAATAACAAGAAGAGGTGGATTACTGTTCTTCAGTTAAGACAGCTGGCGGTAGGCTCTGGTGTCAGGGATGCACAAGGAAAAGATGTAAAAGCAAACCTGAATCTTGGAGGTATTAAATGCCTGGAAAGAGACAGACAGTAGGACCTGGCAGAAGCATTCTGCAAAGTGGAGTTTTCGTGAGCATAGTGATCCCTCCCCCTTTGCAGCTGTTTAAAGAGCTTTGTGAAGAGGAAAAGCACATAAGAAGAGGGAACATAATGTGATAATGTTGAACAAGAGGAAATGAAAGAGCAAGCTAAGGAACATGATCTGCAAAACATGACTGCTTAATTCTTGCTACTTGATAACATTTAGAAGGCTTTCTTGTTAATAAGTGCAATGGGTGGGAATAGCAGTGTGAGAAGAGCTGGTTATAACTTTATGCCAAGACCTGTTAGTTAGTGAAAGACATGTCAATAAATTGTAGCCCTAGCAGAGGGTAATTTTCTCTGTCAAGAAAAACAGTCGACTGCCTTACTGCCAACCCTTTTCCACTCCAAGGCCCACACGTGATCTCTCTGAACTAGAACTCCAAAAGGCTTTTGGGGAGCTGCAGGAGAGGAACAGAGAATTTGTTGTCATTAGCATTTGACAGGATTTTTAAAAGAAAACTAAAGCAGCGTGTTGAGAAATAGCAATAGCTCTAAAGGCACTTCAGCGGAGCATTAAAGGAATTCTATGGAAGTAATCTTTTACAGCTGATGGATTCAACAGAGTATAGAGTATCATGTGTTTTGGGACTTGCCATGGGAAGATTTGTGTAGAAGGAAAGGGAGAGGAGATCTTACATGCCCTTTGCGCACATGGTAGGACAGGCTGAAGTACCTGAATAGAAAAAAAAGAAAGGTGGTAATTTTCTAAATACGCCATATTGAGGTTGCTCTCTGCTTCAGCTGGCCACAGGGTGCAGTTCTGCTCCTGTCTTATCTCCCACCAGCCTAACACCATTGGCTGGGATGGAGGCATTCCTGATTTACCAGCACAACATACCAGACTTCTGCATCCAGCACAGTTGCTACCTGACTGGGGTTATTTGGAGATCACCTGCTGCTGTTTTTAGGCAAGCTGTCAGTGTAGTGTTGAACAACTGGTTGCCTTCTCCCTAAACATTTTAGCCACCTTCTTTTTTCACTAAATAGGCCGGTATGTTAACTTCATTGTCCTTAAAGAAACAGCCATCGTAGTTAGCCTGATATGTAAAGAGATTCTACTAAAATTTTTAGTAATTGTACTATCTACAATCTATGCAACTCCTCCAAATAGTTTATTTATTGTTTTTGTCTCATTTCTTTAGGGTAGGAGGAAGGATTCGGTGGGACAAATGGAAAAGCACCCACTTGCATGGATTTCTGCTTGCACAAAACAAGTGGCTTGATGAAGTGACTTGTGCTGCCTTCCATTGCTCTGAAAACTCAAGGTATGTCAACTGTACCATATCCTCCACTGAGGATTCCCAGTAGTTCTTTAAAAAGCTCACAGCCTTCTACCATGAGAAGGATAGCTTGTACATTCTCACCTTTCTTCAATTGCAATCTCAGTTTCCTTTCATATACCTTTAATATAACACCCTCAGTTATAATCCCTCAGGTTTTATAGTGTTTTTAACTTTAAAACATATAAACCTTTGATCTAACTACTAAACATTTATATATATACATGTGATCACTTTGTTTAAAGGTGCATTTATTGCATCTTACTGCTATGCAGACATCTCAGATGATAAAAAGTTCTGTGGACTATGCAGGAATTGATGGTTGATGATTTCTGTAAACTCCAAAAATTTTTACAGCACACTTACATTATTGTTAGCCATACCAGCATAAATGTGCTGGTTTTGTTGCTTTTCTTAATGATTAGGTCTAGCCTGGTATCAGATGTTCCCTGTGCCAGCTCCTGCCTGTTATTTTAGGTCTTTTTTGTGCTTTCACCACTTCCTTCTCCCTTTTATTCACAATCTGTTAGCTGGAGTTGATTTAAATTGGGGTTGTTCAGCCTGATAAGAGAAGGCTCCAGGGAGACCTTAGTGTGGCCTTTCAGTACTTGAAAGGGGCTTATAAGAAAGATGGGGACAGACTTTTTAGCAGGGTCTATACTGATAACACAAGGGGTAATGGTTTTAAACTAAAAGAAGGTAGATTCAGACTAGATACAAGGAAGAAACTTTTTATGATGAGGGTGGAACAGGTTGCCCAGGGAGGTGGTAGAAGTCCCATCCCTAGAAACATTCAGGTTCAGGTTGGACGGGGCTCTGAACAACCTGATCTAGTTGAAGATGTCCCTGCTCATTGCAGGGGAGTTAGACTAGATGACCTTTAGAGGTTCCTTCCAAAGCAAAACATCCTATGATTCTGTGATCTTAATGGGAGTTAGAATTCTTACCTCAAAATAGTGTGTGAACTGAAGGGGAGGAGAATGGTTTCAGTGAGACAAACAGGAGAACAGTCATGGGGACATGATGTGGGGACATCTACTTGGATGAAAAAAGCCAATGCAATCCTAGTGAGTACGTGTGAATAGACTAACTGTGCGAAAATAGAACACTATTTCCCTGCTTTCCTCCAGCATCTAATTAACAGCATGTAGAAATGGAGCCTTCCCACAGAAAATTGCACTCTTGTAATAGTCACAAACCCTAGGAGGTGTGTCCCAAGCAAAGCGTTTATGCTGAGGCCACAACTCCTTGCTTCTCACTACAGTGTGCTTGGCTTGTACCTTGTCAGAGGCTTGTATGGTCAGAGACCTTGCTGCACGCTTGAGCCTGCTGGACAACATTGTCTTTCATAATGTACAGGAGTTGCTCTCAAGTAGCTGTGCCTTCAGTTACTAAGTGTATGTTTGAGCAAAGTACTAGTCTGCTGGGGAAGAAAGACCGCATCTGTTTCTCTGTTTTTACTTTCTGATATCTGACCTATTTATCCTCAAAGGCGAAGCTTCCATCTGCCAATCTGACCTCTGTGCTTTTGCAGAAGTTACAGGAGTAACAGATGTTTGGACCCTGAGGTCACTGTGCTTGTACCATCTACACTGCTTGATGCTTGAGAGTTGAGTAGCAGCTCAAAGTATAACAAAACAGACTGGGATTACTTCACCAAAACAGTGGGCCATCACAGAGCCAAAGGGTCACAGATCATTCACTGATTGCACTATTTTTGCTGCTGAAGCTGAAGTGGACAGAGAGAATTACCACAGCTGGTTTTCTTCTCTCTGGCCTTATTCCTTATTCCTTATTCCTTATTCCTTATTCCTTATTCCTTATTCCTTATTCCTTATTCCTTATTCCTTATTCCTTATTCCTTATTCCTTATTCCTTGCTTTGCCATTCACTTCTGTTGACAGATTGCTGAAGGTCTTCCTTGATCTGATCACTTCTATGTGACCATTTTCCCCACAGTGATGCTGCAGGATTCCATTTGTTCATTAAGTTAAGATCCTGAAATTAAAATTCTTTTTAGTACACATTAGCATATGTGATATTCTGGATTTGCATGTTAATGCACTGTGCAAACATGGGACTAGCATGGCAGAGAGCCATCCACTGAACTGGCTGGGGATTTGTTTCTGGTGCTGTAATGCTCTGCATGCCTTAGGGTATTAGAGTGCTTAGATGCATGAGGAATACAAGATGTCCAAGTGCCCAGAACTGGCAGTCCTCTTTTGTGGATTTATCATGGTGATTTCAAGCTGCCAATTACATTAGGAAAGAGCCAGTCAGAAATGCTGGAGATTTCAAAGTGGAAGCAACCTGGGGAGCAGCTGGCCTCCTCGATGAGACAGCTACAGGTATAGGGAGATTGCGGCAAAAAAAAAAAAATGCTTCCAGGTGGAAAGGCTCAATTAGTTTCCAGTAGTTGTGACACTGAAATGAAGTTCAGGGCTGAGCTCATGGCTAAACTGGATCAAAAAGGGACTTCAGATCAGCTTGTTAAATGCTGGTCTTACAGAACACATAGGACTGACTTACAGTCATCTGCACTAGCAGAACAACTGTCATTTTCTGGTTGAAAATCGCCACAGGAAATGTCAATTAACAGCAAATTTTATTTTTCTAGCACCTTACGTCTGAGTGAACTTGAATGATATCTGCTCACCTCATCATCAGCAAGGCATACTTTGCTCTCTGATCGGTTGAAAAATGGAACTTCTTACAAGTAACTTCAGCGAATATCCAACATGGCCCCCTGCAGGTAAAATCACAGGTTTCTCTACTCACCACTGTCTAAATGAACTCAGAACAGCTTTGCTGGAGCTAACATTCTGCATTCCTGGGTGATTTTTTCCTTACAAATCTACTTACAGTCCCATTAGGATTGTGTGATACCTCAGCCACTCTGGTGCTCAAGTTTTTGAGTTAAATTATACTGCTCCAGCTTCATTTAACAGTGCTTTAGTGTGTCCTGATTTAAAGTCATCAAGGCTTTGTAATTTGTATTTGTAATAAGCTGTCTTCAGGCAAGTTATAATACCATCACACTTTTGCAAATGGCAGTGGGAATCAGAACTGTGGATGCTACCAAATTACCAGGTAAATAACACTCCTTTAAGGTTTCAAAGAATGATACTATATGTTGGTGCCTGATATGTCATCACATTAGAATATGCTTCAAACCCACAAAATGTTCCAGAGAATTGCCACTAATAGCACTGTGACAATGTTAATAACACAATGCATACAAATGACTCGGTAGCAATGGATGTGATTCCAGTTTTCATAGTCAAAATATTAATTATTATGGATCAATGAAAAAACACCTTTCTGCTCAGGAATATGTCTGATGGCAGACAGTCAGTCCTGGAGAAACAATGCTTTCCTTTTCTGGTTAATTTTTGAAAGTTGTCACCCTATGCTTTGTGAGCTAGCAGGTGGGTTATGTTTGTAGAGTATTTAAAGCAGTAATATTAAAGCCCCTAACACTCACTGATTATCATTGACATCTTTAACCTCCAAAGTGCACAAGTGTAATAAATCCAGAGAATTCTCCAAAGCACTGCAGAAGCAGCAGCTGGGGGTGGTTATGCTATTTTGGAGCTGATGCTTTTATTTTTATCAGTCTCTTTTGATTCCTCGTACATGCTTTGAGATTCATTTCAAAGCAACCTGTTGACTGCCCAATATATGAGTGGCAAACAGTCATGTATTCTTTAAAAACGTTGTAAATGAAGTCATAGCCATTCTTGCACTGCCTGCATTTTGTATGAAATTAATAAAAAGGGGCTAAATATGTACATGTTCAAGAACACATCTTCACCAATACCAGTGTGTTCCTACATGTCTTCTAGATTCAGTAGAATTGCTCTTTTTAATTGTAATCACTTTATTCTGCTTTATCAAATTAAATTTAAAATTCAGTTAGTAAGGATTTATTTCCAGCTTTTTTAGTATTTATACCTTTGTAATGAAACATCTGGAATGTCCTATAGCAAAATCGTACAGCAAACAACTGTTTACGATGGGTGCCAAAGATTATAAAGCATATAACATTCTCTGTGAAATATAGCATAACTATTCCAAGAGTATAGAGTAAGTAGCCTGTGCTAATGCAATCACACATTCAGCTATGCAGATTGATACTTTAATACCATTTACTACTACTGTGTTTTCTGCAGTGCTTGGTAAGCTATTGAGAGAAGCTCTACTGTCTACTAAAAGTAGATACTATGAGTAAATCACACGTGATATTTTCAAGTTGTGTGTGGAATTTAATGTTGCAGGGCCAGACCTGCAGATCTTGCTCAGATTGTAGTGTGATGCGAAGTTTATCTGTGAGGTTGGCAAATTTTGTACCAGATAGATGTGTATTAGAAGGACCACATTTGGCAGTAAAATGATTTTTCTTCTCAGGATGCCCCTACATACTTCAGGATGCTAATAGTGATAGATAAATTCCTGGTGCACACATGGTCATCTGGGAAACCCAGAAGTGCGGTGGTGCAGAGCACATCTCATTGCAAAACTGTGAAGAGTTTTGCTTGATATTTCTAGCCATCACTCTTCTTCACAGAGGCAAACCTTCTTCCCTGCTTTTACTGTGTTGGGCCCATACCAGGATAGCCATGGCTGATTTGTACACTAAGGCTTTTAAGATGGGGCGTTGGCACGTGTGGGTTATTCTTCTGTTATTGAAATCACTTATGTGCCAGAAAAAAAACAAACCCACGGCTGTTTGTGTCAGAGTCCAAAGGTTTCTCACATCCATGATGAAGGGAATCAGAACTTCTGTATCTGCACATCCCTGCAAATGGAGGAGTAGAAGCAGAGTGAATGACATTTGTACTGTTTGAGATTGACCTTTTTATTTGGAACTGCTGCATTTCAGAATGAGCAAATTTTAAAAGTAAAGGAAAAAAGAGGACTTTCGGATACCAGACTGAGAGCCAAAAGTCATGGGCTTTGTTCTCAGCTCTATCATGAGTCTCCAGGGCTGTATTTAAGTAAGTACCATCCCTGCTCAGTGCTCCCATTTCCCCAGGTGTAAAGCAAAAATAAGGATTTGCAAAGAATTAACTAATGTTTGCGAAAGGCTTGGATAACAAGGAATGAAAAAGAATCATGAAAACACAAGGAAGCCCTATATTACTGTGGCTTTCACAATTATGCTTCTACTACCAAAGAGGCTTTTGCTTGTTCTTTAACAAGCAAATAGAATGGATATGGGGTTTTTCTGTTGTGAAGCTAACCTGGCAATACTGCTTTATCAGGACTAATAATCATTAACGTCCTTTTAACATCGTAGTCCTTTTTTTTTTTTCCCCTTCTCCTTAAAGACAAAGATCCAGATGTGGCTAGAATGATGAATACATCTTGAGCAATAACCTGCATCATCACTACCTCAAAGTGAGGATTGCTAAAATTGCATTAAGGGTTGGCAGAAGCCTAATAAGGAGTTGGGGACTTAGACTTCCAACTTCTAGTTTTCAGGCTTCTACAATTTTCAAGTACCCAGACTCTTGGCGCAGCACAGAAAGTTGTTAGTGAGATTCCTCTTTATCTTAATTGCTTTGAAGGGACATAATGGAAAATAAAATCCAGTGTCAGGTTTAACAAAGTTTTGCTGGAGGTTGACTTTGTTATGGCTGCTGTCCGTAAGAGCTGGATCCTTGTTTGGAGTCAGCTTTAGCCCAGCAGAAAGCCCAGACTTACGGCTCTCCTGTAAGACCCTCCTGTGTGGAGTTCTTTGCATTCCTGTAACCTTCTGGTGGTTACACAGAGTAGTGAGAAGTCTACATGGGCTTAGGTAAGAGAGCAGAAATGGCTGCTGTTCCTGCTTCCTGGCAGATGCTGAAACTGTGAAAGTGCAGACAGTGGGTTGGACTTGAGAAGAATCAAATGGACAACCCCAGAACAGCTGTCTGCAGAAGCATGGAAATTCAAAGTAGAAGCTCTTTGATCCTATTTTTTGTGGAACAGGGCTGAATGCTTACTGTGATTTTAATGTCAGAGGCACTGACAAAGCAGTCTCTCTCTTGGAAAGTATTTAACATATAATGTGGATGTATTTGATCTCTCTAAACTCTTTAAAAATTAAAGACATTGAATGTAAAGAAGTGTGGCCAGGACAGATGTACAGGGCATGTGATTCTGTAAATATGGGATGCAGTAAGCATAAAATCTTCAATATGAGTGACTTTCCTCAAGGCCACTTAAAAGGTGTTTGGGAACAAGTCAGATCTCTTCCTGCTGCAGTGCAGAGAGGAATGGAACAGAAAACACTGGAGGAAAAGATCTCTTGGGTGGAGACACAGGCACAGCCTTAATTTTTGCCTAGAGAGAGACTCCAAACTTTATGGATTTAATTTGGGGCTTTTATACCTGCTTAGCTTGGGATGTAGCAGGCACTGGGAGACTTGGAGCCCGGGGGTCTGACACCACAGCAGATAGCTGGGAGATGAAAACCCCATCGTTGGTGGGGAAGGTAGTGGTGCCAGGGCTGAAGTAGAAGTCTAAGCAGTATCTTTTTCTAGCCATGCGCACATCAAGCTACAGGAAAGGAGTGACAGCAGGGAGTGCTCCCAGTCACCATGATGTCGAGCACAGAACTGGCAACAAGAGAAGACAGGCTTACAATGGCTTTCATCCCAATGCCGTAGTCACAAAATGATCCCCAGCAAATCTAGTGGACCTGCTACTACTACACCTAGACTTCTTCCTTTGGGTTGGAGAGGACATCACATACGCTCCATATGAATAGCTGGGCAGCATTTCACTACAAAAGCCTTCCAGAATTTTTTTGGTCACCTGTCTCTGGCAGATTCTGTGTGAAAAGAGCATCTGTGCCTGCTCTTAACAATTCTTTAAGACTCCTTGTCATGACCTGGCATTGCTGATAAAAGTGGTGACGTGTAAACAAAGAAACAGCAGATGGCAACCAAGAGCTTGACTTCTAGTGCACACAGTGCACTAATAAAATGATAATAAAGGAAAATTATGCAGGATAATTAAGTAATTCCCTGTTCTTGGGTTTGCAAATTAAGTATTTGTATTTCAAGGAAAAAATTTTGTAGAGCCATATGCTTGACAACCTGTTGTTTTGGGGTTTTTTTCAGATTATATCACTTGATCTAGTAAAAGATACTGCTGTCTCCTGCAAACCTTGACTTGTATAGAACTTGTGAACCTTTCTCAAACATGTAACCACTAGCATTGCCTCTGCCCTTCCTTCAACTTTAGTCTACTAGGAAAAACTAAAAGAATAGGAAACCATGTAGAAAACTACTCTAAATTACACTGTATATTCATTTTTTTTCCAGGCAGAAAACAGAGCTCGCTAGTTTGCTAGAAAATAACCTATTATGTCAGTATTACACATCAATATATGTTTAATAGAGGGATATGAACATGTCAAGACAGGCACTTCTATTGTTTGTTTCATAATTTAGAGCAAGAATCCAAACTTCAATTTTGATTTTTAAGTATGTGAAGCTTTTGAAGCTCCATCAGTGTCTCAAATTAAGTTGTCTTTTTTGGTTTGGTTTTTGTTTGGTTTTTTTTTTTTTTTCTCTTCTTTTGCCTTACCCAGCATGCCACAGCAAAATTTGTTATTTCCAAGTCAAAGGAAGCAGTTCCTTCTGTCTCTTCAGATTTGATTTTTGTAAGCTTCTTTAATGCCTCCAGTTCTATCATCTGCACTGTGTGGAAAGCAGTAATTTGTGCTGACATCATCTAACTGCCCTGAAGAAAAAATATGTTGCATATCACTAAGGAAAGGGAGAAAATTATCTATAATTTAGGACAATAATGGGGTTTAATTCACAAAGTCTCACAGCATCTCACATACTGACAGAATCTACTATCATTAGTGATGTCTTGGGATTCTGTTGTGTGGATATAATCAGTTATGACTGAAAGGAAATCGTTATGAGGGCCTCAGTTTTGTAACCACTTCTGGGGTTTATTATCTTTTGTGGCAGTTGTGCTTATGAGAACTCAGGAGTCGTCTGTTTTTCCAAGCAAGAAAACCCACACAAATTATTGACATTTCGGGGAGGGTGATTGTAGTGAGGTCCTGACTGCTGAACAACAGGCAAGGTCGTCCTCTCCAGCAGCAAGCCACTGTGATAGCTTGGCTTGATCCGATAGGCTTTTGGTGGTTATTTGTAGTTCCTTAACCTGCCAGGCCTATGCTGATGGCCCTGCCTTCAGCATGACACTGCACCACTGCAGGCTGCTGCAATGACTGCGCGACACCCACATAGTGTCCATTTTCAGGCCTGTCTAGTGTCACTGGGGGAGCTCTATCCAGCAGCATCTCTGACCTTATCTTTGCCTTCCATGTGCACCTTATTGTACCTGCTTTTTTCCCCAGTGTGTAGCTATCACGGTCCTTTGTGCATACGCTGCTGCGCAGGTGCTCTGTGTACCCAGAGGAACGATGCTGGACCTGGATTTCAGGGTGAATCAGCTTAATGTGGCCCTGAGAAGATACACAAAGGTCAGATCACTAGTTTTGAAACTCCAGACCGAAAGTGTAGGATGCTGTCTCCTTGGTGTACTGCCAAAAGCTCTGTCCTACAGCTGTGCTCTCCTCCTGTGTTAGTCACTGCTAGAGGAGGACCAAGAGGGCAGCTTTTTCCACTAGTTGTGCAGTATCCCTTCACTCTAGGATATTTTTCAGGTTGTAGATGGTGGGACAGAACATGCCTCTTTGTTATTTTATATTGTGTATCCATTCCTTGTGTTTAGTACATTTTACATGCATGTCTGGTTGCTGGCTGTGCTGTGCTATATACAATAATGGCACTACTAGCTTTTAAAAGTCCCGTAGAACGATGGATGCTGTGCTTAGGCTGCATTACAAAACAGCCATGTCTGTTTGGGGACAGGCCACCTCTTCCCTGCTGCCAGTGCCTTGTGAAGGCTAAGTAACAACAGACTTTAATTAGGCTTTTTAGTCCTGAATAGCAGAGTCATTTAAGACCAGGATGGCTGTTTCAGGGATCTTGTTGCAAGGCTGCTGCCTCTACCTTTCATCATCCAGTTTAGAGCTAATTGTACCCACCAGCCTTGGCTCTGTTAGTCAACACAGCAGCTTTCACACTAAGGCTTTTCCTTCTACAGGAGATGATGACTCCTTGTTTTTAATACTAACAGCACATTTGGGTCACAGATACCAATGTACTTTGCTAGAGACTTGAGGTACCACTACTCCTGTTTTATAGATGAGGAAACAAAGTAAAATGAGAGAATGAAATTTAGGCCAATTTTGTAGGAGATCAGTGATAAAATGAGGATTAGAATATAGTTCTCAGTTTTCAAAAGTTCAGACACATATCTGTGCTACTCCCCTGAAGAATGGGATGGATTTATGGCAAATCCAAACTTTCCCCGTATTTGAGAGCTGAGCTGCTTTGACTTGTTCCTCTATCCTAGCAGAGGTCTGTGTCTAGTTTAAGAATAGTCTTCCAATAAATAGATGACATGTTTACCACCCACTGCATGCTGGTTGCTGTAAGGTTCAGTATGTTAATATACAGCAGGTGGAATGGTCTATGTTCTTGGTTCCTGTATGTGTTAATGCAGGCACAGGAAGGTTCGCTTCATAAGGATTTAACAATTATGTACTTATGTGACATCTGTAGATACGTAGACTCTAAAATGAGAACACATCACCCAGTGTTGACCACAGGGTTTTTACCTTTCACACATAATTTAAGGTTAATCTAGAACCTAGTTCCATTTTCACTCTGAAATCTCCTATATTAGATAAGTTTTGGACTCTTAGCTTTCTTTTGGATAAGCAAAATAGATTAGGTTTCTTGATGTCTCAATAATAAAGCAGGTTCTTTTTCCAGACCATAAACCGTTCTTGAAGCTCTTTGTGAAATTGTGCTCACAGCTCTTGTGTTCACAGTGTTGGGTGGTGGTCTCACTGCATGTTCAGTGGATTACTTTCTTCCGAATTTTATTTGATCTTTGCTTATTTATTAAAGCATCACCTTTGTTCTTTCAGTTACTGGCTCATAGTGCAGCCTTTGTGTCCTGGGATGTTGTCTGCAGCTAGGATAGATGTAGTACAGCTCATCATCTAATATGATATATAAGGGAATATACTGCCTCTTGTTTAAGAAACTATGTTTCTGTTTGAAGAGATGATGTATCTGATTCAGTAGATAATACATTTAATTCAGCAAGTAATAGATCTGACTCACTGGGTCATTTATTTGCTTGCCAAGTAGTACATATAAGGTAATTAACAAAGTGTCTAGCTTAGTATATGATCTGTTGGATTTTTTGTGGTTTTTTTATCCTGAATAATTTACTTGTATATGTGCGTGAGATTCATCTCTAGCTGCCCATAAAATCTCTGTTGAATTGGTTTTGTGACACGTCTATCCCACTGTGTGGTCAAAACAATTGTTTCCCTGTTGTCACATAAAATACAGCAGCAGTCCCTCTGAATGTGAACATAAGTTAAATATAAACATATAATACATTTACTTGTCAGTAAAGATGGTGTCTTTTTAGAATTCAACTGGAATCTTATAATTTCTTATATGTAATTGAGAGTCTCTAGAGCCTACTGTGTCTTGGACAGCCAAAAATCTATTTTGAGTTCTACCCAGTGCAATCTACACTTCCATCTGCTCCTTATTTGTGGCAGTCTGAAGCATGCCAGCATTCAGTAGAACAAAAGCAATCCCATTTTGACTAGGCTAGAACAGCATCTGTGATTTTCTTAGTACAGTCCTATTTGAGGCAGTAGGAGTAATTGATTTAGCAGGATTGGCACAAAAATGGACAGATCAGGCCAGATCAACGCTGAACTAATTTCTTCAGGATTTTTCTTGCTGAAATTTTTGTCATAATTCCAAACAAAATGCTTTGATTTTATATAAGCTGTAAACATCACAGTCACTGAACTAGAGATATTCTGAGGTGGAGTGCTTCCAGTCTCTGACTGCCACTGCTTTGCTTTCCCAGAGCTTTTAAAATATTCATATTCCTCTCTTTCTTAATTCCTCTACTTTAAATGACCACTTTCCGATACTGGGAGCAGGAGACCTGCCTGGTTTGAAGCATGTGCAGTCATTTGAAATTCAGAGCTAGGTTGGGTATTTCTGCTTACCCCTACCTTGTGTCATACAGGCATGCTCTGACTTGTTATGCTTTACATGACTGTTTTTCGGCATAATTGCCGTTTTGTTGAGGTTTCAGTTACTTAAGGGCAATTAATTTTTGTAACATTTGTCGCTGAGAGGATATTTTTCATCTGAAGACAGCTACTGAATGTGAGCACTTCAGAGAAAGGTGAATCCTTTGACATTAGAGCTGTGAGGTTCATCCAAAGGACCACACACATCCTCCCAGCTCTCCTGGTGACCTGAGTTCCTTTAGTCCTTGCGCTTTTAGAAGATGATGTGCTTGGGCTGCTATCATTGAAACACAGCTAAAACAGTCTTAGAATATGAGATGAAAGGGGCTGGAAATCAAGGTGTTGGAAAAGAGTTTCTCCAGGGATCAGTTAGGTTGAGGAAGGGGGAGAATCTTCTCCAGGTTGAGGAAGGGGGAGAATCTTCCCAGAGAGCTTATAATGCTTGAATTGTTTATAAAGGCTAGATGTGTCAGGACAAAGAATTTAAAAAGGCTTCAACAGGAATATTTTTAAAAGACAGTGGAGCAAAAGACCACTTAATCTGATTTTTTTCAACCATTTTATGTACAGGAATTTTAAATATCTCCTCAAGAATACTTTTATGTCAGTAAAGACATAGATACTATAAAAAAAATGATAGTGTTCTACTGTTGATTTAACAGTAGCTATTTCATTTTCTTTTTTATGGTATGGAAGAGGGGAGAAAACAAGTTTTCCTTCATTAACGATCAGGTGCAATGAGTTTTCACACATTGGCTGATGGATGTAATGTGCAGGCAGTGGCTTTGCAGCTCCCATTTACATGGAGTGAAGGGAGAGAGGCTTCTTGCGCAGCTGTGTCCCATGATGGTAAATGCTGATTCTACAGGCCCATGGTGGTGGAGATAAAGCTCCCAAAGCCCATGCTGTAAGGTTCTGCTTGGCAGGGTAATATTAAGGAGGGGTGTAAAACAGATGGAAGAATTTGCAGGTATGTTGGAGAAACTTTTTTTTCTTTCATGACAAACATCAATGCAATTTTTTCCTATCGAAATTGGATTTTGAAATTTGCAGAAAACAAAAAAGGATTTTTTTATTCTCAGTTAAAAAACAAATATGTTTTTGACTGAATTGGATATGTTTTGCAAAAATTCCGTTTTGTTAAGGAGGTCATGCTCCATCAGAGAAGTGGCTGCTGTTTATTAATCAGTGTAAATAATGTGTCTGTGCCTGAGTAGTACCTAGTGTTTAGTCCTTTCTGAATATGTGTATATCCTAGTGACATTCTGGGGTAGATTTTCTTCTACTTCGTGTAAAAGTAGGTGAAAATTATGAGGAAAAAAAATACCTATGGTTTTAAAATAGGAGGAGACTTTATATTTAATACTTTAAAGTATTTATATTTAATACTTTATTATACTGTATTAAATTCAACTCTTTTGTAGACTGGAGGACTAAGGAGCAGGATACAAGTGAAATGATTACTACAAAGAATCAGGAGCAAGGTGACATGGGACTTTCATTCTGGTTATTTAAAACTGGCTTGGATTTTTTGCACTTAATTTTCCTACTTTAACTGAATAATTTGTATTTTGAAGAGATGAAACATAAATGCAGTGTTTGTTCAAGATTCATCATCACTATTCCATTTAAGATGTGAGACTGGCAAGTAGAGGCCAAAGGCCTTTCATAGTGTCTCTAGCAATGTTGAAGGAAGCTAACCTACAGGAAGTGTATCCTTCTAAGATTCAAAACCATCTCTTTCAGATTAATCCCTTGGGGTTTGCCTAGTTCTTACAAGAAAAAGTTCTTTTTGATATGTGACATTTATAATCCATTTATAATCAAACTGTCTTGTGTTTGCCTGAGACTAGTGGTTCTTTCTGGTGTTAGGCTACCAATGCTAGGGTAAGGGAGGCTGTAGAAAGTGAGTGGCTGGCACAGGAAAGCAGGGATGTGTGGATTAAAAATGATACAAATATCTGTGTTGGGAATAAAATTGGATTTTCAAGCCAACAGACTTTCCCCTCTGCTCTCAAAGCAGAAGTGTAGGCTTTTATCAACCAGAACCAAGGAGGAGAGAGAGAGGGAGAAGCTGTTCATTAGTGCACAGAGGCTTTAAAGAGGTGGCTTTGGGAAACTCATGTTGTATGGAACAGCTCTCTACTTACAGAGGAATTATTCCAGGCTTTCTGTGACCAAGTGAGTCTCTTGGTAAAACAGACAATTTCAGAGAAGGGAAGTCACAAGTGAGCATACAATACTAGCATGTGATGTAGTAGCTTATTTTGATTTCCTCCCCCTGCACCTTCCCTTACACTGCTCTCTGTCTGTCTGACTGAAGTCAATTGCTGCGTGGTGGGCAGGGAGAAATATCACATTCCCCAGCTTCCTCCCAGTTCTGCCTCTGCCAGCTTGTACTCAGAGGATTCTCCTGTGTGATATCTTACTTCCCACTACCCATCCTGTGTTCACATGGGTGCCTTTGCCAGGGACACATCCAAAGCTGCAGAAGTAGAATTGATCTGAGCACACACACCGTGTGAAGTGCTGTTTCCTGTTAAACCAAGAGCAATGCTGTTAATATTCAAGTTATACTCTCCAAAGCACATCTGAGCTGAAAATATCAGTGCAGCCTATTTGTCCTGACACTTGTCTGGTGTCTGAGCATAGGGTAGCAAGGTTGTGAGCCTGTAAGGAACTGCAGATCCCACTGGTCTCTTTTTTTTTTTCCTTACACTTTGCCAAGCAATTTTGATCATCCCATTGAGGTTTCTGCTGGCTTCGGTGCTCTTTTGGTAAATTACCTTTAGGATGTTTCTTATTACCTTGTTATGTGTGCTTGGAAAATACTTCAATTAAAGCAGATTAGTATTTTATTAATATGATTCATATCCAGGCTGTTTTCAGGCAGCTGCAATAAGAAGAGATGGAATCTCAAAGGAAGTGGTAGAGAGGATAAAAGACTTCCATTTGGAAAGGTTATGCGTGATACTTCTCTCTGTATGGCAGTTCTCACAAAAGTTAGCTTTGAACTAACTAGTAACCGCAATGCAAAACATAAAAAGTACTCTTGTGTGTTTGTATAATTTGTATGAATGTTTGGTAAGTGCTGGAAACCATGCAGTGCTTTCAAGTACATTTGAAGGGCTGTTTGTGCATGCAGTCAGTCTTTCTGCAGTATTGTTTCCCCAGGAAGTTATTAATTCATAAGGGAAGCCCCATTATTTTGGGAGACGCTAACCCTATGAGGAAACTGAGGTGCAAAGAAGCTCAGGTGCTATCCTGACAGTCTTCTCTGCACAGGCAGCTGCTCTCGGCACCTGTTTGTAGCTACTGTGCCACCAGGAGCAGTTTACAAGATGGGAGTCTAACAAGATGTACCGAGGTTTTGGAGGTTGTGCTGTTCAGCTCTGCAGTGCCTGAAAGTCAGGTGTCTAAGGAGGCAGGTTCCACAAAACTGTAGGCAGCCAGCTCGTGAAGATGTAAGAAGGGCAATGTTATAGCTAAGAGCTGTTAGCACAAAACTGAATACCAGAATGCCTGGGACATTGTCTATGTGTATGCATGGAAGAGTGGGAGAATCCTTTGTGATTTGTCTGGCGACTCTTCAAAGGATGTGAAAATCTACACAATACTCTGCCTGAGGTCACTCAATGAATCAAGGCCAGGTTCTCATTCCCCATGGTAGGTGTTTTTTTTTTTTTTAAAAAAGTATAGAGTAAGCCAGACTATTGTATTTGAGATTAGCACCCAACTACATACAATGTTAAATTGTACCATACTCTGAGGAATTTCTACTGCCAAAAAACACAAAAACCCCAGAAATTCAGGTACTTAGTTGCATTCTCTTTAGTGGCTCGGGTCATTCAAGAATTGCTTACAGTCACCAATAAGTCAGAGCCAGAAACTTCAGGACTGGCTGAAAATGGAGTCCAGTTTGCAAGGCTTTTTCTAGTACAGGTTCCCTAATGTTTAATACAAGATGAGCGTACTGGGACTTCCCTCTCCTGTTGGTTGCCTGTCTGCAAAGGTATTGAGGAGTTTAGAAGCCTTGCCCTTCTGGTGAACATGGCTTCAATAAGCTGTGAAGTTCCAAAGTTATTGGGGACAAGTGGACAGCAACGTGACGTGTATGAGAAATCTTATGAGGAAACAAGGCTAGAAATATAAAGCATAAAGTCATTAGCCATGACAGTTCAGGATGCTGGGCGGCTGCTTGTTGCTGTGGCCCTGCTTTTATTTGCTTTTTACTCATAGGTCATGTTTTATAATATTAGGATGGTACTTATATTGAATCTTGTTTTTCCAACCCTTCCTGTTTCTCTCTGTTAAATCTCTCAGAGTTGGCTAACACCAATGTCTTTGTGAATAACTATCCACAGGATCCCTTTCACTGTTTAGCTTCTAGACACATCCTTTCCCTCTCTCATTTTCTCTATCTTTACTTTTTTTACCTTCTTACTCCTCCCTTGCCTTTACCCACCTCCTTCTCTTTTGCCTAACACTTCAGCTGTTTCTGCTTCCAACTTTATCACACCAGTGGGGGACCAGCAAGTTGGCAGTGCATGAAACGATTTCACTGATGGCTCTTGCTATGTTTGCCAGTAGCCAGATGGAGAACTAAATGCTAGTAAGACAGATACAGTCTAGTTTAATTGAACTCCATATTACTAGGAGATCCAAACCACCCACCCCTTCCCCTTGTGTCAGTCGGTCTGTTTCTGCATACTTATCTCAGAGCAACGTTAGCGCTGGTTTTGTGTAGTTACTGGCCAGATGAGACCTCGGGTCACTCTTGGTAGCTAAGCATGATCAGATGTTATATTCCTAAGTACAGGAGAAGTCCAGAGCATGAGTTTAGGAGCAGACTGGAAGAAGACATATGGGCTTCTGTGAACCTGCAACTGAGGAACTGTAGGCTGTAGGTTTGGCACATGATATGTGGAGGACTTATTACCTGTGTGTTCTTTCTTATGTTATATGACAGCAATCCACAGAGATGCAACCTTTGACCTAGGGCTCCCGTCGTATGTGTGTGTTGCACAGAGACAGAATAGAGTCTCAGCTTCCAGGAGTTGATAACCTGTAAAACAAGATGCCAAGAGCAGGGTAATTGAGAGATAAAACTAGTGAGGCTGATGAGAGGTGGTTCGGGTCATCCTGAATAGCATTGAGCAGGTACAGGGTTGGTGCAGAACTTAAGGGAGATGTTACGTGGGAGCTCTTCACTTCTATTACTGACCTGTAGATTTACAAGTGCTCTGAGGAGGGAGACTGGCTTCAGAAAGTAACAGGTGCAGAAACTGGTAGCTGTCCACATGAGGAAGGTGGGATTTCACTGTTACTTAAACATCAATGATTTTTTCCCCCTCTGAGGTCAATTATGTTGATTCTCAGGTCCTAACATGTGTACAATCTTCTTATGTCAGAGTCACCTTAATCAGGTGGGGTGAAAAATGCGTGCTGTAAGTCTGGCAATAAGATATTAGAATTTCTGGCTACTGGCTTGATATTTTTTGCAAGCATTATTGGTTTAAATAATAAAAAGTCATGTGTGTTTTATTTTTACTTCTATCACCATTTAGAAAGCAATTTGTGTTCGCATCAGGTTACTGAAGGAGACACGTTCAGACAAACGCAGCATAGCAATAGTTGATTACTTTCATAAGGCAAAAGGCAAATAGCTCAGCTCCTGAGATGTGGCTTGAGGGCCAACTGTGTGTTCTGCTAGAAAGATTGCTGTTACTGTACAGATCCCAGGGGACATGCTATTGAACTGGTTTCTGGTTGCTTGCACTGCAACTGACTCCTTGTCTTATGTGCTTCTGGGGTAGTCGTGTTCTGTGCTGCTCCTGTTTGGCTCATGATTGTGCACTTTAATTTGGAGGGTTTTTTTTTAATCTTGCAACAATTAAAAAACAAATTAATCTACCATTATAAAGTATGATTACCCGGATGAGTTTTATTTCTGGTAATTTAGTTAAATCATCTGAATAACAGAAAGATCGGAACAGATAAAAATTGAGTCAGTTCTTATCACTAATTTTTTGTTATATCCAGAAGTTGTCTTAGCAGCAGGAAAATAAGCTGTTCCTCATAACTGAATTCAACAATGAATAGAGTTGGTTCAGCTGGTTCATTGATCTTTCATTAAGAGCATTTGGAGTAATCCTGAGCCTTGCTGAAATCATTGGAGCTTGTTAGCAAGCAACCAGCAGGCAACCATGGAAAGAAATCTTGGTTTTGCCCAAGATCTAGGTTGTGTGATGTTTTCTTTTGATTCTTCTTGCGACTTCTCTTTTTGCATTGATGGTTCAGCAGGTGGTTTGGCTCTGACGCAAGCAGAGCATGCTCTGCACGCAGAGCTCTGTATCTGAAGTTGGGTTTGTCTAGGTCAGACCCATTCGTCATTCTTCTCCACGCTTTCTCTGTGTGCTTGAAAAAGTGACTTAACTTCTCTTTGCTTCCTCACTGGAAAGTTGAGAGGATAAATGCCTTATAAAGCTGGGAAAACGTTAAATGCTGCGTTAGTGAGGATCATGTACATGCACTTAGGTAAGCACGTATCAGTAAAAATCTCTAGCTGTTACAGTGGTTGTGCTATGCCTTCCAAATTGTATGAGGTGTAGCTATTTGCATTTGCAGAGGGTGGAATAATAATGTATAAGTGATAGAAAGTCTCACACTTGCTGCAGAAGGGGAAGACTGCTATAGTGCAGTGGTGATTTGCACTTCAGCAGGGTTAGCTTTTCTACCTCAAACAAAAAGCCTGGGTCAGGTGACTGAGTTGATTCTATCTCTTTTTAGGAGTGGATTGGGGGAGCTATGGTTACTTACTCCATTTCTTTGAAAAGTCAAAGCTGTTCAACCAGTTGCAGGTCCAAATATAAAACCAAAGGGTAAGGAGATTGTAGAAGCATTTATTTTTTCTCTTTCTCTGTGTTTTCCTCCTCCTCTTTTCCCCTCTGCTCTTTCCACCTCCCTCTTCCCTTTTCTCTTCCCAGTCTGATGCCTGCATAAGTTCTAAATTCAGTCCCTGTAGATAAGACAAGAGCATTGCTCTATTATTGTTAAATTACTCCTATTTTGTGTTCTTTGTCAATGTCTTGCATGACAAATGGGAAAAGGAAAACGTTTAGAAAATAAGAATGTAAATCTGCCAGAATTGCCAAATTATTCATGAACAAGGTATGACCATGTCAACTAAGAGTTTGCATTTTATTATGGATTCCATATCAAGTATGCGGTGCCTCTTTTTCATGACCAGTTAATGTGAACTGTACCTATTCAGCTTGATTCATGTGTCCATCTGAGCTTCACTCATTCAGAGTATTCACTTGCTTTATAAGTACTTCTGAAAATTGCTTTAGTGATGTCTGCTTTAGGCTAGATTTATGCAAAGGACACTTCCCTTAGCCCAAAAGGTACAATTTACAGCAGCTGGACTATCAATCCAATGAAGTAAAGACTAAGGTGTTTTGTGTTTAAGGCAAATGGAAATTCCAACTCCCAAACCCACTGGGTTAATTGGAGGTTGGCAGAAGGTTTTACTATCCTTTTTGACTATGTTTTGTCAGAGTGTGTTTTCTGACTTTATTAGAGAAAATTCACAAATGTGGGCAGAGGAATAGAATAAAAAAATCTGAATGCTGGACAGTACACCTTGCACTTTTGGATGCCTGCTCTGGTAAAGGCCAATTATTTTGCTCTATGAGATTGAGTCAAACTGACAGAAAAGGGGGATAATGAATTCTAGTAAGGAGAAAATATCCAGCGAGTTACAGTATGCAGATCAGGCAAAGTCCATCTACAGATAGAAGTTTCTGAGTCTGAATTTTCATGCAGTCAGTCTCTTACTAGGTTAATTAGCACCTTACTCTATTTGGGCCATAATAATCAACTGGTCTCTACAGAGATTCAAAGCATGGTTCCCTTCTTCTCTCCATCAGACATTCATTGGTTTATTACCATCATAGCCTGATAAAGGACTTGTGCGGATTGCAATATTGACCACTTTTCTAGAGACACAGAAGTGAAGTGACTTGCCCAGCAAGTCAGTGATTGAGCTAGGAGTGTGACCCATGGGCCCAGTTAAAATCTTGTCTTTCTGCTTGTATTTCTCACCTCACAGAGGGACCATACAAGCAAGTTCTCTGTTTAGTGTATGGTTGGGTTTGTTCCTGCTGTGATCAGAAAAGAGAAGATTTTGCACTGCACTGTTGGTGTCCCTTTAGAGCCTCCTGCTGCTCTACAGAAAAGAAGAAGAAAAAAAAAAACAAAAACAAACAAAAAAAAAAAAAAAAAAAACCAGAAACCCAAAACAAACAAAAGCAACAGAAATTGAGAGGAAACTGCTTTCTGTCAGTGCTGCTCATAAAGTTTCAGGAGAGGGTGATTACTTCTCTCCTTGTGACTTCCAAAGCAGCAGTAGAGCTCACAGTCAACATCATGACCTCTGACTAATACATGGGTGCCAGCATTTTGGAAAATGTTTATTGACTTCAGATTCAACTCCTTTCTCCTGTGCTTGAAAGGCTTGTGTAGCTGGATACACCAGGGGTTATCTCCTGGTGAGATCTTAAGTCCCAGGCTGTCTCCTTTGGAGACAAGACCATAAGTTGGTTTATTTAGATCACTATAAATTATGTTTTGAAGCCTGTATTGTTGGGTTTCTTATTGCATACTGTCTTTATTTTGGGGTCTGATAGAAGTGTGTAATAATAGAAATATTTTGGCATGTTGAACAGCTAGTGAGGTCATTCTTGGGAAGCATAGAAAAGTACATTATATTGTGTACATAGGAGTGTGAGGCAGCTGAGGAAGTAATTTTGGTTGTACTTAAGCAGTTTTTGGCAAGGGTTAGGTAAATATGAATTCATAGCTGAAAATAAAATCAAACCATCCTTTCCCTGGGAGCTTGGCTGGATTAGTTCCTATGCTTCCCATGTTCTAACAGGACAAATTCAGGGAAGCCTTTCTGGGCTCATACATGCTTCAAGCACCACTCTGTTAGGCCCTTCTCTGTTTTTCCTGCCATCTGGCACAGCCTTTTTAAGTCATCACCATGTTGTGCTTTGGGCAGAATTATCCGTGATACAATCTCACCGAGGTCAATGAAAAGATGAGTCTGCATTTCTGGAAATGCATTTTCTGTCCAACCTTCCTATATTCATTTCTTCCTCTTGCCTTTGTCCATGACCTCACTCAAAAACAGTGTGGTTAAGGTGGGAGTATTCTGGGACACCAGATTTGTGCAGCTGATGCCATGGAAGGTGCACAGTGCTGGATGGATTGTTTTCTCTAAGCAGTGTGTACATTAAATACTAGGCTAAATTCTTTTGGATTAGTTAAGTGAGAGGAAGAAAGGCTATTTCTAGAGGGTATTTTCTTTCCATGCCCCTGATTTTTGTGTACTTACGATTTTGCTTTGAACTGGAATCAGTGTGTTTGGCATATTTGATCTTTTCAATCTATTCCAATTATAAAGATTTGAAGTAGCATCCAAAAAAAGTGCTGATTCCTTCAGGATGGCACTCAGCAGTCAGCACAGCACTTTGTCACAGCTCTGCTTGCCAGCATGCTATTTATATCTCTTCTTATCTTTCCCAAGTCCTGCCCGGAGGAGAAGCCCAGCAGGCTGGGGTCTGCAGATAGAGCTCACAGGAGCCATTCATGTCACGTGTCCTGTAACAGCAACAATCTGTTTCATATGAATGCTCAGATGTGCCTAAAACCAGCCATCTGGAACACTCAGGCCTTACTCCTTTGACTTAATGATGGTCTGAATATATATAATATTTTTTTTTTTAATTTTGTGCTATATGCAGGCTCTTGCATATTTGAATCTTACATCAATCTGAGACTAATCATTGAAGTCAAACATTATGCCTACACTACTGTTAAGTGTGGCATAAGGGAGTCAGGTGCCAAAAATTCAGATCTGTTTCAAGTACATTAGGTCTTTGAAAATGCAGTGGCTGGAGTGTATGTGCTATCCCTTTTGAGGCTTTTTCTGGGGAACAGAACAGCTGTGAATTAGATAAGAGATGAGGCAAGTGGATGCACAGCAAGAGAGAGCTGTGAAGCTGGAGGAGGTGGAAATAGAGGCTGAAGGTAGAGAAGTTAGGAATCTGCTGGGGAGGGCTGTGCAGAGGCGCTGTTGTGAAATATCAGTGAGAAGGCAGCACCATGAGTGCAGGATCAGAAAATAGACTATATAGACTGTGAAAGAGAAAGATGGGGCCAGGGTGGCAGCTGTGAGACGAAGAGTGGGCCTGAGCCTTGAAGATGGAGCTGAGCTCATGTTGAGGGGAAGGAGGACCTCTACGAGCAAATGTGGTAGTTAGGATCTGGGGATAAAATGGCTGAAAACCATGTTGTGACTGTGCGGAGTGGGATTGCCATACAGGTGTGTCTTAGAAGCTGCATGTGTGGAAATAGACTTCATTTTACCTTTAGAAGTTACCAAAGTATCTGAGAAGAATGAACAAGAGGCAAGACAGGATCAGCAGTGTGTGACCTGAGACTGGAAAGCTGGGAGAGATGGAACTCAGGAGGCAGGTACTCTGTGGCACTGGGAAAGGGTGTTGTGAACAGAGCAGGGTCAAGGCCATAAGGACTTTGAAAGGGAGGGATTAGAGTTTGGAGTAGAGGCTTATCTACCTATCCAGAGGAAACAGCATTTGACCTGCTTAAGTGCAGTACTCAGTGAGTGCTTTCCCCGGGGCCCAGGGTTTTTCACAACAAATAGAAGTGCCTTGAGATAATTTCCATTCCCATGTTTCTTCCAGTCTTCCACAGATTCTTTCTCTGATTTTCAATTCCAGCTGGATGAGCTTTCAACATGAGTGCCTAAACTGGTTGACAAAATACCTGCTAGGCTGATTTAACTGGGATTCTGCATTTCACCTTTGTAAAAGTCCTGGTCTTTTACAAGAAGTAAGGACACATCAGAGCCCCAAATGTGCACTGGGGCTCCAGACCAGTTGCACTTCTGCAAAAAGGAGTTTGCTGTAGGGTCTGTTACTGACTCTAACAGGGAAGAAAGAGTATCATGGCAAAATCTTTTCTGTTACCTTTCTGACACATCAATAAAATACCAGAACTACAACTTTAATTACACTTTTTTTTTTTTTTCAGTTAAACAGAAAGCATTAGTAATAAATAATACAGACTTGTGAATTTACTTTGTTAGGATGTTTAGCTCTTCTTTCCATTTCTCCCACTTTTATGTACAGTTCTGGCATGGCTGGACTTCAGCTGAGATCAAACGTGTATGCTGTACATCACCCTGCACTAGCTGCAGGACCAGGAATGAGTCTGTCTTCTCAACCTCAGTTCAGCTGAGGCTGGAAGTGTTGTAAAAGCAACATATTTGCCCTCATAGAGGGTGGGAGGTCCATTTCGTTTCATGCTTCACTACTTGCTCTCATCTGAGGCACAGCCTTTGCTGACTGTGACTCTGTTTCACCTCACAGCTGCAGGGTGAGCATAGAAACAACAGTGCCTATATTAAAGAGCAGAGAAACGTAGTAGGGTAGGGGAGAAGCTGTTCTGTCCAAAGACACAGATGAAAATCTCCAGAGAGCATCATCTACCTCTAGTCTTTACCCACACGCTCAAATATATACATATGTTCACATGCAGACTGGGAGCCTGATGCACAAATAAAAGGAACAAAAATCAATATGTTGCTGACATTAGGAAGATGTGCCTTTGGTGCTGGGATCAGCTCTCCAGTGTGCAGTAAGCAGAGCTGTTACTAATGCTTTGGAGCAGTAAAAAATGATTAATATTTAAATATATATGCCTTTTCCATTCCACTTTTCTTGAAAGGCATGCTATTATAGGTCATGCTATCCCAGAGGTCATTAAGAAAATGGACACACTGAGTGTTATGTTGACGTGTTTTGTTTTTTGTTGTTGTTTTGTTGTTTGTTTTTGTTTGTGTTTTTTTTTTTTTTTTTTTTTTTTTAATTCAGTTTGTTTTACTCTTTCATATCCCAGCATTGCTGGTAGAACTGTCATATTACCATTGTAAAAATTGGAAGATGGAAGAACTGACACCAAGAAAAATAATTGATATTGAATAATGCCATCTTTCAGACTTCTGGCTGTTTCCCAGAGCTCCCTGCTGTCTGGATTGGAAAGCTTATTTCTGTATAGCAAAGGGGTTTTGAAAGCATGTTCTCATGTTTTTCAGCTCCTGGCTTGCCCTGATAATGGAATTATTTACGAAGTCACTGTGGCTTTCATGATGCTTAGGTTAGGCCTTCCAGAACGTTGAATGAAAAGTCAACGAGTAATGGAACTAGGAAAATTTACTCCCTCTACAAATGCATTTCGGTAGTGGGATGCTGTCCTCCTTTAAGATAGTGGAAAGTGTTACAAAAATGGAAGGTATCTGATTCCTGCAGTGATGTGTGTGCTGTAGATGAATCAATGCAGCCCATTTATAACCATCAAAATAAAAGTTACCAAAAAGTCCTCTCATGGGTGATGTGCTTCTTGCTTATATTGATATGTAGCAGGTACTCTCTCAATGGAAAGGGTTGTCCGTACAATGCAGTTCTTACTACCCTTCATAAACACAGTTACTGATGAAGAAATTCGGGTGACTTGCCCCATGCTCTCTGAAATGTGCAAATTCCAGGAGTTAATTCATATATGAAGGATGAATAACTGATTCTTAGGAGTAAGCACTGTAGTTTTGTGTAGGATGAGATAAGAGAGCACAGAGGTGGTTAAGGAACTGGAAGAGTTTCTCTGTCAGCTCTCAAGGCAGAGCAGGAAAAACACAGTGGAAGCAGGAGATGAGTCATTTTGCAGGGGGAGACTTACCGTGGACTTTTTGTGTGTGGAAGCTGGGAACAGTTGTAGTGTCTTCAAGGGCAGTGGTTGAAAAGAGCATATTTAAAACCTGGTCTGAAAGACCACTGAAATCACCATAAAGATTTTACTTGCCTTCAGTTGTTTCATCTTGTGCTGGGAGAGTTATTTCTCGCAGTAGCACCAATAAACTGAAGTGCTGCATTCCTGTGTGATTGCAGGGGGATGTGGGTGCCCATATTGACCTTCTGTGTCTGAAAAGCTTTTTGACACAGTGTTTCCTGGTGCCAGGCAGTGACGGCCAGAGGCACTGTCTTGGACTCTCCTTGTCCATATAGGAGTCCTCATGGGGGTTGTGTGACCGCTTTGCTGCTTTCTTCCTCATGCCAGCTCAGTTCTGCCACATCCCAGCAGTCATGCTGTGACTGTATTGCAAGGGTGCAGCAGCTGGGAGGGAATGCTTGGCAAACACAACTTACTCTGCTGCTGTACCCGTGCAGGGAAGCTAATTTGCTTCATCCTGAATTGAATTAATTGCTCTTTATACAGTAATTGATTATTTTCCTTGAATCATCAGTTCTCTTAAACTTTGGGATTACTGACAACTTCTAAAATGCCAGACTTGCAGATGTTAAAAAGTAAAGTTGGATTTCATTATTTAATAATTCTTTTGTCATTTCTTTCTGTTATAACAGTGTTGAAGGTGTTCTCTCTGAGCCAGCGTTAGTCCCACTTCAGCACATCTTTGTCCTCCAGACATATTTGGCAAACAGAGCATTTGATGTGCTCCCAAGGCATGCTGTGACAGAAGCATGCATTGGTTGGCAGGGTAGAGAGAGGTTAGCGGTGCTGCAGGGCATTTGGGCAGAGCTGGGTATAGATTCCACATGACAGTCAGGTGCAGTGGGAAGTGCTGGCTAATGTGCATTTTGTGAGTAACAGTGATGACTGCTCAGTAGTTTCTGCTACGAGAGCTTATCTGTATGCAGGGATGTAAAAATAAATAAATATTGAGTTTTATCTTTGTTAATCATAACTGTCCTGAAAATGTAGGCAGGAAAAAGTAACTAGTAATTAACACATGGGTAAGAACAGTCATGCTGGAGCAAAGAAAGGTCCTTGCATTCAATCTCTGATGATGGTTAGTAATACATAAAATTCTTAGAGAAGAATATAAGGAACGAAGTAGTACTCAAAATGCAGGTGTATCAGAGATTTCTGCAAGGAAAAACTCATGTCTTATGTTTTGCTTCATTTTCTTTTTAGTAATTCCAAACATATCTGTCTTGTTACTGCATCTGAGTATCAAACTAACACTTATAGACTCTTTCATGATGATTCCCATATTACTTTCATTAGGGATAGTAAATAATCTCGTGATAAATTTATATAGTTAGCATTGTTTTACCCTTGTGTGCATAACTGTGTTTTAAGAATATAGAATTTGAATGCTCATTCAGTGCTGCTATCTTTCTGAAACTCCTTGCAGTCACATTTAGACTTAATTACCCGAAATAACTTTGTATCTTTACCAAACTAATCAAGCAAGTTTCTTTTTCAAGTCACTTAATTGTGTGACTATAGGGCAATTTAGCTTTGAGAGAGATACTTCCACTGCATATATACTTTGAATATAAATACAGATTTTCATGATATTGTTATTCTGCTGATGATGGTATAGCTTTGCTAATTTTTTTTTTTTTTTTCAGATTTAAATATCTAAATAAAATGACAAAGGCTGAAGTCCAGGGTTTTAAAAAACTTGATTATACGTGTGTGGGTAATAGGTAGGGTAACCTCCTGTGTCCAGTATCTAATTTCACAGGTTTGCACAGGGACAGCACACTCTACTTGGACTCCTCCTTTCTGTTCTTGTTCATTAATGCAGTTGTTGCACTTAGAGAAGAATGAGTATTTCCTGCAGAGATTAGGAAGCAATACTGAAAGCACATTTGTTTTAGATATTTAAGGGCAAAAATTAAGGTGTAGTCTTGCTTTTTGCATCGATAACTTTAGATGGCTATAGTTCAATATGCTGAAGTAATTTAGATATTGTGGCAGCAAGTAGAGAATTGGTAATAGTTAATAATATAGCTGCTCTATAATTATTTGCACTGATAAAATTGATCCAAAAAATAAGGTAGTGCTGGGAGAGCAGTCACAAATGAACCTCATGGGACAAGTTTGGTATTTGAAAGTAGTTTTTAATCCTGTGTGGATTTTAAAGAATAGAAAAGGCTTGATTAAATCATAAAGGAAGTGAAGTCTCCTTTCCATAAAGATGCAATAAAATAAGAGAGTAATAAAGCATTAATAATATCAATTTCCTTACAGACTATTGGCTCAAAATGGTTTTAGTAAGTATAGGAGTTGGGTGGAAAAAAGACAAAAACTTTGGAGGATTAATTTCTTTAATGGGAACTAGAGGTTCTTGCGGTAGAAAAATAACAAATTTAAAAGAAAACAAATTGAATGGAAAAGTGACCCTCGTGGCCTATGACCAACTGTATGTAGGTGCTTTGGGATGCACAGACTATTTATCATGGGAAGAGTCATCTGTCCAGCCAGGTTTTTTTTCATGTTATCACTCAAGGCATCATACCTTTTATCCCAAACACTCCAGTTTGTTTGATACAAAGTACTTAGTCTTGCAGTGGATGAAGCCTACTGAATGTTTAATAGCTCATGTTGCTAAAAAAACAGCTTTGTTCTTCCTCGGTGGCAGCTGCATTTCAGGGGTGTGTGCCTACTGTGGGGCTGCCCATAGCTGAGCTGCCTGAGCAGGGCTGCTTGATAGTTATATGAGATTAGTTTGTGCCAATATGCGAGTTCTTTGAAGCTGAGATTTGCGTGTAATAGCTCTAGGCTTTCTTTTTGCAGTGTAAGAAACAAATAATTTTAATGAATTGCAAGAATGCCTTTAACCAGGGGTTTGTTCTTTTGCATACGTAGCTAGTATGATCACAAGTGCAGCTTTACCAAACAAACTTCCAAATTCTTCTAGAATACTTGGAATTTCCTCAAAAACAGACCGGCTAAGATGATGCCCACATATTATATACTAATCTGCTGACCCTGGTCATCTTCTACCTCTGTTTTAGGATTGGGATAAGTACGTGGCTGATATTTATAGGCGTACACAGCATGCTGGAGCTTCCCTGCTAGAGTCTCCCAACACAGAGCCATCGTGCCTCAGTGCTGAGCAGCTCAAGGGCAGAAAAATGTAGTGAGATTGTGGTCTGAGCAAAACCAGGAAGGATTGCTTGAGACCATCACATTCTTATTTGCTTGATGTAAGAATAAATCCATTTCCTGGGATATAATGTTAGTTCTCCAAGTCACTGTCTCAGCTTTGTCTTTTTCAATTACTTCATTTGAAAGTCAATGACTATTTAATGGGAGTTTTCAATATCTCCTTTCCAGCACATCCCCAGGGAAAATGATTTGAGGGAAATGGAGAGAAGAAGACTTGGCAGCACTAATTCACCATTAGCTACCAATTATATTTCTGGATGGTCAGTATCATACACAGAAATAATGCAGAATGACTTAATTCTCTGCTTCGTAATGCTGGCCTTCTTCCCTTTCTAGTTAGCCCACTTAAAAGCACTTAAAAGTAGAGAAGAGAGGAAGATAGTAGCCAGCTCACTTTATGTTTTTGGTTGGTTGATTGGTGGTTGTTTTTTGGCTTTTTGTTTGTTTTGTTGGTTTTTTTTTTTACCCTTGAATGCTTTACCTTCTGAAGTGGGACTTGATTTTGACTCCCAGATCTGGTGCAAACCACAGTCGTTGCCTATCCAGGGCCCTTCTGACCCATGTGAGACAGGTGTGCTTTTTCACAGGCTGGTTTGTAGATGATGCTTTCAGCAGTGAGGGCAGAGGATGACAGTGAGCCAAAGAGACCTTGTTAGTGTTTCTCCACAGGGATCTCAGCTGAACTGTGCGCTGCTGCTGCGTATGCAGGACTGCAAGCAATTAAACTTGCTTGACCGGAGAAAGCCATGACTTAGTGTAAATACGAACAAGATTAAGTTATCACTGTGACATGACACTGGCCTCAGTTCATTTTCGGGGCTAAGTCAGTCAGCTTCGTGTCAGCTAACGCTCAGGACTGATGTGCACTTGGCAGTGCATTAAGTTGCTAGGGATAAAAAAGTTGCGACCCTTTGCCCTGTCTCTCTACGTGCCAGAGAGCTCAATGGGCCACAAATCAGCACCAGACAGGCTGTAATCTTTAGCCTGGAATATTGGTGTGAGTCAAAATTGAATGCGGTTTGCCTTAAAGTGCAAGGCTGAAGAAGGCAATGGTTTAGAAGTGGGATTGTGGGGAGTGGCAGTTCCCTCGGGCAGAGCAAACAGTAGGGATAGGAAATATATCAAGAGTGGCAGTTTAATCCACTGCTAATAGCGTGTCATTTTATGTCATAGGCTATGGAGTTTCAATAGGAGAAGAGGTTTCTTGCATATAGACTTCCACTGTGTTTCTTAATTGAAGATAAAAAAAAAAATGTTTCTTCCCTTCTACAGAAATGAGTTTAGGGTTTTCAGCTGGCTGTAGTTCAAGAACATTTAATTCACATAATCTATTGTAAAAGTTGTTACATGAGTGCTCACCCTGGTATCCAGAGCTGTACTTTATAGAGCTGTTGCACACAGGATTAAAACAAGTGTTTTGCTGTTTGTAATTTTGCCCATAAGTATAAAAGAGCTGTCTTATTTGATTATTACATTCATACTACAATGACTCTTTCAATTTTCCATTTTCCCGGATGTGACAATAGGAAATGACAGTGTCAGAAAAGAGCAGACTCCCCTGAGTTTTACATGTGTGATAAGAAGCAGGTAGAAATGCAGTAATGTTCTTTTTTGAATTATTGGTTAGAATATTGGTCATTTGCCTAGTAGCTTTTCATGCAGCTGCTTGTTTACTAGTCTGATTCAGTTGCAGTTACTTTTTATATACCATAAAGAGATACTAGTTGCTTGAGACATGCAGAACGGAGAACATAAAGTAATTACAGATAATTCAGCAGTTCAATAATCCAGGTAACCTTATTCTTTCACAGCTAAATGGTTTTAGCTTTTACTAATTTTTCCTTATACTGTATCTGTGGTTAGAAAAGAAAAAAAAAAAAGTCATATAAATAGTAGAGAAAATAAATAGACTTAAAAAAATCTAAAGCTTACTGAGGATAGAAAGATGTGCAATATATAAACAGTGGTGAATTTTTACAAGAGCACATAGAAGTTTTCCAAATGTATTTGGAAGACATTGGTTATACAACGAAAGACTGCTTTTAATTCAGAAATTGCTTGTATAGTCTTTAGCTTAATCCACACGTGACCATCTGAAGAAAGATTATGCAGTGAGTAATGTCCTTTCAGGACTGCTTGAACACAGTCCCAGACTGGGAGTCAGGACACGTATGTAGAACTGTCTCAGGTCTGCAGCATGATTCAGGGCACACTGCCTCATCCCTGTCAGCTTGAATTTCCCCTCCGACCTTGGATATACCTTGTCTATTTAGGATGCAGATAAGTCTGATTCCCTTTGATGAAGTGCTTGTGCTATGCAGTCATGATCTCTGCTTCTGAAATGATCTGTGAAATCTGCCTGGGTGAGGGGCTTCTCTGAGACTACTTCTAATTTAGGAGTCATTTAAGACAAGCAGATCCTTTTTTTTTCCAGAGTCAATGATTTTTAATTGGAGCTGAATTTTCAATGCAATCAGAGAAATGTTTTAATTTGCTTTGCACTGTTGTCTCCTCCTTATAGTGCATTAGCATTGCTGGAGTAACTAATCTTCAAACAAGTTCCCCAGCCAGGAGCTCTGAACACTCCCTTAGCCCCTGTAATGATAGGATGTTAGCATCAAGAAGCCCACATGCTTTGCAGGGACTGGATCTGAGCTTCAGATCTGGTGAAGTGTTGAGTTGCCCAAAGCTGCATTGTGGGTTGTTTGGGCTTTTTTATTTGTGGGGTTTTGTTTGGGTTTCGTTGGTTGGGGGATGGTGGTAGTGGTGGTGTTGTGGTGGTGGGTTTTTTGGCTTTTTTTTTTTTTTTTTAGGGGACAGGTGTTGTGGTTTCTTTTCTCCCTGGGGATTTTGAGTTACTATTATGCAGTAAAATCCGAAAGGGACAGTGAAAAAGATGACTATCAGCCCTGGTGGAAAGACATGTGCTTTACTGGGTTTGGTCAGGAGCTGTCAGAGAGGCAGAGAACTTGCTAATGAACAGTGAAAGGAGAAGCAAAGGAGGATGCACTTTCCATTCTTAAAACTAGGTCAGTCTTCATTAGACAGCGTTTTCATATGTCACATAACAGATAAATCCCAGAGTGCAATACTTACTTTCTGAATATAAATGGACTTGTGTTAGTTCTGTGGATGTGAGAACCTGAATTGCGCTGTATTCTTAACTTAGCACTGATGTTTGCCCAGCTCCTGCAAATGCTGAGTGTTAACCCTTTGGTGAAGTTTATGACTTGCCTTCAGTTTACTGTCTTAAGCACTGCAGTCCTGATACGGTTCTGCAACAAGCATGTGCGTATTATGCTAGGAGTGTTTCAAATGGCATTTTCATGCTTATAGCTCTTGGCTGCTAATCACCGTGTAGAAATGCTCTAACATTTAAATAGCTTTAGCAAACTTCACCAAAATTACTTGCTAAGAGCAAATTGCAACATTAAAGCTTCATTTCACTAAGCTGCAGGCTTTCAAATGCCCATTCAGCTTTGACATGAACCCTTCAGAACTGAAGTTGCACCTGCTCCTAAGATGCAGACTTTTCATCATGTGCTAGTTTTGTTGATGTAGGCTACTTGAGAGTAACCCCTGGGGTGATGCTGAGGAGTAAAATGTCAGTAAGGCTGTCACCCTTATGCTTTTAAGCCAGTAGCAGTAGACCTGGTATCTAATGTGTTTCTCTTCCTGTGTACTTGTTTCTTGGGGTTTTTATTTTGTTGTTGTTTTTTTCCGTTTTAGCAGAGAAAAGTACTTGTAAAAATCCTGCTACTGTTTGTGCTGATCTCAATTTGTGCTTTACTGACTTGTCAAGATTGAACCCATAACTGTAGCCTTTCTAGGTTTGCCAAATATAAAATGGGGAGGATTGTACCAGATGGAAGAGCTTTCAGATGCCAGGAGTTCTACTGCATTTTAAAATAGCCAGTTGGAAAGAGCTTTGAAAAAATAAAGTTCCCGTTTTACTGGATCAGTTTTGCCTTGAAGTGTTAGCAGTTATATGTATAGGAGCTTGTTGTTTGCTGCCTTCAGTTTTATATTTATTTACACATTCTATTTTTAAACGTAAATCTGTGAAGGCATTTAACAACTCTGTCATCCCATTCCATGTATAGATTAGCCTTGTTAATAAAGCTTTAACAAATATTCTAGAGTCTGGCAGGACAATGAGAGTGTGGCTGGTGAAGGGGGATGCTGGGCATCTGAGTTCTACCTGGTCCATTACCCTCTAGCCTGTCAAGAATGGTGTTAGGGTGGGCACAGTGAAATACCTGTCTCCCTTTCTTTATTAGGCAGAATGGTTACCTAAAATCATGCTCACCAATGAGATCGATACACTGGAAGTTAATTTACTGTTTATATTCTGCAGTGTCTATTATGTAACATTATGGCAAATTTTCTTGTGTATTTTTCTGTAACCAATATAGAAATTATTTTTTGTATTATTTGTACCAGACTGTACCTTTTTGAATGTGTACCTAATGATCCTTTTTCCTTCTGCCTTGCTTGTTTATAGCACCCTGACTTGAATTAGATCCCCATGATTTGCATGTGGATCTCATGTAACTCAATTTTAGAGTGTTTGTCCTGTCATAAGTAGTGTGTGTGGCTTATTTTGTGCTCATTTCACATGTGAAATGGAATTAAACTTCACTGCTCCTGGTTCCTGCCACAGTCATCAAAGGTCTCAGAGGCAGTGTTGATTCAGTCAAAGAAAGAAGGTGAGCAGAAGGATGCCTACAGAAGGTGTCAAGAAGTGGGTAAGGTGTCTCCCGAGAGTGCCCCAGCCCCTTAGTCCAACCCCTGGGAGAGTCTTGGTGAATCTCTGTCACCCGTGAAGAGAAAGCTGGTTCAGAAAGAGATTTTAGTAAAAACAGTTGTCTTTGCCTCCCAGCATATTCACAAACACAGTAATACACTAATCAAACACAGCTGATTTTTTCACAGTCTTTTTCCTCCCAGTTTCAGACTGTTTTGCAGACTGTTTTCAGTGAGCTTTGAATCCACATGATGAGGTGATTCGTGGTAATTATCTTTTTTCTTTACATAGTTATTTTAAACTAGTGGTAAAAATGATGTCTAGATTATGCTCCAGGAGGCTTTGCATCTCCTCTCCTGGCCCTTTTGACCACACTTGTTCACTTACTAAGGAAAGAGCATGTCTTGTATAAAAAATTCCCATTCCCCCCAAAATATCTCCTTAATATCAAAACACCAATAAAAAAACTCAGAAAAAAAATATTTAGGCCTAATAAAATTTCCAGTTCCAAAATAGACCGCAGCCCTATATCAGCTTCTCACAGACCTGCACAGAAAAAAACACAAATAATTGGAGTAGTAAATATATCTGGATTAGCTACTAGCATGAATAATAACTGTCCATAGTTAACAACTGCTCTCAATATACAGACCTTCAGTAATAGTTTGACAGCATGAATCACAGTGCTGTGGTTCGTGCTAGTTTTTCTGTTGGGGCCACAGTTGAGAAGTAAAATTCTGTACTACCCATAAATGACCGTTCTGTCATTCATTCCTTGCAGTGTCTTACTGAAATATTTTATGTCATTATATTTACAAAGGCACAACGTCTCAAAACAGCCACCTGAACGTAAGTAGTTCATGAAGGAGGGAAACACAGAAGCAGAAAGGAGGCTTCTCTCGATAGCCCAAGGCTGAAAACATTTGAGCACACTAAGGAGTGTTCTTCACTGCGCTGTTTGTAATTGCAGCAGCACTTAGATGCCCCAGCTAAGAATTGGACACTGCTGTGCTAGGCCTGTACTCGCACATGTGAGAAATGACAAGTCTTTCTTCAGCTTTATCTTTAGAACTATCAGCCTTTTGCTCACAGAGTTTGTGATGCTGCCTCGGGGCTGACCTTCCACCAGGTTCTCAAACCCAGAGAAGGGAGAAGCACAAAAGCCCAGGCAGGTCCTTATTGATGAAACTGTTACTATTACATTTGATTCGTCAAGCGTCAGGCGATTTCTTGATACTGTGCCAGAGGGAGGTGGCTGTTTCCCATTCTCTTGAGTTTAAAATATAAGTGCCACCTCTGTGAGCTGTACAGCCTTTTACTGATCAACTGATGCTTTCAGTTGTTTTTTGAAGTTGCACTAACATTAAAATACCATTGTAGAATCTGATCCTTGCTAAGCAACCAGATAATAATGCACTGGAAGACTCTGAGGAAAAGTTAGTTTATGGGCATGACATTAGCTTGCTTTTTTTATTCAGGGCTGATCTGAAAGCATTTTCCCGTGAGGTATTTGTCATTATGAGTTTGAAGGAAGTATTGCTGGCTTTGAGTAAAGAGGTGAGACCTGGTACGTGGAGTGTGGAAGAAAGTGGATAAGAGGACAGCTTTGGAAGAAAGCTGGAAGGGAAAGTCTGGTCTGAGCAGGTGCTGAGAGGAAACACTTGTAGAAGAAAGAGGGTAATAACTAACAATGACCTATAGACCAGCTCACAAAATAAAGCAAAGTATGGAAAGTATTGATGATGGAGGGAGCTAAGCCTTTGTGCTTCTTGGTGCCTTCGAAAAATATCTTGCTTAATGAGTATCGGATTCGTTTCAGAAAGATCAATTTTGTTACTGCCCAAAAGCCTCATCTGTGTCCTCAGTCTGCATTTGCTATGATGCCATGGGAAACCATGGCTAATCCACCTGTTTGGCTCTTCGCTGTGTCTCCAAAAGACACGCTCTACAGTAGCAGTTCTCTTGCATTAGTCTTTGCCTACAATATGCTTCCTTTTGGCTCTGGGGCATTCCCCACAGCATGGTAAATAATGTGTCAGGACTGTCCATTTTTGTCATAGCAGACACAGCGGAAGGATATTTGAGGAAACTGTAAATTTGCATTTCCTTGTCTGGACCTTTCCATATCCTTCTGACTCACATGTATGTTTATTTTTCTATGTGTACATAGTTATTAAAGTGGGGTATCACATTCACCAGTGTTGAGTTGTTTATGTTTTAGCCTTCTTAAGAAGGTTCTATTCTGATTCCACCAGCCTACTGTTACTGTATTGATTCCTGTGCAGTTCTGTAAACTGAAAGCAGAGTAAGTAAAGGATGAATTTAAATCACAGAACTGTAAGGCTCTTTTCTGGGCTTTTTAAGATCTTGTGAAGAGATTTTATCTAATGTAATTCAGCTGAATTTTACATATGTTAGCAAATAATTTACTCCTTTGTGATTCCAGTACTTGGAGATCACATTCTAGGGTCCTGCATCAGTTCATACTGATCTTGGTTATTCCAGGGAGAACAGTCTAGATGAAGCTTATTTAAAAAAAAAAAAAAAAAAAAGCTCCACACCTTTCTTCCTTTTGTGTTAATTGCAAAATTTAAACTTTTTGAATATGAAGTTCTGTCTGCTCTTATCAAGATTTTTGGATCCCTTTCAGATGATCTATATCATGATGTACTTTCTTCATTTGAATTTTCAGTTTATACTGTAATGTAACATGTTAGCATTAGTAACACCATCAGTTCATCTGATAGTTTTCCCTGTGAAGTTCTCAATTTCTCTATAACTATGAAATTCTTAGGGGGGAAGCTTCATACTGGTGCTATGAAAAAAGGAGAAAAATACTAAAGAAAACATATACACATGCATGCATATATACATATAAAAAATATGTGTGTGTATAAAATAACGGGAGACACTGATCTATGTGAAAGATTCTTCTAGTGAGTATTCCATGTGTAGTTGGTACTTTCTGGTGTATTTCTATGCTACAAATAGAATTCTGTTAAAAAGAAAAGCATAGGGAAGCATCAGTTCATTTTGACTGGGAGGAGTTGATCCCTACTGAATACCTTGAATTTTTTAGAGAAGAATATATTAAAAATGTTTTCCATTTAAGACTAACTGATTACCACAGCAAATATTGCCTGTAATACTTGAGTGAGTTGATCTGGTTACTTTTGTTATTAGGTTCCTGGGAATTTAGAAGTAGTGTATTTTAGCGTCTCTTACCTGGTTTTTAGTCTGACACTAAGAGAGGAAAATAAACCTTTCAGACTTCTCGATTCCTGCTTCATTTTAAACTTTGAATTAATTGTAAAATAAACTGAGAAGGAAAAACATATTCATGCACCTGTAGAAGAGACAGCAATTGTGCAGATCTGTTTATACTGAGCTTCTCTGCTGCTCATCAGCCTCCCTTGCTTCAGTGGTCAGTCAGTTCAAAACTTTTGTAGTAAACATACACTGCTTGAACATATATGTTGCATTTGGTTCTTTTAAGTAGTATTTAATTAAGGTATAGTATTCCAAGCCCTTAATGTATGAAGTTTCTAAAATTAAATTTTAAATACTACTACTTTCAAGAAACATTCAGAAAATTTTAAACTTTGTATTATCATGCAGTACCCTCACTATATATTTTTTTTTTTACAACATCATTTGAATTCTATTTGAATATGCTTTATTTGATGAATAATATAAACCAATGTGCAGTATATGATATTATTTATACATGTCGGGAGAACTTAAAAAATTTAAGGATGAGGGGGCCGTGCCCTATAACACTGCAGGGTCTGTTCAGCTGTGAGTAAACCAGAAGCTCTTGATCCAATATTGAGTGTAATCCTTGTTGTGCAGTGACCTCTACAGCTAGAGGGATGATTAAAGCTGCTTTTAAGCTATCTGCTAGTCTGTGACTGGCATCTGCAAGTGCACCCCACATGTCAAGAGCAATCTGATTAACCAGTGTAGAAAGACCCAAGGGGTTTCAAATAAAGTTAAACTTGTAACAACCTGTCCCCATTTTGTTACTGAATGACATCATGAGATAGCTTACATGTGCTAATCACATCAGTGTTATAAAAATACCACAGATACATTCTTGCTAAAACCTGACAGAGGAAACCTAAAAATTTATAATGATGCCAAACTTCACTATGTGCAACATAGAATTCAATATAGGCGCAGTTATACCAGAAGCTTAGCTGTGGGTTGTTTTATTTGAAATTATTTCTACTTATTACTGAATTTTCTTTGTTAGGACTTCTTTCATTTCCTATGCAGAGATTCTAGGTCATGTGTTCTGGTGGGGATTAGTGCTGATAATAGCAGAGATCTGTCAAATAGGAAAATCAATTCATTGTGGCATAGTGTCCGCAGGTGATTGTTGTTATATATACTTGGTTTGTTACATATACTATGACACAGTCTCAGGAATGGATTAAAATCAGAGCCCTGTTGCACTGAGTGTTGCTGTGCACACTGGGACATCATCCCTATTCCAAAGAGCGTCTGTTTGTACTATCCTGCATGGATGACCCCTGCAAGATAGTCAGGAAGCAGCTTGGCCAGCTAAAGCATGAAGTCTGGTGCAAATACAGTTTTGAATCCAGAGCTGGAGGACTGCACTGGAGTGGTAACCTCAGCATTGTCTTCTCTCTCAAACATCAGGTTTGAAATTCCACAGCATTACAAGATTGTTGTAAATGAAGCCAGTGAAGACCAACAAGATCTTCAAAGGTTTTAATAGAATTTCCAGTATCTCTGAGTGAAGTGTGATTATATTAGGCTAATGGAATAAGCTTCTCTGTTCCAGGCTAATGTGATCACATAGTTCCTGGTTGTAGAAAAAGAGTTTAAGGAGTGTTACAAGCAGCAACCACTGCACTAATGGTATGTCTTTCTTGTACCACCACTTCAACCTGTTCTGTGTTCTCCTGGTCCACACACAAACCCGTCTGTCAATAGGTTTGGTGATGCTTGTCTGTGGACACACTTGTCCAAATAGGTGTGTTGACTAAAACCTGATTTTTCCTTTCTTCTTTCTTGTTATTGCATACATTTTGCATGGTGCTAGTAGGACGTTGGTGCCTTTCCCCATTTCACCACACCTAGAAAGGCAGGCAAGCTTTCTCACAGTTCACATACTGGAATACAACAAGATGCAGGCCAGGCCTGCAGAAATCCTAATAGCGTGGCCTTAGGGATATAGCACCAGGAGTGGTATAGGGCTCTGTGCTGTGGCTGTGTACACCTGGCTTAGGCTGATGTTCTCAGACACTTGTGCCTGTCAGACAACCTTAGCTGTGAGCAGCTGCTTCCTAACATCTTCCAAATCCCTTTGGAACAAAGCCTGCAAGTTTGGTAACGGGGAGCCAAATGGCATTTAGAATGGCACTCCTGCTGTTTTGTGTTTCTCTCTTAATGATTAAAACCCAATCCTGATATGCTGGGAGTTAGCACTGACAGAGAAACAAGGAAATTGGCTTCCTCGTGAGACATCTATTCATCAAATAAAAATGAGGTATCTCATTTTGCAGCTTAAGTATCTAGAATGTGTGAGATGGTGTATGCTCTGGATGGTGTACAATCAGTTGACAGAACAGAATGCTGGGTGGTCTCTGCCAAAGGGCTTCAGACTGCTATGTTGCTTCCCCAAGAGCAGGCTTGTAAGTCTACTGATATACACAGATTTATAGGATGATATGAGGTGAGCCTGGTTTTTGTCTTTCCAAAACCAGAAGCAGTTACTGTTCCAACACAAACACTAATTGTTTAAAAACCAAAAAACAACAACAACAACAAAAGTAGCAGCAAAATAGTAGAAATCAAAGGTGTTACCTGACACGCATCAAATGCTATCTGCTTCTGCTGCAGGGCTACAAGGATGCTCAGCACCTCTTAGTTTCAGGTCCCTTGATTTTTCATTCCCCAGAAAGAAAAACCGTATTTTTCACAGAGCAAATATAGCAAGCAAGCAAGAAGAGGGTCTGGTGAAGCAAATACTTGTTACGGTCAAGGGCTCAATTATGCTTCAGTGGATTCAATTTATAGAGGAGAGAACATCAGTCTTGGACAAAGCCAGTCTCCCACACAGAGCACTAAAGCATGCGCTGACAGAATGAATTAAATAGAGTGCTAACCAGAAGTCACTTCTTCCAAAAGGTAATTTGATTCGGTCCTATAAAAATTAAATTCCAGAAGTGGAATATTTACATCTCTTGTTTGAAAAAACTCAGAGTGTGTAGGGAAAAAGAGCATGTTTATTACTGGCTGCCTTGTTCTTGGGTGAAAACTTTTCATTTGATAGAGGCATAGCTCTCCAGAAGTAATTGAGTGGGAAGAAACCCCTGTATACTTGGTTTACAGAATCCAAACATCTCGGACTGTCAGTGATAAATTTTTCCCGGATGTATTTTTGTAGAAGTGAGCAGTTTGTGTGACGTCTGGGTAACGCAGGCAGTATAAAATGCATATAGGACATCGAGAGCATCAAAAGCCATCTTTATCTGCTTCTCTTAGTTATAGGACCAAGATAATCACTTTTTCACAAATAAGATTGAGTTCTCTGTGCTCTTGGTACTATATGCACTGCTTTAATACACGGAGAGTGTCACGAGATATAAAAGAACAGTGTTGAAGATCCAGAATGAAGCCAGTTGCACTCCTGTTTGCTTTTGTGTGTCAGTAAAAGCTTTTATATGACTGTGCTCCATCTACATATGACCCTAGGAAGTCACTAGACCTTATCCTCTGTTATTGCAGGCAACCAAATCTCGGCTTTCAAGTGCTCCTGCATGGGCTTGTATATCTGAACTGGTTAGGTTTGCTCCCATTACTCCTGTCGGAAGGAGGATTATCTTTCAGAACCACCTGACAGATTTGGAGACTTTTGCTTTTATACTGGAAAAACTCTTACAGAAGCAGAATGCATCAAGCAACCAAAACTAAAAGATTTTTACTTCAAAGGCAGAGGAGCAGTGTTGCGATCAAGCTGTCTTGAGGCCTTGAAATCCCATCTCAAGTCCTAGATGATGAAACGCTGGTTTGCTGCAAAAAAGAAGGGAAACACGTTTGTATCGCCAGTGTGTTCTGCTAGGGAAGCTGCTATTGGCTCATAATAGCTGACATAGAGGTGAGCAGATAATGAGTGAGTTGTGGTGAAGGACTCTCTGTTCTGTGGCCTTTTACAAGCCTCACCCACCCATATATAAAAGGCTTGGAGATAGTTTGGATCTTCTCCAAAACAATGTATCATCATCTTCTTCCCCCTACTTCATTCTATTAATGAGTTAGCAGCTCCACCTGAGGTTGATGGACACTGTAAAAATGTGTTGTCATCAGGCCTTATTTTTTTGTGGCCTGAGCAATCTGTTTGGCATGTGATCTGAGGGTCAGGTTGATTGCAGTGAGCACAGTGTGTTTTGCAGACATTTTTCACTCAGTTGTTGGCAGGGCCCCAGGCTACTGCAGCTCAGTCCATTGACTCTTTCACTTGCATTTCCAATTTTGTTTGTGTGAAGGCTCAATCTATCATGAGCAACCTTTCCACTGGCCATTAATTCTAACTGACTGGCTGATTGACTGGACTCCCATGCTGCATCACTTTGGAAGTTAATAGGATTACTAGAAATGCAAGAAATGACTCACATGGTGACTTAAAAAAGAAAAAAAAAAAAAAGGGAAAAAGAAGAGGTGATAGCCAATTTGTCAGGATTCATACAGTGAATGAGTTCACCTCCACTGAGTTATCCAAAACTGCGTTTGACTGGTGGCAGCCTTAATGGACCAATTGTCATTTTGACTGACAACCCTACAGCAGAGTGTAATGAAGCTGGTATAAATTAAATGAAGACGGAATGACAGGGCTGGCCCAGGGCTGTTGTCAGGGTACGTCCAGGCTGCATAGCAAGTGCTGGGCCCAAGGCAGTGCTTGAGTCCAGCCCTGCCAACGCCTCCTCTCCCTGTGCACAAGGCTCAGCGCTATCCTGTAGGAGACACTCAAGCCTGCACTGGGTGGCACTATGGACTAAAATGCCTGCCTGCCTGGGGTGGTGAACAGAACAGATGCATCATGCCAGATGCACTGAGCACTGTGTATTTAGTCTGCTCTGCAAACAGCATAGCATCTCTATGGGGTCCTGAGGCAGTGGCAGACAGGACTGGAAGGCAAACAACTTGTCTGCTCATATGACATAGCCCAAGTTGTAGGCTTTATACTGACGACATAGAAGTATGGTGAAAGCCTAAGGATTTGCTAGGATATAGGCCACTTCTTAGTCTAGGCAACAGTCTAAACCACTTCTGTGCCATGTTCTTGTTGCCATTACACTAAAGAACTTTAAATCTATGTAAAGGGCAGGTATGTTTTCTGTTTATTTTCTTTTCTGATTGACATTTGCAGAATTGTAGTTTGCATGTTTTTCATTTTTTAATTGGATACTGAGGAAGACTGGGGAGCAGAGAAGGCTTAAGTGTGTTCTACCTTGGGTTGAAGAGAAACTTATTTCCTGTTTCGCCCTGAACCTCCCTTCAACTCCTTCTCTCAGTGTCCCATTTCTTCTTTTCTATCCTTAGAAAGAGCAGGGTTGGGTACTGTAGGCAAATGTGGTTACTGGTTCTCTAACTACAGCACAACAGACAGTAAAGTATTTTAGATGTGCTGAGTTTGGCAATACTGAAGGTGTTACTAAGGTGCCGAGATGTACTCCATTCTTTTGGCCATCTGGAACCTTGGGAACACAACCAAAACTAGCCTGAATAAAGAATGAAAAGGGTGTGTTGCTAGAAAATCTGGGAATGGCTGGAGACCATAAAATCACACAAGGAGAACTATGGAAGTGCTTTACACAGAATTCTGATCTCTTGAATAAGAGCAGAATTGATAATAAATTATTTTTCAAGCTCTTAGCAAGTTCTCACAGAAACATGTCTTCATATTTGTAGTACAGAGCAGAACGCATTCATGTCAGTGCATGCATTAGACAAATAAAATCTAGAAACTGCATACAAATACAGATGATGTTTGTTCTGTTATGAGCCTAGAGAACGTGAGAAGTAGGGAGATGATCTCCAAGGATGGAATATATGAAGCAGTTATAAAGTGAAGATGCTGCAAAATAATGGTTCCCGTGGCTTTGAGAAGAGTGATAGTGCATATTTGCACTCAGTGTTATATTTGACTTCTTTGAGGTTCTTCCCAACGTTTGAGATATTCAAAATATTCAAACGTTTCTGCTTTCTTTTTCTAACTGTGTGCTGTGATTCTCTATCAAGGCAAGAATTTCTTCAGACTCTGTTCTTCAACTGCTGAATTGGTATTGGTTTGTTTTTCTTCACTCGGGTTATAATCTTGTTGGAAGCAATTGCAGGGCTCCCTATTGCCTGAAAGTAATTTGGGTGTGGTAGCTAGTCTACATCAAACACCTCCCTGTGCTAAACACATGGGTGACAGTGTCCCTTTGGTAACATTAGCATTAAAGCCAAAGAAAAAAAGCTGAAAGGCAGAAAAGGCAGAATGGCTCAGACCCTAAGAGGAGATGTGTTTGTGCTGGGGGAGCTTCAAAGGGAGCTTTTTGACCAAGGGAGGCGGCTGCTTGTTGCCCTCTGGGAATAAACAGAGGAAGAATTTCCACCACCTGCTTTTCCTCACAAAAACACTCAGCAGTTTAATTTTTGATGGAGGGGAGGAAAGATTGATTATTTCTTTCTCAGCCTTTACTGTCAAGTGTTCTCTTGAGTTAGCATTACTTTTCTTTTTAGGACATGTTGCCATAAGCTTTTATATCAGTAAGGCTGCTCTAATTATTTCCTTCTGCTGATTTTATGAAAACAGTTATGCATGATCCCTATGCTATAAATTGCTGCACCTTGCTGCAACTCATAAGGCAGCAGTACTTGAGAGATTTAACGTAGTCACATGAACAGAACTGTTTCCAGATCCATCTATTCATATCACACCACATGCCAATCCCAGAGTGACTGTAAGCTTCTGAAATTGTGTATCCTCACATGTAATGAGAAAAGTGTTCATGAGGGTGACAAGTGCAATTTTAAAATGTGGGTAAGTACAGCTTCCAAGACTGATAGTGGTAGGGGATAATTTAGGAACCGAAGAATAGATTGTTCCTCTCAAAACAGCACTTCTAGACCTCTGCATGTATAGGCTTTTGTACCAGTGGAGTAAATCAGTGTATCAGTGGAAAAAAATGTTGGTTTATACTTTTACAAATGCATTTATCTGATAAACTGGTAGTTGTGCAATTCATAATTAATCTGTTTAAAATACAATTGCGATTGCCCTTTATCAAATTAGCTTCCTGTGCAGGAATAAGCCTTTGATTTAATCCTATGCACACATACACACACGGGGACAGTTGCCTGTATCTTGACATTAACAGGATAGCTAAAATGCCGAAGCTTCTATCTATGAAAGATGCTCCTGCTCTGTTCTGAAGTTCCTTCTTTTCTTTTTAATAGCAACATAGCTAATCAAGTAGTTCTTGCTTAGGTCTCCACAGACTGTCTTTTTCTCTCTGTGAAGTAAAAACAAACAGACAAATCAGCTCATTTGCAGGAATAGTAATGAATCAGAAAACTGTCATCTCTTACAATGCACAGGTCCCATAGTAACCCTATCCTTTTTTATTTATGAATAGGGAGGAAAGTTTGGATTTAGAAAAAAGATGTCATGTTACAAAGTGAGAGAATCAAACACAAGTGCTGAAACTGAACTTCATTAATATTGTTATTAGGGAAAGGAGACTGCATGCAAAAGTTTGTGTAGGTTCAGGGCAAAATGAGTTTTGTATGGTTTGCTTTTACACAGTAAGAAAAAAAAAAGTAAGCTTTTAGTCTGACTAAGAGAACAATAAAGGCAAAAGAAAAGCTAAATCTCCAGGGAGGCAGTTAGTGTGCACTTGCTGTCTGCAGATATGTGCATTGAGCTGAACGGGTTTTAAAGTTACCATTCAAAGAGAAAGGGCCACCACAGCTCTGCAGGTTGTTTGGGGTGATGCATTCCCTTTACACATGGGTTTTTCACAACTGTGTGTGAGGGGGAGGAAAAATCTTGTGGGCAAACCTAACTTTGGAAGAAAGAAAATGAGTAATCCTTCCAAACTGAAGTTATATACTCAAAACAATAGGTACTAGTCCAAACCAAGCATGGAAAGCCACATCTGGAATTCAGAGGTAATCTAAAATTTGTGTCTATACTGTGGACTAGATCCAAGTGATGCACGTAAATACAACGTTGTAGAGCAGGCATATCTCTTGCAATCACAGCTGTGTTTGCAGTGCAGCAAAGATGTCAAATAGGCTGGCAGATAGCAGAGCTGGTAATGCTGGTAGCTTGGCACAGCCCCTGCAATATGTCTACGCTCAGCTACAAGCAGAATTATAATTGATGTGTAGATACTCTGAATCAGCAACTGCAACCTGAGCACTGCAAACCCAAGACAGTCTGAGGAACCTTCTTTCAGAGCACTAAGAAATGAAGATGTATTAAGTAAAATACAAATTGAAAAGCATGTATTTAGCCAGTGTGTCTAACCACTGTACCAGTCTTGAAATGGGTCACATTTTGATTTGTGAATCATTTCTGTGTCCAGAAGATGGATGGGTTTTCATTTGATGTCTTGGATTTTTGTTTGCTTGGGCCCTTATAATCTGGAAACAATATGAATCTACTTTTTTTTTTTTTTTTTTTTTTAAGGTAAACAGAAGAAAATAAGATATAGATCTCTGTTTGCCTTCTACTTCCTTATGGAGGGAAAAGCTGCTAGAAATCTGAGTACAGTACTCTAACTGTATGCTGCATATTGCAGACCTGTTTGTATTATGCCTGGATACGCAAGGCTTGCAAATTTTGCGTCTGCAGAGCTTCTAGTACTGCTCTAATCTAAGGGCATTTTATGGTTTTCGTTTTGCCTTGCTGGCCTTGTAAAATGTATGTTAGCAGTGTAAGAGGATTTTAAAAGGGTCTTTACCTACTGATTATAAAATATCTCCAAAGACTAGTTGGAAAACAGTTTGCATTGCCAATAAAGGTTGCCTCTATTAAGATAAAGTTTAATTGCTTTTAGAGCTTGTCAGAGTGATTTCTCAGTGTCTGATTTATGGTGATGAATTGTACTTTAAGTTGTTCTTTGTTATAAAAAAACCACACAGGTATACAGTCTTGAAACTTTTCTGAAATGGAAGGACTGTTATATTGAGCAGTGAATTTGTGTTTTACTACTTCTTGGGGAGAAAAAAAAAATGTCCTGAACAAATCTGTTTCCTGTCAAATACTGAGATTTTCCAAGATCATTCAAAATATCTCTGTTCTCTTGAAAATAGAGGAACAGTGAAGAATCTCAAAGTTAAAAAATGGCACGGTAAAAGGAGCTTTCCAGCTGTGACACATGCTAATAACATTTTGCATGGTTTTGAGCAATTCCTTATGAGGTCCTGAGTCACGTTATAAAACCATCTGCTGGGAAGAATCGTAGCCAGGTCTGTAGTGTTTGAGCCATCTAAAAATCTGTGTCCAGTTCTGTACCCGGTTTAAATGAGCCTCAGGGAGTGTTGGAAGATTTTAGCTCAGTAGATGACAGGTCCTAGGAAGCTTTTCTAGCACATTTGGAAAAGAAACTATGAGAGGTCAGGAAGCACTGAATGCCCCAGATGGACCAGGAGTGACTGGAATGGTTCCTGTTGGCTTGTCTAGTGGAAATAGTTGTTCTCAGGCAGATGATGCTCTCTCTGCCTCTGGTTTAAATCCAGAACAACTTCACTCAGATGGAAAGAGAACAGGTGATGTTAAAATGTGGCCTCATGGATTTACCTTGCAACAAGTACCTATTTTTCTGGCAGCATTTTAAAGCCCAAGGCATAGTAACTGCCTGCAGACTACAGTTTTGCTAGCGAACTTCCCCACAGCTGGTGTGTCTGCAATGGGAACTCTTGTTCTCATTATGGCCCTTCTGGGTGTTGCCACATCTGCCTCAACAATACTTTCCTGGATTGCATTTCTGATCCTGGTTCACGCCATGCAAGCCCTGGCTGTAAATTCAGTGGAACTGTTCTGCCTGTCTGTCTTTGAGTAAGATCTGGACACTGCCTGTTGTTTCTTGCAGTTCAGCAAGCTTTGGATAGCAGCTACTAGCAGTTAACTAGTGGCCAGCTGCTCATGGAGAAGGAGAAAAAGTAGCAGAGCAGTTGTAGAAATTCAAAAATAAAATTATCCAAGGTTATATTGCTTTTTAAACACTTCAGAGTAGCAATTAGCTAGATACCAGTCTTCTGGGAAATGCAGTTTCTGCTACACTTGTGCCACTGGGATGACAGGGAAGAGTTTATCACTTCCTGGTGTTCATTCCTTTAATTGCCATTGTTTCCATGTCCAGTACTTCTAAATAGGAGCACAACATCTGCCTCTTCTTCCCACAGCAGCTTAATCCTTTAGGGAGATTTTTATTGTAAAAATAATTTTCTGGTTTTCTGTTTTCATTGTAGACATTGTGTAAGCAGAAGTTTTTGAATATCTGGAGTGAGACTTTACTTTAAAAATTTTACTCAGTTACACAAAGAAGAAAATCCTGAATTCAGTTTTTGCCTGACTTGCTAGAGAATTGTGTTTGTTAATTCTAGCAATAATTACATATTTTATTACAATCTGTCAGCTGCATCTAAGGTACTCTTTCCTACTTTATGCCCTAAGCTCTACACAGGGTAGAAAAAGGGACGGGAGTCTCTTGGTCTAGTCTTGTGCCTCAGTGGAGATTTTTTTTTAGTATGCGTGTGTTCCCCCTCCCACCTGAGCCCCCACTTTTTCTTTATCTGAATTATAACACTACTGACCATCTCACTTCTACCAAAGTCAACAAAAATACTACTGTTGGCTTCACTGTGCATACAGGGTAGGGGAATGGTCTGTGTCATCTCTTTCTTCCACAGTTTCTCTTGCTCTGTTGTATCAAAATCTCCCTTTGGCCATAACCATGGGGCAAAATAGCAGTAACAGCATTTTTGTGTGGGTAATCTGTGGCCGTGTCAGCTGAATGTGTTCTGATGTGCTTCTCCATGGCCCCAGTGTCTCCTACAACTCTACTCCTCATCCCTCTTGCCTTCCCTTTCTCACTTCAAAATGGGAAGCTTCAAAATACCTAAACTGTACCTTCTGTGTATTAAGAAAAGGGTCAGGTTTTTATAAGACCCATTAGTCCAAGAGTCCTGTATGGGGGAGAGGAGCTTTTTGGGAGACCTTCAATATAAATTGAAACCTTCAGGCTGTACCATGCAGAGTGAAGGAAAATAACACTATTTATTAGCTGTCGTGTTTTACGTGTGAACCCCATGTCAGGCCTCTGACATCAAATTAGAAGAGAGATTATTGTTCTCGGCTTATCCAACTTCCTGCACACACATTCCCAGGCAGGAGCTGAGTGCCATGCGGTGCCCGAAGTGAAGGCTGCAGCTTCTCCTTGACGTGGACCGAGGTGATGGTTTCTGTGATACTTTCCTCACAAGTTTCCATTCTTGCACATATGGCTGCTCTGCTCCAAATTTACCACTCTGCTATACTGCAGTGTTTCCATTGACTTCACTGAAGTTGTTCCTGACTGCCATCACTTGAAGGGAATGAGCTCAGTGGCACCAGAAGGAGCTCAGTAAGGTCATCGGGTTTGCTCCAGGATTTTGAGAAGAGCACAACATGACCAGAACTCCTCCAGACCATAATGATGCTTACCTGCTGCTTTCTGTAGCTGCAGTGTCGGCAGGCAGAGTCATTGTGCTTCTTTGTCATGTGCAGACTCAGTCCTGGGTCTAGGTTTTGCTTTTCCCTAAAATACCCACTTTTGCCAGAGGCAGCTGCCATTACCCACATCTCCTTAACTGGTTGGATAAATGACCTTGTCCCTATTTTGCTCTTCTCCATATCCTGCTATTTCGTGTTCTCCCCTGATTTGTGTTACTGTCATTTCTGCTACTATTCTGAATAATCTGATAGAAGTTAAAGAAAATTGGTTTTCATTCTTACGTTTTTATTTAGCAGTTCCAGCTAATCTACAATAGAGCAATTGTGTATCAAAAATAGACAGGCAGGAGTATGAGTAATAAATAGCAATGCTCATTAATGCTATGTATTTTCCTACCATGTGAATTCTCTTTCTCCTAATTATTTTTCCTTCTTCAAAGTCGATTAGTTTAATGTGGTAACTGGAATTTAAAATGGGGCTGCCGAGGCATATGTCTCTAGATCTCCGTGGATTCCCACCACGACTTTTTGTTATCCACTGGGAAGTGTCAGATGTGTGACACTGAAAATATTATTTAAACCTGCTCTGGTTTTCTGTAGCTTTGGGCCAGGATCAGTTTAAAAACACATGGGTTACCAGTAACAGTACGTATTTTGGGAGTTATAGGAATGTATTTTCTTGTCCCTTGGTTCTGCAAAGATTCCTGTGTGTTCTAGGGCTCAGATGCAAACAGGTCTATTGAACTTGCCTGGACTCTTCATAGAGTTAAGGATGAACATCGGAATAAATCATGCAGGACTGGGAACTTAACTGAGTGGAGCATGAGGATATAGCAACTGTAGCACAGTCTAATTTGGGCAGTGTTCTTGAGAACAGAGTGCATGCTTTATAGAAAATTGACACATCTGTGATGCTCCTTGTAGCTCCATACTCTCAGGTGGCATTTCAGTATTGAAGGATATCTTTCTTGACCTTTTTCTGGCCTGGGTTCTAATAATCAGAATCAGATATTAAGAATCTGATATTAAGTATGAGGATTTGAAAAGAAATACCACTCTCTGTAGATTGTTAGACCTGTGATACTGATAGATGTCATTATTTTGGCTGTGCTGGAGTGTCAGCACTTCTCATACCACAGATTTTTGTCTGTATTGTGATCAAGATGTGCAGTGCCAGCTGAAACTGTTGGCAGCTGAATGGGACACATTTGTGATTTTTGGCACTTGTACATGATGATTTGGGACTGGGTTTGAGCACTCCAGCTGACCATCTCAGTAAAATATTCAGCTGTGACATGATTTACAATTTTAACCTTTCCATTAAAGTTTTTTTTTTTTTTCTTCTCCTTGTTGAAATAAAGTAGGGACTGTTCAGGAAGCTCAGAGCTAGTGTCTAAAGCTATTTGGGATGTCTAAAAGATAGCACTGGATGTGATGACTCGCAGGATTTGTGATAAGGACTGCGCTTGAGTAACCTTGACAACCATGGAGTGTGCTATTTAGTCATCCATGATAACTGTACAGAGGCCTATACACGAAGCTTGGAACTTGCTGGGCTTTGGGCAAGAAATCCGTAAGGCTGAAAATGCACCTCTGGCCTAGTGGTGATCCACGGCTGCACACCATGGTGTAGATGCCTTATACAAAGACATCTTGCTTTGTGTGGTACGGAATGAAAGTCTCTCATATAGAAGGCTACAAGTCTTGCCCTGGCTTCAGTGGTTTGATTTCCTGCTATCAGTGGTATTCCTGCATCAGTGGTAGTGCACTGTTCTTTTTATGTATCACAGAATCACAGGTATGTAAATACCCATTTCCTTCCAAATAATTTTAAGGGGTTTCTTGACAAGCCCCTATGCATTAAGTTATTTAAGTCTGTGGTCTCTTTGAAGCATCTGTCTGGATATTCACATGAAGCTGAATTCATCCTTGCCTACCTTATTGGGTTATATCTTAAGCATATATATTATATTCATATAGCAATTGCTTCCAGAAATAGTTTGGAAATCATTGTTCTTGAATAATCATTCAAGCTTCAATTGTGTTTTCTATTTATATACCTGCTGCAGATGTTTTATCTGAAAATGCACAAAGCATTTTCTTAGCAACATTCATGATGCTGTCCTTTCAGACTTTTACTGATGTTCTTTATTGAAGGTGCTGCATCTGGACATAAGTTGTTTGTTTGTTTTTTTTTTTTTTTTTTTTTATGGTTGGATGGAAGATGGTTTTCTGGGCATTTGTCGTTTCAAACAAATCTCTCTCTGTAATCAGTGGAGTGAGTGTAGCTTTTACAGTCACTGCTTAGTGTTCGCTACCTCTGCCCCTTTATAGCATTTCAAATAACAGCTGGCCCAATTCTGCTATATTTGAGGCCAGTGGACAGTCTTGTTGCGTTAATTGGAAGCTGGACTGAGCCCAAAGAGAGAGTTAAGAATTAGTTTTGTTTTGAGCCCTATGCATCTAACTCTGTTCTCAGCAGTGGCAGTATCTAGGCCTTAGCATCGGTTTATCTTTTAAAAAAGATGCAATGCACAACATATAAACAACAGATATAGAGTGTGCTTTGTCATATAATCATTTTGGAGGATACTAGCACTGAAGAGGAGAGTAGATTATTTCATAGGTTAGTCAGAGGAAGAAGGTTAAACAAATGGAAAACTAGGATGAATATCAGGGAAAAATAATCATGCTACTGCAGTCCAGTGGAACAAAGTGAAAATGGAAGGACTATTGATTGGGTTATTTCAAAAGTGGTAAGAAAATAATTTCATCAAGAAGAATCTTTTCTTGGTTAAATCACCCAAATGTTATTTGCCTTCTCAGATTGATGTCATTTGTAAATATAGCATTTGTTCCACCTGTGTTAGGACCTAGTACAAATGTCCACCCACTTTTGGAAAAGTACCGAAGTTTGGATATATGCTTAGAAGAAAACATCTCTTTAGACAGTGTGTTGAATTGGAGCCTAAACCTTTAGGTGGTCCATGGGGAATAGTAAATGTTGTATTGTAGCACATCCTTTCATACCAGTGCTTTTTATTCCCAACTACTAGCTCTGCTTGTTAGTATTTTGCAGTATTTTTGAGATGCACTCCTGCCCATCTGGACTGGAATGTTGTGACACAGGTAGTTCATATGCAGCCATATGTTCACCTCACACAAATGAGAGCAGCTATTCAGGTGTTATCATCTACTACATAATAGACACTTAAATGTTAACACTAGGGCAGGCTAAAAACAATGAGCTGCAAAAGTACTTGGCTTACTTGTTGGCAGGCTTTATTGCCCATAATACACTGTATTAGTTTAAATTGCAGTCTTTAATTCTTTGTTATTTGGAAAAGCTGTAGAAGCTGTGTTAAAAATGTCTCATTTTCCTTGTGACTTCATCTTCAGAGGAAGCTGCCACGCGTGCTCTTGTTATAATTTCATGCGGGAAGATCATCAGTGGGTCTCTGCTGCATTGCACTAAAGTTGTTTTTCCATTGTAATCTTATATAATAATGGGATCCTAATGACTTTGCTAATAGACATCCAGAATGCAAAACAACTGTTTTTCAACTTTATAATATTTTTTAGAAGGAGCAACATAATGGAATCATCAAGAGACTTTCAAAAAGATCCTTTCCCGATGTTTTTCTCTGGTAATGTAGTCTCTGTGTACTTATATTTATAGCATGAGATCACTGAGATAGTACTAGGAAACTAGATGTAGCATCACTTGAAAAAAACTGTATATTTGATAGGTGGTGTAATTTGTGGAACAGCGGTCTAATCCTAAATGGAAATCCAAATGGAATTATGGGCACTCTTGAACTTTCAAGATGGTACATTTAATGATGATGGAGTTTCATTTTATCTTCTATACTTTGTGGTTGAAACTGCAGGGTTGCAAGCAAGCATTAAAATTCACTGAAAGGGATTTTCCCATGGGGAAGATACGTATCTGATACTGATCAATCATCCAGAATTGACCCTAGCTGGGTTTTTTTAGGGCAAGTACAAGGGTGATGGGTTGAAGGGAAGTATAGGCAGAATTGTTAGAAAACCAACAATGGTTAAAGACCACTGGGAGATGACTAGGGCAAGTATGGTGTCATACAGGCTTTAGAACACCAATGCTGGATATGCCTATCATAAGTGTAGCTAAAGAAAATGTTTTTCTGTCATGTGTAGGGGCCAGCTATCCTGTGTATTGTGAGGTAGATTAAGTCTCTAGTCCAGATTCATCATTTCTGTAAGGAACTCTTACTCACAAACATTAAGTGATTCTTTACTTAAAATTTCAACAGAAATTCCCTGTAGCCATTTCTGTGTGAAAGCTGTGCATTCATTCTCCTTGGAAGTCCAGTGCTTACTGTTGTAAAGTTTTTACTTTTTCTCTCTTCTGCCTCTACCTATTCAGCTTTGGCTCCTGGTGGCTGAGAATAACAACTGCCAGTGCTCTCTGGTCTTTGAAAGACTATCAGGTGGAAAATAATTTGTGCTTTCTTTAGTTCCAGTGTCATCTAATTTTCCCACAGTTACAAGGATTTCCAGAGGAATTGTTTCTTCTGCTTCTCCCTGTGCCAAGGACTACAGAGGTGATATTTTTATCTTGGCTCAAATATTACTATTTATTTTGTGCTTAAAACTCATAAGAGAATTGCTAGTACTTCCTTCTGACTCCAAGGATATTGGCCTGAGGCATGCTGAAGTCTGGCTAGTAAATATCCTAAACTTTGCTCATTAAATGTAGATCTCTCAGGCTGTCATCTCTTCAAGTCGTAGAGTTACAAATTCCATTTTCTTGGCAGATCACAGACCATTCTTTATGCTTCCTTTATCTATTTTCTATAGTGCTACACAGAGGTTTCCCTTTGTATTTTCACCATCACTTCTATTTTGGCAAACTTCCCCTCATGCTGCTGATGCCCTGGCCCCAAATGCTGCTGTGTTCAGAGTCACACAGCCAAACTCAGTTTATTAACTAGCTTTTACTTGGACTCCAATTTGGGACCTGGTAGGAAGATATAGGTATTATAAAGGACTGAGCAAGGGCTTCTGAGTTTGGACATCAGACGTATTAATATCACTTTTGTGAGTGGTCCAACAAACTTCTGATATTGCTTTGGCTACATGCTTCCCTATTCCCCCTGCTTTCCTGCCTTGCGGTCTGCATTCCCGTGATCCTTCTGTCTTCCTTTCCTTTCCATCTTAGAACTCTGCCAGTGTCATTGCAGCACTAAGTGAAAGAACCTTTAAGTTAGACAGCCTAAGAGCATGACATCTTCAGATGTCCCCCCTTCCATTCTTATTTATGTTGGCATAAGGTACACAGCTGTGTAGGCACATAGGTACACAAACTAAACTGGGCAATTCACTGGGATTAATTGATCCTTGTTGCTGGGCAGAAGCCACACACCACTGTTAAGAGCAGAAGTATTTCTCACTCGTTTTCCTTGAGGACTTTTTAGCATGTGGATCTTGGACACTGTAGAAGGTTTCATGTGCTAATACAATGTTGTACCCCCATTTAGTTTGGTTATGATTCTTTGCTCAATGTTGCTTCTGTGATGTTGTTCCTCCTTCTGTGTCTGCTGCTAGTTGAATGATTTCCTGAATCAGAGGGTTGGTAAGAGAATATATATATTCATTTTTGTGTTTCTTCAAGGCAGCATCTCCAAGAGAAATAAGAAACCTTATGTTCTTGGAGTGGGCCTGTGGTATGGCTGTTGCCCTGTTGCTTTTTTTTTAATCAGAACTGAGAGAGAAGCTGGGGTACAGTCAGCCTTTGCCCTTAAGCCTAAATATCTGTAATGTCAGGATGCTTCTGCCTCATTCCCTTGAAGCAGTCTGTCTCTAAGACCTGCCTGAGGCCTGGGATCTTCTCGAGCCTCTCTCCGGACTCAGCTGCAAAACTGTGGCTGCAGATGGAAGGAAGTGACAGTAACACAGTCTGAGTCTGTCTGAGCCTTTCAACTATTCTTTGCTTCTAGAGTTACAAGAAAAGCTTGATCTTTGACTGAACAAATCATTTTAAAAGGAGAGCTGGCTCTGATTGTTTTGATGGAAACTTTCTCACTGGAAAATACTGATTATGTCTTCATTTTACTGGAAGTATGTCAGTTTGGTCAAAATCTGTCCGGAGATTTCTGAGGCACAATATGGAAATTATTGTAAAAGCAAGCAATAATTACGACATTAATTTTCAGACATGGGAAGTTTGGGTTCAAGACCTTAGTGTTTTAAGAACAGGCATTTAATCTTTCTCTCTGAGATTCCCAGTCTGAGCAACTACTTCTGAAATAAAAAGTGATGATCGGAATGAGTATAATAACCAGATAAAGTGATTGTCTTGCTGGCGTAGTTTATAACCTGGTTATGCATTTCAGGACTGATTAAAGGGGAATAATTGATCAGTACCAATTTGGACAACACTTCAGACCCCATCTGAATCAAAGGTTTAACTTTCCTAGGTGTCACCTTGCCTTTTCTGCTGGTCTTTGCTGGCAGAATCAGAATCAGTAGAATCCATTGGGACAGCATATGTTTACCTCCATGTGGTGTTCATTACATGTAAAATATGTATAACATTTATTAAAATAAGTGCTTATTATTTAAGTTTCTGAGTGGAAGACTTAAAGAGTGTGAAGTAGGAAAATGTATGAACCTGGGGATTAGAACAAGATTTTTCTGCTTTTCTTTGGAGAGGAGGAAAAAGAAAATATTTTTTTTTTCTCTTGGTTATCATGACATCCTCTTCCAAATATGGCAAGGAAACTTTCTCCTCAGTACTTTAAATAGGCAAAGGCTTAAATAATACTTGTATTCAATATTTCTGACATTCATTTTATTAAAAAAAAAAAAAAAAAAACCGAACAAAACAAAATTAAAAACATCCACCTGTCCGTTATGCATATGCTTGCCTGTCTGCATTCTCTACTTCCACTTGTAAAGGTGCAACAATGTAATTATCATTGCTGCTAATTTGCAGCCACACTGGCAATGGGGTCTATAATATATTTGTGCTTGTGGCTGTGACCTTTCTACAGAGGGCTGAACCTAAAAACCATTACTATCACAATCCCTCTGGTATTAACCTCCCAATAAACTAGAGAGAAACTGTTTTGTCAGCCTGAGTTTATGCCTGCAGCACTAGATACTGAACCATTTAACTGCTTGCAAATGTCAGCAGTTCTAGCTTATCTACTACACTGCTTCACTGAATTTCAAACTACTGTCATGAAGTATGAAAATACTAATTTTTCCAATGTGAAGTAGGCCATCTGTGCATTGTTCAATGCAATACTATCTTCCCACTCTGTAGAATGATTAAATAGTGTCATAGATGAGTCAGAAAAGTAAGTTGGTTCTTACACTCTGATATCAAGTGTATTAGTATTCATGGTTTTCTTAATATTCCTGCAGCCTAAAAAAATGGAGATGCATGAATTTCAGTTCAGCTATCAGTCAGGCAAATACACTTGTGCTGACGTAATGATAAACTCATGGAAGATATCAAAAGATGTTAAATGCGGTTTTTAAAAGTCTGCAGAGTTCAGTTCCTGCACAGTTCTAGAGAAGCTGAGTGACAGTATATGTGCCTGAGATCACTTAGAGATTGTGGATTCAGATGTGTTTATACTGTAGACTGCTCTGCAGCCTGTTACACAGGTCTGCAGGAAAGCACAGACATGGCTGAGCAAGACATGGAAAGAGGAGGAGTGTCTCTTCAGGGGAACATCAAACCAGACGTAAATGTTGAATGTTAGGTGACAAAGGGAGCAGCCAGCAGGAACGGCACTGAATAGGCAGCTTTTGGGGAGCAGCTTTGAAGGAACCGAAGGGGCAACAAAAACCACTAAGAAGCAAAGTTTCAGCTTGGTTACGATCAATGCTTTCATGATCCAGATCAATTCTTTCCCATCTTTGGGGATGGTGTGTCCTGGATGCCAAAATAAACCTAGCCCATAGGCCTATCCCAAGACTGGCTTTCAGTACACTCCTGTGGGTTGTGGCAGGACTGTGGTCTGGCAGCACAGAGCTCCTTAGGTAGTTCGCAGCTTATCTAGGGTTCTATACTGCTATGGGCACCAAAGCTAGCTCATGGGAGGCTTGCTGAGGAAACTGCACTGCACCATGGTCTGCAGGAGCCATGTACCCCAATGCTGACCCAGCAGCAAGGGAGGTTGCTGTCCCCAGTTCAGAAACTTCTATGTATTTCTCTATCTGTAAAAACTAAGGGTGTGCTGGTTCAGGGCAGTCCTGTGAGACCGAGCAGGTGCGTGTAAAGAGCTGTGAAGAAGCATAATGATGGTAATGATTATTGTCACTCTGCTGTTGCCCTGAAGAAATGAGGTGGAATGAAAGCGCAGTGTGAATTTTCCTGGAGGTAACATGAAGCTTATTCACCAAACTGCAGATGCAGCTCGGTTTGAGCCTTGTGTGGTAGGGTGTTTTCTTTTGTGTTTGTGTCTTTCGTTTATCACAGATATTCAGTGCAATGAGATTAATTTCTCTCTTTCAATTACTTCAGTATTTTGCTCTTCTTCATTCTGTTTAATCTCTCCCCCCCCCTTTTATTACACAAAATATATCTACATATATATTTTCTACATAAATAGAAGAACACAGGTCAAAATTAATATTTTTGCATGTGGAGCAAAGTGGTATATTTTTGCATCCAAGTCAATAAAGCTTTTCATATCAGTGGTTTGAAAAAAAAAAAAAAGATGGTTATCCTTAAAACAGTGGATTGAGAACCAGGAAACTGGAGCTGGTCCCTGATTTTGCCCCTGTCACTGTGTGGCCATGGGAAGTCTTGTCAATTTTCATACTTCACTTCTTCATCTGTAGCATGGATATGATGCTACCCTCCTTCATCTCTGTCATGAATGTAAACTTGAATCTAAGTGTTCAGATTTAGATAGAGGCAACAGTCTAAATTAGAAGTTCTAGGGCTTCTTAAAGTAAATTGTACTCCTGTGTTTTCTTCATGCTAGGATATTCACAAATGGTTAATATGTATAAATAATTAGCTCAGCTAACAGCATCAAGGAATATATGGTATGTTGGCTCTTACTGCTAAGAGTAGAGGTGATTTATTGGAGGGAAGGAAAGGATGTAGAAGTGAGGTTTTATTGCTTCTTCCTGGCTGAAGAGTCAGAATCTAGACTAGGCTGATCTGGTCCACAGTAGGAATTTGTCTCTTACATATGGAGCATGGAAGTGTGACATGCCCCTTTCTTCTACAACTGAAACATGATTTAGGTGCTCCTAGAAAGTACCTGCATATGAAAAGCAATTCTTGCTAGCTACTGTCATCTCAAGCAGTCTGACAGCTGACTTAAATAGGAGTCTATTCTATTTTACACTCCTTGACTAGTATCTCATGAATGCTGTATCAAAGATGCCATCTGAGTACTCTGGATAGTCATAATTTAAGGTTGAGTAAAAACATGAGAGATTTGATCTTGCCCAAGCTGGACTCTATTGGCTAGGCAGGCTTCATTCCCGGTTCACCCAGAGGAAAACAGAGCCACGCAGAGTTTCATATACTATAATTGCATGTAGATTTTGTGTTCTTTTTGCCTGAGGACAATTCAGTTTTAAACACTTACTGTGTAAGCTCAAAATAAAAATAAAAATAACAGTTCTAAATGCCAGGGCTTCTATTGCAAAGTTGCTGAGTGAAGAGCTGTCATGTTACATTAAGAGCACAGTTAGTGCAACTGATTGCTTCATATATTATATTTGCCAGCCTGTCTCCTGTGTAATCGTAAGGAATGCATTGACTTAAGAATAGCTGCACATAAATAAGTTTTGAAAAAGTCTGGGAGACAACTGAAAGTTCCTGCCATGATTGGAAGTGTGGAGAAATATGCCAGAGCTATCAGAAGAATATTATCTTTTCATAATCTATTCCAAAAGATATAGACCAGAATTTCAAGAATTCTTTAAAGTATTTGGGTAGAAAATTGGCATAAGTAGTAACACTTGCTAGTGCTTAAGCTGGGGTTAGTAGACTTAGTCCAGGCAAATACCAATCCATGGTATTGCCTGAAGTGTATTGCTGTGTCTTGTGGTAGAAATGAGTTAAAGTAATAGCTGTTGAGGCTTGCTGTGGTCATAAAATACTGAGTATTCCATGGGAGTATTCCGTGTTTGTCTCCCCTGAGACAACTCAGAACTCGTCATCTATGAAATATGCATTCCCTGGTTCTCATACAGACTAAAGCACTCTAGCTTTGTCCAAAGCACTGAAGTATAAATATACTCGCTGTCAGCTTCCTCCATTCTGGCTAGATAAAACCCAACCAATAATCTTTTCAGTGAAATGAAGCAATTTGAAACTGCATCAAGAGAAAGAGCATCAGCTACTTAACTCATACCCATAAATCAATGCCAAGGTGTTCAGAGACATAACTGTCCGTTTGAAACCCAGTGACTGACACTGATTCTCCTACAGGATTTAGCCTTTAAAAATTCTTCTGATTTCTTTATCTCTGCCATAATTCATTTTCTATCTTCTTTTTAGCTCACAAAGTCTTCTTACTGTCAAAGATTTCATTTTTATTTGTTTCTCTCTTGTTACCTGTTGGCATTTCCATTTGTTAAGGGTTTATTAGAAGGGGTGGTTGAGTTGTTTCAGCAAAGATTGATTTTGCCAGAGATTTATTTAATTTTTTAAGGGGAAAAAAAAAAAGGCTTTCTGTTAATGCAGTGCTATTTTTGTCAAAAATGGAGAAGGGAAACACGGTTTTGCTTTAAACAACTGTGGTTTGCAATGAAAACTCAAAACATTTTACAGGAAGCCTTGTTTGTGTTTGGAAAACACATAATAGAAATTTTTCTCTAGCTGTCTTTGATTTTGAATATTTCTAGATCCTTTCCACCTTGCACTACCTGCTAAACTGTCATTGCAAATATCGAGTGTACATCCTCCCTCTGGAAATGCTGAATGGGAACACAACAGGGTTTTTAGCTACTTCTCTGAGAAAGGATCATGGTGCAGTAGTACTGTTGCATTAGCGACAACTGTTACTCTTGGATCAATACAGAGGATCAGAAAAGAGCTCTAGGCCTATTTCTAAGTGTGTATTTTGTCTGTGTTCCAGATTAGCTGTGACCCAAAAGTTACCATTAAATGACCTTGTGGTTGCCTATCTGATAGGCTATAGCCATCCTCCACCTTATAGCAGCAATACATGTTACAGAGCTCTTCATCCAGAGGTGTCTAGACATCTCTCAGAGTAGCCTACTTGGTTTTATTCCTGTCTGTACCAGCTAAACCAGAGTTGAAGAGATGCTATATTTTTGTCTTGTATCTTGTGGTAGGTCAATGGCAGATGAGGCAACAAGAGTCACTATATTCTCTGGTCTAGCGGGAGGCCTCCTGTGGGAGGTTCAAAATAGGAAAAGAATATGAGGGTTATTGCAAGATGTAACATTGTATGGTGTAGATAAGCTGTGGAATTAGTGCTGTAGGATTGCACATGCCAAAGATATCCATGAACAAATTTGTGGAAGAGACATTCTTACTTTCTAAGCACCGCTAAATACTGCAAAACTGGGAAGTCTATGAGCTGAAATTTGTGGAAGGGTTTTGGGAGCTAGTACTTTCCCTCCTGCTTTCTTCCCTGTGTATCTAGCTTGGTCACTGTAAGAGGTGGGATACTAAGGCCAGAGGGATATTTAGGCCAACTCTATATGGCTGGAGCTAGCATGTTCTCAGCTAGAAGGTGAGAAATGAATTGGTTTGTAGATGTAACTGTCTGATCTCTGAAGACTGCTCTTCGTAAAAAGGTCTGAGACATCATCAGGTCAGTGTCACACAACATGATCTCCTGTTGCTTGGGCAGTACCTGCTCTGTGGGCAAACGCCGGGCTGCAGTTTTGAGCGCTGGCATTCTGGCACCTTTTGTGAACACTAAATTAATTTTTAAAGTGAAAAAGAGCTGAACCATTGCCAAGAAGTTATGAGGCTTGGGCAAGGTACATGAGACCTGGGAGGTGGCTGCACAAAAGGAGCACTAAGTGGGAGATTCTTCCAGGCAAGATCTGTGCTCTGAGCCATATGTAACTGCATTGAACTGGAACATGTTAAATGATTGATAGGAGATGTAGGCTGTCTCCAAGCAGCACAGAGACCCCAGAGACTGGTAAATAATGAATAGAATTCCTCTGCTGTTAGTGGTATGACTCATTGCTTGCTGTCTGTTTTAACCACCTGCTTTAGGGGCTGGAGGAGGACTGGACAGTCTCTTAAACCTGGATTGCAAGAAAAAACAGCTAGGTTCTGAACTCTTACTGCTGCCTGGTTATTCCTTATCCGCCTGGATATAAAAGATGCCAACAGCAATTACTCGTAGGGGTAGCCCGAGCAAGGTGGACCAATTCTGTCCTTCTGTATCATTTGACAATGGAGGACCTGGATCCACAATTTTTTGGCTTCCTTGACTCTCCTAGAAACCAGGGAAGCAGGAAGGTGACAGTTGACATGAAGCTTTCCAGACCTGTGTCTCAGAGCTTCTACTGGCAGGCACCAAGGGCTTCCTGAGTGCAAAATCCCGGGAAAGTACTGGGACAGAGCCCTTCTGCCAAGGGAAAGCCCCTTGAATCACTGACCCAGATACCCAGCTGCTACATGTGGAATGGTAGTGGCACTGGCAAAAATCTGATGCTTTGTCCCTTTATTCTGTCTATTTGACTAGGCCCAAAATAGTCAGAAGTCAAGTCCTCAGTTTCCTCCCCCATCACTGACATCTAGAAAGCTAGAAGCCATTTCCAGCTGGCATTTCCACTGGTAATGTCACTGTCAAAGTTCATACTAGTTCCACTGTCTAGTGTTAGGGGCAGCTCAAAGCTTCTTAGCAGTGCATATAAAACCAAATTTTGTTGTAGAAACAGAATGGTGTTGCAGGATACCAAGATCAAGGAACGGGTTGTAGTGGCCCCTCTCATGCACCACGATCCTTTGCTTGCCTGTTTCTGGGTGTCTGTCTTTGATCACAAATGAGCATGGTAAACAAATGCACGTCTTCAGCTCCTTGGAGGGAGGCTTGAAATGAGATTTTGATATAAGTACCAACCATCAAGTCATAGAGAAGTATTGCAGATGGTGAGTGAAATTGGTCAACCTCTTTCCAGATCTATCTGCAGCAAAGAGGAGGATAGCAAGAAAGATGAAACCTGTTTCTGTTTGGATGCCATTTTCTCCCACAGGGAGAGCACTGTAGACTGGTCAGTACCATAGCTAAGACTCTGGAAGGGAATGGTGGGACATGGAGCAATAGAGAAGGAAGAACAAGGACTGTATAAACCCAAGTGAGAAAAAAAATGTTCAGGGGAGAAAAATGCCAGACACCACAATCCTTATTGAAGGGGTGTTGCTGAAACACATATTAGGGCCACACTTAATGAACCCATGGTGGGAGAGTCTCTGAGGTATTGGCAGATATTTTGTTCTTTTCTAATACAGAAAGCTTTCAGAGTGGAAGAAATTTCCTAAAAGTCCAAACCCAATAACTGGCAGGTATAGCTGTAGCAACTGTATCTTAATTGCTGAAATGCACTAAATCCTCCTTTTGATATCAGACTACTCTGAACTTGAAGTACCTCATCATCCTCCACTGGCTGTTTTGTCTGTTTTACTGATGGAGAATATGTCAGCTGATGAGTCAGTGGTCACAGTTTCATAGGTTTTGAACTGAGATGTTCAGTTCAAAAATTGATTAAACCTAGTGCACCTGGACCTTTCCTGGCCTGCCTAAAGCTTGTTGCCCTCCTGTCTTCTCCATCTCAGGGCCAGCTTAACATTCATGTCTAACATCTTTTTCTGGTGACTAGCGCCTGCCTGCCCAGGGCTGTTAATAATCAGTTACTTGTGTAAGATTTGGGACATATTTATATCCATCTGTTTGGGGATCAGACTCTTGTTTATATTTTCTAATATTGGCTTCTGTAGCCCAGGGAGGTGGGAAGGTGTGTTTGTTTATTTTTTCTTAAAAGTACTGTTCTCTGTTGCCATATTTTCCTTTTTTATCCAGAAGCAACTGATTGTCTGCTTTGTAGTAGGAATGCCATCACTTCACACCAACATCCTGCTTCTGTTTTCACATCCCAGACTGCTCCATATTTATTACCACCTCTTACCACAATAAGTATTTTTCTCTGAGATATAGCCACTTAACCGAAGGCATTAGTAAGTTATTTCCCCGCTTAATCCTCTTTTCTTCTGCAAGAAATTTTCCTTCCTTCCTTTTTAAGAAGTTGAAAACAAAAATCCTTTGGGGTCATTGGGAAACTGTATCATTCTCTAGATCAGCGTCCAATATTTATTAGTTAGATCATTTCAGTGTCTACACTGTCTGTCCTTTATCCACAACAGTGTGTGTCACGTGTTAGTTGTCTGCCTCTTCTTAAGTGAATTAGATGACTGTAATGTGCACTCTTCATTTGCTTTTAGACATTCAGATAAGCAATCTTACTCATTATGAATTCTGCCTTTGGAATGCCCTTCTGACAGTACTTCTTGGACCTCACCAGCCAAATGCTGTGGACAGTCTTGCAGAATAGCTCAGCTCTGCTTTTACATTTCCTATTGTACAGCAGTTGTATCTAGAAACCACACCTGTGATCTTGAATGTATTTATTGTAAGAAGCAGCCCTTGTTCTCCAGAGCTGGCAATCTAAATGAGTGAGACAGGTGACAGATGAAAATGAAACAGAGGCACCAGAAGGCTGTGTGACTTACTTGACCTCACGTGGCTGTTGTGACATCCCACGTGCAAGGCCTGGAACAAAGCTGATGAAATGATCCAGCTGTCTGGGTCTCTGTCTCTTTGGCCCATCTTCTAGACCAGATAGTCTCCCAAAGTATCAGGTAGTCAGATCTTACAAATAGTCGAACAGTGCAATGTGGCTGTAAATCAAAACAATGCAAGCATTTGTCAGCCCATGAAAACTTCTCAGGAATAAGTTTATAATCTGAAGAGCTTTTGTGTCTTAAATGGGATTACTAGGTGTTTATATTGGCTTCTTCCAAGGGTAGAAGTGACTGAAAAATTGTGGAAATACCAGCAGTGATGCATTGACTTCTGTAAAGTATAATATCATTCCCAGGAGGAGTGGTTTCTGGGAAGGCAGCATTAAAGTTCCAGAAAGATGCCTGTGGCAATGAAATAGGCTGTCTGGGCATCAGCCACACTGTTCCTGTTAATTGATAGGGTCTCAGCAAGAATGTTCTTTGACCAAAGTAGGAAACAGTTGGATCATTATTTTCTTGATGTTCCCAACTCTGTACCCAGCTATGCAAGGCAAGAGCAGGAGTGAAGAAGCACAGCTGGGAAAGGCAAAATCCACAAAAAATGGAACAGCTTCTTTTAGAAAGGGGAACCTGAGTAGGTTTCTATTTCCATCAGCTTTCCCTTTGCCCAGTTACACACAAGACTCAAAGTCTTGATTTTAGGAGAGTTTGCATAATATCAAGTGTATACTTGAGATACTGTGTTATTTATATTTACCTATGTTCCCACCCCTGGAAACATGCTTTGAGATCATCTGCTGAGAAGATTAATTTACAAAATAACTTCTTTACTATGCTGATTAAGACATAGCCAGCTCCTGGTAAGGAACTGTGAGTTAAACCACTAGGACGGTTTTTCCTTTGTTGTTAGCATGATAGGAGAAAAGGGTACTATGGTAAGGAAACTAAAGAAAGTTGACCAGAAAGAGCCACAATATCGCTTTTGAGACAGTTTTTCTAGATATTCAGCAGTGTTTTGTTAGTGCACTAAGACACAATAACTATCTTAAATCTAGTTAAAAGGCATTTTGTTACCATCCCATTGATTTGAGGTGCTATAAAGCAGATCAAATATCAGACTGAGCATTTGCGAAGAAGTACTTGTCAAAGGCTGTGATAAAGGCAATTGGCACAAGACAACTCTGGGTTAAAGGTAATGTTACCTCGATAATGCAGTAAGAGGGGATGAGCCCAGTGCAAACAGCAAGGATGCACTCTTGTGGTGAAGAGGTGCTATACAGGGAATAGGTGGAATTGAAATTCACCTTCCGGTTGTTAGGAAACTGAATGCTTCTGCAACACAAAGAAGCTGAAGATATTATCAGCTATACTAGAGAATTTTCACTGCAGCATCAATATATTGTGTTAGTTCTCAGGTCACTGGAACTTGTATTTACTGGAGAGTGCATTTGTACTTCTGTTTTTCTGAACTTCTTAGGGGCAGGTGCTATTCAGCATGCCTTGGTGTTTGCTCCCCTTGTCAAATATTCATAGCTGCCCCCCGGCCAACTGTTTCTCTATATGACTTACAGGAGGGGAGCTGTCAAAGGGCAAAAATCAGTGGAGACATAGCCAGCTGTCTCCTTGAGGCATGCTGCATGCTTTAGTGAGCCTTACAAACCATGAAACTCTGTCCCTGCTGCCTTTTCTATGCCGACAACAGAAAAACCTCACAGCTGAGGCTATGCAGAATTGTCTCCCACCCGTGCCTTACAGTACTTTCAAGATTTGTTGGGGAAAGTGCCAGGAGAGGGTGGCATGAGAAATGGCCAATGGCCAACACAGCTATGAAGTATTAATGTTAACAACTGACCAGCAAAATCAGAGCCAGGGGTAGAAAACTTCATGACCAAGAATTGGCCAAGAAGAACCACAGGTTGATTGTTGTGAGCCACTGAGAGACTCTGAGCCTGTGTTTTAAAGGTGCTTAGGTGTCTGCCAGTATGGATGGAGTTCTGAACCTCACCAGAAAGTCTACTTGGAGACTGTTTTCAGTTTTTTTCCTTGGTCTTTCTTCCTCCTTTGTAGCCCACAGCCGATCATGTGCTTTTTTTCTTCCACTAATTACTTACCTTGTGTCTTCAGAGAGGGTTTTTTTAACTGTTTGCTAATGTGTGATTGAAAAGTCTTTAGCACGAGTCTACCATCTCATCTGTGCTGTTTAGGGGCCATGTGCTACAAATACACATCTGTTAAAAGAGTTGCCTTGTGGAGGAAGACAGGGATATTTGCAGACTGTTTATGTAAGGTGATACTGCCAAAAAAACATTTGAAATGGTATGTAGTTAGGTCATTGGCAGGGTGTTTTCCAAACATTTCTTACTACATGATGCAAAAGAGGCAGTAGTCAGTTGACAGCTAAATCAGTAATGTAAAAGGTTAATATCAAATAAATGTGAAGAGCATTGTAGCAGTCTGCCAAGCAGTTGGCTTGATTAAAGTGTGACAGATGGATCCCAGGTACCAAAGCCAACATCTGATGTACAGAGGAAAACACAGTCTGTAATACTGCCTTACTTGTCATACACTCTCCTTCTGAAGATAAGTGGCTCTGCCTAGCTTCTGAGACACCTAATGGTACACTCACAAAGTTAGTTAGAGCAGGGCTTCCCAGGACATGCAATTGGGAAGCATCATCCCAAAGTGTCGATGGGTTGAGAATGCAGCCAGTGCAGACGGAGCTTCCAGCGGTTGTTGGACTGGCTCCTCCATGGAGCAGGGCACCCTCTCACCTGTGGGGCCCCCAGTGTTCATGTGCACGACCAAGTGATAGTGAGTGCAAGGGTCTGGGCTGTGCCTAACACTGAGGCCATTTGGATCTCTGTGGAGGGATAAAGGCCCCAGAAAGAGTAGAAGTGCCACTGGAGGTTGAGTGGAGAACTGAAGTGGTGACATTGAAGACCCCAGTTTAATAAATAATGTGGAACATTCATATAAAGCCCTTCTTATTTTGAGCATTTAATACATTAGCATACATAAGATAAGGACATAGGGTTGATCAGGACAGATTTGAACAGTTTCCATGATTCCTAATTGAAAATGGGTTGGAAGAAGTGAAATAAATGGAACATTAAAAGGGGGAAGAAGTCCTGGATAATTTTTGAGTGTTGCTGCTTCTCTAAACTGTGAATTTTTCCCCTGTGAAAACATGGCAGTTTAGTCAAATGGAATAGATTAGCTTTGAAACATTAATGTGAACATATTTTCCTTTTACAACATTAAATTGTAACTATTGCCAGTGAATCTGCACTGGAAGCTGTAGATCAAACTGTGTCCTGTGCTACACTCAAATGTTAAAACTCTTCACCACAAGTCTGTGTGGCTATTGTACAAAATTAATTCCCTGGTCCAGATAAATCTGAGCCAAAGCAAATATTGGCAATTAGATGAAGGCTGTATGAACCTCAGGGAAAAAAAAAAATATATTTCTAGATGCTTTTTCAGAATATAAAGCACGTTGTAGATTTTAAAGTAGAGTCAAATGAACAGGGACGTTTAATCCCATACTGGAAATACCATGTGGTTTTCCCAAGGTATTGAACAGGAAAATTGGTGTGATTTAAATTAACAGAAGCAGTTGTCTAGAAATAGTACTCTCTACTTGAACTTCATAGTTCAGTTTAATTCAAGATATATTGCCTGAACTAACACATCAGCTTGGTAGGAGAAGGAAAGAACTATGGCAACTCATAAGGAATTATCTTTGAATGTCCAGATATTTGTTCTCTTCTGGATGAATACTGACCCATGGTAGCTGCAGTGATTTAGTAAGAGTGCTCCAGGTTTACGTGACTGTCACTGACTTCTTGTGTGGAGATACCTACCAAAGAGCATAGTGTTTGCACAGCCTTCTGAGAACAAACCATGATGTCTTAAGGATATTAAGAAATATTTTTCCCCTCCTCCTCCAAGAGACTTTCAGATGTTATTTCCTTTTTGCACTCATGTTTTACAGATTTTCAAAACATGTCAAATTTCCAGAGCAAACTGGATTTGGAGAACAAAAATATCCCTCTAATTAACCAGCTAAATCCACTCTCTGTCCATGTGTCCCACTGAATGGACATCTCCCTCGCTTCCAAGGTCGGCTTCAGTCCCACGGGAGCTACTGAGTGGCGAGGAAGACAGGCTCCCACTATGGCCGACTCAGGTGCAGTCAGCAGGCCACAGCTGGTGATTTTGTTTGAAAAGTGTTCCTCTCACGCCATCTTCTGGTCAACTCTTTGGGATTAACTACACCTGGGTCTGTGAGATCCTTCTCCTAACCCTTCCCTGGCCTGCTGCCCCCAGGTCAATCAAGATGATAAAATGGCCTTGGTGGTGAAAGCATTACCATGCTCTTTCCTCCTCCTTCCTCTTGCTTTCCCCTGGCTTATGATGAGCAGAAGACACATGATGCAGATGGCACTTGTTTATGAGCATGTTGAAGAAAGCTGTTTGTATTAAACGTGAAGTCTGCTCACAGATATAAAAGTCACAGAAAATACAAGCTCCATTCCTATCTAGATAGAAGCTCTACATGTGCTGGATAGTCTATTTCTTGAGGCAAGCTTTTCTGTAAATGGTGACAAATATTAGCACCAAGGAGTTCAACGAGGTAATTTCTCCATAATTGCTCACACTGAAGTGCTGTGTAGCTTCCTGTGACTTGGCTCTCGGATGCAGGCTGTTGGATTAGATTGGTGTTCAGAGGAGCATCTTGAGCTGCTGGGAGAGAAAAGTTGGAAGTAGGTGCCCCCTCTTTGGAGGGGTGCAGATCTTATTTGGGGGGGCTGAAGACCATAACTGATTAAACCAACAAAAGTAGAAGTAAAGATCTTTAATTAGTAGAGCTAATTACCGATTATTGGGAGGAAAAACCCAAAAGCTCTGGGTTTCTTGTCCTGATAACTATATGCTTTTTTTTCCATCCTAAAAAGAATAATGTGTTACCCACCTTTGTGTTTCTAAAAATGTAAATAATATCTAAGCAGAAGTTATGCTGATCACTGCCTTCTTATGCTTATTAAACCAATGTATCCATGCATCATTTAATCAATGGAGATGAAATTGTGTTTCCTCAGCTGATTTTGAAATTGGCACAGACAGTGATAGTCTGAGAACTTGTGGTCTTTTGTTGAAGAAAGAGACTATGTCTTCTACAGCTAAATAGGGACAGTAAATTTGAAATGCAATTACTTTTTTTAAAAAATCAGAGGAGTTCTTGGTACTACATATGCTCCTGCCTCCAGCTGCTTTAGGTGGATTATAATCACATTTTCCTTTATTTTTTCTCATGTTTTCCTCTTCTGTGTGGTGTGTGAAAGACCCACACAAACAACAGGGGAAACTGATTGACAGTCTTGGGGAAACAGTGAAACATTGCAAAAATGCTGCTGGGCACACGGAGCAAACTAACTGAAATAACAGGAAACAAGCAATTATTTTTAGGCAATATACGTTGTAATAGGAGCCAAAAGGATTCAGATGGTTGTGTGGTTTTCTTTTTTTGAAACAAAATGACACTCTCCCCATCACAAAGGAGGCTCTACTTCTTGATGAAAGGTTGAATTTAAATGCTGCTTCTCACTTCACCATGACTGATATGGTCCACTGGAAATTTCAAAACATCAGAGGGTGATGCAGCCTCCACAAAGTCTTTATCTGGAAGATGTAGCTATCTTTGGCTCACTTGCTGGATGGGAACCGTAAGGCAGAGTTGTACAACTGAAGCAGTGTAGAATTCATTGCCTCTGGGGACACCATCCTTTCCAAGTGGCCCTCATGCTTCTCATGGACCACAAAGCCTTTTGTAAACAACCTCTGAAGGCGCTGAAAACCAACCAACCGAAAAACCCATGGTGCTGACCGCTGGGTCTGTAGTAGCTATGGGGTCTCTTTGAGCTGTACTAGGACCGACAGGAATGGCGGAATGCTACGGTGGTCAGAGGCATCAACCAGGCAGAGCCAGGGCGGAAAGCTCAGTGCTGTATCCCTGTCACCAACCGCTCCCCTGCAGCTGTACCTGGCAGTGAGGAACTGCTGCAGGGTTCATTCAGGAGCGATCTGGGTCTGGGTGACCCTCCTCATCCAAAGAAGGCAGAAGAGACTTTGGGCCTGAACTGCAGCTCTGCAGCTTCTGAAATTTGTTATGCAGGGACCATCCTGGTGTGAAGAAAACTTCAGAAGCCCAGCTTCAGGATATGTATTTCAGCCAAGCCCCATCTGAGCTGTCTTAGCTGCAAAAAACAAATTAGAAATTGAGACAGATGGGAACCCCTCAAAAAATGCATGCTATTTTGTCTCCCAAAAGGATTTTGACATGTTATTGAAAGCTATGCATCCTACTACCAACTCTGTCTGGTCTCTGAGGCACAATTCAAAATGAACTCATTAAAGTATTATGTTTCAACATGGGAAACTCACAGTTGCCTTTTTGCATTTCTAGTGGCAACATCAGCCGCAGATAGCAGTGAACAGGTGAAAAGCTCTGTTTAGGTCAAGAATAATCCACTGCGTCGCCCTTAAAATAGGCTAAAAGCATGTGATGACTACTTTAAACGTGAAAAAGTATCTCTCTGTAGCTCCTCTAATGCATATGCAGTACCCACCATTATTGCTTGGTATGTGGCTGCCTGGAGTTAACTTTCAGAGGAGAACCAGCTGTTCCATTTTGGGCTGTGAAGTTCTCATGTGATGCTGTAGACATCAGGTAGGACTGATCGCTTTTGCATGGGTAGCTGCAGCTGCTAGAAAACCTGCATCTCCAGAATGCAGCAACTACATGAAATCAAAGCGTTGGATTCAAACAGGAGATTTGTGGATGAGTAAATCTGGAGTTCAACCATGTGCCTCAGAAGGTTAACAAAGCTTTTAAAAGGCTTTGTAGTTTTATTTGGAGTTTTTAACTGTAGTCAACAAAAGCTCCAAGCCCCCTCGGAGACATGTGCAGGCTTTTCTTCTGCACAGTCCTTCCCTTGAAGCAGGGCAGGGAGAGGCTGACCTGAGATTTGTTTCTCCTGGACATACAGTAAAGTTAGGCAGAGAGATTTTGTATGGCTCCCGGGAGTGCTTCCAATCTATCTCAGAGAACAGGGCAGGAACCTGATGACTCTAGCTACAGCTGCGCCCTTTAAATAAGAATGCAGTTCTCTCCTGCCCTGGGAGCTGCACAGTGGTTTGCACCTGCAGCAGAGTGAGTGGGGGCAATGCCACCAAAAAAGCACAGGGACACTGGAGACCCAGTTTATGTTAAACGATGGCCTCCGGCTTGGCATCATGGCAAAATAGGCCCTTTTGATCATGTTACTGAGGCTCTTCTGGGAGACACTGTTCTGGCTGCTGCTGAACTGGAGTACGAGCCTACTGTCTTTGGCTACCCTTCTCTCATCCCTCACGGTACGTTGTGATCTGCCAATGTAACTGCACATAGTCACTCCCTAACCTAGTTCTGTCAGAATAATGCGAGTTAGGTTAAGTATTTTTTTACATGGGAAAAGCAGCCTCAAGGCCAGGTTCCCTTGCTCAACTTCTATTACAATAATAGTATGTGACATTCGTATTATGCTCTGCTCAAGTGCGTGTGATCGGCTCCTGATTGGACTTAATGCCTCTGTAAATAAAAGAAACACGGAACAAAAAGCATGAGATTTTATAAGCAAATAGTCCCTCAGAAATCTGGCCAGTTCCTGGAAGAGTTAACTCATTTAGAAACCTTTTAGTGGGCCATATTGCTTGCATGGATGTGTTCAGAGCAGCTGTGGATATTGCAGTAACAATGAACTGAAGCAGTTTATCAGTGCAGCAGTTATTTAACTGGTATAAAAAGGAGCTTTAATTGGACTAATGATGATAGGCTCAATCTTATGTTGAAGCTATCTGGCCATCACAAAATGATCTCTCAGTGAGCTCATCTGTTTTGCAAGGAAGAAACTCATAATGTCATAGGATGGAAGATGTGTTGGCTATTTATAGTCACTGATTTTATTTGTAAGGAATATTCTGACTTCACAAGTGCAGTGGCCCTAATCTCCTTGGTAAAGCATTTATCCTAATCTAAAGGGAGCTGTTTGTTACAAAGCCAGCCACGTACTTAAAAGCGCCATTGAACAAATTTGCAACACTGGCTCTCATTTGCCTGTAAAAGCAGCAGGTGAATCAGTGTGTCCTGAACGCATAGCAGCCCGAGAGCCAGGCTGCTCTCTGAAAATGAGACAGTGAGAAAAGACAGTATTCCTACCCAAAATGGCTGCAGTGAGCTGAGATAAATGTAGGCAAAGGTATATGAGCAGCTGAGAATGCGCTGCAGCCATCCGGCTGCTGGAGGTCTGCAGATGTGAGTTTAATAGTTCTCAGTTAAAAAGCAGGCTGCTGTTATTACACCAAAGACAGTGAGAGAGTTTACTTCTTGTTTTTTTCCTACCCTGTTCCAAGCTAGCTAGTTTGGGGTAGCTTTTTGTACTAAGTATTTGCTGTTAGCACCTGCTCCTAAGGGATTAAAATACCTTTCTGGAGATAGCCGATGACCATGGAGCTAGCTGGAGGATGTCTTCAGGAGATGAAATATGCTTGCAGCTGAGCCAAATGGAGAATGAGTTAATAGGAGAGCAAGGGTGGTGGGGAGTTTCTGCAGTCTTTAGGGCTGAGAGGAGCAGCAACTCAGCAGAGGTCCCTGCTGGGAGGGAGGAAGGAGGCTGTGGAGGTGAGAACTGGTTGTACTAGAATTCTGTTAACTGTTTCACAGGCACTCAAGTCTTCAACAGGATGTGGAGCCAACCCCATAGGACAGGTTGTGGGTGCAAGGAACAGCACCAGGGCTGCGAGGGCGCTGGAGGGAGCCTGGGCTCACAGCACCTGCACTGCCACTCTCTACCTGGCTCTTGGTTTCTCCCTCAACTATCAGCAAGCTCCTGGGCTGCAGCTATGCCTGAAAGGATAGTGCAGCCCTGAGTCTGAATTTATGTTTGTTTTTTTTTTTTCCTTGAGCACAGTGTAGTTCAATCACTTTCAGCCTGGTACACTGAGGCCTTCCCCTTCTGGTTGTGGGCTCAGTGGTTCCACAGAGAAAGGCAGATTTGTACACAAGTTACATACAGGATAAACTAGGACCACGTCAGTTAAAAAGACCAGATGTAATAGTGTTCTTTAAAATCATAATCCTTCATGTAATATCACAGTTGTCATAGAAACCATGGCATCACTAAGACTTACAGCTCTTGATCCAGCAAAACAGTTGAGCATTTGCTTTTAATTTAAAGTATGTGCTTAAATCCCAGTTATTTCTATGGCACTGCTTGTGTGCCTAGAACAAAACCTACACTTCATTTTTTTCCTAGATGAGAGTTATGTGGCCTAGTTAAAACCTTCTGGTTGCTTTAGTTAAGTGAAAACAGCATGTCTGTTTCACAATCATCAGAATTCCCAGTACAGGAATGGTCTAAAGAGAGTACAAACAAGGTTTTTAAGAGACTATGTTGGAAGTTGAATGCTTGATTAGATCACATCACTGCATCTGCTTCTGCAACCTGAAAAAGTATTAGAATAGTGCTTTTCATAATTCCTTCCAGTACTTAGGACACTGGACATCTTTTAATTCTATTGATTGTGGATTGTGGTTTGGAGGGAATAACTTTTTGTAATGACTCCAGGAGATACAGAAGTTTGATCATAAATTCACAAGCATTCATGCTCCCAAATTAAAAACTATTTTAATATAGCTGCTCATGTGGTATTTTGTATTTTTCTTTAAAGAGTCAGTTTCTGGATTAAGTATTTAAAAATAGCTATTTTAATTTTAATGTATGTTTTAGCACTCAAAATGCCTGAGAAAAGTATGAAAATGTCCTGATGACTCCAAGAAAACAAACACTGGACACAAATTAAGAAAATCCTACATGTATTTTAGTTTGAAGATCGGGGGGCTTTTAGATGTCTTTTAGTTGGGTCCATGATTTATGGCTCTGAATAGGTGTCAATGTTGAATATTCAAGTCCTGTTGCAAATATATTTGAAAGATAACATGTAAGATTTTTCTCATTTGCATTAACTATAGTTTTTTGTTCCCCAGATAATATTACAAACAAGATACTCAAGGTACCTGTTCAGTGACTAACTGTTGCCCTTCAGATAGGGCCTCATCCAAAGCTCGCTGGTCTTGACTGGCAGGTGTCGACTCGAGCTCAATCAGAATTAGACAAGTGGTTTAGTCTATATGTTCCTGGCTTGTAATTCATATTTATTGGTCCCATGGGTTGTATGGAGTTGTTGCTATTGCTCTGGCTGGCCAATTTGGGTAACAAAACAGTGAGAAGCATGACTTCAGCAACACCAGGTCCATTGAAAGTTAATGCTTTCATCAGTTTCGGCAGTTGATAACTGGATCTACCCACAACTGCTACAGCTGTTCTGGAAAGTTACACATTCACATCTAATCTGTATTTGTGTCAAGGAGACCTGTTCTGCAGCTTTTCAGTAGATGAAGGTGGTAGTAACTCCACAGTGAATTCAGTGCATTCATGATGCATTCTGCCAGCAGAAAAACGTAAGATCCTAAAGGCGTAAGCTTCTGTGGAAATGAAAGCAGTAGGTTAATAAATGTGGCTGAGTCACAATTCACTTGCAATTCAGAGAATGCTTGTGAACAAATCTTCCTGCTATTTACTGAGCTCCACCAGCTGGTAAGTCAGTGTGTGTTTCTAAAAGCTCTTGTAAAAAGTTAAAATTTTGTGAATGGAAAAAGGGTTTGAAAATGTTACTGGCTCATCTCCTTGCCTGGAGAGGAAGGTATAAGCCTTTGTATAACTGTAAAGATAAATCAGTAAGTATGCTGCTGATCTTGCTGATTCTAGAGTAGCAGGACAAAAAGACAGAATCTCATCTGTAAAAACATTTTATCACATAGCATGACTAACATGAAGACTCAATTAAGAATTTATGGTCAGCCGTATTCACTCACAAGGCCAACGGCCACACAGAGGGATAGTTCCCCAAATCAGTTGTTTAGGTTACTATTACTGTATAAATTTAGTTAATTAAAGCCCAGGTCAGCGGTTGAGAAGCTGACAATGAGATAAGGAAAGGGGACAGTAAACAGCTTTTCTCTCTTACGTTCAGTTTTGATACAGGTCATCTGAGTCAAAGAACTCTCATCGTTTCAGTGTGTTCCCTGCGATCCATTGTAGGCGATGGATAAAATGGAATTGACTGTCTTGAATGCTTGAAAACAATTTCAGAGCATGGAAAAGGGCCGCTGCCTTCTTTTATTGGTATCTCTTCTTTTATCTTCAGGGTTGTCAACGTTACAGGGCATTTTTTTCTTCTCTCAAGCACACAGACTTATTAAAACCTGCCGGTCTGGGAGCCCCTGTACCTGCTTCTCCTTCCGTGTCGGTGCAGTCGGGCGGGCTGCACCGGGGGGCACCACCTGGCTCGGGAGAGCCCTGGAGCTGCAGGGACCAAAGTCCCTTCGGGCAACGCTTGTTTGCAGCCCTCTTCCTGCAGCAGAATGGCTCGACGCTAGGTGGTAGTGTGTGCTCGCTGAAAAATGCCGGGCTTGCTAACAGGACCTGACACAAATCCTCCCTGAGCCCAGGCTTGGCAGGGCTGTCAATATTGTCAGGACTGCAGGAGAAATTACAAACGGGTTACCAGCGTGTCAACACTTTGCTCTTGGAAACATCTGGGCCAGAGGAGGTTTCTAAGCAGTCTTTAATCAACATTTCCTTCCTTCAGCTCACCTTACCCAGCTTGCCTTGCCACCATGAAATCACAGGCTTTTCCTTTGACCTTCCCCATTGTGCCCACTTTGGGCCACCCTTGTTCCTCTTTGGTGGCCACTCTTGGCAGCTCTTCTGCACTACAGCACTGCTCCTTCAGATATTTCTAGGCTCTTATGTCACAGTGGCAGGAAGCTTTGGGCTAACATTCAGGTTGTGTTTTCTTGTTCCCGGTCTAATTTCATTTTTATTGCTTAAATAACTATCTTCCGCTGTATATCAATGCTAAGTAGTCCCTCTCTTCATGTAGTCCTCACAGCCTGCAGATATTAGGGGCCGGAACACAAATGCAGGGCTGTGCAACTACCTGTACTATTGGTTATATGATACAACCATGTACTAATGCAGGGAGGGAATGATAAAGGTCCTTTAACTCCTTCCTTCCAGCCCTGTTCCTCTCCTCCTGTCCCTGTGGAAAGCTAGTGTATCCCTATTTAACTATCCTTCAGTCAAAGTGTTTATGTAAGACTGGTTCTTTGAGCCAGATTCATCTTCCTCAGCCAGGTAGGGGACAAGTTAAGACTCTTGTCTAGGGAAAAAACAAACAAACAAACAAAAAAAAAGCAAAACCAAAAAAAAAACCCAAACCACAAACAACAAAACCCAACAACCTGGTGAGCATATTGCCACACTGCATTCTTGTAGGTGTCACACAGATGCTGTGTTGTTCTGAGGTTGCTCTGTGTTGTGCCTGGAGGTGAAGTGAGTGCAAGTCAGTTCTAGAATTGGGGGGTGTAAAGGAGGATCCTAACGGACATCAGCTGCATCTGAGAGGCTAGCTCTAGTGTTTAGTCCTCTTATGTCCCGCTTCAGAAATCTGTCCTTCAAGTCTCACACTTTGCTCTGATTTTTGATAATCTTGTGCCAAGATCACAGTTGCAGTGTTCTAGGTTCAGTTTTGCTTCCTGTGTTTATCAAGGAGCTTTCCTTTCTTTATGAAATCATACTGGCAAACACCACTTAATGTTATACTGACCTTGCTCTTAACTGCTTTTGATAGAAACATAGAGTAAAATGTTATGTTCTACAAATTTTCTAAAATCAGTGACTAACTAGAGGAAAGAGTGTTCCCCCATTTGGAAATATCGCTAAGACCCCTGGTCTTACCCTGATCACAGACCAGAGCTCATCTGCGCATACACAGAATATACAATAAGATGAAATCTTATCTGTAAAAACATTTTCTGAAATAGACAGATTGAAGTAAAGAATACAATAGAATATACTAGGCAGGATAGATTCTGAAAACAGATACAGCATCTGCTCTGTCTCCCCTAGCCAAAACAGGTGGTGATTGTGGGTGGAAATATGGAGGGTTCTGTGGAAGGAATGAAATGTGGAGACATGGGAAGGAACTGGGAAAGGGTGAGAGGACTTACAGAATGAGACCAAGTGAGATGTAGTGCAACAGTGATATAAAAATGTAATCTACAGGAAGCCATGATTCACTAAGTTTGTGTCTTATAGATCAAGGAGTTGGGTTTTTTACTGTTTCTGATTTTTCTGCACCTCCTGGAATTCTTTCCCTGTCCTCATTGTTATTCAAAATGCCTCTTTGTGTCATCTGATAATTCCATCAATGATAGTCTCTTCTAGATCACTTTGAAAGTCTTGATCTCAACTCTAACACAGCACTACCATGATCCATTTTAAACACATAAGTATCTTTCCCTTCTCAGTAATTTGCTATTTTTATTCCTTGTTCACAATTCTTAAGCCAATTCTCAAGCTATGTGGGTGCTGTTATGTCAGAAGAGATGTGAATTGATGTTATATTCAGACTTTTGTGATTCAGTCTTTCAAATGCTTGTTTAAAGCCAAGTATATTGGTTCTGCTACTTCCGTTTTACTCACTGATGTGGTAAATCTATAGGAGGTTCCCTTCCTTATAAACTACTGGACAAATATAACTGTTTGTGAGTCTGCTAACCTTTGTCTATTTTAGTGGCTTTTTGTGCCTAGAATTTGTTTCTGATCGGAAGTTAGATTTACAGAATGGTAATTCTGGGATCATTCTTTTCTGAGGTTTGGTATTGCATTTGATTCTCTGAGAATGCCATTTTCTGTGGCTTTTTCTCAGGCAGTTCTTCATACTTCAAATCATCTTTATAATGGAAAAAATGTCACAACTTTACTGTCCATCTTTCACCCATAAAGATACATGGCTTAGTTCTCCAGATGTGCTTCACCACTTCTTTTCCAGTGCTGAACCTTCTGAACTTGATTTTGTGTTTGATATTTAAAAGTTACTAGATGCAGAGGAGGTAAAAAATCCCATACTAGAGCTTGGTAGATCTTGACTTGTGGTCTCCAAATCAGAGAATGATTGAAAATCACTGATCTAGCCCACCAATATTTTAAATCCCTTGAGTACTGTGTGATCTTGGTAAATCATAGCCTCTTCTGTTGTGGTAATAGTGAGAAAAAACTGCTTATGATGTGAGCTAGGGAGCACCTTAAGATCTGAGATTAACTGATTCCTATACAACCTTCAGCATCTACTCAAATGGATGTGCCACCTCTCACGCTGCTTCTTCAGGGACCGCAGGCCGTGAGCCTCCTTCCACCCCTTGCTCCATGTCCCCCGTGAGCTCTCTCAGCACAGAGGGATGGACACCACCCAAAGTACAGGCTCCAATGGCATTTTGCCTGCACCCCTCGAGCAAGGAGAGTGTTAGGGTAGGATGGGACATGGCTAGACAGTGGCGTTGTGACTGTTTCAGGCCACAGCAAGGCTGTGAACAGGGACGCTGTAGAACTGGCCCTAGACTCCAGGTGTCTTTCCTCTTCTCAGACAGCTGGGCTCTCTTGGCAAACAACATGAGCAGGTCAAATCCCAGCACGGACACGAGCTCACTGGATAACTTTGATAAAGTCTCTTCCAAGTCTGGGTCAGAAGCTGTTAGCTGAGTTACTGCAGTGCTAGACCATGATCGAGTTCTAAGACTGTCTATACATCCAGTTCTGCAATAACACTACCTCCCCAAATGTATCTGACTTTCTCTACATATAAAATGAGGCTGCATCCTATGCCTGCTTTGCTGTGATACTGATAGGGTTAGTGTTTGTGCAGCACTTCAGACATTTTGGTGAGGGTTTGAACAGGGAGAGTACTGTCACAGGCACTGCTTTGCTTCCCAAAATCTAAACTTATCTACAAAAAGAAATAAGAGTAAATGAGAAGCCTTGGATTGTATGGTTGTTGAGATGCACTTGGTTTGTTTTCCAGGCTAAGTGACGTGGTGATGTCTGGCTGTGTTTGCAGAATCTGAAACAATAGCCCAGTGCATCTTGGCACCTGCCAACTCAGATGCCCTGTGCTGATCTTTTAAATATAGACCAAGTTAGCTATTTCACTGCCTATCAAAATAAAAAAAAAAAAAAAAAAAAAAGGGGGGGGATGAAGGAGCTGCATATTCAGCTGTGATTAAGATTGCATCTCAGCACTGTGAGTACTTGACCTGGGGATCTGCCCAATTCCCTGCCGCCTGCTCCAGCCAGAAATATTTAGCAGGACTGAGCCTGGCATCTGACCTCTGCTCCTGTACATCCCTTTCAAGCTTTTGTGATGGCAAGAGGAGGTAAGCTTGCTGAGCCCTATAAGGCTTATGACTGTGGGGATTCCAAGCAAGGGATGCAAGTCCTAGGGAGTCCAGGGAAGGCGTGTTATTTTGCTCTGAACAGTGCCCCATGCAGCTACCTCTTCCCTCAGCCAGTTGGGCTTGCAAAGATGGTATCACATTTTCCTTTTTTCTCTAGCTTGTTCTGTTATTTTATTAAATGGCATGCCTCGCATATGGCTGCACGGTTCCTTACTGCTTTCATAGATGTGCTTTTCATCTGTTTTTAAGAAACTATGTGAGCCATAAAGGAGAACACTAGGCGTATTCCCTCACTGTGCATTTTAAAGTATGTGCAAGGAGTTTGGTTTCTGATGTATTTGTACAGTGGATTCTAATCCCTATCTGCAGCATTGCAAGACTGTGATTAACATGGCTTTGCTTTCCTGGGGCACCTTTCAGCTAATAAATTAATTCCCACAACTTTCATATGGAACAAAACCATATTGTTTAACCTTGCCTTGCAGACAACGTTTAGCTCTTGACTCTTCTGAAATACACTCTGTTCAGTAATATATATAAATATAGCCAGAACGACAAATCTACCAACAGTATGAAATCTTCACCAAAAGGTTATTGCTGTTTCCCATGCAGGATTACGGACACTTTTCAGTGGCTGCGCAAAAACACCCTAAAGGAGGGACCTATTTGACTCCATTGCTGACAGCCACAGGGTCACGTTCAGAAGAATTGTAACCGAAAACTGCTCTCTGACCATCCTGGGTAAAGCCATGCTACTATTTCTACTTTTTGGGGGTTTTTATGTTAAAATTGTGGCCATAGTATTTGAGTACCTGCAGACACCTCCTTGACCCCTATCCCTGAACATCTGGGCAACTCTGTCTGTCCAAAGCTGCTCTAGGATAGCTTGGTTTTAAAATGTCATTGCTTAACTGTTAAACCCTTTAGAAGTAAAATAGGTATTTGAGTAAGCAATCTCATGTCCACTGCATGCCATGCTTCTTGAAACTGCTTTGTCCAGCCATTTCATCAGCTTTTATTCCCTCACGTATGTTTTTTCTAAAATGCTTTGAAAGTGACTTTGTTATTGAAGCAATGACTTTGATGCTGTGAGCTCAGAAGTTAATGTGAAAGCTGGGATGTGGTGAGCAAGACAGCTTGGATTGTATCTTGGAAAAGCAGGATTCTCTTGAATCTTTCTGCCTTTGCCCACGATTTCAGGTAAGGTTCCTGCCTTATCCTTTTCTCTGTGGGTATCAGGTATTATTTGTCTTTTATAGTCTCAGGTTCTGCTGCTACCTGTGAAAAAGTTTAAGTGTCTGTTCTACCCCAGGATCAGTTATTATCAAACTGTATCATCCATCAGTAAAACCAATTTACACTTTCTCCCATCTCATTAACTTTATCATTTTCTTTCTCCTTCTGCTGAGGTTCAGGGTTACAAAATATCTGGGCCTTCCTTATTTCTTAAGTGGCATTCCTTCTTTGGTACCTGCCATTTCTTTCAGGAAAGTGACACCAGAATTAAACAGAAAGACCCTTTCTAAGTGCTAGGCTGTAAATGAGAGTAGTGAGGTTAAAAACCAAAATCATAAACTATTCTCAAAGAAACAAATCAATCCTCTGCTAGGCACAAACACTCAATCTGAACGTGAGGGAACTTCGCTCGGGGGTAAAGCTGGAAATACAGCAGACCTGGAAAAGGCATTCACAGGAAGAAGAGGACTAATATAAACTGAAATTTGTGCTCTGGAACAGCTGTTTTTAAGCCCCAAACAGCTCTTGCTTTAATCAGATCCCATCCATCCTATATCTTTGTTCATTCATTTGTCCAGAGGAGGCCACGAAGATGCTTGGGGAGCTGGAGCAGCTCCCCTGGGAGGCCGGGCTGAGGGAGTTGGGGGGGTTCAGCCTGGAGAAGAGAAGGCTCTGGGGAGCCCTTTGAGCGGCCTCCCAGGGCTTAAAGGGGGGACAGGAAAGGTGGGGAGGGACTCTTGATCAGGGGGGTGGGCATAGGATGAGGGGTAACGGTTATAAACTGGCAGGGGGCAGATTTAGATTAGACATAAGGCAGAAATTCTTCCCTGTGTGGGGGGTGAGGCGCTGGCCCAGGGTGCTCAGAGAAGCTGTGGCTGCCCCCTCCCTGGGAGGGTTCAAGGCCAGGTTGGACGGGGCTGGGAGCACCCTGGGCTGGGGGATGGGGTCCCTTCCCAGGGCAGGGGGTGGGACTGGGTGGTCTTCAAGGTCCCTTCCAACCCAAACCATTCTATGAGTCTATGATTCCCTTCTTAATAGCTCACCCTGAACCTATCTTTCCTTCAGTTCCTTTTGCCCCTTGCTGCTGGCTTTTTGCCTCACCAGGGACATGCCTAGCTGATATACTGGAGATGGGACTGGCAGTAAATACTGATGGGAAAGAATATTTTGGTCTACCTCCTTTTTTCTTGTCAGTTCTACCCAAGAAACCAATGAGGAATCTGTTGTTTTTTCTGAGAGTTTCAGCTGAGGACTCTTACAAAAATGGTTATATTTAAATGGATGGGAGAGAAAAGAAACAAAGGAAGTTATGAAGGTATGTTATCTTCGTAACAGAGAGGTTTGGCCAAAGTTCAGATCCCTGGAAGAGGAAATCTAGTTGTATGATAGAGATTCCCATGATGTTAAAGAAAGGAAGAAAGGTAGAAAAAAAAGGTGCTTACAGGCAATATGGATTAAGGGAATTTAAGAGCATCTGTAATTTCTAGAATATGATAGAGTGCTCCTGAGGGTCTTTAGCAGGATTAATTTCCTTTATTACCCAGAGATGTCAGGTCTTCCCCTGCGTGCATTTGTTTAGGTCTTTGGGAGACTCAGGATTTTCTGAGTCATCCTGTGGCCAATGTGAGATTCGTGTCAGAGCCCCATAGCAAGTCCCTGAAGGAAGAAAGAGGAATGAATCAGACATGATGAACAACTCTTTACACCTCTGAAGCAGCCTCTGGATTCCAGAGAGCAAGGCAGCCCCCATGTGTTCTCAAGGTCTTATCACAGAAATGAATTCACAGTCGACGTCGCAGCTTGCACAATGCCTACTAAATACAGAGAAGTGCAACAGAATTTAGAGGAGTGGCGGCTCCGTGACTGCATGTTGCTTCTTGAAGCCTGCAACAAAAAGGCAGACTGAAGGAGCTGGGGAAAGTTCTTAGACCAGATTTAAACAATGTTTGGCTTGCAGGACACACTTGGCTGATGAAGTAATTTGTTTGGCCTGCCAGACGGTCAGGGGATGTCATGACGTTTGGGTCACTGGGTGCCTGAGAGAGGGTCTCAGGCCTTCCACCAGCTGGCCAGCTAGTGCAGGGGGGGCATCCCCCCAGCCAGCACATCCACACCTCGCAGCTGCCAGAAGAGATGGGGTGTCCCAGTCAATGGAGAGGCAGAGGAGAGGGAAGGTAGATGGGAAGACAAGGAGGATGGAAGAGCAGAGGTAGTGATAGATGTAGTTCTGATAAGGTATGTCAAAAGGTGCAGTTTGAACTTGCTAAGCCTACCCACCTATCTGCTGCAGTGAGGCGCTCTAGGCCAAAATCCTATCGTATGAGGGAAAGAGGGCTGAGTCACCAAATTCATGCCTCTGCTGTTTCATGCATCGCATCATGTAATGCCTGACAAAGTCTGATTTGTTCAGTTTTGTCTCTGGTGTTCCCATAGAAAAGGCTCTTCCAGGCCCACCCTTTCTAATAGGTATAGTCATAATTTTCTGCTGTTTATTTATAGCTAATTTGCCTTTATACTTAAATCTTCCTTTATCTCTCTTCACCCTGCCTGTTGATGCATCAACAGACAACAGTCGTATCCACTCTGTCTTCACTTTGCAGGCCATGCAGTCTGAGCAAACACACAGTTCAGCCCTTCTAGGAAAGCTGCATTTCACACACTGTATAATAGGAGTCTTTCAAATGATACCTGAAAAAAAACAGGTCTTGCGACTCTCTGGACTTCCTGGTATCTTTTATTCAGAGTATTTAACTAGTGTCAATCCTTCCTGGCTTCTTTTGTAACAAAGTGTGTTCTTTGCATCTCTCTTTGCTGGAAGGATAGGAGATTTCAAGCCCACAAATCAGTAAGACTTCCATATGCTTGGAGTTGGGCATGTGCATAACTGTTTTTCTGGATCAAGATTACAGTTCTCACCACTTGACAAGATTCAGCTTGTGGTTTGTGAAGTGCTGCCAGTTTTTTTGGATTTAAAGATTTATATAAAATATCAATGTTAAAAAAAATAAAAAGGCAATTCCCTATTCCAGGTTTGTGTGTGTGCATGTGTACTGCATAAATTAGAAGGTGGTTGGGAAATAAGAAGGATGTTCTTCAGTAGTATTACTTGTTTCAAAGTAATCTCTTTATGCTGTGTAAGAGCTGATCCTTGTTCCCAAAGAGCTGTCAAGGGTCTACGGACAAAATCAAGATGGAAAGGGACAAGGAAAGTTGCACAGATTATTTTTTTCAGTGTCAGAAAGTGACAGAAACATGAGGCAGCATCTCTTGATCCTTGAATGCAGTGAGTATTCACTTTACTCTGCTTTCATGCTTCGTAGTGCTTTTTGTGGGGCTAAAATGTTGTATGAACAATTACAGAGGAACTTGAATGCAACGCTAACGGTTCTTCTTGGCCTCTGTCTTGCTGTTTCCCAGCCTCCAGCGATCGACACCGGGATTTATTTGTACCGATCCACCAGAAATGTTGGGACAGGAGTCCCTGATTTATGCTGGCTGACCCCTAGGAGTAGCAGAGGGGACTCCGAGAGGACAAGTGCAAACCCAAGCCGGCGGTTTTTCTCAGCAAAATCCAAACTGGGGTGAGGAAGGAGGGCGGCGTGCCCTGCCGCAGGGCCGAGCGGCGTAAGAGAAGGAGAAGCAGGGGGTAAGCAGTCACTGCGGTTCGGGAGCGGGGGGGGCCTCGGGGCAGAGCCCGGGCGCAGGGGTCGGGGCCGCCCGGCGGTTCCCGGAGCGGGCGGCCCCGGGGGAGGAGCAGGGGCCGGGCCGGCCCCGCTGCGGGTGTCCCGGGAGGAGGGCAGGGCGAGGGCGGGGCGGCTGGCGGGGCTGGCCCAGCCCGCCGGGGAGGCAGGGGAAGGGAAGGGGGAGCGGGCTGCGCTGTTGCCCTTTTAAGCGAGCGAGCGGGTGCGGGAGGCCGGTACAAAGGGAGCTGTCGCCGCGCTCGCCGTCCCCCCGCCGGCTGGGGCTGCCCCGGCCTCCCCGCCCTCCCGCCATCTTCCGCCCCGCAGGCGCGGCCGGGGCCAGGGTCGGGCCGGGCCGAGGCGGAGGGAGGCGGCGGCAGAGCGGGCGAGGCGGCGCAGGCCCGGGCCCGGAGATGAGGCCAGGATGTCGGTGTCAGGGCTCAAGGCCGAGCTGAAGTTCCTCGAGTCCATCTTCGACAAGGACCACGAGCGCTTCCGCATCGTCTCCTGGAAGCTGGACGAGCTCCACTGCCAGTTCGTGCTCCTGCCGCCGCCGCCGGGCTCCAGCCCGCAGCCGCCGCCGCCGCTCACCATCCACTGCAACATCACGGTGCGGGGGCCGGGGGCGGCGGGGGAGGGCCGGGGCACGGCCCGCCCTCGCCATTGTCTGCGGGGCGCGGGGAGGGGGCGCAGCCCCGCCGCGGGGGGTGACTCAGCACCGGGCGGGGGGGAGCGGGGCCTCCGGGGGGCTGCCGGGGGGCCGCTTCCTCCCACCCCGCTTCCTCCCCGCCGCGGCCGTAACAAAAGTTGGGGAGCGGGCGCCCCCGGCCTCCCCTCCCCGCCGAGCCCGGCAGCCCCTCCGGGGGTGTTGGGGGGGGGGGGGGGCGGCGGAAGGACGCGGGCCGTCGCGCCGCCTGCTCGGGGGGCCGGAACAAAGGGCGGCCGGGCCCGGGGCAGCGGGAGGGTGTCGGTGGCGGGGGGAGCAGGGGGGCCCTCCCCGCCTCCCCCGTCCCTGCCGCGTCTCGGAGCACGGGGGAGCGGTTTCCTCCGGGCGGCGGGAGCCCGGGAGGGGGGCGGAGGGCCAGCGCTTTACGGAGTGCGCCACACGGCCGCGGCCTGGGGCCGGGCGGGGAAAGGGCTCGGGCGGGCCGGGCTGGCGGCGGGGCCGCCCCCGGGGCAGCCCGGCGGGAAGCACGGGGAAACTTTTCCTGCGCGCTGTGGTGGAGGGATAACACAGCGCCTCCGGTCCCCTCCCGAGCGCTGGTTTTGTCACCGCGGTGCCATTTAAACTTGTGAAGGGGGGTACGAGCAGCCCTGTCGTATCTGAAGACTTGCGGTTTGTTTGGGGATTTCTCATTTTTGCGTTGTTTTGTTTCGGTTTTGTTTTTCCTCCCCCCCGCCCCTTAATTTTGGTGGGGTTTGTTTGTTTTCGGTGAGTGGGAGGGAAGCAGAATAAAATGTTCGGTGTTGTGTGCCACGGTAAAAATCCCCTGTGTTTTTAATAGTTTAGGGCCTAAACTTGCCAAAGGATTTGAATATATTGGCGTCTGTGACTCATGTACAGAAAAGTGCTGGAGGTTCATTTTCATTGGGCTGGTTGTAGTTATGAGTGAATCTAAATGCCTTATCAAGATTCAGTTTAAGAGTAGAGGATTGAAAAACTTTAACTGGGTGAAAATAGGGTTAGTATGTTTAGGGTTTGAGGAAGATAAGATCTAGAGGTTTTTTTTTTTTGTCTTTTGCCTATAAAAAGATGAAAGTTTTAAACGGTGTGGAGGTAGAAACATGGTAAGTGTAAATATTTGTGTACTGAAAAATGAAAATGTGCACACAAACCAGGCAAATCCAATAGTCTTGAATGGATCCTTATTTGCTTTAAAGTAACTTTATTAAATTAAAGGAGGCTTGTTAAGAGGATCTTTCAGGTTTTACAGTTAATTGTCACGAGGAGTCAGTTTTGTGGTCATGGGACAGGTGTTTGTTTTACCAGACACTTGTATGTACTTGTAAGACCTAAGAAGTTTTCTGTGGTAAAATAAGCAGGATGCTTTGGTGGTGTTTTTAGACATGACCTATAAGTTGATGGGTTGTGTAATTTCCTTTAAATATTTTTTTAATTCAGTAGAGAGTATTTCATTGCCGAGAAGTCTGGCTTTTTGTTTCCACACAACATGATGTATTTCATAAATCACTCTCTAAAGAGTAAAATAAAAGGTCTGATGATTGTGCACCTGTAGTTGCTACTTGAATTTGACAGGTTATTTTTTCTTTGTCAAGTGACAGCTAATAGGTAAGCCAATAGTAAGGTCTGAAGTTTTTGATGCCTTGGGTTTGTGCTGTGGTGTACATCTACTTCTGAGGCTGCTTTTGATAGTAATTCTTTCTTAACTTGCCAAGAAATGTGACCATTTACTTGTAGGCCTTTGATTGAGGTGTGTCTGAGCAAGCAAGAAACAGGTTTAGGTCACTCTTGGTGTTTTTATGTATTAATGAGGAAACAGTGTCTGCAATCTGCTATTACAGTCACTTGCCCTAAAGGTCAAGAGGTCTTTCACATGCCATTAGAATTGTGGTGTACGAACTTGCAAAAAGAACAGGAAAAGGGCTGTTTCAAACCTTGGAGCCGAGACTTCTGCTTTGAAAAAAGGCTGTGTCCGACCTTCTTGCAACTTCTGTTTCACAGTTGTCTACGAGCAGCTTGGTGCTTTCCAGTGTTGACTAATTTTTGGGTCTTTGAGGTAGGTGGCTATTTTCCCTGTTAAAAATAAATAGGAGAGAGCAACCTGAGATACAGAAGTGGCTCTCTTGAAACAAGAGGGCAGCAGATGACGGAGCCAAAGAGAGAAAGCTGACCTCTGGACTTCTGTCCTAGTTTTTTGATGTGAATGTTAGAACTCTGTGACAAAAGTGATTTTTCTCCCCACTGAATTGAATCTCTTGGCTCTGACTCCTAATTGCCTCCATTCTTTTTCTGTAGATACTGTAAACTAGAAAAACATAAGTCTCGTTTACCGTGCTTCAGTGGATCTGCAGGTACTGTGGGAAGTAGAACTTCAAATGATGGTAGTAGCATGCAAAAGCTGGTAAGGGTATAAAGTTGTTGGTAAACATATTTTATTGGGGAGACTCACTGTCTGCATTAGAAGGGGCTATCTTAGTGCTCTGGGTTTGCAGTGCAAATATGTAACTTCAGCTGCTTGCTTCTTCTAACCAGTTTAACCCCTACAGTACTGTTCAAGCCAGGATATTTCTGTCATTCAACAAAAGCTTAGAGTCGGTTGTGCATCTGGAGTCTCAAGAATCCTGTTAAGGGGAAGAGTAAGCACAAAGCTCAATAATCACTTTTTTTCTTTGTGGTTCCGTTTGGCTACCTCAGTATTTTACCTAAGATGAAAGCTGTCTAGTAGTGTGTAGAGACGCTGAAGTTACAGGATGGAGAAAAATCTGTTAGGGAAGGAAGCTTCCTGTAGCTTCCGCACTGAGTCTTAACCTGATAACTAAGTTTCTCTGATCTTCACAATCTCTTTCTTTTCTCCAGTCTAGAGAGAGAAGGCAGAGGAAAGAGGAAACATTCTCCTGGAGAGGTGAGGGAGAAAGTCTGCTTAGGAACTGCATGGATCTCCCCAAGTTTTCTAGACTAAATTCCACAGTTTGATTAGAAGTCTGCCCTGGGATTTCGCACTGAGATGATTTTCTGATTGTCTGCAGTAAGAGTTTGAACTGTCAAAGTTAAGCATTTGCTGCAGCATCCTAGGAATAGTCTACTCGTGATACTAAGCAATGCTTGAAATTAAAGCAAGATATATTTCACTTGATAGCTTTTCTGTTTCATAAAGTGACAGGCAAACTTTTCCAAGTCTTTCCTTATTTCTGGTAGTCACCTGTATTGGAACTTAAATGGTTAATCATATTATTTTGAAAGGCACTTTAGGGTGGAGTCATCCCTGTCAGAAACATTGCTGCTTATTCCCCAGAACTGTCTTAATTATTGAACTTGTTCAGGCTGTGTACCTTCACATTCCCATTTTGTTATGCCAACAGCTGTGTCTCTATTCTGGAGTTTTATTTCTGTTTTTCCTCAGGTTTCCTTTTTATTTAACAGCAGTATTCCAGTTAAGTTCAGTAAACCAGTGTCACTTACAGAGTATATGTATTTATCCTGGTTCTGTTCTGCATGCTTTTTGAAATGCTTAGGGGAGTGTGTTCAGTGATCGGGACTTTAGGTAAGTGTGTTTCAATGAAATCCGTAGTTTCAGTTTGCTACCTTATCAGACTTCAGTCATAGTATTCCAAAATGCATGTTAGAATTATTCAATCTTTTCCTAGTTATTGCAAGAAAAAGAAAGGACCGATATGGACTGCTGTAAAACATCTTGTATTTTTTATATAATCTCTTCAAAAAGAAACTGGGTGTTAATATCTTTCCACCGATATACAAAAACTGCTTTTCAAGTTCTGTGTCCTCAAGTAGCACTTGCAGGTAGGACGGCGTTCGCACCAGCTCTCAGTGGGAGCAGATTTTGCCCAAAACAGCTACTGGGCTCTGATGTGGAGTGATATCCTTCATATGTTAACAATTCAATTCAGGTGATATGGCTGACTCCAGTATACTCTTGCTTCTCTGCTGGAGAGACGTATCTTCTGCTTTCGCTGAAAATACCCTGCTGCTAAATCAGGGTCTGAAGCTGCCATGAAAGACTTGAAAATGTTACTGTCTACAGATACCTGCAGTTGGTGGGGGAAGACTTTATTTTCCCTTCTAAACCAGAATGGATGAAAAGCTACTACTTCTGAAGCTTTTGACAGGTTGGATGTGTACAGAAAGTGAGTGTATTTGAACATGAAATAGTTCTTCAAAGGCATAAGATTTTAATATTAAATGCACTCCTAGCTAATGCCTAGACAGCTGATAACCTTCTAAAAAGGTTTTTTATTTGTACACAGAACTAACCACATAATTCATTCAGTTCAAACCACAGATACTTCTCCTTTTTTTTTTTTTAAATCACTAGACATTCTATAGTGAGGTTGAGACCTTTTGTCTTGCAGCATATGAATACCAGGACTAAATGAAAGCATATGCAGCTTTATCATGATAATATCTACTTTTCTAACTAGAGTTAGATGTACTTGGTGTTACTTTAAAAAAGGCACTCAGGTAACTGTTATCAGACATCACTTATGCAGTAGACATTGAGAAGTTCAGTCTCATTTTATATAGCAAAAAAATAAAACTGCAAAAAGGAGTAGGAGGAATCTTTTGTGTCTGGAAGACAGGGGGCCTCACTTTCTGACACCACAGCTTAATTGTGCTGCATGTGAAAGGCTGGAACGAGTACTTCAGGACTTTGCAGGCAGTTGTTCTGTCCCCTCTATAACGTATAAAGTGCTCCTAAAATGTCTTAGAAAGACACAGTGGTGGGCTTCAAATATAAATGCTGGTTTATGTTGAGGTTTTAATGTACAGGAAATTGCACTTCCTTCAAATGGGTTACTCATGTGAGTTAATGATACAATAATTTTAGAACTGGGACTGTCATGATCCTCAAAAGAGCTCTCCCTGCTATTTGATAATTAAAAGAAGTTTATAAAAAGAATTGTATTCTTTTTACTCAGCATGCTTCCTCGTGCTAACTGTTCAGGAGGTTTTTGCAAAAGACTGCAAGATACATGGTAATTTGTGTTTCTTTATATTCACTAATTTTTAAGAGACTAATTTAGAACAGAGCTACTTCGTAACAGGAATTTGATGGTATGGGATGGATGCCTTTGATTTGTGTTGCCAATGATATTTACTTTGTGTCAATGTCGGAGGACTGGTTGTTGGCGACCCTTTTTACGCTACAAGAAGCAAGAGTAGGCACAGCTACTTTTGATTGGGGTAGAATGGTGGGGGGGCACACTAAGATTTTGGCTCTTGTGTCAAAGCTTTTTATCAATGAAATGAGAAAAGTCAGTGAGTAGCGTAGAAAGTGTATTCTATTCTGGAAAATAAGGTTGCGCTTGAAATTCATTCTGGCATTCTGTCTACGATGGAACTCTGTAAAATCAGAAGTTATTAATGGAGTTGATCAAGGATGTGCACAAGAAAGAGTAACTTCATTCTGTCACGCTTGCTCAGACTAGAATGAATCTGCAGGTGTTTTTTTCTGTGTTATGCCAGGGGATATTGTGTATTGATGACATTTTGATATCCTCAACATGAATTAAAAATTATGATTGCTTGGAGGAGTAACATGATTGTGTCCTGTGTGCTGTGTAATACTGTTGTTGCTCTCAGACCAGTAAAGGCTATGTGCCTTGTGAGGTGGCCAAAATTGAGTTGACTGGATTAAGGACCTGGCTGGCATATAAAAATTCTTTACTGGGTTATTGTGAATCTGGATCGTTTCCCGGTCTGGTTCACTGTGTGGCTGCACAAACAGCTGTACCGTCACAACAGAGGGCATAGGAACGAGTGAGTGCTGGGGAAGACTGCTGAGGCCAGCACTGCCAGCACAGAGCTGCTTGCCAAGCGCCGGCTGAGCCCTGGGCCGCGCTTGGGATCGCCCCGTGAGGAATACCTGAGCCGGCACCGGTCCCGTGGGCCTACGTGAGCGTCTGGTTTGGTACAGTGATGGCTAAATAGAGACAACTGGACCAGGCTAACTGGAAGCAGTTTGCTTGTTTACTCGCAAAATCAAATTCCTTTCAGGAGAATGGAAGATACAAAGATGGAAACAGCTCTCCAAATAGTGCTATTTAACAAAAAAAGGGGCGAACACATGCTTGTGGAAGTTGGTTAACAGAAAAAACTACTATTTTAGTCACACCTTGGTGTGGGCTGCTGTTATGTTGTTTGCCTTCATGTAGTTTTGAAATGTTATAAATCCCTGAATTTCTGGCTGAAGTTGATTTTTTTTTTTTTTTTTTTTTTTTTTTCCTCTTTAGGTTATGAATGGTAATATGCCATTTTTAAGAGACATGATAGTTTATGATTTAGTAAGGATTCCACTGTATTTCTTCAGCTACAAGCTTTGTAGGAGAAGTGAAAATGACCTATCACCAGCTTACAGAAGGCAACTGGAAAATTAAATGACCGATTATAGTAAGGAGAGGCTGTTTAACATTTAGATCTTGGGGCTAATATGATCAGAACAGTTCTTATTTGATCTTTGCTGGAAACAAGCATACCAGTTAATGTATGACTTACTGATTTTTTTGCTTCCAGCTGTAATCTGTAACTGTGGTATTAAAATAATGACCTTATGTGGTTTGTTTCTGTTTTGTTATCTTATGCGTACAGGACATCCTGGTGCATTAAGTACTGTAGAGAAGTTAGTGTGTGATTTCTTGAGATTTAGTTTGGACTGTATTCTTCTGTTTCCCAGATCTCTAATTTTTAACACCTCTGAAAGAAAGAGTTCAGTATGGATGCAGATCTTGCAATAGCTTCCTCTGTGTATGCAGAAAGGCAGAAACATAAGCTCTGTCAGAACTTGTATATTGGCATTAGAAAAAAATTAAAGTGTTCCTGTGCAGTGGTGTTCAAGATACCACAAGCTTCCTTGAATTTTTGAAGTAGGAAATAACTGTGGTAAGAGTGTGGTGTTTAACTTATTAATGGTAAATGTCGGTTGAACTCTGTAGTACTGAAATTGGGGGGGGTGGGGGAGATGACAGGGACAAAGTTCCATCTAAATGGCTCTAATCTGAAGGCCAGTGACTAAGCAGCAGTCAGGGCAGCTGTGTCTGTGTTGCTGTGAGGGAGGGCTTGGGAAAGAGGCAGGTGATGGCTGGAGTGCTACTCAGTGTTGAGTAGTACAACCCCTGTTAGTGGGTGAGAATGAAAAATCCTTCTATCTGCAGGTGTGTCTGGGGCACAGCAGGTTTGTAAAGGGAAAAGGTGGGAAAGAGGAAAGTTGTTCTCCAGGGAAAGGGCACAGTGCCTTTGATGGAATGGGGAAGTGAGTGATTTGAACACGTTAAAGACATAAATTCCTGAAGGTAAAGAGAATGAAGAGAAGGAAGGGGAAGCCTGGATTTTAGGGTGATGACAGAAGTGACATCCAACTTTGCGTGTTGTGGAGTAACTGATAAAGGCAAGAGCAGGTCAGCTAGGAAACTTATTTTTCAAGTTAGGCTGCGGAGAGAGTGGTATGTTGCAACTTAGTTATAACCACCTCTTCAATTCTAGCCATATTAGAAGCCGTTTCTTGCTGTTCTGTCTTTGTGTCACTAATGTTGATGATACCTTTTCTGAATGTATTTGTCTGTATAGAAGCAGAAGTAGGTAATTAATAACTTGATGATTAGAATGAGTTGCTAATTTCCTTCAAGTAACTGGACTTCCTTCAGGAATTTGGGCACGCAAGATACTGTGCTGCTGGTAAAGAAAGAATGTTGGAGCATCAGATTTGCAAAATACCCTTCTCTTTAGCGCATGTGTCTGTCTGCTTCGTAGATAAACCATTGCCAGCTTGAGTGCACATATAATGCATGCATTAAAGACGAGAACCCCTTGTGTCTGAGGCTCTAAAACAACTGTCCTTTGACAACTGTCAAGCAGAGAGTGCAAGCACACAGTGGGGTTTTTGTGTGTGAGGAGCAAGGTTGATTCAACTGCTGTGAGGTGTTATGGTAAAAATCTGGATTCTAGTCTCAGCTCTACAATGTTCTTCCCGATAAGCAAGTCTTAGGCGATGCTGTGTTCTTTGCTCAATTTTCAGTGTGGATGATCTGTCACCTTATTTGTTGCTGTTAATAGTGTTGACAAAGGAATGTTCCTTAGCTCAGTTAACCGGGGTGGCCCTCTACAACAGTTTTCATTTTCTGAGACTGTTCTTGAAGAACTGTCATTTGCTATGCTGTTAGCTTAAACCATGCTTAGTGCTATCCTAAGAGTTGTGTTTGAATATTAACACTTGGTAGATTTTACTTTGGGTCCATATGAAAGTGTTAAGAGTTTGTCCTTTCTGTGATTTTCTTTGACTGGATAGATGGCATGCTGCATTATGATGATGACCTGGAGAATCAAATTTTGCTTCCCAGTGAAGGTCAATAACCTGTATTTTTAATGGAAAGGTGCCTTTTTTGCTTTTATGTGCAAAGTTTATATTTTAATTCTGTGGTTATGTTATCCTGGGCAACAAGGAGCCTGCTGCCTTTAGTTTGGTAATGGGGGTGGATGAGGTTGTGGCAACTGATGAGATAGTCTGATAAGCCTATTTTTCCAAGAGTAATGAGCAATTTCACATGTCAGAAATGACAGTTGGGACATTTTGTGTGGATTAAATAGTTTGAAGAATGACTGGCTGTAAAAACTTGTCCAAAAGAACTTGAAAATAAGAAGTGTAAGAACTATTTTGCCACATATTTATTCATGTTTGTGACCATTTGAAGTGGTTTTATGCCTCTAGTACTTTGCTTGTATGTGTTTTGATTTCTTCTAAAGTAATGACATTTTACCAGTTTTAGAGATTTAAATGTGTGCACCTAGATAGAACCATGGAAGTAAACCAGAGAGTACGTTAGATCATTTCACAGTCTTTGAAATTATTGGCCTCTTGTAAGTGCCTGTTTGAAAGCAGCATTTGCTTGAGCCTTTTCCAGATTTTTTTTTTTTTCTCAAAATATTATTTTCCATCTTAAGTGTAACCAAAGTAAAAAAGTTAAAGATTCTGTAGTAATTTCAAGAGAATTCTATGGGCCTGTGTGGAACAAATGAATTTGTGCAGATGAAGCTGCAAATTACGAGCTGCTTGGGTTTTGGAATAAATTTTAAACAAGTAAATTGCCCTTGAAACACTGGCCCTGTTCATACTTACTTATGCTGTGGTTATCATCTTACGAATATTGGTACTTGCAGATGCTGCTGTATCTGTATGTTGCAAAAAGTGTTCCATAATCTAGGCTTTCGGTTCCTTTAAAAACATGCTGTGGACCCTGTACTCTTGTACAGAAAGTGGCTGTAGAAGGTGCGGAGTGGGAGATCGTTGCACGTGTGCCTGTAAAAGCCTGATGTGTCAGGAGGAGAACTGCTTTGCTCTGCCAAAGAGGATGTCTGTTGTGAAGACAGAAGTCATGTCCATAACTCTTATGTATGCTCTTAACAGAAACATTTCGTTCTGGTAACTCTTGTGGTAGCCTTGTGCAATCAGTAGAGCTTGTTTTAGAGAGAACTATATTTACTTTTGATTGGGACAATTTGTGATTATAGAGTGAATTTTGCAGGCACCTGTAGAGCTGTGTTTTGGTATGGTCTTTCTGTTTTGTGAGGCACATGCCTTTGACCCTGCCTTCTCTAATATGGCTGTATTTAATAACATAAACAGTTCTATAAACAAGATGCTCTGGTACACTTGCCTCATTCCCTCGAAAGTGTGTGGGAGTGGAAAGCCATGACCCTGTTAGTTGTGTTATTTTAATGTGCTCCTGAAGGTATTCAGTTCTGCAGTGATGAGCATATTAGCAGAACTTCCATAGAACAGGATCATGGGACTCTTTTAGCTGCCTCCTATGAAGGTGCAAGATGATTAAGCTCTTGCAATCTCCAGGGGTCTGACCAAAGTGTGCCACTTCCTCTGGGATTGTGTTGTATAGGCTGCAGCTGTCAAGACAGTCATTAAACTTGAGGGTAGAATTGCAGTAATTTTCTATGTTGAAGATAGATTACATGTATTTTAGTCAGCTGAACTTGGTGCCTACCAAATGCATGAGTTTTAACAAGTATTCCCACTGAAGTGGGCATGTCAGGTTTTGACTTCAGGAAAAGTGTAAGAAAATTAAAGCTAATACAAGCTCGCCTTCTGTAGTATAGAGACAGATAAAGAGCTCTGTTTAACTGATCTCTAATGAATAAAAGATGTCCTTCTGCTTATATGCATTCAGCAAGTTAATAGTGTATAGTATACAATCTTAAAATTCAAAATGAAGAGCAAGTTGAAGTTTTCCCCTTGCACAGTAGAGATGGATAAAAATAACTTTGCTTCTTCCTTACCCGCAATATTAATTTTTATTTTTAAACCCCTTACTGCATATACTTTTGTTACCTTCTAGAACTCTGGATCACTCAACTGTTAGATTCTTAAAGAAATAACAATTCTTCCATATGTAAAACTCCAATTTTTACTTGAACTTAGAAATTAAATGTTAGAATATTGTAATATGTTCAATAACTCTTTCAGTCTGTACAATGGTGATGTCTGGATGTTTGAAAACATAAAGTTTTGGGGGTTCAGTAACTTGAGGTTTCTGGAAAATAGTTTTATTTGGATTACTTCTAGTGAAGTTTCAAAAAAGCTGAGTTCGAAGTGACCCTTCATACTTTTTTTTCAATTATAGTAAAGAATGGGATGGGAGGGCAGATGACCATCTGTTGTCTTTTAAAGGTTCTTGGCCCGTAGATTTCACGGGCACTCAAGTACCCAGTGGTAGAAAATGCTTACCTGTGTCTTAAGCTGTCTTCGGAAAATTTGGCCTCTGATAATGGGAAGCAGTCTATCAGTTGTGTAATCACAACTAATACTCTTTTAGGAAGCTGTCAGTACTAGTGTTTTGTGGTAACCAGGCTGAACTTTAGCTTTAAGAATATCTTCTTAAGTTCTGATATTTTGTTAATATTAAGTCTGCAGGTTTTTTTTTCTTTCCTCTAAAGGCTGATTAACACAGGTGAAAAATTCGTAAGAGAATTATTGACTAACGTTTTCAAATAATATGCCCTGAATTGTAGCTAATTGTATAGTTTAATCTTCAGTGGTTTTTTGAATGTTCGTGTAGGATGTGCATATGATCCCTAACCAGTGGGACTTGGGTTTATTACAAGAAAAAAAAAATCTAAATCTACTATTTAATTCAAATGAACAGGCTTGGTAACATCAAGATGTCTGCTGAGGGAAAGCCATCTGTGATTTGAGGTCAATTACTTGACGTGTGTTTATAGCTGCAAATGTATTCACCTTGAAAAGCCCTCTGAAATGTCTTGTTACATTAGGATTTACTTACTTCATTACTGAGATTTGTGTGAGCTAGAATGGTCTCTTGCTACCCTTTTCAAAGCAATTATACTGTTTAAAAGATCTGGGGCTTTGATGTTCTGTTGTTTGGAAGTAAACAGGGGTGGACAAAAAATTTTGGGACTGAGAAGATAAAAGTTAGAAGCGCTGTTATGAAAATCACTTAAGTTGTAGTTGTAGCTTGTGTAAAAAGAACAGAATAAGGTTCTGTCAACAATGGAGATTTTGCAAAAACTTAGAAACAGAAAAGAAACAAAATTGTTTGAATTAAGTTCAGCCATTATGCTAATGAGGTTTAAAATAAAAAAAAAAAAATCTAAGATGATCTGGAAATTAAAGAAAATGAAGAACTGTCAGCATGTAATTGCAATTTTAAATCATAGTGCTGGAGACGTGTATTTAAATGTGTTTTCCTATCATTTGGCCATGATAAAATGGCTCTGTTGTGTACAAGGAGACGTGGTTACTCTTATTACCCCATAGCAAACTGTGTGTACAGGTTGTTCTAATCTTAGAAATGAGCAAGATGTGTTGTTTTAATTTAGCAACTTCACAATTTCAGCAGTATTATAGTAATTTAGAAATAGCTCATGTTAAAGTTCTTTTACATCAAAATTGCGTCGCTGTAGCTTTACAGAACAAGATAAAGATTGTATAACACTGTAAGTAAATCAGCCTTATTGTTAAGGACAAGAAAGCTTAGATAAGGTATATTTAGACAACAGATCTCTAGCCAGGAAAAGCTGTCTTTGTGTGTCCCTGGTATCTTTTGTCACTTCTTGCCTTTTTTTTTTTTTATGATAAGCAAAATTATTAATAAAAGTAAGCCCTCTTATGGAGGGTGCAGTGGAATGTCTGAACAGTGTGTGTGTATTCTTCTCATACACTGTGGTTTTCCTAAATGATTTGATAGGTTTTGAAATTGTTCCAGTGGCAGGAGTGCGGGGCTTGATTCTCTTTGTATTTTGTATGCTTATTAGTAGGCTAAATTCTTTTGCTACATTCTGTTACAGAAGCGTTTGTGTTGACAAAGCTCCCAGTCTGTCCTGGTGTTAATACAAAGACTCTCTAGAAGTGATGATCCCATGAATTGTAATTGTATCTGGGTTGGCTGTAAACATTCAGCCTTTGTCCTCAAGCCTCACTCAGTACTTGCTAGGTGTGATGTCATCCCAGCGTGTCCTGCCTTACTGAGCAATTGCATTAGCTTTCCAAGCTGTACAGCGTGCATTAGCGTGTGAAAGTTTCCCAAATCTAAGCATTGTAGCCATTGCCTGTTGTGATTTTTTGCTTTTGTTTGTAGAGAATAGGAAAATGTCATGTTGCAGCAGTTGCATAAAAAAATCTCAAACACTTAATATGGGTGATATCTGTGCAGCTAAAATAGATTATACAAATTCACTGTATGTCATTTTTATAATGAAAGGCCCAAAATAATGTGGGTTTTTTAGCCACTGAGAATTAATCGTAAAACAACTGCTATTCTAGGGTTCCTCTCACAAAATGTTGCCGTTGTATTTAGGAATCTTGTGTCCCTTACATGATGTAATGACTCAAATCCATCTCTTCTCCCTGTAGGATGCAGATATGGGAGAAAAAGCTGACTTAATTCTCTCAACAGATTTAGCTCATGAGGATTTCAGTTGTTTGACCTTACAAACCACAAGCGCAGTCTTTCATTGCATGCAATGGTGTTACAAACTCATGATCTTGTTTATAGCTCAGGATCAGAATGTTTGAAGTTTGTGTGTGAAATCTGTATTTAAAAATATAATGACTCATATCCACATGAAACTCAGCTGTTCCAAAAGTATGGATTACTTACAGATCTAGAGAAACCTAGTGCCATTTATGTTTTTAAGTTAAATGAAAAAATTTCTTGGTAAGTCTGAAGAATTAAAAAGTTTTGCAACAAACTGGAAGTTTTATTGAACTTGTAGTTTAATATTAAACATCTATTGTGAAAAAGGTCAAGTATGAAATTAACTATACGTATTCCAGAAGTCCAAAATTTGAAATCTTATCTGATACAGATGAGTGAATATGCTGACACCGTGGTTAAGGAAAGCCTTTCTGATAAATGCATTGTTCCCAATCATGTTTTGAAAGCTAAAGCAGGCTAAGAATTAGAGTATTTAATCATTTTTAGGGTGTAGTAATTCATATGTGCTATATAGTAAGAACGCAGGCAGTAGCAAATCCTAGTATTTCTCACATACAGCAGGACTTGCTTTCATTGCAAATAATGGAATGAGTTGGAATGAGAGCAAAGAATGAGGAAGGACTGTCATTCAGTGCAAAGGCATCGGCACATTCAAGTAGCCACTGTAATGTATTTAAAGACATAGTGGGATTGCTTGATCTTCAGATCTGCACTGTCCGGTGAAGGATTTGCTGCAAATGTTTTTTTGAGATTTTTTGTATAGATGCCCCAGACTGGGATACATACTGATTGCAACTAATATATGTCCTGCTGTAGGTTTGTTTGTTAAATCCATCTGGTGGAGAAAGGAGAAACAGAACTGTCAGAAAATAAGAGTATAGCTAGTGAAGAGCTGAGCTGCATTCTGTAAGCAGTCTTTGGATTCTAGATACGGTTTACAAGAATAGACTGACAGATGTTTATCTTCTGTAAAACATTGCAATTAATAGACATTGCTTAGACCTGGACTAACACAATTAACAAATGCTTGACCTAAAAAAACCAAAAACAACTTGCCAAAAATGCATTTTAGGAGAATGTGCATACACAGTCCAAATGTTGACTGTATCTGGAGACTATTCTTATTCTAATGAATCTGAGGATTTTAAGAAGCAGATGGCTCAATGAATCTTGGAAGGGATTTTGCTTGTTCTTTGTATTTGCTAATGGGAATGTTGGCATAATCTAAAGTCACAGTAGTAGTGTTTGCCCTGTTGCCTTTCTCTTAACTTAATGAGCTGGCCCGAGAAGTTTGGGTCTCAAAAATAGCTGGTTCAAACAAATCTTCAGGTAGTAGGGCCACAGTTAGCAAAGTCTCTGATGTTCCCCACTGTGCATAAGGATCCAGTGTGCAGTTTGAAAGTCTTGATATAAGAATATTGCAATATTGTTGAAGACTTTACAGGTAGGTTGCATGTTATTAAAAATGAGTGTGGTGTTATCAATACAAAACCTGGAATATCTTTAATGAAGCATAGCTCTTAAAAAAAAAAAATAGTTTGAGAACCCAGTGGCAGCTGGGAATTCAATCTTGATTCTCCTGCAGTGATAGTGGTTAGTCTTTCAAGAGCGTCTTAAGTGAAACTCAAGAGAAAATACACTTTTCCAAGGTACAGTATTTTGTAAAGAAAGAAAGTGGTTAAACCACATGTAACTACCCATTTGTTTGCCTGCCTTAGCTTTAAAATCATGTCAAGCTGAGCACTGGATTTTCTTGACAAACATTTGAGATGTTAGGCCTTAGTTGATGAAGAATAGATGTTCTAAGGTCTCTGCTTGCTTATGGTATGCTTCAGAGTGAAGCTGAAGGATGTAAACGGTTTATCTCTTCGTAAAGATACTAGGAATATTATGTATTCTAAGGTATTTCTAGCTGTGATTTTTAAGAAGATAAATATAAACTTGGAGGGGATTGAGCTTCTTTAAAAATCAGTTTATGCAAAGATCTATGATTCCCACCTGTAAACTGAAACCTCTGGAGCTAGAACTTCCCTAGAACACGCTGTCAGGTGGGAACTCTGCTGTGATAGTCTGTTTTGCCAAAGCTGATGTCCTTTATCTAATTACATGGCTTCATTGATGAGGATCAGCACTTCAGCTAGAAGGTCAGTTAGGAAGTAAGCTTCTATTACTAAAAGCCAGCTCTAACATAGTTGTATATTTCTCTAGTTTCAAACGGATACTGTTCTGTGTTCTAATAAACCTGGCATCTTTGAAATGACAGAAGCTAGTTTAAGTTAGGAGAGTCTTGGTTTTTCTTTTGGGACTTGCACTTTGAGAGCTTGCTTAGGACAAGTTTGCCTGGGAATCACTAAAGACCAGACAATAACACTGACAGACAGGCATGATGTCTTCCTTCTGTGAAACTTCTTACTGCTGTCTTGAAAACTGTAAAGCAAAAAACATACCATGCAATCCAGAAAGAGTGTAAATTTCAAAGCATGGTGCACATTTACGAGTCACCTATTAAAGTAGCAGTAGGAACTTTGACTAAGTGTTGAAGAATGAAGCATGATTTGTTGTCTCTGGAATGAGAAATAGGGAATTTTTTTCTTTCAGACTGCAGTGAGGGAAATGAATGAAAATTCCCTCGTATTATTTTGTAAGACCTGGGGATATGAAGATAATATCTGGGTGATAAAGCTGAGGTTCAGCAATTTGTCCTCAGTTACTAGAATTTAATTGAATGGGTGAGAAGTGGAGAACGCCTTAAATGACTAAAACTAAACAAAAAAATCCAAGCATGCCAGTGATATGAAGGGACACTTACAGTTGAGTTGGAAGCTACATGGTTTCTTCTATCCTCACAATGTTACCGGACCTGTTAGGAAAAAATGGGAATTGCTTTTTGAAACATCTAAACAAGAGGCAAAGGACTTCGGTTTACCTTTCCACAGTGAGGATCTTTCCACAGTGATAAGTGGAAGTGACATCTTAGTGACAGGAAGATCATTTGTCGTAGATTGTGTGAGCAGTTGTGGGCCACATCTGAAGACTCCAGGTTTTGTTACTTCCGCAGCTTTTATTTGGAAGAATCTGTAATTTTGTGTTAAATTAGCATCAGTAGAGTTTTGTGCTTTGACGTGTACTACTTGTGTTTCCATTTTTTGGTAAGGATCACGTGTACTGCATTTCTAAATTTCTTCCTCCTGATCTACCAGGGCTTTAAACTTTTCAGCACTGTTTCTTATGTATGTCCATCATCTAACCAAGATGAAAATAGGATGAAATACTAGAACCACCAGTTGGCTGGATTTCTTTCAACTTCTTGTGTGTTGCCTAAAAATGCTGTATTAAAAGCTTCTGTGTTATCTGACTTAGAATAAGATAAAAGGTGATGTTAATACTGTGTTGTGAAATTTTGGGGGTGAATGAGTTTTAAAAGTTTTATGGGTTTTTTGTTTATTTATTTGTTGGGTCTTTTGTGTTGTTTTTTTTTAACAGGAGTCTTACCCCTCTTCATCACCAATATGGTTTGTAGAATCAGATGACCCAAACCTGACTTCAGTCTTAGAGCGTTTAGAAGATATTAAGAAGAGCAATACTCTGGTGAGCCAAGTGTTTCGGTTGTTTTGGGTGTTTATTCAGCTTTGTCACATAAATAAGCAGTTAAATTAGTTCAGTTTGGGGTTTATCTGTGGGGTTTTGTAAATACAAGCTTCTCTTCCAAAAGCGTATGAACCTTCCAGTGCTTAAAGGGGGCTACAGGAAAGCTGGGGAGGAGGGACTCTTTATCAGGGGGTGTAGGGAGAGGATGAGGGGTGATGGGTTTAAACTGACAGAGGGCAGATTTAGATGAGATCTAAGGCAGAAATTCTTCCCTGTGCAGGTGGTGAGGCGCTGGCCCAGGGTGCCCAGAGCAGCTGTGGCTGCCCCCTCCCTGGAAGGGTTCAAGGCCAGGTTGGACGGGGCTGGGAGCCCCCTGGGCTGGGGGAAGGGGTCCTTGCCCAAAGAAGGGGGGTTGGAATGAGATGGTCTTTAAGGTCCCTTCCAACCCAAACCATTCTATGATTCTGTGAAAAGTAATCCAAAAGATTTGGGGCAAGGAGGAGAAGGTGACTTATATGTTTGCTCTTTAAAAGAAGTTTAATTTCAGCCCCAATAATTACACAGTTTAAAATTTTCTGGAAGTAATTAAACAGTGAAATGCATGAGAGCTTAAAACTACTGAATAAACGAGCTCTTGTAGAGTTTTCTTTGCACAGAGCTCGATTACAGAGGCAAAAGCTTTGTGTTCTTGAGAATGTATATGCTCTAAAACATGACTGTAATGGTAACTAATACAAAGAATTCCTGGTTTCATTAAAGAAGACTTGACCCGATAGCTTCTGATTCATCAGAATGTTCCTTAGGTAGTGATAAGTTTGAACAGTGTTGTGACTTTGGACGATTGCTATTTAAAGAAAAATTTGCACAGATTCTAATGGTAGTTTTATATTTCAGAAAACTATCAGGCATTATATCTTACTTGAGTACCCTTTTGATGTAGTGATAGGAGCTGTGTGTGTGTATATATACGTAAATTCCCATTCTGTGCAGGAAAGTAAGTGTCCTTGAATATTGCTTGGAGATAAATTTCAGTACAAATGTACCTTGTTCCTTGAAGAGTAGTATTCTTCAGTGATTAAAAGTGTTCTTTTTCCTCTCAATTCAACTTGTTGGATATGAAATAGCCGTTAAGAACGATCTTTATTAACAGATTATGTTAACATCTTTTTGTTTATTTTTGTATACAGGAATGCATGCATGCATATGATGCATACAAAAAAAATCAGTCTGCAGAATACTACTTATTGCATGGATTATGCACTGGCCTTAGTATTTGCCTGGTTTTGGAAAACTTGGGAATGTTCTCTCTCATGAAATCACTTACCCGTAATATTTACTGGAATAATGTTTATCAAGCATACTTGACCTTAAATAAGGATATGGAAATTTCCTTTTTTAAAGAATATTTAGGATGCATTTAATTTCTCACAGAAATACTTAGAAAGCTAACAAGGAAGTGAGAGTCTTCATGGGCCTTGCCATAATGAAAAATGAAGGGGCATTGCAGAGGAACATTAGTGTTTGAATTTATTATGTTGGATGTGATTACAGGAGACATACATATCAGTTGTGGATTTTCTTCTTACAACCTAAACATTAGACTCAGCTACATTTAGAAGAATGTTATAGATCTCTTAGTCTCTGCCTTCTGCCTAGAAAGACGTACAACAGTGTAGTAGCAGGAAATGTGACCAAATCAACTCTTTTCTTAAATACACTTTTCAGAAGGTTCTCCAGTTTGAAGCTGGTGTAGCTAGCAGATTGAGACTGAAGTTTTTAAACAAGGTATTTCCTGTGTTTAACTACCTATAGGATTGCTTGCAATAGGGTAGAAAGCCTCATCGCAAACATATATAGGACTTGCTGTGATGAATTGCATATGCATGTAGGCTGCTTATGTACATTGTAAGAAAACAGCTTCTGCTATCAAGATTGTACTTGCCCATGTAAAAGCTGATGGGTTGATGTAATAGACACCTGTGGATGGCCCATTGGTTTCTGAGGAATCCACCCCACATCATGTTATGCCAAGATGAAGACAGAGGGGAGTGGTTGAAGAGACAAATACTTAACACTACAAAATCAGATTTCTTTGTTTTGATCAAAAGGCTTGGCTTTGTGGGTTTTAGGTTTGTTTTTACTCCCTACACCTTTTCCCTGTGCAACTCCCTTCTTCCCCTTCAAGGGTGTTGGAACAACTCACACACAGACTTCTTGAGGTAGGGTAGGAAGGGATAAGGAACTACCTGTAGAAATCCAGAGGCTTCTGATTTATCACACTATCTCTTAAAAACTCAATCAGTTGAGTTCAGATTTTTAGAATGTCTCAAACATGTTTTCATTTAATTTATTGCAGCTAATGGATTGTCTGTGCCCTGTTGTTCTAAACTCATAAAGTTACTGGAAGAGTAATTAAAATTTTGAATGGGAAATTACATTAGACTTTTCCAGGAGCTCAACTGATCACAGTGAAAATTTGCTGAAAGCACTGCTACCACATGTATCCTGATTTAGCATTCTTTGGTATTACTCTGACCTTCCTACATGCTTTGTAACTTTTGACAGGTATCAGCTGTTTCAGAAACTCAAGAACATGCTATTTGGGCATAAAAGTTTGACAGGGCTATATATATGGAAGCCTTGTCATTTGACATGGTAAAAGGAAAACCGTTTTGCTATGTTAACATCGTGCATATGTTGCCTGGGAAAATCTTCTGTGGGTCTGAAACTGTTACTTACCTTGGCATTAGCATGGTGCTGTTGGCTATGAAAATTTGTCAAAAGACTAAAAATGTTGAAAGGTTAAGAACATGATCAGCGTAGATAGCATTAGGTTTGGAGACTTTAGCTGTTTTACTGTTCATATTGAACAAGTTCCCATCCGCAGATGAAAGGGCTACAGAATTCTCACTGACCCCTAGTGTCTCCTGGATTCTTTTTCAGATCCTGACAATCAGCATTACATTAAACTTGGTAGGTAGCTGGAACTGACAGCTGCCGTCTAGTGGTTGTGCCATGCAAGAGAGAAATCCTCCTTCAACTTCATTGTTCTGTTTAATATAATGGAAGTTATAGTTGCAAGTCTACAGTCTCAGACCTTACCTTATGGGTTATTAAATATAACTGTACATGATTTGGAGGTTTGCTTTTTAAAGGCAATAGTGAAATGGACTTAAATTCAGACAGGCAGCTTTAATTCTCACACTCTTCAAACCTTGAGGGCTTAAATTTGCTTGGAAGGCACCAAAAGTATAGAATTCCTGGCATAAGTATGTGTACAACTTGGATAAGCCCCTGTCCCTAAGCACACTGCTTGCTTCTGTATGAAGAATTTAGATTTAGTCCCACATGATGGTATTTCAGGAAAGAATGTTGGCTCTTGCAAACTACCAGTGTGGCAGCAACTAATTATGTATTGGGAGTCATAGAGACAAAATGCAGGAAGAAGCTTTGCTTTATTTTCTGAAACTGCCCAAGACTGCTGAATGTGTTTGAGGCCAGTTACTGTCACAGACTGCCTGATAGCTAAGTAGTGGTCACACTCCAAATGAGTTATTCCTTCCCTCTGTTTCCTCTTGTATCCTTCTTCAATAGTTTCCTTCAGTGGTAGGCTAAGATTTATTGATTCATTTATTTCTATATAGGTACAGTGTGTGTATACATATGTAGATAGATACATGTAGAAAAATAAGTATGTGTATACTTAAACTATGCTTCTTAAGTCCATGTTTCTTGGTAATCGGAAAACAAGGTGCTTCATAGTAAACACAGCACTATATTAATATCATTGAAGGTATCCTGAAATTGTTAATACTTTCATACTCTATTAGAAAGATTTCTTCGTGCATAAAAAAGCCTCCTAATGTAGGATAGGTTTCAGAAAAATTTTTCTAAACTGTTTCCAGACTTGTAAGATGTTAATACAGAAAACAGAAGTTTCTAAGAGGTGTTTTTGTCTTCTAAAATGGCATTACGGTGTCCATAAGAACTACCGACTTCTCAGAACTCCTGAAACATTAAAAGTTGTATTATAGATGTATAGATTACTTTTTTATATTTTGTTATTATTTTGTATTAATTATAATCAATATAATTAGTTATATTTGTCATTGTATTTGGTCACTCATATTATATTTACTTTGCTATTTACATTGCTCCTTTAATACCCTGTGGATTATGCATTCTAATTTCTGTTTAGTTTCTGCTTTAGGCAATTTGTATCACAGGGAAACTGTTGGTGTACTGATAGCACACTTTGGTAGCAGCAAAGTGTGTGTGTGTGCGTTAAGCATTCATTTTACATTAGCCAAGCATGAAAAGTTAATCTAGAAATATGTTTAAATTATTACAACGTGGCAGAAATCTGCTATCTGTTTTGATACAGTCTGTTCATGTACTATTAACACATACCAGATCACGCTAGGCCCTACTTAGAGCAAGGGGTTGGGCCAGATGACTTCAGATGTGCCTTTCAGTCCAAATTATCCTATGTTTTTTCATACATATGAGCAGATCATAAGGGATAATGGTGATGGTGATCCATGGCAGAAGGATCAATGGTATGAAGTGAATTCCCGTGTAGGAAAAACATAGCAATAAGAAAGAAGGCTTGTACAGATGGGATCAGCTTCTTGCTCTGCCACTACCTTTGCAGATTGTAGAAACTGATGATAAGTAAAATGACTTAGCTGTAAACATGAAACTGCAGTTTGATAATTGCATTAAGCTAACCCCGAAGCGTAGACTGCTGCCAGGGAAGGGGTTCCTTCCTCTCAGCTGCATATTCCTGCTTCCCTCTTTATGATGAAATTGGTGCTTATGTGCTGAAGCACATCAAGAATTGATCTGCCACAAAGCTTGTAAGATGCTGCATGGTTGTGTGATCTCTGGTGCCAGGGCAAATGAGAAGGCACAGCCATTGTGTAATTTGGTCCAGGTTGTGCCAGGAGTTTGTTGCTTTGAGAGTGCTTGTGTACCCTGCAGTGCTGCTGTGTTCAGAAGGAAGTGAGAGAGGCTTGCCATGTGTTAGGTCCTGGCTGCAAAGATTTCTTTGAATTTTAAATCAGGTGACAGGACTTTTTATGAAGAGGATGGGGAGTGGAGGAAACAGGGCAGGAATTAGTTCTTAACTCTTCCCAGCCGCGACTGTCTCTTTCTGTGGAGACACATCTATCTAATGTTGTGTTCATCCGGTTTTCCAAGCTTTGGACCAGCCAAATGTCAGTGATGGTATTCTTCCCCCACCATTTAGATCTTTTGTATGCTTCACAATACATGCAAACAAATTAATGGCTTGCCTAGCTTTACATAACTATGTGAGGAAAATTACAATTCCTGGAACTTTATAGTTTATGCTCCAACTCTTCATGAGGCAGTGTTGCTTGTGCAGAGAAAAATTCTCTCAGCAAAATGTGTAGCAGTACAACTTTAAGCATCTTACACATGTTGAGAATAATAGTTCTAAGAGATGTAATTTTATCTAACAACTAATTTCTTGATTGATTAATCTGCTTTCTGCCTGCTAAAGATTTCCTGACGTTTCAGACACCCAGGAAGGTTCCGACAAGTGTAGTCTTAACACTGGTGAGAAATGTGATGGTTACAGAAAGCTTATGACAACATAAACTATCACATCTCAGGTATATACTCACAAGAAATGTGTTGCTGATATACCAGTTCTTTTGGTATCCTCAGCTTCATTTTTGAGTTAAGGATGAGTGTCAAAAATGATGTAAAAACAGCAAACGTGGTGTGATAACAGAGAACACTGTAATTCTTGTAATGCAGGCTAGTATGTCAGTTCGTGGCCCCCAGTGAATAACAACATTCCTATTAAACAGAAATGTTGAGTTCTACTGGAGAAGGGAAAAGCACTGAAGCTTTCAAATAGCATAAGGGCAACATTTGCTTATCACTACTAGTGATTTGGGCTTGGAAATGAGTTCCTAACCCTGAAGAGGCTGAATTTTCACTTGCAGTAGGTTAAGGTAAAAGCATTTAAACTGTCCAGTAGCAAGGCTTTAGACACGTAGAATATTTTGGGGTGAGTAGATTTTTCTTAGATACCTTGATTTATTGTATATTTTAAGAAATACAGTATACAAACACCAAATAGCGCTGTAGAGGTATCATGCTTTCAGGATAATACAGTCTGTGCTGTGACTTGGGTGAGGCCACATTACCCAAGTCTCCCTCCTTTATGGAGAGGTACTTAAAGGGGTGTGGGGGCTCCCACTCTTAAGCATGTAGTGCTGAAGGATACGTGTACAGAAATGGTTGTCTTGCACACTGCCTTCTGCAAGTGGCAAGACAAATTCCCTTCGGCATTTGGAAGAAAAAATCCATAAATGGATATATAAATTTTGGAAGCTTCATCTAGGGCATTATTCTGCAAATAATGAAGTGTTGACCATTTTGCAAATGCATTCTGCAGTCCTTTATTTGTTTTTCTGACATAGCTATGCAAAGACCTTGAAAAGTTAGGAAATCCAGTGGTACAATCTCTTCAGTCTTTTATGGTCTTGGCCTTAACTAGGAATCTGAGGCTGCCTAGAGAAAGTTAACAGCTGTGGAAGTATACTTAATTAGCATGGTGATCAAGAAGCAGACTTAATATTTCCATGTTTCTGTAGAAATAAATTTATCTTCGGGATAGCATTACAGTATGTGAAAAGCATTCCATGTTTTGCCGTTAACAGAACACAGTCAATGTAATGCTGAAAGTTGGAAACAAAAGTCAGTGATAGTAACAGGTTGTGCCTTGACCTGATACAAGGTATGGCAAGCAGACTACTTGGGCTCTAGTTCAGATATTGGCAGGTTTCTATGCCTGTAGAGTGTTTGTCTTGCTTCTAGTGTCTCACTGGTGTGCCCTGAAAAGGGATTCAGGATGTGGAAAATTAGACTGTTGTTTTTTGGAAGACACAGTCCTTAACCTAGGAAACTGGAAAGGACTACCTTGTCTCACAGAATATGACCATTTGACTATTTCCTAGTGATTTGTAGCTAAGACCTATGGCTAGAATGGATGATGCTTCCAGAACAGACTATTTTTTTGCTCATGATTTTTTTTCACTTGACATGAAGAGATGAACGGGAGCCACCTCTACCTTGCCATGTCCCTGGTTTCTCATTGTGGGGATTTTATTACAATGACTACAGAGAAGAGGAGGCATCTTTAAACTTTATTCTAATGCGTGCAGGTTTAAATGCTGTACACCGACTGAAAGTTCAGTACCAACATACGAAGGAAATACAAAATATATTGTTCTGTGCTTTGGTTTAAATACATGTTTCCATGTTTTCTTTTTTATAGCTTCTTCAACAGCTGAAGCGATTAATATGTGACCTCTGCAGATTATATAATCTTCCTCAGCATCCAGATGTTGAAATGTTAGATCAGCCATTACCAGCTGGACAGGTAAATTGAAAAGCTGTGGACACCTCCTTATGGCAATGAAGGAGTTGTTTTTTCAGCTCTGAAAAAACAAGATGGTGGGAACGATTAAACCTTGTGTAAGCCAGAACTGAGATATGAAGCACTGTTGCTTTTTATTGTCCTTAACCTGAATTTTGTTTTCAAAATGTGTTTAATAGTGTGATAATATTACACAATTTATTTTGAAGTTTCTGTATCATTGAAAGGTGTATATGTGAGACCTGTACTGTCAGTTTAATTTGCTCTTAAATGTTAAGGCCAATCCCTGTGCATTCCTAGTGCTCCCCAAATATACTTTTTTTCCAAAATGTAAATGTGAGTAAACACTGTTTGCTTTTTCTTGAAGAGTACATGTTTTACAGTGTGCACTTGGATGAACTACTGTTGATGTTTTCCTTCCTCTTCAATCCCTTGCAGAGACATGGGATATCAAGAGCATATACTACTTTGGGTAGAGAGTATCTGAGCTGCCTTGTTTATTTTTTGTGCACTTGAGAAATTAAGTGTTGTGAAGGGCTATGAAATGTTCTGGTTAACTAAAATGTTTTGGATTGTGCTGAAAACAAACTTGGTAACTGACCGTGACTCTTCTTTATATTTTTAATAAGATTATGGTATCTTCTTTTGCTTATACATGTTAAGATGACATGATTACTAAAAACTCCTGTAGCGTAACAGATGGTTTTCCTGTGGTGACAGTACTATAGTAATGACAAATAACTTGCTTAATTTTGGTCATGTGCCAAATTGTAATCCTACAGGTCTTTTCTCTCAGCCACCCACATAGCAGTGCAACTTGAAGGCAATAGGCCTGTAATATTAGGAAGCAGCTTTGTTTGAAGAGTCTTGCTTATGCTCTGAAACTCAAAAAGAAAGTCATGGAAGTTTTCTTGGCCAGAGATGTCAGATAATTCGTGAGCTAAATAAGATTGGCCTTAATAAGTCAGACTGAAGATCCATCCAGACCCCTGCATTGTCTACAGCAGTGGCATTTCTTCTTTGCCAAAGGAAGAGTAAGCAGAGGACAAGCACGTTAGAATGCTCCTGAGTATTTATACAGTTCAAACTTCCTGAACTTGAAGTAGTATCCTGAAATGGAAAGCCATGAAAAATGAGCTGAATGTATCGTTTTGGTATTTTATCAAATAATCTAATAACATTAGCTATATAATGATAGTAGCTGTTGCATAGAAGTTCTAGGTAGTGAGACAAAAATTCATTATGTTTCAGAGGTCTAAAGTTTGTTGGAAGATTGCTCTTTTTAGAGAAAGTATGCTGGCACATATATGGATTCTGGTCACAGCTACGATCTGGTTTCACGGCTAAGAGATCATGAGCTATAACCCGCCTAACTTGTTTATTGCATTTGTCACTGTCTCAGAATTAGGATATCCTTATCCAAATCTTAAATTACCACTTAGAACTTGATGTGAAGTTAATTGTGACATACTGTTTATATTTGCTTCATGCAAAAGTCAAAGCATCTTTGTGTATCTTTCGCATTAAACTTCAGTCCTCTGCAGACACTGATAAGTGTAACTTTCATATATACTGCTTTCTCTTTGATAGTAGGCTTCCTGTTTTTGAAAGAAAGGAACACATGCACAATTTATGCAGAAACCTCATTGTTGTATTGCAGAATGGAACAACAGAAGAAGTTACTTCAGAGGAAGAGGAGGAAGAAGATATGGGTGAAGTATGTGTATACCTGAGATTTTTGTCCTAATCTGGTAGAACTCTGGCATTTTGCTGTGCAGTGGCTGGCTAATTATTAGGCCAAGCTGTAAAATGTAGTCTTCCTAGAGTTCAACAGAAAAGATAAATAAAGATTTGGGTGGTTACCTTAATGTAAGCTTTCACTTCAACCACAAAACTAGTGAAAAAACCTGGATCTCAGCTGTGAGGTACTTAGATACAGAGAATTGAAGATTGGTTTGTGCTTTAGTCAAAGTGTAACATTATGTGACAAATCAGCAAGTTTGCATTGTTAACTCCTATTTCAAGCAGCATATGAACTGGCTCTGATACAGTTGGAAGCGCCCCCAAATTGAAGCAGACTGGCTAAGCGTAAATCAGTTTGCTGATTAATTAAACTGGTGAGCTAGTTTTTAAGTAGAATACATTGAAGGAAATGGAAGGATATCCGAAACAGACATGCTGAACTGTAAACTTTAAGGGGCAGCAGGGTGTTCTGTTTAATGAGGTTTTTACTGTGTGAGAACCAGCCGTTTCAGTAACTTGTACAACATGTTAGAATAGCTCCAAGATGCTTCCTTTTTAAACCACTGTTGTAGCCTTATCATAGGAGAACTGTCTGACTACTTCAGATTTAGATTGTTAATGAAGGAGTATAGTAAGAGTGAGCAACTCATTCACTGAATAAAAGCTCTTGCTTTAGAAAAGATCTAAGTGTTACCCATGTCCTGGGGTTAATTTGAAGAAGCCTGTCTTACACCATATTTAGCCTGATCCAGACCACATTTGCTAGAGCCAGAGTTTCTTTAAAGGTAGTATGTACGCTCCCATATCCTGCTGTCACAAGGCTCTTGCTGCTTGCAGACTTGTAAGTAGCCTTAAGCACTCTGTTTGGGTTACTTTAGACAAAAAAAAATGTCATGTATGTCATTTAGAAGCTGTCAGGTGGCGTTTTATGTGGCACTGACATCATCAACTTGTAATCTAGTCCAGTTTCTAAATTGAAAAGCAGCTCACAGTTCCTAGGGTTGTATCATTATTTTGGGAAACACGATAATTTTAAAGAATACTTGGTCTAAAATCTGTTACAGTTGGAGGAAACAGTGTTGTCAAAGGCACCAGATAGGTGTGTTTCATACTCTGTAAGACATTCTTGAATTTGCATTTATGGCCGGGTTTTCCTGCCGTGCAAACAGATGGTGCATAAAGAGTAGCCACAGATGTGGTGGAGCACTGCATATTGGAGCATATCTGATAGTTGTGTACTCATAGCTTGCTGGTGTGGCTGTTTAGTGCTTCCTTTTTCATCTCAAGGCATTTACATCCTTCCCCTCCTCTCCACAAATAGCACTTGAATCACCTTACAGGCACTTGTCTTAAGTTCAGAGTACTCCTTTGCAACAGGATAACCCCGTCTCGGAATACAGAGTGGAAGATTTTTCAGTGTCTTAGCTAGATCTCAGAACTGAAATGTTGGCTTGTGTAATCAGAATACTTGACCACGTAATCTTGTCTCATATCCTAATTCCAAATTGCTGCATCTAATCTTAGCTGAAATGTTCACCTTGAATAAAAGTACATGTAGCTTTCTAATACTTAACTTTCTTGAAGGCTTGCTGTAGCCCTGCCAGATGTGTTAATCATTGTTTGCCAGAAGTGTAATATAGCTAGGATTCTAATTGAAAAAGAGTCTGCTTTTAGAAACATCTCGGAGACACCCTAATATTTGGGTACTTTTGTATTCCCAAGCCCTGTTTAAAATGCCTTGAGTTCCTGTTTTTTAACTACTTTAATGGGCTAATTGAGTAAATTCTTTAACTTCTCACGGACGTTTTGTTGTGCTTGTTTCTGTGACCAGAAACATGTTGTGAAATTGGGTCTCATTTGTATCATGAAAGCTCCCTACGTTTCCAGTGAATACTGTTGGCTGAGAAAGTGAAGTTAGAGCTACATAGAAATAGCATCCAACATTCACTAAAGCATAGTGCTGGGCAGTATGTGACTATCCCTAAATGCCCTTGGAAGGGTTTCACTGAACAAAGAGTATGGTTAAGTTAGTTACAGTGAATTTTCCTCTATTCTATAGGACATTGAAGATCTGGATCACTATGATATGAAGGAGGAGGAACCTCCTGATGGGAAGAAATCTGAGGATGAAGGCATTGAAAAAGAGAACCTTGCAATCTTAGAAAAAATCAGAAAAAATCAAAGGCAAGATCACTTAAATGTGAGTTAATGACTTCTGTTTTTTCTTTGCAGTACTTCTGGCTTTAAAATAGGAATGGTTTTCAGCAAATAAAGCCTATTGCTATGCATCTAGACATAAATCAACCTGTAGCTGCCTTCCAGCACATATAGGACAGTCATCTCAAGTTATGGGACCTAAGTAGCTCTTTTTTGGAGAAGTTTTTCAACAGGCTAGCTAGGATGCCAGGGTCATTTAGTAAATGGATTCATCTTTCATCAAAATCTTTGGCACAAGAAGTTAGTTGTCAGCCTACATCCCACAGAGGCACAAAACCTACTTCAAAGAGTTCTCATTTAGCCTTGGAGAATGCTATCATAATTCGTTTTGTCAAACTGAGTTGGGGTATTCTTGGTGTTTTGGATGAAGAAAAAAAACCTTTTAGCTGTTTTACTAGCGTCAACTCTTACATGTAAATCCAGGTTTCACAGTTGTTAATGGCATTTAACTGCTTGTCTGACTTACGGAGGTATCTATTTGGCTGTCCCTCTGTCTCTTGTTTGATGCCTTTGTTAGAAAAAGTAGTCCTCCTTGCAGAATCAGCAGAAAGCATCTAGGTTGTAAGCATGACGCTTGTTGCTGAGCCCTTATTTTAATAAAGCCATTAATAAAACTGACTACATTAAAATTCATGGGTGACTTAACATACTTAGTAAACCCAGGAATTTGTGCTTTAAATACATTTTAGGCATGAGTTTGTTTTTCATTAATATCTACTCCATGTGGAAATTACTGAAGGGTGGTGGAGTTTTTTGCTGGGCATAAAGGAAAGGGCCTTCAGCAGCTCTGCAGCGTTGTTATCACAGTTTTCTTGAGTGATCCTGCCAGCAGGCAGTTGTAAAAAAACTGTTTGTTCTCCAGAGGCTTAGAAATGTTTTGCCACCAGTGTCAAGTTCTAGAGAATCTAGCTCTCAAAGGTGCATGTAGGAGGAAATGATGAAGTCTCACAGCCTTAGTTTTACTTAGACTGGCTTCCAAAGAAATCCAATCTTTTGTTTCACAAAAGCTTGAAATGTGTAATGCATGAAATTCAATGCTTCTGTTCATGACCAACCAAAGGTAAGGGTTCTCAAATTTTCCTAAGTCACTTGTACAGAAAGAAGGTGGTTGGGCTGGTGCCTGCTACTGTGTGAGCGCATAAGTTTGAGGGTTTTTTTGGTTTGTTTTTTTTTTTTTTTTTTATATGCTGTTTGGCAAGTCAACAGACATGTAGATCATGTCCAGGCACAAGATGTGCTCTTTCTCATTAAGCTAATAGCTGAGGATGTAAGCAGTAGTTAGGTACAGGGGAGGGACCTGTATTTAGGAAAGGAGTAAGAATCGGGGATTGGTATGTAGGTAACACCTCGATTTTTGCCCAAGGAACCAGCTTTGCTCTAGTTCTTATACTTGATTTTTCCAGTAAATATTTTCTAAAAAACCTAAATTGCACTTAAATTATATTTGATTGAAGAGAATTGCTGTTGTAAATATCTTCTGATTTGTAGTGAAAACTATATGTATTCAAAGTGCTTGGTGCTAGACAAGCCAATCCACTTTTAATATTGGATGCACTTCTGGTAGTTCTAGTTATCATAAGAATTTAGGAAAAAGGCTCCTTTAGTTAGCAGAATCTTGACTATTTCTTGTCATGAATTACTGGCTCTTAATAACTTTAGTTTAGAAAAAAGACTTTTTCCTCTTAGTTACTGATGCTTTAACATGGAAGAGAGTTTTAGTTTGTAGCCATCTGCTTTGCAAAAGAAGTAAAATAGAAATGCTTCTATCAGTTCTTCAAGTACAAGTCTTCTGCTCCTGTCCCAGTGTGGTTCCAATACGTCTTGAGTGCAAATCTGTCAAAAATACCTTAGGCTTATGTTCTGCTGAAATAGGCAGCAGGAGATAGCTGGCTAGAAGAGGCTGCTCTTTGATTTGTGTATGAATTCAATGGTTACGCATCAGGTTGTCTGAAGGAAAGTGTACAGTAAGGATTACCTGTTCAAAAAAAAAGCCACCAAACAACAAAACCAACCAACAACAAAAACAAAACAAAACAAAAAAAAAAAACAACAACAACAAAAAAACAAACCAAACCAAAAAAAAACCAAAAATCAAACAAAACACAAAACAAAACCCATAACAACAGAACACCAAAAAAGCCCCAAACATGATCAGCATTTCAGTATTTAAAAGCAGGTAAATATAAGGTGCCAAATTACTTTTGCTGTATAGACAAGTCTTAAAACGAGACCGTAAACACAATGGTCACTTACTGGTTTTGTTTCCACTTAAATGTTTGTTCAGAGATTGAGAAGAGGACTGTTGAGATTCTGTATATTTCTGTATTTATAACTCGGACTTACTGGTAAAGACTTCTCAATTGTTTAGGAAAATAAATCCTCAGGCAGCCTCAAAGGCATAGTCTGCTTTACAATCATCTAAAAACTTGGTAGAATTGAGAAAAGGTTTTTGTAGTATTGACATTTTTCCTTGGTGTGGAAAGCCTCTTAGAATTGCAGATTTTCTTTTGCTATCTGTTCTTTTCCATTTGGCAAATACTGCCTTTCCTTTTGCTTTTTCCCTCCACATCTAGTGGAACCGAAATGAACACTTCTGGTTTTTTGTTTGACAACAGCAGATTCAACTTACATAATAGCCATTTCTCATGCCAAAACACTCTCGTCAACGCTGGTGCATAAACAAGGTCAGCTGAGTACAGGGAACAGGATATTCAACTGCTGCTGAGGAACTGTGGTATTTTTGTGGGTCACCAGAAATAGCTGCACTTCTTAAATAATTTCTCAAAGGATTTGTGAGGGTTTACTCTTAAGTGCTTGAGAACTGAAAACTATAGTTGCACTACTGACCTAGGAAAGAGCTAACCTAGTAGCACTTAAATGCCCCTTTATGCTGCCAAAACATGTGACTTTTAGTAGAACATATTAAACGTGCTGTAAGATAGCAGAAGTTTGCTCAGTATCCTGACATAAAGCAAAATGTAAATCTGCACAGCTGTTCACCGTGCATTTTCTTGAAGGACAGTATGAATTTCACAAACTTGTATGTAATGGCTAAACATAGTCTGGTTTTCACACAAACTACACAGTTCTTTGTATACTTTTCCTCAGCAGACAAAAGTAAAACCAAGCTGTGCCATTTACATGCTTATTGTTGGAAGAGAGAATGTGAAGCCTTATGTAGGGCTTTGACTAGTACCCAATGCAACCAGAAGACTTTTCAGTTTCTTCACCCGTTTTTTGGCCCAAATCCATGGGTCATTCTCTCCCCCCTTGACCGAAATGCGGGTTGAAGTTACTGATCATGCTGAAGGCTTTTCCATAGGAAAGGAGTGCATGCAGTCCCATTCTTACATACTCTTAACAGGTTAGACATTTTTCTGCTATTTAAGACTTTTGTCATAGGAGTTTTTAAGGTTTGTGTGTTCTATACAATTAAGAGTATGTATCTACTAATTTTGCAAATGAGTTCTCTTTCTTGGCAGTATTCCTAATCTTATTCTTGCCAGCATCAGGAAATAAATTTGGCTCATGGTACAGTATGTAACTTGAAGCAAGAATTAATCCTCCTCTTAACATTGTAATAACTTTAAAGAACCACTTGCTTACTGGGAGTAAAAAAAAGTCTTTGAACTGGCATCATTAACTTCAAATATTTAACAACTTGCTGCTGCTTGCTTTTCAGAGTTCTCTCCCCACATAGTCCTCTGAGAGATTAATGCTGCTCTTATTAAGATAATGCTATTAGCTTTTTCCATTTCCTGCTGAGGAGTTTATGTACTTTCCTTTAAAAACCTCAAATGTCTCCACTTTCACCTTCAGACTTTATGAAGTGTAAGGTGTCGTTTTCATTTCCAGTCTGATTCTTGAAATAAGAATGAGTCTACTTTAACTTCCATAAATGAATGTACTGCACAAACACTGAAAAAGCTCAGTGACAGTAGAGCAAACTTGCATTCTTTAGCTCTTTCTGGGTCACTTTAGACTTTATTATCTTGGAGGAGTTTCCATTTTTTGTGTTTTATTTTAGCAGGCTGAATTATCCAAAATGTTTTGTGAGTGAGGTGATTTACTGTACTGTCTTGATGTGTGACAGTGTTTTCCTGATGAGATAGAAAACAGACAATCTGGTCTTTGAATTTATAAGTGCAGTGAACTGAACTTCCTACCTCAGATAACCCATTTGAGAAGCAGACTGTGATTATTTTGAGGGATAGAAGGGGAAAAGAAAATGTCCAGAGGATCAAAGCTGAGGCTGCAAAACCTCGTATCTCTGGAACCTCAGCGCAGTAGACAACTAGGGCTGTGGCATGTGCTGTGCTGATTTCTGCACAGTTAGGTGTGTCCTGGTCCTACTGACCAGCGCATGCAGAAGCTCAGTTCTGAAGTCCTAGTTTTCTTAGAAGTTGCTTAACTGTTCCATAAAGTATTTCACTCAAATTTATACGTTCACAGTAAAATACTACTAAAGGACAGAAACACTTCTGAAATATATAATGCCTATACTGCACAAAAGTTTAAAGTTTCTGGCAGTGGCAGAAGCACATGCTTAAGGGGAAGAGATTGAGAACAGGCCAAGCTTGTGGTGATGCATCTCATGAATATTTTTCATGTCCCAACATTTTTGGCTCTGGGAATTCCTGCACCAGGTGTTCCTGTTATTTGCAACTCTCACCAAGTGGCACGTTGTCCATATAGACGTTTACCTCCTGTGACAGGGATTTCTCCAGCTTACCTGCTCATTGTTCTGGAGAACCACGAGTGTGCTTGAACAGAAGATGATGTGGGACTTTTTGTGCCTATTTGATTGCTTAATAGGAAAAGTCAATTGGAGCTTGTCTGGCAGCTCTGTTAACTTCTTCAGTTTACAGATCAAATGGCTGTGTGTGTCTGCTTTGGCATCAACCCCACAGGATAGATATCTGTCAGATCCCATGACTGACCAGTTACTTCTAAGGCAGTTACAACTGTAAGTCTTGGTCTCACAACTGGAGAAATGGGAGCTTGATCTCCGTTGGAGTGGTAAGTCCCACTTTTCCAGAAGGTTACTCAGTTATTTATAGCGAATTCAGTCTTTGAAATTATAACTTGCATATAGGAAGTTAAAGTTTCTAATTTTAGTACCGTGATAGTCAAAACTGAACTCATTGTTCTACTATATTACACAATGGTGTGATGCAAGTAGTACTCTTTTCTAAACTGCATTTTTAAGAGTAGTTATAAAAAACAAAAGTGACACCAGAATGAAGAATTTGTATTTTAGAGCAGTGGTGTTTGGCATCAGGTGTAGCGGTTAATCTCTGCGGGCTTCCTCTTCAATTTCCTCCAAGGGTAGTTCGGAGCATGTGAAGTAAGTTCCCATGCTAAAATACTTAGGTTAAGCTTGCTAGCCTCTTTCTCTTGATCATAGATTACTGGTTTGCAGTCTACCAATTTTCTAGAGAAGCAAGTCTAACTATATTTAATACTGCTATTTAAGGAGTGGGCAGCCCAACTAGAAACTCCTGGGAAAAAGGGTGAAAAACATAGTTGTAGATGAAATCCACTGAGGTTAATTTACGCACACTAAAACTAACCTTTTCTTTTTTTTTTTAAATACCACTTCAGTTTATCAGCAGTTATAATGGCACTCAGGAGTATGTGGGTGTGTTAAGTTTTGTTTTTTAGATTGTTACAGTACAGAAGATAGTTAAATTTTCATATGCAAAGGTGAGCTTTCAACATTATGTAGAGAAATTCAGTAGCTTCATTTGATGAAAATAAAGATGCAATGAGGAAACTAGCTTTCCACAGGATGTCTTTGAGAATCTAAGTTGTTTTGAAATTACCTGTTTAGAGGTTGATATTCTGTGAAAAATGTAAGAAAAATCCTTCTTTCAGTAAGAAATACAGGAGATGAGGCAAAGATATATTGCGCAGCTCTGCACAGAAAGCCAAAATCTTGACACTTCTCTATGAAGCTTCTTTCCTCTGGATTCAACACATTCATGAGTCTCGATCTTAACACTCACAGTACAGGTCTGGAAAACCACAGCAGTTTTAATACACAGAATGGTGGTTAACACTGTGTTGTGTTAACTTATAAAGTGTAATGATTACTTTTTCACCTAATCTGCAATTAGTGGATATAAATAGTGGTAATCTGCAAATAACATATATCAAAACCCATTTTTTTTTTCCCCATAAAACTTCATTTGCTTGCTCTTAAAGGAAGAGAAATCCCTTTGTCAGTTACTGCTTTATAGACACAGGTTTCGGTAAACTGAGAAATTACTTGTCTGGAGCTATGTAGCTTTTGTTTAATCAGAGGAAAGGAGTTGTCTTTTTATTTGCATATTTAATTAAAAAGTTTGTTCTTCATACTGGTCCGTTAAGAAAAACTAGTGGAATTTCAGTTATCTGCATAATCAAATCCAGTGGAATATGAAAATGAATAGCCTAAAAGATTAGTCTACAGATTTTAGTGTGAAGCTAAGCATGTTGTATGATGCTACTGAACAGAGAAGACAAAGGAGTATGTGGAGGCTTTATCATCAAGTAACCATTACTGATATTTAATCTTTACTAAGGAATAACTTGATCCTACAATTTAAGACCTTATAGAACATAAAATATCACTGTTGTCTTCAGGCAAACAGTGATGATGTTTCAGGTGTTAGACAATGGTTATAGCTGCTTCAGATCCCTCCAGAAATACTTCTCTGACACTTCTGTCCAAAAAGGATCTGTTTGTAGATATTCATAGTGTCTGATAGGAAACTGAAGAACCAAATCTCTTCAAATTTTTAAATGAAGTAGAAAAACAGACCCATGAAGTAATCATTCAGTACTTTATGTAGAGAGACTGAACTTAACTTCATTCTAGTTGGGGGCATTTTTTGTGTTTGGTGGTTGTGGGGTTTTTTTGGAGATGGTTCGCCCACCACAAAACCATGCTTATGAGCCACATGTATTAGCCTGTATTTCAGTGGGAGTGACTGAAGTCCAAGCAGCTGCAGAGAACTGCACGGGCCTCATGAAATAATCTACCTTTGGGAAACAGACTGTTGGTGAAAGCCAAAGTTTCGCAGGGTTGGGATTTAGGGTGATAGCTACTTTACCTCATTTGGAGTCCTCATTCTTCTTCCATATTTTAAATCTTGTAACGCTAATTTTTATCTCTCTGTTTTTCAGAAATCTTGAATGTAAAATGGTATTTTGGGGGAATGTATAAGCAGGGTAATTGTGTAACATGTAAGGTTTGGTATCAAAATCTTTCCTGCTAGCTTTGACATGGAATTGGGAGAGAGTAAGGTACTTTTGGTGATCATGTTATTCTAAATAAGCACTATAATTTTGTAAGAGGGAAGAGTTCTGTCATCACTTTAAAGCTCAGAAAATTGGGGCAAAATTTAATACCGAGGTCACAGAAATGTCAGTGTTGGGAGAGTGTGCAGAATACATCCAATGCAGCAGTTGTTGATATAAATAGATGCTAATTACTTGTTAACTGGTGTATTTATTAGTTTGTCAATAACTGGTCGTTTTCAGTCAGTCATATTTTACATGACTATCACTTTAAACTGTCTCCTTTTTTTTTTTTTTTTTTTTTTGCTTTAGCACTGTATCTCAGGATGAAATATCAGGTTCAGAAACTGTATGCTTAGTTTTCTGTCACTGTGAGATGATGTGTAATACAGAACTGAGTTCTAAAAGAAGAGATTTCTGCCCTGGTTGCATAAGCCACATGACAAATCACAACAAAATATTTGGTATTTTAAGGGTTACTTACCTTAGTCTTCCTCTGTATAGGTGATTTTTTTTTTTTTTTCACTGTGTTGCAAATAATACTGTTGCTTTTGTTCTGCATTTTCCAAATATTTTGATTGGTCTTACTTCATCCAGAAGCTACTGTTCTATAGTGGATACTTCCCAACTCTTGTACTTTTTTTTGTAACCAAATAAAAATATTTTTCTGAGAAAACAGTAAAACCTTTTGTGCAGAAGTTTGCTCGTTGGTTTGGTCTTACTCTTTCTTCCAGTGCATAAGAGCCAAAGATAAAAGGAAATATTTCCCTATTAGAAGCATACTGTGGATGCATCTTTGAAATCAAATGCCAGAGAGATTAAACTCCTTTACAGAAAAATGTCTGTTGTACTTTGATTAAAAGTTCATATTATTTATACCATGTAGTAGTATATATTAATGTGCTGCTTTAGAGGGAGTGTCTTGTTTCTTTTGAGTAGTCTTTGCTCACTAGAATACATAACTTCTCAAAAAGCTAATCCTAATACTGAAATTAATATATTCTTAATACCTGCTAGTTAATGTAAGTTTGTAATGGAAATAAAGCTGTTTGTGAATATTACTTTACGCTTATTTGGAGTCATTTTTGTTTGTTTCAGGGTGCAGTCTCTGGGTCAGTTCAGGCTTCAGATCGACTTATGAAAGAACTCAGGGATATATATAGATCACAGAGTTATAAAACAGGTAAAATGCTTCATATTTCCCTTATTAAAATACATTTGAAAATAATTCTCTTGGCACATACTTCCTGCTATTCCTCCTGTGTTTTGTTGTCCTATGTACATGTATATGCAAGTGTGTATGCGTATATATGTGTGCACATATATAAAAAAATAAAAATACATAGATACACTATTTTATGCAATGAGACTATATATAAGGTATGTAATTGTGGAGAAAAAGGCAGTCAGATACATACCCTGTAAAATGTTCTTCCTTTTTGTTATGCAAAGCTTCATACGAGAATTAACAGGATTGGGTGTAACTATGAGAATGCTTTTGGGGTGAATGTCTACAAAGAGCAACTCAAGATTACTCCTGTGGGACTTCTTGAGCTCTCAGAACTACCTGAAATTCATCTGTCCAGATATATAGGGCCAAAGCTTTGACCACTACCAGTTGGTAGTACTGCTCACAAGAATATGCTTGCTGTAAAGGGATTTGTGTTCAACAGCAGAAGGTTTTGTGATCATACAGTATTTAACCTTGATAGCACTGCTGTTACTTCTAGTGTTTTGTGATGGTGTTAATCTGATCCCAAGATCCATATATTCCTTGGAATAAGGATACAAATGGCAATATAAAAAAAAGCTTGCCTTTTAAATTTGTTTGAATAACAAACACTGATTAGCTTTAGGTAGGTAGGTGGTTGGCTGTTCTATTTGCTCCATATAAGGGCTGTGCCTAACTAGTTCAGCAAAAGAAACAGTATATTGAATTGTCTGAGTATTACCAGATTTTAGGCAAGTTGTAGTCCTGTTGGTCAGCTGAGTAGAGAACTCCATCACTGCAGCCAGCTATGAGAACCTGGTGCAGGCTAGAATGGAGACAGGAGGAATGCCTAATTAGAAAGTCGGTCTGAACTTTAATCCTCTATCTGTTACTTTTTTGAACTTCTCCTCTAGTTTATTTCTAGCATGCTTAAATCTCACTTGGTGACTGTGGCATTGTAATTCATGCGTAAAGGGACAGAGCCGAAGAGAATAGGCTCCTGTTTTGATTTATCACATTTACCTTTTAGGTAAATAGTTTTATGTGCTGTGGACAGTGGTAAAAGGTCTGAAGTATAAATTTGCTTAGGTAACCTAGTGTTGATCTGATGTAGCCTACTTCTTGTAGGCTGTGTTGCAACTTAGTGCTTGCCAGTATGCCTTAATCACCATCTATCCAGTAAAGAATGGATTAAGGGGTCTAAGGAAGAGCCTGGAAACAGATGTTCATTAAGGCATGAGAGATTCTTTACTGCCTGTGTATGATCTTCAGGCTTTGTTTTTCTGGCTGGAACAAAGATTTGGTATAATAAATCTACTTGACTATAAAGACTGTATAGTGCTTAATCACATAGTGATACTGCTGGAGGCATAACAAGGAGCCCCTATAATAGGTGTAGTTTGAGGTGAGGATTTGGGTTGCTTCATAATGCCAGTTCTTGTCTTTAGATTAATAACAAATCTTAACTAGTTGCAAAAGACTGAACTCATGATGTAGGAAAGCATACTCTAAATGATGAGGGAAAGTAAATCTTGCTAAACTGTAGAAAGTTGAGATACTAGAGGGTGAGTATAGTAACATTATTGGCTAATGTCTCGAATATGTAAAAAGACTGCTACTGGATGCCTCGTGTCAATCTCTAAAACATGTTAATGAAGTAAAGTGTCAAGCGGATGTTGACACTATAAAACAGATGACAATCCTGCTTTGAAACACTGTCCTACTGATACATTTATTAAATTTTACCAGTAAACAATGATGTTTTAAAACTTACCGAAATTAATTCGTTATGGCTTAATGTAGTCTTAGGATTTGAGTGAATTTAAATATCGGTTCCTTTCTGCACAAAACTCCTGCTTTTATAGCCTAGTTCTGTCTGTTGTTGTTAGATAACTATCACCATGTGAGCAGGGACATGGTTAGATAATTGGCCTTTTTTTTTTTTTCTTTTAATGTTATGTTTGTTCTGAGTACTTGCTCCACAGTCCATTTTTCCCTTAATTTAATTTCTCACTATTAACACACAAAGGGAACCATTGTGAAACTTAAAGGTTCTGGTAACTGTTGCAAGGTAATTTAACACTATCTTCATTTTTTGTAATGTAAGCCAGAAAATCTAAGGCTGCTTTTTAGTTGTATAAGGTTCACTTTTTATTTTAGTGTATGTGAGGTTACACATTTTCAGGGTTGACAATAGAACAACACTGGGACTTCTGAAGTGAATAATTCTTGTAGTAATAGTCCTTTAAATTTTTTCTTTTCTGTTAAATTATTTTATAAAAAATAGCATTAATAAACACTGTCAGGAATTCAACTATGGGTGTATATTCAAGGTAATATTCATTTTGGAATTTAAGTTCCTTTAGTGATTGAAATACTGCTATTGGAGGTCAAGCAAAGGATGAGTACAAGCTTGCTGTCAACAGGAAAGTTGCTTGTTTACCTGGAAGATCTAAGTGAAGAACTAATTTCAAAAACAAACAGAAAACCATTTTCTTATGAGCTAACAGAAGCAAAATATACTCCAGCAATTTAAGTTATTCTGCTGTAAATTAGAGTTTCATTAACCTGTTCTGATAATAGGAATCACAAGTCTGCCAAACTAAGATGATCTCACTTCCAAATACAAAGTTAGATATTTGGTTAGTTCATATGGGAGAATTCACAAAGGTCTTAAGATAATTTGGGGTGGTAGGGAGGCAGGGGGACAAACAAAGAGTTTGGAGATGTTAAATGAAATCTTTTCTGTTCATATCTTTAGCAGCTGTATGGTTTATATATAGTGACTTCAACTTACTGCTTTTATCCAAAGGCTGTATGGCATTTACTTCTACTTGGAGTAAAGTTGCTGTAAGAAAGACATTGCCTCTATTCTGGAAGGAGTTGGTTTTTATCCTACCTTTTAATCTCTTCATTTTTTGCTTGTTTCATGGTTCTCTGTGCTTGCTTTTACTTCATTGCCACTACTGATGGCTTCTTTGAGGAATAAAACAAAAAAACCCCCTGTGTTTAAGTGAGGGGAACCTACCTCGATTCCCTGCCCTACCTTAAGGAACTCTCAGAAACTGGTACTAATCAGATAAATTTTTCTTGACAGTAATTTCTTTCTTCTTACTGCCTAAATGAAGAAAAAAGCATATGAGCTGGTTCCAAATAATGTCTCTTGACTATTTAAGAAAGCCAGACAAACCCCTTCTCAACTTTGGATAGTGTTGTTATGAAGCTTGTATATAAAGACAGCAAGCAACCCTGATGCTGCTGTTGTTTCTGAGGACATACAGATACTATTCAGCTCAAAATATGGGTGTCTGAAAGGTTAAGTAGCTTGCTGTTTTGTTAAGGTGCGTTTTTGTCAGTCCTGAACTGTGCGCACCTCTGAAGAACTCTCTTAGAACTTCTGATTTAGATACAGTACAGCTCTTAAGACCAGCAAAAGATATTCCTTTGGGGAAGCTAGCAAAACACGTGGACCCTGGAGCTGAAGGACTGGTACATGAATTCTGGGTCAGAGCAGGACTTTTAGGGTGATGGAAGGAATGCACGAATAGGGCTAGAGGCCTTGTGAATAAACAAGCTAATGGAATGTCTCTTGTGATCTTCCATTATTTAGGATATTGTCAGAATCCTTACTGTAATTTGTTCTGTTTTCTGTAACAACTATTTTATACTCATGCTAGGTGCCAAAGCTTTAATACTGAGAGGCTGCTTCTTCCAGTCTTCACACCCTTTTGGTTGTAGGTAGAAGAAAATATTCTGGGTACAACAGTGGAATAGGTTCATCACTAATGAGAGTTGACGGTGAGGAAAGTTCTGAATGTCAACTCTTTTGTCATTATATTAGAGCAGTATAAATTGACATTCTTATAATTTGTAACTTCCACTTATACTAAGGGCAATTCAGAAAATACTGTCCTTGGATCTGGGAAACTGGAAAAAAGCTTTGATAGCTCCTTCTGGTCATGCTTAAACAGAAATGTGTGGTATGTCTGAATTAACTGCTGATTAAAAGGGACATTGAGAGCACAGTGAATAAGTTTTCACACCTACTTTGTTGTCCTAGAGTTAGAAAAATTTGAAATAATGATCTTGGCTGTGGTGCCCACTTGTTTGGGGCGCTGTGGTAAGGAGAAAAAAGCATGGTTTCTTCACTTTGTTTATGGCATTCTGGAATGCTTTCCTAGTAAAGGTGTCTGGACAGCTTGAAATGTCATCTGTACTCCAAGTACTAATGCTTAAGTTTCAAGTGCAAGATAATATATCCTTGAATAATAAAACTCAGAAATTAATGCTGTAATTCCTTGGAGAGAATGTGGTGACTGCAGTCTATTGGTTGTATAGCCTTCAGAAATCCCAGGCAGATTCCTGATTTGCATATCTCTTCCAAATAATGCTGTTAGCAACAGACATGCAGTTAAACACTAGCCCAGGTAACAAGTTCAATTGTAGTTGTTTTGTGTATATACATGAACAGTTTGTGGGGGAAGAGATTAGACTTTTGAACGTCACTGACACCATTTTCTAAATCTTGTATTATGGTAAAAGATTTATTATCTTTTTCCTGGGTTACTTGTGAAGTTCTGCAGAGAGGAGGCTTGAGTAGACAAGAAAATGGCAGATAAGCTTTCATCCTACCTTTTGACTGAAATGCATAACTGTCGTTTAAAGTGCTTAAAACAAATAGACGGGTGAAAATCACCAGCTGGCTTCTTTTGATGGCTTTGGTCAGCTGTTGAGAATGGGCTTCATCCAATATAGTATCTTTTTTGGAGGTTTCTAGTCCATACACTGTCCAGTGTCCTGTCCTGGTCTGCCAGTACTGATGAGAACCCATGAAATAATGCTGCATACTCAGATTGTGTGCAAAGTCTTTTAAAAGCATGTTGGTCATGTACTTGGTGTAAAATATACTGAGTACTAAACAAGCTGGAGTTGTAGCTGTGGAAAGCTTGAAGGGGAACTGGGAGGGGGGGAAATGGTTAGGTGTCAGAAAAACGTTTTGATTCATGTAGAATTTTTTATAGAAGTGAAAGAACTTTTTTCCTTGTACTTGCTCAGAACCGCTTCGGCTATTGGAGGAAGGATGAGCCCCAGTATCAGTATGTTAGTATCTTACATATTGCTTACATCTATTGACAGTGTTTTTACTTAAAAGCAGAGAATGTTTTTGCTAAATTTTACCTTGTTAAGCTTTCAGTGCATAATTAACTCTATCTAATATTTCTGCAGGGATATATTCAGTGGAACTGGTAAATGACAGCTTGTATGAATGGCACGTTAAGCTACTAAAGTAAGTTATTAAAGTTTTTTCATGTTCTGAAGAATCCATTTTATTTTTGCTGCAGAGAATCTGAAATTTGATAAAAAAGAATCTCTAGGCACAGCATATAAAATAGTGTGTGGTGGCTACAATTCTGGTGTACAGAAATGCATACAGAGATTGAACTGTAGGAACTGAGCTGGCTGAAAACCAAACCCTCTTTGTACAGCCAACACAGTGCGTATCACTGTAACTTTCATTACTGTTCCATTCTCCTTCTAAAACTACTCCAAAATACAAAAACCTAAATGATGACATTTTTTTGTCTGGGTGGTTTTATTTTGGTTTTGTTTGGTTCTATTTTCAAGAAAATGCAACTTCTAGTTTCATTCAAGATATAAGGAACAGAACTGTTGTAGTGTCATTAATTCTTTATTTCTACACTTGAGCAGACACATAGGACTGAAACTTTTAGGCATAACATAATTATGACTTACATAATTATATAATTTGTCTTTTCTTACGTACTGCTTTTAACTGTGTATATCAGATGGTAACTCATCTTCTTGTGTCCATAGTCCAATAACTTTAATTCTAGAGGTATTCTATTGAAATTATTCTTGGTGATGGGATCATCTGCCATCATCCTACAAGGGTAACCTGTAGGTAGGAAAACCCTATCCAAAAAGATGCAATGATGGCAATGGATGAAAGAATTTCCATCAGTTCAGATAGGCCGTGGTGACTTGAGTATAAGCACATAAGGTGATTCCACACGCTAGTTGACCTGCCTGTAGGAATTGTTGCCTTGTCCTAGTGATAAGACTTGTCACCAGCTGCTGAAATATTTTGTTTCCTTTTTAGTGTAGTCATAGGCATGTGAACGTTTTGAAGCTGAAAATGTCAGGAATGATGTATGTCAGAAAAATCTGTGCCGTATTACAGGAGACCTTGTCTATCGAGTGCTTCTATAACAAAGTGCTCAAACCACTGTGCAGTGATTTGAAACCTCTTTTCAAGTCCTATGAACAGATCTGATTTTCTGCCTTCAAGAAAGAGAAAATGGAGCGCATGCAACAAGTGGTTTCCAGAATGACCAAGAGAAGAACTATTGTGTGTGTTTATCCCAGCAAAAAGTGTCTGAGAACAAATGAACTGTGTGCAGAGTAGTTGAGAGGGTAAATGTCAGAGAGGAAAAAGGCCATTTGACTAAGGAACAGTATTGTCACTAGAATTAAGTAACTCTGAACTGAGCTAGTACAAGTTATGGCTGGAAATTATAGGTTTCTAAGCACTGGGAGATTTTCTTCTGCAACAGCTTCCTGTTGGTAGGATGCGGACAAACTGCCCAAGTAATTCTGAAATGGGATCTAGTAAGTTTATGGTTTCACCTGTAGCAGAGGATTGGATTTAATAGCCCATCAATCCCTCTAACACATGCTTTTGGCTTGCTGCAGGTATTTTTTGACTTAGTCTCTTTTAAAGGCTGCTGGAGTGTCAGAGCCCAGGTGGGATTAACCCAGTAGTGTCTGAATTAATGTCTAAGCTGCTCACCACCAGCATTTTGCAGCAAACGGTGAAATTCTGCTGAGCAGAAGCTGCTGGCCTTAGTACTTCTGCTGATACAGATTTCTTTTAACAGCTGATACAGAACTACAATCACATATTCCATAAAGGATTCACTAACTATGTACTGAAAACTAGATCACTACAGTCTTCTTGTTAATTTTTTTGTTCCTCTGTTTTCTTGGAACATACATTTCCAGTGAACTGCAGAGAATTGAAATTGCTGTTTTCAAATAAACAGGTTATGTTGTGCTAACTGTTCAAATAACACTTGATGGCATTGGGAATGTAGTACGTTGCAGCAAGCTTTCATGTTGATCCCATGGCAAAGTGTTAACTTTGTAAAGGGAGCAAGAGTTTTCTACAGTTGACCTGAAATTACAGTTTGTAAACTAGAAATACGTAAAGGAGCTCTTTAAGAGTAATTACTACTTACAGGTAGTGAAAATATTAACTTCAACTTAGGGTCTGCCCCCTGCTTCTTTTATAGGGTTGATCCTGATAGCCCACTGCATAGTGATCTTCAGGTCTTAAAAGAAAAAGAAGGTGTAGAATACATTTTACTCAACTTCTCTTTTAAGGTATGTGTCTAGGGGAATAAATGATGGGATTAATTTTGTAGCTTACTGTGGAAAGGGTCTGAAAGGACCCTCAGCTGTTATTTGGGTAAATATGGAGCTGTAGCATAAAAAAAAAAGAAAATTGCAACTTTACGTTTGGCACTAAAGCTTCCCAAAAACTGCTTTTTAGCCATTACTATGGAAAAGTGATTTTTACAGAACTGAAAAATTCTACTGCTTTAAATCTGATTTGCCAAATAAGGCTACTGAATTACTTCCTGCTTAGGAAAACAGTGTCACAGTATATTTCTTAACCTGTTTTTTGTTATGCTTTTCAGGATAACTTCCCTTTTGATCCTCCCTTTGTGCGAGTGGTATCTCCTGTGCTCACAGGAGGGTAGGTTTGAGTTGCCTTACAGAAATTTTACTTTGCAGTAAAAATGTTATAACACATGATTGGTTAATTGGGTTTGCAGGGAATATTTTTGAGACTACCATGTAGATTTCAAGAAATTTACCCTAAACATATACATGAGTTGCTGTGGTCCTTGAGTTTGGTGAAGAGCTCAAAGTGTGATAGGGGGACTTGCTTCTCAAGCTTTATGAGCCAGTAGTAGGCAAATAGCTGGGTGCAATTTCTCTTCGAATTGCTTAGTTTGTGTTTAGCTTTGAATGACTCTGTGACTGCCATAATATATAAGAACTGGCCTCGTTGTGAATGGTTTACATCACTGTTACTCCTCCTGTTGTGTAGGGTGTTTGGAGTTGGTGCTTTGAAGCTGTCTTGATCCCCGTGTTGCCTTGAATTTGCTGTATAGTCTTAACGGACTCTTGCTGGTAACACTGCCATAAAGTTTTTGTCCAAAAACTCCTCAAATGCTAGTCCGAAAATACTAAATTTTATTGACACCGTGCTCCAAAAGTCAACTAAGCCACTTTGAACTGCTGTCTGTGGCACAGAAATTTGTATATATCCACGGAGAGAAGATTAAATCCACCTTCCAAGGCTTTTATGCATCTCCTGCTGACGGGAAACTATGCCTGTACATTTGAAAATGTAGTCTGTGATAGCTGGTGCTGATTCTCATTTGATTTTAATTATCATGCATCTTTTTTGCATTCAGGAAATGGTTAGTGCAGTTAAATAGCATTCATGAGGGTTGCTGATACCTGTTCTTCTTTGTAGAATGAAAGAAAGAATGGCCCAGAAGGTTTTCAGTTATCGATTCCCTATGAATGTCATACAGATCTATGCTGTTTGAATGACTTGATCATAGGGGAGACTACATTTTTGGAGTGATAAATTCTACTCCCTCAGTCCAGGTTTTGTGGTGACAAGGCATTCTTCCTGCTGAGCCCCAGTCAGCACAATGCATGATGAAGTGTTACTGAAAAGAGAAAGTGGTTTATAGGAAAAGAGCAAGTGAAGATCTGCTTTATCTCATTTGTCTACATCTTTGATTTACAGGTGCACCTACATTGTTAGGAATTGTGTTAAATTTCTCTACCAAATTAAATTTGGTTGTGTTTTTCTTGTTGTTGGCTTTTTGAAATTTTTTTTTTTTTTTTTTTTTTACAACTACATGTCAGTACTATGTATATATAGTGTAGCTGTAAAAAAGCAACCTTCTGTTTTTCATGGTTTGTGTACAGTTATTTAAGCAGTTGTGCAGACTGGCTTGGTCACTGATTTTAACTAAGCGTAGTTAGTATAGGAAAATTTTTTTTTTTTTGGTCTTACAATGCTAATCTTCTGTGTATAAGTATAATACGACTAATTAGTTACAATATATTACTGGTTAAAGGGCATTTCAGCTTTATGTGAACAAAAAATTTAACAAACTTGCCTGCAAGAGCTTAAGATGTTGTGAACAGTTTAATTTTTTACTAACTGCTGATGTCAAATATATTTTCTTTCATGTTTGTTTTTAGGTATGTCCTAGGTGGAGGTGCATTATGCATGGAACTTCTTACTAAACAGGTGAACACAGGCTCTGTTATCTGGATAATAACAAAGCATGCTTTAAAATAATGAAAATGGGTGTTTCCCCTGAGTTGAAGAATCTCTGTGTGGAATAAATTACACACTCCAAAGGGAACACGGTGGAATAAAACTCAGTCCCACAAGATTTGCCTTGCTGATCTTGTGTGAGATCTTCTTTTCTACCTTGGATGGCTTACAAGAGGTCTGAGGAAGAGGCAAGAAGTGAGAGCACATCAACTTTGAATTCTCCGAATTTCTGAGAGGAAGCCAGTGTAAAGAGTGGAGCAAGACACATTGTTTTCTTTTCCAGAAGCCACTGCTACTGCACAAAGTCAGCTCTGGAGAAGTGAGGAATGCAGAAGATTCTAGGCATAGATGACTCTTGTGTAGACAGAGTGATTGGTTTTCTCTTTAAAATAAGTAAATAAATGAAGTAACTATTTGCATGCTCTGGCAGAAACTTTTGTGAACCCTGGAAGGTAAAGCAACGCCAGAGATAAGCAGTAATTTTCACGGGAGCAAAATTGCCATAGCTCACTCAATGGCTTCATTAGATAGTCTTTTCTGCTTTTTACAATAAGAAGTTGCAATTTCTGTTGTGACCTTGCTGAAAACGTGTAAACGCTGTAATAACGGAACTCTTCTTGTTTCTGTCTTGCTGTATTTTGGAAATGTGTGATTCAACCTTTTAATTTTTCTTGCAAGTTCTTAGTATTAATACTGTATATCGCTTTCCAGATTTTCTCTGGAAAATAAAAGTTATTAACAGAAAATAAGTAGTTAAAATGAAAGCTGAAGTGTGGGGAGGGGAATCCCAAAGCACACATTCCAAAATAGATTTGCAAGGTGAGCACAAGAAGCAAGTACACATTATATAGAAATATTTCCTTCCTCCTCCAGGGCTGGAGCAGTGCCTATTCAATAGAATCAGTCATCATGCAGATCAATGCCACTTTAGTCAAAGGAAAAGCCAGAGTACAGTTTGGAGCCAATAAGGTAAATGCACTGTGTATATCAATTACACAAATTACTGTTAGGGTTCCATTTCTTTGCTGACTTGCATAGAAGATGCTTGATGACAGAATTGTCATTGCAGATATATTTGCATTTTGATTTATCTTGATGTCTGGTGCATGTATGAGTATCTTATTGGCAGTTAACTGTGAGTTTGTTAAGAAATGATGAATGTATGAGGAGGATTAAAACCTTGGGATGGGCAGGGTGTGTAAGTAGTTAGACTTGTGCTATCCCTGTATTGGCAAGGGCAGGAGAGGAGGAGGATTTGGGATTGGGAATCAGGAGGAATTTGAAAATTCTGGCTCTGAGAAGAGCTGTAGAAGACTCCCTGACTGCCAGGATCACATACACTAATGTTAAGAAGTTCTCCTTTTGCTGGACTAAACACCTGCAAAGTTTTCTGAGAGGGTGAGAAATAATACCGTGCAAATATTTCTGAGCTAACCATTCTGCATTAATCAAAATCATAATTCAGTTCAAGTGTGCATGCTGGTAATGGACCTAACTTTAAAAGACTTTGAAGTACTAAATGTTGTTTTCAAAGGATGCTTAAATATTTAAGTCAATGCGATTGACATGGGAATGCCAGTTTTTAAGTACTGATTCAAGGATAGTGAACTGGGTAAGATGTGTAAGGTTATGATCACAATTCTGTCTCACCCAGTAGCTGGGTAGCTGAGCAAAACAGAGTTATGGTGGGGATTGCCTGAAGCCCGCTGTTTGGTTGTACACACTTCTGACTTACCTCAGGTTCGGAACCTTCTGATAGAGGAGCCTTTCCAGCAACAGGGATATACAAATTATTGTCATTATGATGGAGGAGAAGTGAGAAAAAAGGGTATTTGTCTTGAAAATCTTGTACTTTAACACCAGGAGTGTTGTAACACTGTGCATGGTTTTTTATCTGTAAGCCCACTGTAACGTTTCTTCATAAAACTGTTTTTAAGTCTCGCATGTCTAGATACAGGGGTTTTTATGTTAGTTTTTTCTCCTTGCAGAATCAGTATAATCTAGCAAGAGCACAGCAGTCCTATAAGTCACTAGTACAAATACATGAGAAAAATGGTATGTATATTCTTGCAACTTTGTTCTTGTCTGCACAGCAACCTGGGAATTGATATTTGGCTGCAGTAAAACTTGAAGTGCCAGAGTTTCTTATGTTGATTTGGGAAGACCATAGTGTTTCCTTTTTCTCATTTTGGCGCTAGGAAGACAATAGTGCTTAAAATAACTTGACTAACAATCATTGCAACTTTCCCAGCTTACGTGAATGTTTCATCTGTTCCTACTCTTTTTTGGAAGGTAGTTCTATTGCATTTTCTGCCAGCTAATCTAGGAACTTTATTGTTACTGTAGCTTTTCAAGTGCCTTATTTGTTAGTGAAGTACCTGCTGGAAGTTTGCCTCATTCCCTGAAAGGCTTTGTTTCAGTGTGGCAAGACCTTAGTAGTAGTAACCATTAAGGAAAAGATAAAGTGGAAAGACAGACCAGAGACTAAAAAATACAAAAGTCCAAGTGAAGTGCACTGGCTGGAAAACTGCAACAAAAACGAGACACATTTTTTTTTTTTACCCCACTTAAAGCCAGTTAATGGTGTCTCAGCTGCGTAAAACAAGTATTCAAGTGCTTTAGGTATAATTGCATTCGTTGTGCCAGGATGAGAAGACAGCAAATGACCTGAGGCTTTGAAAGGTTTAAGTGGCTTATATGTTATGTAAAAGTAGTCAGCAGAATTGGTACCCTGGCCTTGTAATGAGGGAGGTAGTCCCAGTTCTCACTTCCATGATGTTCTTTAATCTAGGTTGGACACAGTGTCCTCTGAGAATTCATGTGGCTGTGAACACGGGAGCGTGTTTCAGCGTGACTGTAGTGAGCACCTTGGTTTCCCTACCTCTAAAATTGAACACAACACCTTCTCTGCTATTGGGAGGAAGATCAAAGATAATGACTTGAAAATGCTTTCCAATTTTACTCTATTTTGATCTTGTCATTAATGGAGTCTTTTGGTGGTTTTGGTTTCCTACAAAAGTCAGCATGGGTGTCTGTTTACTTCTGGCTGTGTGTGAGCCCTGACTACAGTGATTACTCCTGCGTCAGGAGCTGTACACAAAGCATTCACAGCATTTACTGCTGCTGTGAAAGGTGTCTTTAACTTACGGCTGCTACCTGTTCTCTGGGACAACATAGATAGGCCCTGTATTCACTGTACAAAAATATAGAGGAATTTTTACAGTAGTGGCTGGGAGAATTGGGATTGGAGATCTGGAAGTGGCTAAAAAAACTATGCACACTTGATCACATATGATTCAACTGTTAAACATGCCAAAGCCTATCAGGAGACAAGTTACTCAACTGCAATTTCTGAGCCTAGCCCTACAGCAAGGTTTGCAGAAGCAGGATAAACCGTTCAAATGCTCGTGCGTACCTAACTTCAGTACACAGGAGGGATTTGTATATAAGTATCCCAGTGTAGTCATGTTTGTATGTATGCGCATTAAGCGGCTTGAAGTCTTGGAGGTTCTACCTCTATTCCATTTAGTTTTGTTACAGCAGTGTTCCTCCTTCCTCTGTTGATGTCCAGCTCAGAATAGCTGTGGCCACAAAACTTGGAAGTATTTAGTTTTCATGCCCAAATACTGGTCTCATCCTGGATATGGCACATGCTTTATTTCCTACTGCAGACCACTAGCATTTAGGGCACTGGGTCTCAATGCGGTAGCCTACCTTAAGGGGGAAGGAGGGACCCACATTAGGCTTCCATCTCCCACAAATTGAGAGTAAGAGAGGGTAAGATCATCTTGACATAGCAATGTCAGCACCTAACGCATTTCTCTGTTCTCCCTAGGCTGGTACACTCCTCCAAAAGAAGATGGCTAACATTGAGGACTGTTGTATACCTGGACCAATGTCAACAAAACAAGCTCTTTTTTATGTTTTCCAACACACAGACTCAAGCTATGAGTGCCCCTATAACAGCTGTACTGAAGACTTTAGCTATAGATAAGTTAGTGGATAATCTGTCAACTGACACGTAAAGTATAAGTTACAGCCTTACCATTCCGCTCTTCTTAGGTATCTGGACTGAGCAATTTTGGCCTTTACCATATTTGTTCTTATGGATTTAAGCATATTTGGGCCATGCCCTCCCTTCTCCCTTTTATTTTTTTTTATTTGAAAGCATAAGCTCCCTACAGCAGGCTATTGAGTTACTAAAGATCATTCAATAGGAGTGAGTTGTTCACACACTTTTGTGTATTTCTTACCTTTTGCAAAATGCAGACTGCAGAGACTTGCGTTGTATCGTTTCATTTAAAGCCAAGAAGTTTAATACATTGTTTAATACTGTTTTAGGAAATGTCAGGTCTTGCAAATCACAGTAGTTTTTCTGGTCTAAGATGACAGCATTTGTAGTATTTCCAAATTAATGATATAGGAAAAACACATGTATGTTAAGTCATTAAACATTTTTCATGGCTGTATGAGAATATGAACTGTTTCTTGGAAAAGATGCTCTTTTTTTAGATAATGTTAATTTTTTGTTTGTTTGTTTGTTTCTTTTTTTAAAGCAGAGCAAGGCTGTGCCAATAAAACCTTGTAACTAGTCACTTCCACTGGGGCATCAGAACTTGCTGGGCTGTTCCTGCTACTTGTTGGCTCAACCTCCTTAACAAGAAGAGCCGCAGTATGAAGCTTGAAGTTATTTAAAATACTAAAAACCTTTTTAGGTGTTCCATTTTATTAACGGGTTGTTGCAATCATTTGTGAACTAATGAACTTATAAAGTGATTGGCACAAGTAGAGATGAAAATCCTTGAATGAAAAATTTTTATATAAAAGCTACAATAAAATACAAAAACACATCATCTGATTCAGAGGTTGAAGAAATGTTGCCATAGTCATGACGGTGGTTTTGTTATTGAAAGACTAATGGGAACTGTACTTTCTTTATTAGGAAATGAATCTGGGTCTGTGTAATTACACTATGTTTCATTGCCTTACCTAAATCGATTCTATTTTGGTTGTAGTGCTAGTCATTAGGCCTTTGCACCCCTCTGGGGCTGAGCTAAGGGTGTGTACCATGGATTAAGCACTTTTTAGAAGCGCATAAGCATGATTTTGTTATGTTTTTTTTAGTTGACTCTCCGATTTGTGCTCTTTTTCTCTATCAGGCACCCCCGGGTCCTTGTGTATTTGCTTCTAGATCCAGTTTTTAGCTCGAAAGGATGGGAGAGGTTTGGCACCGCTCCCCCCGTACGTAGCCTTTCCCGCGTACGGTGGGTGACTTCCCAGCCTTCCTGCCGGCGTGGCTGTACCGGTGCGTGGGGAGGAGCCCGGGGGGGGGCGGGCGGCTGTAGGGCCCACGCGTGGCTGTGAGGGCCGCGGCCTGCGCGCCGCTCTGCCTCCGCCCCGCCCGCCGCCGCGCAGACAGGCCCGCCCCTTCGGCGCATGCTTGGGTGTGGGTTCCATTTCTCATTGCGGAGTTACTTGGCAATGTACAGTAATTTGTAAACTTGCATCAAGTTTATGAATAAAAAATAATAAAAATAAAAAAAAGGCAAACAAAATATTTTACGAAGCTCGCTGTGTCCGTGCGGAGACGCGGGGGGGGGGGGGGAGGGGGATCCGGGCTGGGCTGTGAGAGCGGGGCGGGTCCTCCCGGCCGCTAGGCGGCGCTGCTCTTGCCGACCCCGCCGCCGCGTGACCGGAAGGCAGCCGCGAGAGCGCCGGCGCGCGGGTGACGCAGAGCGCCGTTGCTGCGGAGGGGCTGGGGGCAGCGGCGGCGCCATGGAGGCCGTGGCGAAGGGCGGCTTCGTTCTCGGCAACCTGGCCGAGGTGGTGGAGCGCGTCCTTGGCTTCCTGCCTACCAAGGCGCTGCTGCGCGCCGCCTGGTAAGCGGCGGGGCGGGGTGCGGGGGGGGCGGCCGGCTCCGGTGCTGAGGGGCCGGGGGGCGGCTCCGGTGCTGGGGGGCCGGGGGCGGCTCCGGTGCTGAGGGGCCGGTGCGGTCGTTGCGTTGCAGCGTGTGCCGGCTGTGGAGGGAGTGCGCGCGGCGGATCCTGCGCGCGCGGCAGCGCGTCTCCTGGGTGTCGGCGCTGGAGCCGGGCCCTGCCGAGAGCCACGCGCTGGTGCGCGCGCTGGCCCGCGAGCTGGAGGTGGGTGCGCGCGCGCGGGCGGGCAGGGAGGGCGTCGCGCCCCGGCGGCTTCGGCGTGAGGGGAAAGGGCGGAGGGGCGGGAATCGGGGCTGCCGCGCCTCGGGGAGGGCCGAGGGCCGCGGAGCGCAGCGGGGAGCGGTCTTCCTCAGCTTGTCCTCCCGCCCGCTCCCCGCTGTCCCCGCCCTGGGAGGCGGCCCCGCAACTTCTCGCTTGTTTTTGCAGAAGGTGCACGTGCTGCCCCAGACCGTGCTCTACATAGCTGACGCAGAGACGTTCAGTGGGCACGAGGAGTGTCACGAGCAAAAGAAAGGTAAAGCTGGAAGTCGTTCAGTCCCACTTCAAGAAGTGCTGGGGTTGTAAGCACAGTGTGTAGAGTAGGGTCAGCTGAGAGGGGATTCTCTGATTTTTGAATTTCAGAGGAAAGTAAATCTTTTGCAAAACCCGTGACTGCGTAGTTTTATCTTTGTGATACAAGGCGTAGCTCATAGATGTATGTTATTTTACACAGATGTTTTCCTTCCTGTTCTTGGAGGATTTTGGCTCCGTTCGCATGCTGCTACTCCTGTGCTCTTGCCTATTAGCACAGATTTGCCGTGTCGTTAACAAGGCAGCCACTAATGGGCAGCATTGGTTAAATGGGCTGGGACTGACTGCAGGGTTTGTTGCAGTACCATTCAGAACAACTGATTTTTACTTCTCTCTGCTTTATTTCTTCTTTTTTTAACAGCCAGGAAAAGAAACAGTAAAGAAACGGCAATTGCGCTCGAAAAATTGTTGCCAAAGCGATGCCAGGTTCTTGGCCTGGTCACCCCAGGGATTGTAGGTAGGAGGAAAATGTGTGATTTTGTGAGAGATCAGCTCCAGGGCAGTCAGTGTATTGCACATCTATTCTGGTGCCTATTTACCACCGTTTCATATGTTTTTGAAAGCATGGTCCTGCAGACTGACAGGAGAGTTCTCACAGCGATTACCATGTTCTCCCAACTTGTTCAACGCTAGCTTGAATTTTAAGGGGTTCACAGTGTCGCTGCTAAGTCACGTGGAGCTTAAAATCTTACTTTGTGTGATGCAGTTACAATTAAAAGAATTCATTTAATTGAGCAGGCAGTTTATTGCAGTTTTTCCTGGCACCTTAGTGTAATTCAGTGTTTCTTGAATTTATCTGTATTTTTCAGAGTCATACTGTGACTGATTGTATAGGACATTCTCAGTATATACCTGTTTGTTATGGTCTACCAGGAGACATGCAATAACTGTGGAAAACTCACAGCCTCTCTTGACAGTCTTTTTCTAGTGCTTCACGTTTTTATCATTAGGAAGCTTTTTCCTAGTTTCTCACCTTAAATTCTCTTCCCACAGCATGAATAGGGTATTTGAATGTTGTCACTAGCATAATTCAATAATGCACTCTAAATATTTGTGTCACTTTGCTTTATACTGTCATCACGTGCTCATGTAACACTTTTTCTCATTTAACTTGTGGTCCTTAAAAATCTTGAGTATGTTTGCAGACCTGTAGAAGTTGGCCAGAAGGCTTGAGGCAACTGTATTGCACAGTGCTTGTTTTCCAACTGACTTACATTTGGTGTGGCTGTGGGGAAATGTCCAATTATATCCCTGTCTCCTTGTCCAAAGTGACTTCAGTATGATCTATAGCCAGCAGGACTCCTACATGCTTCATCTTACCAAAACATCACCAAAAAAATCACACCAGTTGTCCATTGGATATGTTGGTAGGGAAATGAGCTGTCATGTTTACATCACCTAAGATGTTCTGCCTCTTTTAATCTGTGTTACAGTGTAGATGAAAGTATTAGAATCACTGAACACAAGATGTCTGGCTTTGTATCTTTGTAGTTACCCCTATGGGATCAAGCAGCAATCAACCTCAAGAAATTGAAGAAGGCGAAGCTGGGTTTGCTCTGTTGTTTCCCAAAATCGATGGGGTGAAAATTCATACCTTCCATTTTTCAAAAGACTTGAAGAACAGGGTCTTTGATGAAAGTAAATTTGCTGAAGCAGGTATGTCCTTCTTCTCGCCTTTATTTGGGGTTTTGCAAAGTGTTGTGTTGCTGTTTCAGGCACCGGTGTGGAAGCAACAACTTCTGTGCTTGCTTCATTCACAGAGCACACTGCAGCTGGTAATTGTACATCTTTGTTCTTCCCATTCTCTGGAGTACCAAGTTATGCTGCGTATTGATCTCAGATTACCTCAGTTAGGTTCCAGGCAGAGCTGTTTGGCCGGAGCTGTTAGGATTTGAGCAACCTCTCATGGGTTAAAAATAACAATCAATGAGTTTGTGCCCTTGGGAATGATTCCCATCACTACAGTTTAGAAACTAGTGGGGAGGAGCTGCTTCCCTTCTTCTCCAAAATAACTTTGTGTTTAGATCCTAAGTCAGGTGTTGTAACAAGGAAGGGTAGAACAGAAGACAGCACATTTCAATAAATACAGTTTACGTTCTTCACATTGTGTCCTCAGCAGAGCAATGATTTATGAAGAATAATATACTGAGGTTTTCTTGAGTCTCCTAGGACCCCGGGAGTTTCTGCCTTGGGATGAGCAACTGGCTGGTGTATGTAATGTATTTAATTTTCAGGTAAAGCTATTTACTGCATTGTGGTTCTTGTTGAATAACCTTTATACTCAGTTCTTACCCATAAAAGGATAATGAAGGCTGCCAAGTAAAACTGAAGAGCTGTGCCTTCAGAGGCTGTGGTAAAACTCATATGCTCTGCTAATGAAGTGAAAAGCCGGAGGAAGTAGGTGCAGTCATCTTTCTCTTGCTAGGTTCTTCTCAGAAATTCTCACTTACATGGGGAATGCAGCTCAGCTCCTCAATGCCTGGGCAACTTGGGCCTTGTTTTCCAAACTGCAGCAATGGAAAGCCATTACTAAATGTGTTATTTGTGGAGAGACTAGGATGGCTGGACTTCAGGGGTCAGGATGTAAATGTTAAGAGGGTTGGTGTTTGTCTTTTTGTTTGTAGGTCTGAAGAATAACCCGGATCTCCGGGTGGTTCTTCTGTTTGGCTACAACTCCTGGAAGTCTGGAGCAACTCGATTTCTTCATCAAATTGTCAATCCTTTGAATGAGAAAAGTATCATCCTGGCTGGAGGACAAGTGGAGAGCTTTACATCACTGACCTCTGAGAAGTAGGTATCATTTTCAAGGTAAATTGTAAAGAAGATTTAAAATGGGAAAAACACTGCAGAAGAGATAGCCTTTTAGTTACATCATATTAGGAATGCCCATTAACAGTAGTAAAATGATTTTTTTTTTTTTTTCTTTTAAAGAGAATAAAGTGCAACTGCTACACTGGGATTTAGCCAGAAAAGCTGGAAGCTATGTGTGACTGTTACAGATTAGGTTCTGGAAACCCAGCTAGGAGAAACCCACTGCAACAGATTTCCAGCTTCAGATACCCTGTGTGTGTCTGTCGCAGTCTGTTTGCTCTCTGACTTGCAGATAAATTACCACTCCTTGTGACAGACCATTTATGGGAACATTTTGTTTCTAGATCAACCTCGTTTTGGTTCACATTACAGAGCAGCAGCTGAACACATGAACAGGACTGTGCCCCGGGAGCACACCTAGTATGCTGCTGCTGCCGAGAGACATGGCACTTGCAGGACGGGGATAAATCTCATCTAGCTTAAACCCCTTCCCTCCTCTGGGATCCCTCAGGGCAGACTTGGGCTCCAGCTGCTCGCTGCACAGGGCAAGCTCTTAGTGGGTCTGGCTCACTGGTGATGGTGCATCCTGTGCTGGGGAGTGCAGGGCAGGCATTGTCATAGGCTCCTCTCTTGCCAGCGTGGGTCTGGACTCTGTAGTAATACCAACATTTTTCTTGCATCTGATGTGTGCCGACTGCACCATTAAACCAGATAAGAGAACTGACCATATATTAAATTATTGCTAATAAAGCATAAGTAGGTGAGTACTGAAGCCAGTGTATCCTGGCCATCCAAGGACACTTAAAGCAATATGAATCTGAAGCCATTATTGACTGCTGCCTTCGTTTGAGATGTAAATCCTGAGTATCTTCTGATGTCTTAAGTGCTACTAATAGTTTAGCTGGAGTTACAGAGCTGTGACATATGCAAGCTGCTGAATTTGGCATTTGAAATGTAGGCTTATGCTTAATCCCCGATTATGGATGTGAAAATTTTTCCTTGTGAGGGGTTGCTGAAATGTGAAGGCTTTGGTTTGTTTTTTAACTCTGTGTGGCTTTCAGAATCACTAGGATGTTGGTCTGCTTTGAAATCTACGTCTGTCACAGCCGAAGTCTGTTCAGGTTGGCAGTGGTGTCCCTGGAACGTTCTCTAACTTGGTGCCTGTTGCCTTTCAGTAGCAATGCCCAGCCCGGCGATGCCTGCGGTGTGGTTGGGCTGGCTTTCAGCGGTCCCCAGATCCAGAGTGCCACTGTTTTGTTAGACCAGGATGTAGCTGATGAGAGGACAGCAGAAGCCGCCATGCAGCGTCTCAAAGCAGCCAACATCCCCGAGCGTAACACCATTGGCTTCATGTTTGCGTGTGTTGGCAGAGGATATCGGCATTATAAAACCAAAAGGAATATGGAAGCAGATGCATTTAGGAAGTTTTTTCCAAACGTTCCCCTCTTTGGCTTTTTTGGACATGGAGAAATCGGATGTGATCGAATAGTTACTGGGAATTTCGTATTAAGAGAATGTAATGACATAAAGGATGACCTGCTTCATGGTTACACTACTGTTATGACTCTTATTCATCTTGGCTCAACTAAAGCAAACCAAGCGTAAATATGTTTTCAATGCTTTAGTGAGCTGTTTGTTTCATTCCAGAAAGCTGAGAAGTCTGGAAGAGTGGACATCTTGCAATCAAAGCCCTTTCCAAAACGTAAACGTCATTTTGGTAATATTGTCGACTCTTGTAGTTGAAATAGAGTTTAATACAATAGCTGCAAGAAAGCTTTGCATTTTGTGTAATCCCCTGTACACATCAGAATTGCAGGTAAATGTTATTTGATGGAACTCTGCAACTGAAAAAAGCCTCTTTCTTCCCAAATGAGAATGGTTTGCACAGATGGCAGTTGGAGCCCAAATATCAACATGTAGAAAGAAACTGTACTTTGATGTGTTCTATTTATGTATGTAAAACAGTCTAGAAAAACCTCTGATGCACACTGAAATATTGATGCGTAAAATCCACCGTTTCCTGGGTTTTATTTCAAGAGAGATGCACAACCTGCCCAGGCTTGAGTCCGATCTAGAGAACTGAATGGTTTTACTAGATAAAGTGAATGAAAATCTTTAGAGAAAAGTAACAAAGTGCTCATTAAATAAAGATGAAAATACATCGTGAAAGTACTTTGCCTTCTATTCTTAGAGGAAAAGCTCTGATTTAAGGAGATGTTCAGTCACAAGCTCAACTTGTCTCACTATCTTGAACTGAATTTCAGTCGTCTTAAACATCTGGTTCAGAATAATATTTGATACTTCGTGTGTACCAGCAATTTCAGTCTGTGTGTATTTAGGTTTGCACAATCGAAATGCACTGGTTGCCTTTTATTTTAGATTCTCTTGTAGCATGATGCTCTCTATTACAGACTTCTAAGTCCAGAGTGCTAAAAATTAAGACTTCCTGGTATCTTTAAGTTCCTTTAAAAATTTCTTTTTTTCTTTTAATTTGAAGTTGTGGGTCATGCAAGATCTGACTGTGTTCTATTTATGTAGAGCCTCTAAACAAGACTTGTGCTTTTGCATGTTTTTCTCATGCTTTTACATCAGTCACCTGTTTTGATTGCTGCAGCTGGAATGCAGTATTGCAAAGTTCAAGTAAGTAAATTCAGCATAGTCTCAGTATTGCTATTAATATATTTCCTCCCTTTTAAATTTTTTCTTCCCTTTTATTTTCAGTTAGTAATAAAATAACAAGAAAATAAGAATAATTTTGCACCATTTCACCATGCTTCTAAATGCCAAATCAGGCAGGTGGCCCATTTTCAGTGTAGTAAAAAGAAAATACTTAGCTGTCTGTTGCACAAGAAAATAACAATATTTTGCTTTACAAGTACCAGCCAAGACTAGTTGGCACCTGTTGGCCCATGTCTAGTTAAAACCTTTCCTGAACATGGCCCAGCAAGCTAAGGTAGAAGTGTATCTGTCCTGAAGGCTAACACTTGTTTCAGTTGGTGCTGAGCACAGACAGCACCTTCCCATGGCTGTGTTGATGATGGGTTATTTAATTAGAAGACAGAGGATGAGTTGTGAACTCCCAGTGGCCTTCTAGGGATAGATTAATAAGTGTGGGTGTGACTTGGGAAATGGTTCATTACTGCATTTAAAAGGAAAGGTATTTGGAAATGGAGCATGCTTGAATTGTAGGAGAAGCTTCGCAGTGGGAGGTGGCTTCATGTTTTTTCAGCGTAACCAGAATGTCGTGTTTGGCCCTTTCTGTCTGCATAAGCTACACGTTTAACAGGAGGCAAAGAAAAACATTTAATTTCTGTAACAGGTGGGATTCCTGTAGCTGTTAGCATGAATTAGGGCTTGTCAGCATCGTTACTAGCAATAGGCCCATGAATTTTAACTTAACTTTTTGCAGTGGTAGAAGTAGATCAACCACGTGTCCTGTAAATGTGTCCAGAAGTGTCTGAAGAAGCAGATGGCGAGTTCCAACGATGGTGCAGCAAAATGGAAAATGGCTTGAAGGGTCTAATCATCAGTGAGGTCCTGTAGCTGAGGACACTTAAGAGGTAAACATAGTACAGAAAAGGTGCTGGGGGGGGAACCCCAAGAGCCTGCACCAGAGTCTGGGATCACCTTCAGCCTCAGGGAGTGGGGGTGAGGCCAGGGGACCCCAGAAGCATGCACTGCATGGCTGGAACCACTGCGCTGTCTCCCAGACCACGTCATGTCTTCCAAGTGATAGTAAAGTGGTGTAGTTGATAAAATTGCAATATCCATGATTAAACTGTTTTGCTATCCAAATTCATTTTGCCTCCACACTCATTTGCTTTTCAACCACAACTCCTGAGTAAAACCAAAGTATATTTGCTTTAAAGGTGCACGTACCAAAAGGCAGAGCTTGTTCTTGATTGATAGGAAGTTTTGCAGTGCAGTAATTTATACCCCTGTCTCAAAAAATAACCATGAATTTTTGAAGTGGACAAAGTAAGTTAAATGAATATTCAGCAATTAAGGCAAATGTGAATAGCAGTTCTGCTTTAAAAATAATTATTTGCAGTTACAGTGCTGATGGTAACATGTTTCCAGCAAGAGAATATAATCCCTGTCTGGATTTTGATTTCGTTAGGAAAAAAAGAAAACCTTCAGAGTCACAAGACCTGCAGAGAGGAGTGATGGTTTTGCTGAAAAAAGGTAAAAGATGGTCTTTTTCCCCATGTTTTGAATATGAATAATGTTTCATTGCGTGTTTTTTCTTCATGCGTCTTTCAGTTGCATGAACTATAGGTTTCAAATCTACAAAAAATAGGCAAGCGGTATGATGTGGAACCTTTTACTTGTACAATCAAAACAGTGATTGCCAAACAAAACTATAATGTTTATTTTAAAATTACTAATCCAAAAATCCTGTCATTATAGGATGTTCTTATAATGTGCAGTTGTAAGAAAGAATAGTTTGATAAAGCCAAATAATGCTAAACTGTCATGACTGTCCTGCCAGAAGGCCATTTAAATTAAAAACTGCAGAAAACTCCATGTGTCAGATTTGTTTTGGCCCAAGTTAATATTGAAATAAGTTTTATTTTAATGGATGAATGAGTCACACAGAATCATGCCCCCTTGGCAGGGAACAGTAAACGAAGATATGTAAATGATGCAGCCAAACTTCAACTTTCAGTGTGCAGCAGAGAAGGCTGATAATATTAAACCTCAGACTGAATTTTGAAAAAACAAGTGGTTACATAGGATTCTTAATTAATTTTTAGTTAAAAGTCTACCTCAAAACTCACTGAATGTCATTATCCCCGCTTAGTTTATTTTTGTCTTTCTAAAAATGGAGAACTTTCTACTAGAAGGTACTGGTGTTCATTAGCTTTCATATAAGACACAAACTTTGGTATTGACCTAAGTTTTCTGAACACCTGGTGTCTGGCCAAATGAGAGAACAACTTAAAAAACATTTGCCATTCAGATGCCTATTTTACTCAGTGGAATGATCCAGGAATATAACGTTTGACATCTGGAAATTTGCATACTTAGAAGTTACAAAGATAGTAAATGTGTACATTTCTGTGGTCTTTTATAGGGTCTTTTATATTATAATCTCTGAGTACTCTGCAGACATTAAGAAAATAATTATTTCCCCCATTGTCTGATTATTTCTCATAACTATATTGTGGGGAAGATTATTTTTTTTACGAGTCTGTGGTGGATCTCTAAAATACATTCCAACAGTAGTTGTATTTTCTGCACACAGAAGCAGGCAAGATAAACATTAGGCTAATTATAAAGTTTCTTGAGATTTTTCCTGTTCCTAAGCCCATTTCTCAGCCAGACACAGGCTCCAGAAGAGGCTGTTTCAGCGGGGCTCCAGATTAGCCTTGAGGTTGTTCTGTCTAGGAGTGTGTCTGCTGAACTGCAGGCTGAAAGGTGTGCAGGGAGGTAAGCAGAGCTCACTTGTGGTGGTGGTGGCGTGCCATGGTCCTGTAGTACAGTTTTAAGTCAAACAAATACGAGTTCAAACATTGTAGGACCCTTGAACTCATGATTTGATGCCTACCAGTACTTTGTAACACTGTCGGGTATTTTTCTAAACAGACAACACGTAACTACAATGAAAAACCGGAAACTTTTTTTTTCAAAGGAAAAGCATAAAATAGAATCTGATTATTTGGAAATTTTATTACTTGGATACTTATGTTAGAATTATTAGCAGAGAAACAGCTAATCTGAATTTTTTTTCAAGTGCTTTGATAATTTAGGAGCAAAAATTCTCAAATCAATGCGATTTGTTTCTAAATGCTTTTAAAAAACAGTTTATAATTTGCCATCATTACATTTCTCAGCTAGATCCTCACTGAGATTAGCAGGTAGCACAAACTTCTCAAAATAAATGGTTCAGAGTGATTCACATCACTGAATCAGCAGCAGTCATGTCACCTTTTCAAGATAAATTTTCACAGCTATAGGAGTTAGAAACAGCTTTTTTAAAATAAGCTTGTCTTGGGCGAGTTGTCAGTATGGCAACAGTTAAAGCAAACACTCATCCCCTCAGAACAGGAACTCTCCCAATCTCCAGAACTGGTGAACATGACCGAAGAGTTTGAAACAGCAGCAAATTTTGTGATGGAGAACATATAACATACATTCAAATCATGGAACCCTGTTAAAAAAGGCCACCAGTGGATGCTCAGCTACATTTTTACAGCCCATCATTTGCCTGTATAAAAGTTATAGTCAAAATACCATTACTTACATTGAGAGGATAATTTGAAAACAGTCTCTTTTAATGCACACTGACAAAGAATGTTTAAACGTTACACAAACTGACACAGAGATGCATTTAGAAGCGTTAGAAATTGGTGGTAGTTTTAATTAAGATGAAAACAGCAATATCTTGTTATTTCAGGTTCTGCAGCTGCAGGTTCTGTTTACATGCCCTTAGCTAGCTATAGAAATATTTCTTGGTGAAAGGTGGTGTGGTGTATCAGTCCTAAATGTGGAACTGAGTGGTAACCCACCTGTCAGTACTTCACAACATTCGTATTTGGTACTTTGCTGTCAAGAAATTGATCCCTTGCATTACATAGAGATTATGTTGAAGAGGTTACAATCACAAGCAAAGCAAGAACAGACTTTGGATAAGCACAAGCAGATAATGTTACATACAATAATGAAAAAGGGTTTGTTTGTTTTTTTTTTTTTAAACATCTTTAGGCATGCACATGTTTGGGTTTTTCTGTTTGCTGATTTTCCCCCAAAGTGCAGGAAATACTGCAGCACTTTATTGAAAGAAGCACTTTTTTCACTAATCTTAACCACAAAAAGCAAATCATTTATGTCTCGATTCTTTTGATTATTCTGTATAATCTGAGATACAGGAATATTCCATCTCTTCATTTAAGTATATAAATGTCAACAAAAGGCATTGTAATTGGGACAGGTACAGTGAGCGTATGCATCCTGGTAATTTAAATAACATTGCCACAGAATCATAACACAATTTAGTTCTAGGCTTTTTCCCGAACTTATAAAGATATGTCATCATTAATATCCCTGGATTTGAATATGGTCTTAGTACAAGTGAAAACTCTTATCCAGACTAATCCACAGTCTTTTCAGTTTGTACTGGAAATAGCTTGATGTCCTTTAAATCTGAAACGATGCTATATACCAGAGGAACACGAGGGAGGGGATTGTTTTGTTTTGTTTTTTAATGTGGAAGAGTTGTGTGTCCCATGTTAAATGCGTAACCAGCTTTGGCTAAAGCTCTCCCTCTCCCTGGGCAGTCCCTTCTGGCTATGTATCTCCCGATACAGAATTTGCTGAACATGTAACAGGAATTTTTAGCATTTTGGGTAAGCTCCCTGCTTCCCCTTTCTGCCTGGCCTCTGGTCAGTTTGGTCGCTCCTAGTTGGAACACAAATAACAGAAAGCAATGGCACGGACACCATTTCTGTTGCGATAAGTTCTCTCCCCTATTTATTCTCTGTCTTCCATTTTCAAATAACTGAGTCATACTACTGGAGCCCCTCTGCTGCTCTTTAGAAATGCAGGCCCAGGCAGAAAATACTTTTTTTTTTTTAGTACAGTAAATTGTGAAAGGGTCACACAACATTGAAGATACCTTTAAAATGGGAAGTGCTACCAAATATGCTTCCCATTGGTCATCCCCCTTAATATTTAACAATAGAAATCAAAACACTATGCAACACAGAGAAATCTTGTGTTCTTTGAACAGCCATTTCTCCTTCTCCTTTTATTGTACTTTACCCCAGTGTTTGTTTGGGCTACTAATGAAAAAAAAAATACATACTGAGTAACATATAAGCAACCTCTTAGGTCTGTAAAGAGATTTTCTGCTAATGACTTGTTTTTGCAGCACATTATGAAGAGACCTTTACTACTAGATTCTGGAAGGAAAACGTGATCCTCAGGTATAAAAGAATTTTTGTGATAACACTATAATAAATTGTTGTGCAATCATATTAGTAGAGTTTCCTAGGAAATTAGTCTTTTCTGTTTTCCTTCCCTCTATAATCTTTCAACTGGTGGAAGGGTAATTTGAAAGACACAAGATCTTACATTTCATGAAGACAGGAGTCAGGTGGAGAAGAGAGACCTTACTACTCATCCCTGCATATACACATAACACTTTTTTTAGACTCCAGTGACGCCAGCAACAAGATCAGATCCAGTGGAACCGGTGTTTCCTTAGCTTTATTGCTCACCGGACTACTTGCTTAATTTTGTAAGCAAGCATTGCTAGAGAGCGTTGTACTATCTTATTAAATTATATGTCATATTGGCTACCCTGTACTTTCTGTGGCATTCGACCACCTTAAAATGAATTTGTAGCCTGATCTCATTTTGACCTGAATGTCGTATTCACAAAACTTGTGAATTGAAATAATTAATTTTAGAAGCAATGTTCTCAGATGCAATGAGTTTGAAGCAGTCTGAATCACTAATAGGATTTCCTTCAAAGATAGTGTTATTTTATAAATCAACTTCTTTGCATGTAAGCATGGTTTTGGTTTATTCATCCTTACTTTTTGTACAAATTGTTTCCCAAATAATGCAAACAGGATAGGTAATAGTAAATAACTATTCCACGTCTGTCTAGAAAGCTGAGAGGGTTCTGAGGGTTTACAGAGTACAACTTCAGCCCATTGATTTCTTACATCTTCTATTAATATTTCCTTCCTGAATTTCCTCTTAAGATGACCACAAGCCTTTTCCTTCTTCAATGAAAATAGTATAGCAAACTTTAACATTATTAAATCTGAATGTCTCATGATCAATAACATACAGAAGTTATCTAACAGCAGTTGACTCTGACTAATTTTCACTGAGGCTGTGCAAAGTACTTTAGGTAATACTGATTCTGATGTAGCTGTCAGTACTGCTACAAATCTCCTAAACTTTGTATTTAACAGTGGCATGTCCCTGTGTGATGAAAAATCACTTTGATCTTTCCTAGCCTTTAAAACAAGATTATCAGCTTCCTTCAGAGTATCTGCCAAAGGTTTGAAGTCCAGAAAATAACATATAAGATCAGTTAATTTGGGGAGAAAGTGATCTTTTAGTGCTTTATACAACTTAATCTCTGGGTCAGGGCCTCTACTTGATTTGGTGCCCTCAGCTTCTCCCTTCAGATGCTGAGCTTTAAATTGGACTCTAACGTCTCTGACACGAGTCCTCAGAAAGTAATGTATTTTTCTGTTTTGTGTTCTGGTAGCTATTACAATGCAGTTTTCTCTTGGACTTCTTACCTTATACACTGTAACACCATGTCTTTTCTTCTTGGTCTTGCTATACTTTTGTCTACATTGATATAAGATGCACACTATTTTCTCTGACACTACAGTGTGTAGTAGACACCCTAGGAATAGAAGCTTATTCAGCATTTTCTTTGCACCTATGTTTTTATACACCTCCAGATTATTTATTTCACATATAAGAAATCTGCGTTCTGCATTTCCTCTTCTTTCAATTCCTGAAAGTTTCTCAGTTAATTTTCTCTTCAGTACAACTTTATAAATCCCATATAATGAGCTGCTAGGTAATGTGGCATTATGGAAACATTTCTGATTCTTGCTGGTTTCAACCTCCAGTGCTAGAAATGAGTTGAGAAGAAAATTGTTCAGTTCACATTTTCTATGCCTCTGACTAACCAGACTGTCTCTTTGTGTTTTCAAGGCAAAAAAAGAGATGGACCATGTCATTTGGCCTCTCTTTGTCTGAGTAAGAGAATCCCGTAAGGAACCAGATAGTAACATATAATATACTGGTGTGATCAACAAACAGTTATGTGAATAAACGAAATAAATCTCTGGGGAGGGCAGCACTTGTTCAGCCAAGACACCTGCCTGATTAATATTTTGTGTCAGGAATGGATCTGATGAATAAAATACCTGACTTACAGTATCTGAAATATCAACTGAAAAAATTAAGATAAGGTTTAAATCTCCTGGAGTAGTGAGATTTTCAGAAGAAAGCAAGACAAAAATAAAACCATCAAAGAAGGTGTCTTGCTTAATATTAGGGATGTATACCAAACAAAGGGTAAATGCTCTGCCTAGTAAACTTGTTTTAACCATTACCAATATCTTAATGTTTTCTTTGAATTAAAGTCTTGTGCCAGGAAGCTGGCCAGTACACTAGCAGTGGTACCTCATCCTCATGTTGTCTTACTATTAAAAAAAAAAAAAAAAAAAAAAAGTCAGTATTAGCTGGAGAAAAGTACTTTTTGGTTTTTTCCCTACATCTGGTAAGTGTATCTGAAACAAGCCAAATTCTGGACATGTATCACAGGTGTAAATTTTGAAACTATTGAATCAAGACAGTCCTCAACTCTGGGGAGGTTCTGTGAAAAAGGACAATCTTGTGAAAAATTCCTAGTGTTACCTCATGCTAAAAACCCTATGATTGTCTCATATTCTCTGTGCAGTGAAAAAAACGGTTAATTCTTATTTCCCATGCAGTAAAAACCAAAATTATCTCATACTTCTACCTGTGCATTATTGATAACAGTAACTTGTCATGAAAAATCTCACAAAATTCAAACATAAATTATAGTGATTATAGTGATTTCTGTATAATTTGATACACCTTTAAAAATACATAGAAATTCTAGTAAGTGCAACTGTTTCTCTTTATGTCTTAGTTGCAGTCTTCTCCAACACGTAAGTAAGCCTCCTATTTCAGTCTACTTTCTTCTCTCATCTTGCTTACCACATCATCCTCTACAACTATTGTATTCTTAGGGTTGCTCTGCATGTTGTTTTCCCACCATTCTTCCACTCTAATGCTTTACTCTATTATTATTTCTGAAAAATAAACAAAACACATGCTTTAAATTAAAACTCCCTCCCCAGCCTTCCTTATGGAGTCCAATCGTTTAACTTTAAACGTACTCACTGTTGCAGCCATTGCTGCTTGTAGTTTCAACCAGGTTGGCACCACAGTCTGAAGAACTTGTCCTTGGAATGGAAGCTTTCCTGACCATAAGAAACAAAAGACAGACAACAGAGGGGGGAGACAAACAAACAAACAAAACCAAAACAAAACAAACCACACACAGAGTGAAAAAGCATAGAAGAGACAAATTAATCAAATTATGCTTTCACTGAAAAAAAGTGACATGGATCTTCTGCAATTACTTTCTAATTAGTACTCAAGATTTTTGAGAAGCACATATGTGAGGGAGAAGAGCAGAGATCAGAGGCAGGGACAGCACTCAGAACTACATGGCTTCTCTTCTGAAGTGAATGTTCCTGTTTGTCTGATTTCTCAGGTCTTTATTTAAGCAATTAGTAGATATCACAAAATTATGTAATTTATCATTAACTGCCTTAGCATTTGGAAGTGAAATAGCAATAAGGTGATATTTTCCACACTTTATTGAGGAGAAACAGATCTTTTAAATAGAGCTGACCTCTTGCTGTCTCTTTCCCCTTCTTTTAATAGTACTTAGACATCTGCTCTCTTGGGAAGAGTCATGAGCTGTTCTCCTTTCTGTCCAGTTTGTGTCCTGTGGTGATACAACTCCTCCACAAAGTCTGTTATTTTGGACAGCTTAAATGGCTTTATTCCTAGACCCTGCTGTTTTGGCTGGCTGAGTTCCTGTTCATCATTACACACTTCCCTTACAGGTAATTTGGTATCTCAACATGGACTTATAATAAAGTATGGAAATGAATTGCAGATTTATTTTAGTTTTCCCTCAGGTTTTCTCTGTTCCTCTGAGGGGTGTGTGTGTGGTGTTCAGGCCTCTATATTGTTTTTAAATAGAAGCTAGCTTATGTGGAATCTATACTAATTGGCTACCTTTCTTATTCTTCTAGTAACTCTTGTACAGTATGTTTCTGGAGAAAGGCCAGATGGACCTGTACTGATAGGTGAATTGCTTGTAGCAAAATACGCCATTTGCTACCTCAATAACAATGTAATAGCAAGGATTTTTGCACACTTTCCCATTTTCCCCGGGACAAAACAACAGGCTTTATCAGTACCATTTTTTGGCAGGGCGTGTGTGTGTTTGTTTCAAGATAGAGAGCGGCTAGATCTGGATTTGCTCTACCCCCACACACTTTGCTCTGCTAACAGGTTGTGCAGTTTGTGGGCCTAAAGCCACACAGAAGCCGACTCTGATCCAAGACATTTTTTCAGTGTAAATAGCAAATCGCTCTCATGAAAACAGTTGTGATTTAAAAAATATATATATATGGATAACTTTTACATTCACAATGTAAATATTTTACTATCTTTGCTAAAATATAACTGTGGACACGATGCTGTATCTTCTCGTGAATTCCAGTAGTTAGAAATAGCAATAGTTTTATGTGCTGAGCTCTTACAGGAATGTAGCAAACAGAACTGGGAATGCTCTTTAAAGGTCAGGATTCACCTCTTGACAGAGAAGCAATGTTTATTGTGTATGAAACAACACATTCCTGGATAAAACTTGATAAAGAAACATAGGAAGCTAGTATACTGAACTGGTTTTCACACTAATTTTGTGTGTGGACTGTACCGTTCTTATGAATTCCTATAACCTGATATAAAATCGTTTTACAACACTCATATTTGAGGAGACATAAAAGCATATTATTTGCAACAACACCCCTCATCATTTTTTCAGAAAGTAAATTAAAGCTCTTCAGTTTACTCCCTAAATAATTATATTCTATCAACCTGAGCTTCACTGAGATAGCTCTACAGTAGCCTTTCTTTCAGCAGGTTTCAGCAACAGCGGGAGATTCAACCCTAGACTACTGTTCATCTTTTCCAGTTTTTAGCTGCTTTTGTTCAACACCAGTCCTTGACCACTTCTCCCTCTTACTTTCACCATTACTTATAATTTGATTTTATAATCGGAGCAATGAAATCCTTTCTCTCTACCCTCGTATGCTGAATGGATTTGTTTGTGTGGAGCATTAAATGCACCTGCACATCCGGTCCTGAGACCTGCCCCAAGCAGCCTGAGAGGAGGAAAACTTGGAAAGGAAAAGGGGGTGCAAGTGATAACATGGATAAGAAAGTAGGGCACTGATGTCCTATATTCTAAAAGATTTTATGTATAATTTTATGGATTTTTTCTGTATCCAAAATTGCAATTAGTATCTCCTCTTTTGAATTCTTCCAGATTGCATTACTGTTTATACTAAACCCATACTAGACTCCTCTGCTGAAGGAGACACAGAAATGCTCTACTAACACACACTATGGGGGGAAAAAGCCTCTTTGCTTTCTGATTCTGGATCAAACATATTTGTTAATAAAGTGTCATAGTGAAAACTTGATAGCACAATATTTCTCTTAAAATTTTAAATTTAATATGTCCTATCAAGAGGACAAATCAAGGATGACACAAACTCTCAGCTAACCTAACCCTTACAAGCTCCTCCCTCTTCCACCCGCTTTCAGAATGTTATGATACAGGTGGTAGATCAAACTTAGGACCAAAAAAAATAAAAGAAGACAGCTGCCAGCAATAATCCTTGCTTATACAGCTGAAAAGAGGGAAAGAGATTAAAGTATCCACTTGAGACACCTTATGTTGGTCACTTCAGTCAAGAGATAAGGACTTTTAGATGTAAAGTGTTTCTTTTATTGAGGAGTTCTCTAGCAGAAGATTATTGTGCTACATCAGCCTCTGAAGTGTAAAGGTAAGACAAGACCATTTTTAGCCAGTTACATTCTTTTCTTTATACTAAAGAAGTTGATCGTGATTTTATGAGATTTCTCAAGCTAGTCTGGTATGTAAAATAGGTTCAAGGGCAACTATGTTAAGGCTGAGTTGCTGCCCTTGTTATTTTTCTAATAAAGAGGCCCTACTATTTGTTCTGCCAGTTAGGTAAAGCTTGAGTAAATTAATTTCCTTCAAAGAAATGGAGTAGTTGAGGTTCATCTTCCATCTGTCTAATAAAAGACTTGCACAGACCTGTCATTGCTGTTGTTCTAAGCTTCTGTACTTTGCAACACAAGGCTCTTTGACCAAAAATTCAGCAGACTGTGTCTCCAGCCTTTCCCTAATTTTACTTGTTTACAGGGGGAAAGGGATCATTTGACAGCTGACTCTCTGAATTAGCTGCTCTCTGAAGACTTCTTTTCTCAGAAACAAGCTTTGCTTCTGAAGAAATACTCTCCGTACCTTTGTGAGACTTGAATGAATTTTTCTTTAGTTAGGTAAAGTTGTATTTCTGTTCTAATAACTTCATAATAATCTGCAAATGTTCTTTAGTGAACAACAACTTTGGCATTCCACTGCTAAGACAGGATTAATCCTTTACAAGTTTTTTTATACAAACTCTGTTCTATCAAATGCTCTCTATCTCTTCTAAATATATTCAGCTATGGGGGAAACTGGCATTCAGTGGGTTTCCATGACAGCAGCTGAGGTAAAACTAGACCAGCTATTCCAAAGGTCGCTCATTGAAAGGCACTGATCAGAGAGGTTGATTTGGCAATGTGATTATGGAGAGCAAAGAACAGAATTGCAAGAACCTTAGGTTATCATAACCAAGGAGAAATACAGCATAGGAGAAAGAGGAAGAGGCTGCAAGTCTGTGATGGCTAAGAATTACAGAGGTTATTAAGTTGCCTCATAAAGGCATAAATACCTATTAACAGTATATGACAAAATGAGCTCTTACAAAAAGTGCTATACTCTAAAAACAAGAGGGGATGTGAGAGGTTGACTTGCATACATAAATGCAGAGAGTAAGCAAAAACTGTAAGTTTGTTTGGCTTTGGTATAAGTGTACTGATACACTGTACTAATAGGTACAGCATCACATAGTTGATTTATTCCCAGTAATTGTTTATGTGTTTTCATTTGAAGTCCTAATATGCCAAAAATGCTACTAAACTCAAACCTGCAGTACTTGCTGTCTAGCACTGGCATTTTCATGCTACTCAAACATGAATCATCCTGGATAAATGAGTTAGCCCTCTGATTTGTTCTAGATGTTAGTTAATAAACATCTGCCTGGGATTAATCTCTGAATTTGATTCTTTCCTTAGTTTTCATTTTTAAACCAAGAGCTATAAAGGAATTGGGAGCAAATGGCACCAGTCTGTTTGGCTGCCAGTTCAATGCACTAGAACAGTTTCTGATCCCTAAGCACTTTGGTAATTTGCTTATACTTCTCAGTCTTTGGACAACATAAGGGTTGACTAATATTTTAAAATGTTAGCACTAACTCTAGGTAGACTGTAAAACCTCTTAGAAATTGGTGTACGACATGTATTTTTTACAAATCAACTGCACGTAATAGCTTAGAAAAGACATTGAGAAAAGTATAAGCCAGGAAGTAAAATATTACAAGCAACAAGTTGAGACATCCACATTAATTATGCTGAATAACCATATAAACCTTATGGATAATTCATTGCATACTTTTACATTCAAATAATTAGTACATGATTACCAGAAGAAATTTCTACTTGATTAAATAGCTTCAGCACTCTGAAGCACTTTTACCTGCAAAGGAAGTAGAATATCCCAATTACAAGAACTCCTAGCAGAAGAAGTGAAGCCAAGAAAGCTGCAAACAGGTCACCTTTTGTTTGGGACTTGATGCTGGGCAGCAAAACTTCCTCACAACGGGCTCCTGTGTAATTCTCAATACACCTGGGAAACCAAGTTTTATTCTGATTAGATGGTAACTTGTCTTCTAATATGAAAAGCACAAAGGCTTCTTTTGGACTTAAGTGGGGAGAGGACTTGTTGCAGCATAATTCAAGCTTTGTATTTGCTACATAGGTTTTCTTATGGAATTTTCACTCACCTCATATTTCTGGAACAAAGGGAATTGGGCATGTTGAACATCAAGTTTACATTCTGATCCATACTGCTTATATATATATTAAATCATATATTTCTTAATACATTCATTGGATTAGCAATATGCTTCACAATGGTATACGTTGCAGTAAAATCTGCTTCCTCCACTGGCAGATTTAATTAATTAAATCCACCTCTTTAGTGTTAACTGTGTCATCCTACTTGTTTTCACACGGTAGCCATGATTTCTTTTCCCCCTTTCATGTAGCTTTGTTGAAGACCTGGTACTGTCAGCTAAACAGATCAAGGAAACGGGAATTCATTGAGACACAGTACACCTTAAATTACAAAAGTAGGTTATGCAGTGTAATAATTCATGCCAGAACATGTTATGTGCTTGGTCAGTGACCCTCTCTCGGAGAGACCTAGCTAAAAATCTTCCCTACTATTCTTATTTTATGTATTGAGCTTCTGAAAACTTTTTTCTGAAGAAAGGATTAAAATTAATACATTATTTTACCATGGTAAAGTGCTATGATATTTTATTAAAAATAAATAAAATGAATGGCTGAGTAATTCATATTGAATCAAAACCAGACAGGCTGAAGCTAAATTAATCTTCATTTGTCTTAGATTTTGCACTTATTCTGCTAAGTTTTCTTAAGGAATTTATTGCATTACAGAAAATGGAAAGCACTTGATTCAATAACTACATTATGTATGTAACTTTTATGCATGTACATTTGCTTCTCTCTATTTGTATTACTAAAGATCTTGCTGTTTCTGGCACTGAAGTCATAATAATCTGTGACATAAGCAATTTCGGGCTCCAGCTGAGAAAAATGGGCTGAACTCCGTAACATACTTGAAGTTCTCCACTGCCATTGGCAGCTGCAAGGTATAATTTCAGATGAGGGATTAGAAGGGGGAGTGGGGAGGAACTGCCAGAAAAGAAAGATGTCTAGCATATCTAAGACAAATGGATCACTGTGAGCATACCAACATGCATGCTTGGTGTGACTCCTAGCACCGCTTTCTGTAGGTTATGGACCGCTATTTCAGTACTACAGGTCTAAACTACTGCACAAAGAATTACTACCATTTCTTTCAATTTGCCTTTGGAAATTAAATGGAAAATTTAGACACTATAAAAAATATTTAATTATCATCATGTATTAAAGCTCTGCAACTGATCAAACAGCCACCATTTACTAAGGACAATGTGAGACTTTTCAAAGTTACTATATTTGACTGCTGGGATAAGGAAGGGTAGGTAGACTGCTCTGATTGCTTGAAATAATGTTCCAGATATTTACTGTAAGTAAAGTGGCATTTCAGTTGCCTATTTCTGAAATACTGTAGAATACTTTAAGAATAGAAGTGTAGTTTGAGTGGGGCATTGTTCTCTAGCAAGTGAGAGAGAAATGCTTTGGAGAGCTGAATAGAATAACAGGGGTAGAAAATGGAATATAAAATTCATAGAAGCATTCTGGAATACCAATGAAAACCAGAGAATAATGCAAGGCTACAATGATACAGGAAGGAAAAATAAATAGGTTTTGGCATCAAATTAGGGCTCATGGAAAAGTTCTAGAGAATGAGTGTAAAGGGAGTAAGTCAGTAGCCTCAGGAGAAAAATGAAGCAGGAAGAAGAAAAAGCGGTCCTCCTAGCTGCAGAGTGTTGCATATAGGATTAGGTAAAGGGCTGGGGCTAGAGAACTGTTGTGATACAGTAGAGTGAGTTAGCACGGACAGTACATAGAAGTCATATTCATGTTCTGCGAAAGACCATGGAAAAAAAAATGGGAATGTGCTGACAGCATAGCAAAAAGGTCACTGAGATGGTAGCCAATTTCTACTAAGTAGAAATAGATGCTGAAGGTAGTCACAAGTCTTCAAGAGGGAAAGGAGCCAGGAGGCCTAAAACTGTAAGGGAAAACTATAGCCAATATGAATCCAAGGTTATAGCAAAGGGAAAAAGACCTACACTAAAAAGCACATACAAAACTTAAACATCCCGGATGCTGAACCTGTTAATTCTTCCTGGATGTAACAAAGACAAGTTTTAGAAACATGTGTTCCATAACTTGCCAGTTTGATAGTACCTGTTTTACCGTGTGCAATAGATCAGGGATTACAAAGCTGCCTGTGTGCTTTCTCTAGGCTAACCTGTTGACATACTTGCTGAAAGTGATTCCATGCCATGTAGGAAATACTGTCATATAACCTAAAAATGATGGAGGTGGTCATAGGAGCAGGAAAATTGAGATGAGGTATCTCTTGCTTACATTTAATAAACAAAATTATGGCTGATGTGACCCTACCAATAGGCTCTGCTACAGTTCAGGCATTTCTGAAAATCCTGATGTTCAAATACTGGCTTGCACAAGCTTTTATGAAATCATCAGTGCCGATGCATGAACAGGTGAAGGACTGTGTTAAATATAGAAGCAACTGCTGCTTTAAGACAACCAAGAGAGGGAAAGCCCTTTCCTAAAATTGGTGGGAAAGAAACCAAGCAAACTTCAATAATTAGCAGTGGAACTCACTCAGATCTGCTTATCGTGATGCGTTAGCAGAGCTCTAGTATTTTCAGTGGAGTTACATACACAGGGACTGCAAGCAAGGCAGAGAAGTAGCCTCTAACAAGCATGTGGGCTATGAACATAATCTAGACTGATGGTACCTATATAGTGTCGCCTTGAGATAGTCAGTCTTACAAGCCAGTAGCAACTCATAGTTTATCTTGTTTATAATGGCTGCCTAAAAGTAGAGCACAAGTTAAACATGACACACTTGTAGTTCTTAATATGGTAGGCAACTGTGTTTCTGAATGAAGGAAGGTGTAAGTGAGTACAAAAGACAGAGAAGCTGCTTCTAGGCTATAGTAAGAGAGAGTTATGCTAAGTCTTGTGGTGCCTAGGCCAGGTGTTGCTGTTGCGCAACATCATCTGCAGGCCGTTAGCCTACTGTTTTGGCACATGCTGTCTCTTGGCTTTAAATGGTCCTACTGAGTAGCATTCCAAAGTTGATTTTTAAAGTGAAAAAAAGGTCTTTCCTCCTCTAAGAAATTGAAATAGAAATTCTAATCAGAGTTGAAAGGCAACAGCCTTCAAATGTTTGAGAAAAAGCTGTGAGACTAGAAACTCCCATTTTCAGATAGCATCCAGATTTCTGCTTTCCTAGATGCCTGCACACGTATGCACACACGCCCACACCTTCTTGTCAGATGAGATGAGCCAGCCTTAACTGTTGTATACAAATTTACCATATGAGCTGTGCTGGAGACAAAACCCTAACATAATATATGTTACAAAATATATGTAAAGAAAGCCACAGAATTTTCCAATATAAGATATTAATCAAAACTACCCATATCAGCATCAATACAAGGTGGAAGAAAATAGACTGCATTGGATAAGATGTCAGATGACCAGCAAGTCTGCAATTATATTATCATTTACAATCTGATCAGTAACTGAAATATAAGCATAATAGCTCGCCAGTAACACAAGGCATTGCTGCTGTCTTGTTTGCAGATGCAGTTCAATGAGACAGTGCAAGTGATCTACTGCCTGTCTGATTTAGGTTAGAAGGTAAGATTTCTTTCTCTTCCAGACTCTAAGGTGGGCGTGATAAGCAAGTATCTGACAGACTTCAAAAATTGAAGTAGTATTTGAGCCAAATATGTACACAGACTCTCATTGCTTAGTATTATACTGTAAGAGTCTTAACTTTAATTTTTGTTTAGTCTTCTTTTAGTCTGGAAAAATGTGGATGCTTCTTGGTATAAAAATTACTTGCTTGTAAATATAAAGCTCTAAGCAGAAAAAAGCTGAAAAATTATCTGCTTGTCAATGCAATTCAGATTACATGTCTGATTGATAGCTTCAAAAATCATAATCTTTAGTCTGTAGCAGCCTCCCAAAAATTGTCCTAATCCCTACACTATAAGAGCATCTAGTAAGTATGAAAAAGAATTTAAAGCCAGAGTGAATAAGCAATGGCAAAGTCAAATGGAAGTCCTAAGCAGCTTTTTAAAAAGTTCTGTGTTCAGAGGAGTTTCAAAACTTACTCTGAAACTGTATTCATATACATAGAAAAGTAAAATTTGTGCTACTACTGGAGAAAAGTTGAAGGAGTGGGTTATCTTCCCCTAGAACACCTTCAGCTATGTGTTTATGTGGGAAGCTTTACCATATCTTGCCCTGATCACATCAGTAATACTTTTCAAACACGTAAGATGATGTTGCATTTTATATTTTATGTCCCATTAAAAATAAATCTTAATTGTTGGGTTTTTGGGCTATACTTTTGGTTTGTATTTTAACTTTTTTTCCTACCTTTCAAGCTAAAAGCAGAATTGAGAAATACTAACTGGATGCTTTCTTTTCAGAAGAGTCTGGGGTATGTGGAAGTACAGTTTTGGAGGCAGAGAAAGAAGAAAAGCCCAGACGAGTGGGAAGCCCTTCACTGACAACTTGCAGTGTGTATGTTCTGATGGCTTACAGCACAGCAAGTATATCACTCGTGGGGACATTTGAAAAAGAGAATGAAGGACCCATCTCAGATGAAGAACCAGACAAGGATGGGGTATACAGAAAGTGATAGAAGGATTTTGCACAGGATTTATTGGATTAGTATCGGAAAAGTGGAGGAGAGGTTGGATTAGGGTAGAAGCAAGGGAAGGGGAAAGTAAAATATCCTTTAACTGTACACAGGAAAATCAGGGAGATTTCCAAGGTCTGCCTCTGTCCCTTGCAGTACTTTGCCTGAATGCACTGCCCTGTGCAGAATATGATCCCTCCCTCAAAAGGAGGGCATTCACTATTAATTTCTGTGCATTCTGCCCTCAGAAGTAGAGGAGCTGTTTTTGTGTGGTCTTACAACATCTGTAATTTGTCTGAAATACTGAAAGAAGGCTCTCAAGACTCTGCCATGTGTAAGACAAAATGGAAGTACCAGAGCTTCCCCTCAGACAACAAAATCATCACTAAATTCTGCACTGTGTTAATTAATGATTATGGGACAGCTGTGCATCAGGTGCTGAGGCAAACAGCTTTCAGCTTCATGTTTTATAATACACCTGGGGCAGCTGCTTTTCCATCCTTCTCCATTCTGCTGCATGTTTATTTAGTACATTTGAGCATTCCTGGCTTTGAAGCTCATCTTGTTTATGGTGACAGGTGCACCTTGTGCTGCGGAGAGCACTAACTCATTGTTAGGAAAGGATGGAGGGAAGATGGCAGCTGAGCAACTTCATGTTTTAACACACATCAGCTGTATTTAAAATGTGCTAATGTTGCACAGGGGAGGAGGGGGTCAAGGGATGTTTTCTTTCTGTTAAATCTACCCTGTATATATATATACACACACACATTTCTGAATGGTAAAAATAACTGAAATTCCAAAAGTAAACAGTGGCTTTTAATTTGTTAGCACGCTACAAAACGCCTATTTCTAAAGAATGATGCAGTTTTCCTAGTTACATTGTGAAATAACTTCCAAGGATGTTGCATCAGGTAATCTGGACTAACTGTGTTTAGCACAACACATTTGTGTAAATAAGTAGGTTGTCAAGGCAAATGTGTTTTACAGTATTTTTGAAGGTTGTTAGTCTGTTCTTGCTCCATTTCCTCCTTTTAATCAATGCTGTACTAATGATCATTCAGCCTTTGATTCTAAAACTGATTCAATTTTTCTGTTGGTGGGAGATGATCATTTGAGAACACTTAGAAGGTTTAGGTGGGATTTGGCAGAAACCTGCATCAAAGAAACTTTGAACAACTCTGTGATGATGCCAGTCTTGAAGTTCCAAAGCATAGAATATTTTTCTGAATTCTGCTGAATAGTGATGCATTTTTTTCTGTTGTTTCTATTCACATCACCACTGATTACTAAGATATCTGTGTGTAAACAAAAGCTTTCTCATCTATAATTAGCCTTCTCTGACTGATTAAGGAACATGCTTAGAATGAGGACATGCTTAAATAGAATGCTGCTATTTAAACCCACGTAACTTCATAATCAACCACTAGATACAGAAGAAAAATACTTGATAATTTAAATGCAATAAGATTGCCTGAGTATAACAAAAATGCTCTTAAGATATTACTTTTCTGCTTCAGCAGATTATAAAATCCTCTAGTACCTGAATTACAAATTACTTCACTTGGAGCCCTTTTAAAGTGGAAATTATCTGTGCTGACTAGCTTGTGCTCCTGAAGGATTAAGTTCTGAGTATTTGTAACTTCATATTTACAGTTACTGCATCAAATACATCTTCCTCATTACACAGTCTAGCAATAGTTGAGAGGATGCTTTGAAATTGTGTAACTGATGCTGTTTAGTCTACCCTGTGTGTATGTGTGTGTGTATATATATATGTACACACACACACATTTCTGAATGGTAAAAATAAGTGAAATTCCAAAAGTAAACAGTTGTTCTTTTTTCATTTAAGTACTTTATTATCAATAATATGGGATTCCTTCTAGACAAAAACTGTGTATTTCAACATGTTTTACTTTTTGTGTGTGTAGTATTCATTTTACATCACATAAGCTTGCAAGGTTTAGTAGTTAGAATAAATCATCATACAGCGCTTCCGAACTTTATCTTCACTTCTGGATCTGATTCACTGTATGACCCTGGACAATATGCTTAATGACAGTGATATGCTGTCTATATTTTACAAGGAGCATTTACCACAGAATTGCCTTTTCTCTCTTCATCTACTAGCTGAGTTTACATGTTTGAGTTTAAATGCTTAAATTGAACTGTCCCAAACTAAGGAAATAAATACTTTAATTAGGCATCTTAGAAAATAATTTGTTTCCTTCTTCAACCATTTCATGCAGTTATCATTAGTTATAGGTCAAGATTGAAGAGAGAGCAGAAGTTGCCATGGAATTAAAAAAAAGGTAATATCCTTCAGTATATGTAATACATGTCTGAATGCCTATTATTACGTTAAGTAAACTCATTAAATTAACCATAATATATTTTGATGAATGGTAACTCAGAATTAGTAAGTGCAGAACCATGAAAAATTAGAACTTAATTTAACATCTTCTTATGTCTTGGTAAATGAGAAGATAAAAGGATAGGGCTGTATTTATGCAGGAAACGTATCTGCATGCAAAAATAGGAAGTGCTTCTTTTCCAGTGTGCTACATGGGCTTCAAAAAGATGAGTGGTCCCGTAAACAAATGGTGTAAGAAGTAGCTATATTTGCTGCCTTGATGCTTCTTTATCAAGTGGTCTTCGGCTGTCACTGTAAAGCTGCCCTTTGAGTATTTCAGTGAGATTCAGAGAACATAGTAAGGCTTGAATTACATTTTTTTTTCCCCCTTAAAAGATTATATTCCTTTTCACATTTCCTTAATTTGTTTGGGTCAGGCCATTTTATGTTATAAGAATTTTTGCAGTATAATTCGACTGAAAATGTACTTTGCATTTCTGAATGCATTTCCTACAGTCTATACTCCAAGAGGCAAAAGGTATTCTGTTCCTTTCTGTATGGTAATGAGGGGAGGAAATACGGCTCTAAATATAGATATCATCCTGAATACGTACGTAACAGTACTGTTGCACCTGTCAAACAAGTATATACCAAGTATCCCTGCTTATTTTCCTCATTTTGTCATGTCTCTGCAAGCTTGATAAGTAATCTGAGCATGAATTACTGAATTTGGAACAGCTGTAGCTAACAGGTATTTTTTTTTATATAACAACATTTTAACAGTAATTTCCTAAGGAAGCACACTGGAGAAATAGTCTTTAGACAGCTACTGTCCAATGCTTAAACACACAAACTTCAGTTTCACTGACCTGCAGAATGGACTGGATACAGTAGGAATCATATAACAAGTCCCTCCATTTAGACAGAAAGATCCATAAGTAGTGCCACAGAGTTCTTCATGATCTTAAAAATAAGACCAAAACAAACACAAGAGAAAACCAGATACTTCTGTATTTTTATCAATAAAAGGAGATCTTAACTATACTTTTGGGGAGTAGGGGATGGCTTCCTTAAAAAAACAAAACAAAACAACCCACCACACACAAACAAAACCACCCTATGAACAAATAACATATCAGTCTTGTCTTCCAGGCAAGCAATGTATAGCACTATCTATCTTGCAGAATTGTTTCACGTTTCATATGCAAACAGATCACAAATTTATCACCATATCAGACGTGAAGCACCTAAATTATATGAATAAATGCAAAATTTCTTTTGCAGTGAGAGTAACTTACTTCATTTGGCTTTTATGACCACAAACCATACAGTGATTCACATGACCTATATGAAGTCTGGTTTGTCCTGTTCCAGTGGTTTAACGAGCTTCTTTGAAAGAATCGGAGTCCGTACAGATAAACCCAGAATAGTGTCAGGTGTGGGCCAGGACATTCTGAGGCTGCTTCAGGCTCTATTAAGAGCCAAATCCTAGCACAGTTGGACACCATCAGGTTTTCCCACCCCAATTTTTACCCACCAATGGAGGAGCTAGCCTATAAAATGTCACTTGTGTAGAAGACTGCCTGTTACAATGTAATTTCCACAGGTCCTAGAAAGGCTTTTTCCTCATTCAGTAGGCTGCTTCCATGAATTGTTAGTGTGTTAAACACAACTAGGCATTCTAATAAAACCCCAAATACAGCATAGTAATGTTGGCTCCCGTAGCAGTAGTTGTCCATTTTATGATTAAAAAGAATATCTAACTGTACCATTTCACTCTTTTTGAAAGCAGTTTAAATTTAGAAGTTGGACTGCATAGATTTATGGTACATTTAATGCATCAGTAACTCATTTTTATATGTATGCATATATATATTTATATATTTTTTCAATCTTATGAAACTGTAATATCTCAAAGAAAAATAGAGCAGTATTCTGATATCACAAGCGTGAGAATCATGTGTTACCTCACACTTTAGGTGTTGCTTTTGCTGTTACTTCTCCCAGAAGTTCTGAAAATAAGAATTCTGCTGTCTTACTATTTATGCATGGAAGATATGTTCTATACAAAATATAGTGTTGTTTAAGAGGAATCAAGATTTTCATTTTCTTATTTGTCCTTCAGGAAAAAGAGTTAGGGGTCCCCTTTATTCCTGCAGAAAAAAAGTGAGAAGTGTGGCTATAAGACATTCTACCCTAAAGAAGCCTCTACAGCTTTGTCTATAAAGTAAACCTGACTTCTCTAAGAGTAGCAGAAAAGTTTAGCTACTTCTAGCCTTGTGCAACAAAAACATCATGCATCCAGTGACACTAGACCATCTCTAGTAATTCCACTCTCCCATCTTTTCATACATTCTTCCATTTCTATGAGGATATATTGATGTGGGAGTGTGAATAAAGTCCTTCTATTATTTTAAGACAAAGGCAGTTATGCCACGGAGCTCATCAACAGGAATTCAGTTTCACAGTCATGTTATCAAAGTGCTAGCATCCACACGGTAACCGGACCGTTTTGCATGTGTGTAGATGAAGTAGGGAGCTGGAGGCGCAGGGACGCAGGGCTGGAAAGATTGTTCATACTTGACCTTGTTGCATTGGCTCAGGATGTGGCGTGACAGAAACGTGTGTTCTGCCCTACCTTGTTAGAAATTAACTGGAAATTTATTTTAACTCTGAAGCGTTCTGTGCTTGTCTACTGGCAATTCATTTACTGCAAGTTCACTATTAAAAGACTGTTTAAATTATTTTGCATGGGTAACAGTATAATTGCAATAGAAATTAAATGGTAACAGAAAAAAACAAGCAGGTTTTTAAATAAGAACTACAGATTATTTGATTTTAGTCTATTCAAACATAACAGCGGAACTTGCGTGACTGCAATTAAATTGAAGGTTACATCCTTCCTTAAATGAAGAGAGGGTATTGAATACATGAACAGTGTATCAGAATATCTATACAATTATAAGAATCAAGAGAGAAAAAGCAAAACTCAACTTTGACCTGCTCTCAACTCAATTAAGCATCTTAGGGATTTAAGTGTTGTTGAAATTCTATCAGATGGAAAAGCAAGATGATTGAAGGTAGGCCCCACAGAACAATCCCTTCAGACAGCTTGTGGAAAGCCCTCAAAGAAATTCTCATGAGAATTAATGAGAAGTTGTTAACCTCCTTAAAATCATGCCTTATGGTTCTATTTCTTTTTTTCATCTTTATGCAGAAATAGGCCTGTCTCACACTGGCATGGTGGTACAGTACTGAAGAAAACTAAATGCCTCAAGTCATTCAGGTCTCAGAACATTTGGGGAAATGATTCTCTTACTGTTATGGTGTGATCTGTGTATTACGGACCAGATCTGCAGGCCAACTAGACATTTCTGTTCTGGCGAAATACCTCAGGCACTCTGTCTTAGGCCTATTAGAGGAAAGTGAGAGAGGTGAAGAGAGAGAACAAAAAGTGCCTAGGAAGTCTCTGAAACCTTTTTGATTGTAATTACAGACAATTTCTCTATCAGCTATTTCCTTCTAGAGCTAGACTTCTTTCCAGTGCTAAGGGAAAAATGGTAACCTTAATTTTACCAGTAATGAGATATTTGAAGAAACGTCTATGTCCATGTAGATCAGGTGCCCCATTTTCCATCCAGTTGTACTTCTCATTTGTTCTATTTTGTGTAGTAATACTTTGCTACTCCTTACTGAAAGTACCAGAGTAATACAGTATAAAGTAGATGACAAAATTGTGAGAGTGCATAAAAGAAAATTCAGGATGCTCTAATGGTGAAAAAAAAAATATTAATTGCTACTAAGTAGTAGTGGGGTTTGTTGCAATACAAAAATATATATTATTGTACTCCATATTCACTTTACTGAAATGTAGTAGGCTGGATCAAATTTGAAAGCTACAGCTCTGTATTTATAGACAGAAAAGTATGAAAGCAACAGTTTATCCCTTTAAATTTATAGTCAGTGATGCAAAAGAGTGTACTGGAGAATCAGAAGGGGTTCAATACAAGCCAAAACCCAATTACATTAGCATCGGTGAATGTGTTATGATTTTTCATGAGGTAAGTCAATACATTATATTAATCTAAAAATGCAAATTGTATGCTTTGAAAGTCAAATGTATACTACATTCAGACTACCATAATCAAGATAGAAAAGTTTAACAAGTCAAGTGACGACGGGCAATTAAAAAAAAAAAAATGAAAGATTTAGCTTTTCAATTAATACAACTGTACAAACTCTATCAACATATGTTCTACATAATATATATATGTGTATTTTGATATATCCTTCTATGTGAGATATAAAATAAAGAGAAGTAGGACACAAAGTTTACTTTTAAATAAAGTCAGATTTTGGTGGAAGGAGAATTGAAGAGGAAAGAAACAAGATTGTTCTTTGTAATGCTAGACTGTGAATACTCAAAACTGGCAGGGTAATAGCAGCCTCTAAATACACTGATTCTCAATGATTCCGTTTGTGGACATGCATGACAACCTGTCCCTAAACTATCTTGTCTGTTTGCATTTAAACTTTTGTAACCTGACAGTCCAATCTATTAAAAAGAAAAACAAATAAAGGCTCAACATCACCTTAACCCCCAAAGAACCAAGCCAGCCTTGATAAATCCACATGTTGACTTGGCTGTCTTGCCCAGTCCAGAGGCTAAAATACTACAGACTGGCTAATCCTGAAGTCTGCTAAAAAAAAAGGGGAAGGGAGAGGAGTGGGAAATGTTGACAGGAGATAAAGGGGTTGAAGCATGCTTCCTCACTTATAAGCAACTTTGGATTGTATGCTAATCAATGATGAACTGTGAAATACTGGGATTGGTCAAAGCAAACATCTCCTTAGTGAATTTGTCCCACTGACTGATGATCTCTAGTTTGCTGACCAGTAAGTGATCCTGAAGACAGTCCTACAGAACAGTTGTGACAATCCCAATGGCAGCTGCCAAAATCAATGCAATTTTATTGAATTTTAATTATATATGTATACACATCCAAGTAAAGACTTGGAAGAAATTACCTGTTCGCATATTATTCCGACAACAACTTTTATTCTTGGTCAAAGGCTATTCTTCTAAAACAGCACCTAAAGACAAACATGTAAATTTATCGTGTCATTTTTAATCCCAGTGACTTTTTTCTTTGAAGGAGTAGCTATCTGAATGCATGTTTCAGTGTTGCTGCTAAGACATTTATTGTACTTTGACAGTTATATACTGTTATATTATATGTAAATTCCATTAATTCACAGTTAATGGCAAACATTCAAGTCTACTGCCAAGTTCAGTGAACTCCTAAGGGTGGTACTACAGAGTAAAACCAAATTCACACTAAAGCACATTTAATGAATTAATACTTTTTGCAAACTGCAGTGCTTATTCAGAATTGTAATACCTGATGCTTTTGGGCAATCTAAAGTATTTTTCTGGCCGGCTTATTAAATTGATATTTGTACCTTGAAAGACAGTGCATACAATTGAACCAGTCCTCAGACCAGTAATTATTCAGTCAGGTAAGATCTTGGTGGTAGAAATCTTGCATTTCATGAACAAGAACTTCCCATTTTTAATTTCTCAGAGAGAATGTGTGTGTGTTTCACCTGAGTGTTTCTCATGTCTGGAAGTCAGGTGAAATTAGTAGTATAGGCCGTGAATTTAGCAGAATTCAGTAAGGTCCAAGTCTTGTACGATTATTTTTAAAACATGGCATAAAAATTCTCTGCCTGGACAGAAATCGATCTTCACTTGACGTTGCTAAAAAGAAACGTATTCTGTAGACATGCCAAATCTATAGGTATCTAACATTGCTATATTCTGTTTTCTTGTAAGGTATAGTCAAGGCTTACTGTACCAAATAGGTTACTGAACAAGCCTAACATGATAGATGTTGGTTTTTAATGTTTGCTTTTTTTCATTAATTCTACTTTAAAGTGTACATAAAGTAAACAGTTAGGCAAGCAGTCCTATATGGGAAGAAAGACTTTTTCCCATTAAATGATCAAATAAAATAAATCATCAACTTTACCAGAAATAATTGCCTATACTTCATCTTTTAGTAATAGAAAGGCAACTTTCTGTAGAGGTCCATTTCATAAGGTACAGTGCATTTGTACTTACTGTATAAGCAGACAGTTCTGTTTTTCATGGGACCTCAAATGGCTTCTGTAGCTCTTTAAGTGTTCTGTCCATACAAGAAAATCTGAAATGGCAGTTCCCTGTGACACGGGTCTGTAACAGCAAGGTCCCCACCCAAAGGCTGTCCTCTTGGGCTGTCTCACAGATATGCAACTTTGCTTACTTTGTGTACACAGACAAGTACAATTAACATAGCATGTGGTACAAAGAAACAAACTAACACGATTTACTTCAGAACTTAAATCCTGTTTTTAAAAGAAATAAATCATCCAGGAGATGGTTATTTTTAGCAGTCAAGATCAGGACTCTATATGTGCTGTTAAAGAGGCTTCAAATTTACATATAGTGCAGTGTGGGTGAGGTAACAACAAAGACAAACATGCATACAGAAGCCAAGTACAGAATAGGGTAACACCCCGTTATGCTCACAGAATCACTTGCATATTTTTCTAGGGTTACCAGTACTATAATTTATTGCTGAATTCAAAACATTAATGTAATGTAGTATAAATGAATTGCATCATAAAAATACTATATGCAGCAGTCAGAAATCTGATTTAAATTTGTATTTTATTGGAGCAAGCAGTCCTTTTTAATTTACTTTCCCTTTTCTCAGAATGTTCCACAAAAATGTATCATATCCAATAGCTTTCATAACAGAAAATATAAATAGAATATATAACCTAAATTTCAAACTAGCTCCTTTACCAGATTTAATTAGGATATGGGTCCTTGAACAGACAAAATAACTTGATTTTGCTACTGCAAAAAGGAGATCTTGCATCTCCTTTATTTTATCTTATCGTCAGTATGCATCTCACTATTGCTCTGGTACTGCTGCTGGTGTAGGTTGAACTTTTTCAGGAGATGCTTAAATCCAACTATCCAGCAGACAATTCCTTAGAGGAAGTTGACAATTTTCTACTGCATCAGTGTGTTAAATGAATGTGCTATGCACCTCATCAGATGTTTGGACTAGGACTAATTGTTACATGTACTACAAATTGTTTATAAACTAACTACAGAGAACAAGACAGTTTGAAGAAGGCTATGGGGCTACTAATTGTTCATTTTCAAACTTTGTTGCCTGCACATTCAAGGAAACAGGGAGTGGTGAAGGAAAGGGTTGAAAATACTTAAAATACTTCCTAAACAATCCAAGAGGATGTGAAGGAAAGGGATGAAAATACTTAAAATACTTCTTAAACAATCCAAGAGGATGTATGTGTATATATGTATAATTCTGTGCTTTAAATTCCGGTAATAAGTTTCACAATTTGGTTCTAAAGATCACTTTCAAAGAGATGTTGCTGACAGCACTCACAGTCGTGGCTTTTTTTTTTTTTAGGACTGAAAAGTAAATCATTAGGTAGTCATGTATTTATAAGTAAATGTTTTTCTCTGGGGTATTTGTTGCACTCTGAACAGAAGTTAAAGTATGTATCAGAGTTCTAAAAGGAATAAATTGGACTATCTCATTAGAGAAGTAAGCTGATATGCTGTAAAGAAAAGTAAATGCTATAGGATAAATTCTTCTAAATTTGATTCTAACTTGCCTATATCAATGTGTGAACTGACCTGGTATTAGAAACACAAGAGATCTTTTGTGCATCTACCTAACACTTTCCAAACTCAGTGTCTTCTTTTAAGACACAGCTGTAGCCTATGCTCACAGAAACTAAGAATCTAATTCTATGAATGCTCAAATGCTTATCTTCCATGCATCTTGGGAGTTCTTGAAACACTACTTTGTGTATCAAGTTAGAGTATTTTAATCTGAAATGTAAAATATAGCCTATTTTTCTCTGTGCTGGCTTGCTGAAAAAACTTCAGATCAGTTCTATCCTTTTCCCCACATCTTTGTCATCTAAACTGATATTAATAATGACAATACGTTGTATGAAAGACTGTAGTTCATATATTAAAAGTTAGGTCATCTGTGTATACTGATATATACTGATACTATTTTAGCCTCTTCAATTACTTGTAAGTCCTGGGCATCTTTATTTTCATAGTCTGGATCAGTTAATAAGGGCTTCAGTTTAGGAAAGGATTTAAATCACATGTTTAGTGTTAATCATATCCTGAATCCCTAAGTTAAAGCGTGTTCAAGTATTTTGCTGAATGAAGCATGAACTCTACGTATGCGTGTGTCACACTGAATACTGCAGATGTGATGGAAATATTGGGTTACTACTCTGCAGCAGAGAAGCCACAGATTAAAGTAAACCACAGATTAAAGTGAGCCACACAAGAAAATTTGTACACCCTTGAGCTTCTTGAGCACTAAAACACTAGATGAAAGAATACAGGTTTCTCTTTTTTGGGAACTCCTGGTGGATTTCTGGGAAATTTGAGCACTCAGACACAAAACTGCAATGGGTTCAACTCTCCAGAAAAAATATGTGGTAACATCTGGCCATACTGGGGGCTGGTTGGAACAAATGTTTTGAACTCATTAGATTTATCTTTAAATGGACCTGTGTGCTTTACTCTCCATATACTTACAACAGAAACCTTATTGCCACTTATTTTTGTATACTTTTAATGGCTAACTATTCTAAGCATCCATGAGATTCAGTATCCCCAAAAGATGGTAACTGAAAGTCTTAATGAGCACCGGCAGATAAAAAGAAAGCACTGAATAATGATCTGGTGTTTGTTTTATGGTTGTTTGCTATTCAGACTTTCTTAAAATTAATCTCTGTATAAACTCTCCCCCAAATTAAAGAAGATAATTTTAGTCACATGGATATTTCAAATATACATTGTTTGTTCATTTAGATTAAGTTGCACCTTACAGCTGTCTTCAAAAATGGGATTTTATTACATTATGTATTCTTTTTAAAAATCCTAAACAGGTAAAATCTCATTCTGCCCCTATACTGAGCTCAAATATTTTTGTCGTGAAAACAAGGAAAGGAAAAAATTTTAACAATTGCGCTATCTGCTTAGTAGGCTAATTAAACATAAATTTCCTTCTGAGATGTGTCCTTGATAGCTATCAAGCAGTTAGTAGTCTATACCTCTTATCTTCTCTAAGGGCCAGGAACTGTCCTGAAGACTTGTTAAAAGGACTCTGCTTATTTTCTTATCTAGGTGACAACTTCTAATACCCTTACCATATGAAGCTCATAACTGATTTTAGCACAGAAAATCACCAACCGTCAGAAAAAAAATCCATCAAACTGCCTGAAACAAATGGAAAGCTCAATAAGGAAGAATTCAAGATGAGGTATTACAACTAATTTGTATAAGGACAATGTGTTACTCAAAGTTACACACTGAAAGTTTCTTTTAAGATGGGATAACCACAATGTGAAGGAACTCTAACAAAAGCCAGAAGTGAAAGCAGATGCCAAATGGCACACAAGTCTCAACGTGCTTGTGATTGACAGGTCATTTTTTTTAATACAGTTGTTCAAAATTCTTTCCATTACAGTTCTGTGAAATGACAACAAATGACTGAGTCGTCTTGCCTTAGGAATGCCTACAGCAAAAGTTTAGGTTTACATATTGGTTTTATCCACTGAAGTATATCTAGGATTAATTATATACCAAAACAGCTGGTAAAACTGTTGTCATGATGTTGAAATCACAGTTTAAGACATTACAGTAAATTTAAGGGAAAACTTTCCATTCCTAACATAGTTTGCAGCCAACTGCAAAGTCCCATCTTAAACCCCAGTTCTACTGTATGAGTTATTAATACAGAAGTTGGCAAAGCTACATTTCATCTGAGGCTTCTGTCAAATGTAACTACTGTAGTTGTAGTACATGTTTTAATTTTGAGATAGAGATTCCAGTCTCGAGCTTGTGGGTGCTTTTGTGGGGGGAGTTAATAAATTTTAGAAGACACTTGTATTAAAAAAATCGTTACCAAGCTTGGAAAAAAGAAACCCACAACACTATTCTTTCATTCTGTGTGCTTACTGATTTCTTCTATGGCACTTTACTCCCAAGTTTCATCCCTAAACTTTATAAGAAATCAAGTGAAATGTAATACAACTTAAAGGTTCTCACTGCGTGATTAATTTTTATTCATATCTCAGTGGGAGATACAGTGTCCATCAGAATGTGAGTTCTCAAATGTCAGAAGACTCAGATCCAAAATCAGAACTCAAAAAATCCATATTACAAAGGGGCATACAAGGAGACAGTTTAGCACATGGACATTTAATAAAATAGACCAATACCACTTACATAATTTTGAGATACTAAAAAATTTGTATCATAAGAGTTTATATATTTACTTTTACATGATAGCCCTCAGGAAGCTAACGTAACTAGTCTTCATACTACTGATTTTGATTCGTTAGTGCTGTCTGGATAATGTTTAGTTTAACTGCTGCCAGTGCCAGCTATTCCACAGCAGCTCATCGTGTGAGAGAAAACTGTTAAAACTCGAATTTCAGTCTCTTTGTTTTTAATTTTGTCCATTTCAAGCATGTTCTTAACCTTGGCAGTTTTTTATTTCCTTTTTTGCATTTAATTTTGTATTGAGTTAATTTGTTCCACTTAAACCACAGCTTACCACAGCAAATGGGTATTCTTAACTCTGCTGGTGTAATCTTTCTCAGACATGCACAGGACAATCTGCTGAATCAACGTAATCTCTAATCTGCATCGTGTAATCTTGCAGCTGCTCCCTCTGCACGCAGTTATGTAATCCTGGCGCCTATAAAAACAACACAAAACACAGAAAGAACAGGCAGAACAGTAAGAATACCGCTGTGTCCAAACCCCAGGGCGGCCGGCCCGGCAGAAACCAGCCGCCGCCGCCCCCGGGCTGGAGCGGCCTCGGGGCCCCCCCACCCCGCGGCCCCTCGCCCTGGGGCTCCCACCTGCCCGCCCTGTCGCAGGGGTCGGCGATCGCGACACGGCGGCTCCTGCCCTCAGGGGTGCTACCGGGGGGAGGGGGCGGGGCCTGTGGCGGGGGTCCCGCCCCGCCCTCTCGCGCCTCACCTTCCCCAGCCCGTAGTACTACAGCGCCCGCCGTTCGCCGCCGCGATTGGCTCGGTGGCGCCCTCGTGACGCGGGGCGAGCACGCGCGCGCGCCCCCTTCAAAACGCCTCCCCCCCGCCCCGTCTCCCCTCGCGCTAACCGGCTCGAGCGCCGGCCCGCTGTTTCCTAGGCGACCCGGGAGGAAGGGCGGGCGCGCGAGCTCGCGTGCCCGCCGTTCCCCTCCTCCCTCTCCTCTCGTCGCTGCTGGTTCCGCGCGAGGCGCGCGCCGGACCGTTGGCGGAGCAGGGCTGCGCGGGTGCCGGCGTCGCGGGCAGCAGGTACGTGCCGTGTCCCCCCCCCTCCCCTCAGCTCTGCCGCCGTGCGCCCGGCCGCCACCCCGAGGGAGTTGGGGGGGGGGGTGGACGGGACGGGGCGGGGCGGCCCCGCGGAGTCCCCGCGCCGCCCTGGCGCGGCCGCGCTGGCGGACAGAGCGCGAGGAGCCTCTCCGCAGCGGAGAAAGTTTGGCGGGGCGGGCGCCGTCTCACGCCAACTTTGCGGCGACAGAGCCGGGTCTGAGGGTGCCCAGCCGCCGGCCGGCCTGTGCCGAGGGGGCGTCGGGAGCGGGGCACCCTCCCGCGGGGTCAGTCGGGCTGCGGGCGGAGCGGGCCGGGCCGGGGGGGGGGGGGGAGGGGGGGGCGTGTGAGGGCCGTACCCGCCTGTGGCGCGGGGCCGCGGCCGCGTTGGCGCGTGGCGGTGCGGCGTTACACCCTCAGGGGAAGGCGGCGGGGGGCTCCTGCCCCTCAGCCCCCGCTTCCCGGGGCGTCCCCTGCGGCTCCTGCGCCCCAGGGCGGCCAACTTCTGGCGTGCGGGTCCCGAGTGCAAGTAACCCCAATAACGCTTGAGAGTAAGACCCGCTTTTAGTCTCTTTGCGTGAGAACCCGCCTAATGTGTAATACCTCTGCGATACGGCCACTTGCACAGTTTCTTCATTGAGAGTCCTATAAATCTGTAAGATGCTGTAGCTCTTTTTGGAAACCCTCAGTCCTAGAGTACCATCGTTGCTTGCCACAAGAGAAGGAACTGTAGTTTCTCTTTTGAAGTTGAAATCCAATTTAGACTGATCTTTATGAGGGAATTTTTGGTTTGCCTTCCGTAAAAACGTAATGAACTTAATAGGCCTTTTCTGTTATATCTGTAGAGGTGAAACCTGTAAATTGTGAGGACTGATGTACTATAACAGGATAGCACATCACAGCAACTTTACTGAAGGAAAATAGTACATGAACAGGCGTGGTTTCTAAGTCTGTTAGTATGATGAAGTTAGGAAAAGGATCTGCTAAATGTGTCTCCAGCAGAATTTTTTGGTTCTCACATGTGGGTTTGAGAGCAAACTAATCTACGAGCTCTATTATTAAATAGAGCTTGCACCTGACAGCTTTGTAACAGCTGCAAAAGATTGTATGTATAAAAGGAGTAAAATGAGTAATGATGTAGGGACAGGTACAGCTGTGAACGCAATCAGCAGAGAGGGCTCATTTGTGTGAACATGGGACACCTGTCATGTTATAGGCACACAGTCAGAAATTGCTGCTTTGTGATGTGATTGTCAGGAATCCTAATTTTTTTGCAAGACTTACTACTGGAAGCGTAAGCAACCTATGTATTTTGAATGTGTTGTAAAACATTTATTACCCAAGCGTGGAGTGAGACAATAGTGACACTCAACAGTTTTCTGTTAGTTCCTGTGAAGATGCTGCAAGTTCCTACAGGACACTTGTAAAAGGATTATTAATAGCATGGTCATGTTATGGGAGGATTGTAATAGCATGTAAGTGCTTTGCAACAAGATATTGTGATTATCATTATGCAGCAATTACTTTGTATGGGAAAAGCTGTTATTTGGTATTGTGAGGCAGTATACTCTGGGCAGAGAAGGGAAGGACTACTCATTTATAGAGGATGCAGAATAAGAAGCGTGTACTGCTTCGAACACGTTATGGTTCCTAAATGCTGTAAGGAGTATGCTTACAGTCATTGTAGGGGCTGGATGAGTAAAGAGCTCACGTTTCTGAAGCAATGCATACACATACCCATTCCTGTATGTTTCTGAACAAAGTGGAGTTCTTGCAGCTCTGTCCTGATGCTACCCACTGGATTGCGAAATTGACTTACCTCATTGTGTCTTACAAGGTGGGGGTTTTGACTGAAGGGTGAAAGGAGGTGTAAGTTGTACCAAAAGTGAAATGTGGTTAGCAGGTGGTAACTATGTACTAAAGACAACAATGGGTAAAGAGAACAGGTAGCAAGAGTACGCATCAGTCATTCTAGCTTCACAACTGAAGTAGTAGGTGAGATGAAGATCTTAACTCTAGCCAGTTTATGAAAAGGTCAGTAAGAAAATGAAGATGTGAGCTGTGTACACTTGCAGTGCGAGTACTAGTGCGCACCTGCTACTCAGCTGAAGTATTTTCAGATTGTGACTGACAGCATAACTACAGAACATAATGCACAATGTAGCTGTTTCCCTGTTGCTGTGTCTGTTCCCAAAGGTTAGTTAGGTGTATGCATGATTACAAATCTGGAGGTGCCCTGTAAAAGATGTATACAGCTCATTATACTTCCCCGCTTCTGGCCCCGGGTACTGTTGTGCTATTACTCTGACTTGGGTTCAGTGGTGACTCCCTGAAACCTCACTACCTAGCAGCTTGCTGTTGTGTCTCTGATGGTCTATACACTGCAGTTTCTGACTCTGCAGTAATATTGCATCACTGATTACTTTTAGCGCTAAGGGATAGAACTAGCAAAACCTCAAGCATGATCAAGAGCATGGTTTCAGTGTTGTTACATGTGATTACATCCAAATGAGGAGGACAAACTGTATTGCCCTACGACATCCTGATATGACTAAAAATTACCTATCACATATCATCAATATTCATTTAAGTTATTTGCATTACTTGGTAATAGGATAACAATTAAGTGAATTGTGTTATATAGTATAAAATTGTCTATATTCCCCAACAAATGGGGTGTTTAGTCAGTATAATGGTGCTCAACTCATCCGCTTCTTGGACAGTGGCATTACTTAACAGAAAAAATACTTTATCCGTATGAACATTGCAGGACCAATATTGACATAGGAGAGTGAGCTGGAGTCTTTTCTGCCTCATGTTATCATCAAAAGTGTCAACTAAGTGCTATTTGCAGAACCTTCATTGCTAGTTGGTAGGTGAGAGGAAGAATGTGATTGGATTCCTCCTTTTCCTCTCCTTGCTGGTTGTAGCTTGATGCTGTGTGCCATTCAAGCTTGTTTGCCGTGCTCTTGTTAGGTTTCATAATATGAGGAGTAAGTCTGGAATCTGTAATGTGGGAAGATGGGGGGGTTGGGATCTTTTGACTTTGAAAGAATTCTGAACTCTGTCAATACTTTCAGGAGTATTTTTGTAGTGTAGGTGGACACAAACATACTTGGTAAAATTCCACCTTCAAGAAAAAAATAATAAAATCAGTTTCTTATCCCCATGGGGTAGAACTTGGCCACTGTGCATTCTTTGACTCTAGCAGCTCCTGACCAAGGTGAATTGAAAGCTTTTTTCCACCAAATTCATAGGTGGTACAATGGGGGCAGAGGCTGGGGAAAAGATGGCAGGTTTGCTTTGGTCCCTCTGTCATATTTCAGTTCACATATTTGCTGGGCTTAGGATTTGGCTTGACAACAGTGATGTATTAGGGTTTAATTCTTAATTTAGTTATACGGTCACAATGAGCTCTGTTACATCCATATAATCCTATTGAAATCACAGGGTTTGCATGAGTATAATGGAAGATAGGCCTTCTTGTAAACTCAAGTAGCAATAGAGGTTTTCTAATGATACTGGTGTCATTAACTAAGCATTATAAAATGCAATATCGGCGTATTTCTTTCTTTATTCAAAAACATATTTTCAGCATAAAAGAGGTTCTCAGTCTGTCTCACTTCTCATTTTATCTTGTCTAGGGTTCAGTATTGCTTTGATATATTTCATCTGTAAGATGTTTTAGGTTGCTATTATTGTATCTTTCCTTGCATCGTATAAAGCACTATGTGCACCTATAGCATAACACGCAAATGAAACTACATTTTGAAATGCATGTTCAAATAGTTTGGTTGCAAAGTCAGACCTGTAAGTTGGGAAATGTCTGATTTAGGGTTGTGCAGATGTAGTTCTATATTGTGAACCACCCTGTTAACTGAGCTGATGTTTTGCAGGAAAAAATAGTATGTGATCTTAACAGTTAAAAAGAGGATTAATGCAAATGGAGCTTAAATCATATGTTATTTTAAATATGATGCTTCCTAATTTTCCAGAGCTTAACTTTCAACCCAAATAACCTTGCAAATTAGTTTCTAACATGTAACCTCTTAGTATTGTGGGGTGTAGGTGTGTGTTTGTTTGTTTGTTTTTGTTTTTTTTTGTTGTTGTTGTTGTTGTGTTGTTGGTTTTTTTTTGTTTGTTTTGTTTTGTTTTTTTTAGAAAAAAAAAAAATCCCAATATTATATGGAGGTATAAGCTTCCCTTGCTGACCTTAGCAAATGCTTAAGTGGGATTTGAGCCTTCAGTAGTGACTTCTAATTCAGGTAATTGCCTTACTTGGTAAAGTTGTTATTTGGTGAACGAGGAAGAACCATGGGGCTCTGCGCTTTGTCTAAGAAAAAAATGGGTAAAGCCTGACCTATTTCATTCTCCTTCCTGCTGCCTGTCCTGACACTCTGCTTTTTTTTTGCTTCAGCAACCTGTAAGTGCTCCACAGCACACTGCCACTGTTCTGTCAGGGGTGCAAACTGCCCAGCTATTATGTACATGGGTTCATGTCCTTTTGATATTATTTTTTGTTAGTCCACTGAAACTTGATAAAGAAAAGCAAGCAGGCATAGGAAAACAGTTCAGTTTTAACTTGAATGGATTGAGACAAAGAATATCTCTGCTATTCCAGGGAACTTCAAAGGGTGCCTTCAAATGAGGCAAGTGTCAGAGCTTTTCAAAAAAGTTGCAGACGTCTTTGTAGTGGGAAGTGTTATGTCTGATATTTAAGTGTATTTACCAGCTTTTTCACTAATAGAAAATGGAAATTCATATATAAAAATAGCAAAATACAAATATTCATATATAAAAATAGCAATATATATATATATAAAATGGCAAAACTATATAAAAATAGAAAAATAAAAATTTTGTTAAAGTTGGTGAGACTTTTGCTGTTGAATTACTTCAGTAATTGCCTTAATTGCCTTAAATACATTTGTTCAAGTCTCTCAAATAATTTCTTACAGAAAAGTACACCATTTGGACTACCAGTTGATTTTAGCCAATGGTACGAATTTAAAGAAAGCTCTTCTTAAAGTAAAGAGCTTCTGTCTGCAATAATTAAAGTTAACAAACATCCAGGATGTAAACAAGAGGCATGTGGTGTGTCTCAGCTAGAAAACAGTCTATTATTTTTCTCTGTATGTAATAGCTGCTGGGATTTAACAACCCACATCTAGTGAATAATTACGTTCTTATCTGGAATGATAATATTAAACAGCTTTGAAAACAACTTTTTAACAGGGAAGTGAGATATGGGTCAGGGTTCACATGTTAACTTTCTTAAGTTGTCTCCAAAAAATAGCAACCTCAAAGATTTTTCTTGCACATATTTACTATTTTTCTTCTGTTACCAGCCGCCACCTCCAGAAACCTGAGTGCTCTTTTTTTTTTTTTTTTTTTTTTTTTTCCCCCCCATTTGGTCTTAAGAAGGAGGACTTTCAGAGCAGGGAGCGGTAGTGTAATTAAATAGATATGTTTAACTTCAAAAGGTGTTATTTTTAGGACTAGCTCAAAAGGTCAGGTACTCCTTGGAGACATAATACGGCTGGATTGTCTGCTCCAACTGAAAGAGCAAGGCAAGATTTTAGTTAGCATCAAGGTGTACTTAAAAGTTTTTGACGTGTTATCTCTGGCCATAAAGAAATTCAGAGGAGGCTGCGGAGTGGGCACAGCTTTTGAGCCTCTCAGTTCTTGGTGCTGCATTGGAAAAAGTATCAGGTTCCAGAGAGGCTGACCCTATGGACTGATGACTTTGTTCCTTTCCCTTCACTTTATTAGGGCCATGGTGATGCTGGTTCTTTTCCCCATGCTAGTACAATGGCGGCTCTTAGGAATGCAGCATGCTTGGATGTAGCACAAATAACCCTTGCCAGGCAGGTACGTATGCTGGAGACAGCAACTGTTCCCCAGCTGCCCCCAGATCATTGCCTTGGCTTCCCTGCAGATCAAATCCTAAGGTACAAGGAATAGAGAAGTTTGTGTATGCTTCTGAATGGAAAGGGTGTGTGCATGAATTAATGGGCATGCTTCGGAGATATGTCTGCCCATTTGCCTGCCTTTTTTTCGGTTTCATGTTTGCTTACTTTCCCACCTTTCAGCAAAGCGGAGCATATGGCAGTGTGCTGTCCATCTGGTTGCCACTTACTGTGAAATCATTATGCAGGCAAATTTGGCCCCATCTTGAATTTCTTATGAAGGTAAAACTGTTAATAGAATGACAGCTGAAATATTTATTCTGAACAGTAAATGGGAATTAAGCACAGAGTGAAGACAAAGGATGCTTTCTGAATATTTTCAATCTTCTACATTAAAGAAATACTTATGATAGTATATAAAGCCAAAAGGACTGGGACCCTCGTTGTGCTGTGGACTGTTCAAGTATGGCTAAAAGACAAGTCCTGTCCCAGAGGATTTGCAATCTAAAAACATTTTAATGAGAACATTGTGAATGGTGATAGATGCTTAGGAAAACCTTAGTTGTATAGGTAATGCTGTATATATGTCATCAAAAATTTTGTTGACATTTTTGTATCCTAGCACAAGCTTGTAACATAGTCTCTTTAAATGCATAGCAGATACTAAATTCATTGTTCAGTAGTAGTTTCTTTTCTAAAGTAAATGTGACACTTAAGAATCTTTGTTAATTTAGTTCTTGTACATTTTCGGTTTATCCAGTATTTTTTTTAAATGGAAGCGGTGGTTATAAAACCAGAAAATAAGTGGTAGAGTCAGAAGGAAGTAATTTATCTGAAACAGTCTTCCTTGCTGTTTAGATCAAGGATCCTCACTTTTGATTGTTACATGCATATTTATTATGTAGGACAGTGCTGCAGTGACCCCACTGTGATATGAAAGTGCTTGTGGATTGGTCAGAATACTTTAGGCTTTGGGGAGGAGAGTGGCTAGAGTTTGTTCACTGCATTCTTTAAAGTTTTTATTTTGTCTTGAACAAAAGCACAGTCAAGTTTTTAACAGCATTGGGGGTTTTTTGCCTTTTTTCCTGCAAGAGTCAATTTAAAAGACTGCAGATAGCTTTCTAGAAAGCTTTTGTCCTGTACTGACACAGACAAGGAGAAAGAAGTTCATTGTAAGTTTTCAAAAAAACCCATGAGTTTGAGACTTATTTTGAATGAACTGGTTTTGAACAGATTTTCTGTGCATTAGTATATCTTCTAAGTATTTTAAAATGGAGATGCAACCCTCAGTACACAGCTGTGAAAACTAGGCTCACAGAGGGAATACTGAGTAGTTTTGGGGAGAAGGAAATACTTGATGGCTTCTATTACAGCCTCATGACAGCTGCAGCCTATCTATTGGTGATCTATAGCTGAATATCTGTAGTAGTAGTATCACTGAGGACAGCCAGCTCTGCTGTCTCAAGCTGAATGGTAGGGTCTGTTAAATCACTGCTGAGCTGCATGTTGCAGTACTTTGTTGAAAGACTTGGGCTCTCAGGGGTTTTTTCCAGTTCAAAAGGAGAAAAAAAAAGACAGACAAACTCAAAGGTTTGCTTTTAGCACCCAAATCAAAGAACTTCAGAGACTAGTGAGTGTGTAATGGTTGTGGGTTTTTTAAATGCATGGTATTGTATGATTTGTATTGAAGTCTGAAATACATTGTTTAAATATTTAGGAGTTGATTGAAGGATAAATCTGTGATGGGTATAACTGTGACATGCTTAGATTAATGGATATCTTTACAAAGCCTGGCTCCCTGTTACTGTTTTCTTATGTGAAAACGAGTAAGAGTTCCTTTAGTAGTCTGCCTCTTGTGAGACAGAAATAACTGATAAGGCAGTTTCTCTGTCGTCTTAGAAGTCAGGATCAGATTACCATAGTGACTCTCAAGATTAACATTAGAAAAAGTTTATAGTTAGGTAACGATACTAAAGATCTTCAGTTTAAAGATACTGACCATCTTCTTGCATCTATTATTCTGCTGTAGAAAAATAAGTCGTTGTGCAGGTAAAATAACATGGTTCTGGTTAAGCAAGAGACTATAACAGTTAATCCTGAAATGCTGCTTTTAGGCTGGTGCCCGGGCTTCATATCCTGCCAGAAAGTAGAGAAGCTTCAATGTGTAAATGAAGGTATTCTTTGAAATGCTGGGGAGGCCTGGAGTGCCAGGCTAAGGAATCCCTCAACAGCCCTCCTGAGGAATAGGAGGTCAGGGACTCTTACAACCCTTTGAATACTGAGCTACGTACTCTCCAGTTGTAAGGGTTGTTTTGGTTTCTGTTTTTTAAAATTGCATTCTTTTTTGATAAAAATTCTCATCAGCAACTCACTTGCACTCTTCTGAAATTTGGGAGCTATGGAAAGAAACCTGGTCCTTTTTCCTGTAGTGGCTGGATGTTGCACCCAGTCTGAATGCAGTTTTGGTCTGAAGATTAGATAGGCCTCTTGCTTTTGAAGAACTCCTTTCAGTCTGAGACGATTCCCCTTTTTAGCCGGGAGGGGAAGAGACTGCAGTCAAAGTAGCTGGTAGCCTGTCAAGGTCTGTAGACAAAAGTACTGGATACAGTAGCAAGCAAAGACTAATTGGTTATTTGATACATTTGTAAATGCAGCCAGTTCTCAGAGAGCCTAGGTGACTGAAGTCAGCTAGTATCTGATTGATATTTGCTGGGTTAAATGAAGTAGGTAAATCATCTAGTGAGAAATGATCCACATCCTCATCCAAAAACACTGTTAACTAGTGCTTTCACAGACTGTCTTGGTGGAAAGATTTCATAGACTGAGTGAACATGTGAAGTGAGCTTTCTTCTGCTTCACACTTTCAAATAAGGATTAAGGTACATGGGACAAATTGGCTGGGAAATACGGGCTTGCACAGTTCGTTTTGTCAAGAGAGGGAAGGCTTCATGCCCTACTGCCTGTGTATTTCATAGGCTTTAAAAATCACTTTAAAAAATATTCTTTGTTGTTGGCTGTGTGGGACAGGAGCTTTTTTCTCCAGGTAATGTCTAATGTAATGGAATGCTTAACTTGATTGTGATGCTATCATAAAGCAATGCAGAGTGTTTTATCATAGAATGAGGATTGGAAAAGGGAAGGCCGGTGTTCAGAATATTAAATTATAAAATGGAGAATTTAGTGTTGGAGGAAAAACAGGAGCTGGTGCTACTTTCTTTCCCTAGAAGGACATCTGATCCTGGGGCTGTGTACTGGTTTTGTTTAAATGGTTTAACAAAGCACTTCAGTCTGAAATAGACTGTTTTTCTACTAGTTTCACTGGGTCTATAAAGCATACTGCATGAACAGCGTTTGGCAGGAGAGGAACATAATGTATCTGAAACCTTTAATTATATGCTGTAGGCAGCTCTGTCTCTAGGTCAGAAGACACCATATTATCAAATAACATATTATAGGCATTCAGGACTTGCACAGTAGCTTGATTATTCATTGAATAATTGGTCTTTGTTAAGCAGATAATGGCACTGTTTGCATTCGGAGTCTAGGTTTGAAGTATATGACATAGAATATTTGTATTTTAAATCATCTGTTATCTAGCTGATGTAAGAACTTAAATAGAACAGAGTTCAGTAAAAGCTTTTACAACATCAAAGACCGCCTAGTCTACCATGCATGTTACACTTCTTCTTACTGTATGTCACCAGCAGTTCAGAAAGTCTCTAAGAGATTTTTTTGGTTTATTGAATTTAATTTTGTCTGCATGTCAGTCTGCAGCAACACTTAGGACCATATAGACTGTATTAAAAACCAAAAGAAATGAAAAATACCCTGAATTAGAAGCTTCCCAAACTGCTTGAGGGCAGAAAGGGAGGAAAATAAATAGTGAAGGAGAACAAGTGCATGACTAAGACATGCAAGTAGGAGTTATGAGAGAAATGGCATGTCTTTCTCTGTCACATACTGAGCCTTATTTTACTTATCTATAGAAGAGAAGGTATTTCTGCCTTGTGAATAATTACTTAATGCTTTAAGATCCCAAGGTGGAATTCAGAATCATTGACTGCACTGACAATAGCTGATAATTTTTACAAATATGTCAGAGTATGATCTGAGGTAAGTTTGCAGGTTCCTCTGGACACTCAGTTAAGGTCATGCTTGGAAGTAATCATCAGGTTAGTAAAATCCCCCGTTGCTTCAGTACTCTGTTTTAGAAGGGCTGAGGAAGAGATGATGATGAATGCATCTCTTTCCTCTAGATTTCATCCTGATTGAGACAAGCATCTTATTTTCTTACTCCCAAGCTGGAGTTTAAAAGGAAAGCAATAAGGTGTTAAAAATATGGCCTCAAAGGACAACAAAAGTGATCAAACCCACTCAAAGTAATGGTTTTATTGTATCAAGTACAGCGTGCTCAGTTAATCAAAACACGTGTTCTGTACCTGTGACTGTTTAGCCTGCAGAAGATCAGTCTGCCTTGCAGTAGAGAAGTTGTATTTTCAGTATGAACTATATATCCATTTGAGCTGCGATCAGCACTCTTTGCCTTCCCTAAGGAGACGGCAGTGATTGTAGCATTTATCATACATAAAGGAATCTGTCTTGCGGTGTATAGCTGCCAAAAGATGTGTGAAAACTGGGACAAAGAAGGCGGTGTCCATGATCTTGGTAACCTCTCAGACAACAAAACTAAGGAAATCCCTTCCCCACTTCTCACCTGAACCCCATATTTAGCCACAGCAACAGTTACGTGTTGGGCTGATTTGGTAGCATGTCTGTAAAGGAATCTGCTAGTAGAATATTGCCTGAAATGCTAGTGTAGTGGTCTGTGCATAAAACTCTTGACCCGTGCTGCAAAGACACGAACCTCTAGGTGAAAACAAGTTCTTGTCTACCCCAGAAATTGCATACACAGAATGCTGTGGCTTACATTAAAAATGGTTACTTGAAAATGAAGTGAAATGATGGGCAAGATTTTGAATTATTGGTGTTCAAGGAAAATTTCAAATGCATGCCAGTGTTTCAATAAGAGTAGGGAGCTTGTCTCGATTATTTAGATTCTGGTCTTTTTTTCAATCCTAATGCATGTTCTTATACCATCAAGCAGCCCTTTGACTGGAGCAGAGACATGAAACCAAGGGTGAAATTCTATTTAGGCAAGGGAAGGTGGAGCAGACTGAAGTGGCAGAGCACTTTTCCAAGGAAAAACGCAGAACATTTGAACTTTGCTTTAGTCCTCTGCTTTATAGCATGTAACAAAGATGATGAATCGGTGATTCTGACTTGGCAAAATTAAGGCTGCTTTCTGGGAAATGCAGCAAAACAGACTCAGAGGCTGCTCTGGGGATGCTTACAGATTCACACTCCTATGAGGAGTATGTGCCTTTGCAAGGGAAGGGAAGGAGAAAGGACAGACTTGCAAGCTGAGATCAAAATAAAAAATGATATATACAGGTGCTGTACATGACCTGTTTTTCAGTTCTCTGCTATGGGCAAGGAGGCTACATGGTACTTAGTTTCTAATTACTTTGCTGCTGTCAGGCTGAGCATTCTCCTTTACCCCCAAAGGACTGAGCTGTAAGGATTGTTGTGATTTGAACAAGGAGAAGTATATGTAGTAACAGCTACTGAAGCTACATGCTGGACTTAGCTGCTCCCCTTCTTGCCCTTCATTTCATGTCAATGGCATTCAAGTTGCTAATTGTTAATTTAATGTCCAAATGAAAAGATGGATGAAGATATGGGTATGTCCATAAAGAGAGTGTGTGTGTCTCCTATACAAGGCATATGACAGTGTTGTATCCAAGTTTAGATTTCTGTCCATTGTGAGAAAATTCTGTGTGTGTTAGTGCATGGATAAATGCATGTTTAAACTAGTCCTCATCTTTTTCCCAAGGTATAGTTTTGCATTGTTATAAGAATTTATAACTGCAGTGTTGGAGGAAACCTTTCAGGCATGAGTGTTTAATAAATTAAGATCTAGTAACACTGTTCACTGTTGCAATCCATTTGCCTAGAAAATCCTATCAGGTTTTTCCTTAAATAAGCAAGTAAGGTCTCTTGCTGTTCCCCATTTTGCACAAGTTTTGACACAGTGTCCACTGAACAAGTGTGCAGGTCAGGTTAGAAAAAGCGTGTTTGCCTTGTAGAATTTTTGTCACTGTCTGGAGTGTATGTATGTACATATGGATCCTGTAATTTTTGTGCCCTCAGAGCTCTCGTTAAGGTCATTCTGCTGCAGAGGTCCACGTTTGATTCATACGTTACACCAGATTGTCTCGGGAACTCATCCCACTGATTTGCTGTGATATTTTTATGCTAACTTTAGCAAAAGGAGAAAATGTTTATGGAGAAATATTTTCAGAATTGTAGATGTACTTTTCATCTTTTGGACACAAACTGGTACAGCAAAAGGGGGGATAAGTCAGCATAATGTGACCACCCATCTCTTTAAGTTGTTGTTGGAGCACAGTTTGAGAACATCTAGACTGTAAAATGCACCTCTTTAACTTTCATTGATTGGTTCCTTGGGCTGTCAGCCACGAGGTATATTTTTAGATACTTGCAGCAAATCTTATTGCATGTGAAAGAATGCCAAATCCGTACTTTGTCAGCTGCTATTTTTCAGTAAGTAAGGAAAAAGGATTTTGGTTTAAATAGTTAATTTGCTGCTGCACTGCAGACTGAAGTTTGTAAAGCTGTACCTGAGTTAGCTTTAAACTGGGCAGGTTGGCAACTAGTATCGAAGTCCAGCTACAGCAGTGCTAGCTCAGCATGAGCTGCTATAATCCTTCTCTCTAATCCGAAGAGGAAAACTATTGGCCTGGACACAATAGAGCAATCTTTTCTTTCAGTAAGCCATTTCCTCTAAAAGCAGGCGACAAAATGTATGTGTGTTTTTAATTTTGATGGCTCCTGTTTAACTTTTTTTTTAAAACAAGAACAAAGGGAGGTATAGTAATTTAATGGAAAATGAATGGGTTGACTCCTTATGTGAGTGAAAGCTTGATGCATGCTACAGTTACGTATCACACTATAGCACGCGTATTCCCTGGGATTTTTGAAATGGGGCATGCTCTTGCTGAAAGTGGGAGAAATTAGTTCTGCCCTATAAATGTGTGCTCAGTCTGCAGCAGTACTGAAGTTAGTGGTAAAATGCTTTAAAAGTGTACAGCTGCCTGCGCTGATCTAAAGTCATTGATTGTCTTGGTCCCACAGGAGTCAGAAGTGTTCTGCTCTCTGAGGGTGCACTGTGTTTTGGCCTGCCTCTAGCAGATTATTTTTCTAGCTTTTGCATGCTGCCGAACACTACTTCTCTCTGACTATTCTCTGAAGTTCATCACGCTTGGTTTGGTCACGTGTCTGTGTTATGCTTAATAGCAGAGTGTTTCTATATTACCAGTTGTTAAAGAAGGGTAATGTGCATTTAAAAAAAAAAAAATGTACTTGTTAACAGGCTATTTTCTCAAAAACTTGTTCATCTTTGATTCAAGACAGAAGTTTCCCTGTACTAAAACATTCCCTGTTTCTCATGCTACCTTCAATTTTTCCTAAAAGATCAATATCACACTAAGTATCATAGGTCTGTTTAAACCAGCCTATATTTATAAGCTATTTAGTATATACTTGTTCAAAACTATCATTTTATTACTGCAAACATTGTCTCAAATTAGATTAAGTACTTTGGATAAGGGTTTATGTAACTTTAAAAACCACCTTCTAACGTACCTAATGTGTTTCTAGATAGCATGCAAATAACAAAAGTATGGGCTGATTTTTCTTGTCCTGAAAGACTGTTCATTTCTAGGACCTTAAATATCATAGAATTCTGATTGTCATCTTGGTATCTTTCTTGCCTCAACTTCGCAGTAAGGTTTGCAGTGGATGCCTTTGATAGATCTCACTGAGAAAAAATGCTTGATGCCATTAGAAAGCTTTCTATCCTGTGCTTTTTCAGATGTTGTAAACTCAGCAGGCCATGAACTGTCAATTGTCAACATCATGTTTGAAATCAGTATACTGAGAGAAAAGAATAACAAAAGAGAATAAATTTTATTAAGGACCAGTGTTTTGGAGCTAAGAAGATTAGAAATGAACGATCACAAGCTATTGCCTCTTTAAACCCCTTATTGGTCTTTGTAGCAAGCAGTTTGTCTCATTTCTACTGCTTGTTTTTACAGTGTCAAGTGCAGTAAATCTCTGGCGTGAGGCCAATATAATCTTAATTCCTTGTAGATACTCTTGTTTTATTGGAGAATTTGTGTTGATTTTGCATTTTTATATTTCTGATTCAAACAAGACTCTAAAACAACATTAATTTTATTTTTGGAAGATCTTATATTTGTATTTTAAAAAACCCTAACAACCTACACTTGTAACACTGGAGGCTTTTCTTTCTGTTGGGAAGAGGCATTTTTCACTGAGTGCCAGGCAGAAAGTCAGAAACATGAGGTCTAATTCAGACTCTGGCATCTGTTTGCTATGTGGTCTTGGACTTTTGGGTTTAGTTAGGGAGTATGTACTCATTAGTTGACTTAAATTTGATTGGAAGTGAGTCTTTGGCTGGAGATTGATAAGTTATATAGCAGGTAGTGATTGGGTTGGAGGGGTTAGTGCAATGTTGATGTAAAAATATTTGTGAAAAATTTCCAACAGCTTCATGTTTTTAATACTAGAAGCTAATACAGATATAGCTTCCTTGCTTTTACCTGTCTTTGGACATATTTTTCTGAGTTTTCTACTTCCTAGAAATGTTAATGTCTATCCTGGTAAAGTTTTGTGTTTGGTTTTTTTTTTTTTTTTTTTTGTTTGTTTTTTTTAATAAAGGTGAATTAATAAATCTTAACAAAAGTCTATATTTTCAGCTGTAACATATAGTACAGTTTCAAGTGCGTGGCTGGTATGTGTTATGGGTTTAAGAACAAGAATGTTTCATTTATAACTTAGTATTTGTTTAATGTTTTGCATTGCAGTCTAGATCCCTTGCATAACCATTGCTTGAAAAGCATCCTTTTATCTGATCAGTGTATTAGACAGAACCTCCTTATTGGATATGGGTCATAGGACTTGAAGTACTAAATAAGATACTGCTAAAATAGAGCTGTGGGAGGGTGGCAGGATGACTGCTATGTTGGGTCACAAAGTAGTGGCCAAAGCTTTTCTGTCTGTGTGGTGCCAAAGAGGTAGAATGCTCCTCACTTGTTCTGGTGGATGCTTAGGAACAGCAGCACAGAATGTTGAAGGATAACAAAGAATTTTCTGTGAGCCAGTGTGGTTGGGTTGTCCTCTGCTTTACATCTGCTTTATATATTCCCTGGACTGAACTTCAGGGTAGCAGAGCTTGTTGCATAAACTTGTCCGTTGCACTACATGTCTCCAGTAGACACTGTCATGTGCGATATAAGTGTTTACAGAAAACTATTTTATCTTCTTTAATACATGTTTATTATAATTATTTAATACACAGGCAAAAGCAACTGTAGTCTGATTCAGAGTTAGTGTCAGGCATTTTAAAGGAGAATAACTTTTCTCAGTCAGTTCATCTCCCCAGTTTATTTCATCTGTAAATAAGCAACTATGGGTCTATATTTAAAGAGCAGTCTAGGAATTATCATATATGACTTTTAGTTGAAAATACATGTGAGGGTTTTATTTGCTATTTATTTCTTCCTATTTTGTGATGATTTGGTAAGTATTGAGTAGAACAATTACTGAAAAGTTTACTTCTGGAATTGCCAGAGGAGCTGAAGCCAGGTCCCTGTCTGTGCAGTGTTTCCTGTACTTTCTTGCTATATTGTCAAGAGCAGCAGAAGCCTCCCTGGGCTGTGTACCACCTCTGGGGTTTGTGGTGCCACTTCAGGAAGACTAGGTTTGAGGTGAGGGTCCTCTGCAATTTTGTTAGATTCGTCAGTTGCTTTCCCTTATCACTGTGTCTTACCACTATGCTGTCTTGAAGTCTATGATCAAAATTTCTCTAAGGCAGAGAAGTACTTCTTGCTCTCTCTTCTACCCCACCCTCCCTTGTTGAAGGACAGCCTGGTCCGTGAAGGCATGCTCTAGTCCCATGAAAGCACTTGAGCACTTGAAGTGACATGCAGGCACCAAAATCCAAACACCTGAAGGAGCATCACAGTATTAACACTTCTGTTTGAACCACATCATGAATTTTATCTGCATTTAACATACAGAAGTATTGTCCTTCTTGCTCAGTGCTTCTTGCTAATGTTCTACTGGGGTCTTAGTTGATTAGCGTGGTCAGTTTTACCATCTGTGATTAAAGACCCTGATTCACAGTGCATTACAGAAGCCTGCGAGGGAATACAGAAGTAGCATTTAAATCTGAATCTGAGTGCTTTACAACATGGATTTCTTAGTACGTTAGCAGTAGCACCAAATTAGCGTGCCACAGGGAAAATTGGTTCTGTGATCACAGTGTTAAATCACAGTAAGATTTATTTCCTAGTGAAGAGTAAACCTTGTGAGCCTTTAGCAATTGAGAATTTAATCTCAAGTTTCTCTGTGATACTGATGCTATTAGTGGAAGAGCACAAGCTGACAGTTTTCCACTTTAAAACAAAGTGAGTTCATGGGTAGGTGTTCCTACACTCTTTTTTTGGAATTTATTCAGTAGCTTGTGGTGCCTTCCATTTACTCATGTGACAAGAGTATCAGTCCTCTCTATTCTTGCAGAGCTTAAAAGAGAGGAAGGCTGGGCAGGGGTGGTGATGTTAGTTATATATTCTTGAAGGAGGAAAAAGAACAGTTTTGTATTTTTACTTTCCATGTGTGGTGTATTATATGACCACTAGCTGAATGAATTTTAACATATATTTATATGAATAAACAACAAGCTTCATCCTGCAGAAAAAAAACTCTGCATGACTGTGCAGAGCAGGTGATTTTCAACATTTTCAGAAAGTAATCCTTTTGTGTACCTCACTGATTCTTCTTGTATTCCATGCAAAACTAATGAATCAATTACATCTAGTAAAAAAGTTCTGAACTTTTTCTTACTTTAAAGTTTCACCCCCCCAAAAAACAATAAAATGTGGGGAGTTTTGATGCTTTTTTTTTCTAAATAGAAAAACTAGAGCTGCAAAGTTCCAAAGCATATGTTTAGGTACAGATAATGCCTGAAATCATTATTTTTAAATGGACATAATATTTTTTTTAAGCTCAAAAATACCTACTTTAAATGCACAATACAAGGTGGAAGTAAAGGTGTAATTGTTCATGAGGTATGTAGAGGGTAGATTAAGATTAGATGTAAGGAAGAAATTCTTCCCTGTGCAGGTGGTGAGGCGCTGGCCCAGGGTGCCCAGAGCAGTTGTGGCTGCTCCCTCCCTGGAAGGGTTCAAGGCCAGGTTGGACAGGAATTGGAGCAATCTGGGCTGGGGGAAGGTGTGCCTACCCATGTCAGGGAGGGTGGGACTAGGTGGTCTTTGAAGTGGACTTAGAAGTCCCTTCCAACCCAAACCATTCTGTGATTCTGTATCATTTGTAGGCATGTATTGAACCAGACCCTTGAGGGTGTTGGGTTTTTGCTGTACGAGTTCTTCACCAGGCTATATCCTGGGACTTCGCTGCAGCGGGTGTCAAACCAGATCTTGTCCCTTCTTTCTCTATGCGTTTTGTTGCTGTGCTGCTTTTCATAGAACCATCTAGTCCAACCTTCCGGCAGTGAGCAGAGACATCTTCAACTAGGTGAACTTTTGCAGATGGTTCAGTTTTCTCTGCTTTTTCTTTTCTCTTTATACTTCTAAAAAAAACCCCAAACCTTATACTAGCTCTTGCACTCTTCTTGCTGCAGGACAAAGAGCAAGCACTTCCCATCTTGTTTCCAGGTTCACTGGAAGGAATTGTTTTCTTACCTGTGCAGTTCACAGCGGACAGTCTAGGCAGACTCCAAACATACACTGACCACGTGTGTCTCCTCTGTGATGTTGTCTTCCAGACCTCAGTTAGAAGTGGGAAGGGAAGGTGCAGGCTTGGATACTAAATGTGGAAATTACTGGCCAGTTGACATGGCTGCATTGGGTGGGCTGCTTCTTCCAGATTGTATGTAGGACTGTCAGGGCTGAGCCTGCTTGCTCACAGCGTGGACTCAGTCCTTCACCATCAGTGTTTTGTGGCAGAAACCTGGCCTAGAATATGTAGTAAGTGCATTCCATCACCTGCTGAGGGAGCCAGGGTTATACAGTTAAATGCACTAGCTATATATTAAAAAAATTACTATCAGTACACTGCATGCTATGATAAGGCACTTAATCCCAGTGGTCAGGAATGGTTTTCCCAGTCATGAACAGTACAAGTGTTGTGTTGACATGCACTGTCTGAAGTACCAGACAAGATATGAATTCAAGAATTTTATTAGCTGTCTGCTTTTGTAGAGTGAGGTTTACCCTATATGTATCACCAGGATGAAATACTGCAACTATTTGTAAATTTGCAACCTATTTGTTTCCAAAAGCTAAACTACAAAGCATAGTGCCATTTGGGAGAAGAGCAATGTATTTCACATCAGGTCAGTGGGCTAATTATTATGTAGTTGCTTTTAAGATATGCAGTAAGGCCATAAATTCATGTAAATTTATTGCATTTTATCTGGAAGGTTGCCCATAATACTTATCAGGACTGGCAGAACATAGATATTTCTCAAAGATATATTTGTAGTATAGTTCATTCTTAGAATTAAATCTTTATTTCCAGATGCTGTTTTTGACTTGTCTAATAGCTTGACTGGATTTAGTACCAGTCCAATTAGGTTTGTTTTCATTCTGTACATCTGATTGTGAGGGCAGAATTGGCCTGAAGAACTTCCTTAGTCTCCTTCTTAAATAGAAGTATAATATTTATGAGCCTAACAGTCATAATTGGTAAAATGCATTGAAATCCTCAGCTCCAAAAGGTTAAGTAAATACCAAGAACTACTGTCATTTGACTAAGACATTGTCCCCTAAGATGGATTGACAGTGTTACTCCTCTGAATTGAGACATACTTCAAACTTAGGGACATCTCAAAGCAGGTTGACTCAAGTATTTGTATTACTCTGTTGTTAGTGTTAAAGCCTGAGTGAAATTCCAGATCTGTCCAGATAAATCTTGCTGTTGGATTCAAATGGGCATATATTTTTACCTCAAAAACTATTAGCAGACTGCAAAAATTAAGTGTATATGTGATTAACTCAAAACTAATCAGAGATGACCTGCCAGGTATCTGTAGAGAACTAAAACCATTAAATGTAGCATATTGAAAAGTGTTACATATTTTTTTCTTTAATACTATAAAGAGTGGCTGTACCCATCTTGCTTGGCTTGAAAACAAGAGACATGGTTGCAGGTCTCTGGTTAGTGGCTTTTCACTGCAGTTCCAGGAAGTAAGAAAAAGAACTAGAAGCGAAATCAAAGACTTGACTCTTGACGGATGCAAGCAAACCAAACTTCTTTGAAACTAAATGGGTACTTGATTTGCTTCCAATAGTAATGATTTGGCTTAATATGAGTCGGTGAGGTTAGTGTCATCCCCAAACACTTAAAATTCAGAAATGGAATTGTTGTCAGCCAAGCAAATATAAAACCAACTTTGGGCTTCAAATTTAATATTTAATCCAAGGGAGGTTAGAGTTATTTATTTTTTGCCTTTGAGAACTGGTATTTGTGGCACAAAAAATCTTGGTTGGGTTGTGGGGGAAGTGCCTGTGTTTGGAAGTTTGTCCACATGATCTTCTAACCATGGCTGAGCCCAGAGTCATTTAGTTTCCCAGAATGTACAAAGCCCCAGATGTTTGTAGCCCAGTGGAGCTGTTGATGCCAGGCTCATTCCTATCAACATGTGCAGTGGCACATCACAAAAGTAACTGATACTGAGCTTTCCAACTGTGAGCCCAGAAGCAGTATCAACACAGCATCCTGCTGTGAGGCATGCAGTAAAATAGCGTAAGCTGGCAGCCTTGTGCCTAATGCTTGTGTGAAATGCCAGTGTGTTTATGTGGTTTCCCTTCTTACTATACGGGCCCACTGAAGACTAGATAAATCTGTAAAGGGATCTCTTAAAAATGTTATTGCTCTCTTGTGTTCATTTTCTGGACTTTAGAGCCCTATAGTGTGGGTTTTTTTTCTTCCACTTTAACCCCATAGGGAAGCTATGGAGCACAACTGTTGGGATTACTAATTTATTACAGCTAAATGAGGGGCAGTTTGTAAAATGCTAAGGTAAATGGCAAGCTTGGAGTTACTTCAGAGTAAGAGATCAAATGAATAATCTTGCTGAATGAATTGATGTTATCTATTAAGGAGCTGAGAGCAAGCTTTCTATTTGGGTAGCCTTGATAATTACTCAGTTCATCTAGATTTTTAAGATGCCATATTGCTGCAGTTATTGGCCATAAAATGTTAAAATCTGGCAAGCAGAATGCCCTCAGTCCAGAGAAGTACCTTTCTTTGCCCCATGATATTTTCAGAATTATCTGCTTTGTGGGTTGCTGCAGTACCTGCTGGACATGAGCCTTTTTTCTGAAAAGTTGGTAGTCTGTCAGACCAACTGAGTTTCAACAGTGCCAGTAGGTACTGTATAGCATGAACTGGAACAAGAACCCAAAGGAGCTGTCAGGGCAGCACTGATATGTGTTGAAAGCATATTCATGCTGGATTGTTTGAATGTCACAAGACCCTGTTTGTAGACTTGCTACATAGTCCATGCCCTCTCTCCCCACTTTCTAGGTGGATAGAGGGAAGGAGCATGAGTGGAGTCATTTCATAACCATGCCAAAGAGAGCAGCAGCTCTTGTTTGTTTCTGTCTGGAAGTACCATGTGCTGCACATCTGCAGGCTCCTTGGAAGAGGGTGGGCTTCACTGGGCTCTCCTGGGAGTTTGTATTGGTCTAATCCTCCTCTACAGGCTTGCTTCCAGCTAGGCTTTTGTCTTGTAGTCCAAATTTGCAGTACCAAAAAAGTCAAGATTTGACCAATGGTCATGATGTATTTATGAAGAGATGATTATGATTGTACACAAGATCATTTTCCTCCTTTGGCCTGTCTAAACTTCTCTTTAGAAAGCATGAGCTATACGTAGGAATAATGAGACATTCTTTAGTTAAATGGTTACATGCTCTTTTTTTCCTCTAACAGCATTCTGCTTCATTTCAACATACAGGATAATCTCACAAGGGGATAGAATTATGGCTGCATGAATGACTTCAAATCTGATGTTTCTTAATTTCTGAATGCCTCATTTTTCTCCAATCTAAACACCTTTCCTGTGACAGAGGATTTTTTCCCTTTTTTTTTTTTTTTTTTAAATGTGATATATTTAAAAATTTTACTGTAGATCACTCCATAAAAAAGATGCTAAATTCAACATCTCTTCTTCCTTGAAATAAAAAGCTCCATCTCTTGTACCCCTTCCCTTTTTCCGGATACTGCATGGGAGTGTTTAAGATATGAATGGAATTGGGAATCTGCAGTGTTAAATTAATATGTATCAAATCAACTTGACTTGTAAAGGAAGTTAATTTGATGTTTGTTTGGTGTGGCATCTCTGCATTCCTAATCTTTTGACAGATTAATTATTTTTCAAAACAAATAAAGGAAGTATTCATTATCAACCTACACAGAGCCACATAAATATTTTATCAAACTCTTGTCTTGAAAGTGGGATTAGGAAGGGATAGGAAGGTTAGTGCTGGGACCTCTCCTGCAGGAGGTTTTCGGGATTTCCCCTTTAGAAGTGCAGGTTGCTGGATTTCTGTGACCAGTAACACTTTCTAAGTGCAGATGTGTGGAGCTGGTTAGAATTCTCACAGATAGGTTAAAACAAAAACATTTGTCACAATTATCCAGTTGCGATGCCAGGGAGCCTGGCTTCAGTTCTTGGAGAAATACGACTTGCACCATCTGAGCTGAGTGATCACGTCATGTTCACGGTGATCCTCAGCGTGATATCAATGGTGCTAATCACAAAAGAAATTTGGCTAGTCTAATTCACAAGAGCTAAATGTAGCTACCCCTAAATCATGCTTCTCCTTTCTCTTTGAAAGCTTCTGGGGTAATGTCTGGTTAGGTGTTCTTCCCTGATCCTAGTTCAAATTATTCCCTCTTTCACTTTGTCTCTGTTTTTCTCGGTAACTCCATGACGTCCTTAGGATTGCCCAGTAGGAAACTTAATAGCTATCATTTGCATTTAAACTTTAGACTGTATAAAAATTTTAATTTAGATGAGAATAAAAACATAACTTTTTTTTTGTATGAAGGAAACTAAATTCTCAAATGAAAGAGCTCCAGTGTGACACAGGAGGTGAAAAAAGCCACAGAGAAGTCCTTTTCATTTCCACCCTGTCCCCAGTCTGTTAAGGATTTTCAGGTTGGGTGGTTATTCCAGTTGAATATTGCCAATGACCAGGGCAAAACACATCTTTGATTTGAGTATTTCTGATCTTAAGTATTTCTCCACTGTGCTGTTGGTTTCTATGGCTGTGCCCACGGTGTAGTGTCCTACCCTCAGTTTTGCAGATATAACTAGTTTTGGAGCTGTACTGTGACCTATATCAGGGAAGCCATCCTGCTTAAAAAAAAAAAAAAGTGCAGGAAAAGAAAAATATTTTTTTTGTTGTTGATTGAAATGCCGAATCAGTTTCCAGATCCAGCTCACAATAATGGCCTGTGTGCAGGTTCATCACTATGGCATGGTGGAAGAAGGAGCAGAAGCTGAGAAAGAATACCTAAAACCTACCTTGTGGCTAGCAGCAGTGTTTCCTCGTGTAGCTTGTTCCATCTACTTTGAATGCAAACTGTGAGCCTGTCCCTGTGTCTAAGCTGCTGTTGGGGGGCTGTGTGGAAGAATCTTTAGTGAGAAGAACATGTCAGAATTTGGTCTTGTAGGTACTTGTAAGTACATAAACTCAGATGTTTCAGTTACTATCTGTATTTTGTACAGGAGTTTACAGCGTCAGCCTGTAATGCTCCTCAGAAGGGGAGCAAATGCAGCAAACACCTTTGAACCATGTGGTCTTGACTTCAGTTCAGCTAAACAGGGTACAAGTTAGTAGAGACTTTGGTGCCAGAGGTTTAAATTAAACTGTCTTCCTACTACCCACCCAGTGTAGTGGGCATACCACCTTGTGGCACGTATTTTGTAACACTGTTTAAACATATGCTAAAAGTCATGGTTTTCATGCATAGGTGGAGCATAGATTATTTTTTTTTAAGGTTGCTTTTGGAGTTTTTTGGGTTTTTACCTTTTTACTTAGAGTATATGTATAGACACGTGCCATGCTTTAACATATATTTTTCCAAACTGTTCTATCCTTTGTATTGTTTAAGCTGGACTTTATCTCCTTATTAGCAAGCTACAGCCAAGGTGTGCTGACTGACAATGGAAGGTTGATCTAAACATTAACAAATTAACTTGTACAGGATGTGTGCTGGGCAAGGGTCCCAGCATGAACCTTTGTTCAGCCATAGCGCATGACCCCGCTTCTTAAGCTGCGTGGTTGTGAGCATAACCCATGAACTGTGAAGCAGTTGCCAGTGCCCCCGCAGAGGAGGGGGTGAAAGAAATCATAATCAAGCAAAGGGTGCCTTGCAAAAGCTTTGAGGAATACTGGCATGTGTAATACCCGTTCAAAGAACAGAGGAAAGCTGAAGGGCTTGGAAGGCAAATACAGCACTCTTAAGTACTTTGAAGGTCTTGCCTCATCTGAGCTCAGTGAACTGGGTGCAACTTCCTTCACCTACTGCAGAGGGGTGAAGAGCTGAGTCAGCTTTGCTGAGATTTGAACTGTGATCCCACGCATTTTAAGCTGGGCTACTAGTCTACAAACTTTATACAGAAGACTATGCAGAAATATGCTTCCCATAAAATTGCAGTGTCTTCTTGATACACATATTGTGTCAGTCATTTAGCCCAGTGAATGTTTCTGATTTTTATACCCCTTCAAAGCTTGCACTAGAATCTTCTTGGGACAATTCTTTCCTTTGTCATATCTCTTTTTTAAACTAAGTCTGTTTAACTTGGGAAACTGTGCACCTTCTACAGCCATTTCACCTTAAGAACACACCACAGAACAAGTGGAATTGCTGAACTCTCACAAAATGGCCATTGCTCATACTCACATGGCAACTCAGCATACGCTGTCTGCTATCTCATCTCAATTCCAAGAAGTGGGGGGGGGGGGGAAAAAAAAAAAAAAAAAAAAAAAAAAAAAAACCAACCAAAAACAAACCACCACCACCAAACCCTGGAAGTGTTAACTAATTGCCTTGGATGAGGCCATGAGAGATGAGGCTTTTTTGTCTATTGAACACTGAGTGGGATAGGTGTAGAAAGGGCTGTATGGAAAAACTTCCAATTGGATGATAAATGGAATACCCAAAGGTTGCCCTCTGCCTCCTCCCTGTCTTAGTTGGTATGGAGGACAGCCACATCATGGCTCTTTGCCTATACTATATCCCATAGGACTCCAAGTGAGAGAGAAGTGCAGAATAATAAAATATCCCAGCTGTTCCTTGTTGTCCTTAAACACTCAGTTGCACAGAAATTCTCTGTGGAAGTTGGAAGTGTTTTATGCTGCAATAAACGTTGTGGTTTTTTAAGGAAGTTCTGAAGATGACAAATAGATGAGGTGGAGTGGATGAAAAGAATAAGTTTCTGCAAAATATTAGTATATGTTAAGACACTTTTGTTGTTTGCATAAAGCATAGAAAGAAGCATGAATCGTAGTAATCTCTTTAGGATATAGATATACACAACTTACTAAAGTCCATTTTGAAGTTTTCAGTTGAGCTGCCCTCCTATTGTACGTATTAACTACTTGTCTTTTTAATTCATTAAAACAACTAATACATTAGGCATCAGCACCAGAAATTACTCACTTTTTTGCCACTTTTTCTCTCAGGAAGGCTCCACTGAGTCCTTTGGAGACTTGACTCCTTCTATCTCCTTTCAGGTCTCTTTCCACGTTACTCCTCTCACCTTTGTGAGCACCTTATGTCATGGTAGTGATCCCTTCAGCCAAGGCAAGTTGGACTCTGCTCCCTGGGGAGCCATCTGAGCTCTCAGAAGAGCTTGCTGCCCAGCCTGGTAGGCTTGCTCCTTCAGTCCTGGTAGTGAGCTAACTATCTGTAGAGCTGCCAACTCCAGTAGGAGGGAGCAGCTTTGGCTTATTGGTGTTGCAACTGGTCAGATCTGTTGGAGTTGTAAAACAAAATTCTGTGTGAATGTGAACATATTTCCAGTTTTAGGGAAAAAAAAAAGGCAGCTGAGTCCGTGTTCTAGAAGGGCAAATATTTCATGTTCATGTCTGATGTGAAAGAACTGCAGTGTTGCTGGCCTTATTGTTATGACTTACGATCCCTCAAAAAAAAAATCTTGAGATTACTATAAAAAATAAAGGATTTTTAAAAATCTAGCTATATGTTTTTTTGTAACTTTCGTTTTCTAAAATCCTTTTGGGACAGAAGTTGCGAGTATTAGCACTGTGCTGTCTCCCAAATAAATGGTGAGTTTTTTACTATGTTAAAAAATTCCCATATCTACATCTGTCTGCCTGTCCTCTGAGGTCAGTTTGTATCAGTTTTATTCCCATTTCTGAAATCAGCTATATTCCCATTTACCTTTTATTCTCCAGGCCTGCAAATGCAGTTATAGCAGGATTCTCAGTTTCTTCAGTCTCACAAGACAGGTGCACAGTACATAGTGCCTTCACCATTTTCTCAGGCTGAGTGCTTAGAACAATTGTTTTGGCTAGAATTTTTTGGTTTTTTTTTTTTTGTGTTTTTTTTTTTTTTAATGTTGTAAAATGTCAACGCAGAAGGAGATGTTAGTGAACTAACACCACAAAACAAGGCTGATATTTATATTTTAGTTTTGTTGTGCTAGTAGGTGTAACGATTGCTATCGTAAAGCTGTCATAGGTACAGATTCACCAAATCCCTTCAGTGTGTGATTTAAACATGCATGATATTAGGCAAATGTTTTAGTATTTTGCCACGTCAGGGAGATAAATAAAATAATTCAAGGACTACAAAGACCGGGGGAGAGACTCTGAGAGACTCCCATTGATGTCAAGTGGTTGTTGAATCAAGTCTCGGCTGTATTAGGGAAGGTTTAACTGAAAAAAGTTTGTTTCTTACTCTGACTTTAGAACTATTATAGGGTTATAGGTAAATGGAGTGTGTGTTTTTCTACATTATTTGTATTTATCTGTTTTAAAGTTGATCTTGTTTCTTTTCTTCTTAATGAATAATTAAATTGCTTTAGACTGACTTACCTACCTGAGAAGAATGACCACAGTGTAGACTCTTTCTTTTTGCATACCCAGGAACATTATCTGAAAAATCTGAGAATGCATTGACTACTTTTGCATTATTATAATGTTGGAAGACATGAAATAAAGCCTTGGAAATGGATCTACAGGAGATGTAAGTTTTATTATTCAGAATCAAGTGATAGTCTTACTGTTGCTGCATTTATATGTCTCCACTACAAATACTTGACTGATACTGACAATTCAGCCTATAAGTGACTCTAGTATAAAGTTTAGTATGAGAACCATTTTTCATTATCATAACGTTTTTTTGATGTTATTGTCAGTAATATTCTAATTTGCCAATGACTATTTCTGTTTAACTAAAATAAGAGTATGTTTTTGTGTTACTTCTAAAAATTATCAAATAATATTGACAGTAGCTTTACAAAGTCTCTCATGTTAGCTTTTCCAAAGAATTTCTGCTTCTTACATGTTAATCTCCAATTTATATTTTTTTCAACTACCAAAACCTGTGTATCAGTAGGTTTCATTCTCACAAGGTTGTCCTCTTCCATTCTGATTGTCATGCATTGGTCCAGCTACAACACAAATGGAGATTTTGCCACAAGCAAATGTGGCACTTTTTCCAAATGTGCTAGTGAGTTTTGTTGGTCAAAATATTATCTTGTTAACAGCCCCTCTAGAATGTTTGACAACATGAATTAACTCTTGGAAGAGACTTTCTAAAATAGCAAAGGGAGTCAGGAATGCAGTTCAAGTTGGAAAATGGAGAACAAAAAACAAAACCCCAAACTTTGTTGACAAAGCTAATGCTAATCTCTAGAAAGTGTATTGAATGTTTAAAAAAAAAAAGTTATTTGGATTCCAATAGAATTTGTACTCTTGAGGCCATGAGCTTTCTTTGAAAATCTGTTCCCCGCTGTGATCTTGGTTATATTTCTCAACAATCTAGTGGTTTAAAGCAAGTACTGTGTTCTTATGGAAGTATATAGCTGAGCAGGTGCCCATGTGTATAAGTAAATGCACTGTAACTTTACATCTTCAATAATATGGAGGAATTAACCTTGAACAAATCCAGGTTCCTTTGAAAAGGAGTCATGGGGGAAATAAAATTATTAGACAAATCACAACGTGACAACGAATGTCAATACAGCCCTCTGGAATTCTTTTGACTGTGTTTTAAATAACTTTGTTTTGCTTCTCACAGAGACATAATCTTGGAAGGCTAGAATTTCTGTGTAGAGCAGCTGGAATTAGTTAAATACTGGAACCACTGCTGATTCGGTTGCATCCTCCAACATGACCAATCCTCAGTAAGTACCATGTGAGGATAGTTATAACTTATTTTAAAGAGAACAGGTTGCTACCTGTAGAAGAATGATGTTTTGACATCAAGAGGGTTCTATCAGTACTACTAGAAGGAAAAGTTGGTATTGTGAGTAGTAGTAGTAGTAAGATTTGGTCAGTTGTCTAAAGAGTGTGAATTAGCAGAAAAAACATGAAAGCTGTAAACATGTCTGATGAATTACTAATAGCTAGTGGCTGAGAACTACTATGTCATATTATTTTCAGATCCGTTTGCCTTTTTTCTTTCCTGCCACTAGTCTGTTGGTTTGTTTGTTTTTCTTTTCAGTCACATCAGACAAGGTCTGTCATTTAGTCTAAGAGAATAGAAGGTAAATACTGTTGGGAGAGGGAAGGCTGCACCAACCCAGTTCCTCTTTCCTTTACAATACTGGAAATTGGAGCATTGTATGCTCTTTCATGCAAAACCGACCCATCTTGGACTTGTAAAGGTAAATGTCCATTGGATGTCACTAATGATGAAAAACAAAGAAAATTATTGCTAAAATTAGCTCCTTGCTCTGGGCTTCTGATTTCAGATTGTTTTCAGAGGAATACAGTTCTGTTGGAAGCGAAACAATCTTACTACTTTCCAATCTTAGACAAAGAATAAAATAAGCCTTTAGGTTGTTCAAATAGTATTACCTTTTACCTCTGTTTTCTGCCATAGGATGACACAGTTTCAGCCTTTCCCTGCCAAATGCTTGACATATAACAGTATTCTTCAATTTTGAAAATTGCTTTCTTGTGTAATGCTGGCAGCAGTTAGCTCCTTTTAATTTAGGAATAATGTTTTCCGTCTGAGAGGGTTAGACTAATGGTGAGACTTGACCAACAGAAACTTTATCTCTTTCACATAGAATTTTGGTTCCTTCACCCACTTCCCTAGACTTACAAGATATATGAGTTAACAACTCTTCTAAATTATTCATTTTTTTCTGGGAAAAAAATGCACTATTATTCAGGTTGTTTGAATAGCTAGAAGATTTTAATAAGCTTCTTTAAAACAAAGTCACCAATGGAACTTTTGCAGTCAAGTAGCAGAGGGAAGTTGGGTGCTAAGCACTTCTGAACTGTGTCCCTAAGGAAAAAGTTTATCTTCACAGCTGCTGTTGAAAATCTCTGGCAAGTATGATGAGATTTCTTCAGAAGTTAGCAAGCTCCCCTAGATGAAAGCTGGAGAAGTTTATGCTTGCACCTGCTCTGAATCAAATGGAACAAGTGGCTTTCACTGAGTACCCCGCAAAGGATCAATACTTGCTGGGGCTTGACATGCAAGCTGTTGCCTACAATGAAGCAGTCCTTCACATACACTAGATAGTACACTAACTGACAAAGTCTGAGTTTCTAGATAAGTAGTATCTTGTTATACTGTGACTATATATCCTATATATGTGGAAGATGCATACATAGTCAGACTCTGGTTTTACCTGCATGGAGTTCCCATTCATGTTAGTGGGGTGGTAGAAGAATATGTGTTCAGATTTAGAAGCTGTACTAAAGATAGTTCAGATAATCTTTATAGAGGAGTCCATAATTCTTCTGAAGAGTTGCTCTTCTTTCAGAATTATTTTGAAATAACTTGTAACAGGATGTTCCTTTCTAGTTGAATGAAAGAAAGTGACTTTCCATCAAAACTATTTGAATATTGACCCACAGTGGAAGAGGGGTCAAACTGCATCCATTAATTAACAGTTGATTTGTGTATAATGATTAATAAGCTTAGCTATTCATTACTCCCTGATCCAACTTACAGCAGTGAGTTTTTTAGTTGGCATAGTTACATGCCTTCTTTTTGCTTTGCAGAAATATTTTGCCTTTGGGTTCATGCATTGTTTCCATATTGGTTGGTTTGTTAATAACACATCCATTTGTATTTAGTGCTTCTGAGGCAGATTCAGCAGAGTGAAATGCTGTTCTCCCTTGTCTATGGGGTTTATGATGATTTCAATGGGGTGTATGAAAGACAAGTTTATGGATAGTTGATCTGTCCCCTCAGTGAAGAAACCTCCCTCAGTGACCTTGCAAATGCCTTTTAAGTTGCTGGCTTTTTAGGATTCTGTGAAGTTCTTGTCTCTAACTTATTTTTATTTGCTTGCTTATTTATTTATATTTGTTTATATGTATATGTGTGTATAGAGAGGGAGTTGTTTTTATTTTGCTTATTACATTTTCAGGCCTACAATAGAAGGTGGTGTTTCAGAAGTTGAGATAATTTCGCAACAAGTAGAAGAAGAGACCAAAAGCATTGCTCCTGTACAGCTTGTTAATTTTGCTTATCGAGATCTACCTTTAGCTGCACTTGATCTGTCTGTGGCTGGGTCCCAGCTTTTGTCAAATTTGGATGAGGAGTACCAAAGAGAAGGGTAAGTACAAAGAATATGATTTTGTTTTATAGTTTTAGGTTATAGGAATTTCGTGGCCTGTAAAAAAGAAAACCTTGAGGTTGAGGAGTGCAGCTAGTTGTCCTCAAACTCTTTTTAAAACCGTTGTCAGAGGAGAGAAATGACCTTTTCTCATATAATTAATCTGTGCTGGTTTGGGGCTTTTTATAATTTTAAGTGATTCATAGCTGCTATTTGACCACAGTCTAGAAGCCTTCTGTCAGGGAAAACTAGACCAAGCATCTAGCCCATCAGACAAGTAGAATGGCCTGGTGAAAGCTCTGTGCAAAGTGTGTCAGGAGGGTTTAAGGATGACAGGGTTGGCTACTGTGATTCTTGTACATAGTTGTACATCCCCTGACTGAGAGAGAATGACTTAGTACTGCTGATTCTTGGACAGATTGTGTACTTTTCCCAGAATACTTTGCATTGCATAGTTTGCTTATGTGCGAACACTGTCTTTGATAATGTATATACATATTACTCCTGTTTTTGTAGAACAGCTGTTCCAGCTTTGTTGGAATAAAAGATCTTAATCAGTTTGTAACATTTGCCCAAATATAACCCAATGTCATACTATGTAGCACTGTTGTTCTACAGGGCATTAGAAGTCATCCTTGTGCCTGGTTCAGGCTTGAAGTGGCTGTAGATGGACTGCTATACTAAATTTTTTATGAAAGATTTGGGTCAACTGGAGAGAATCCAGAGGAAGGCAGTGAGAATGATTAGAGGCTCAGAAAGCCTACTGTGGAATACTGATTGAAGTAACTGTTTGTGTATCATGCGAAAAAGAGACTTTCAGGGGAGCTTATAAGAGACTTCCGTGAGGAAAAGAACAGTCTTTTATTAATTTGCATGATGTTTAAGACAAGAAGTTTGAATTGCAGCAAAGAGGAGAATAATGAGGGTAGTAAAGTGTCGGGTTAGTCTGCTGGTATGTATGGGGAGGAGGGGATTAGAGTTGCAATTGCTAGATGTCTTTAAGACTATGTGTGTGTTAGGAATGATAACACTATAGTTCAACATCCCTTGGGACAGAGATTAGGTGAGCGCTTGTGCCTGGCACCTCTGATTGTGTGATTACCGTTCCCTTGTGTGTTGCACTGAACGTATATATACTCCACTGTCAATAAGATCCATCTGAAAGCACTTCACAGTAAGTTATATAGAGCTCTCATTGATGAAGACATTAAAAAGCTTTATATAGCCCTTCATTTATTAACTGCTCAATGTGTTTTAACCTGCGCTATGAAATCAACAGAGACCTGCTTGATCTCTGCTCAGCAGGTATTCTGTATGGTAGTCAGGAAGCAGTATGTGGGGAAGGCTCTTGCCTTTAATTTCTTTCCAAATTGGACTTTATGAGACGTCTCCAGAAAGTTATTACTCCCAACAAGGGGAAATACATTTCAAGTAGGTTATATAAGTATGGTACAACTGTAACATAAAATACCCTGCGTAGCAAAAGAGGCACTTGAAAATTAATTTGAGTATGCAGGTGTAACCCTCAGGCTATTTTGGTGCTGAGTAAATACCAGTTTAGTTCAAATATGAATTTTTATATATTTTTATGATCTGAAGCTCAATTCTTCACTGTGCTAAAGTGCACAGATCTTTCATTGTAACTATTTGAACATCTTTGCAGTCTTAAGTGTGGAAATAGACTCATCGTTCTTTTCCTCAGCAGAGATTTCTTTCTTCACAGAGTCTTCTTTTGTAGCTTTATCAGTCTGAATGGAAGTAAGCAGGTGCCATCCAGACCCAGACCTCCCAGCTGTAGAGCAGATTCTCTGAAGAAAATTCAGAGCTTTAGTTTATATGTCTTAATGCATTTTGGCCAACTATGTTCAGCTGAGTCCCAGTACTGCATCTGCCTTGTGGGAATGGCAGCTTCTTCGTTTCAGAAGCACTGATCACAACCGATGCCCTATGAAATTTAAGGGCAGAGGTGATCTCAAGAAGCTCAGCAGCAAAACTAAAATACTGTCCCGATACCAGCTCATGGCTTGGTTGGGAATATGTCTGATTTTATGAATGTGGTGTAATTTCTTTCTCATTACCTTGTTAGATGTGACTGGATTCCACCTGAGTGAGAGGAAGATAGGGTGGGTCAGATTAGTTTGGTACAGAAATGGACAGCTACATCTCCTTTATGTATGAAGGAAGGAAACGAGAAGGGCAGTGCAGGAGATGGCAGAAAGTGTCTTAAGTGCCTGTAATTTCTGCCAGCATCCATATTCATAACTGTGAAGCTCTGTTATCCCAATGCTGCCATACAGCTTGCAGGTGGAGATACCAGAAGACACTGCTAATGCCAGAGGGTACTAAAAGATGATGTAGGACTCATCTTCCCCTCCCTGGCAGTCTGCCTTTGTTGCAGACTCCAAGTGTTACTTTCTGTATACTTTTCCCTGAGAATTTCAGGGAAGGTGTCAACCTGTATGACCTGTATATATTCTGTATGGTTCTGTTGTTCTAGATCTGTAGCTGATCTGGGCAAATTGTAGTCGTTCTAACAGCAAGGCTCTGCAGCAGGAAGGTCTAACAGCAAGGCTCTGCAGCAGGAAGGTCTGACACATTCCTGTGCTTGGAAAATTCTGGGTGGTTGTTACAAGCTGCCATCTGTCCATGACCTTGTGATTTTCAACATCACTGTCCACAATCCTTGGTTCCTGATGTGGATTTCACGCTTCATCACTAGTAAGTCTCCATCTCTGTGCACAGAGCAACAAGAGAGCACAGAGCAATCAGACTAGAGATGAACGAGTGGGCAATAAAGGAGTCGTTTTGTTTAATGGTTTGGTTGTGTGTACCCCAAGGCTTTCCTCTAACTTTCCTTCTTTAAGGCCAGAAGGTGTTCAGGTTCCCAAGCACAAGCTCAAATTTAACCTGATTGCTAACTAGGGGACCAAACCCTTTGTTTTTTCTAAGGCAATGTTTCTCTCAATAAACCTGATATTAATAGGCAACCAGTAATAGGTGGGTCATAGCTCAGCCTTCTCTGTCTGCCTGGAAGCTCTCCAACGGCATCAGACTAACTGCTCCCTCCCACAAGACATGAAAAAAATGGAAGGAAAAGCAAAAATAAAGGAGAATTATGCTCTATCTTTTGTTAGACAGACCATATATAAACTGACATTCCCATGGCTTTAAAGATATTGGAATAAAAATCTTTGTGCAGTTAGATGAGTTGTTGCTCTGTCATATCAAATGCTCAGGGCAGTCAGTTCTGATCTGTCAGTGTTGAAGGAATTTTGTGGACAGTTGTCATGGTTTGAGCTGTTTTTATCAGAAATTTAGTTTACAATGCCCGATCCCTGTGCTAAGTAACAAAGAAAGGACTGCAGATTAGACAGCATGTTAAGCCTCTCCCTGAAGTACACCTGTAAGTAGTGAAAGGGTAATCAGGCAAGAAAAAGGGTTCCAGTCTCCCAGAAACCCTCACATAAACACAAAATGTGTTGACTTCTAAAATGGGGTGAGCAAAGGTTCTTTTCCTTCCGTAGACTTCTCAAACAGGGAAAGTATAAAGATTTACATGTCAGAAATTGGTTACGTTGGATGGAATCTGCATTGCAAATATTCTCACTTGTTATAAATCATGTGGGTGGACTGGTATTGCCTTCTTTGCACTGAAGAGAAGTGAGGTGCCTGTGGTCTCTGCATGTCAGATAGGAGGGATTCCTGCATCTGGCTTGCTTCCCAGCTGCAGTGAGGCTAATGTGTCTGGTGTTAATAGATCTATGGGTCTTATTCTTCAGAAAAAGGAAATTTACTGATGAATGCCAGTAATATGTAACTAAAACATTTTGAGTTTTATGTGACTATAGCAATCTCTATTTATTTAAAAAAAAAAAAAATAAAATCTTCCACTCTGTGTAGCACTGAGAAGAAATTGTAGCTTGGTTCTTGAAACCAATATAAGTGTGATGTTCACGACTTTAGTCCCACTGATCTGCCCTGCAGTTAACTTGTTAGAATTGGCAATAGATAACGCTGCAGTGCACAGTACTCCGTGCTTACACTTTGAAGAAATGATTGTGGCATAGGCTGGAGACATGTATATGAGAAATAAACTAATTAAAAAAATGTGTATTGGATGCCAAGAAGAACATGTAGTATACATAGCTAACCTATCTGTAAGAGATTAGGTGATACTAGTGTACAAAAAGTAGCAGCAAAGTTGCTTATTTTCTTCATGTCTGTGAATTTATTGGAGAGGCTGTGTATGCATTGAACTCAGTTTGCCTAAAAAGACTGTAAACACTTCTTTAAGAAGACTAATCACCCAGAAAACTGAGGAGATTTTTAAAATTTAGCATTGCCTTTAAGTGCCACTCTTCATTTCTTTTTTTCCAATCAAGTATTCTGTTTTCCATAAAATATTTTCTCTCTTCTCTTTTCCTGTCAATGACCAATGAAAATGATGGGAAATAGTTGGAAAATTGACAACATACAGAACATGATACATGTGTGCTAGAGATAAGGGGGCATAGTTAAAAGCTCTCCTTCCAATATTTTACTTATAAGTTCCATTTAGGAGGTATCATTCACAATAAATTATAAAAGAATTTACAGGCAGTTGCACAAGAGGCAGTATAGGGCTTTTTTTGGTGAATATGTAGTTAGGCAGTGAGCCTCTCTGAGTAAAGATCTGTTTTTAATGGGGGTGGGAGGCAAGGAGAGAGAGAGATACACCAACTTTAAATTATTTGTTGTATTTGTTTTAGATTGCAGCTCTCGTTTTTATATGTTAAACAAATTTGAAATATGAAGGTGCTTTCAAATACTGTCTTTAACAGCTTAAAGGTTGGGAGTTTATACAGTTAATGTGACTCACTTGACATTAGCTTTCAATAGGCACGCCACTGCAATTTAATAATTTATGGTCATCTGTTCATAGGCTTAGATTTGTTTGGTTGAAACTAGAAAGTGCATTAAACAGCAGGAATATCTGAAAAAAAGAAAAATATAGGAAGAGAGAGAGAGAAAGGAAGGGAAACCAAAACTGAACAGTGAACAGAGATTTACAGGGATTCAAAAGTTAACACAGGAAAAAGTTGTCAGCTTTTCATTTGAAATTGGCTGCAAGCCTTTACTGATGAATGCATTCACCCATCCTGGGAGAAAAGGATGTCTGTTCCTTCAGTCTGTCTTCTGTAATTGCACCAAGTAGATGCCATTATTTCTGTTTTTTATACTCATCTTTCATTTTTTATGTTGATCTCTTTGAGGTATTTAACTTGTGTTTTCTACAAAGCTTAAAGGTGCTTTAACTAAAAGAACTCTAATGAACTGAGTTCTCACATTTCTCTCATTTTCTGGTTTTCTTGTCTTTATCTGGCAGCATAATTTAAGAGCATTCCCTTTTCTGAAAAGTTCTGTGTACCTCATGCAGATCCTAGAGCACATGACATTGATACATGGTGAATAATGAGGTCTAAGCTCAAGATGAAGTGCAAAGGTTTTGAAGGGCAGAACTATTTCAAGTAGCGAGCAAGCTCCTTGTATTTACAAAAGTGACTTTTAATTTATTTTTAGCTGCCAGCCCCAGTCTGAATTCAGAAAGATGGTACAGTATCTTAACAGCAAAATACAGTCAATGAGACTGTAGTGCTGATTTGTTCTTTGTGCAGTACTGTATCATTGCTATTCTCTGTGCTCTGGTCCAAAACTAAGACCTGCACTGCAGCAGAAAATGAGCATTCAGCACGACAGAACCTGTGAGGTGACCAGCTCTTCACTAGATACTACATGAAATTTTGAGTTGTGTTACAGGAATGTTCAGTGATTTAGAAACTTATTTTTCTGTTCAGATCCTTTAAAATGTTTACCTTTTTAAATGTTGCTTTACGGAGTAACTCATTACTGTGCTTATCCTAGTACCTAAATCCTTTGAGTGTGTTCCTCTAATGTCTTTTATTGGTAACACCAATTGGTAGAGGGAGTGCTACTGTAAGTAAAAAAAATAAAACAATTCATTTTCTAGCTCAGTGATTTTCAGACTTTTTTGATTTTTAGATCTTTCTGTATTTATCCAACAGAACTTGCTTTTCCCAGGTACTTTTTGTGGGTAGAAGTGTAGTAATAGTAGCCTACAGACCACTGTTTGCAAAGCTCTTTATTGGAGAGTGGAAATGACATGGGTCTAATTTATCTGGCTTAACACTAGAATTAATTGTCTAAGTTGGAGATGAAGTGACTTGGTTGAAAAATTGGAAGATGGATAAGCAATAGGACAATAGGGAGGTGTGGAAAAGAAGAATATTCATCTGGAATGAGAGTCTATGAAAAGGTCAGGTAAATGCTGAGCAGCAGTCTAAAAGCAAATCCATTAGGAAAAGCAGTAGAGAATAAAAGGGCCATTGTTGTGCCTCTCTGTATATCCAAGCTTTGCTCATGTCTTGAAAATTAGTGTAGTTCTGGTCCCTGTCAAAAAGTATATGGTAGATATAAAAGAACTGGAAAAGATTCAAAGGAAAACCGTAATCAAAGATGTGATACGATTTCCATTGGAGATTTACTATGTAAACGAGGAGTCTTCAGTCTGGAAAAGAGAAGGCTGACATGTGATTTGATTGAGATTACAAAATCTGTGACACAGAGGTTAAAATAAAGTTTGAAACACACACCCCCATACAGGTGCTAGGGTACCTTAATAGATTAAGTTCCAGTTCAAAAGAAGCAGAAAGACGTTGCCCTTTGCACGGTGGCCGGTAGATTTGTGGAACTACTTTCTAAAGGATGTCTGGTTGCTAATAGTTTATATAGCCTTAGGGGGAGGTTGGATAAATTTGTGGAAATGAAATTCATTGGAGGCTAGTAAATAGAATCCAAGAAACCACATCTGTCTCAGGAAGTCACCGAGTTGAAAAATAATTGGATGCTGTGAGAGTTTATATGTTTGCTGTGTTCTTACTCGTCTTGAGACATCTGCTCATGGCCACTATTGGAGAGAGGATACCAAGCCTTTGTTGTAACCTAGTATGGCTGTTCTTACGTTTCTTAAAGGTTGTTTTTGAGCATGATGTTAATACTTTGCTAAAGAACTTCGCGTAAAAAGGAAAAGCCTAATATGCAATTTTCTAATGAGGAGTAATATACCAGGTAATCACATGATGTCTGTGAGCAAATGGTGTGATATATGCCTATAAAGAAGGCACAAATGATGCTAGAAAGCATGAAGTACTTCAGATAGAGCTGGGAAGCATTCATATAATTAAACCTATTGCAAAATGTTATGTACCACTCCAGTTGTTGTCTGTATTCACATGCAGAAGGGACTACTAAGATGGTTATAGAAACTGAGTGTCTCTCTTACAAAAAGCATGGCTTTAATTAAATTACATGAGTGGATGCCATTGCTGTGTATAAATGCATCACGGAAAAAATGCCAGCAAGGGAAAAGAACTAATCAAGCTGAAGAACAATATTGGCACAAAAGCAAATATATATAAACTGGATAGGTGTGAGTTTAGGCAGAAAACTAGGGGAAATCTTTCTTGCTATTTTCTTGACATTTGAGGAACAGAGTATTGCAGCAATCTTGCAAGAAATGGGGTTTGAAATAGTGAAACTTTTAGGGGAAAAAAGCATGAGGGTGCTCTCAATAGTTAAACTCCAGTTAAACTAAGCTGATAGAGGTTCAGTCAAGGGGGATGCAGAGCTCTCTGTTCCTTGGACTTGTTCAAGGCCTCCAGTGGCTCCTGTAACCTGCTGGGAGGGTCTGCTGTCTGTTTTGTCTCAGCCAGATTTTGTATTGTTACTTAGCCCTTCTGTGTTCCTGTCACTTCCTGACTGTGGGCTTTTTGCTCCTTCAGATAGTGATTTGGATCCCATCCATCCTTCTGTTTTCTGATCATAGCCATCTTGGGAGATGCAAACACTTGTGGTTTGTCCAAAAAAAAAAAAAAAAAAAAAAGAGGGTAAGGTATGATGCAGGTTTTGGGGTATTTGTTTACAAGACTGCAAAATAGAAACAGTGACAGCTGTTAACAGCTTGAACAAATTGTTTGTAGTGGTTCCTTACAAAATAAATATGTTAAACCTTTCCCAGTTTCGCCTTCTGTTCTTTTTTCCAAGCTGTTTATTAATAAAACTAGCAGTGACGATGGCAGATTGGTTTTCCACAAAGCCATGTGTGCAAGTATCTTTAAAAAGTATTACCCCGGTAAAATTTCACTGAGTATATTTTAATGTGTCATAACAAAATCTTACAGCCCTGTATTGCCATCAACCAAGAAATTCCCATGCTAGTACATCTATTTACTTCATCCAGGCATTGTAAAAATGATAAATAGTATTCTTGTTGTAGAGACGGAGTAACTGAGGTACCTAATGAACCTGTTTGAAGTCATGCAGTAAAGCTGTTTTAAGTCATACTTTACTGGTATCCATATAGTGCATGGCATCCACAGATGACACAGGACACCAAAGAAGTTGTACTTGTTCTCTGAACAAAATAGGACACTTTTTACTTTTTTCCCCTCACTCCAGACCGTGACAAAAAAAAAAGTGTTTGACTTCTATATGGTTAATATGTAATCTCTTCATAAAATTGAGCTGTGTAAGTTACTTTTTTTTTTTTTCTCTTTTGGAAAGGTCTGTATATGTCAGTTTCTAGCCTGAGCTTTAAACTTAGTGTAGCTTTGCAGTATCACAGGTGAAATGGCCAGGATTTGGAAGGTAAGTTTAAACCCATGCTAATTTGGGGAGGGATTTGTTTTTCTCAAATAGCACATTTCTCATCTGTTGACTGGAGGAACCCTTACACGTCAGCAGGGAGAGATACTACTCTACTAAGACAGGTTACAGGGTTGAAGGAGACGAGATCTGTGTATTAGGAGTCTGTGCTTAGCATGTCAACAGATTTATCTAAAATATATTTCTAGTTGGATTATAGTTCCTTTTATTATTTATGTCCATCCTTTACAAGAGGTAAAAAGTAAAAAAAGCCCTACAACCATAAAGCAGCAACCCAAGGCAAGACCAGGACTCTACTATACAGGAGTTGAGAAGTAGCAGACAATGAGGTATCTAAGCAGCACCCAGGAATTAAAATGTCCAGTGCTCCTTTTTGAGCATAGTGTGGTTGTTAATGTCGGTGGATTTGGAGGTCTGGGAAGAGGTCTGGTAGGCAGTGGTGTGAAGATGCTAATCACTGTCCACTCACAGGACAAGTGTTGAACAAATGCACCTTAGTGTAATAAATTAAGATACGGAACAGGAGGGTTTTTTTCAGTGCTTAAATTTCTAGCACTTTCGTGTCTTTGCAATCAATTTGTGTGTTTTTGAGTGATACGTTGGTGTAAAGATGCAGATGATCTGCACTTGACCTCTTGTGTTGATTGATTTTCTGATTGTAAACCGATAGTTTAATTCAGAAGCTTTTTGGAGTCAGTGGAATATTACTACTGCGCAGACAGAATAACTCCACGTTCTTTAACATTCTCTGAGTAATGACTAGCTTGGATAATGATTATTGTGGCTATATGTAGTGTGTGCTGAGTGTCACAGCTGATTTATTCTTACTGGTACATTTGGTATATTTGAAAATCTCGAGTACATAGAGCCTTTAAAGGAATGTACTAAGGCCCTCTACTGATCATTCTGAGAATAGGAAAGAGGAAAAACTGTCCTGCAATATTAAAATGCTGGCAAAATGGGTCCTTTTTTGGAAAAGGGAAAAGTGGGAAAAGAATAGAACTAAAAACTGTTCTGTTTAAACAGGGCCATTCCGTAGCATTGTTTTTAGAAAGATCTAAAAATAAAAACCCCAAACCCAAATAACAATTGTAGTAAAGGCAAGTTATCCTGTTTTGAGATGATGTAAAATAAAATCCATGAAAAGATGAAGTTTGCAGAAAGACTCTATCCCAATGCCTTTTTTCTCTTACGTTTTAAAAATACCTATTTAAAATCTAGTGCATTCTGTATTCAGGCTAGAACCATAACATATAGATAAACTAAGGGCAAGCTCCTGATAGTAATGCTTGTCAAATCTTCTCTGAAGTTTTAAGAGTCAATTGAGGAGGTCTTTCAAGGTCAGATAATCAGGCAATCTGAGTACAAGTATTTAGCTGATATGCTGAATTCTGAGAAGCTGCTTGAAAGTGTCAAGTCTCTGAGTACTGCTGAGCATCACTTTCTCCCTTATTTTTGAGGGTGGGTATGTCAGGGTGTGTTTTGTGATGTTTTTCCAAGTGTTTGATTATAACATGAGTTATTAGCTCTAGAGTTACTTCGAATTGATCAGTATCATCATATCTTCTTGTATGCCATTGGTTTCTGTGTATTGATATTTTAGTTCAGACAGTGCAGTTTCTACATCACACTTTCATATGCTTGCAGCTTTTTAAACCCTAGTTACTAAATCATGTTAGCTCTTTATTAGCTAATGCATATTTACAGTGCTTTGAAAATACGAAGTGTCAGGCAAGCATCGGAACTTTCAGAGGTGGGTCAGTACAAGAACATTACAGAACACTGTGATGAGAAATAATACAATACTCTTTAAGATAAAGATTGAAACTATGGGGGCATTTTAGGAGAAAAAAAAGTAGCAGGATGGGCTTTATACTTCTGAAGTCCATGCTACTGTTATTCCTATTACAAATATTTTCAAAAGAAGAAAATAATAATTTATTTTTTTAAACAACTCACTTGAAAATGTATATCTGCATTAGCACAATACTAGTGCAGCATTTACTGATTCATCAACTTAATTCCAGAGTTCTGGTCCTTCTAGCTTCTTTACAGGTCCCTTCATCATGCCTAAACCTTGTTTTTTCTTCCAAAACAAGGTGATCTCATCTAAACTAGGTTTGGGAGCAGTCCTTGGTGTGTGCTATCCCCAAAACTGTGCTACCCCGAACTCTGGGAGAGTCCTTGAACAAGGTCCACAAACAGATTGGTGAAAGTTACACAAATAAACTAGAGAGCCTTGGCCAGTGGCTTGAGGCTTTGCCAGGCTGTGTATATTTGCTCGTATAGATGTAGCTGTGGAGTCACTGAGCTTATTCTTCAGTGTTTTCCAGATTGCTATTGCTCTTTTCCATGATGTCATGGACTGATTGTCGCAAACTAATTTTGGCAGCTCTTGTCTGATTTGTCTCATAGTAGAACAGGGATAAAGGTGCATGAACATAAAATTCAATAGCAGATAAATTCTTTAAAAACATCATTCGCTTCTAACCTAATAGTAGAGTCCTGCTATGCCTTGGTACTTGCAGATAAGTGAATGCAGTGTGTATGTCAATAAAAACACATGAAAAAATAGTAAGACAGGAAGAAAGCAGAAGAGTATGTATGAGAATGAGAGTTGCGTTACTCAGTGCATTGGAAAGCACTTGAACACTGGTATGCTTTAGAGGGTTGGAGAGAGACACAAGATTCATAGGGTGAAGTTTTTTGTGATGTGTTTTTCTTGGTAAAGAAGCCAAGAAAAGTGAGCTTTGAAGTCTTTGTACATTATTGCTGAGTATATCCATAACAGCACAACTTGTAATTTTGAGTTCACTGCGCTTTAGCTCTCTTTCTTTTTCACTTTTCCTTTCTTTTCTTTTTTTGTTTTTCCTCTTAATTTTATTTCCCTAGATCTAACTGGCTAAAACCATGCTGTGGGAGACGAGCAGCTGTGTGGCAGGTATTTTTGCTCAGTGCAAGTCTCAACAGTTTCCTGGTAGCCTGTGTAGTATTGGTGATGATTCTTCTGACTCTGGAACTCCTAATAGATATAAAGCTTCTTCAGTGTGAGTAGGAGGATTTTTTTTTTTTTTTTTTTTAAATATTGATGAAATAAAGGTTTAACTTTTGGGGAGGTTTTTCAAGGGGGGAGGATGGTGGGGATTTTTTTTTCCTACCATTTAAATGATTACTAGGATAGGCAAGAAGTGTGGTTTTGTGGAACCCTAGTATAGTGAAGTCAGTCTCTTCCTTATTTTGCTGACCAAATTCAGTACAGGAAAAACTTTCAAAGGATACAAGCAGAGTGTACGTGCAGAGATCCACACGTATTGTCATGAGTACTTGAAAAGGTCTGTCCTTTACAGACATACTCCGTATACAGAGAAGAAGGATCATTTGTGCATCATTAATTTCTGATACTTTTCACATGCATGTGGATAGACAGAAGTGATGAACTTGCTAGGGTATTTGGTGCTATCTCTATTATTACTTCTACTGAGGTGGGTAGGAATTGAAGTTATGGTTTTCTATATTGTAATGCACTGAAATGATACAGATTTTCATTCTACTTTGCTAATACACTGGGAGTCAAATATTGGCTTACAAGGAGTTTTGCTTTATCTGAATTCACTCTACGCAGGTTCCACAATGGAAATTTTAATGCTGCTGTTTCACTTACTAATTGATCTTTTTTTTTTTTTTTTACTGCTCTTTTCCTTCATTCTCCACTCTTTCCCCCCCCCCCCTTTTTTTTTAATGCTTTTATGACACAAATCTAGCATCTCCATACAATTTCAGATATGTTGAAATGGCAGCAATGGGGTTCAGACAATCCCAAAAATGCAAGAACACTTAGCATGAGAGAGTCATGGTCTGGTATATTCTATGGCAACTGAGGAAATGAATCTTTTATTCTGTTGAAGTCCTTTTGTTTTTGTGAATTTTTATTTTTTTTTTTTTTTTCTCTATTGATATTAGTGGAGTTAAATTTCACTACAAAGATTTAGGTATTGCAATTGTATTAGTATTACTTTAGGGGACTTTATCAATAATTGCAGACATTTTATAAAACCTATAAGATGAATAAATGACTAAGCTGTCTTTCTACACTGTTGTCCACCATTTATACCCCTGACCATACTGTACACACTGTTCTGAGCATAGCTGCTTTGTTACAGTTGTAATTTTCTGTAGTGTCTGGCTTATCTTTTTGGATGAGGAAGCACAGAATTTGGACAAGTCTGCTGCTTTCAAAAAATGTCATGAATGCTAATTCATGGTTATAAATCCTTAAAACTTGAATGAGGAAGATTATTTCAGGAGTATTTATTGAGGTGCCACATCTTTCTGTTTATATACGGAACGGTCATTTCCTGTAGAGCCAAAGAGTTTAAAAACTGTTTCTGTTGATCTCTCTTTAGATTTTTAACACAGTTTTGGAGGCTATTCTCTGGAAGCACCTGCTTTCTTATCATTTATTTTCTGAAGAATCTTCTAAAGAAAGCTTTATTTTAGGGATCATTCCTCCTATACGTGTCTAGTACATATGATACACTTAAAAGCTCTGCAGCTTACACCTTGTGCATGACCTATAGGTGTTCGGTTGAGCCAGGTGATTTTGCTGTTTGGAGGCTGGCTCTGCCTGTATGAATTTTCTCAGCGCTTGAGAAAGGACCCTTCCATCTACTCTGTTTCGCTACTTTGTATTTTAACTAATGGATCAACCCATCAGGCTTCTTGCCTTTAAGTTGAATACCTTCTATTTTGTTTTGAATCAGATAAAGGCTATCTTGGTAGGACTGATACAAATGTTGCAGTTATGTAGTATGAGGAATGCATGTCACTTACCTTAAAATTTAAAAAAGCCTTTAGGCCATAATTATGTTTTTCAAAAATGTAATTAGAGTTTCAAATTATTCCTGATTCTATATGAAATTAACCAATGCATTAGAATATGTTACAGCACATCACTGCCAATTTCATAATAAGAACTGCTAATCCACATTATAGACTGTAATTACTTAGGAAACCTCTCATTTTTCTTTCTTCCTTTTTTTTTTTAAAAAAAAAAAAGAACAAACCTCAGAAAAAAAACAACTGGTGTTTTCTTTGGCTGTGACATTCTGAGAGCATCATTTTCCTCTCATACTTTTATTGTAGTCTTTGGTTGCACTGTGTGCTTCTCCCATACACAAAACTGTCAGTGATGGAGACCACGTTTGCAAATGCGTAGGTCACTCACATAAAAAGGACAGAGACTTTTAGGGTATTTTAACACAAAGCATATTCACGCTGGAACTAGAAACCCCAGAAAGCAGGGGACATATAATAGGTCTCTGTTCTATAATTGGCTTTTTTTCATCCTATCTTCAAAGCTCTTCACATGCATTAACAAAGTAACATCTAAATACCTTGTGATGTTTTGCAAATGCAGAAATAGATGTTTATTAAGTCACTTGCACCTCATTTCAAAAAAAGACAGTCATGGCAGGTTCCAACCCTCACTCCTCAGAAATATAGAGCATGCTGTCATGATTCTTCATCTTCAGTAGTTTGGGGGGAAAACAACTCAGGAGATCATCTTGGTATTGCTGCCCTTCTGCTATCAGCTACAGCAGGTGTGCCTGTAAAAGGCATGAGGTCTTCCTGAAAACTGTGAAGCTGAAAACCTCTGCTTCTGTCTGGTTGCTGGATCGGGGCCCTGTCTGGGTACATGCATAGCTGCAAAGAAAATGCACGTTGTGGTGCAGCAGTGCCTCAGTAAGAATGGGTTCAGGGCTTGCCCAAACCATGCAGTGAGCATCTGCTGCCTGCTCCTTGTAAAAGCATTATAGTTTGTATCTGCCAGGAAATCATCAAGAACAACATCCACCAAAAGCAGATGTTGGTAGTACAAGCTTCTATAATGGCCACTTGGGATTTTACAGGATATATTCTTCATCCATTCTCTCCTGGATATACGTTTTGGGGAGATGTGAAAGCAAGGCAAAGGGGGAGGAAGTAGACTGAGGTTGGTTGTACTCTGCATTTTATACCAAACCATCTTCATGACTAAAAAGCATCTGGGTTTCCATTCCTTAGGGGTTGGTAGTGGGACCAATACTGTTTAACATATTTGGAGACATGGACAGTGGGATCAATGCACCCTCAGTAGGTTCACTGATGGCACTGAGCTGTGTGTGGGGGGACATGCTGAGGGCAGGGATGGCATCCCGAGGGACCTGGGCAGGCTGGAGAGGGGGGCCCGGGCAAACCTCCTGGAGTTCAACAAGACCAAGGGCAAGGTCCTGCCCGGGGGTTGGGGCAATCCCCAGCACAAACCCAGGCTGGGCGAGGAGTGGCTGGAGAGCAGCCCCAAGGAGAGGGACTGGGGGGGTTGGTGGGGGGAAAACTGCCCGTGAGGCAGCACTGTGAGCTCGCAGCCCAGAACCCACCCGTGCCCTGGGCTGCAGCCAGAGCAGGGGGGGCAGCAGGGCCAGGGAGGGGATTCTCCCCCTCTGCTCCGCTCTGGGGAGACCCCCCTGCAGTGCTGGGGCCAGCTCGGGGGCCCCCAACAGCAGAAGGACACGGAGCTGCTCGAGCGGGGCCAGAGGAGGCCACGAAGATGCTGGGGGGGCTGGAGCAGCTCCCCTGGGAGGCCGGGCTGAGAGAGTTGGGGGGGTTCAGCCTGGAGAAGAGAAGGCTCCGGGGAGACCTTCGAGCAGCCTCCCAGGGCTTAAAGGGGAGACAGGAAAGGTGGGGAGGGACTCTTGATCAGGGGGGTGGGGATAGGATGAGGGGTCACAGTTTTAAACTGACAGAGGGTAGATTTAGGTTAGATATAAAGAAGAAATTCTTCCCTGTGCAGGGGGTGAGGCGTGGCCCAGGGTGCCCAGAGCAGCTGTGGCTGCCCCCTCCCTGGAAGGGTTCAAGGCCAGGTTGGACGGGGCTTTGGGCAACCTGAGCTAGTGGAAGGTGTCCCTGCCCATGGCAGGGGGGGTTGGAACTAGGTGATCTTCAAGGTCCCTTCCAACCCAAACCCTTTTACGATTCACTACTTCCCCATAGCACCAGACAAGCAAAATGTGAAAAAAAGCAGAACTTTCTGGCTCTTGGGAAGCTACAGTTTTGGGAAAAAACTTGCAAGTTCAACAGAAGTGAAATTCTGTTCCAGATAAAAGTAGAAGCTGAATACCTTAGGTGCTTTGCCTCAAACTGAATCCCAGTGATGTATCCAAATCACCATAGAGCATGGATGAGTATCTCTTGCAGAAAACCCTTATTTTTTTGTAGCTTTTCACTGCGTTTTTGAAATTAAGTATTTTGGAAGAGGCAAATATCCAGATTCAGTGTATGAGCTAGTAATTCAGCTCTTGTACAGAGGCTACTTGGTTGGAAGGCTTTTTCAAGTTTACTGTTTTACTGGCAATTTAATTGCCTGCTGTCTGGCAGCGTGTCCAGCACTCTGCTTCAGTTAGTGCAGCATCAGAAATTGATTTTCTTTCCAAATTTGTGGTTGCTGTATCTTTTCTGTCCACTAAGGGGCAGCTGTAGCCTTGTATGTCAATCGACAGCTGTTTGAAAAATAGCTTACAAATGGTTTCCATTTCTTGCTCTTTATGCCACCCTATAAAAACAGTGTCTTGGGAAAGTTAAATATATTATATTTTGCCCATTAGCTTCATCTTTAAGTAGTTCTGCTGCTGCACCGCAGCAAACCCTCTCATCAAGCCCCAGATGAGCCTCAGCTGTGAGTTCCAGTGTCAGCCCATACAGTTTTCTTTGTATCCTGATTTCTTCCTCTATCCCTTTCCACCCCTTCTCCTTTTAATCAGTTTTAATTTTAAAATAAGATGCTTTATTTAGTGCACGCCCTATATATTCTTGAGATTTAGTTAATTCTGCCACGCTCTTGCATCTCTATGCACACAGTCATCAACTACCATAAACTTTGCTGTTAACAGTAATTCTTTGAAACTGCAAGACCGCACAAACTATTTTAATAAGTCTGCTGTAGGGATGGTAGACTCACAAATGCCCTGAAGTAAAGAGATAATTTCAGATACTGGACCCTTTCAGCTTTCTGCTTCATTTTGTCAGCAATGAAGGGAACTTTGATCACAGAATTTCAGTTGAACTTATTTATTAAGTAATTCTCCAGATTTCAAGAGATTCATTTAAGATTGTAAAGACAACCCATATCATACAGCTTCATCTGTAGTCTTGCAGCAAACTCATATGTTTGAGTTTATTCATCTTACTTACAAGCAAAATAAGTTGAATCAAATGAAAACCTGATTTAATGCCAGTGAGTGTCCATGCAAGGCTTTATTTTTAAAAATCATATTTTTAATGAATTCAGATAAGTTTTCTTGAGTGTTCCTGCCAGTCAGTTCCTGAAAAGACTTTTGTTCAAAGTCATTCCCCTTTGAAAGTAGAATAGCTACCTCAACAATCTGTATCCATAAAGAGTACCCATATGGAAAGTTAGTGTGTAGAATCCAGAGTTTCATAAATTACCGTTTTAACTTACCATTTACAGACTTCTTTTCATGGAGGAATTTGAAATGCAGTGAATGTAAGTGATTTTAGTGGTCACTGTCTTTCTGCAGAAAAGTGCTTAGAAAGGAAACTGTGTGTCTTAACCAGTTACTTAAACTGGAATTTTATTTTGTTTACTGTAACTGTCTTGAGTGTTCTCATAGATGCTTGCTTAAAGACAAAGCTGTCAATATAACAGCCATGTTTCCTGAAATAGATTGTACAAAAATAGTCACATTGTTGTACAAATTAAATTGTTGATATTTCACAAACTCTTGAAAATAAAAAAAAAAATATTAAGATTTGATCTTATTAACAATTACCAATGACATTGGTTCTTTCTGTTGCTTTTCTCACTACAGTTTTTCTAGAGTCAAACTTGACTCTAAGAGGAATGGTATCCTGAGTCAGTCATGGCTATTCATGCCACATCTGGAAAGCTGTACAAAAGTCTACCTACCTAGATTATTTCTTTAAATGATTAGAAATGTAGTTTGAAGCCCACTTTGACCACTAGTTTTTAAGTACCCATTCCACACAATTACTGATCTGCTGAGCCAAGCTGTCAAAGACTGAATAAAAGGAATAATGTGGGGATAGTGGAGCATTCTGTTTCCTTACAGAATTGTAACTCTGGATTTTTAGGTATGCAGGATTTAGTCACGCATCTCGTACTAAAGCAGTGCATGGAGTGAGAACATGGAGCGGTGACGGAGCATCAAAGACCTAAAGCGTGTATGTCATTGCTTACCAGCAGTCTTATCTGTAAAAGCTCTGATGAACAGCTGCTGCGGCTGCTAACATGCTGGCCTGATTTAGGGTGAGCAGCTGACGGGGCTGGAGCTCCATGTCCCATTGCATCCCATCTTCTTTCTGGTACTTCCATTACAAAATTTAAGAAAGCAAGCTTTACCCATATGTAAGTTGTAGCAGTACTAATTATATTAAATGTAAGTTGCATTCTGCTACTATAATGATGCTTCATTGTGTTAATTGCAGTTTCAAGTGCTTCACAGTTTGCAGGAATAATTCACTGGATCAGCCTAGTCATCCTGTCTGTTTTCTTTTCAGAGGTATGTATAATCGAAGTCTTTCACCACATACAGAACTGCAAAGTATTTTTATGCTGTCACTGGAATTAGCAAGAGTTTAACAGTAATTTCACTGTGAATAAATGTAGCACAGTGTGTTTTAAGGAAAAAAAAAAAAAGAAAAAAAACGTAACAGTTGCCCCTCCTACTCAGCAAACTAAAAAATCTTGTTTAGGTTAGCACTATTTGCCAGTTGCCTAGAATTGGCAAGGAAACATGGAAGATACCGTTTTACAAATTATAACTTGAAAACTACAGAAAGAAATAATAGTCTCCAAATCACTGCAGGCACAAAACAAGACTAGTTTCATCCATTTGTTCTCACAGAGATCTTATCAGTGTCACTGGATATAAGGTGTAGAAATAAGATATATTCTTCAGGAATAAAGATCCACAAGGGTTTTTTACAAAAAGATCTGTTTTAAGAATGGAATTATCTCCTCTCCCAATTTACGTAGATATTTTAGATGTTCTAGGTTGCTGCATACAGACACAGTAAGAGAATGAAACAAATGGTGAATTTCTTTGCAAAAATTTGTATGAATGTATGCACTGGAAAACGCTGTAGTCATGACATAACAAATGACCAAACTGGGACAATCTGTTATAGTTTTCAACTTAATTCCAAAAAGAAGTATTGAAACATGTAGACTACTTCTGACATAGCCCAAAATATTTTTAAGGCTATTTTTTCAGGTCATAACGTGTTACTTGTCACAAAAAAATGTTTTATGTTTGTTAAGTTGGAATACAGCTTGAACTTAAATATTTTAAAATATTTTTCTAGTTCCATAGGAGAAAATGTTATAATCCAAACAGATGTTACAGTCTTCACTCTGCAGTAAATTTAGGTGAAGGTTAAAAAAAAAAAAAAAAAAAGTCAAAAACCAAGTAACAGTGATATCTGCAAATGATTTGATAGGTCACTTGTGTTGAATTCATACTTCCCATATTATAACATCACTTTTTTCCATGCTTCTATTAATAAAACACATCTTATATATATTACTTTGTATTTATTTTCGTAACAGGGATTTTCTAGCTGGTGTTGCCAGACTGTCAGTGGGTATTTTCTGAAAGGATTCCTTGATAACAGGCAGGGGTCTCAAGACTGTGTTGCATCCTAGCCTTTTGGTGCTGCAGTTACATAATAGATATGATTACTGTCCCCATCCTTTGATGGTGATTGTGGGTTGTAGGGTACATGTAGACTGACTGAAAAAAAAAAAAAAATCTCTAAATAATTAACAAATTTTGCAGAGTCTTTCCTTGGTGAATTGCACTTCCTAATTTTCAGACTCAGGTTTGATAGATGAAGTCCATTCCTTGTAAAGAAAATAAATACTTTCTCCTCTCCCCCAGAATCTTTCTTCAGTGGGGATTGGCATCCTGGAGCTGCCTGTAATCCTGAGCTTCCCGACAGGATCAGGTTGTAACTGCTGCTAGCAGCATAGCTGCACATGCATGCTCACCTGATCTTCAGTGCTTTCTGGAGCTTGTTTCACAAGAAACGTCTCCTGTGGTCCTCAATTTCCATCAGCTGGGGTGTAGTCTCAAGTTCTGTTTTCATTCGCTTGTGCCACCAACCACTCTTCTGAAACCCTGACACAGTGCCTTGCTCCCGCATCCCTTCCATAGTTCAGTTCATGTGCTGACAGTTTTTGGCTGGTTGGTTGTAGCAGTTCAGACAGATCCTCAAGGCCAGCACTCAGCTGTCTCAAGGAAGAGATTAGTTGTTTTAGCTCTACTGAGTACCCACATAAGTGGATGAACTGGTTCAGAAGTGTTTTGCAGGAAAACAATAACAGAAATACTTCACAGAGCCAAAACCGATTGCCTGACTCACCATCCTCATTTTGGATCTGTTGGCTCTCCTTCTTTTCTCTGTATTAGGTACTTGGAACTACTTTTCTCTGTCTACTTGCTGTTCTCATTTTTTATAAACCTCTTACCACTCACCTTATTATCTGTTTCTGTCTTCCAAAGTATCTTCCTTCACCTATTTGATTATGGTTTGAATTTACACCAAATAAAAATGAGGCCGCAAGGCAACTGTGTAAAGTGCACAGAGAAGGGTAGGTTTTTGGATATTGGTTTTCTTGGCAGCTCAGAGTCCTCGACTAGGTTAAAGCAACAGAGGTGGCTCCACACAGCAACTGGATGTGCTTCAAAGACCACTGGTCTGGAGGAGAATGAAGGTGTTCCTTTCCTACTGGGTTTGCTGGGGTTGGCCTTGTGCCAGGTTGGTTTAATGAGCAACAGCACATCTGTTTGTGTTGAAATGCATCTCATCAGAGGAAAAACAGAGGGTGTAATTTTTTTCCCGTCCAAATCAAAAACTTTAATTTTTCAAGAAGTTACAAAATATTGCAAAAATTGCAGATCACATTATTATTTTTTTTTCATCCATCTTTATTTTATTTATTCTCTTGGTGCCTTTAGGGGATGTTTTTTTTTGCTCTCTGATGCCCAATACCATGAGTCAGCTGTCTTTGTTTGCAATTATTTGTTGAGAAGATCTTGTGTTATAGAGAGATTTTGCAGTCTGTGACTATTCATGCCAGGATGATTTTTCGGAGACGAGCAGGGTTAATTAGTTTCCTTGGATATAACAGGCAACTGCTGAGGATTGATTAGTCCTTCAGTCAGTGCCTTTTTCCTCAAAGCCAAGGTTTCAGGGTTTCTGGTGTTCAGAAAGGGTTGTTTCCATAGCAAGTACCATGTCCTAAGTTTGGATGTTTATTGTTTATTCTGTAGCTTGGTTCCCATTAGTTGTGAGTGTGGAAATACAATTCTTCAGAAAGGGCTCAACTCAGACTTAGAGAACAAATAATACAAAGCTGTTAAAGACTTGTTAAAAACCAGAAAACTTTCTGCACAAAATCTGAATGTTTTGGAAAAATATGACTGATTAAAAGCTGGTGCTATAAAGGCATTGCAAGTAATTACACTCCTATCATGTTGGAGTTAAACAGGCACTGGCTTTCTGCTTGGTTAAAATGAAGGGGACAAACATGCCAGCAGCTGGCAAATGCCAGCAAAACAGCTGCCAACAAAATTAAGTAGCTACTCTCACAGCATCTTCCTGCTCTCTCTACACTTGTGTTATAGCTACAAGCCTTAAAGGAATTTATTGCACTGTTAATTTTATATTTTCTGTCACTGTCTGTGACTTTCCAACATTGAAATATCCTTATTCAAGTGAAGTGCACATCAGGTCTTTTTGCTTTTTCCAAGTATTTGAACAGGATTTACTAGTGGTGATGATTGTGTATGTTTGTCTCTGTTTACATACATCACTATGATTTGTCTGTGCACCAAATGCTACCCAGATGTTAAGACAGAAGAGAAGAGAAAGACACTGGGGGGGGAAACCCCAGTACCAACAGCAAGGCAAGGCCGGGGTTACACCTTATCAAGAGGGCAAATTCAGCCTTGGTAATAGTTGGCTGAGAAAAGGAAGATGGGGCATATCACAGTGTTTTGGTAAGTGGATCGGAGTCTGCTTGTGTTTTAATAGTCTTATCACATTGCCACAAATATTTGATTCTATAGCTGTTGTTCAGTTCTGCTTTTCCACTAAGATTGATGAGACCGTTTGCGTGCAAGAACTTAGTTGTTTGGTATTAGTTGTTTGCATTGCTCTGTATGTGCTTCAGTCAGCCAAGCACTCGGGCATTCTGCTAGCTTTCAGCACTTGAGTGTTTCCCTGGGAGTAACCAAGTCTTCTGATGCGCTTAAAGTTAGGCAATCACAGAATTGCTACTTTTTTTCCTGCATCTGTGTTCCAAGAAACCAGTTCTCAAATTGAGTAGAGTAAGTCTAGGATCCTAGCTGGTAAATAATTTGTTTCATTCGCTATAGCTCACAAGCGCATTTCGGATTTTCGGTTTTAAGAGTGAGAAAAAAACCCAAGACTTTCCTCATCTTTTATGTTAAAAGGAAGTGTTCCTAAGAGTCTGACACTTTATTCCTTGTTAATAGCAATCACTGGAAGGAATAAAACCTCCTAAGGAAGACCCTACTATTAGGGTTCTGTTAAAAAGGAAGAACATCCCAAATGACAGAACTAAGAGAAAATAGTGTCTTTCCCATATAGATTTTTCATAACAGATTAATAATTTTATATTAGAGAAACCAGTTGTGTTACTTCTGTTACATTTTTTTGAGCTTCAAACAGCTGAGTGGAAAGATAATAATCTTCTATTAATTCTATAATTCTTCCATAAGCTGCAGCTTCTTTCCTGGATGTTTACTTTCATTCCATGCACACACAACTTTTCTCAAGGTGCACAAATGCACTGCATTGCTGACTGTGCATGTTCTGATTTTTGAGGGGAGGATAAGGGAGGAGTTAGGAACAAAGATATGGATTTTATATACTAGTATAATTTATAAAGGTAAATTTAAGCTTCATTCTTTTCTACTGTGTAAAAACTTAAATATTTAACATACTGTGAAATTTCTCTTCTAACCACTTTTCTTGCTTCACAAAAAAAGTAGTTACCAGGGAAAATGGTTTTGCAGAAGTCCAGGAATTTAGCTAGACACCTTCCTGAAATGTCAGTCTGCCCATTTCATTTCCAAGCATGTACCTGACTTATATGGTGTGCTTTATCTGTGCTTCATCTGTGCTTTCATCTCTTGACAGTGACAGTCCAGTACCTTCTACACAATGCATTTCAAAGACGAGACTTAGCGCTAGTATAATCATGCCCAGAGGGAACTTCTGATGCAGGGTTGCGTAAGACTAATTTTCTATCCAACCTGCATTTACTTTATGGTAGCATACTGCATCTGTAGTAAGCCATTTCTATTCCTGAAAAGCCCTTTCAAATCTATCCAGAGTTGTCAGTTTAAAAATCATTATTTTTCTCCATATGTTAAGAAAAAATATTATGGGAGAACATAAGAACAAATAGAACTGCAGTGTTCATGCCAAGGTGCATTGGATACTATGCGATATCATAATAATATTAATGGTAGGCAGTGAGAAGGAATATACTGAATTCATGTCTATTAGTGTCTCCAGGCTTTTGCAGTGCATTATTTCTATGTGACCACACGTGCTAATAGAGCCACAGCAGCTACAGAGTATACAGTACAAGGGGAGTGTTTTGTACTGGGTATTATGTGAGATGAGGTCAGTAGCTACGAGTTTCCTTTCAGAGCCTTGATTGAAGAGAAAATGTGTGAAGAGGATGCCTATGCATTGGAAACAGAAGAATGTCTCAGTTTAAAGATGCTAACACGTTCCTCTGTGCTCCGGTGGCCTGGGGCTATTGTGCCCTAGAACAGCTGATGCAGTATCTCAGGACAGGCACACCAGAAGATGGCAAAAGAAGACTCTTTTAAGTAGTGAATGTGCTAAGGCCTCTGCAGAGTGACCCAAACCAGAGAGATTATAAATTACAGATTGGGTACGAGGTGTTCTTTCTGGGAAAGATTTCAATAAATATTTGGTCTTATGAGATATATCCAAAACGCAGAAACGTAATCTTCAGAGTTTCTGTAAAAGCCAGAGGTAAAGACCCTCTATAACAAGTAGATTAGGTTTTGGCAGTGGAAGAAAGGAAGGGCTCTTCTAAAGACACCCTTTCCACCCCACTCCATCCTGTCTTTCTCTTGTACAGTTGCTACCCCATCCTGAAATACAGAGTTGCTCTAGTTTGCTGTCAGCTAAATTTGGTGGGACAGCTTCACCTCCTGTGCTGCCTCCTTTTGATTTCTTTACACTATGGATGAATTTGGCACAGTGAATCACTGAGTAGTAAATTGTACATGAACTGTGCAAGCAAAAAAGTATTTAAAATTACCTAATGTACGTTGAAGTCAGTTGACAAATGTAGCTAGCTCATGCAGATTGTGGGAATTCACACAGCTGGCTCAGCAAAGGAGTTGGCCAAGTTTCCCTACAAAATTAGAGAGAAAACCCATGGCATCACACAGTTCTTCATAAACTTCACTGCAGACAGTTAATGTGCACACAGCTGTGTGTCACCGAGGGGCACTGTCAACTTTGAAATTACATTTCTCTAATTCTGAAAAATGCTTTAAAAATTTACTTTTATTTGGGTTTACCCTAACTTAAAGAAGGTAACAGAAGTGTTCAGTTACGTACCTTTTATTAGTGTGCTGGCCAGACTTTTATCTAGTAATGTAGCTTTTCTCAAAAAAGCTAAAAGTGTATTTCTGATATAAGTAAAATGTATATATATATGTTAAGGACTTTCTAAATAAAAGACTTCCAGTCAAGAAATGTTAAAGCATTCTTCTACAAGTACAAAAAAAGCAAGCTGGCAGTGGCCTTCAGCAGAAGAATACTCACACTGATCTTTATTTTTTGCTTTCAAATCTGTGTGTCCAAAAATGCAGAATGCCTGTAGTGTAATGCAAAATTATGTGTGTGCATTTGCTACAGTGCTGAAAAATGCCCGCACATCAGTAGGAAACAGCAGTGCTGCTCCATTTTTTCCCTGATTCTTGTGACTGCGGATGGTAGGGTTGTGACAAACATTTATATTTTGGCTGTGATGAATGTTACAGTTGCAATTCTCTTTTAATTCATATGCATTTTTCAGTTTGGTCCATGTACAGTGCTTAGGAAATTTCCTGGATTATTAATTTCTGTCTCTGTTTTTTTCAGATGCTGTTACAGGTTCTTATTTTTTAAGTTCTGTGCAAAGAAAGTACACAATTAAATGCAATATGTATTTGTTTGAAAGATATTTTTGATTTCTTAGGAGAAATACTAAAATGTTTATAAGTAATACCAATGCTTTCAGTTCAGTCAATGTATTTGTTATATTCAACAGTCCGGGAGGTTTGTCCAGTGCAGTCCAGATTTGCTTGGTTCAGACTCCTCTGGGTAGGAGTTACGGCAGCAGCAGTGGATGTGATCTCATGCTTTATACGATCAGAGGGAGGGCAGAGAAAGCTAAACCTAGTTCGGAGTTGCCACTAGTGAATAGTGGCCAGTGGGCAGTAAGTGTATGGAACCTGTGTCTCCAGATGCACGCAGTCTGTGTGTCACTCATCGTACTTTGTTGGGGCGCCCGGTTCCCCCAGGGCACCCAGGAAAAGCTGCCTTAGGTGGCTCTTGTCACTTCTGAGGGGATGTGGGGTTTTTTGTTATGAGTGACAGTGCTGGTGCATAGCTTTAAGGCCTTCCATACAGAGCAAATGTTTTTAAAGCCTAAACTTTAGTTGTGATCAGTTTGTTCCAAAGAGTGCTTCTCTCAGATGGCAAACCAGGTTCATTCTGCCCCCACACTCTCCCTACAGTGTGTCTGTTTTAGCCGAGAGCAAAGATGCTAATCACCAAGGCATTTTTTTTTTTGTGAGGAGGAGGCCTATCTTCTAGAGGTAGCACCAACAACAATCACTGCATTAAATGTCTGCTGATTAGACTTCCAGTCATTGCTGGCTTGTGCTGATTCACACCAGCAGACTGAAAATGAAAATATTTGTGCTAGCTTCCAGCCCTTGGAACTGCTCAGACCCATTAATATGACAGTAGCACAGTCTGATTTAAACACTGCAGTGAGGAATTAAAATGGCAGAAAGGAAAATCCTTTTTTATGTTCCCTCAACAGCCCCATGCTAAATCTTCTTTAGGGTTGTGAGACAGTGTTTCTATTTGCTTTGTGCAGATTTGCCTTATTTCAGTGCAAATACCTCTGTGCTCATCTGTCCAAAGGAAGAAAGATTTTTACCATCAGTTGCTGTAAAGGTGTTAAGTGTTCAACCTCCTTGAGTTAGTTGCTCATTGACTCACTTTGTAAATATGGCCTAAGCGTAGAAGAAAATGAGCCAGATTTCTCTATGCTGTCAACAGAGTTGCTGTAGAAAGGGTAGTATCCCGAGTTTTAAAGAAGGCATTGCTTTTCCTCTTGTGTTTCCCAATGAGCGCCTGCCGTGGAACTTGCTGTGGTGGATCCCAGGTCGACTAATATAGATGAATTTAAGGGCTGGTGAATAATTGGTACTTAAGCATGCTGTGCAGCTTCTCAGTGGGGAGTGAGGGAGGTGCTTACAGAGGAGCTGGGATGCTTTTGTCTGAAAGTATTCTGCTCAGGGCCTCCCTGGAGGCTGCAGGATTGCCTTGGTTGTACAGCACCATGTGTACTTACACCTTGCACTTAGATTGTATCACATCATGCTGGTGAATTTGGAGTCATTAAGGGATTTGAGGAGCTGCTGTTGTGCATCTCTTCCTCCACATATAAACCTTGAGCATATAAGTTAGTAAGGAAATTGCTGTGAGCCTTATTCCTATGCTGCATTTGTAAAATGCTTTGGAAGGAAAATGTTCTTTTTGGGTGCACAGACCAGCAACGTTAGCAGTTCTTTGTGTCTATGCAGTCTCATAACTTGTTGTAGAAGGAAGAGCGTGTTACATTTTCTCTTATGGCTAGTGACTCCCCTTCTCAGCCAGGCTTGGCTAATGCTTCACATACGCCGTTTCTGAGTAAGCATTGGCTGGTTCACTTTCCTTCTCATTTGTGGTGGGTTCTGAAAGTACCATATCTCCCACGGCAATGCTTCTCTCTGCAAATCAGGATTAAGTACTCTTATCCAGGTTTGGAGTGCCAAGATAGAGCTCAGCACAGTCATCCCAGGCCAAGTGAGACAATTGGGCTCATGGGGTTTGGCAAAACTATGCATAGGAACAGTACTGAAAAATCCAGTGCTGTTCTGCATTTAGTTAGTGCTGGTATGTTTGGCATAAATTCAGAGTTGGTTGAGATTTAATGTATTTGTATTTGTAATGAAGAAGAGTTACATATATTCATCACAGTAACTTACTTTTTTCTGCACAGTTCTTGGCATGATCACACCTCTCACATAGGCCTGCCAAGCTCTCTATCATTAGTACCATTCTTTAATGGAGAAAGTAGCATTTTGATCTTCTTTGCAAGCCACACAGCTGCAGTGAGACTCTTCATGTCTGTAGTGTCTGTCAAAATCTGACCGTGACATGTTGCTATTGGCAGAAAACATCCCTACCAGTTAGGCTTTTATGTGAATTCAATTTCAATCATTAGTTGTCTGATTTGATTTATTTTATTTTATTTTGTCTTCTGAAAGCAGGGTTAAAAATTAGGAAAGATGCCATTGGATTTTTTTTTTTTAATGGGAATTCACCATTGGTTCATTCTGTGTTCTTTCTTTATCCCTCTATTCTAGCTACTGATGCTACTTATAGGTGTTTTACCTCAGAGGAGGATCACAGAGATATTTTTCTCCGTTATCCTATGGCTTTCAGATTGATGAAATGTTGGTATCTATAGGCATCAAGAGGGACCAGTGTCTCTTATCTTTTCTTAGAAAATAGGAAGCACTTGCATATCAAGGATAGCAAGAAAAGGGAATCTTCTCCCATTACAACTAAAGGGGTCCCACAGTGGATCTTATATCAGTTTGGGTCAGGGGGTGAGGTGTGGAGGGTTGGTAATCTAAATCTCACAAATCTAAACGTGAAATTTTAGGAGGGTGAAGAGACTGATGAACATTTGAACTTGGAATTTGTTTATGGAAGTTTCACTGAGTCAATATAGTGGTTGGAAAGCAATACCTGCTTTTATAATACAGAAGTGTAACTATTTCTAGATCCTCATTATTATTCAGAAGAAATACATAATGCTTAAATGACACAAAAAATGATCGACTAAATAGATAAAAGACTAAATGTTTATCTACCATTACAACAGCATTCATCATCTTTTTTTCCCCCTAATCTATTTTACTAGACTATTTTGAGGATTGTGGTCCTTGGCATATGGGATTACATTGAAAACAAAATAGAGGTAAGCACTCTTACTCTTCATACTCTTTTCTAGGCAAACACAGTAAGAATATTGAGAACTACTTTGGGTGTTTTTGTTATGGACCTGATGCAATACAGTATCTTTTAACTCTGATACACACATTGTTTTCATTATATGCGGGTATACATAGCTGTATGATGCAGTTCCTTTTTCTATAAGAGACTCAGAAGAGTGCAATATTTGGAAATATTTTATTAAGGGAGGGATTGTGGCATTTTTGCTTTGTGTCCATTTTGTTGTTAGAGCTATGCTAGTCTAACTGCTACCCTGAGGTAACAAGCAATACGAGTTAAAATTGTCAAGTGACTTGTGTAACCCTATTCCTGTAATCAAGTTGCAGTTAGAACTGGTTGAAAAATCGTGTGTAGTTTTCTGATAGAAACATCTGGTTTGGTAAACCCCCTAATCTTACTGTGAAATTATTTTTTAATGAAATTGAATTATGATAAACACTGTAATTTGTATCTCAAATTAAAAATGAGGTAGAATGCGCATACTGTTGCAGAGGCAGATAAGGAAATGCATTTGTTATACGTAACACATAATCCCAATCTGATCAGGAAAGTTAAAAGGTCTTTTGTGATACTGTCTGATAAACTAATACTGCACAGAATGCACCAGAAGAAGATAGGGGTTTTCTCAGAGCTTAAGTGAGTCTAGAGGCTTGCACATTTTTGTAATAAAGTTGTAAATCTTTTACCTTGTTTTGCTAAAAAACTGGAGTGAAACTTAAATTATTGTTTCAGAGATTCTTATTATTGAGGCTAAATGCAGCAGTTTCTGATAATTCATTTTGGTAATTTGGAATAGAGTGATATTGCTCACCGCCTGTCAAATGGTGGCAGTAAGAAGTGTTTCTTTTCAATACACTGAATTGTTATGCTCAATTCTGAATGTGTAGTGCTTATAAAATCTATGTCCTACCTCCTTATGCAAATCATTAATCAATGGTTTTTGGCAGCTGAGAAGGATCTCAGAAGGCATGAGAACGTGGTATTCTGCTCTGTCCCGCTAGGCGAGTGTAGGAGAGACGCAACACTATTGCCGGTTTGCTCTGAAATATGTTTACGCATTTCTGTCTAATATTTTTCGCAACTGCCTTTTCTGATCTAATCCCAGTGCAGCCAATGTCATACAAATCATTCAGAGTATTCCCAGTTGTCAAAATCCTTGAAAACCTAGCTGCCCACTAAAGGTGAGAGCAGGGAGTCTCTCTGTCTTGACGCACAGCTGTTGCCACACACATTGTGTAGTCAGGACGTGGCCAAGAGCCATCAAGTCTCTTTGCTCCATCTTTTTCTACTTGTTTTCTTGATCTCTTCATTTAGACAGTAAGATCTATGGGCAGGGACTGTATCCTTTTCCGGGATATCATTATGCCAAGTAACAGGTAATAAATACCAGTGATAATAAAACTCTTTAGCTGTAATGGCATTTAGGCTATCACTTCTGCTTGGGGATTTTGGCCAGTATTTCTAAATACCTTTCTCTCTCGCTGTCCTCCCATCACAGTTTATCTCTTCACACCTCATAAAATGCACTAAGGAATTCTGTTGTGCTACCTAAAAAGGATGCAGCTTTTCTGTGGCTTGGCCACCTCTCCTATCCCTTTCAAATACGTACCACAATTGCATTTCTTTTGGACAAAGTGGGACCCTTTCAAGACCCCAAGCAGGAATGGCAGGGTTATGATCTTCAGGAAGGGTCTGAAAAAACTGATTTCTCTCTAGGTGTTTGATGGTGCTGTCATAATCTTGTCCTTGGCACCAATGGTGGCCTCAACAGTGGCTAATGGCCCCAGCAGCCCATGGGATGCTATCAGCCTTATTATCACACTGCGAATATGGAGAGTGAAGAGGATCATTGATGGTGAGTGGTGATTCAGTTTCTGACTCCAAGAAGTACCCGGTAGGTTGGGAAAAAAGTAATTTTTAAAATATGAAAAGGTTGCTTAACACCATCGTTCTCCTTCCTCTTACATTTTAAAAGCACTGAACAGAAGAGAGTTATGACTCCTGTGAAGGAGAGTAGATCTCAACTTCATGTCTGTATCTCCTGTTCCCTAGAAGCCTTTATAATTGATTGGTTCGTTTTTTCTTTTGGGCACCTTCATATCCCTTGTCCTGTAAAGTAAATGCCTTGATCTGCTTTCTGTCTCTTGCCACCAGATGCCATTCCTGATTCTGCAAAATAATTGCTTCCAATCTGCTTTTCTGATATTTGCTGCACCCTCCCCATTTCCATACAGCTAGCTCTGTCTTGGGGTTTTGTTTTCCATGTTCTTGTGCGTAATATAATTTTTATGTCGGATTCCAGGAGCATTTTCTTACCATGGGGTTTCCATGCTGAAGGTGTTCTCTGCAATGCCGGTGTGCTGTACAGCATAATAATGAAGCATGTATCGGTATTGTTTTGCACAGACGTCTGTGGGGAAGCACCAGGGGAGATGATAAAGCCCCAGCAAGTCAAGGTTGAAGAGAGCAGAACCGGTGACTGTGCCTGGAAGCAAGGAGATTAATATAGGCTACTTTGTTCAGCGATTTCAGGCATTTCAGGTTACAGGGAAAAGAAGTGGAAAAGGAATAAATGAAGGGTTGCTCATGTGTCAAGTCGTTATTTTGGGTTTAGATGCCCAGGAAACTCTGTATTCAGAGTTGAAGAAAGGTCATAGCCCTCTGACTGAAGCATACAAGAAAAGGTCAGGATCTTGTGTAGCTTCAGAAAACATCAAGAATTGCAGTATGAATTGAACAGCTTTGTTGATCAATCTCAGTTTGCCACAGTTATGACAGGAGCAAAATTTCCAGAGCCATTCAGAAGGCTTATTGAAAATGGTAGCTTGAAAAGCAGTAGAAGATAAATGCCTTTTTTGTTTTTTAAAATATCCTTCTTAGCCTGCTATTTCCATTAAGGACTTATTTCTTACCACAAAGTCTAGGAATTAAATGCTATGGGGTCTGGAATAGTTCTTTTCCTAAGGGAGCAATGCCGTTTAGGTTTTAGAGGGGATGGGCCTAAATCTAAGCAGAAAATCTTCCTACCCAGCAATTCAGGAAAACTGTGGTAAACACTGGAAAATATCTGTATTAGTGCAGCAGAAGCTAAGAAGAGCATGCAGGATGCATTTCAGCTCAGCCAGGCAAATGGAGGTTTGACCAAACAAGATCTAGATCTGTCTGATGACCTGCATTTCACATAGTAGAAATCCTTCCCCAGAAGAGATCCTCTAATTCTGTTTCTATAACAAATACTCTAGTTCTCTAGATGCGAGTGAAAGGAGTGACGTTCTTTGACCTGTAAAGGTTTTCCCTCTGATATTAAAAAACAAAACAAAACAAACAAAAAAAAAAAAAAAACAACAAACCACCAAATCACGTCTGGGTTACTTTTAGTGCTTATTTATGTTTTACAGCCTATGTCCTTCCAGTGAAAGTGGAGATGGAGATGATGATTCAGCAATATGAGAAGGCAAAGGTTATTCAAGATGAGCAGCTGGAAAGACTAACCCAAATCTGTCAAGAACAAGGGGTAAAGTTCAGTTATGTCTACTTATGCATAGCTTGTCATGGCAAATCAACCAGTTCGTGTATTTTGCTGCAAACTAAGGTTTGAGAAGTATCACTAGGACTCCTGCTGTAAGGTGACAGGTCTTGGTGTTAAGGAAGAATTAGCTGCAGCCAGGATATTGTCAGCATGTTGCTTGTCTCCTTCTGCTCCCTCTCCTGCTGTGCTTGAGTTTTTTAAGGTGAGGAAAACAAATTTGAGGAATAGAAAAAGAATTCTTCCAGTAGGTAATATACTGAATGACTACAGATAGCTTGACGTAATACTAAGAATATGCAAAAGTCATTGCTATTGTTGGAGACTGCAGCTATATTAAGACCATATTACTAGGAAAAGTATACACAGTTGAAAGCTAATGAATCTCCCTGCTTTAAATGCAGAAGACAGCTTCCCTGTAGGTCAGTCAGACTCTTTTGGCAGACGCAAAGTGTTGTAAGGGAAGGTTCTAGTTCCTGGAAGCAAGTCAAGATTTAAGCCTCTTCCCAGACGCCCAAACCTTCAGTGATTCCATCTTGAGGTGAGGGAAGGTGAAGCTTAAAATATCTCAAATTAATATATTTACTTGAAAAAGGTGTAAAACCATTGTTAGGGCAATGAGCCAGGGAGTTTTTGCAGTCTGTCTTATGAAAATGAGTTCTTGAATAACCTGCTTTAAAGCAGAAATCAAGGCAATATGTTGAGGCCAAGGCTAAGCGAGACATTCAGGTGACTGTCAAACCACAACAGAATGATCCCCCAAGTGACTGACTTCTTGAATTAGTTGTTAAGGCTAACTATGAGCTGTCCAAATAAATCCTGGAGATTTCTAGCTTCAACTCCCATTCCCCACTTGTGGTTAGATGCTTTTCAAATACAAAATGAGGAGACCTGTAAATATGAATGGCTCGATCAGTCAGAAAGTTGAAGGGCCTGAGCAGAGAGAAGGAGAGGCAATTTGTCCTAGAACAGACCAACTAGACAAAAGGTGCATAATCTGAAACAGGGATTTAGGTGGCCATCTTTTACCAAGGAACCTAACATGTTTGTGAAACCATTGGTATTTAGATTCCCCAATGGCTCTTTAAATTTAGTTCCAGGTCTCCTGTATCTCACCCAAAGATTCTGCAATGAACTCTTGCTGGCGTTAGGTTGCCTTGTCTGTGTGATCAGTTTGGAAAACTGTTGGCAGCACGTGTCATTTGGTAACACTGTTTTTGAGGGTCTCTCACGTTAGCAATAATAAATTTCTAAACCTTAGGCTTGACTTTTGCCAAAAATTAGTTACTTCCAACTATGTAAGTATCTTCAGTTGTAAAACTGCGGTCCTCTTCATGACAACTTTGCACTACGATATTAAGTGATTCACAGTTCTGTCGTGGTTGTGAAATGAACAGAGAAATGATATATGCACTATTTTACAGGAGGAGGGATTATCCTTTGACTGAACACGCTAGGAAAATCAGCCATTTCTTGAGTCCTGTTGCAGTATTTTGTCTGTCAGACCATGCTATTAGGCTAAAGTTCTTGACAATCATAAATCTGAAAACATTCATTGTTAGGAAATGTATTATGCAGCCAGATAACAATCTCAATGCAATTTTCAGTGTTACTATTTTATAGTCTTTGAGGAAAGGTGGGTTTGTTACCACAAGTGGGCTTCAGGAGCAGTTTTTGCTGCTCTCCATTCTAATCCATGTACTCCTTATCTGCATGCCTGGCTTGCAAAATGTCTGAGCATAGTAGCCCCAGTCTGAGCTTTGATGGTTACAGCATAGCTGTACATCAAGCACAAAGAAATACTGCATTGGTAGATGAGTAAATCTGTGAAAACAGAGGAGGTTCTCTCCTAGCTTTCAAGTGTCATCCACTATGGAAAAATGTGGACTATTGAAAAATGACAGCATGCTAATCCCTCCTATTTTACTGTCCTGACTTCCTGCCAAGCAAATGTCTCAGCTGTATAATATGAGGTAAATGTACTAATTTGCTACAGTTAGCAACATAAGACGTTGACACAAGTACTGCATCCTTCCTTTGTAAATTATTAGCGTCATAATTCAGTCAAGAACAAGTTGTCAGCATTATAACATTCACATTAACATTGTGTACAGTATCTGGTGGGAAAAATGTCTCCTAATTGTATTTAATATCTAAAATTTTGCCAGGTTTCTGCTTTTTCATTTGTTCCTCTTTCCTGACCTTTTTAAAGGATTGCTCATTTCTGGAGTTTAAGTGTGCATGTCTGTGTTTTTGAGTGAAAGTTTCCCCGGAGTAGTCTGGCTGTTCTCAAATCTGGAGCGCTGGTAGGGAGAGATTCCAGTTTGCCTTGCCTGTGGGGTGCCACCTCTGGCACGGGCGAGTGGGTTGGCTGGGAGCTGCCCATAGGAGTCAACCTGTTGCCTCAGAGACATGCTGGGGCACACCAGTGCCAGCCCAGGTAGAAAGAATGGGCAAGCCACTGTGGTTGCCTACATCCCAGCAGTGGATGTAGGTACTGATTCATCCTGAGGCTGCGTCTTTGTGACCACACTGATGATTTACATGTATTTAATAGTTATAGACAGGGCTGAAAACATTCCTGTTAAAAAGATTTCCTAGCACTTCCTTTTCTGAGATCCTGTGTTCAGTTTCTTACTGCTTTCCTGCTTGTCAGGCAATTGGGATTGAAATTCTCAAGGTCTGGCATCTTCCGCAGATTAAATTAGTCTGAAAGCTTGAGACAAAATATTCAGTATTTCTGAAGAGAAGCTGGGGGAAAAAAAAATAGCTGGTGACCAGTTCTCTGAGAAGTCCCGTGCCCTCCTGTTTTGAAGCTGGTACTTAACACTTGACAGGCAAAATTAGAGTTCCTGCTTTAAAAAAATAAAAGCAGGAAAGATGCAACCCTCCCTTCATCTTTTTGAGTTCTGTTTCTTTTGTCAGTTGTATATTTTTTTGGCCGGTGATAGAGTAGGTACTATAAAGTACATTTCCATTCCTGAATGACATTGGAGATGTACTTTTGCAAACATGAAAACTCTTTCCAGATGTTGATTTTTGGCTAGCCATATATCTGAAAACCAGAATATAGTTTCTAAACCATAGTTGCACGGACCACCACTTTGTTCTCTGTAGTACCTCAGTTGAAACTGTTTGAATAGTTTGCTGTTTTATTTACTCTCCATTGGCCAAGAAGGAAGTCATTAAAAGAGATTGGAGCATGAGAGCAGTCAAGGCAGAAAATACTGAAAGGACTAAGATGGCTGTACAGGACTTCACAAAACATGAGAAACATTAACAATCATAGTAACAGGGATTTCTAAAAATGGGTAAAGGTTAAAAGGTAGAAGAATGTCACTGCAATTACTGCTAAAAATATGAACAAGAGTATATTACTGATGGTGTTGTTTTATCAGAATAGCTTAAGTTGCAAAACAAAGTTCCAGAGTTTCATTAGCAATGCAAATTGCAGTCAAGGAAGATTGCTTTTTTCCTCTGGAATCACCTGTAGAGGAATTTCCATTTCTAATAATAGATCTACTTACATGATCTTTTCTGCTTAACTTTCATAAGAGTCATTCAGCTGAGTACAGTCCAGCCAAGACTATGTGTTCAGCCTTATCACAAGAGCTCCTTTTCTGTCAGCTCCTATAGGATTGGGTTTTTTATCATTCTCAAAGCTGCAACAACTATGGAGGCTATAATTTCTTTTTTTATCTTGGAATATAATTTGTACAACAGCTGCTAGTTTAATGACAGGGCTATTTAGCAGGTAAAATTACCTATCGGAGAAATAACTTATGTTATCCTTTTGCAATAATTTTAATTTATTTCTAACTACCAGTCATTTTCTTGGTGAATGGAAGGCAGCCAAGGTCATCCCGTGTTTCATTCTGCCCGTAAATCATTAGTTTGCAACTGTCTCCTGATTTTTATTGTTACCAACAATGGCTAAACTAATGGAAATAAACATTGGATTGTATCCCAGTGGCAGATGGGTTTTAGGGCAGGGCATTCTGTACAGACAGCACTAATAGAATTGAGTAAAATTATTGCTCCTGCATTAGACACAAGTAAGCTTCTGGCTAAAATGTTCATTGATCTCTCTGAAACTGTCAATCATACTCTGTTTCTAGACCATTAAACAGAAGTACTATATGTTTCACTGGTAGGTCCCTTTTTGAGTCTTACATGCATGTTGTAAAATATCAGAGAGGGTGGGTGACACGCTTTATAAAACCAGGCATGTAAACAGAGATGTTATCTAAAGCTCTGTCACTTTACCTGCTTATAAATAATCACCTAATGCATTTTTCGAGTGAGGAAATGCACAGGTGTGCCCCATAGTTCTTTTTAGTTTGTTTCTTGCCAAAATATTGCTGTTTGTGCTACAAGAGGACATGTAACAAATTTTGAAAACACTAAGTTTAAATTTACTGTCAATGAACTTCCTCTTTATGCCTGAAAATCTAGTTACTTGGTCTCAATAGATGGTCTGTATCTCCCTTTTTCTTGACACTAAGTGTGTTTTCACATTAACCATGTCTATTACACCTTTATGGATGTCTTCAGCTCCCTCATGGGACAGTGTAACCAGGCTCTTCTCATAGGTGCACAGCAGCAGTACATAAGCTTGGCATGTGCAAAATTCCTATTAAATATAAGAACAAACATTTCACTAGGAGAAGCCAGATTACCAGGCAGGTTGTGATATATGTAACCTTGAAGATATTCAGAACTTGACAGGACAGTTGCTTTTAGCAACCTGAGCTAAATGGACTTGCTTTAAGTGGGGTGTTGGACTAGATGACCCTCACAAATCCATTTCAGCCTAGATTATGCTGTGATTCTATGAAGTTTTCAAATATATTTTTTCCATTGCGAAGTATGTTAGGAACTTATTGATAAAGGAACCCACCTGAAGGTACCAAAGTATATGTAATTAAAGTTTATGAATATCATAGGTGTCCTGGTAAATTATGTCAGTAGCAGTCTCAAGTGGACCAGTGCTCAGTTTGTAATATCTTGAGTCAGGAGGTGGCTCACCTTGATCACAAGAAGGTATCTTCCGCACAACTGCATTATTTGCCCACTGGGTCTCTATGGGATTTACAGTGTTCTTAACACAGAGCTGATACCTGTAAATCTTAATATTTATATGCTTTTTTTTTTCCCCCTTATGATATGCATAATATGCATCCTTCCTTACCGGCTGAAGGAAGGATGGTCTACCTGAAACTATGAAACAGGGTTTTCTCAGTATAGCTTTCCTGCAGTACTCTCTATTAGAGAGAATCAGGTCTACATTTGGATAGCTACATCAACTCCTACTGCAAATAGAAATTTCATGTGTTTAACTTGGCCCAGAATTTTTACTTAAAAAGACTGTTACATTTTATACCTTTTAATGATTTATTTAACCTGCCCTGGACTGCATGACATGTAGTCAGAGCAATCTCATTAGCTCTTTTACGCATTAGAACTGCCTGAGGTCAGTGTTCAATATGATGTTCAATAGATACGAGCACCTACAACATAATTTGCTCATGTAGTCTCTCATTGAATTACGCCTGTAAGGAACACCCACTTCTCTCTTAGACTTAACCTTTGTTTTTAGTGGGTTGCTTTTAGTGGCTAAAATTGTATTCCAGATTTTACAATGTTGGGAGATTTTTAAAATAATAATTGGTAACAATTAATATTAAACTGATCTCCTGAGTAGATGCATGCCTTTTCTGAGGGGAAAAAAAAAAAATCTTTCTTGTTCAACTTTTCCCAGATGTTTTGTTGAATGTCCTTTCACTTTCTGACATCAATCCTTACGGTAAATGGTGATTTTTCCATCCCACCTAGAATGGTTTTGAACATGCCAGAGACTTAGAGAGTTTGGGTTTGCATTTGTATATTGGGTTGTGTTTTGGCTCTGTCTTATGCTGTGTCCATAACAGAGTTATGGTTCTATATCTCTGTGGAGCATGTTGTATGGATCACTTTACATCAGTAACAGTGAAGGTGGGAGTGAGACAAACACCATTATTACAATGAATACCCTCTTCTCTGTCAATCAAAAAAATTACAGTTAGGCAGCAGTATTTAATTCTAGCTCTCCACTGTTGTAATGACTGCATAGACTTCAGAACAAGCATGAATGGCGCCTGGAAGCTGACCATCTGAGCTAATGGAGAAGTGGAAGGGAAGAGCCTCTGTTAACCAGCTGCAGCTGCATGGTTTTGTAGGCAACATCAGTTTCTGCTGTTACCTTTCCGAACACCTCTGTGTGCTATTATTCACCTTGCACATGATGTTGAAGTCCATAGCACTGTGCTGCTTTACTGTGCCTAGGAATTCAGTCTGCACATCTGCTCTTGACAGTCTCATGTTCAGTTTGGATTTTAGACCAGATGAGCAATCTCAGTGTTAAGAGCTGAAAATAAGACAAGTATGTGGATTGTGTTTGTAGCTAGCAATAAAAGAGGGTTCACATATCACTTTAAAACTTGCAAGTCGCGCATACGCTTCTCATCCTCAGGCAGCGGATGAGGCAAGCATTGCGTGCGCCAAAGCATCAGGTCTAGGTTTCAGTTTCTGCTAGAATGGGACATTTGTGCGGTGGGCTTAGGCAGGTGCTTCCTCCGGAGCTGCGGGCACAAGGCTGTATTTCTGCCTTTCAAACATAAGATGGCAGCAAAACCCCTTCTGTTTTTGCCATTGCCAGCAGCACTAGCTGTTCACCTGAATAACCGTGGTAGTAATTTTCTCTATGGAATCGCGTTTCTCATGCTGTCTCTGTGGCTGGGATTCAACCAAGGTAGTAATTTTCCCCATATAAATAGAAAATAAAGGATTGTTTGGACAAAAGGTAGTTGTCCAGCATGGTGATACCAGTGATGGTTGCCGACTGCTACCTTGGTCCAGCATGCTAGGCTGAGTAGTTCATAGCTTGTTGGCAGAGTCATATTAAACAATAAAATTTATGAGCTCATCTATTAAAAAACTGGATGGTGACTGGGTGTAGAAATTTTAAAGATTGATGATAATCTGTGGATACTTGGAAATTCTTGCTTAATCAATTGGGACATGTAAGCAAGCATCAGAAAGTCTGGTCTCTTCCCCCATTTTTGCTGTAGGTTCACTGTAGCAGGAGAGATCGCCTCATGTGCTTCCTTTTTCACATTTGCAAAACGCAGTGATTCCCCTCAAGCTTTTAATTGTTATGAGGTTCAGCCAATCTTTGGAAATGGTTAAGCTAGTTAAATTGGGTGTGATGCAGAAATACAACTGTTGAGCTGACTTTTAGGTAGTTTTATTTATTTGTGTTACAAAATACTTGCCAGATTTTTTCACTTCCAGGAAAAAAGAAATTACATCCTGCCTCTAGGCCAGAATTAATCATTTTAGTGGCAATATTTCTTTTTATGACACACAGGAATGTTTTTGAAGGATGAAATGTGAAATGTAGAAAACCAGCAATGATGCCTAATTCTTACTGCCTTTTAGTTTCAGCTAGACAAATAGATATGGTTAGGCAATAATTTAAAAAAAAAAAAAATCACCAGATTTGTTTTTTGCCCATCATGTTTGAGTTCATTTCTTCCTTTAAACCGAGGAAGTGTCTGGAAGAGCATCTTTCTCCCTTTAAAGGTGAATGTAAGATGTTTTGGGGGGTTTTTTGAGGGTTTTGGGGTTTTTGTTTGTTTTGGGTTTGGTTTGTGTGTTTTGTTTTGTTTTGTGTTCCCCACTCAGGGATAAAACCTGAAATTCTCTGTGTAGTAAAGTTGAACTCCAGACAGTCCTTTTGTGTCTTAATGGCACGTTGTTACTGGCACCTCTGGTATGGCATGGGCACCTTAAGCCTCAGGAAGCTTATGGCAGGCTGGGAAAAGTGTTAGCACTACTGGTTTGCTACTTCCTAGCTGATAGGTTAACACAAAAACCACCATCGGGGATCTGCCGTGGAGGTTTCGCTGAAGGAATCAAGGAGTAGGGCTGTATTTTGACATTTGCTGATAATACCTGACTCCTCTGAGTGCCACTGCCAGAGGACCTTCAGTTAAGAGCAATGAGCATTTTGTGCAGCTGCCAGACTTCTGTCCACTGATTTCAAGTCAGAGAAAAAGCTGTGTGCTTTGTTAGATCCTTATGTTAGGTGGTTTGAATGCGTCCTGGAAAGCTCAAACCACCCTTTCGCTTTCTAGATTTGAGTCTTGCAGTGGGCCTTCCGGTTATTGTAGTTCCTTCCCTTATGTTCTAGAAAGCTGATAGTCTCCAGATGTGGCAAACTGGAATCCCTTTTTCTTTCCTCTATTTCTTTCTAAAATCTGCAGAAACTCTGATTTGTTTCCCCTCCAGTTGCTTACACAGCTTGGAGGAACTGCTGGTGCTCTGCAGCGTGCCTGGGGTTTGCGCCGTGTCCAATGTGGACCGCGGTGAAACAAAGTAGGTCTGCTGATGGATTCCCAAATCTGACAGCAAAGTAGATTTGAGTCAGCATCTCGGAGGCAAGAGCCAGACCAGATTCATTTAGCCTACATGCTGTTGCGCACCAGTTTTCAAGCATCGAGGTGTTAATTCCATCTCTGTTGTAAATGCAGAGTGACAGGTGCAGTGTGGCTCGCTCTAGCATCGTGCTTTCGGATGGCTTTCAGGCCCTGAACTACGGGAGGCCCAGCAATGCTAAATTTTAAATGCCTTTGCCTATTACTCGCCTCATTTGCTCTTCCCTCTCAGACTCTATAATTAGACGTGGCTTGGTCACTGCAGTACTACTGATCTTAAAAGTAGCTCAAAAAAGAGAAACTCTGCTGTGCAGCCCCATAACTGTGCTGGATGGCAGAGGGGAAGGACAGTGGGATTTTGTAGCACTTACATAAGCATTTATAAGGTCTCTGCAGCCTCTCCAGAAAAATTATTTTCTTCCTTGCATTGTGAAAGACCTGTGGCTGTCAGATACAAGAGAAATGTGATGTTTCTATCAGTCAGATGGTACCTGGTAGCTTCTGTCTTTTTGTCAAGTGTCTGCTTTACAACACCAGTCATGAGACAAATCCCCTCCTGATTGCAGAAAGCCATTAACTACCGTAGCTCATAAATTTGAGGGAAGTGGCCAGAAAAGTGGCAACCGTCTCCGGGGTGTTCTGCCCACTGTTGCGTACAGAAGATTTCAAGCTGGAAGAGGACTGTGGTGTCCCTCCTCCTTTCCCAGTTAGCGAAGGAGCACTGTTTTGGGTACTGCTTGGAGAATCTCCCTCCACAGAAATCCTCATTACAAAATCTGTCAGGTTAGAGACATTTGTCATCAATCTAAATCCCTAAATGACTGTTAGTAGTGGTCTTTTATAAACATTTCATTCGATTTGGCGATTAGATCTGTTCAAATATCTGCAGGATGCAAATATAGACAAAAAATAGAAGACCAGTGTGATACAGTCATTATTTTTAGATTATGTGAACAATGGTCCAGCTCACATGGACTCTGGGAGAGCATCAGGGGCTTAGTCTCACATCCCAGCTCAACCACACTGTATTTGCTGTCACCAGTCTGTAGCGGTTTAGTGATTAAAACGAGTAAGAGGTACCCAACGGTAGAGTATAGACCTCTGGCCATGCTTACATGCCATCAGTATGTGGTGTTGTTTTTCCTTCTAGTTTGAAATCAGACAGCTGAGAGCCCACCTTGCTCAGCAAGATTTGGACCTGGCTGCAGAGAGAGAGGCTGCACTGCAGGTCCCACATGTACTGAACAAACAGAGCAGCAATCGGTACAAGGTGGTGTCGACGGAAGATTCGGATGACGAAGCCACCGAGAACATCACTGAGTTGCGACCTTCACGAGGTGAGTGCTGCCTGTGTGGTGTTACCCACTGGCACAGCTGATCCCTTACATGGAGTTACTGAGCCCACTCAATACCTTTACCAGTGAATTGTTTACTTTCCCTGGAGGCTGCATTTTCCCATTTTTGCAAACAGACTGCATCTGTTTTGAAGTGGCAGAAGCTGTTTGTTGTATTTGCAAACAAATTCTGAATGGAGCCAATGAAATGACTATAATGTACCTTCCCCATGTCCTCATGATTATATCCATCAAACACTAAAGAAGCAGCAGCCAGATCAGAATTGGCAAAAGGATAATCGCTCAGGTAAAAGCAGGGAAATTGAGAAGAGCATTTCAAAACAGCATTAGTCTTTGGCCACTTGCATTTCTGTGGTTTAGAGAGCACCCATGCATCAGCTGTGAAGCCTGCTTTGCCTAGAGGCTGTGTTCTCGCCAGTTTGCTTAAAACTGGCAATGCTGGACGGCCCTGCTGTGCTTGGACAGGGCAGCTCTGGTGCCAGAAAAGGGGTGATGCACTGTGCAGGCAGCTTCTGCTTGGATGTCCAAGTGCCACGTGTCTATGGTGAAGAGCAGTCTGTCACCTGTGAGCTGTCTGTTGGGCAGGTCTGTAGATCAGGGGAATATCAACAGTTATATTTACTTGCATCCATATTTGTCACACAAGTGCTAGACCAGAAGTATTTTTGGAAAAGGCATAGATCTCTTTCCTGCGATCCCCTGACCCCTACAATGGAGTGCAGAATGTCCTGATCTCAGACAACACTTTCTACCTTGGTGATATGTTAGTCTTCCTTGGACATCTTAGCTTGTTTATTTTAGTAGATGAGCAATATGTGAATATGTTTGAATTAGAGGTTTGCATGGTATCTTTATGTTGGTCAAAATCCTTGAAATTCAAGGCACGTAAGTACTTTAATCAATAGGTTTAAAAGAAAAAGCCCACCAGACATTTTCAAATGATAATCTTTTCCATTCTCTACACAGTAATGGAAGTATGTAGAAATTGTTTTTGTTTTTTCCTCTTTATAATATCTAAGTGCTAGCCACAGTTCAGCCATTAATTATTCCTGATTTGAAATGCTGTTTAAAAGCAGACAGTTGAGCAGACTGCCCTCTAAAATGTATTTCCCCCTTTTTTGTAGTATTTTAGAGGTTTCCCTAGTGGATATATTATAATTTATGCATGTGTTCCTTGAGGGTTACATTTGGAACTGAAGAGTCTTGAGCACATTATAGGGAGGCTTGCTGAAATTTTAGTGCTGTGGAGAGTAATCTAAAAATTCTTCTGTTTGAAGTATTCGTTCCAACATCCAGGTTAACACAATTACTCATTATTTGTGTCTCCCTGTAAAATGCTGGCCACGCATGCATTGAAGTAGACACACGATTTTCAGGATTGATTTCTACATTCAGTTAAGTTACGTGATTAGAGACCTTCATGCTTTTCACAGGAAAAAAAAAAAAAAAAACCAAACATACAGCAAAGAAGAAAACATGCATTACCTCACACATTGGGTAAGGTGCAGTTATGTTATATTTAAACATTCACGCTAAGTATGCAGAATTAATTTCTGATTCCCAGAAGTCATCTAAAAATACCAGAGGAAAAGATTTTTGTGCGTGGTATCATATATTACATACAAAGCCTTTGTAGATGCATTGAGTGCTTGTCTTCAGAAGCTAAATTTGGGTTACTGTATTTTAACAATCGTTCTTTATGTTGAATGAGGCAGGAGTTGGACAGAAGAAAATTTCCTGTGGTCTTATAGCAAGGGACACCCATCTGTGGTACTCTACTGTCACGGTGGACTACCGACGAGGGGCCCAATTAAGATTGAGTGGGAAACCACAAGCCCAGCAATAACGTTCAGTGCTTTAGTTCACAATCCAGGTAACAGTCAGTTGAGGCAGAGGATTTTGCGTGTAATTTCCTGGATTATTTTGCAAAGGAAAGAAGTAGTAAACCACCAAGGCTTTGAATCCTGCACTAGCAATGCTGGCTTAGAAATTACTTCTTTGTGAGCTACAGGACTTCAAAAACTTCTACTAACAGCTTGAGAAGGCCGTTACCCCTGGGGAAGAAAAATCATGAGCCAGCCCTGCCTGGTTCTTCTCCCTGCCTACCTCCACTGGGTCTTTCTTCTCCAGCTCTCCCAGCACCATTTTTCACTCTCAGTAATACGCTGGCTGCTTCTGCAGCAGCTTTCACCGTTATCACTTTGGCATGCCACCAGCATTTTCTTGACCTACCCCACAGCCATTCTGACCAATCCATATATCGGCAGAACCTGCACGTGGTATGTCAGACGGAAGAAGAGCATGTCTTCAGCTGAAGGTGCCTCCGTTTGCACAGTGTGGAAGGGCTGTAGGATCTCCCATCTCCCCACCTGCTCAGGCATGTGAAATACTCCCAAGAGACGGCTCTGCAGAGCACAGACGATTGAGACATTTCCCGTAGGTCATTTCTGTACCCTCCCACTTCTTACATGCTGTGGTTACACTGGCTGTGCTATCTTCAGGGCTTTCCACACCACTTGCTCTGCCTGGAACTGCAAGCCACCAGTGTTTTAACTCCTGACTTTTGGGTCAAGGATTATGTTTTTCAAGTTACCCTCTGTGTCAGTCCACATTAGGAATTGCTTTGCACCCATTTTCTCTAAGCTGTGTTGTTCTTCCTTTGAGATTCCAGAGTGATGAGTGCAGTTAATGATTCCGTGTGCCACATGGCATTTGTGACCTTTGAAAAATATCTGCAGTTGCCTATTACACTGACTAGTTGGAGGAGAAATAAGGGACTGGGTTGCTAATACTGTTAAAAGAAAAGCTACAGTTCAAAGGCACAATTCAGCTGTTAGGCAAAACAGGCGCTGATGTGGTGTTCTCTTATGCTCTGGCAGAACGTTAGCCCTACATAAAACAGCTGAGGGTAAGGTATGGCATGGAACGCATGTGTTTGTGCCAAAGTTAACTTTGTCAGCCATCAAAAAATCACCGTCTTTGGAGAGCCCCGAGTTCTGCCAAGCCAGCAAGCTTGAGTTGGCTAGAGAACATACTGCATGAAAAAATGGGATATTCCATCTCAAGCTAATCTTATTTCCCCCATCTATATTGAACAATGGAAACATTCAGTGCAGAATACTTTACCACGGAGGGGTTATGGAATAAGAAAGCATTGAGACTTTTTACTCATTTCCCTACCTGGGAGTTCTACGGGATAGTGCATAAGTTAAAGCTCCTCAGGGGAAGCTGTAGCTTGTACTCTTGTATTTACACTGGATTCTGTGCAACCATTTACTACAACGTTCAGTAAAGTAACTTGGGTAACCCCAGTGTCACACGGTACACACAGCACCTCAGGGAATTTGTGTAGAGAAACACACTCTGGCCTGCGCTAGGAGAGTACAGTGTGTGCTGGCTGATTTGGTAGCTTTCAGTCCGTGCTTTCACCTAGCTGTCCTTTCTGCAGATCTCTTTCTCTTTGTATCTGAAGTGACTGAGTTGCTGATACAAGACTGGGAGAGGCAAGACCCCTAGGTAGATGGTCAAGGGGCTCTGAAAGTGTCCCGTAACTCCCCAGCTAATATTTCATGCCTCATGCCTCTTCTTGAAGGACCACTTCTTGAGGCCGTACAGCTATAAGCTGTTTGTGGCCTGGCCAGTCCTATGCTAATTCTCTGAATAATGCACTGGTTGCTGCCTCACATGCTTCTGTCCTCTCCAGAGCAGTTCACCAAGAGGCCTCCTAACACAGTAGAAATACCTCTGAGGAAAATGTATGACTATGGGGTATTTTCTAATTAATTTTGCTAAGAAGCAGTACATTTTTCACCTTTAACTTGCTTTGAATGGAGGTTTTATTTGTTTTGGCAAAAAATTGATCTCCAGAATGGACAAACATGAAGGCTAAAATAAAGGGTTCAGCATGCAAGTCAAAGGGTACCATTATTATTGACACCAGGAAAAGATGATGGACTCAAGAGAAGGGCAGGACTCTAGGAGCTATAAACCCAGGGCAAAGCTGTGACATCTCCTGCGCTGTGAGCACTTTACTTGGCTTCTCTGCCTCAGTTTGTAAAGAGCTTAGGGTGAAAGCTGTTGCATGTGAATGCACAGCAGCATCGCTAATGATTTTCAGGACCATTGTGGTCAGCCTTTCTCTAAGAGCAAGGGAAGTATCCTAAGTGCTGCCATCTCCTTTCTTCTTCCCAGAGGTGGTTACCATTTGACATAATGGCAAATATTATCCTATCTGTTCATCTCTAAATTATAAAGGAGGATTTCTCCCTTACTGAGTTCTTACCTCGTACAGCATGTAACTGGTCATAGTCAGAATAACATCTAATGTTTTCTGGTCCTACACAAATCATTTTTAGTGTTCGGTATACAAAGTTCCAGGCTTCAGGGAATGCCAGGTTCACAGTGCCCCATATAGCCATTAATACTTCCTTCAAAAATTTATTATTCTTTAATCTCTCCCATAATATATGAATTAGTGTCCCTAGTGGAAATTCCTCATTTTCCTGCATATATCATTTCAGGTTTTGAAATTCTACAGTACTGCCATAGTTTAAGATTAATATGCCACCCTTCTATTTCTCTGAGCAAGAACCAGATCCTAGCTGTGTTACGTCACATTGCAAAAAGCTTATTTTAGCTATTCTGAGTGAAATTTCCATTTTTATGGGTTAGCAGTAAGTCTTTTGCTTTGGGGGAGTGCTGCAATTTATGATCGTGCATGGAGAAAAGTAAAGCTTACTCTCCCCATAGGTACCCACTGTTTTGTAAGTGAGAAAAGTAGGATATTGGGAGAAGAATGTGAAAAATTCTGGAGCTTCAGAGGGCTTCCCTTCAGATTATGCGTAAGATGTCTGAGAAGGCAAAGCAGTGCAATGGAAAGGATTCTGTCAATTCTTCCTTGCAAGGTAGTGTGAGCTGGTGGAGCACTTAAACTCCAAACCCGTTCCTCTGGGGATCATCTGTTAGTGCTCTAAGAGCGCCCTGTTACTGCAGGACAATAGATAAAAAGTAGTTTATGATTATTTTCAAATGTTGAAATCTGTCTGCTTTGAAGCCTATTCCTGGAAACAGTTATATCTTAAGTGTACTCCACTTCCCAGTTAAGCTCCACGTATCCCTGGAAGAGCAAGGATTTGGCTTTTCTGTAGGTGCCTCTTTCAGGCTTTGTGGTTCTCTGTGCACCGATCATCCAGGCAGGAATCAAAGGAATTAAACCTTAAGCAACACTTACATAAATATGTGTGTAGTTAGTGAAGTTAGGCTCTTGAATTTCATGTTCACCGAATGGGTGGGGTAGAAACTCCTCACTTCCAGAAGTGGTGAGTGCACAGTCACGCGTGTGAGGTTGAAGTTGTCTCCCGTTGTTAATGTGAAGAGGTGTGAAGACATTGCTGACAGGTAAAGGAACACAGAACTTGAACGTTTTCCACTGCCCAAGCATGCAGCCCCGTTCATATAATCCCTTTCATAGACAGATCGTGCTACATGTGACAGCAGTGAGGTATTTAGCTCTCTGCCACCATAACACTGTTCCAGCATCTCACTTTTCTAAGTTATTAGAAATCTTTTCCTAATTCCCAGTCAACCGTTATTTGTTGCCAGTTTATAACAGTTTGTGCTTGAATCCTTTTGCTTAAATTATTCTTCTCTTTCCCTGATGTTTACCAGCAAATTATTGGTTTGTTGGTAGCCATATTCTTTGTCAACCTTTGCTTCTCGAGACTCAACAAACGTGACTATGTCACAGAGACAGACCCAAGTTCCTCTGTGTCTGCGTCAGGCTGACTGTAACAAGCCGACTCAGATGTGGATCTGCTGATCCATATTCATAATAGACAAGGCTGGAAAGAGCACCGAGAGGTCCCCCAGGCCATCCTCTACCCAAAGCCACCAGCCCTGCTGACACAGACATGTGCTGCACCTCAGCTGTGCTCAGCTCAGCACGCCGTGCTCTTGCAGCATGATCTGCTAAAGCGAGGGCTGAAGCTACCCAATTTGTTGACAGTTAAGCATTTTAGTTTTCTGTCCTGATTTTTCCGTCTCTGCATTACCTGCCGATAACGGAGCCTGTTCCGTACCCCAGGATTTCCTTCTGTGCAACAACTTCCATCTCAGTTGGATTTCTGTCTTAGAATCAGGCTGAATCTGTTGCTCTGTTACCTGTGCAAGCTAATTTTGTCAGTTCCTTGCAAGGTGGATTATCTATGTGCTCGGGCATTCCTCCAGCCTCTGCAGGGACTGGATATCTGTGTGAGTGGAATAGTCGTGCGAGTAGTGCAGCTTGCACTAATGTGGCAATCTGCCTTCATACGAAAAGCAGGGGAAGTCTTCTGGAAAGTGCCAGCTGGCTGTTCGTGTTTCCTGTTGGAACAAACTTTCCATGTTGCTAAAGGGGTAGAGACCTTCTAGGGCCAGCAGAGCAACGGGGGAAAAACGCTGCTCGGGTCATCTTGCACAAGACCAGAAAGGTGAACCAGGCAGTACAGAGCAACCTAGGGAGTGTGCATACGCCTTAGTGAATGGATTTACAGGTGAGCAGTGAGCTGTGCTTGGACTGCTGAGAAGAGGAGGTTAGATCTGGCTGAGTATTTGGTGATGGTGAAGTTCAGATGGCCAAGGTCAGACAGATCTGGAATGCCAGGGATTGTGTGTTAATCTGCAGGGAAGGTTACAACTTCACTGCAGGGAATTTTCCCGTGTGGGTTGCCAGTCTGCTCTGGGAAACACCTAGAAATGTCCTTTTTTTTGTGTACGTTCTATCTTCCTTTCTTCCTGCGCTACGGCATCATACTAAAGCGCGTCTTAGTAGGTTTTACTGCAAAGTGTATTTTATGCTTCTTTTCTTTCCCAAATGATTGTAAGTGGTAGTGGTACTTTAAGGAGAAGATGCTGGTGTCAGATAGCAGTGATCAAGATGAAAGATCTGCTTCTTTAGCAACTCCTAGTAAAGAATGCCTTTCTGGAGGCAAGTCAGGGTAAGATATTACTCTGCTCTGGGGATTGACGTTCTCAGTGGGAGGTTACACAGCAGAAAAAATAACCTTCCGGTTCAGAAAATTCAACTCTGAGAGACAGAGGGCACTACAATTAGTGGCAATAAAAATACGAAGTAAAATTATTTACTAATGAAATATTTCAAAAGGAATCCCTTTTGTAAGGCCTCTAATCTAAAAGATGTGCAAATGGTATTCATTGTGTGCGGGCGGGTTGCAGACTCATTCACTAAAGTCATTGATGAAACAATTAAAGGTCACTGTAGAGGGATTATAGAACTGAAAGAGAGATCTGCCTTGGGTAGCATGTCATTTATGTGTTTCACCAAATTTATTAGGTTTTTATAGGGCCAGGAGAGAGGGATTACAACATTGTCTCTTGGGTCAAATGAGATTATATGGGACTGTACTCTAAATAGTTTATTACTCCCTGAACCATTTTAGCGTGTGTTCTGAGTCTTGCAGTAAAAGAACAGGCAGATAATTTGAAAACCTTCATCAGACAAAATCCAGTAGCTGTCAGACAGATTCTGACCAAGAACCACATGTTTTTTCGATAACAGAGATTTGGGTAGCATGTTGAGAGATGGGACTTGTTTCTCCTTCTTGATTTGAATTTACTGCACTTACAGCTTCGCAGAAGCAGTTGGTTGCAGTGTCAGGGAAGGGTGGTTTGTTTTGATGTGAGATAGGCAGGAGTCCGAGCCACCTTCCCAGCCAGACGTTCCCTTTTGACTAGTGAAAGTGTTGGTGTGGGAGTCAGCCCTGCTCTGTGTTACTCTGCTGTGCCTCACCCCTCCCCGTCCCTGGTTGCCATCTTCCACTAGTGGGTGAAGCAGCTCCTGGTGTCTCACTTTGTCATCCTGTTTGGGCTGTCATTCACACCCCACACTACTTGAGCTCATGACCCATAGAGAAGAGCATCTCCTGCCCAGCAAAACCTTCTCTCAGCTGAATTCCTCCACTGTACAGGTGCGTATCTTGCTGCTTCCCATGGCTCTCGCTCTCCAGGGAAGATTGTAGAACCATCCTTGTTCACCAAAGGTTGGGACGGGTTTTCACATGGGGAATGGCTGCCTCGCTTTTCCCATTCTGCCTTCTCAGCTCACAACTATTAGATCTTGGTGACTGGATTTCCTGGGGGTGAAGGCTTTCGTTCCTTACGTGTAGACGTGACACGTGGGGACATGGTTTAGTGGTGGACTTGGCTTGGTTTATTTAGTGTTATGGTTGGACTCAATCTTAAAGGTCTTTTCCAACCTAAATGGTTCTGTGATTCCTCCTGGTGCATCTAGCAAGAGGATCCCCATCACCATCCATAGACCTTTTTCTAAGGTTGCCATTTTGAGGGGAAATAAGAGGGAAATGCTTTTTCTTTCTACTGACTGTCAGTTCCTTAATTTACTATAAATACCATTTGGGCATTGTTATGGCTATGGACTTTTAAATGGAAAGTTTCTCTTCCGTAAAGGGCAGTGCAGGTAATATCTCTATGTATTTGAAGAGAGGGGTTTATTTCTAGGAAAGGAGGGAAATGCAGTCTTCTGGATCCTGAAAATTACAAGGTGGCAGAGATAAGAAAAAAAATGTTTAAGAAAACCAGGGAAGCTATGAAGAATGAAGTCTTTCTTGAGACAGCTCCCTTTCTGGAGCTGAAAATAAAATACACTGACAGCAGAAAACGTTTATGTAGAATTTAAATATAAGCAATCCGCCCCTTTGTAAAAGCTGGTCTCCCCTACTTGCTCAGATGAACTTCCTACATGCCACCAGCTGCAAATGTGGTTGTGCTCCTGATCCCATTTGACTGCACGTACCGAGCAGCAGGGACTTGGTCTCACTGTAGATCACCCTAATGTACTTAGGCAGTGTTCTATAGTAATGCACAGTACCATCCTTTTTATTTGTGTAGATATTTTATATGCACAAATAGTTGCTTTCAGTTGTATATTTGTGGCTTTTTTTTTTTAAAACTCCTTGCTTTCAGCAATGTAAAATATAATGAGAGGTAACAGGAATTGTTTACAGCCTTTTATGGCCAAAGCAGCTCAGACTCCCATATGACTAAGATGAGTTTGTTAATTGTCAGTTTGCTTTAATGTAATGATTCTGAAACGTCATCTGTTGAAGTATTTGTTCTGTTGCTGTTATTCCATTACTCTTCATTGTTTTTATTCATAAGAAACTATTCCAGGTAAAATTAGATAGACGCGTGTATTTTATATTTTACGTACACGTGCACATGTATATATGTTCATCTGTTTTATTTATAGATAAATAGATAAGCAAGGTAAAGCAGTGACATTAAAAAGGCCCTCACATAATAACATGAAAGTAGGCAGCTAGGCAGCTCTCCCAGTCTCGTGTGCAAGTGGTCACAGGCGCAGGCAGGACAGTCGGTGGGATTTGTCACTGCTCAGAGGGATCTGAGTGAGTGTGTTACAGGATTTCCTTTTCAGGTGTCTGGCACAGGTCTTTGCTGATAGCGCAGTCTGTGTCTCTTTGCTAAACTGGTGTGAAAGCAACTGATCGGTTTGAAAATGGAGCTCTGGTACCTTCTGTTAGTTAATAGACAGATGGCCAGGGCAGTAAATGTATGCAAGCCTCAAGAAGACTTGATTTGAGCCCTGTCATACGATATGAAAAGCAGATGAGTAACGTTCCCAAGTTTGTTTTCTGTCTTCGGTGCAAAGCATCTCGGCACTTGGGGCAGGCTCTGGCGAGAGCCCAGGGAAAGGAGAGCAGCCCAGTGCCCTGCGCATGGCATCGCACCCCACGGGGCGGCTGCTTTTGGCAGGCGGTGGGGCGGGGCGACCCCCACATGCAGGACATGCACTCGTAGTTCTGTTCTCCTCGTTTCTCTGCTTAGAATTGGACTCTTAAGTTAAAGGTGCTGAAAGTGTGTTACCAGAAATACAGATACGCAGGTATTTCCTGACTGTAGCTGCAGGTTCCATGCCTGAACAAGAACCTGTACCTATATGGCCCGGCAGGTTTGGTGGCATTTAGAGTGTAAATTATGCATGATTGAAATGAAGTGTATTTTAGTAGCAGATAGCTGAAAAGCCTTGCAATGTACTCTGAATTCAGCAGCATTGCCTTGAGCTACTCCGAGGCTTCTTTTTTAAACTCAGACATTATCACAAAGCACACCTCTGACTGCAGGCATTTAAAGATCAACAAGGGCCAAAAAAGCTTTTAAGATCCAAAGAAACCAGGAAAACAACCACGTTGCCTTTCAATGTCAGGTTAGATTGCCTTCTTATGAGTGCAGCTATTTCAGGTACAGAGTGCTTAGTGGTTTGGGTCTTGTTGTGTGGAGAAAGTGTTCCCCAGAAAACATCTGTTTCTTTCACCTGCAAACCGCAATGTGCTGCGAAAAGGCAGGACTGTAGCCACAGATACCCAGGGGGACGAAGGAAATCTGGCTCAAAGGGATGAGCATGGTTTTCTGAAACACGGTATCAAAAAGAGCACTTAAAAGGAGAGAATGCTTTTAGAGCACAGGATACACCGCAAATTGGGCAGGTCAGGTTGCTTGTAAGCTTGAAATTCTTCCCGGATTGCTGATGCTGCTCTCTTAGCAGCAATGGTTGTGTTCTGCTCAGAACTGGAACAAGAAGAGTTTGTGATTTTATTTTTCAGCGACTGGAAAATACTCTGCTTTTCTATAAGATCACAGGAAATCCCACTGCCATCTGCAGCATCTGAAGTCTGTATATGTGCTATAGCTGCTGCTTTCCCTTTTGTGGTCATATCTTCATTTTTATCTTATCGTTATTGAGGTTCAGGTGTAGCTCTCAGGTAGGTACTGCAAGTGTAGTACTACACTCCTGCTGGCTTGTCTGGTGCTTGTTTCCCCCAGCAAGCAGCACCCGTGCTGAGCTGGGGAGGCATTTCTACTTGTTTTGGTAAACTCATGTGGCTTTTATTGGCCCTGTCATCCAAGATAGAACAGGGGAAGTTCTAGCCATTCTTTGGGAAACATACTGGATACTGTTTCTGCTTTTTTTAAGTCAGTCAGTCAGTCAACTGCTTGTCATGGGAACAAGATAAAAACGCTACAAGGGAAGAGGGAGTGCAGAAACACAGGGAGGCTGCTCAGGAGCAGCCGTTATGTCATTGCCGTGCAGCATGGCAACAGCACGGGTCTCCGGAGGGGATTGCGAATGGAAGTGAGCAGCAGCGTGGGGCCATGTGAAAAAAAAAAAAAAAAAAAAAAAACCAATATGGAAAGAAAAGAGAGGTATCGCTATAGGAGAAATAAAACCTGCCCTCCCAGTGCCCCCACCTGGAGCACTCCTCGGCACAGTGAGGGGCTGGCCGCGGGGGCAGGGTGCTCGGGCTCTCCCGGGAGCGCCGGGTCTGGGCAGGCAGAGCCGAAGGTGAACAGGGGCGGGCAGGGAGCTCGGGTCACAGGCGATGCCTCCCCGGCTGCAGCGTAACCGCGCGGAAGGAGGTTACTGGGTGCTGGAGCTGCACGGCAGAAGTAGGTCTGCGTGTGCTGCCGCCCTGGGCTCAGCCGGCCGGGGTGATGCCGAGCTCGCCCCTCGTGCCGCACGGGCCCGGCTGGGCAGGGCAAGGCCAGCCCCGCGCTTGGCATCGCGAGCGGCGGGGAGATGGGCCTGGGGGACTGCTGGGCCCTGCCTCGGCCGGGGCAAAGCCCCCGCAGCACGTTTTCCTCGGGGCCCAGGCTGCCTCGTTCCCCGGTCGCTGTTGTAAAGAACTGCAAGGAACGATAAACCCTATTTTGGCTGCAGCCACGGGGCGGATGGGGGTGTAGCGTGTCACCAAATCACACCCTGTCTTCGGGCCTAAAAATACACAGGTGCTGGCGCCCTGGGCACGCAGGGCAGAGGACAGCCTTTCACAGGGTGAAGTTTCAACCATTTAATCACAGAAACGGTCTTCTAATGGCTGCCTTGTTGTTGTTTCAGAGGATGACATGAATAATTACATCAGTCGATACTACGCTGACCCTAGCAGTGGTAAGTTTGGCTTGAAAATGTAAATGTGAACTGCATTTTTGCGTTGCACTGTGTGCTGTAAACCAGGCGAGACTGAGCGGGGATGTGGCTCCATCCTGGAAATGAGACCCGCCCTGGCAGCCCGCCCGCGCTTTGCTGGGGGTGGGGGGCTGTGCCTCCAGGGGCACCCCCCCGCCCCGTGCTGCAGCTGCTGCGGGGTCCCATGGGGGAGCAGGGGGGGCGGCCCGGCCAGCGCCCCCCCCGTGGACACAGCGTGTCCCTGCACTGTGGCTATGTAAGGATGGAGCCGCGCGTGTAGGTACGGTGTATGTGTGTGGATGCACAGAAATCAGTCATGTGTGATAGGTGTGTATCGCCCAGCCGTACACACAAAGCGATACACATACACGTTTAAAAAAGAAGTAAAAATGTATGTTTGTACAGAGGTGTATAATGTGTCATATATGCATCTCCAAACATACATACATCCTCATATGAGAAAATATCTATACCTATAAAGGTGTGTGACTGTACATATACATATATATGAAGATACATAGGTATACATCTTTATATAAAGATGTGCATGACAGGCTGTGTCTATACATAGACATTTTATCTACATATGTATACAATTAAATAAAGGTATATGTAAAGGGGTGGGAGTGTATGACAGAGATGGCCTTTGAAGAGATATATATGTATTATAGACATAAAAATGTATCAGTGTTTAATGTATTATATATTTGTATCCCCATATGCACATACACACACATGGAGATACATCTATAGATTTATATGTAACGAGTAAATATGTGTGGGTAAGTGTATGGTTGTAAAATATATGTATAATGCATTATATATGTATATCCTTGTAGATACATCCCTGCAGTGCTATACATGGGGAGATATATATATATATATATATATATATATATATGCGCACTTATTACCTTCTGGTTTTTCTATCCTGTTTTTTTTTGTCATATATATATATATATAAAAAGGGAAGTGTGTGTGACAGTGTATATATATATATACACATACATAATTTGGATGTACTCTATTTAAAATATGAATGTATGTATATATAGGTATAATGTCTTATGTATATCCCCCTATGTATACATGGAGATATATATATATATTAAGATATGTGCATATGAATGTCTACATAAGCTTCTTTATAGGTAAATATCTATAAAGGTGTTTGTACATACGTTTCATATATATTATATATGAAGTATGAATGTGTGTGCATACGTAGACATATAATAGATTATATACCTATATCCATATATACATACATGGATATATATATATGGTTATATATAATGATATGTCTCTATGTGTGTGCATGCATGTCTAGGTGTATAAAGATACATAAAGGGATGTGTGAGTGTATAATTGCATATACATAGATATTTATGATAATAAAATGTGTGTGACTGACTATATACTTACAGATTTTATATGTATTCTGTAATATGTATTAAGTGTGTATAGATTTATAGGTATAATGTATGTCTATCCACATATATATATATACATGGGGATATATATCTCGGTATCATGTATGGGTAAAATGTGTTGCGTATCAATACCCCCAGATATAAACTCCCTGTACCTATGCAGAGAAAAAAAACAGGGGGGTGTGTGAGAGAGCGACTGTATATATATACGTATCTTTTTAATCTGTGTTGTTGTTAGTAGTAGTAGTACTTACTATGTATGGTCTGTATTGTGTGTTACATATAATCTGTATTATTCTAAACTGTATGTGCATTTGTGTGTATACACTGTATAGGTACATGGTATTTTTTATATATAGGTATATCCCTATACATCCTCCTGTATATGTGTGTATGCAGACAGGTATAAAGACAGCTGAAGATGTAGCTGCGTAGGTATTTTACATATGTAAAAATATATATATATGTGGGTGGGTATGTGAGAGCCAATGTATATACATACATAGTTTATGTATTGGAAAATACATGTGTATAATATATAAGTAGATGCATTATAAAAATTGTGTACGTGTATAGGTACAATGTATTTAAATGGGGATACTTACATATATACATACATACATTCTCTCTATAAATATGGATAAATGTATAAAGATATCTGTATATAAAATCTGTGTGCGACTGTAACTATACAAATTATATATATATATAAAAAAATACATATGTACATACACATATAGTATACAGTATTACTTTTATTTTTGTATATCCCTCTATATCCATGCCCATTATATATACATGGCTATATATAAAGGTATATGACTCCACGGATAGGCGTACGTCTAGTTAAAAAGATGTGAGTGACCAGGTCTGTTGTATATCCATATAATTTTATATGTGTGTGTGTGTTCACATAAAGGTATAATGTATGTATATACATACATTCCCCATGTATATACACGTAAAGATATACATGTATAAAGCATTATAGATACATTATATGGGGCAGATATATATGCACATACCATACATTCCCCATATCTACACATAAAGATTACATGTATATAAAGTAGGGGTGTGTATATATATGTATTATATAAATTATCTGTGTGCACATATGTATGAGTACAGGTATATGGTATTAATTATAGATGTGCATCCCTCTATAAACATCCCCTAATATACACGGAGATACATATAACGGTGTGTATATATATGTACATGCTCATAATTGCATATGTATAATAGGTATTACATATAAAACAGATGTGTATGTGTGCCTAGGTATAAGGTATTATAGATGTATATCCCTATATACACATTCCCAGTGTATATACACAGTGAGAAATACATATATATTTAAATATAAAGGTAAGTATATGTGTGTGTGAGCAAGCATGTGTATTCTATTTAGAAGGTAGCTAACTATATGTATTTAAAGAGGGACTATAAATTAGTGTGTGTATCACGTCTCTGTGTACATATGTATACTGTATATGGTACCTATCTATATAATATCTATATAGATCAATCTGTATGTAAATACTACATGCATATAAAATGTGAGAGAGACTGTGTAGAGATACACACATATATAGATATATGTTATTATTTATGGATGTATATCCTTCTCTATTTACCCCCATTATACAGACAGTGATCTATTTTATATATCTATATATCCCCATAAGTATATATATACACACACACAGAAAACAATCAATCTATTCAGAAATAAACATAGGACGGTTGTGTGTATTCCATTTACTGATTATATGTATTTAAAGGAGGGACTATGTACTATATGTGTGTGTGAGAGAGGGACTGTGTGTGCATATATGTCTGTCAAGTAATACCTGTGTGCATGTATACATACACAGGTATATGATATTATTTGTAGATATATATCCCTTTATATAAATCCTCTTAATATAAGTCCTCTTAACATACATGGATAGCTATAAAAGATGTGTGTACAATTTAAAAGTGGTATAAATAAAATACCCCTATATATACATTTCTCCATGTATATATACACACACAGCAATTAATACATAACCATTTATCTATATGGGTAAGTATATTTGTGTGTGCTATCTATTTAGAGATAATTATATTTATTTAAAGGGGAACTGTACTCCGTGTATGTATATATATATATCCACAGAGCCTTTTCCCTGTATCTATATGGGTAAGGTTATATATAAAAGGTCATGTGTATATATATAAAATACAAGAGATGTATGCTATATTATTTCTGTATTAACAAGTAGCTCTATACAGTCTCATCATATGCATGGATATATACAAGATGTGTGTATCTAGACATAAGGATATATAGGTATTTTTAAAGTTACAAAGGGGGGGGATGTGTTCATCTATAGTATATTTTCATCACTTTATATACACCTTCTTTTTCTTTCCATAGACACAGAACAATATACATACATTTAAGTATGAATGGGGGTGTGTGTGGTATGTAATTATAGATGTGGATATACACACATGTATTTTGTATATGGTGTATGTACACACATCTGGAGGTATATGGCACTATTTATACATGTATATGCCCATTTTCCATATAGGGACATACTTATATCTCCATAAGGATGTGTGTATCTATACACCTGTATCTTAAAAAAAGCCATATCCATGAAGGGGGGTGGCCCACACACACCTCACCTGGGGGTGGCACGGGCACGTGGGGGGCAGGGGGACCCTTGCACCAACCGCCCCTCAGCCGCCTCTCTCCGCTCTGTCCCTGCAGACAGCGGCGGCCCCGCGGCCGCCCTCTGCGCCGTCACCACCGCTGCCATCGACGTCCATCGCCCCAACGTCTCTTCCGAGCTCTTCACGGCAGAGGTGCCGCCGCGCCTGGGCAGCACCGGGACCTCGGCCAGCCTCACCTCGGGCAGCGCCTCGCGCTCCAGCTCGGGCACCCAGGCCTGCAGCGAGAGCAGCCGGGCGCCGGGCTCCTCCCCGGACTGCAGCACAGCCTGCGAGGAGGCGGCCGGCGCCGGGCCAGGGGCCGAGCGTACCGCCCGTGCCGTGGTGCAGGAGCTGCTCTCCTCGCTCTCGGAGGAGGCCTGCCTGGCGCAGAAGGGGCTGGATCCTGTCAACCTGAAGCTGCCCAGCCCCGCGGGCTCCCTGGGGGCCAGCCCCGACCTGGGCCACCGGCTCAACGTCTACAACCGCAGGAACCAGGAGAGCCTGGACGTCTTCCAGCGGAAGCCGCTCATCGACTGCCCTCAGGCCACCCCCATGATTGAGGAGAAGTATGGGGCCCTGGGGCCCCCCGAGCCACGGCTGGGCAGGATGCCCGAGGCGTAGGGACAGCTGTGGGGACGCAGTGACTGTGTGGGGTCAGGGGCCGCCCCGGGGGCCGTGCTGGAGGCAGCCCCTGCCCTCACCTGCTGTGCCCACCAGCACCTCTGCCCTGCAGTGCCAGGGCTGCGCCAGCACTGGGCGAGCTGGGACCCGCAGTGTCCTCTGGGCCACCATTGATCTTCCACCAGTTTGAGGCACCCTGGACCCACAGCGTCACAGACAGACCATGGCCCTGTCCTGCCACCAGCCCTGGAGCACCACGGACCTTCCACCAGTGCAGGGCCAGCAGCACCCCGGTGCCCAGGGGCAGGGCCGAGCTGCTGGACAGCTTGGGCACCGCCTGGCCCTGGTCCTGGCCCTGCCCAGGGGCCGAGCAGCTGGGAGGGGAGTGGGGATGGGAATAAACACTGACAAACAGACACTGTCTCCTGTCTTGTATCCCTCTTTCATTCCTTACCTTCACCCCCACAGTACGTGCCCTCCCCTTGTCCACCACCAAAAACCCAACACCAGTGACCCCACCTCTTTCCAGTACAGTCCTTTATTTGCCTTTATTCCAACTGCAGTGCAGCGTCCGTCACCGGTGCTCACTTCTTCTTCAGCAGCTCCGTCATCTCAGGCACTGCCTGCAAACACCAGTGCCAGGGTCATACGTGCTGTCCCTCTGACCCCCCAAACTCTCCATGTGCACACCTCCCCCCTCCCCCCCCCTAATTACACTCCTGGCCATCCCACCCCTCCAGAGGCTGTGCGTCACCCTAGCTCACAGCACTCCCCACTTCTCTCCTGCTGAATAAAGCCTCTTAATTATTTAAGAGCGCTACATTTCCATTAGGTGGAAATAATGCATTCGTACAAAATTTATTAAGGAAATTGTCTACATAGTGTTTCTTCAGAATGTGTCTCAAGTCTCTGGCTTGCGCAAAGGCCTGTGCTGACGGCCGAGCCAGTGGGCAGTGGTTCAGGAATGGCATTAAGCTCTGGCAGAGTTTCTGCCCACGCCTCGCCCCGGCGCTGCTCCCGCCCACCGCAGGTGCTCGCGCACACCAGCCACCGGCGGGAGGGCACAGGCTCACAGCTCAGCTGTCCTGGAGGGAACGTGGACATTAGTAAGGCAGCAAGCCCAGGCAGAAGGAAGAACGCCTCCTGCCACCACCGTGCTGTCGTACCTTATGAAACTTAAAAATACCTGTAAGCACCTAGGGGCGGTTATTTCTCAAAATGGTTCTTATTCAGGCTACTACACTAGAGGCAGGGACACACCCCCAGCACAGCCAGCCTCCCCTTTCAGGGACTGAATTTTGAGCATGAAAAAATTGAAACTATAAAGCAAATTCTTTACTTTAACAACCCCGAGCTAACTTCTTTAACACTTAGTAGATTGTATTAGCTAAGGTCTCCTTAGATCTCTGAAACAGTTACCCCCTGCATTTCCAAGTTTAGCCTCACCTGAAATAAGTCTGCCACCAGTCCGTAGTCGGCCACTTGGAAAATTGGAGCTTCTGGATCCTTGTTAATAGCAACAATGGTCTGCAAGCAACAGTAAACAGTATATATTGATTACTGTCTAGGCCTGGATTACAGCAACAGGCCTTATCCAGGAAACACAGGCTGAATTCTCTCCAAGCCCCTAGAAGCAGAAAATATGGATCACAGCAGTTAATGATATTTCCTTTCCATCTCAAAAACAAACGAACGAAACCAAACACCCACCACCTTCCCCAAAACTGCCTTCCCTGCTCCCCACATACATCAGGGCTATCCTTCCCTCCTGAAGAGTCTAGGAAAAAATAACTACAACAGATTATCTGCAAACTCTAAATCTTACAATTACAGAAATAAGAGTAACATTGAAAACAAGTATGATAAAGCCACACCTAAAGCCTCTGTGCTTACTACAGGACTTATCATTTAGTTTGTCACACAGTAGAACAACAGAGATGATTGAAATCCCAATACAACGGTCCAGAAAATGTCTGTCTTGGTTTAAACTCTTGTCCTAGAGGTAAATCTTTCTGTAAATGTCTGTGACAGCTTCCAACAAAATAAGCTGGGGTGTCCACATCAAAATTTACAACAGGATAGGGAGCAGTCCGTAACTGATGGAAAAAAAAAAAAAAAAAAACCAAACACACCAAAAAAAACACCAAACAGAAGCACCCCGCTAGCGCCTGCCCACCTCCCTCTGCCAGGCGCCCCGGGCCTCCGGCCAGCTCTAACCCCCCCGCCCTTCCCAGGCAGCCACAGCTCACCCATCTGTTTTCCTCCTTCCACCAAATGTGCTTGTCCAGCAAAATTAATGGCTCCACAGTATACACATAGTGGCAGTAACTAAAGTTTGCAAATCCTGCGTTCTTAGGCCCACAGAACTGGTTTTAGTTCACAGGGGTTTTTTTGTACCCTGGGACTCACTATAAGGAATGACATATACGCACTGGGGCAGTCCCTACAGCAGGGCACGGCTGCTGCCCTCTTGCCAGCTCCTAAGCAAAGCCCCCAAGTATTCCAGTAATGCTTCCCCTGAAATATTTTTCCCCAGGTTTTATTGTTTTTATATCAGTTACCCCATTTGCAAACAGAAGCCTCCCCTTACGATTCGACAGTGCCATGTCCTGGCTGCGATACCCGAGGATATCTGCTCACTACAGACTGGCACTACACCCCGAGGCCCTGCCGTGCTCAGCGGAACCATCCACAGGGGCATGAGGCCACACAGGCTAACGCGGAGGCCCAGCCGAGGCTGGCACTTGGGGACACCTCCAGGGCTGCTGCCTCCGTCCTTATCGCAAAAATAATTAACACCAGCTGCTTGCAACACTGCCTTAAGTTTTAGTTTGGCAGCCTAGTCCTTCCTCTGTCTCCACGAGCTGAATTCACTTTTTAGTAAGATCTAGTTCTCTAGCTCATCACTAAATCAGACCTTCCCTGGGAAGAAGCGAAAGCATCACCTTATTTGCAAGGGAGCCTTGCAGGTTAAATCTCTTAGAAAAGATCCTGTAACTGCCTCATGGGGGAACTAAAAATAAGGAACAAAAGCAATGAGAATTCTCCAGGTCTCCTCAAAAGCTGCGTTTTCCACCTTGCTGTAAAAGGACAAATAAATTATACATTTCACTTGGTAGAAAGCATCTGACTCCTTCGGAAAAGGTATCCTGAAGTATACAAGTTCACAATGCCAGATAATTCACAGTGCTGAGGGAAGACGGGGGACACTCCAGGGAGTTCCCATGGCTTCATAATTCTTTCTTTGTAAAAACTGGATCTTTTCAGTAACACCACCACCTATATGCTTTGGCTAAGCTGAAAGCAGAACACATTTCAAACACAAGTATGTAAAACTGATTTTTACAATACACATTTTTGTTTATACTAGAAAAACTACAATATACTGGAGAAATTAAAAGTATGCATCTCATTAACAAACTTATCTGTTCTTATTCCCTATAAAAGAACATCTCAAAATGTCAAACATGGCATTGGAAAAGCAAAAAAACCCAGAGGTTTTGCTGTTACAGTACAGGACGGTATTTTGCTGCTCAGTATTTCTATATCAAAGGAAGTTCTGGCACTTAAAGTAACAGACTCCCAGCATTGCCAGTAGCCTTCACTGAGGCAAGGCAAGAGGTGAATACAAACAGGGTCAGGTCAAGTTTTAAGCAGCTTTAAATTTAGGGCATTTCTCAGTAGCTGACACTAATCCCACCCGCCCATCTTCTCCCTCACCCAAAAGCACAGTTGGAGCCTAAACGCCTCAAAACAAAGATACTCCTAATAGCGTGGACCATCAGCTCCTAGCAGAGCCCGGAAGGAGCCGAGGATGCCCGGGGCGGTGCCGCACCAGCGCTGCTCTGGGTCCCTCCCGCCCTCTGACTGTCCCGGCGCCTCCCCGGTGCTGCGCTGCGACTAGAGGAGACCACGGCGACGCGGTTCCGCTGAAACCAGTGAGGTTACACTGCTACAGAGAGATACTATGATTCGCGCTTCTCAGTAGTGACCTTCATCCCTGCTCACCATCCAACCTTCATTCCAATTTTTGGTCGCTTTTTCTCCACTGTGTCAACTAACACTAACACCACCCGAGTCCCTGATTGCAGAAGACTGAGGCCACAACAAGGGTGCTGCGTCCCAAATCCAGCTCAGATGATTTTCCCCCAATATTGTTTAAATAATATTTGCAAAAAGAACCAAATTGTAAGAAAGCGCAAATCACCCTACCACAGAGGCTGGCTCGTGAGGACTGTTACCAGCCACATAAACTCACTAGGTCTGTCACTGGTTAAACACCAGGACCTGCCTGTAAAGTTTCGCAAACCATTTCCTCAGCTTTGTAAGCTATTCAGAGTTCTGGGTTTGGTTCCTGCCAGAAAGCATAAGTTCATTCCCTGGAAATAGGAAAAAAAAAAAAACAACATATCCTTTTCCTAAAACTACTTGCAGGGAGGCAGGACAACCTTCAGCTTTTGATATTTGGTAGTATGATTCAGCAGGTATTTCTGCTTCTCTTTCCAAACTCCACACTGTGGACCAAAGTGGCAATTCCAATTTTGGATTATTTGTTTTGGCAACCAATTAGTTAAACCTTTTAAAGTTTTACTGCCATTTTGTAATAGGTTTCCATTTGAATGGCTAAATGCAGAAATGTCAGAGACATCTTACTTTATGGAATAGTAAGTTCATAATTCAAATTGCATTGTTATGCATGAATTAATACGTCATGAAATAAACGCAAATAGAACTACTGTATAGAATTCAGGTATATGTGGTTTGGTTTTTTTTTTTTTTTTTTTAAATAAACAAAGTCAATTAGCTGCTTCTACTTACCACATTGGGTTGTAGTGCAACGGGTTTCCTACCACGTTAGATGTTTTGCCACAGTATCTTTTTTTGGCAAGGCTTAGAGGGCTAGCGTGCTTTGAAGAAGCAGCCAAACTGGCAATTTTAACATGAAAAGCAATTGGAGACCTGGCTGAAGTAATGATGTAAAAGCAAGGAAGTCAACTCCTTTCCTTCCTCAAGCATCGTTTCTAGCACATCCATCTTTATATACCTTGCTGTCTTTCATCCCAGCCAAGTGTTGGATTGCTCCAGATATTCCCACGGCAATATAAAGTTCCTAGAAGAAAACAAGAACGAGACATTTTTGGTACCCATGACAGTTTCAGTCAGCTCTCACAAACCTTATTCAAAATCAATTACAGGCAGTAGTTTTCAATATTCAAGGCAGCTGATGATTGGTTTCCTTCCCCACTTGGGGACGCAATGTAACTGTAAAGGGAGAATCCCAAAGGAGCATCTGGCAAAGACAGATGAGAAGGAAAAAAAAGAAGAAAAAAAAAAAAAAAAAAAAAAAGGAAGAAAAAAAAAAAAAAAAAGAAATATCTGCATCAAACATAAGACCCTGCTCAGCTAGAGGACATGGCAATCAGTGTTACTCATGACCCTGGAGACTCCCTGAGCAAATGTTCAGCAAGATAACCTACAAATGGATAATGCAGTCGCCTAAAGAAAAGACCTAGGCTTTTTTGTTTGAAGCCTCTAGGATCCTTTAAATAAGCTGAAATTCAGGTGTTTAAACCTTTAAAAAGTTTCCCATAAGGCAGGATAAAACATTTCAGATACTGAAGTGGGCTAGTGCACTACATGCTTGCAGTGACTTTCTATTATTGACCCCAACCCTCAATGTTCAGATGCCCCAAAGCTTTTCTGCCCCCATTCCCTATCAACTCCCATCCAGGACGAGGAAAGGAGAGCTCCCCAGGTAGGCACCAACACGCAGCACATCTTTACACTTGGGGGCTCCCACTCCAGCATCTCCGCAGAGACTTACATTCGAAATAGATGAAAATTTATAGGCAAACAGATCTATATGAACAGTTTTAAGTCACAGCAGAAAAGTAGTTTTTTCCCCTCAGGCTGAAAGTCATCCAGGCTATAATCTATCCAAAATCAGGTATATTTTCAGCTCCGTGACAGTTTCCCCACCAGCACAAGTCCAAGTAGCAGTCAAACCTGTACTGTTTAGCTACCTAATTGTACAGAGGAAAACCAAAGAAAGTACTTTTCACCAACTCATTCAATAAGAGGGAACTGTAACACAAAAAACTAGTTAGGGGATCATCTGTCAAAACCAATTAAAAGGTGGTATTCATACATGCTTGGGAAAGATGCAACCTCAAATACTAACAGAATTTCTCTTAAAAATACCAAGGTTAGTCCATATTTAAGAACATACAACTCAGATTCAGGAGATTATTTTTGGGGCCAGGGAGGGTAAGATGGTCAAAAAAATCTTCTCCGTGTGCAGCTGAAGATGTGCATTACAGTTAAGTGGCTTTTAATGTGACAGAACAAAGCACAGCTGTGGAACAGGCACAGACCTACAGACAAGGCTGGCAAATGAAGGTGTTCAAATACGGAGACCATGCAGAGACTGCTTTTTCTGTACAGGCCTGAGAGTCATTATATCAATTAAAGAAAAAAGATGATTGCTTTCTGATGTTGCTACAGATTTCACCTATTACGCTGGGTTTTAAATAGGAATAGATAAATAAAATTTATGATGCTTTTCTACACTTTTCTACAAAAGCTCTCCCCTGTAAAAATTGCAGGGGAGGGAAAACAGAGCAGGAACAAAGTATTTCCTATTAAAAAGGCTTGCTTTGAAATTGAAACAGAGAATCTAGTCTATGTATTTCCACAAAAACATACAGCTGTTGGAAGACACTCAAATTTCTTAGCCTCAATAGCTTTTTACTGAGTAGATTACTACTGGAGGTCAATCCATTTTCACCACAGCTGCATCGTAATACAATATTGTCCATATAAGAATGCATGGTAAGAATGCAATATTTTAATTATAGAAAAGAACAGATGTCGCAAGAGAAATTATTCTAACATCATGTAGTCTTTAATACAATCTCTTTTTAAAAAACACATTACTGTAATTTGATTTTTTTTTTTTTTTTAAGAGCTCTTCATTAAGTGCCAGTCATCTAGACTACCAGATACTCTTATCAGTCTGTTTAATATTGTGAAGTTCAGTCTTTGGAAAGAATCCAACTAACCAGGAGCCAGATGCCTATTTGTATATTCTATTGAGAGCCAGATGCCTATGAACATATTCTATTAAAATATCTAGGAAAGACAAGGATGTTTCATTAAAAGGACATATGTAAATAACCAGGCTTATCTAAAAAAAACTTTTATTATGCATCTAAGCCGTGCCCTTCTAGGTTATATGCTTTTGGCTCTCTGGCTAAGATAGCTGGTTCATTCAGCAGGCTGGAACACAGTAGATCGCTTCAGTAATGTTTTCATCCAGAACACAGGGCAGCGTGTTTCTTATCACTAGTTCTATACCGTAAAACAGATTTGCCTGCTTAAATATTACTTTTTATCTATTTTACAATTTAGTAGGAGGGACGCAAAGGACCCACAAGGTCTGAATGATAACGATTCAGGACTGCTCAGTGCTCTTCAAGGAAACAATTCAACTGGTCATCCAGACGACCATTTCAGTCATAGACAACTCTGAAATTCAGATCTCTTAAGTTATTTTCAGGGTTCTACCCTCATTTTGCATTCTTCCCAAAATCATTAACTTCTATCCTGCCTTTTGCTGAATACTATCATTTCTACTGTGCTAGTGTTCAAAGTCCCAAGTCAGGACTGTAGCCCCAAGCACTGTGAAGTGTGGGAGGTAAAGAGAAAGCAGGTCTGTACCAGAGAGCAGGGCCGCTTCCAGCTGCGTCACGCGGACACACCTGCCGCCGCAGCAGAGAGCGCCGTCAGCTCTGGAAGGAGATCTCAGCTCTTCTGAGCTCACCTACGCAGGAGAACCATGCCAAGGCACAAAGCGCTGGGTGAATCACGGCCTGGATCGCACCTCTCGGGTGCCAGCAAAGATGGCTTTACACCAAATGCAAGTCCCTGGTTTTTGGAAGCTGCTCTCATTACCGTTTTCATGTGTCTGAGCCATGGAATACAATTACAGGCACCTATGTCAAAGTCCAGGACGTGGAGTGGCGTTTATCAACTTTCTGGCTTTTGTGCACAGGCAGGTTTTCACTGAAGGGCTGCTGCCTGCGCTGTGCCACACCAGAACCGTGTAACAAAATAGCACAAAGATTCTGTAACCAAGGGGCCGGCTGCTCTGAAATCCTAAAAACAATTAAAGCCAAGGGAAGTGAAAGTTTTGGTGGTAGAAGGGTATGGTATCAGTTTAAACAATTGCCTTGCCTCACAGTACCTTAATTTCACACAGGAAATAATGACTGTGCGTATGTCACAGCCATGTCACAAATCTATTTTTTATGAAATGGACAGCACGCACAGGGGAAGGGCCACCGGAGAAGAGAGCTCATGGTAAGAAAGTGCACAGTGGAGGAAACACACAGCGCAGGAAGCTGAACGGACCCAACAGCCTATGAGCACACAAAGCAGAGAGCAGGGAGGCACCGTCAGGAAGTACTTAGAGACAAGGGCTTGGTATGTCAGGAATGGGGACACGTGAAGGTGGGAGCATCTGCATGTAACATACACATTAGGCTTCTCACAAGGGCTGCAGCAGCACCCAAAGCTGATTCTGCAAGCAAACTGGCACAAAGGCCAAGAGTGTTTTCATTCGTCCTGCCACACAATATCCCACAAGACTCCGGCGGGAGCCAGGACCCCGACAAAGACCTCAAAGTTTTGAAGCACAGATTTGCATCACGACCACCCTAAAACCCAACCAAACTCCAAGTCCCAAATTCATCCTATTTAAAGGCAAGATTCCAAAACAAGAATTCAACTTCTCATTTGCTTTTTGAATTATTAACCTAGCCTTGTATTGATTTTTCAACAAACACAACCGTGGTATGTCTTGTTGAGAGTCATTGCGTGCCAGTCATTACAATGAAAATATCCCCCCTTAGCCATCCCCTAAATTCCTATTGTGCTTTAAACTTACCCAACTTACACATTAGCATCTACAGCAAGTCCGTGAGACTTTACGTGCACAGATTTGCACAACTGGCTCCAGAATCCCTACAGCCAGTTACATACAATTTGGATAAAAGTCGCAAGAGTGCTATATGTGGATGAGTATAATTACCAATATACCAATGAAGTTATTTTCCTGTGCATATTGACTCTTCCAATTATTTATAGAGTAATTTGTAGCATAGAATATTACTTCATTTTTACTTATGAGAATATTTTAAAAATTCCTTCGGCTGCCCTGGAGCAGTTAAGGTACATTTGCTTAAGAGAACCACAAGAACAGTTTTTAGTTGCAACTGCTGCTCTAAGAGACTACTGTGCATCCACAGGTGCAGCACAAATGAGGTAGTTACTTAGCAAGCATGCCGTCAGCCACTATTGATTTTTATGCCAATATTTGAATTACGCTGAAAACCTTCAGTGTACATCAATTTATCATCCTACCAGCAGCATGCTTTTAAACAGCCTAGTTTAATAAACCTCTCTGGCACACGTACTCTTTTTAAAGGCAGCTCTGATATTTTATCTGCTTTGCCAGAGTGAAAGGACAATGAAATTAGAAAGAAACCTTTGTAATGAAAATTGCTTCATACAAGAGATTCCTTCCAATTACAAGCTATTAACCTAATAAAATATTTGCTGGCTTGACGCTGGTTCATATATATATATATATATCGCACCATACATCAAACAATTATCCACTCTGTACTACTCTGATGCAGTTGAATATGTTCCATTCAAGAAACGCATTACTAGACTATATCCAAACTACAGTTTCTTTTTCACTTTAAGAACCTTTGATCAGCCAAGCTATGTAATTACTCTTAAGCGTGGTTAGGGTGTCTGCTGGAGCGCAGTACCATCCAGCAATATTTTTTTTTCCTCCCTCTAGGGAAAAGCACATCAATTGCTTTCAGCTAAATGCACTCACATATGAATATTTTAGTACAATTTAATGTTTCTGCACCAACCCCAAAGGAGCAGAGCATCAATTTGCGAACATAGTTTTCTTGGAGTTAAAAGCTATCCTGGATAATGCAGGATGAAAGGGGTTGTCAATCCTTAGCTTTTTAGCAAGTCAGAGAAAGGTACTCTGTAAATTCAGTCCCAGCTGCATACAAACAGCTCTCTAAAGTTTGCCACTATAAAGCTACTTTTCAACAATAGTGAATTATCAGAGGAGATATTCCAAAAACAACTTCCCAAGCACAGTCAGTTTTCCCAACGCTATTCCCATCTGCTAGCTACCTAAAAGCCTCAACCATTTATACAATGAAAAGTGTACCTGCTGGTCTGCTGATAAAAGCCACCAATGTAATGTACAACTAACACACCCCTACAGAGAAGCCAGCTGAAGTTCGGAGAAATTATGTACCATGCGTTTGACCAGACAAACTTTAATATCTCAATTCTCTCTTGTACGTGCAACAAATTAGGAAATAACAACGATCTTACCATTGACAGGCAAGTAGAACATTCTTAAAGTGAGTACAATCAAGATGACAGGAGTGACACTTCTCATGAAGCTAAGGGAATTAATCAGTTCATTCTGTTGTTGGTAATTTTAGGTACGAGCCAGAAAACAAAAAGGAACAGAAATACTGGAGTAAAATATACCTTGTTTCAATTTCCCTACACTTCCCCACAGGAGAGCGAAGGGAAGCAAAACCTACCCGATATGCTAACCTAAGCATGCAAATGATCCCTAAGAAAGTGATGGGAAGTAACTAACACTGAAGAAGAGTTGGTATCCACTTATTACGTGATGAAACCACGAATTATTCATGCATTTTAGAGAAAACAAAACCAAGGCTAGGTGAAGTATTTGATTGCTTTGCCACCATAAAGAAATACGAAATATAGGAATAACGTAAAAGACAATCACATTATTCTCCCTTCCTGCTACTCCCAAAGCAAGAAGATGACAACTAAGTAACAAAAAGCCACTCGCTGCAGTGAAAGAGACTGTCTAGCAAACTGCTGGGGCACATACGAGTTCAGAAAGCATCCCATCCTCCTGTAAAAGAAGCAGAGCAACAGGAATTCTACTGCCCTGTAGCAGATCATTCTGCACCTTCATGTATCTCTGGTGCCAGGAAACGCTTCCTTGCCACACAGCTTTCCTTTTCCGGTTACTAATTTCATCCCATTCCTCCATTTTCTACCTAATATCAGACTTTAAATTGTTTCTGTTCTTCCATGGCTTTCATACCTTTCACTGAACCAACATAGCACTCTTCAGCATCGTAACTGAAGCTGCACCTCTTTAGCGTGCCTCTTTTTCCCCTCATTATTTGTGTCAGTTCCTGATAGCTGTAAATCTGCCTTCCTTTTGAAGTTCCTGCAGTCCATCACTCCCAGAGACACCTTCTGGTATGAAATCGAAGCTTAAGCACGGAAGCTAAGCATGTCAGCAAGTTTACTCCTGGCAGTCCAACCAGAATGACACTGAATTCTTATCTGCCTTCCCCACCCAAGGCTTCTCAGCACATGCTCTATCCAAATGCATCTGCCTTCTGCACAATCTTTTCACATTTCTAGCACAATCCTTTAATCCAGGACAATTATTACTACATCATGTATTTCCTAACTTCTTCCCGAGTTTTCCATCTCAGTTTCTTGTCACCTGTTAGTATTTTGTGCCCAACGTTGAAAGTAACAAGACAGTAGCAACTGAAAACCTAAAAAAAAAAAAAAAAAAGAAAAGGAGTTCTGCCTGGTTGCACTTTCCCTGCTGGATGGACCCTCTGTACTGTACCATCCTCAAGAAGAAAACCTCGCAATAAAGTCTGAGATGGTGAAGGTGAGACTTTCTAGCCATGGTCCACCAGTGGCGAGCCCTGGATGAACACCTTGAGTCCTACAGTTGTAAAATACTGGTCTGGCCACGTCTTCCCTACTGCCAGCTGGGAAAATCCATAAAGAAAGCTAAAGAAGCTATAGAACTGGACTCTGAAAGACAACAGGCTTCAACAGAGGAAAAAAATAAAAGAGTCCGAAGTGAACATTCAAACTCTGAAGAGATTATACTAGAATGATGCCTTTTAGGCAGCAGCAGACTCCTCACAAGCTCAGAGGATAACAAAATAAACAGCCTAAAATGACACATATTTTATGAAAAAAAAAGCAACTCTCTGTGACACTGAGGATTTTGTTTTCTGGGGGGAAAAAGTCGAGAGCAACATAATTGCAGTACAACCTCATCTTCCCTCAAAAGCTAAAGGGAGAATATAATTAGAATAGGACACAAGGGAAAATAGGAACAATTTGGGTGTCCAAACATAGGTGCCTAGTGGCATTGCAGACAGTGTAGGATTTCCCACCTGAATCAGATGCTGCTCCAGAAGGAAGCCTCCAGGTTCCACACAGTAACTACCAGTCCTGTGAATGTACTTTTTATACCCCCAGATGGCAGCTAAAGTAGCATGATACACCTATTTGTAGGTATTCAATCATCCCCTACATGCCCCTTCCTCACAAATCTGTACTGAAATATCACAGTTCGGAAACCAGCAGGAGCTACTTAAGGCTTATAGCAGTTGCTTTCCTTTTCTCACAACAGTCAGACAAATTACGCAAGTTCATGAGAAAGATTACGTACTACTTTGCATGTTACAAATGTTGCTAATTATACCTAGGGCAAGGGAAGCTAATACTGAACTAATACATGAAGCATTCCTGTTCCATTTATAGAAGTTGTAAATAACTGAAAAACATTATTTTTTCTCCTCCCTCCTTTTGTTCTTTCTTTTTTTTTTGAACAAGATAGAAAGAACAGGGAAGATTTCTACTGTGAAAACTAACACCCCTGACTAATTGAAATTTCTGATCTAAAAAGAGCACTTACTCTGGGGTGGTGGTGGGAGGCTTGATTTGTGCCAGGAATTTAGTATTTTCTAACTGGATATACTTAACTAATACTTCATAGTAGACACTCAAGAAAAGGACATTTTTATCCAAACCCAACTAACTTAAGCGTTCTTACAAGGGCTTTTTTCTCAAAACAGAAACTAAATACAGTGCTTAATCTGAGAACTGAATTTAATTTTTCTGCAGAACACCTGCATATAAAAAATACTGGAAAACAACTGGTTTCTAAATTTAAAAAAAAAAAAAAAAAAAAAAACAAAAAACAAAAAACAAACAACGCTCCTAAAGTGGTTATCACTGATTAAAGACATTGACTATACTAAATTATTCCTTTAATTAGGAAGGTAACATTTTATATTTTAACATATCCACTTATGCCTAAAAATTTCCTTCCTTCCACTCATCAAATAATACAAATCAGCCTTCTCTTACATAAGACAGAATGTTTAAACAGAAGTTTCAATCACCTGAAATCAACAGGTAAAAAAAGCTACTAACAGAAACAAAAATAACACACCAAATAAACATTGTTACACCTGGAATAAAATTATACCAAAAAAGTTATCAAGGATCCAGTCAAGAAACAACAAAATGCATAAATTCCACTATGAACAAAAGCTCGCAGTTTAGAGATCCAAGGAAGTGCAGATGTACTGTAGAGAACTAATTCTCAAACAGAAAGAAGATTAAATTAGTACTCCTTAATTAGCTGCATTCTTTCATTACTTAAGCAAAATGAACTACAACTGTTTCTTGTCCGGCTGTTTGTTCATGCATTAGTACACCAGCATTTTAGGAAAGCTGCTGTGGCTGTGTGGTTCTCAAGTCCTGTGACGCACTGTCTGGGCTGCACTCTTATAAATGAAGCCAGTCATGCAGTTACTGAAGGACCAATGACCAAAATTATCCTTCCTTCACCAAATCCAGAATCAAAGGCACGGGGGAAGAAATAAGATGATCTTTTAGATTACTACCTTCTTACCCAATGATCAGCACAGAAACACCCCCCAGCAGCCATACACGAAAAGCAGCAGAAGCAGCACCTCCCCTCTTCCTGAGCTTGTAGCTCTTCTCCCTCCATAGTCTCAAAAACGACCCAATTCTAGAGTCCTTGAAAACAATGCATTCCAATCCTCCACTGAGACTGGGCCAGAGACTATTAATAGAAGAGTAAGAGCATACACTAAGATACTTTCCCATCAGAAACTAACAGCTGCACAGGAAAGCAAGTATGTCTCAAACTCCAAGTTCCTTCTCTCCAGGATTCTTCCCCTGCCTAAAAACGCACACGCCCAGGAGGGCATGCTCCCCATCAACAGGAGAGCAAAACTTAACGCAAAACTCAGGTCTCAGCTAGCATAACTAACCAACGTACAAAGCCACTCTGCAATTCTGAAGATAAAGTGTCCTGACTTCTCCCTGAACTATTGACATCAAGCATACCTCAGAAGAAGAGAAAGCAGTTATCTTCTAGAGGATTGTTAAAATAGCCCGTATAATCTTGATCTCAGCAAGGAAGTTCAGTTCTACTCCTTCTTTAAGTGAATGCTATCTTCCGCTACACAGAATAATTTTCTAGCTAAAGTACCAAAAAGACAGTGAATTAGTTAGGAATGCCAAGTTAAGAATTTGCAGCTTTAAACTGCCTCATATTTAAGATACCTATACAGCACACCAAAAAAACTAATTCCTCTCATCAGCAGCTCTGAGAGCTTAAGTATCAATTCAACTTGCACTTTCATTACAATTAACATAAAATATTTTCTATACTTCTAAGCCACTGCATGCTGTCCTCACATGTATTTTAAGATCCAGAAGAAATATCTAAAACAAGTTGAAAGAAGGGACATATAATTTTCAGTACTCTGCATAACTCATTACTTAATAAGTATTTGTGAAGGGAAATGAGAGAAATGCATCAACCTGATGACAAAAAGATGTAGCACCATGCAATTGTGCCAGTTGGGATAGTTTACTGACATCATAGTTAAACATTCATTAGTCAGTCCTGACTGAGCAATGGCTATTTTAACAATCCTCTAGAAGATGACAACGATGACACTGATGTGATCCTATGATGTCGCTGTATGTTCTTATGACTTCCACATGTTGCTACAAGCCATCTGTGGCAAGTTACGGCACTATATCTTCATCAAAAACTAGTTTTTTTTGTTTCAACAAAATTGTTTATACGCCCTTGACTCTGGAAAGAATGTTCATTGTTGAGCCTCAAGACACACAAACCAGAGCCGAGCTGTCTTCAAATTAGCATTCTCTACTTCATTAATGGGTATTTTGGGTAGTGAAGAACTAAGGCTGGTCAGCCTCATCTCGTGCCCTTTCAAAATACACAGTTCAATGACACTCAGCCTACTCCCTGGTTTTCAAAGGTCCGGGTACGCAACAACCAGCTGAAGATTGCCTCCTTATGACAACCAACTCTGCCTCCTTTGGAGTCTGCAATTTCCACATATGTTGCAGTTGCACTTCCTGAATTAGTGTTGATTATTTTGCCGAGACCTACAGCTGCAATACGTCGGACCTCATGCCTACCGTGTGATCAAAAGAAAGCGCATTATATTTAAATACAAACGTTCCCTTAGCAAAGAGAAACTATTATGGTGGGGGCTACAGCTGTCCTGTACTACGTCCAAAAAATAACAATTACATACTATGCACAAAAGACAGAAATCTCCAGAAAGAAGAGTTGGGGCTGCATTTATAATCTGCAAAGCCTCCTAACTTTCTTGAATAGCAGAGGTTAGTATCACTGCTATCAAGAGTTAGGAAGGATACAATATGCAACCAGATGGACCTTAAGTCTCATCAATAGGTCTGTTTCTCAGAAGCTGGTTTTTGTAACAGTTGGTTATCATGTAGATTTCCTACAGGGCTAGTATTAGAAAGCCTCTGATGAGGACTTAAAAGTAAAAAAAAAAAAAAAAAAAAAAAAAAAGAGCAAACATCCCTATCCACATTTCAAGACAGAACAAATCAGAATCATGAAGTGTCTTGTTCAACAAAACCCAGCAGGCGGAACTGACAGACTCCAGGAATCATAAGTTCCTGTCTTTGGTATCTTCAAGTACTGTTCTCTGCTGCTGGATGTATTACTGGAAAAACAATGGTCATGGTTTGAAGTTCTCAAATTTGCAGCTCTTCACGGTACAAAGGCAAAACATTTCAGATCCCATCAAGGCTTTGGACATGTACAGCTTGTTAGCATTATTTAAATTATTGTCATTTGGTAAATGCTGCAGTTGAAATATGACAGGTTTCTCCACTAAGTTCCATCTCACTCTCCCTTCCTGGCCTCAATAAACCATTAACATGTAAAAAGTTGCTCTTTGGTGCCTTCTGTTACCATACACACTCAAAGGCTAAATGCTTCCTCGATTATGTAGCTCAAAGCGTACATCTGACAGACTGCCACACCTGCCCACATCCTTAGTCACCATCCCCTACCCGTGTCAGTACACGCTAGCACACATTCTACCCCACATGGAGATGAGCAACATCTCTACCTTCTTATCTACAAACGCTCAAGCGTGTTTTATCTACCTACCACTCTCCCCACACTTCCCCAGGTCATAAAGAACAATTAAAGTAGTTTCAGACTTCTACTTGACAATAAGGCCCCCTCCATATCCAGAAAGACACAGGGATATAAATCAGTCCTCCGTGGTATCAGGATCCATGGCAGAAAAGATGTGCAGCAGGTTATTTCCCAACATTAAGCCATTCAAGAGTATGCCCTTCTTGATATTTCACTCTACAGCAGCCAACCTGTAGATTGTTTCTCTCAAGTTTCTTGCACTTACATCTCTTATAAAAATTTTGCTTAGAATGTAATGCAATAGTCCAGTTACTGTTAACAAAACTTTTTAAAAAATCATCACTTGTAAAAAAAAATGAAAACACACTTCCCAGAGATCAAACCACATATCAGTATAGTTTCAAGTTTATGTTGGCAATGACATCTTTTACTGTATCAATGACGGCTGTTAGAAAACTAAAGAAGATTCAGCACAGTCAACAGTGAAAAAAATCCAGCATGCAAAAACCTCTGACAAAACTGTCTGCAAAACGCTTCCGATTGACCCTAAGTAGAAGTTTACATCACAGCTTGCTGCTGCTGTTTTGCAAACGCATGGTCAAGTGACAAGAGCACAATGGGCACGCTAAGATTTTCCTGTTAGGCTCAGTATTAAGACTTAGCTCATTTCTAAGCATTTGCTTTGAAGGAAAATGTGTGCTAGGAAACAACACAGCTCTTTTATGAAAGATATTTCCATACTTACTGGTGCTACTATTTTGCCCGTCTGTCCAACTTGCATGTCATTAGGAACAAAGCCAGCATCAACAGCTGCACGGGAAGCTCCAACTAGTTGAAAGAAAATATTTCCAATGTTTTAAAATATTATTGAGCCAAATTTCTATCACCATAAAAGCACACGTATTTTACTGAAGAGTCCCACACTAAGGCCACGTATTTAGAAACTTCCTTCTTAAAAGCTCTTAGAGTAATCCCTCTCTATACCACTGGCTGAAACTTCCAAATACTAAGTGCTAATGCACTTCATAAGCAACAGGAAATCCTTACTCCCAGCACCAAAGGGCCATATATTTAAAACCGAGGATTTCAGTCTGGCATATTTCCATTATTTTCTCTTCTTGCTTTGTCAAAAGAGGATTTTCCCATAAGTATCTTCCCATAATGTTCCTCCAAGTTTGAATAGAACACATGTGCCATCTTGTATTGCTGTGGAGCTCAAAAGTCAGACATAATAAAGAAAAATATCAAAGTGAACTTGAAAAGGCCACATGGACATTTAGTCAGCGAAGCCACCAATTTAAAAACAAAGCCACTCATGTAAATCTACAAATCTGTTATTACATGTGAAGTCTAAAACTAATGTAGTTAAAATGTTAATGCAAACAGTTCCTCCTCCTCCCCCAACCTTTCCTTCAAATATTTTGCTGAAACACTATATATGGTCTGTTTTCTCCTGTTAATACAAAAGCATAGCAAAAAGACAGAGCCACGCAAACTACAAGACCTGTGAAAGGGATTCCGTAAAGGAGTAGCATATAAGGATGTACGAAGAAAATATCAGATCTTCAAAGTGAGCCAAGACCATTTTTTAATTTATGCAACTTCACTTTTTGTTTGTGAGCTTGCGTTCCGGAGATTTGGGGAAGACAGGGAATATTACAGTTTAGTATTTTGCTTCATACACGGGCATTTAAATAAACAGTTGACCACAAGGACAAGACAAAACTTTACTACTAAACTAATGGGATTTTAATAACTATTCGATAGAGACATGAAAATAAAAGACTTAAGATGAACACTGTTTTTAATGTAACCTTTTTAAATACCTTAACCAGGGTTAAAAAAAATGAGGAAAAGGAGTTTACCTGCAGCATGTAATTGATCCGCAAGATCATACAACAACTTAAAGTTTTCACCACTCTTCAAGCCTCTCCCTCAAAAGTTAACCAAAACAAAGTTAAGAAAGGAGATGTTTTTATGATGTTTTTATTGACTACATAAACTTTCTGTATGAGTATTTGTATCTTCGAAGGCACAAATATACACTTGCATAGAGTATCTTTGGATATATTACTAGATAGTATTTATTATTTGACGATTTAGCATTTATCTTCGTGTTTAATATTATTATTTCATATGTATAAAGCAACACCACTGCGTCTAGTTTACTTCCTGCATGCAGCACCATCCGGATCATTCTCTGAAATCGGGAGACAGGATTTTTTTTTTTTTTTTTTTTAACACTAATTTGTGCTCCCTCTGCTGGCTTTAGGTACAAAACTCTACAGTGGGATAACTAAGGAAAAATTTTTTTAGCCATAGGCATACAGTAATAATTACAGTGCTTCACTTTATACCTGAAGAGCAGAATACAAACATAATGCTTTTTAAAATCAAAGCCATTACATAATATTGTTTGGACTGCCTGTAACGATTAGCAATAATTTTAAACATGACAGATTTGTATCTAAAACCACTTCATATTGCTGTAATTTTCAAGGGACTCACCAAACACGACAATGTTCTTAAAAAAAGCCCACTAGCATATGTTAAACTCATGTTTTGTCTCTTCACAGAACACACATGTGTGCGCTCCCACTGGCCCCTAAGCCATATATCAGAATTACAACATAATATTTTTTTTTAAGTGGATCACATTATAATCTTCTGCTACAGGTATTATTTGTACTATTACTTAAATGCAACATAACACACTTAATATTATCTACTTACCACCCGATACAACCACTTTTGCACTCGTAAGCTCTGGTCGATCGCTTTTTGTCAACTTCTGCTCAATCCATTCAGACAGACCAACAGGCGGCGGAGGGGTTACTGCATTCATCAGACCAATAAAAACATCCGCAAGAAAAAGGATAAAGCGTGTATTTTCAACCTTTACATTTGAGCTTAAACTTAATGCAGAAGTTCATTCTATAAGCAATTCTACCACCAGCTTTTAACTACTATCAGTAATTGCTCTGTGGCTCTGAGTTACAAGACTCTTTCATTACTTGTGCTTACGTAACCTATAGTACAAGCTGCACTGAAATGAAGGGCTGTTGTAGAAGTAATACACTGATATCAACCCAGATATTATTACCCATAATAACTTTGATTCTTATTAACACAGGCAAGCAAGCCAACTGAGTAGTATACTATGCTACACAAGACAGTGCAGGGGCAGGTACTAAGCCACTCAGAGAAATAGGAGGACTGGGAGACAGACACACATGCAGCACGTTACTAATAACTGCCTCTGCTGGATTAGCAGCACAGTCACAAAAAGGCCCACGGTGGAAAAACAGCTGAGGCGATCAAATGCCAAAGCAGGTTGCCCAGAGTGGCTGTGAAGTCTCCATCCACAGAGACACTCAAATACTGACGGGCCACAGTCCTGGGCAACCTGCTCCAGCAGGGCTGGACTAGATGATCTCAAGAAGTCCCTTCCAACCTCAACTGTTTTGTGATTGTGTGAGTGCATTTCTTTATTATCAAAGCTACACTGGCTTCACTAAAATAAACTGATTTAGTTAAAACAGATCTAAAACAACACCTAGGTGTTTTCAAATCGATTTAAACTGCTACTAATTTAGCTAGACCTAAATGACCTTTCTCAGTTGAAATACAACTGATTAAATCAAAACAGCTGACACTTATTTTTGCTCAATCTTGCCTTGAAAACCAATCGGGCTATTCAAACAGCTGTAACTTTAAATAAGGAAAAGTTCCAAGATTGCAGTGGCAGAGATTTAAGTAGCAAGTGAAACTGGCACTGATAATCTCCATTTCTGGTCAAAGAAAAACTAGCAAGTGAGCAGATAATCCGTATCTTCCCTTATGAGACATCACTAAAGAGTGCAACTACCCATAATAAAAGCATAAAGCTATGACTATGACAATCAGTTTAACAAATACTTCTACAAAACAACACCACACAGTGAACAAAACTAACTCTGTTACATGAAACAAGGAAGTAACAGAACAAATACTCACACTTTTCTAAACTGGCACTACCACCACTTGCTGGTGCAGCCTCAAAAGAAGTTCCCCGTACGGTAAATATTTTAACCGCTTCATCACATTGCACAGTGCAGAGAATATTTCCTAAAAAATGGGACCACATAATATTTTTAAAGATAATCTGACATACTATACTTTTTAAAAAACAAGTAAAATTAATATCAGAAACACACTAGCAGTTCTACTAGAATAGGCAATGTTCAGAAAGTTACTTTCCAAAATTTCAGTTTTAGATTACTAAAACTTGAAACCTAGGCACTTAATAAATGCAGATTACAAATATTTTCATTACTTTTTAACTTCCTGTTTCTCAAGTATGATAACAAATCTGCTATTTTTCAAGGATACAGAGCATTCAAATTTGTTATGAATGAGATGTTAAATTTCAGAAGGGGGGGGAAACCCAAACTTTGAAAGTGTCATTCTTAAACATAAAGTGTCTATAATTCAAGCTACTTTTTTTTATCCTGCTGCATGAATTAATCAGAACACAAGATAATGAGGCCTGCCCGAGTATCTGTTGGACTGTGTTTCTTTCAATGATATAAGGTCTTTACTTCACACTGGAGACTGCAGGGAACACTAAGAGAAAAATGCTGCAACACCAGCTATTAATAAACAAAGTCATCTTGAAACTGTAAGTTACTGGGAAGCAACTTAAAAATGCAACACAAAACCTCATTCTGGTAATGTAACTCAAAAAGTAATACCACGTTGGTACAATCTAGTACAGTAAAATTAAGAAACACAAGCTACTGAACTCATATTTAAATTAAAACACAGTGTCAGACAAGCATTAGAGAAACAAGACTGAAAAAAGAATCGCAAATTAAGTCAATTAAATTTGATAAATAACTAGCACAATGTTTTCATAATTAGGAAAAATAACCCTGTGTTATCTTAACTAGAACTAATGCTAGTCATATTAAATAAAGCTAGGCAATTAACTTAATGCCTTACATTTTACAAAATCTGATCAGAAGTACATTAACAAAGAAATCTACTATGTATAAAAATTACCAAATTCTTTTAATTAGCGATAGGCTTGGTTTCTAACTGAGAGTACCAAATTTGTTGGGATTATTTGCTTTTTCACACATGGAGCATCACACCCACGTTTCATTTTTATGAACCACAGCAATTCAGGTTGTAAAGTGCGAATTCCTATCATATTCCAAGGATTTAACAACACGATTACGTAGAAAAATTATCAGTATTGGGTCCTTTATTGCACAAATACCATGTACCATTTGCAATTACCCACCTGCATAGATAGTTCTCACAAAAGTGTCCGGTGACTGAATTTCAATAATGTCAGAAACAGGGGCAACATCAAGTTTGCCAGCCACTCTGGGAATAAGATTCTGGAAGTTAAAGATGAAAAGTTAGCAAAGTAAATGCTAAGTAAAATGTGCACGGCCAGTAAAAGAACGCTTGTTGTCCTGATTTTAACTTTATATAATGCTAAGTAAAAAGGCACATACAACTGTAAGATTTTTGTAGGGCTACTCATGTAGCTTTAGCAGCCAAATAAAATCCCATTACTGTAATAACATTAGACATTTTATGAGACTTACCATAAGTAAACCCTTAAGTCAATATCTTAAATTAGGAGGCTTATTTGCCTCAATAGCTTAAAACTGAATATAGATGCAATTTACTCAGAAAATTGACAATTATGGATTGCTGAGCTCTTAGCACTTCAAGAGGGGAAAAAAAAAAAAAAAAAAAAAAAAGGCATTTTCAGAAGCTAGTTACCAGAGACAATAGGAAAAACACCCCTGCACTCCCCCCCACAAAAGCCAAAAAATTATTATTAAAGAAACTAATATTAGAACATCTATTCTCCTACACTGAAATTGACTCTGAAAAATTACTTAGCACCTTTAGGAATAGGAAAGAGGATAAAAAGAGCAACATAAATCATGAAGAAACTAAAGACAGCAAGAGCTTTGCTTGCTTTTTGTCCCCCTCCTAAACCGGTACAACACCAGGGGCCAGCCCAGTTCTGAAATCTTTACTCACATTAAGCACTCAAAAATGGAAGTATAAGCTTTAAAGTAAAAGCTATTAACCTTTACTAAGACACTGCAAATCAAACATGAAAAGAAAAAATAAAAAACTCTAAGACTTAAGGTATGTAAAGATTTCTCTTTACAAAATTACAAGTATACAGATTTATACTGATCGGAAGTGAAAGTAGTCAGATGGAGGGCTGATGTCATTATTCATCCCACATCAGCAAGATTTTTACATATCCTTTTTCTCCAATCTAGCTGTACCACAACGTTGACCAGATTATTAGTGCTGAGGCTCCCTGCATACTTAAAACCACACTCCTTAAGCAAGTTTTAAAAAATTGTATTTACTTTAAAAACCATCTTGGCTAGGACTGAGATTTGTGCTACTTATATATATTTGCATACTTTTCGCTGTATATGACTTACATCACAGATGCAATTCCCACCCTCCAAAAAAAAATTTGCTTCCAATAGGTCTGCACACTTCCTTTTCAACATACAAATCACACATTTTTCATCTCAATTTACTGTCCTTTTTCATTAGAATTTTCATAATGCTTTCAGATCACTTGATTTCTTTTGCTTTATTGCACATTTTGCCTCGTGTACATAGAACTAGCTGGTTACCACTAAGTATTTCTTCTACACTGTTCCTTTGTCCGAGCCAGCCCATAATAAAACTCGGACACCAATCAGTGTTTCTAACTAATGACCTCTTAACCAAAGTACTACAACATTTTTTGAAAACTCAAAACTGTCCACAGCTGACCTCCCTCAGGCCTCTGATTCACCCTCTTATATACAACAGTGTCTCTGCCTCTTTTCTACAAGAAATTTTTGATACACTTTGATCTACTTACCTTCCCAAAGGCAGATGCTCCAGCGCAAATGTGGGTGTAATTAAATTTTTTATGAGTTTCCAAAATCAAGGGAGTCAGCTCCTCTGAGGATAAAAATATATTGCTCAAAATTTACAGCTATCTTATTTTCAATCACAAATATAAATACCTTTTCTTTTGTCAATAGGTAAGAACAACTCTCACCTGCTAGAAATCCCTTGTATACATCGTGCTGGGCCACTAGAACTTTTGCGACACCCTGCACTTTGCTGAGTTCTTGTGCTACCTATGATTACAAATGAATTAGTTTGTATTAGAACAGGCACCACTAACAAATAACAAGAGAGTCCCTGCTGCAAAGAACTCACAGCCCATAGATTTGTCAAAACTGGAACACAAAAGTACATGACTTTCAAAATCACACCTGATAGAACAAAATGCAGATCTGACTCACAGCATAGCACCTTGTAGGATAATGAAAATGAACTTCCTAAGAAAACTACAAAGCAAACCAAACATAGGAAAGCTCGCCTCCTGTATGCAGGATTATACAACGTCATGATTTATTACAACAGCTGATAGCAATCACACTTAAGGATTATTGCTCAATATTCTGATAAAATCATCAAGAAAACAATCCAACTTTCTTTTAAATGGGTCAGCATTTACCGTACATGCATACAATACAAATACAAATGTAGAGTGATGTTATGATCTTTGTCCAAAATTTAGGAGCAATCCTTTGTTTGCAGATGACTCTCTGCCTACTGATGTGATGTATATTTTCAATTCTATATTTATGCATTTTTTTCCTTTAAATTTGCAGAAGTGAAGTCTAAATGATAAAAGGGTTGTTGCAGATCAGAGAGAAGAGGACTTGACAGCAGTGTCTGGAGACCACATGCATCGTCCCAGAACTAGTGTAGTTTTATTGAGTTTGCCGGGTATCAATTTACTCTCAAAAATTAAGAGGAAATAAACAAAAATTCCATAATAGCTGCTACAGCATATCTGTTTGAGTAACTGGCTCTTTTATCAACACAGATTCTTATGAAGAAACTTAAAAACCCCAAACCTTTGTTTTTTATAAATTACTTTTTCCCAGCATGACAGACTGCCAAATAGACACCATATACTTAGTACTAAAAACCAAACAAACAAACTATTCCCAACCATTTTTCTACTATGCAAGAGCCAAAGAATAATGAAACTCAAAGACAGATGTATCAGGCAAATTTTTTATTTTTTTTTCCCTCCTCCTTTTTTTCCATTTTTTTGATCTGGATAAATATTTGCTTCCAGGTCTCTACCTCAAACACCTAGGTCTCTGTTTAGACTAGCCACTGAGATTTGTCCACCTATTTGTGAATTAGCTGCCATGAGTATGCCTCTGGCATGAGAAACTACCGAGTGCTTTCAGAATTTATTTTTCATACTAGGTTATTGTTTATAGTAGGCATAATTATTTGTACTTTTACTGTTATTCCAGCGTACTCTGATGTGAAAAGTGTCACTAATATACTAACTATAGTCTCTAGATTTTGCACATAAAAAGTAGACTAACAGTACAACAGCTAACATACAACATGCTTTTTTTAGATGTGAGCTATATGATAAAGCCAAGAAGCACTAATTTCAGAATTTTAGGTTGCAAGCACACTCTCTCACTACTACGCTACTAGTAGTTGACTAGTAAAAGCGAGATGCTCAGAAGCCCTATTTGTCACTGTGCTGTTTCATTTTTGCTGGTTTTCATTTGAACAAGTGCAAGCTTCTTTCCAAGTTCTTAGCATTGCAGTATTTGTCTTTCAATCTTAACAGGGAAATACTCTTTTAAAAGAAGTTAATTGTCTTTTAGTCAGACAAAAATTTCCTTGCTTAAACTTCTATCAACTGATACGGATATTCTCCCTCGTTAAATGAAATCTATACCCATATTTTCACTTCAGAAGAGAAGCAGTTCAAGTGCAGGACACTTCCAGCAGATTAGCAATTCCTGGCACAGTTCCTCTTCACTACAGATTATTTTTCGGGCTGATCAAGATGCTGCCAAGTATTGTTTCACTGCATTCATTATTTCCTTCGTATGAAAATAGTTTTTCCTACCTTGTCACAGCTGGTACCAGCTAATAAACAAGAAACTTCACCTCCAAGACGTTTTGCTGCAGTGATAGTATTTAGTGTAATGGGTGTGAGAGTCTCATTGTTGTGTTCTGCTATGACTAACGTACTCTGAAACCTCCGGAGCAGCGATGCCTTTGAAGAAAGGGAGAGAGGAAGAGAGAGAGGCGTTTGATACTTAGCATTTAAGTAAAAAAACTGTTCCTAAGAGCTTCCAATGTGTTACAGAAACTTATCAAATACAAAAACTGTAAAACACTTGTCAAACAAAATAGCCTAGACCTCGATAATTTTATTAAGTAGGCAGAATACATAAGGTGTTAAAAAAATAACAGGTATAAGATTGCTTGACTTCAGCACATGTATTACATGCTGTGTTTAAACTAAAACCTCCACAGGAAACTACTGAACAATATTAAGAAAAACATTTTAATACATTATATTCAAACTCAGTTGATCAACTTAAGTACCTTGAAGAGTGAAGGTCAGACCAGCAAGACTGAGACACAAGGAAATCAAGGGTAGCAAATAAATATTTACTTACTGTTTTCTTGGGGGTTATTTCGGTTTTGGTTTTTTGTTTTTTTTTTTTTTAACCACGTGTTCTAGACAAAATTTAGCTACAGAACACACTTTTTAAATTCCTTATGTGTAAAGACAAAATCGTATGCAGTGGCAGGATGACAATTATGCAGCAAGGGCTCACAGCCTGAAAACACACTAACAGAACTTTTGATAAGCATCAAGCTCATCTTTTCTATATTCCTTCAAAACATTTAGCACTTGACCACTGAAACTACCACCACAATTTCATGGTCCCTAAATACTAATTTTGACCAATTTACCACCCACATGCAGACTTTAACTCCTAAGACATAAATGAAAGGGGAAAAAAAAAAAAAAAAGGAAAAGTAAAAGGCAAAGAATTGCCAGGAAACCAAATCAAAATATCCTGTGCTCTGAGACATTTCGCTCTAAATTTCAGGTGAACCTGGAAAAAGTATTATTCCTGCAAGACTAATATTAGAGTAGGGGAAGGGTTTGGGGCAGGAATGCAAATATTATCCTTCAAGTCTTTGTTTCTCCTACATAAAGCCTAAATCAAGACTTAAGTTATGATCAATGTAATATGGAACACATGGAAAACTAAATACATTCATTAATATGACCAAGGCACTAACACACAACACTAAGGTCTGCGCAGACAAACACTACTTTTTAAAACATATAGTGTGACCCCATCTCCCCTCACAGCAGATATGGACTTACCCTAAACTAAAAAAAAAAAAAAAACTTCAGAAAATTTGAGAGGCCAAAATTTGGATATGGACTTCAACCACACAAAGCCTACCAATATGCTAAACTTCACACAGCAAAAGCAAATCCCAAGGACTTCCCTGAAGCTAATCACAGTGTAAAAACATAAATACAAAGATAAGTTTCTGCAGAATCAGGATCGTAATTTGTCATTTTGACTAAAACAATAAAGATTCTTGTAAAAGTGCTCTCCGTTTCACCTTTTATGCCTAAGGTTACTTGTTATGATTAAAAATTCTAAGATCGTTTAAAGCCAATTGCCAGTAACAAAATATTTATTGCCAATATAGATCAGACACCATATTTTTGATTATGTTTCAGACATCATTTACAATACAAGTTATGAGATTTTAGTCACCGTTTGAAGAATAAATCCGTGCTTTTGTGGCAAGAAGCCCACTTTTCCAATGATTTATAGTCGTGTTGCAGAGTAAAGTGGACCACGCTCCTGAAAGATTCTGAAGTTTTCAGACTTCCAAATGGAACCGCATGCATTTTAAACACGCACTTAATTCTGACTATATTATGATCTTTTCCCTAAATACATACTGCATCACCAGAGAGGCTCTACATCATTCTGTCAAATGATTCTAGAATAAACTGAGAAATAATTTTTTTAGCCAAAAAGAATAACAGCAATGCTTGTTGCTTGAGCAGACTGGATATTACAGTATTACCTAGGTATTATTTCTAAACTGATAAACCCACATTTTATATTTGTGGGAACTGCATACCAGAAGGTCACTTGATGGCTACATGCATGATGTTTCTGAACAAAAATACAAGACCAGATTTAAAATAAAAAGTCACAATCTAGCTCTTGGGTAAATATGCAGGACGACAAATAAGTTTCCTGTGCAAGTCTGAATTTTATTATACTAACAAATGTAAAAAAAAAAAAAAAAAAAATTAAATAAACAAAACCAAAACAAGCTGAATTTTTTTATAATAAGGATTCTGCAGTAAAACCAGAGGGTAATTCATCCAGACACATATGAGCCTGAAAACTGAGAATCTGCAATGAGTCAATGAAGAGGACGGGCAGTTATTTTGATCAAGTAACTTGTCCAGCTGCATGCGTGCAAGAACAGCCCGTTATTCTACTGACATAACTTCGCCACCTTTACTTAAGCAGGATGTCTACTTTGAAGCCTAGATGAAATACGAAGGTTGAGTATAAACCTAACCAGCTGACAGCAAGGATAAAAAGCACAAGAAATAAGACTCACAGAACAACTAAACTGTTGAAAACAATGCCTCGAGAGGGAACAGCACTCAGCGCTTGTGCCACAGAAGGTTCCTGGGGAAAACCAAGCTCTGAAGAAATCAGGCTACCCAAAGAAATCAATTACAGTTAGACATCCTACAAACGTGGGCAATCAAGTGACTTCTCAAGCATGCCAGTAAACTATGAACACATCTGCCAGCAACCAGAAGAACTGAAAATTTATTAAATCAAAGACAGGCACCTATGTTCTCTCTACAGCAGAGATGTCTACATTTCCTCTCTGGTGGAAACTCCAGACAGTGATTCAGTTTATACCAAGATAAACATTTACGAAGGAAAACCATTTGGAGTTTCCAACTTCCCCCTCCAAGCATTTACTGTAGAGCAAACCTGGGCTCTGACATCAAGATGTGTAAAAGTTGGTAAGATTAACCTAGAGGTGCAATATACATTGATTAGGCCACCTACAAAATACCCAGGGATTCACTAAATCTATTGTCTCAAGTTTCCCCAAAGAATCTTTTTGCTTCCCACCTGAAAAACCCAGCAAAGTTTCCCAAGCAGAACGTGAAAAATGTAACCCTAAATACCTGAATTTCTGTACTTCAAACAAAACAGCAGAGACTACTGCTACTATCCAGCCAAATGTTCAAAATCTGGAAACACCTAGTACATGTGCACAGATAAGCACATACACAAAGCCAACGCTCCATACATCCAAAGTACTCGTTCAGTTTCCGCAGGTGATCTGCTCTTCACATCAATGCCAACCCAAACTGAATGAGTACTTTGGTCTTTCAGCACACAGACAGGTCACAAGCAGGCCCAGCATTTCTTAAATACGGATTTGCTGCTTATATGCTACAAATCATATGTATGAAGAGCTGGAAAATCCCACACAAAAGTGTTGTAAATCCTTGCTTGGTGAGACTGGTGAGCAGACAGGTATCAATGGCCTCTACAGTCAATAGCTAACTGCCTGCAGTCTGCTCCAAGGATGCTCACTGTAACGAAGGAATTATGAAATCAGCTCTGCAAGCAACACTAGGGCAGACACAGGAACAAAGAGATGGGAAGGCCAACAAGTCTTCCCAGGAGATGCAAGAGCTCCAGCAGGTGTATTCCACACAGTCCCAGGCTCTGCATTTGCATGAATACTAACTATGCTGTCAGAAACATCACCCAGGAGACTGAAGTTTGCCACCCAACCTCTTCAAAGGAACCACTGGAAGTTTCAGAAATGAAACCAAAATAGAAATTCACAAGGCAAAAAATCACATAACTGCTGGGCCCCTAAAGGTCCCTAGAGCTGATTTTCTTAGCTGTAAAAACAAGCTGGCCAGAAATTAAAATTTTAATACTGCTTAGTAGGAATTATGTATCTCACAGAGACCATTATCACCGGGCAAAATTCCCAAGAACTGAATCCAGGAACTAGGAATTGGGGTATTGCTAAATATAATGGCTACATACTTATACAACAAAGCAATGCCTAACAGACAGTCTTGTAGCCGCAAAACTTCAACAAAAAATGATATGGGAGGCTCAGGGAGAGGTGGGAGCTCTAGCAAAAAAGCTTATACTTCTAGAAACTCTGCACAAGATCTGGCTACAGAAGTCTAAGAGATAGCTATTTAACTCCAGGAAACACTAACTAGAAAAACAATAAAGGCACCTGAGCTGAAAAGGAGCTATAACTGCAGCAAAGAACGGCAAAAGAAATAAACACTTATAAAAAGGATTTATTTAGGAATCACAATAAAAATTTAAAATTACAAAAGAAAATGAAGAAGCAATAGAAAGATGTAATACAGAATAAACTTCTCCAGATGCAACCCATGCAAGCCATTAATAAAAATCAAAGCAACAAAGCTGTTTTAAAATACAGACAACACTACTGAATTTTTTTGTGTTCTTGCAGTCTCGTACTCCTCCTCAGTCCTCCCATCTTTAAGCTACACAACTCCAATCTTTCCTTGTTGCTTGTACTTTACAGGTCTCTCACATCCTGTTTTTCTCTACACTCTTGAACTGTCTGAGCATTAGCAGTGCTGAACTGGAGTTTGCTTTGCTTCTCTTGCAAACTACATTGTTACCCAAGCGCTGAGGATGCACACCATGTTTTATTAGCTTTATTTTGTAAATTTGTAAGTTTAGATGCCTATGGCTGAAAAACAAGCAGCTGACCTCATGTTTCCTGGACACAAAACTAAATTGTGCAGTGATCGTGAGAGTCAAGTATTATTTAGAAAGCAGTACCGTGTGTTCCAAGAGCTCCAGAGATCATCAAGTCCTTTGATCTGCAGCCTAACAATAACTGAAAGGTGTCCATGATAACAACAGTTACCATTTTTAGATTAACTAAATCATTTATTGTCCTGGCCTACCTTTGCTCTTCTTTTAAGTCATTCTTAGTCCCCCAAACCAATTAATATATCAGTAAGTCCTATTTTTGAGCTGTACAGAACTGTAATACCTGTAAAAGCCTTGAAGAGCTCAAGAAGAAACTTGTGAGATTTCAAGCTCTTTTAGAAGGGCTATTTACACGCAGTTCTACTGGAGGGAATGTCTCCTAGTGCATGCTGCAAGACCAAACAGACATTCAGGGACATTCCATGAATCATCTACTCCAATTAACCTTGAGTTCACCTAGTCGTTAAATTTGGTAATGCAGCCACTAGGACACATGAAGCAGCAAACGGCCTCCAAAAGCCCAGCACTCCTCACAGCTGAGCAATATGAAGGTCAATATGGAAAAGCAACAAGTGTTTCACATTAGCTTTATCCACAGCTTGTGGTAGTTAAAGCAATCACATTTCTGCACAGCTGAGTTCATGCGACTGAGAAATGAAGTGTTAACCTCTCAAAACCCCAGAAAGTCTCCCCGAGCCACAAACGTCTTTCTAGCATCGTTAGGAGTTTGCAATAACAAACTCCAGGTGTCTTTTCCAGCTGTAAGCACTCGTGTTCCTCAGCTAGTCCTGTACGAGAGTGGTTGAGAACCAGCACTCCCGAGAAATTCAAGGCTTCCCTTGCGACTAACTCTTCATACAGGACAACTATCCTCGACTCTTGCCTGCAGTGAGCACTGTAAAGGGCTTCTTAAACAGCCGGTATCCACCCACAAACTTTATTTTTAACTGCCACGGCGTAGGAGAGAAGCAGCGTCCAGTTCGAACTTCCAGAAGCCCGGCCCCAGCGGCGCCTGGTGCTCGGCCCCCGCACACTCCCTCGCCCACCACTGCCGGGCGGGCCGCCGGCGGAGCTCGGCCCCGCGCCCCGCCCCGCGTCACCTCTGCCCCACTGGGCACGGGCCCACACGGCCGGGGCGGCGGGGAACGGCAACCGACCCCTCAGCACCGGGCGGCACGGCGGAGCCGCCCCCCGCCGCCGCCGCCACCCCCCCTCCCCGGGGCCGAGGCCGAAGGGGCGCGCGCGCTTCCCGTCCTCCCCGCCCGCACTCACCGCCCGCCTCAGGCGCTGCGCCGCCACCGCCCGCAGCATGGTGCCACCGCCCCGGCCCCGCGCCGCTCTCGCGAGAGCCGCGCCCCACCCCGCCGCCTCATTGGCCGCGGCGGCGGGCCAATGGGCAACGGCAGAGAGCGCTCTCCCCGCAGCCCCCGCCCCTCACGGGCCGGGGGGTTCGCGCGCTGGACGGTGCGACGTGTGTCGGGCGGCGGAGAAGCGCGACCGAGCAACACCGACGGCCCGCGCTGCGGGGCGGGACCGCGCGCCCCCGCACCCGGCTGGCCCGTCGCCGCCCCAGGGCTGAGCGAAGCCGCTGCAGGTGCCGGGGTGCGCGCGCTGCGCGGGGAAACGGGCGCCCCTCCGCCTCGCGGCGCCCGCGCCTTCCCGCCCAAACCGACTGGTCACCCACACACCGGCTCCTCCGGCCCCCTCCTCCCTTTCACCCCTGCTCTGTGTCCACAAAGAGTTAAAGCCCTTTAAAGAGAACAGGAAGCAGAGTTAAGCCTGCAAATGCCTATGCTCCAGACCAGATCCTATTCCAAGCCAATCAAGAATGTGCTTTGTGAAGAAAACGAAGCGAAAAGTCTTCATTTGTGGCTGTGGAGCCGGCAGAAGTGTGGGAGGCCACGTCCGGCGTGGGCAGGCTCCCAGCCCCGACCCTAGGGGCATGCCCTGCCCTAGGGCTGCCCACGCACCACACACACGGTGAGAGCAAAGGAGATCAAGTGGGGATGGAGCGCGTGGCACACGGCAGCGCCCAGATGTCACCGTGCTTCCTAAACATCGCACACCACCAGTTGGCCACACAGCTTCAAAGACCAGTCAGGTAACATCAGCCCAGGTCACCATCCCCTCGCCGGGACAGATTTATGGCTGCCTTACTCACACGCCTGCGCTCAGCCCCGTAACGGTACTGGAGAATAGCTTATTTGCTCTGAATACCTTTTTATTATTATTTATTCTTACTTCCCAAAACCAAGGCAAGGCATATTGTGCCTGCCCCTCCCATGGCACCAGGGTGCCCCAGGGGCCAGGCTGGGACTCACTGTTTTTTTCCATACCTCTGGATTTTTTTTTCCAGATGGCACAGATAGGGATTTTAAAAAAAAAAAAAAAAAAAAGGCAGTAAAATGTACCAGGTCAAATTTGCTACTAAATTATGTGCTGTGGCTCTCTGAAAACCTGGTGTCCTGGAGAAGCTGGCAGGAGCCACCACACTGGAGTAACCGGTCCGCCAGCCCAGGAGCCCAGAGCACACACATGGATTCTGGACATTCCCAACCGACTTCCCATCCCGGAAATCACTAGATAGCAAGCCACGAATGCAATTTCTTCCTTCCCATCCTGAAGTGGTTTAGAGAAAAAAAAAAAAAAAAACAAAAAAAAAAACAACAAAACACAAACAAACAAAAAAACCCCTAAACAATTATGGCCATTGGACTGTTCTACCAAGAATAAGTGGTGATCTGCAGCATGTCAGTGATTCGTTCTGCATTTCTGAGGCGCCCCATAGAAAAGCAGAAGGCAAATTGATCAAAAAGGCTCTTTGGCTTTGCCACAGCCTTGGCACAGGATCACCTCTAGAACGTATTCTGCCACATGATTTTTACATCAGATGCCAAAAAGAACTTCTGCTTTACAGCAAAAGCTAACCAGGTCCAGCAATGCAAGCATCTGAATGGACGATTTACTTTGTCTCAAACGCCTCTATAATAGAAGAAAAACAGAGGTACTGCATATTCCAGTTTCCTGGCCCGGGAGCACTAACTAAACTCCCCAAACCCCCAGGGAAGGCTGCGGAGGGAAGAGCTGAAGGTCACAAACCTCCTGCAGGGCCTGTGCCTGATTATAAAGTAGCTCCAAGGCTTCTCTAACTTCTTCACCCTTCAGACCATCCCCAAAAAATTAAGAAAACAAAATGAGTACTTGGGGCTGCCTGTGCATCTCCTGGATTAAGCAAATGCCCAGGTTAAAAAAAAAAGAAAAAAAAAAATTGTTTTCATGAGGATGAGGGGAAGGATAATTTTCCTGAAGCCATAGGACCCTGAGATGGGTTTGAGAAGATAAATAAGAGATAGAAGATAAAGAACTGAAACAGCTCTTTACCACCAGTTTGAGAGATGGTTAAGGTACAGCATAACACTTTAGAGGATAGAAAGTTTTATACAGTATAGAAAGATACAAAATTTCATACAGTATAGAAATTCCTATCAGCACCCTAGATAATGCAACAAAAGGAACAACAAAACCAAAATAAGGATACAAAAGAACAACAGCCTGGGCATCCTTAATTCGGACATTATGTCTTTTTAATTAAGGTGTTTTACTCATTAAAAGCATGGCACACAATTTCATAATCTTATTTTAAGATCCAAAACTGAGCTTCCAACGTGCACATCTCATGGGGATGAAATCTTTAATAAAAATAAACAAACACATGTATACCTGAAAACCCAAAAACCCAAAAATAAAAAAACAGATCTTACTCGAGTTTGTTTCTTAATACCTCAGACCAAAGCAAAAGGGAGCTACTGTAAAATATGACCTAATTGCATCACAGCTCAGAATAAATTGATCCTTTCACTACGTATCTGGCTTAATAGTATACATCGTATTTTCATGAGCAGTGACATTGCCACCATTGCCCCTAAAGGGCCAGATTTCAAGGTGTAGTATCACCAATCCAAAGAGGTGACAGGCTTTTTATTATGTTTTCTGTTTATAATTTTGATTCAAAACCTCAGCAACACTTCAGATGCACATAATCCTTATTGAAACTGGCTTGATACGGATTACACCCTGAAGCACAAAGGAAGTCTTTATCACTTATGGCCAGTGTTTTAGGAGCTTATAACTGTAATCAGGTAAGGGCTATATCAGCATGATCCATATTAGCTGAACCATAGCAAAAAGCTTTTTTTCTACTTGACCTTCCCACCTAGGGCATGACAATAATAGAAATGGTAAAGCATGCAACAAACAGGTGTCACTGAAGGCGGAATCACTGTCTCCTGCAGGCAGAGGACAGTACTTCATATTTTGAAAGAAAAATTACTCGTTAATTAGTGGAAGCAGATCCTTATATGGTGCATCATTATCCAGGATTATTTCATTAGGATCTGCTGACCCAATTTCTGCATTGGAAAGGGAATTATATTTTTTCACACAGTTGTGAGGGGGAAAAGGGGAAAAAAAAAAAAAAAAAAAGAGAGAAATCAATAACACAGTTAACTCAAACTTTAAAAATTATGGTTCCAAGGTTCCAAACAAGAGCAGGTACTCATATTGGTATCTCTACAAAAGCCAAATGAAATGAAAATCATCACAAATATATAATCATGTCTCCACTAGAATCGGATTTTGGTTCCCTTAAAATACATAATTCCTAATTAAAACATATGGAATCCAGCTAATGCAGCCTCATGACTAAGGGATTTACTGAGTGACACGAATTTCTTCATTACTGCTATGATAGTCCCCTCTGTCACAGGTTATCCTTAGCTTACTCCTCCTACAATCACCCCGAGGATAGCTGACTCAGATAAATTAAGAGAGCTTCATTTGGGAAGCTTCCCCAACAGGCAAAAGGATTCGCCTCCTGATCTGTCAAAATCCAATAACGTTAAAGCAACTGGAACCTGCTTATGGCTCAGCAAGACTCTCTGAGCCCACAGGCAGGCCCCGCAGCCCAGCACTGGATGGGCGGCAGCGAGGAGGGGCGCAACAAAAACCCACCTCAGAAGCAGCAGCAGGAGACATCTCTGCTGCTGAAATATCTTGTGCACAAGCACTGCAAGTTCGCATAACCCAAGTGGTTGAGCAACGCCAGAACGTTGCCCGTCCCCCTGCACTCACCCCTTCCCCACAGCCATGAATATGGACCTTCTGCACAGTGGGGCACCCGTCTCCTGGGGGTTCTGCTCTGCTCCTCATCCTCACTGGCACAGAAATGTATCTCAACAGGTCTGACACTGGAGTTCCTTTGTAATAAAACACCACCACAGGTGTGCTTAATGCTCTGCCCAGATCATCTTACAGCCACTCACCTGCATGTCTCAAAGCAGCAGCCAGTCTGTCCTGAGGCCTTGCGCCAGCCCTCTGGCAGGGGACAATGCCCTGAACCCTATTTCCAAGTGGGGGTCAGAGGAGGGAGCTCCCACAAAGCCACCCCATAGCAGGAACAACACTTCTACTAATACTGAGCCTCCAGAACCACCACTACAGGCAGGTGTTTTCCCTTTCTGACAAACTCCTCTCACTTGCTAATCATTTCCACGTGCCAATCGAGTAACAAGGGAGTCAGGGAGCAACATCACATCACATTTGCTGCATATTCCTAGAGAATGAGATCACCAGAGGAGTTAGAGAAGCCCTGTCTGGTGAGGTCATGGATGAAAAGGTACCCTTGCAACCTCCTGGAAGCAAAGGCTCAGGTTCCCTTGGAAAGCAGCTTGTCCTGGCTGGGGATGGCAGTGGTTTGTGTGGAGGACAAGGGAAGTGGCACAGGTGGGGAGCTGTCCCAGTGCAGACACCTGCAATCAGCGTTTCACAATGTGCTGCCCTCCTCCAGCACGCAGCTTGCCTTGTCGCTAATGGGAGATGCATGTAAAATTCTCTGCTGGGTTACAGCAGCATTATTTTTTAAATAGGTGGCTGCTTTTCCTGCCTGATACACCACTGGAGAGGAATCCAGGTGCCACTGTATTCCTGCTCGTGCCAGCCCAAGCCATTCCTGCAGAGGCAGGGACAGCCAGCACATGAAACCACCCCAGGGGAACGGCCCTTTCCATGCCTGCAAGTACTTCAGCAAAAGTTGCTTTTTCCTTTTTTCCTTCAGTTTCAGCTCAGTGAATAACACTTTAGTGTAAGTGCTGCAGCAGAACCTCTGTTTTCAGTGGTTTGGGACCTGCTTGGTTTTTGATGTGTTTCTTGCAAAGCCTGTTGAGAGAGGAGCACCTTCTGATGAAGTTACCTGCAGCTTATGCTACCTGCTGATGACAGCTAATGCACCTCCCCCTTGCCCTGCCACAAAGTACAAGATGCTGTAATTTAGCCATTGCCTTTAATCCTGCAGATAATAGCATAATGAGATCCAGTGGCTGGGGGTTGAACCTAAAATATAACCTTAATTTCCCATTTCAGTGAAAGTAGTTAACAAGCAGGATGGCTTCTCAGGGAGTGGGGCAGCGTCTGCTGCATTGGCAGGCTACATCAAGACCAGATGCATCTCTGGGAGACATGACTGAGGTCAACCATAAATTAACAAGCTCACTGCAAGGGGAAAAAATAATAATACTGGGGCCAATTGCATGGTCTGGTATGAAGGAGACCAGATGAGATGGGCCAATGAGTCCTTTCTGCGCCCGTGAACTTTCTGAATCTTTCTTATCCGGAGGGGAAAAAATGGCAAGGGCTCCCTTTGCCATTTTACCATGGCTGATTCTTAATCAATAGCAGGGCTGGCAGTAGCTCTTGTGCAATACCACTTTCCCCAGAGCTGGGCCCTCTTCCCCTGCAATGCTCCCAACCCCTGCTGGTCTCAGAAGAATTGAGCCCAAAGCTCCACATAGCAATTCAAATGCATCACCAGACATTAGGCCACCGGGTTAACCACTGTTTAATTTCGTCACATTTGTTTGTGAGTTATGTACGTGCCTTTCTTTTGTCAACATCTCCTTTTAGAAAGGATATTGATTTTGTTTTCAAAGGCTCTCGAAAATAAAATGAATGACTACATTCTAAGGAAGAGTCATTTTCTCAACAGCTGTAAATAATTTATTGTTCGCAACCCACCCAGATCAAAAGATACTTCATCAACTGATGTGGCAAAATCTGGTGCAAGCTGCATTTCTATTATCTCAGATCCAATTAACCATTTGGAGCAGACTAAAACATAACTAGATCAATCCAGAATCAGATTAATATCCAATCCATAATCACATTAATCACAATCTGTCCATAATTAGCCATCAGATAATCCCATTGGACAGGAGGTGACATGCAGTATCCCATTATCTCATTAATTATCTATTTTCAGTATCAGACATTGTCCCCAAACACAAGGAAATGTTTTTTAAAGGAAAAATGGACAGGGAGTTCTCCTTTTGCTACATCCTCCCCATTGAAGCCCCCAATGGTTCGACGCTGGAGTTTCACACCATTTCTTTGTTTTTACATGTTCTGTTAGAACCAAGGGCTGTTTTTTTCAGAGATGTCATCTTTTTAAATAAAATATGATTATCTTAGGGAGATGGATAAATAAAACATTTGTTTCATGTGAACAAGTTTATGAAAGAAAAGAAAACCCTTCATCAAAGGTTTTAATGGTAACATGATAACAATAGCTTTGCAATGCTAAATCTTATTGCAGATGGTTCCTGTCCTTTTTTGTAATGTAAGTGAAATTGTGTTCCATCTGTTTTAATTTTATAATGGACTTAATCCATGGCTGGCTCTGAAAGAATCGGCATTTACTGCCTTTGCAATCTGCTGCAAACAAAAAAATTGTTACCGTTTCCCCTTTCTAGAGGGAACTTGTATTTCTGTTTGGGAGCAAAAACCAAAGAGTTGCTCCGCAGAGAGCGGGAAGCGCCGTTAGCCGGCCTCGCCCCACGGCCAGGCAGCCCCTGCCAGCTCTCGCACCAAACCCAACCGGAATTGCCACGAAAGTGATCGGAAACTCTGGACACTGGGAGGAGGAGAGCAAGGAGTGATCGGTGTGGCAGGAGAGATTGCATTTGGTTTTGACTAGCAAATGCTTCTAGCAGTTCCAAGTGACCTGAAAGCGGTTTTCCAGAGATTCCTCCTGATCTGAATTATTCTCTGATTTTATGATCTGCTTTCCCTTACCTGCCCTCAAGTGAACCAACGATTAACGTGTTTGTAAAACGTGGTGGTATCGGGCCGGTTTTATGCCTCTCAGCACTACCTGTGGTCGTTTTAAAGTTTTTCATACCTCATGTAGAGGAGGTTCAGGGCTTTCAGCATTTTCCTGGCAAGTCCATTTAGGGGGTTTTCTACTAAACTGCCAGTGCAGCACTGCCCACCCCACTCCTACCTGCCTGGCCATGAACCCAGTCCAGTCCTGCCATACCTGCCTGGTGTCAGATCACTGCTCTGTGCTGACACAGGTGTGCCTGCAGCATGGTTTTGTGCCGGTTTGGAAAAGCTCGGCTGGCTCATCTGTAACCTTTCTTATCCCAAAGCTGGTGGGAAGTTTGGGAAAGCAGAGAGGACCCTGCCCTCGAGTGAGGAAAGGGTGACGCAACAGGGAGCATCCCTGCCAAGCTGCTGTATTCTTAGACGTGTCTCATTCTCCTATCGCTCTGACATCTTATTTTTGCATTTTATTGTTAACACATGCAGATACTGACTCACTCTGGACTCCGTGGATTCCGGCTCAGACTGAAGTCACCCTTCTGCACCCCCTTTTCCTGCCAGGCACCCAGGCAGGGGCAGAGCACCCTGTGCCACTCCACGGCCATGGCAGCACCGTGAAGGTTCCCATCACCCATCCCACGGGGTCACCCCAGTTTGAAGAGCCAGCCAAACTTTTCCAAATGCCCGTTGCCTCGCTCACCTCCCAGCTCAGCTCAGCTCGTCTGCAGACGAGCCACGCTAACAACAGGCAGCAGTTGGACCGCAAACCCCGACAGGCGCCAGGGCCACCCTGCCACTGCCACGCAGGCAGGGGACACAAGAGCTCGCCCTGCCCTGAGGATGTCATCGCCCACTGAACCCCTGCACCTTCGCGTATGCAGGGGCAGGCAGGGATGCTAAAATTCCCGGGTGACACATTCCCCTGCTGAAGCGGGTATCCCAAACGCCATCCTGCTTCCCCCCCTTCGGCTCTTGCGCAAACTTAAATGTTTGCTTTCAACATTTGGGGGCCTCAAAGGCGCAGCAGGGGCTGTGGAGAGCGGGTCAAATAGTCAAGCGCCAGTTATCCAAGCTGTCCTCTCCCCCTCCTCGGCTTCTGGGGTTTCATACCTACAGTGTGCCTGACTCTTACAAAAAGCAAGTGCTTCTGCTGAAAAACCCATCCTGCCTCCCTCTTCCAAGCATAATGAGCACAGCCTGTCCTTCCCAAGCCAAAATGTTAAGTCACCGTGTCCTTCCCAAGCCGTCCAGGTTGGTCTATGCCTGTCAAATTCCATGAATAAAATTAAAAAGGTTATTGTGTGGAGGGGACGGGACAGAAGCCCCGAGACAGCTGCAATCTCAATTCCATCACATATAAGACCTTCTGAGCTACTCGTGCCGCTGTGCTGAGAAGTCTTGGGGAATTTAAAACTGAGTCAAAGGCCACTGAAGTGCTCTCCCTATTTTGCTGCTAATGCACAGAAAGCCCGTGGAGACCGGGGAGGGAGAGAGGGAGGAAAAAAATAATAGAAGGGATAAAATAGCAACGGGAGAGGTTCAGCTGCAGGAGCAGCACGGGATCAGGTGCATGAAAATGCGGTGAAAGACTAATTTTTTCCTCTAATTTCAAGTCATCACGCGGCCGCTGCCCGGGACGGCCGCCCCGACGATGCCGGCGGTCCCGTTCTGGTCCGTCAGGCCGGCCCTTCCGCGCACGCCCTCCAGCAGGGAATCGCTCCGCGGGCGCGCAGCCTTGAGCCGGCGTCCTCCGCGGAGCCGCCTTCCCGTCTGCCGCGGGGATGCGCCTCCGCGCAGCGCCGGGGACTGTCCCGCCGCGCTCGGCCGCGCGCACCTGCCTGCGGCACGCCGAAACGCAAGGAAAAGGGACAACGGACTAAAAGGCGAAAGAGAAGAGAAAGAACAGAAAACGAGAAATAAAAGAAGGAGAAAATAAAAGGCGACGCAAAAGTCAAGGAAAATGATAAGGGAAACAGAAGGGAAAAAAAGCTGAAATGAATCGCCATCTCCTCGGGCTGCCGCTGCCGCCGTCCCCTCCGCGGACAGGGCCGGGGCGCACGGCGCCGCGCTCCGCGCCAGGCGGTCCGAGGGTCCCGCGGGCGGCCGCGGCTGGCGGGTGGGTCCCGCGACCGCCCGGGGCGCAGCGCGCCGAGGCGCACACCCACCGCCCGCCCCCGCGGAGGAGCTTCCGCCGAGGCGCACAGGGCTACCCGCCCCGTCCGAGCCGTCGTCGGGCCGCGCCAAGCCGGGCTCCCGCGGGGCGGCGTGGGGAGTCCGCGCCGCTCCGCACCGCTCCGCGCCCCGCCGCGCGCCCCCGCGCGCCCATTGTTCACCACGGCCAATCCGCGGGCGCCCTCCCCGCGGCCGCCAATCGCCTCTGGGGGCCGCGCGGTGAGGTCAGCACCGCCCCCCCCCCCCCCACCTCCCCCCCCCCCCCGCCGGCGGCGGCCGGTGCGCGCTGACATCACGGCGTGGCCCGGCGGGGCGGGCCCGGGGGGGCGGGCGCGGCCCCCGCCCCGCGCGGCGCGGGTAGTGGTGGAGCGGCGGCGCCGCATCCCGCATCGCGCATCGCGGCCGGTGCGCAGGGGGCCGCCCGCATGGTGGACATCCTCCTCCCGCGGCCGCTCCCGGGCGCCATGGGGGAGCCCTCCAAGAGTAAGTGCGCGGAGAGTAACGCGGCGCCGGGGCGGGCGGGCGGGCGCGGCGGGGCGGGCGCGGGACGCTGCGGAGCCGAGCTCCGCGCCGCCGCTGCCGCCGTCGGGCGGGCTGAGCGGCCGCCGCGCCGCCCCGGCCCCGGCCCCGCGGGCGCGGTGACAGCGCCGGGAAGGGCTGCGGCACCGCGGCGGGCGCGGGCGGCTGCTGGCTCTGACCGGGGCATCCCCGGTGCCGCTATTCCCGTCCGTGCCCGGCGCTCCCCAGCCCCGCTGGCTCCGATTCTTACCGAATGCCTGTCCGTTCGTCTGTCCGCGCTGCTGATCTCATTTCTTTCTGATGATTCCATTTCTGTCTCTCCTTCCCTCTGCTTTTTCTTTCTTCCCTTCGCTCTAAACCCACGTTACCGTTTTCATTTCTTTCTCTCTTTCCGTGTTTCGGTTTGTCTTTTTTTTTTTTAAAAAAAAAAACTTCTCTTCCGTTTTTATTTATTTATTTCTGTTCTTCTGTTTTTGTTTGGTTTTTTCTCCCTGTCTCTGATTTCTTGTCTCTTACTGTTTTCATTTGTACACGTTCCCGTTTTAACCGTCTCTCTCTGTTTTTTTCAGTGGTTTTGTTTCTGTTTCCGACATTCTGTTTTTATTTCTTGCTCTTTATTTCAGTTTTTCCTCGGCTCTTGTTTTGGCGTTTCTGTGCTTCTGCTTTTATTTCCTTTTCTAAAATTCGACTTTTATGTCTCTGTCTTTCTGCAGTTATTTCCCTCATCAAGTTTCTGTAGTTTGATTTTTTTTTTGCTTTGTTTTTTTGTTTTGTTGTTGTTTTTGTTTTGGTTTGTTTTGGTTTGGTTTTTTTCTTTTAAATTTCTGGCTGTCTTTATTTCTCTCCTTTTATGCTTCCATCCTTTATTTCTCTCCACGTTTCTGTCTTTATTTCTCTTTCTTCCTATTTTGGGAAAAAAAAAAAAAAAAAAAGGAGAGAGATAGAAGGAAAAAAATTTAAAATAGAGAAAAAGTGTCTTTCCCTAATTCCTGGCGCTTCTGCTCTTGCACATGGCTGCCCCTGACCGTGCCCCGCTCGCTCCCGGCAGGGCGGCCGGGGCTGGCCCTGTGCGCGGGCTGCGGGGGCCGCATCCAGGACCCCTTCCTGCTGCGGGTGTCGCCGGACCTGGAGTGGCACGTCGCCTGCCTCAAGTGCGCCGAGTGCGGGCAGCCCCTGGATGAGACCTGCACATGCTTCCTGCGCGACGGCAAGGCCTACTGCAAGCGGGACTACAGCAGGTGACCCTGAATGCGCCGACGCTCGTTAAAAAAACCAAACAAACCAATCAACCAACCCAAACTAAAAAAAAAAAAAAAAAAAAAAATCCACCCAATCCAAACCACCAAACCAAAACCCGAAAAAAAGCACAAAAGCCCCTCGAAAGCCCCGAATTTCCCCCAAACGAAAACGCGCCTCTCGGCCGCTGCCCGCCCCCGCGGCGCCGCCCGGAGCCGCCCCGACGGCACGGCCGCGGGCGCTGACGGCGCGTCGCGTCCCCGCAGGCTCTTCGGCATCAAGTGCGCCCAGTGCCGGGCGGCCTTCAGCAGCAGCGACCTGGTGATGCGCGCCCGCGACCACGTCTACCACCTGGAGTGTTTCCGCTGCGCTGCCTGCGGCCGCCAGCTCCTGCCCGGCGACCAGTTCTGCCTGCGGGAGCGCGACCTGCTCTGCCGCGCCGACCACGGGCCGGCCCCCCCCGACGGCGCCGCCGCCCGCGGGCCGCGCAGCCCCGCGCTGCCGCCGCCCGCCGCCGCGCACCTCGCAGGTACCGGCTCCCCCCTCGGGGCGGGCGGGGGGGGGGTGAAGGGGGGGGGGGGGTGGTGGCAGGGGTGGGCGATGCGGCGCTGACGGTACGCGCCCTTCCCCGCCCGCCGCCGCAGAGCCGGTGCCCGGGCGGCCGCCCGCCCCGCGGCCGCCGGCGCACAAGGCGGCGGAGAAGACCACCCGCGTTCGGACGGTGCTGAACGAGAAGCAGCTGCACACGCTGCGGACCTGCTACGCCGCCAACCCGCGCCCCGACGCCCTGATGAAGGAGCAGCTGGTGGAGATGACGGGGCTCAGCCCCCGCGTCATCCGCGTCTGGTTCCAGAACAAGCGCTGCAAGGACAAGAAGAAGTCCATCCTCATGAAGCAGCTCCAGCAACAGCAGCACAGCGACAAGACGGTGAGCGCCCGCCCGCCCCGCCGGGGAGGGGGAGGGGTGTGTGTGTGGGGGTGTCCCGGACCGGCGGGTCGGGCTGCAGCCGCGCTGAAGCCCCCCCCCGCCCCCGTGCCCGCAGAGCCTGCAGGGCCTCACCGGGACGCCGCTGGTGGCCGGCAGCCCCATCCGCCACGAAAGCGCCGTGCAGGGCAGCGCCGTGGAGGTCCAGACCTACCAACCGCCCTGGAAGGCGCTCAGCGAGTTCGCCCTGCAGAGCGACCTGGAGCAGCCCGCCGCCTTCCAGCAGCTGGTGAGCCGAACCGAGCCGCGCCGGGCCGCCCCGTCGGGCCGCGGGGGGTGGGCAGGCTCCTGCCCGCCGGGCCCGGGCGCTGCCGGAGGGGGTCGGGGCGGGGGAGTGGGACACACACACACACACACCCCCCACCCCCCAACCCGCGCCCTCACCGCCGCTCCTCTCCCAGGTCTCCTTCTCCGAGTCCGGCTCCTTGGGCACCTCCTCCGGCAGCGACGTGACCTCGCTGTCCTCCCAGCTCCCCGACACCCCCAACAGCATGGTGCCCAGCCCGGCCGAGACGTGAGGCGGCCCGGCCGCCCACCGCCGCGGGACTTCCGCATGCCTGCGCTCCCTGCATGAGACACCCGGCCCCGGGCCGCTCCCAGAGCGCCGGACAAACGCCTTTGTTTTTTAATTATTCTTATTTAAAAACAAACAAAAAATATGTTACTGACGGCCAAAAAAGCACCGGGATCCTCGCTGCCTTCACTAGACCGGAGAGAGAGCCCCCGCCCTGGTTATTTCGTTGTTTTGGGTTTTTTCCCTGCGGATTTCGATGTTTCTTTTTCCCAAAGAAACGCGGATTTCCCCGCTGGAGCCCGGCACGGTGACAGGCTGCCTCGCCCGCCGCTTGCGCCGGGGACGGCTTTTCTTCCCTTTTTGGAAGGGAAAAGAAAAAAAAAAAAAAAAAAAAAGGGGGGGGGGGCGCAGAGAGTCCCCCGGCGTGCGCGCCTTTCCGCGGCCGCGAAGCCGGCCCGACCCTCCCTCCGCGGAGCCGCGCCGTCCAGCCTCATCTCACGCCGATGCCTCTCCCGGGCCACGGAGCCCGGCCCCGCACGATCGCTGGAAAACCGGGACACGGAAACGAGACTTTTTAACGGGAAAACCAGTACTAATAATAAGTTATCAATGGACGGAGGACGGATTGTTTGAGCCTTTAACGAACAAAAGTAAGTTATTGTTATTTATTGTCAGAGTCAGCGGTTGAATAGTGGGATTAAATATTTTGGACTTAATAAAAAAAGCGAAAAAAAGAAAAAAAAAAGAAAAAGAAAAAGAAAGGATTGAAACGAAGCAAAAGGGGCGGGAGGGCGGCAGAGGGACTCCCCGTGTGCGGAGCTGCGCTGCCGGCCGGGTTGGGGCGCGGAGCGGGGCGCGGAGCGGGGCGCGGAGCGGGGCGCGGAGCGGGTCGGGGCGGGCGCAGCCCCGGCTCTGCCGGCACGGCCTCCCCGCACCGGGCTGATCGGCTTTCCCAGCCGGGACCGCTTATTTATAGCCGGGGAGGCGGAGCGCAGGTTTCCCTTTCGGAGCAGCCCCCGCGCCCGGCCGAGGGGTGTCCGCACCTGCCGCCGTGCGGGGCCGCCTCGCCTCCTCCCCGGGGCGGCGGCGGCCAGGCCAGCCGCCCCCTCCCGCGTTCTCATCCCCCCCGTCTAGACGCAGGCGGCGGCTCCTTATCAGCCTCCGGCATCACCCGGGAGCTCGGCGGGGGCCGGCCCGGCTCCAGCTCGCTCCCCGTCACCCGGGCAGGAATGCGCTCAGGGCCGGCTCCCGGCGGGACAGCAGCCCCGGGCGGCCTTAAACCACGGCACTTGGGCCCGCACCCTCGGGGAGCGGGGCGGGGAACCGGGCCCTACCCGGGCTGCACGGGGATGGGCAGCGCGGCGCCGGGCTGGGGACGGCTCCGGCACCCCCGAGGCGCTGAGGCGGCGGGTGTGCGGGGACCAGGCCCGCCGGGGCGAGCTGGCCGGCGCGGCCGAGCCGCGGTTGCCGTCGGGGAGCGCGGAGCAGCCCGGGCTGCCGGGGACGCGGCGAAGGGGCCGCCTCAGCCTGGGGCTCCCGCTGCCGCCGGGGCGGGCGGCCCCCCCGGCCCGGGGACAGGTGCGAAGGGAGGTCTTCCCCCCTCCCCCCCCCAACGCCGCCGCGGGGCCCCCGCCGTTACCTGGCTCATGCCGGGGCGCGTCTCTGCTCCCCGCGCTCCCCCGGGCCGAGACTGAAGCGAGCCGTTTCCGTCACCCGAGAGCGGGGCCGCCCGGGCCGTAGAATCTCCTCCGCGGAACCCCCCCACCAGCTCTCCCCTCACGCAGCGCGACGGCCTCACCGGGCGGGTCGGGATTGCCGCCGCCGGCTCAGGTGCGGGCCGGGCCCGGCCGCAGCGGCCGGCGAGAAGGCCGGGGAAGGGGGACGGTCCCGGTGGAGGTGCCGATGCCCGCGGCCGGCAGCCGCCTGCGGCCCGGGATCGGCGCGGCCCCGCCGGAGCCTTCCCTGAGGAAGCGCGAGGCCGCCGCGCGCCCCCTCAGGGCCGCTCCCCGCGCGGGCCGGGCCCCGGGCAGCCGCCGCGGCCTTCGGCAGGCGCGGAAAATAAATCTCGCCCACACACGCCGCCGTTTTCACGTTTTAATTTTGCTTCGTGGAAACCTTCACCGTTAAGAGAACATCACGAGGTTTAAACAAGCGTTCTTAAAGGCTTATCGAAACGTTAAAAATGCGGCTGATTTAAGAAGTCCGTATTAAGTGACTTAGCCCCAAAAACTGAAAAATTGTAAGCGAACTTTCCTCAGAGCCAAATCTGACAAATTCCTTAGACATTTGATTAACTGGAAAGACAGCATAGAAGTCTCTTTTTTTTTTTTTTTTCTCTCCAAGCTCTGTATTGCTTATGGTAATTCAGACACACCAACATTTGTAACGCAGAAGTCACACTACAGACAGAATAAGTTATTTTATTACAAGATATATAGAACATATTTTCTCCATTTGCAATCTTATTTCAGAAGTTCTGAAGTGCAAGTACCACCACATCACAGGGTAGAAATTACCCAACTCATGACATTAGGTTATGTGAATGAAACAAACACAAATTATCAAAATTACAAAACAGAAATTGAAAGTATCTACAGTACTTATGATATAAATAGTGCAAATTATATATCTACAGCATAAGTATTTAGAGTATAAAAAACTTTTCGGAACAGCGTTTTAAAGAAGGTAGTCAGCAGGAACTGGTCAGCGTGATGACGTGAATGATTTTAAAACTGAATACAACACTTATTTTTTCAAGAAGAACTGTCGAGCTTCTTCCCAGGACTGGCGGGGGAATCTGTTGGACAGCTCAAGATAATCTTGAGAACTGAAAAATTTTTCTGTTGGAAGATAGAACATAAAATTCCTGAGTTATTCCCTCTTAAGATGGCAATAAAACAAGAATAATTAACACAAACAGCCAACTCGAGGTATCTAAGTCATGTACTACACCCCTCCCCACCCCCCCCACACCCCCCCCCCCCAAAAAAAACCTTCTCAAATCATGGGGTGACACTTCTGTGGACCTCCGGACATCAAAGTTTGGCTTTAAAAATGGGGGCAGAGAGCTCTGATGAGCAAAGGCTTAGATTTCTAAGCTTTTGGATCAGGCTCTCTGCTTTACGCATCGGAACGTTACACGTCTTTACATATTTTATGTTCTTGGACCCACTGGGGACCAATTCAGCCTCATTCAAGTTTGGGCAGCCTCAACGGCGCTTGCTCTGCTTAGCAGTTTCTCTTTCCACAAAGGGCTGCGGGGGAGTTCTGCTCCCCGATTCCCCCAAAGCTCACAGCATGATTAGAAACGCAGCTTTTACTCCTCCGAGTGCCACTGGTGATGTGAGCAGAACTACACACGCGTGCGCAGGCTTGCGGGGTCCGACCCCTCGCGCAGCGTGCTGCGGCGCAGCATCCGACAACGCCATGGGCACTTTCCAGTTTTAGTACGAGCAGCATTATTTTTCCCATTTGTTTTTTTTGGGGACACCATCCTTCACATTCAAGTGCTATAGTGGATAAAAATAATCCTGCTTATACTATTATTAAGTCAGCTTTTTTGCAACTGGGGAATGTTTAGAAATCACACTCACATGTCACCACATAGTCATCTTTGTTTAAAAGTTCATCCAGTTTGAATAGTGAAAATAAAAAGCAGTTTTCCACTTGGATTTTAGATTATTCTCGAGCAGATTCTCAGGCAAACACAATCCTGGAAAGTTTGTGCTGCAGACACTGCACGAGACTGTTTCAGACTTAGAGGTATAAAGTAGACAGTAAAAATCTCCATAAAGTTATGTTAATTTTATATTTTATAATTTATTTTTGAACACAAAGCTTATGGTTTTGACCTAGAACTGCTCATCTTCTGCCAAACGTTCAGCAAAATGGTGGCGGATTTCTGCTTGCTATTAGGGAGAAATGACTGTCCGAGCGACACACTTTATGCAAAATAAGGGCAACTCAAGACCAGATTCCCATCCACACACCTGAATTTCAGACGTGTTTAGTAAAGTAAGAGCCATCTTAGCTGAGAATCTTCCAAATGTTTAACCTGAAGAGCTTAAGTGCATTTTACACAATATTTACAAACAACTAAGGGAAAAAAAATAAATCGCAATTCTGCTGCAAACTGACAAAATTTACAGGGTATTTACGGTACAGTATTTTATTAATTTTTGGCTCCCTGGGTGTACTGGCATGCCTATACGGCTTCTGCAACCTAAAACTTTTGAAGGTAGCCTTTGTGACAGCTAATTAAATATATGCATGTACAGTATCACATTTTAAGACATGATACCACACAGCATTTAATAAAGGTTAACAGTCTGAATTCCTGATACAACGAGCAGCAGACTAGAAGACGTGTATATTTAAATCTGAATGTAAGCTAAACAAACTTGAGAATCATGTCACAATTTACTAGGTTTCTTTCATCGTGATGCACATTCAAAAAATTTAAATCACAGTAATAATACTACCTACAGACTTTGTTACCCAGTTGCTACTTTGTTACATTTAATTGGAGACGTACCCCTTTGCTGAGATAACTGATTATCCATTTGGCCTGAACTCTGTGCAAAATCCTATGGGGGAAGAAAAAAAAACAGAAAACAAAAACAAAAACAGAAAACTGGCATCAGGTTTTCAGATATTATATCTGAGGAATTAAAACAACATTTTTAAGTCTTCGCAGTCACTCAAAAATACTAATACTTTATGAAATCTGTAAATTAGCAAACTCTGGCTTGTTTGCTATATATCGTAACAGAATACTGCCAGCACTTAAATTCTGTAATACAGAGTGGACTTTTAAACCTTTTTTTATACCTTTTTTTTGAAAAAAACCCCCAACCAAACAAAAAAAACCCACCAAAAAAACCCAAACCGCTTTTAATACACAACAGAACCCCCCAAGATTTTAATATCTTCTTAGGAAACAGTATCATGACTTTTAATTTAAAAGAACATTTACTAGAGCTGTGCTTCTTTAAAACAAATGGTGTTTTAGATTTATGCTCCCGACTCCAAACACACTCCTCCGAAATTCTGGAATTCTCCCCATTGCATGGGCTGTGCTTCCGGGTGGCCTGGGAGCCTGAGGTGCGGATCTCCCGAGAGCCAGCGAAGCTGTCCCCCCGCCGTGCGGTGCTGCGCGGCGCGGTGCTGCGCGGCCGGCTGGCCGGGAGGCGCGAGCCCGGCCGCTGTTGCATGGGATGCCGCGTCCCGGGGAGCCGGCGAGGACACCGGCCTCGCTCGGAACAGCGCGGGACTGTGGCAGTCTGCTGCCCCAGCACCCGGAGGGCTTTCGGGATCCTCCCTCCTTCCGGGAGTCACTGCGCAGAGTCGGTATTATTTGACATAAGAGATACAATTTAGAGAAGCACGGATACTCCTGAACGCTTTTTAATTATTTCAGCACATCTAGAAACAGAAGTAAGAAGAATAAAAAGGATGATGCAAACAGCGGATGGTGGAAATAAATCTGTTGGTAGGGAGGTATAACGTGGGTCACTGTAAAATCCAGCAATCTTTTTCCTTTGATTTACGCTGCACACATTTAACACACTGTATTTAAGTGTTATATTTGTACACACCACCAAACTTTTACGTAAACAGGACTTCTTTTTGCATTCCCTGGCACAGGAAGAATCTCATTTTCTAGTCAGGGGGAAACATTTTACAGTCTTTCCCAAACCTTCCACTGAAGCAAATGAGAGATTTGCTTGACAAACAGCAGCGAGAGGAAATAAAAGTACAGAGGCAAGTCTCTTCTGTGCGCGCACGTCTCCGATCATTCCTTGGTTCACTTCAGAATCATTCTCTCTGTGCGCGTGTGCATGTGCAACATCTGGGATCTGATTTTAAAATGGGTAAAATACTGCAGTACCAGGGAAGTCAGCAAAGACACAACACTTTACAGCACACAAGGATCTTCCATACTTTAATATAATGCCTTTTTAAAAATCCTGCAAGGATAGTGTGTGGACTCGGCATCTGAGATATACCTAACTGGAAATCAAATTAATAACGTTGACCCTTGTAAATATACTTACGATTTGCTGTAGCTACTGGGGATTTAAATGCCATTCTCTTTCTAATAGCACAGAAATGAAGGTAAATAGCCTTAATTATTCATACTGGGAGCACTCTCCTCCACTCTCATGTTTTTTGTCTAAAAAACCCCAAACTAAACTTGCTGCCTTTACTCGTAATGCTTAAATTATTTTTTGCCACTGCAACTTCTACACTGAAATCTGTAGTTTCACTATAAGGAAGCCAAGGCCAAAGATGAATTATAGCTTTGTATTTAACCAGAAGTTCATTCCTACATGGCAAATTCTTTTAATACTAACTCCCAAACTTATTTTTCAAACTGCTTTGCGGTTATTTTACTATTAAAAGGATAAAAAGTAGTTGCACTCAGAAGTTTGATGTTATACGAAGACTTTTAGTAAATATTTAGTTCTTGTGCCTTCTCTCCCATATCTGTGTAGCCTACCCTTGGACTATCTGTGAAGCATTAGGAAAGAGAGTTTGACTAAAATTTCTGTATCAACAACAGTAACTGTCAGGTGACCGATACAGAGTTACTGGACTCCTAAAAGCATATTATTTTTTTAATAGCAGGGTGTTTATGAAAACGGCATTTATTCACTGGAAACAGTCAATAAAATGTATGGCAAACATGAGGCATGCATAAAAACTGATAGATAAAGCACAGCATATAAATTTAGACAAAGGGAACAAAAATGCTGTAAATCCTTATTCAAAACAGTATTCCTAATGACCTCAGTGGCTTACTGTCAAAAATAAAGATTGCAAGTGTAGACCGGTAACATATGTTCTGTGTATTTTCTGCATAAAATATACATACTTCTGTTCAGTTCTCTCTGTAAATTTACTGTACACAGTATACAACTGTACATTTGTATGTAAACACATTAATATACTGATTTCACATATGCTATATGTGCAGTAGTTTTAAAAAAATAAATATTTTAAGCATTGTCTTGTAATAGCAGGATCTACATCAAAACTTCCCGGCACGTCCAGTAACTTTAATGAAAACAGGATTCTGCATGTGATAGAGAGAACCTGAACTACTCTGTAACCTTTTAGTGTTGTAAAATGCCTCAAGTACAGGCATAATCTGTGGTTTGAAAGAGCTGCAGAGATTCTTAAAGCACTTCAATGCTGTTTACTTGTTTTACTTAAGTCAAATGACTTCCATTTACACAGGAAAGGCGAGAAAAGCTGTTCCAGTTATCCTGCACACCGCTGTAATGTTACTGCAATAGCTACCTGAATGAACGTGGCAAGTAAAACACAACTCATCTCCTGCTCCAGGATGATCTTGTTCTGAGGGTTATTGTAACAAGCAGCTATCAGCGAAGGGAAGAGCACTTTGATTAAACGAGGATCACTGAAATACTGGAAAGGCAACTGGCATAGTTTTTGCAGCACCGTGGGGTGACGGCCAGATTGTACAATGATCTGAAAACACAAACATAACAAAATTAAAACACGTGATCTATCTGTTCTTCTCTTCCTGTTAACCACCAAGGGTGCTGAAGTCATGCTAAAAAAATGAGCATGGCCGAGGAGTAAATACTAAAAATAAAGCTTACAACATTTAGTCCAAATAACTTCTGTTTTAGTGTGCAAGTAGTATTGTTATTGCAGAGGAACACAAAGAACGTAGGGCTGTGAAGCTTCCTTTTCCTGTATCAGCCCAGAGGACAGTAAGTAAATGAGGAAGGGATTAATCTGCAGATTACAATAAAATAGGTAATTTAATACCTTCATTCAAAAGACAAAGAATTATAGCGAAGGGACTATTGTAAATTAGAGCTACGAAACTAAAAAGCCCCAACCCTTGCCATTTAAACCCAGTGAGCATGTCTTTAGGGGGCAAAAAAAAAACACGAAAGAGATCACCACGACTGTAAAAACCCTCCCGGAGCTCGATCATCCTTTACTAGAGTGCTCTCTGGCAATTAGAGAAGACTCTGTTTCATGGTAGATGTCTGCCACGCATTCTCAGGCACCAAAAAGAAAAGGTGATTGTAAGCTGCACAGCAAGGAGTTTCAGTAAGTAGAGACTCAGAAAGATCCTCCCATCAGTATTTCTTATCTCAGTTTCTATCAGTGCCATTGACTCTAAAAGGAGAATTGTTTAGATAAATGGGACTGTTGTCATGAAGCAGGCTAAGTTTACAACTGTGTACATCTGAAGAAATAAGGCAATGCTATTACTGGTCTCCTGCAAAGGAACCTTTCCAATTTACTTGATATTCTTATAAAGTCTGTGTGATAAACTAAAAAATGCCAAAATAGGATCTGTTCCAAGTAACCTTGATTAGGCAATTACAATATGAAAGAGCTGTTTGACCCAAAGTTGGCTTTTCGGCATAGGAGGAAGCTCCTATAAGGTTAGAACACTGTAAAACTGAGGGTCACGACTGTAAATTGTACTTGGAAAAACACAATTTTACAGGTACACACCCAGACAAGACTGCATTCAAATTAAAACCAGAAGGACAGAAAGAAGCAGTTGAGACCACAGGAACATAAATTACAGGGATTTACAAGTTTTCAAAGCACTTTTAACAATACCTTCAGAGCACACTCTCGGATGATAATGCAGTTCAGTTTAAAAACAAGATCAACACAGTAACAGTTTGCATTTTTTTCAGTTCACCAGCCAAAAAGACATTAAAAACCTTTCAAAATACTGGTAGAAATGTCTTAATGCCCTTAAATACAGGAGGAATTTTTAAAAGACAGTCAAATATGTGACAATTAAGCATATATTCAGACATTATTTTGAGGAAAATATCACCGAAGCATCTGAACTATTGGCTACCACCCTGTAAGCATGAGGATGCCTTTCGAGTTTGTGATTACTGTTTGAATTTTAAATTAAACAAAGTGATTATTATATAATTCTACGTTTTTCTGTGGTAAATTCTACAATCAGAAAAGTACTTAAAATCAATCGTGACTGTACTAAAATAACTACAATTGGTATTTCTGATCCAGGACAGAACAACAGAACTCTTGATTTCTTTTTAATGGCCACTGTACACCTTATGAATAGGCAGAGGAAAAGAAGTTTTTGTGACTTTTCATTTTTAATTTCACACTTCACTTCCTTTACCTCTTCTAAAAATGCCATGGACAATTAATGAACTCTTGCCAAACTAACAGTGCAGATACTCAAATAGCTTCCATGGAATTATTATTTAATTATATTTTTCTTTTCAACGTTTTTACTACTATGATGTTATCAACATTAAAGATCGGAAGATAATATACAAGAGCTGCTGATTGTTTTAATCTGGTATTTATCACATGTGGAATCAATTTAATGATTTCAGCTCATTGCACTAACACAGCTACTAACCTGATACACTATATTATGTACCCTGAAAAAAACCCAAAAATGAGTCACCCCTTACTGGAGAAAAAACTCAAACAAATAAACCTCTAGCAGAGCACGTATTCCTTGTTTCACTGTCAACTGGTGCACAAAGTGAAGTCCAGCACTTGACTTAGTAGATGAACAATGAAGAAAACAAATTAAAACCTTGCCTATGACCTCTTTACTGTGGAAAAAGACTTCTCTTGACTCTTTTTTTTTTTTTTTTAAATTTTTTTGGTTTTTTTTTTACACAGTCACTTGGCTTAATGATCGCAGGGAGTTTTGCAGGCCTGGAATACTCATCTTACAAAATGCTCTAACACAAGATACAACCTCCTTACTGAAATCCAGTGCAGAAAGCTTGCTCTTCCTCCTACTACATACTGGAATCTAGACACATTTACCTCGAATTAGCTTTTCTTGTTGCTTTCTCTCCAGCCTGAAAGTCAGATATGCCTGTCAAATGTAACAAGATCCTAATTAAATCACCACATTTCTGTACAGCCAAGCATTTAAGCACCTGTTTAACTTCAGATATGTGCTTAGGTTCCATTAATATTTGCTTGTGGTTTTCTTTTTCTGAATTGGGAACTATCAAATTAGTACAAACTACATTTTTTTTTTTTTAATCCAGAGCAGCTAACTCACATTAATGTTTTCTATATTTCATTAAAAAAAATTAGCTTACTCTCAAAATTTATAGATATTCATAGAGCTTCATTGGTTTTGCTTGTGCTTAGCTTAAAGAAGTTCCAAAGAAGATGCACCTGCTTAGCTTAGCTTATTTTTGGCTCAACACAGTAAACATTAGAATAACCCTCTAAAGACCCAAACTACACACAGGTAAGAGACACAGCAAATACATTTCTGAAATGCTATTTCATGATGAATTAATGTTTTCCTTTGTGCTACCAGCCCAATTCAAGTCCCTGATACACTTCAGAGGTGGAGCCCCTGTTGCAGAGCGTGGTGATGTGATTCAGGCTTAGCACACCAGAAAGCCCTGGCTACTGGCATCGTCTGCTCTCAGTGTAATAAGCCTGCTGAAAATGAGAGGCTAGAGCACCTTAAGTCCTTTACTGTGCTGAACTGAAGCAACCTCTACACTCTATAAGCTGGCAGTTAGCAAGGCTGCAAAACATATGTCACTCTCATATCCGATTTTGTTTACTTTTACCCTTTGCTAAAAGTCACCTTTAAGAATACAATTCCCCCCCCTTGGTCTCGGACTGAATTTCCACCTTTCCTATACCACGTACGCTGCGCCTACTGAACCCACACTAGCTGACTGTCCAGCACAATGACTGATGAGATGACCTGTGGGAACTTTTTACTGAGCAACACTTTTCAAGGCTGCCTATCAGTTATCTTCTGTCACTCCCACCAGTTTATAGCCTTCTGCAGGTCCTGCTAATTTGCTTAATCTCCAATAGCCAGGGGGTCAGAGGCACTCTCTTCTGCCCTACCAGGCAATCCATGCTCCCGTGTGACTCTTTGGAAAAGTGCACTCTGCACTCACAAGTGCAATAACCACCCTGATCCATTGCATTGGTATTTCTGAAGTTTATCACTTAGGAAAGAATGATTCATCATTTTTAAAGCCCCTAGATGGAATCCATTTTCCCCTCAAGTTGACTTGGGCCAATATTGACTATATAGTATACTGCTTGTCCATTTGCTGCAATTCTTCTAGCTGTGAAAGTTTGAAGCAGTATAAAAGTCAGTCTTTCAAAACAGACTACGATGACAAAAGCCAGCAATATGCCACACAGCACTTGAGCAATCAAAAAGGACAATCAATCAAAAAAATTAAAAGCTCCTCGTGGTATGAAACAGTAATAAAGTTGTGAGGTGAACTCATCATTTTGCTGGGAGATAAGGCTTCCCCTGTCACTTAGGTAGGGTGTCTGGCTACAGATCTGAGGTGACTGCTGGAAGGATATTCCATCCTGGAATCTGCAGTTCTTCCTTGTATTCCCACCACGACAGATCCAGCAGCCTTCCTGCCCTGCCACTGCTTCCTGGCACCTTGCAAAGGCGATCTCCCCAGGACCGAAGGCCTTTGCTAGGGAACTAATACACCATACGGACCCCAGTAACTTGGGCATGGTTTTCCTCTGGGTAGCAAAGGTAGTGTTGCAGCTCATTTAATTTTTCTGGGAAGCAACAGGGGCCCAAAAATAACTTTCTGATGATCCTGCAGGAACGAGAATGACTCAAGTGCGACTTCTTTCCTTGCTTGCAAGGGCAGGGAGGTAACTGCTGGCATACACAGGAGCAACATTCACCTGAGAACTAGCAAGGGCAAGATGTTTGGTGAACACCTCCTAATTCTACTTACATACTGTATATACATATATCTGTCTTTCACTTAACCTTTCTCTGTATTCCGTTTATCATGAATGAAAACTACAATTACTTTTAAATTCATATGTATGAATTTTTATCAAAGGAGGGTAATAAAATCTCCATAACTAAGAGAATTCAGATCTCACAGATACAGCAATGATAAAGAACGTATCAGCAGTTACATGTCAAATTTGAAGTAAAATCTTACCAAGTCAATGATTAGTTTTACAAGAAAATTAAAATAAGAATCCTCTAGTCTTTGAAACTGTATCTTCATAATCAGGTAACCGAACTATTTTGTAAGTAACAAACAGTATTTTCATGGAGAAAACTAAAAAGTCAGCCAGAGAGTTGAAGAATATCTGTATGAAAATACTGAACAAATATTAGCCAAATTGAACTGATAATTCATATAATTCATATATTCATATGTCCTAATTAGACATGTAACGTAGATGCATGCTACTAATTTTTCAAGAACTAGTAATTCAATTAGATTGCCTTGTGAAGGTTTACATTTTTTTAAACTGTGGAGTAGCATTTTTGCTGACAATCTAAATTTCTGTTTCCAAGTTGTAATCACACACATTTTACATATGAAAAGCATTTAAAAAAAGAGAAACTATTTGAATCTAAAACTTTCCCTGCAACCTTGCAGAGATTTAAAGAAGATCACGATTACAGATTGGTTTTCAATGGTTCTATGCATATATGTTAAATATTGTCAGATCTTTTATTACAAGTAACAAAAAAAAAAGGTTCAGTCTCAGACCAAGACCTTCTTCATTCCTTGTGTACTATTGTTGATTACTGCAGAGTGGAAGTGCTGATTTCTAGAGCAATATTTAGTCTAGTTCTACTGATGGATTTAGGTTTTCTTGTTTCACTTGGACATTTGCAGCTCTGGAAAGGCATTATTCATGTCACTTATTTCTGTCCATATATACCATAAAAACACCGGAATTATCTTTCAAAGAGGCTAATCAATTTTCTGGTCAGGAAGAACAGAAAGCCAGGAGCAAGCTTTATGTCTATGTAAAGGCAGAACAAAGAACTGAGAAGTAAGTATTCAACCAATTCAGAAAGCCAGGTTCTCAATGAACTAAACTGTGCTAGACCAGAGAATTTTAATACTATGAATCAATTATTACCATTCACTGAAGATTATCCATATATTTAGAAAGCTACATTAATCACGTCTAAAATGACAACGATATTTACCATTTTATTCAATTATTTCCTCAAACATTGCTTCCCACCCCCAAATTGTAATTAAAAAAAAATCACATCACAGCATTCCTGATTAAAAATGAGCTGGTTTCAACCTGGCAAGAAGCTGTTCTCCTCCACGGAGTTAGACAGGAGTCAGTCAGCTTGTCAAGTCCAAGCCTAAGCCCACAACAGGGTACATTTTTAACTGGTCAGAGCAGCTTTCCTAGCTATCGAAGGAAGTTGCCAAACAAGATGGTGCATCTGCTACGAGACATTCACCGCACCCATTTCGGCATGGCAAGCAACGCTGCCAGCGATAATCCATTGTTCCAGGGTCCTTTAAACCCAGGGCTGGGGGACACAGCCGGTGCTGGCCCTTGGACACCTATGGGGTATGCACGGGAGCCCCCAGCCCCAGGGTAACTCAGGAACACGGCTGTGGACGTCCATCAATTTTTGTTTAATTTTTGGGAGACTTGCTGAAGACTTTTCACAAACGTAACTGGAAGACATGATTTAAGTGTTGTCAAGTAGAAACACTGCATGTGGGTACTTTTCACAGCAGATCCTGGAACTTATTTGAGTTCTTATTTTCATTCTGTTGTGCTGCTCCATGATTTCCTTTATCACAAATTTCCCATTACCACTAGGGCAATGACTTTGCAAAAGCTTGTTTCTTGTTAAGCTGACACTTCACTCAGTCACCAGTAACACACGCGTACACAAAGGTGTACAGGTATGCCTTCCACACCACAAATAACAGAAAAGCTCACAGCAGCCTGGATACTCTCCTGCATCTCTCCTAGTAGTCACTTGGTTACTCTGCCTGCCAGTTCACATTGCCTTCCAGAAATCACCTATGCAAAAATATCAGAAGATTTAAAAAAAATGAGTGTCTTTAGATGCTAACTTGATCATATTGTTTGCTTATTCTTTCTCTTTTTCTTGCTCTATCTTAACATTATGTCATGGTTTATGCTGTTAAAATACACAGCACAAAAATGCAGAAGTTTTGGGAGCAAATGCACTGATGGCATCAGTTGCACTGCTAGGGCACAGCCACCATAAATGAGACCTGCAGGGGTAGGGGGATATTCAGCTAAGAAGGTAGAGACAATGTCCAGCAACTCTCAGCTGCCACCTGAGCATCTGGAACTGCGCATATGCTGCCAGGTCTCCCCAGCAGCAGAGAGATGCTTGCTTGGCAACACTGCAGCAGGAAGATAATGTTACTTACAGGTGCCTTCTGTAGCCTATCAGTTTCTTTCATCCACAGAAGAAAGGAAAAAATGCTTCTTGCTGCTTTAAGATAGCAGAGAAAGGAGAAAGATTGCCAAGGAGAGAACTGAAATCTGTAGCCACAAAAACCCCAAATGTCAAGATTTGAACAAAACCGTACAAGTCATTTAAGCGCACCGCTCTCGCGTGACTAACTCTGCACGACAACGTTGTGCTCTTGGTACTCTCCAGTCAGGCTGGTCTTGTTTAGTAATTTTGACCAAGTATTAGAAGTTGTAGCTCTTTTATCAAATGAAAAGTGAGACAAAAATCTACTTACATGAAGTGGATAAAAGAAAATGGAGTGGAATCGTGACTTTGTAAAGTTTAAAACCTCCTGAAGAGAAACCTTCCTCAGCTCTTGGAGAGAAAAAAACTGCTAACAAATTAGTGTATTCCAAAGGTACTTATAAACAAATACAGTGATTATCACTGTGAGCTGAATTAACTTTCTAGAAAAACATCCTTGTCAATAGAATTTCCTTTTATTCTTATGAAACAAAGCAGTAAAATACGTTGCTCTACCTGACTGTGCTTGTCTGCTATAATGTATTTCATGTTCAGATGCCATTTTCTTAGAACTCAGACTAAAAAGCTAATGGTACTCTAAGGGGCACTCCTTGCCTTTTCCACTATCTCATATGACCTGTGGTTCCAAACTTGAACATGGCCATTATAAACATTTGGATCTTAAAATTGCACTGTTGGTATGCAAACTATTAATGTTTCTTTTCTATTTATTTATAATTTATATAAATGTCAATTCTAATTTGTACAAACAAGTAATAACTTTATTGAACAGGAACTCTGCATCTAATCTCTAACTACAGTAATTCCATCAAACAGTTAAATCCTTTTGTTTGATGTCAGTTTTTTTATAACTTTGTAAAAGAAATGTCTTTATACTAACAGTCCAGAGTTTCTCTTCAAAGTTAGATGTGCATTATTTCTTTGCTTCTATATAAACAGATCTCATACTGCTAGTATTTAATCAGCAGAATATGTCACCACTTAGGCTCTTCTGTTTTAAGGTCAAGCTCTTTTCTTTCCATTTTGCAAACTCCACTATTGCCAAGACTCTGAGCAAAGAATGTTCTAAATTCCTCCTAACATTTATCAGGAATCAGAGCACCATTTCCATGCAAAACCCACGTTCCAGAATGCTACATTCAAATTTTAAAATAAGAATTTTGTCTATTTGAAAAATTCCAATGTTTATTTTCTTAACATCACATGTAAGCTTTCAGAGAAAAGATAAGAGAGTTCAGAAATAACATTAGTCTTCCTATAAACCACATTATGAGTATTTTCCTTTTAGAGCTAGCTCTATGGCTTAAGCACACAGATTCACTGGTGCTCTGTATATACATAACAAAGAAAAAAAAAATCTGAGCAGTTTTTGTGTAATCATCCTAAACCATTTGAGCATTTAGGATAGGACAGTGGCAAATACAAGCACAGTGATGCAGTAAAGATGTAAAAGTGTTTATCAAAAGCGATGCTAGTGGGAAATCTAGATAAAGAAGTTCTTTATACAAAGCTCTTGAAAAAATGTCACCCAAAATGACAACTAACAAGTCACCTTATAACAAATGAAGTGTATATAGATTAAATTCAGCAATAAATAAATTATATTAAACACATACTGTAAAAGATAAGCTCCATTACAATGTGATGAAAGGAGAATGGAAACAATATGCATTGAGGCTATTTGTGAATTTAACACACGCTCAGGCTACAGGATAAAATAGCAATCTAATGCCTGAACTAGAAAAGGTATTAAGGAGCAGTCTAGCTTTAAAAATGATAGCATTTTAGCATTTAATATATTAACATAAATATTTAAACAGATGAAGTTGCTCTCATGCTTCATGTTAATCATATACTTCAGTAGCTTGTTAAATCGAATGGTATCATTGCCTTCCAGAAAATCGTAAGCTTCATAGTTTCCAAAATAACGTAACAGGAGATTTATGTTTAATTGTCAGTCTAGTAATTTTCAATCAGAGGAGAGTATTATATATTAAACATATTGAGAAACATATATATGCTGTAAGCTCAAATAAAAAAAACATCATGCCATGTCTCAAATCCTTAGGTATTATTCTGAACACTGAAATTATCAGAATTATCCCTGATAGCCTTGCACTATTTTTGAAGAATCATCTTCACACTTAAATAACATCTTCAACTTTGATGATGTACCATTTGTGAATTTAAGATGCTGCTTTGGGCGTGATTCTCTACTCATTTACACAGGTGGAACTCAATTGATGTGAATAAAGAATTCTTGATTTAAAGGCTAGAGGAGAAACAGGACCTTAGTCAACAGAAGTTCAGGCAGAATACTGGCAGACATGTCTGCCATCATCCTTGAAAACACAGCTAGTTTGGGTCAAAAATCCCCAGAAGGTGTGAATAATTAAAATATTACAGTCTAAAACACATAAAATCTTTTTGTGTCTCAGAGCATTTTCTCTCTTCAAAAACGAGTGTTTTCTGTCACTCTCTAAAACCCTACTCACAAGTAAGCCATACAGTCTTAGAAATTTTATTACTAGTACATTTTGTCTTCTGGCTTCCACAACAAACGTAAAGGGTTTGTGAAAATATCTGATCATCAACTAAAAAGACTGTGAAACATTGAGCCATTGGACATGTTACAGAGCTGGCTGAGGAAAAGATTCAAGCAGAGAGCAAGAAAATGTACTTTTCTGCCATGAAAAATGTGCTACAATTTATCCATTACTAAGGGGAGAGGAAGACGAGCAAGATTTTCCATAGTATTCACTTCACAAGATTTAATGCATTCTGTCTTTTCTTTATGTTTCAGTATCGCTTCAATCAAGTGTCATTTGAGCTGAACATGATGAAATGGGTTTGGGAGACTTCTTTGGGCCTCTTGCAGGCTCCCACCCTTAGAGCAGCATCCAAGTGCTCGGAACAACTGTCAACTGCCCGAGCCCAAAGCTGTGAACACAGAGCAGGCTGGCGTCCTCTCTGCATGGGGCCAGCGATGTTGGGGACAGTCACTGTGGGTCTGCAGAGACTTGGAAAACTTATAGTTTATGGGAGAAGTACAGGGAGTTCCCTCACACATGAGGCGAGACAGACAATAGCTCACAAGGCCTGATTAAATATTTGCAGGCTTTAGACTTTGTTTTAAATTTCTGTGTGAAATTTAATTCTCATGAAATGGAGAGACCGACAGGCTGGGTGGGAATGAGGCAGAGCGAAGGCGGGCGTTGCGCAAGCTTCGGCATCCATCTCCGCCAACGGATCTCCACCAGCCAAACCCATAATGTTCCAGGCCCAGGTCTTAGCTGAGAAGAAACTGCTTATTAAGCAGGATTATGCCAAACTCTGTGGTGTTTTTTCGACGTGGACAAAGGTCCGCTGGGGATTAAGCTGAGACCACCAAACTCTTTTCATTCCTGACCCGGGAATAAGATTAGAACGTCGCTCTCCGGAGGTGGCATTAGCTGATTGCTCTCTTTCTTCATCTCTAAGCTTTAGTTATGGACTATATTTAAGGTTGTTGAAAGTACTGGCTTTTATGACAATGGGAGCTGAATTTATTCTTTTGTGTTTACAGTTTAAGAATAAGACAACAAGATAAATCCAAGTGCATTAATTTCTCTTATTAACTCCTATACACTCTCTCTTCCCTTCCTGCAGGAATCAGCCAGCCATCATAAACTGTAACTAAATACACTTGATTTCATGTTCTTTGCTCTTATCAAATTACCTTCCCCACAGCCTCTCAAAAAAAAAAAAAAAAGGGATGTGTTTTGGAATGTTAGAAATACAATTAAGATGTGATGTGTGAAATACGCAGTCCCCCACGCTTTTGCTCTATTTTATTTTTTTTATCACAGATCATTCTCAAAGAAGAAAAAGTTCATCAGTATGATCAAATAACAACAAAGGTGTCTGACAAATTACCTAAGAGGCATCCCCACTTTTCACTGACTGCCTAGACAGGAATGCCATCTTTTGTCAAGACATTGGTTCACTTAAGAGAATTTATGTGGTCTGAGTATGTAAGCCTGATAGAGAAGAAAACATACATTATAGATCTGTTTTAATTCACTCCATTTTTACTTGGTGAGTTTAATCCTTAGGGGATTTTTTGTTCACAAGCTGGAGTGCTCCTAAATGGTAGTCAAGACTACAACTTCACATGAATCACTCACTTGCCAAAATCAGCTATTCCACAAAATCTACCAGGCGTATTTTTCATTCAAACCTAAAAAGCTTTAAAAGGTTGTGGGGTTTTCTGTTGCCCTTTTTTTTTTTTTTTTTTAAGTTTTAAAGAACTAAACCCACAACCTCAACATGAAATTCATACTCCTAAAAATCCCTCTTCTGAAAAGAAACTAACAAAATGAGAATTAAGCTATTTCAGACACTATTTATTCACAAATACGGACATTAACTATACGTTAACCACCAATTCCTGAATCTTTACTCTTGTGTTCTACTTTCAAAAACACCACCTACCAGATCAAAATTGCTCTGGTCACTCCACAGCCCCAAAAGCAATGCAAATAATAAAAGTTTAATGATGGCCTCTAGTAAACAACCCACATGGAAACTCTACATAATATTCTTCTAACTGTTCTTTCAAGTTTTCCTGTCAACTTCTGAATTTCACAATTCTTCCATTTAGCAGTATTTTTCTTTCTTCATGCTAACACTAGAGGAAACTGGCCATATCCTGAAACTCAGTGCGCACTAACACCGTCAAAAGTACAAAACAGTTTCCCTACAGAAGGTAACTTCTCATCTAAACTCACTTTGTAAGTGTCCCTTACAACCGAGCAGTATTTGTAACCATGGTTAGGAAACATGTCATATATATATATATATGCGATATACGCTTACTGTGGGATAAAGTGTACTGCTATTTTATGATGGAAGTAAGACTTGCCACATGAAAAAAAAGCTAAAAAGGAGGAAAATACAACTATAAGCCAATCACTTAGCAAAAAAGGGAAGAGACAATCTCAGGATGAAGCCTGTCTTGGGGACTATCTACCATGTTTTCTTTGTGCTGGGAACGGGTCGTTACCTTCACGATCCTTTGAGAACTGCACCCTACCACACAATATTTTAATTTCCTTAAACATCATATTTATACCTGTGATACTGCTGTGTGGCATTTTGTATTTTTAAGACAGAAGAAATTCCTCTCGCAAAATATCCTGTAATCTTACTGTTCCTTATTCCTTTAACTGGAGCTAGCTGGGATGCTTGAAACATGTTTTGCGATAAATTTTCCGTATCCATACAGCAAGGATAAATTTCTAGTAAGTGAATGATACTATTAAATCTAATTCCATGTGCTTCTATTTTCAACATATGGATTATAAGGTATTAACATTTCAATTACTTATAAATTTACGATAAGCCGAACTGTTCTTATGGACGCAAGTGTCTGGGGATAAAAGGTTTGGAATGACAGAGAAATAAGTTAGACGTATGTAACTGGAAGACACACTTCTGGGGTTGAAATCCCTTCTTCAAGGACACATAGTTTGTGTAGCCAAATCTTTCCAACTGCATTGGTTATTCTAAGAGAAGTTTTTACTTCTACCTACAAACCCTAATTTTACAGTTATTTTTTTTTCAAAGTTGTATACACTTCCCCCTAGGTCTTTCACAGAGATTATGTTTTGCAATCTAGTAATAATGTGTTTTAGTTCGACAGTTTAGAAGTATACAGTTCTGTATCCTGATAATCCCAAAAGTTAGCGAGATTCTTCTAGAACACTCTAAATACAGTGTGTGTCAAAGACTGAAAGAACAAAAGCTATTTTTATTTAAATAAATGCATAGCAATACAAATGAACAATGCAACTTCTTTGGGAGCCTGTCAGGCAAGATCCTGAGTCTGAGGATCTGATTTGTGATGACTTTTCAGATGAGAAATATTCACTAACTGCAATGAATACGGAAAGATTTTTATTCCCAGTGCAGCAATGTGGAAGAAGCCAAATCATCTGTCATTCACGTTAATTTAATTATGGGACCACATTCAATTATCCAATATAATATGTAAATGAAGTCAGTTGACAGAACATGCTAATTATATTAATTATGATAATTAAATCAAACAATGAAAGGGAATAAAAATGTAATGAAACAGAAGGGTATTTTTAATTAACAAGAACATTTTAATTAGGAACTGTAATCCTATAGTCTGATATAGTATAGTTGGTTTACTGAAAGATTGGACATAATTTTTATTACGCAGTTTAGTTTTACATGTCTATCCTCAGTATCATGGGACCTGTTTTTGTATGTTAGTAGATTAAATGGTGGCCAAAAAAAGAGAATCAGTTTCCTTGATCGTACTTCATGCAAAGCAGATGCCTAATAAAGCCGAGCTCCACTGCGGCATGATTACAGAATCCTGTCTCATGAAACGCAGGCTGTCTAACTCTGTAGTAAACAAAAGTTCACGTGCCGATACAAAACAGACAGAGCAGTTTAGGCTTGACTAACGATGTTAAAGCATTTAAAATATTAAAGAAACACTCTTTGCTTTTTGAAATTTTCAGTTTCATAACTGATTTATTTCTTCAGTGGCAGCAGCTCCCTGAAAAAGCTTTATGAACTTTAAAACAAAATACAAAAAAAGGAAAGGAATATTACTAAAATATTGTAAGTGGGCAGAGTCAGAAAAATCAAAGTCTCTTTAAAATAAATGGAACAAGCACTGTCAAAACACTTCGGAATCCATTGTCCTCGTCACTCACCGGCATCACTTGGGCCTGGACCAAAAGGCAGCCATGGTGAAAACACTAACTGGGACCCCAGCCACTGTCTCTGCGTGTGTGCAGGATCCCCCGTGAGGCCCCCCTCTTATTTGGGGCTCCTGGAAATGGCAGTGAAATACGAATCTCAAAGCTATACGAGAGAAAGAACTTTCCTTTTTAATTTGCCACTCAACTAAATATAAAGACTTTTACTGATAGTGTAATAAAACCAGACAAACCTATATTACATTAAATGATTGGCATATGATGCTCCTGGAAGATTTTTTTCTATGAACGTGAAATATTTAGGAAATTGCCCTTTTATTATTTTGACTGCATAGTGGTAATAATTCACTTACTTAAATCACAGTACTACTACAGAAGGTCAATGTTGAGGTTGACAGGCTGTAAAATTTCCTTTTTAGAAATCTATCCATCCTCCAAACTGGGAAACTGCAAATTTTTTTAATAATTAATGCTTTTTTTTTTTTTTTTTTCCCCCCTTATTCCAGTATGCCCTTTTGGTTATTTATTTGTTGACGTGGGCTGACAATGGAATCACAAAAGGCACACCGAAAACTCCAAACTACTTGTTCTTTTTTTTTTTTTTTTTTTTTTTTTTCTCCCTTGAGAGTTGAAAGGAATGAAAACATACAGAGGTTTGGAATAGGGAATACAAATTTAGAGAGGAAAAGACTTATTTAAACTACAAACATTTCAAAACAAATGTACGTTTGACTGCAAGAATAATGTGAATCTGTTTTGAAATATGTCAGTTACTGACTCCTTTAATGTTTGTTCAAATACTAAATAAGAAGACCTAATAGGCTCTATTGAAATTTGTTTTCATAACTCAAGTCTGGTATATCTATTTTTATTATGCTGTTCTTTCCAGGAGTACAAGCCTACTATTTGGAAGCTTTGACTGTGAGACCAATTTTTTATTTTTAGTAGGACTCTGCAAATGATCAACAACGAAAGGAAAAATTGGAAGCCCATAACATAGTAAAAATTCAAACCGTAAATGAATGAATAGAAAGCACTTCCCTTTTCACGAAAGGCACCGTATCTTTATTGGAAGTCACAACACTAACAGCACCTGAAAGTAACAACCGTGAGCAAGTCGTACTGCTTTCCCTAGTAGTAAAAGGAAAAATACTTCCTTTTACTAAAAAAGCCTTCACCACATTTTACAAGCACCTGAGTGAGGAATGCTTCAATTTTTCAAAATGTTTTTTTTGTAAACAAACAAAAAACCCCAGAATGCTACTTCCTCAGTTAAAAACGTATTAATTAGGAACATCAGAAATGACACAAACAGTTAAGCACGTCTTGACATCTCTTCAGATAGTGCCACCAAAGCAAAGCACCGCAGAAGACTGCTTTTAGCCTATGAGAAGTACGAACACACCGTGGCTGTTTAACCAAAGACCTCAACCCGACCCTCAGAGCTGCAGAAGCCACTTTTTAATCTTGAAAACTAACTCAGTCCGGGGGGTAGACCAGTGACGGGCTCAGGACCTCAACCCCGAGCGAGCAGTCCAAGACACTGCCGACTCCCCAGCTGGGAAGCACGCCCGCCGACAGGCGCATTTTGCACACACCCCAGCGCCTGCCGGCAGCCACCGTGGCCAGCTGCCGCCGTGGCTGGGTGCCCGCTCGCCACGGCCCGGCCTGCGCCCCAGGGCACGAGCGCTGAGCAGCGACAGGCACTACAGACTGCTCCAGCCCACAGCGCTGCTAGGAAATCCCTCTTCTGCGCTATTCCTGGCACGTTTATAGTTGCAAGTCCTCCATGCGATGAATCACATCTGTTTACGCTTGTGTGCCAGAAAAGAGATTTTTAAACTGCGGAGAAAAGACAACATCCTTTGCTGGCACTTCTGGATGCCAGCATGACCCTTTGTGTAGCAGTGGGAATCAGAAAATGGCAGCAATATCGCAAGGATTTTCAAAATGACCATATTAAAGTGTTGCCCACAGTCAGCTCCGGATCCTGAGTGGGATTTGGCTACACAGGGGAGGGAGGCTGCAGGATCCTCCCTCTGGCTGTGGCCAAAGCCACAGAAACATTACTATATAATTACATTATACAACTATCTAATATATCTGACAGCATTGTCAGCTTTATGATATTATAATGTTCCAATTATAGTCAACAACTGTAAGAATGTTATCAGACAGCTCTTCTCTAAACCTTTGCTGACAACGCTATAACACCTCTTGTCAGCTTAACTGAGGGCATTAAGCTCCTCATTCTGAACTCCTTCCCCAAAAGTTGAACAAAACCAGGAACCAGGTGTTACAAGCATGGAGAGTGAACAAAATTAGTAACTTCACAAAATACAGCATTCAGCTGAATCATACCAAAGACGTAGGCACCGTAACGCAGTTTCTACACATCCAGAGACAGATTCACATACTCAAAAATAAAGAGCCCGTGTTAACTTCTGTCCTGCCCAATGCTCCCTGAGATGCTACACATAAGGTGAAGAAACTTGGAGATTTTTAAGACTAAAATACGTGAAATATTTCTGAAGTTTTTGCCTGGGTTATTTTATAAAATAGCATGAGAGGTCACAGAGTCCACTGACAAAAAGGACAACACTCAAGGAAGCTAAAGGGGAATTTCCACTGTTTGTTCAACAGAGTATTTGTGTAATACTAAGAAGATTCAAGGAAAAGAATGGCTTAAACTTAAATGAGTGCTCTGGCTACCAGGGAGAAGGCTACATTGGCATCTGAGGACATGTCTTCATGGCAGACTAGCTTAGTTGGCTTTGAAAGGGTTTAACTTGGGTACCACACCCATCTGATCAAGTTGACACGAAGCTAACTTGGAATTAAAAATATCAGTTGCTAAGTATATCTTGGCAGCGGCTAACGCTAGTTATAATCAATGCAATGTCAGCATCACTGCCTGCATAAGAACACGGACCTTGCTTATGGCCACATAAAATTAATGTTTTTGCTTTAGGATGTAACTTCAGCTTCCCTTTTGCAAACGCATGTGTTTGTGCTCAAAGGAATCCCAAGCACTTCAAAAGCAATGTTGAGGGGATTAGTTTTCTTGAGGGATCCATGCCTAAATGTGCCTTTGATAACTTCTGATCCCATTTTCCATTTGCCTTACCTGATTATCTGTGTTGTTTACAGTGAAATAGCCCACACAAATAATGACTTCATGTAGCAATCCTTCACAGGTATGCTGCGAACAGTACCACAGTAGAGAGCTGATAATATGCCGGAATGCAAGGGACAGTCCTTCAGCACCCACAATAGACTGAAAAAAAGGCCAAGAAACAGAAATTACTGTCTATCAGTATGTTACAGAACTTGCGTGAATTACATCTACATCAATCGCACCCTTTTATTTTTTTTGCAAAGTATAGACTATATTCTTTGTGGTGATGACTCTGGAGGAGGGACAGAATCAGCTCTGTTCTTTCAGTAACTTATTTACAACTGGACTATAACATTAGAAGTAAAAAAAATAAGAATAAATTCAAATTATAAAGGGACACGGGAAAAATTGGATTTTGCTTAGTTGACATTCAGTGTAGCACTAGGTTGGCCATTTCATTTGACATACATTACATGTTCCAGGAAAACTTAATGCTAATAATATTTCTTAGTAATAAGCAAAAGAAACCAAACCATCTTCAGTTTGACAAAAGAGCAAAAGGCATTTCTCATTAGTAACTTGCGCTCTGAATGGAATACAAAGATTAATAACAAATAATGACTTTTCAAACATTAAAAAAAGTTAGAAACATCCAAAAGGAGAGAACACTCAGCTGCAAAGCTTCCTGGGATGCTTTTTAAAAGTAGGCAAATTGCTGTAACGTGGAGATTCAGAATTAGATTTTATCTGTGCAGCCTACAGCCTCTATTTAATAAACATGTCAAACAGACAGAACGACACAAGGTCAAAGGGGAAAACTAAAGCACAAGGAATGAGCATGACAGTCTACTAACTCTAATGAGACAGCAATGCAGGCCTGTGAGAAAATCTCTTTTATTTGAGAGTTTTCTTGATTTTATACCTTGTAGCCTGTGTTAAGTACATATACATAAATCCCGGTCTATAGTGTATTTAGTTTTAGCATACTCCAAATCTACCCAGCAAAAGTAGAAACCTTGACAATTAAAACAGACTTGGTGGTGGGTACTTTCTATCTTGAACCTAAAGCATTCTGGTAAGCTAGTATATTTTCAAAATTTAATGCACAATACAGCCACCATTTACTGCTCTACATCATGTAAATGCCATGTTCTTAGGTCTACCCTTATTTAATTAGTGCTGTCCACGCATGCTGTGACCTAGCACTCTGGGTTTAACCTTCCCTGATAACAATAGGTCAAAGGGCACCTGAGTTTGTGTATAAAAGTTAAACTAATTTTTCAAGGAAACTATGCTTCCTTTTTAGCCAGAATTAATATCAGCTCAGGATCCTGCGTTGTTTCTCACTACCATCTTTCAATTGTTTAGACTGTCAAATTAAATGAAATATATATCCATGAGCCATCTGTGCTAATACAAACTCTAGAATACCAGACCTCTTCTGTTAATCAAAAACCCCTACTCTATAGTCCCACTATTGCGTGATAAAACTATTCCTTGGAGATAATAATCAGACAGTACATAAACTATGCTTTTTCCCTCTGCTGTCTGCTATAGTCCATGAGGTCAGAATGGACAGCAAACTGCCTCAGGTGTATGTTGATTTTTTAACATTACAGAAACAAATCACATTGATACATTGAAAGGGGATAGTTGCTGAGACTACACAAGTGTGTCTGTCCATCACAAACAATATTATGCCTACAATTCAGTGAGACAGCTAAGCAGATGATTCCTGAGCGGAGCCCTGCATCAATGAACTGAATGAAATCATTCACACTGGTTAGCTTTCTACCACCCTTTATGCAATAATTACTATCTTGCACCATTTTACATAGAATAAACTAATGCAGATGATGGGATTTGGGAATTAATGTTCATGGTTTGTTATAAATGCTCAAATATAATGGAAGTTGGTAGAGGAATAAATACAAAGAGAGTAAGCAGAGGTTGTATTTTAAAAATTAATAGTAGTTTCTTGCTATATCAGGGAGCAGCCCTTCAGCCAGCGAGATTTGCTATAGCTCCCATACAAGCTGTAACTGCCAGTTCAAGTTTCACTCTCTGGTATATACCCGTAATGTCTACAGCAACAAATAAACGCCCAGTCTCAAACCAAGCGGTACTGAACAAGCTGTAGAAGAGAACTACTTTGATACACCTTGATTTACAGAAAGAAATGGGAGTTAATGGTGTGTGTTAAGAGTTGTTTTATGTGAAACGCCAATAAATACTGTTTCTGTGCCCTGTAAAAAACCCCGAACTGGTCTGGATCTTGCAACTGCATCTATACAGATGAATGGTGCTACATGCAAATTGCTTGTTGCCATTATTGGAGATACTAAATGTACTAAAACTCAAATTCAAGAAATAAAAACTGGAGGAGACTTATACCTTATACTAAATCCTTTACTCATGCAAAGCTCTTGCTGAGTTTAATGCATTTCAGATGGAGTGGGTGGTACAACTCATATACAAATTACTTATTAAATGAAACAGAAACGTATTCTGATGAATTGTATAAGATTGATGCTGCTAAGAAGATAAGAAAAGACTTTCTCAAGACTCAAAATGTGATCTTTTTCGATTTTGTTTGTGAATAAAAACTATGAAAAATTACGTTTCCAGTTTTTGGTCAGTAACATTTTACTTGAAGAAAAAAATTGATATCAAGTGTTTTTCAGTTTTAATTGTGCAATCCTAAAGCAAGTGGCCACTGAAAGCACTGACAAATGTAAATTGGGTTATAATATAAGCAAGTTCTTTCACATTAGAAAAACTGTTATTTTGTGCTTTAACCAGTATTTTTTTTTACGTTCTTGGGGCTTATTAAATATAAAAAGTACTACACTAGAAGTGAGGGGTTTTTGAATATGAGTAGTAATGGATTGGATTCAGCATTTCAAGTATTCTAAATTTTCACTTTTTAGTAAAATTCATTGGCCATAGCTATACGGTGGAAATAGCAACAGTTACCCATTTGATGCATGAAGAAAACCTCAACATTCAATGGCAAAAGTTCCTTCAATACTTAAGATATCAAAGACAAAACTTAGTCCAAAAGTATACGCAATAATTAACATTTTCACATTAAGCAAAAGTTTTAAAACGTCTGTTACCTGAAAGGCAGGCAGATCAAGAACAGCAAAACTATTGAAGAAACGTAAACTCTGAATGGCAACCTGGATTGTGTTCGCTGCATAGCTATCTTTAGGACTTGCTGTGTTTGGGTCTGAAATTGTCCCGTGGAAAAGAACACAGTACAGCATATGTAAAACTCCAACCAGATCTGTAGACTGAAGAACTGCCGTTAGTCCTGTGGGGTCCTGACGTGTATTGTCAAATATGTTCCAAGACCTGTCAGAGAAACATTAAGCCGTCTAAGGAGGAGACCAGCACTCAGTGGGAACACTTGCCCAGGACACAGTACTTTTAATAAGCCAAATGGTAGGAAAACAGTAAACTGTTTAAAATGAAAAAGCCCAATGTCTAATGTGTCAAGAAACCACAATATTTCCAGTAAATACTTTCAATAATCTGGGCACCGTCTCATGCTCTCTTTAATTGCAGTGCAGCTGTATCTTTAAATATCTTTCTCCACATACTGGTGTCTTTGCTCCCAAAATGGGTTCATGATACCAGTGTGAGACCATGCAGAAATTCAACAGCCTAAGTCTGAAGCCTGGGGGCACTTTCGGGGCTCCATGCAAGCTCTGTCACAGGTTAGGAGCCTACACCCGTCCTTCTTTCCTGCAATAGCAGCCAGCAGAGGTGGGAGAACTGCCTGGAGGCTCTCGCTGCCTCAGTGACGGGCTGCAGGCACTGCAACAAACTGCCTACCTAAGTAGCAAAATAAGTTACTAGGACCAGATGATCTTAATCAAATAGTTCTGCAGGAATTTAAGAATGAAGTGGTTGAGCAGTTAACAAAACACACTACTTCTTACTTCGGTCAGATGATATTATGGGAGACTGTACAGTAGCAAAGCACCAATAAGTTTGAAATGCTCGACACGAACCAGCACAGCTTGTGCAAATGGAAACTAGGTTCCTTTGGTGTCTTTTGGGTATGCACATAAAATAATGGAGAAGGTTTTTGGCTATCTAGAGTATCGGGACAGGCAGGCAAATAACTCAGGATACCCTTTCCATTCTCACATCCAAACTTTCAAAAGCACTTAACATAATGCCTCCATGCTTTGTTCCATGTTTTTTCACATTATTATTAATCCAGAAAATGATGCAGGACAGTCACTACTATGGAAGACAAAGATTGTCACTTGTCTGGAGGTTAAACAATGTGTGGAAAGTAGGCAAATACAAAATAAAGCACAAAAATAATTCAACAAGTTTTATATACTCTGAGTTCTAATTCAAACCCATCATGTAAATCACCTGAACTTCATAATGGAAATACATTCAGTCTATTATTGGCAATTAAAGGAAACATTAAAATGTTACGACACAGTGAACAGTAACACCAAAAATACACTACATCAAAATCTGGTCTTTAAGAAAGAAAAGAAAAAAGAAAAAAAAAAAGAAGTGCCAATATCAAAGAGGCTACAAAGACTGAGTCTATATATTATTCTTCTTTATAACTAAAGGAAAACATGACAGGTGATGTGAAAAAATGTTGTGAAAGGACAAATTAAATGAGGGTATCTTTCCCTTTTATAACAACTAAAAGCAGAAGAAATGGGAAAGTAGTGGAAACAAGAACCACTTTTTAAAAAAATCTGTAGCTTTGAAAACCTCAGTTTAATACAGAAAAGTCTGGAAACTGAGGGAAGAGAATATTCCTGTTGATCAGAATCAGTAACAAGCTTTTCCTTGACTAGAATGGCTCTAAATGATATTTTCAGTATCTGCATCAAAAGCATCCTGCACCGCTCTGTTACACACACTGCTCTGGTCCAGCGATGCTTCTAGCACAGACCCTAGGTAGGCTGAGAAATCCTGCTTTTTATGATACAGACACTGTCTTCAGGGGAGCAACGAAACCACAAATTCAGCAACTATTAAGTTTTGATGATCATCATCTTGTTCTGCCATTTTCACTGTTTATAGCGAAGCAAAAAAAAAAAACAGGTAAGAAAGCCCCGCCTCACCCCAAAACAGTGTATGTCAGTGAGAACTTCTATTTGTAGCAGCACTCCACTTCTTCCTTGGACCAAAGAGAAAGAGAGGGAAACAGGCAGAGCAGGATAGTGAACCTGCATTCTTCACGTGCCAAAGAAGGCCCTGGGACTGGGCTAACTTCACATATAGCTTAAATATTTTAAGAGAAGATGGAACAACAGTTACGTGAAACACCATCTTTGTAGTTGTAACAGGAAAACTGAAAGTCTGTATTGATGCATTTCCTCGTGGATACAATTCTTCTGTAAGGTAGCACGAATGGGCACCAAAACCACAAGCAACACCTGGTTCTTTCTACGGCCAGGCTGACCACCAGGTGTTTCTGATAGCAGAGGCTCCCGCTGTGCCCCGGAGCAGGGACTGCTGAGCAGCCAGTGGGGACAGAGCGTGAACAGCTACTGTGAGGAGGCTGCCATGCTGCAGGTGAAGGATGGAAGATTTAGGAGGTTTAGGAACGACCTTTTAGCACTCAGGCTCTGAAGTATCTCTGCACAGCCTTTGAAGGGTCTTCTCGCAGGCCTGAGCCCAAGTGAATACGACAGGACAGCATTTGGGTTGTACACAACTTGCTTCACTAGCACCCATCTGCTTCCATCACTGTCCACACACATCTTTATGTTTAGAAAGCAGTTGTTCAGATGACTCACTTCTGCTTTTTATCAGTTAGATTACACGTGTAAAGAATGATCTTATTTGAAATTAGCATTTATTTCTTTCCAAGTTATTTCTATTTACGGCCTGCGAATGTTCAGTGCTACTAAAAAAGCTTTTAAGTACAGCATCCTCTGCTGCTACCTCAAGGATTAATGTCCTGGTCCTATTTCAGCAATACTGATGCTGCACAAAAAACCCACAAGACTGCATAATTACTTCACAAATCTTTGACAGAAGCCATCAGATCTTTAGGTAGGACACAGAAAGAACAAAAGCAACATAGCTGTGACTCTTTCCCAGTAGCTGTATTATTACATAAGTGATTCCATTACCGCCAGCCACCACTGGAACTCCACTACAACTCTGCAAGTTAGCAGTCAGCCATTCGTAGAGAGTCAGCTGGAGACAACCGTGTCTGAATTTATTGTACAGGTTCCAAAAATGGCGTGCTTGTTTAATAATGTTGTAGGCAACTGAACTCCCAACATTCCTTAAAGAAACTGCCACAAAACCAGCCATGACAGCTCTTCAGAAGGTCACCGGCATAGGATTCTCTCAAAATACATGTAATAACATTCAAAAGGCAAGCTGAAGTAAATTAAAAAGATGATTAAAATTATTTGATGCCACTTACCTGCTGCACAAGTAAAATCACAAACATTCAGCTGGTAGTTTGTAACACTCATAATGACCCTAGTATTTACTCCGTAAGAAATTTAAAAAGTGGAAGAAATACTAGAGCTGTAAGTATGTTTTGGGTGGGGCTACGCTGCACAACAATTTATGGCATTACTTTCTTTTTCCTGTGTCTGGAATCCGTGCCCCAAATCTTCATTTGGAAGCTCTGTGGTCTTTAAGTGAGTGTGTTTGAATGGAGTCAGCAGAGACGCTTCCTGAGCCATCACCTGGCCTCGCCAGCTGTGCCTTTATGCAGATTCCTGCTGCATAGTTTCGAGTCCTGTTGGCACGTGAACCTGGCTGCAAGCGAGGAACGAACCTGGATGGCTGCATGAGGAGGGCGAGCCAACACCTCTGGGACCACTGTTTTTACAACTTTGTTTTGCGTGTCTGTGGACTCCTTAGTATTCCTCACCTCAGAATACTAACTGATGTCCAGTTATTTATTTTTGCAGTATGCAGTAGCCAAAACGTGCTAACTGTCACTTAAGCACAATCAAGTAACTAGAATGTTTATTTCCACAGGATCACATGAGAGTACAGCTCCTTTTGCCAACTAGTATTTCTTAATTTCAATCTCAGCTTTTTCAACAGCACAAAACAGAAAAAAACACTCCTGGTGAAATGATAACCCCAAATTAATTACTGTATATGATACCTCACAGAACTCTTTGTGACTATATGCAATGAGAAGATTGACCAATTTTACCAAAGGTTAAAGTAAGCTCACTTTCAACTCTCACTCCATCATTATTTTTAAACAATTCCATATGAAAAAGCTTACTTTGCTGGATGAAATCCTTTTACCATTTTGTGCTGTTCTGGAGCAGCGAATGAATCAAAATATACATAAAAAAGTCAATTGTAAAATAACTCAAAATGCAAGCATTATTTTTTTTTTTTTTTCACAGAAAAGACCAGGAATTTTAAAGGTATACCACAGCACAAAGCTGTTTAAAAAAAAGGAAAAAAAAAAAAAATCTGTCTGCTAGGTTTGGTGGATTGAAGCAACTGTTAGAAACGTTTATTTTTGATGTTGCCTGTATTACAGTTAATGTGTATATGAACAGGCCACTGGCTCCTGTTGGTTTTAACTGTCAGTTATAATCACTTTAAGCCTAAATGTTTACAATAAAAAGGTAAAAGACGTTATTCATGCTGGTTGTGGGCTTTAGAGTAGAAAAAAATGTATATGAAATGTTGGAAAATAAAGCATGAACCTTTGCGTATGCTGCTTTGAATCATTTTGGTCAAGTTTGTACAACAGTGGATTTCATACTTTTAGCAGATTTTTCAGTCCACCTCAAAGATAAGGCCAGTGAAAATTCAGAGCTGTCAGGACACGGACTGAAATAAAAACCCATAAAAAGCCTAATACCTTAAGATGGTGATGTCATACAAGAAACCTAGGTTTTATTTAACTAAAGTTAAGAGAGGAGATTCCTACAGACGTACCTCCTTTTAAATTCTCTTATTTAAAGAAGTTTATTCTCTGTGTCTGTAACAGTTGCCAAAGTAAAATAGTCAGTATGGACAAAACCCCTTCAATTAATCACTGAAGGGAAGCAAGACTCGCCGGATTTTTTACATTGGCTTACATAGCTGGGAAAACAGATAGGCTTTCAAACTTTACCAACTCTCTATATTTAACACAGAAAACCAGGCAAATATTTATATTATGATCAAACAATCTGCAAGATCTTAAAAAGAAAAGTTTAATGAAATGCAGAGAATTTTCATTATGGGTTGCCATTATGGGTTTCAGCTTCTGCCATCAAGGAGTCTCAGGAATTGGTACAGAGTTTATGACTTACAGAAAAGGTTTAAGAATTTGAAAATGTGGATATATCCATCACAGGAAAGAAAGATACTGAACAGTGGTACTACATTGCTTAAAATGCACCACTATTTATTAAAAACAGGAATTCAATACAGCGTGATGAGAAACAGCATACTCTGCAGAACAAGTATAAAACTACAATTTCTCCAAGCTTCAATATGAGCAAACTGTTTATATCTGAAAATATATTGTTTTAAAAACTGACTGAGCTAACAAGCAGACAAGCCTTTCTAAGGGTATACATTATAATGTTTGTATATTTGAAATATATACTCCTGATTAAAAACATGGAGCCAAATGGAGGCATGACTTTTCAAAAGGCTTAGAATATAATCTGGGGTTTTTTATTATTATTAGGATTTAAAAACTATTATCTGTTCTTTTTGCTTCTCAATTGATTTATTTAGAAAGAGATGTACAAATGAAGAGGTAAAATAATAATAAAAGTAGTATACAGAAGTATTTAGTACCTATCAGACCTTGTTATAATACACACTGTCGAGCTAGGAATCACAATACTGTGTAAAAGCGATAATTTGAAACCTTTTAGTAATTTCAAGAACAAGTTTTAGTTTGTTTACAGTACTTGCTGGATCTGCTGTCCCCTGGAAGTGGTGAGAAGCACAAGCAGCGTTCAAGGCAGACTTGCATCTGATTCACCGTCCAGCAGCCAAAACAGACATTATCTTAATTACTGTAATAAAACTGAAAACAGACCAGCCTACTTCCTTGTGTATCTGTGACATGACAGTCACTATTTTCCTGGATCAAACCCTATATATCTGCAGCTTTCTGCCACTGCAGCTTGTAATCCACAACTTCATTAGCTGTTGACACAGATTTATATGTATTCCACCACTGTTTTGAGATAACATATAACAGTAACAATTTAGTTACTGTACTGTTGTGACATTCTATTTTCCCAGATTAATGGGGGAGCTTGTAGACATTTTTTACATCAAGGGAACAGCAAAATTTTGAAAAAGTTGATGTCCCAAGAAGCTACATAATTTGAGGGACTAGTATTTGCAATGTCTTCCTTATGTGCATCTCACTTTCCTCCTTGTGTCTGTGTTATTGCGAGTTCACTGCACTGCTCTTAGGGAGAACATTCTTCCTTAGTGATTAACCCTTACACCGCACTATTGCTGATAGTTTCCGCCTGCTGTTTGCATTACCTCTGTGGGTAGTGTGCACTTCTTCATTCGCACTAATGGGCAATATCAAAATAAGGCAATAACAACAGTCCTCCATAGTGTAACAACTAAACTTCTTGGACTTAAATATGAGTTCCAGAGACTTATAGGTAAAAAAGGGATAAAGATTTGATGAACACTGGGCAGCACAGGAAAGGACAGGAACATAAGCAAGATCCTTGCTATGCTGATGAAGGACTTGACATATATTTTCTTACTTAAGTCTTCACTCCTGCTTTTAGGGAAGGGTGAGCTGGGGCAGCATGGCCTTTTTTATCAATGCTCCTTGCATTTCATGCCTGCTCATTGTTTTCTGTTTTGTGTTTACAAGTCAAGCATGCTCCATATGTGTACCGAGGACTCAAGGGCCCAAAGTAGGCCTCGTATGTCTCACAGTTAACAGTAATAAACTCTGGAAAACAAGGCTATCGTCCTGAACATTGCTACTGGACATCTGGAATTGGACACAAATTGCAAGACAGATTTATATGGCTATATAAACCACTGTTATTCTGTATAAAGTCTATTTAATATTTTGCTTTATTTCAGGTTACTAAAAATGTCTCTGTTTTCAATTCTGGCTACTGTTACTCTTAGTGGTGAGCAAAAAACAGTTAAGCATTATCATGGTCACAATTTTCAAGCCCAAGCATCAGAAGTCAAGGTCCATCTTTTGCTCACCAAACAGAGATCGCTCAATATTCAGACATGCTGCATTTTATGATTTCTCACTACATATAATAAGGGATGATACCCTATTTTCAGATCTCATACACTTTTATTTTTTTTTACTCATCAGGGAGAAAGGCTAGCAGAGGCTGCTAGCAATGGATGCAACACAGCATCAGAAAAATGGGACTTCCACTTGGAGGTCTCAAGTCACCCTCACTGATTCTCACTAAGAGATGAGGGTATAAAAATTATCAAAACAAGGTTCAAATGGGGTCACAAATTATTAATGTTTTCAACAAATGATCTTTTATATGTATTACACAGTGTTTGGAAAACGTGCTATTACATCCACAGCAAAACTTCAATTAAAAGAATCAATCTAGCATTTATTAACCAGTACCAAAAAGGATCATTTGAGAAGTAAGATCAATATCGAAGTTAAATCTTTTTAAAGACCTTGACCACTAATGAAAAGAAAATCCCTCTCTTGTAATGGTATGTTTATAACATATATTCAGAATGGATTCCCTCATTTCAATAACTTTTTATGATGTTAAAATTGAGAATCCTCCAATTTATGTTTCTACATTAGCAAGACTTTCTTTTATTGTATCTAACTCCATGATTTTGGACTTTTTTTTTTTTTTCTCAAGTCTACTATGAGAATAAAAAAAAGTACCTTAGTTTGTCTTAAAATTTTATCATCTACATCATATCAACCATAGAACTCATTTAACACTTAATACTGAGATACATATATAATACAATTTGAGGCTTTTCTCTAATAATCATTATTGTTGTGACATCTTGCCTGATGTAGAGGTATGTGCAGTGAGTGCTTTACTGACATCTCTTCCCTGCGTATAAAGTGAAGGAATTGTCATAATAAACACTGGGTATCAATTCAGAGCTTGGTTTAGAAACACACAACCAAATTTGGGAGTTGTATGAAATGTTCCTGTGAGGAAGACAGGAAAGTCTAGACTGACAGCTCTTCCTACGTCAGAGCTCCAGAAATGGCCTAACATACTTTGTACCCACAGGACAGGATCTCTTAATTGTTTAAAACCTGAGTTAGAGTATTTAGCTTCTGGCCCTCTGGGGATATCGCCGATTACAGTTGCAGTAAAGTTCTTAACAACCTGGTGGTGTCTGAAAGCAAAGGAGAAGGATCACACAGCGCTTGGCCATTTCTAGCTCATAAAGGATTTCATTGTTGCAGGCACTGTGGATGGTTTGAGAGCCCGGAGGTGGTCCTGGTGTGTTAGCCACCCGGCGTCTGCTGTCCTATCACCTTCCCTCTATGCCACTCAGTGACACAGAGTGCTAAGATCTGCACACAGTATAAAGAGCACTGTGTAAAAAAAATCTAATGCATTTAAGATGGAATGACAACTTTTTATATGACAAATAACAGCCAGAAATAGTTCTATTGGAAAAAAAAAATTACTTTTGTGCCCCCTACGATCATCACTGAGTAGCACAGAGAAATTCCCAAACTGAAAAGACTCTATATAGGAAGATACATCAAAAGAACAATTAAAAAAAACACTCTTGCAACAACGGTGAAAGCCTGATATTACTTTGGCAAAACTTCTTTTCACACTAAAGTGTCAGAGCACTAGTAGTACTTACTGGACTTTTTTCTTCTCAGTAACAACTTCAAAAGTTGTATGATCAGTGTGGTTAGTTACTCTGATGTACAGAGGGGTATAACACGGCATGTCTGTTTGATGCTCGAGCATGTACCAACTGAGTTAGAGAATGAGAAATGCCAGATTCTGACTGAATAGGCTGCATTGCCTCCTCCTCCTATTTACCACGAATGAAAGAGGCATCTGTATTTCTCACAAAGAGAGGCCGCCTTTTGTGCTGCAGATCAAGTATCACACAACATGTATTACTGTATTGTGACATATTTAAGAATTCAATAAATTTGAGCTCTGTTTCTGCCACCTTAATCTGTGTTTGGCAATACCTTTTTCCATTTAAATCACCTTGAATACTAAGGGCTTCTGTAACACGACAGAATTACACTCTGCATTCACTTTTTAAATGAGAGGGGGCCCAGGTGATGAAAGACATTTAATTTAAACTGCGCTCCTAATCAGTTACACCAAAGCTTTTGATCTAAAAGTGAAAGACAACAGTTTTGAAATCTCCAAGCTCATTCCTCTCATTTCTTTTCATGCTCAAATGAACAACTCAACCTGGAAATCGAGAACAATCAGCACCTTTGGATAAAATCCAAAGCGTTGCTGTTATATGCAGCTAGTAAGATGAGATACTTCTTGGTGTGACTGTGAAGAAAAAATGCTCAGTCCTTCAAAATTATTATTCTGCTACAAAGGACAGATGTTCTTGAAGGAAGTACTTGCACAGTGCTTTATTATTTTGGGGTGCAAAGATCTCTGATTATTTGGGTGAAGCATGTGCCTGCTACAGAAACTGCAAATATTATATTACTCACTCTTGTAGCTAGAACTATTATTCCACTCAGTGAAGGGTGATATTTTAATTTTTTTTTTAGTAAGCGTTTGACTTTTGGCAGTGCTGTCCTGGAATGTAAAATGCCAAGTTGGCAGCTTTCAGAAAGGGAAATTTCAGTAAGTTGGGATGGTCTCTTTGGGCTCATATTTCTTGCAGTTCTTTTTCCATATGCCTATGTCCCTAGGTTACCAGTAACAACGCTTACCTACAGCTTTGTTTCTTGTTTTGTGTTTTATTAACTCTAGTTTTTCAACTCTAGCATCATTTTACCCTTCAGAAGTTCATTGTAAAGTTCAGTCAGCCTTGTCTTTTCCTGAAACGTGTAGTAGACTAACAGTGCTAGGTTCTCATACGTGCATCTCAAAGCTCTGAGATTTTGACTCTCACAGTGTCAGACTGTCCTATGCTGTAGATTACAGAAGTCCAGATTTGCTGGCAGACGCAGATCTCATGATCATTCCCCACAATCCTCGTTATGATAATCAACATTTTTCATTAGAAAATTCCCTGACTAATCTAATGATATTTTGTTTATAGAAAATACAATTCCCTTACTGACAGTGGTATTTTAAAAAACAGAAGCTGAATTAGGCTGCTCTAGCGACAGATCTATTAAGAGTTGATTTTAGCTGATAATAAAATACCTTTTGAAGTCCTTAGGACTGGACACTTAAAATTTGCAGTGATAAAACCCTCTCTGTAGTGGTGAATAAAGGAGATAAAGTTTGCAATTCTGATAAATGTCTTCCAAGAATCAAGACTTGGTGCAGGTAACTAATTACAATTCCATAAAAGGGTGAGCAGAGTGAATTTCCTGCACTGTTTCTTTACCAGTTATTATTATGTGACTAAGAACTGGTCTGTTTAACAGCCTCATCAGAATGCTTGCTTCCATGAACATGGTGTTGTCACAGAGTTACAACAGCTGCTGCCTGACGAACATATTAGAGATGACAGACCAAGTGCACCCACCTTCCATTGACAGCAAAACATAGTTGACATATTCCATGCAACACTGCTGTGGCATTCTGTAGAAATGTTGCTATCTTGGGATTCTCATCAACAGGGCCTTGAACAGAGAGGAAACAGCAACACAGCTTGTCGATCAATCCTATGTTCACCACATAGCTAGAAACAGAGGAAAAACTGTATTAAAAAAATGGTCCCACGCCAGTTTTAGTAACTTTGCAAAGGAAGTAATTTCTGATTCTCTACTATCAAACCATACAAAATGCAGATTGGGATTACTTAAATACTCTTTCTGAAAGGGTTCAATAAAACAATTCAAATTACAGTAACTTCAGATCTGTCTCTCTGTATCAGCAGTTTTTGCTAAGAGATCTGTCTGTTGTAGGATAATTTGTATTACATTGTGCAAGAAAGATGAGTGTAAATGTTCATTTTACCATACTCCTAGAAGGACAATAGAATTTTGCCACAGTAAGATGATTTATAATAATCTTGATAGCTCTACAACAGCATAACTTCTTTTTAGCATGAAGAGATAAACTTTGTAGAACACACTAATTCAAGAAGACAGTGATGTTACCCAGATAACGTCTTATTGCAACATATATATCATAACAACTACTGCCCAGTTGTTGTTTGTTTGTTTGTTTTTACCATTTAAAAATACATGCAACAGTTAAGAGACTGGTAGAACACGCAGGTAACAACCTTCTGCCATTGGTATAGAAGGATCAGGATCTGAAAGCCTCCTCAGGAGCTCAACCAAAACTTAGCACAGAAAACTATGCTAGTGATTTTTTTTTTTAAAACTGAAAATTCCTTTCTTTTTTACTGTCAGAGTAGACCGGATCATCATTGCTGATCATCAGATCACTACTGCTGAAGTTGCTTCTTTGAATTTCTAATAGCTTGGAAACCTATGCCAAAAAATTTGCTGTTCATCCTTGTAATCAAGATCTTTCCATCTACACCAGGTTTTCTCATACTTTGATCATTATCAACTCAACTTAAACTGTGCACGGAGCCAAATTTTTTTCCATGTCCCTTTGCTGGTATCACCTAACTTTACCTACTTTCCTTTTTCGATCACAAGCATTCAGCTTCTCAGACTTTACTGTGTCTCAACTGCTCGTTCTACTGACTTAGGTGAAATCAACTTCCTTTGTGGAAACAAATATCCTGCTGCCATCACCTTCTTCTTCTCTTTCCCCTATAATTTTCTTTGTGTTTCCCTCCACTCTTATCAACTGGGAGAAGCTTTTCGTCAAAATCAGAAGAGCTGCTGTTACATCCCCCGCCTCCACCTGACTTAACAGACAAGGGGAACTGATTGCTTTCGGAAACCATCAACTGATTCACTGTTTTTACACTGAACCATCCTGTTATTAATATTACTCTACCCTACCAGCTGTTCTGTCTATGTGCTTGTCTAGTCCATTTGTTAGATAGCCTCTTAGAGCGTTGGCTTGGGATGGGAACACCATTGGCTGTATGCTCCCATAATGTCCAGACCACCCTGACATGACTAAGTATGGAACATTATTAAATAATATTGATTCCAGTAAATAAATAATACTGATTAGATAGTGCTTGTCACAGGAGCTGTGCAAGTATTTATTAAAAACAACTATTCCCTCACGTGTCTAACAGTCTAATATAGAAAAAACAGGGATTTTTAAGGTTAGGGAAGAACACCTCTCCACTTTTTGACAGTGTTGTTGCTCAGAGACTAATCTCTCTTCAGGGCTAGAAGCTAGACTTTCTGCCAAAGTTTACCCTGCTGATGCAAAGCTTTTGGAAGCGATGAAAGTAATTAAGAATAAAAATACACTGGATATAAAGCAAGAGGTCTAACTGTAGTATGAAAAAAATTTAAAGCTGCTGATGTATAGCAGTTAGAAACACTTAAAGATGCACAAAGATCATTAATTGCACATTCATTGCTCAGGTAAATTTGTCTGTTCTATTTAGCATTGGGTTTCTTGCAGATTTTGATCTAAGCAATCCATCTGATCATACAGGTGATAAGCAAGCTCTCCTGTATTAGCAGAATTATTCCAGGAATAGAGTTTAGATACATCACAGTCACAGAGAAATGCTAAGTGCCAGAAATCTCTCTGTGAAATAGGAGAGGAGAAGAAGAAGTAAATAAAATACAGCTAATACCGATAGATAATTACCAAAAGGCATAAACATTCTCATCGATATTGTATTCCTCCTTCCCTAGGAGCATCTCTACAGTCTGACTGACACCTGCAAAACACACTCATTGCCCCCCGCCTCCTTTACATCCACACCTGGATACAAAGAGGCTGATCTTTTGGCAGAGAAGAAATGGATGAGAGTTTTCAGTCTAATGGGACTATTCTTTAATGGTATCCAGAGACAATGAGAAGACACGTGAAGCACTCCCTTCCATGAAGAACCGAGCATATAGACAAATGGAATGTCAAAGTTCTCTAATCTACTGCCTCTATCCTCCAGCCTTTTTATCCATGGTAGCATAGTCAAAATAATTTGGCTACTCTGTTGATACCCAGACAGTGTGTAGGTAATTATTGTTTACGCATCAGGTCTACTAGCCCCAAATAGAAAAAAAAAAAATATTCCAACTTTCCTCCTACTTCCCCCATCTCCCTAAAACTCTCATTTAATCAGCTCCCCAAGGACATACGATACAATGACCTGGAGGTGAAAGACAATCATTAATAATAGAATTTGTCTGTTTTTGACTAGTTTAAAATGCCCTCTCTCTTTTTTTCCTAATTGTGCTATTACCTTGTCATCGTGCCTTTCATTCTCCATTTATAACCAGATCCCCTAAAGTGCCTCAGGTGAGGGACATAGTTGGATTCTCATGTATCTTCTTATCTTAAGGGTATGCCTGTGCTTGGCCCAGTCAGTGTCAGATGTCTGTTCAGCACAAATATCAATAAGCAGACCTCCCACCCTCCCATTCATAAATGGGGAGAATACAACATCCTGAAATTTCACACTCTTTCAAAAGCTGTTTGAGGGGAAGGCGGGTTACATGAGAACAATAAAGTTTTAGAGGTCACTGGTATCTATGACAACTATTTGTTTTGCTTTTCTCCTCCAGCTGTCTTTTTTGTATCCATCAGCGTCATACCAGACTTTGAAAAGTCTGAAGATGCTCACTGAGATACATTTTCAGTAAGCATATAATCAGAACTTAATTTCTTCAGAGGGCTGAAGACAACTATTGAACAATAGACAACTATTGTTAACAACTATTTATATAATTTACTAGTGACACTATATACCTTTATCAAGCCTAATATAGAAAGCCTAAAAAAATATCCAACAATATATCTATATTTTTAATATATATTAACTATATATATTAATCTAGTCAGGTACAAGTGTTCTTACCAAATAATAAGAATGTTTCAAATAAAAATGTATTCTCTTTTACTTGACTGTTACAACTCACTGAGTTATTTTGACTGAAATCTTGCTCAGGAAAAAGAAAATAGCTGTTAAAGTACAGGAACATTATAAAGGTTGAAATGAGATTATAGGTAATCTTTATAACAGCAAGTATATATTTTATGTCAAACTTATATGAATGCATGTATGACATGCAGGACCACATGGCAATGGGCGTACACAGTTGACACAGAAAATTGAGAGAAAATAATGAAAATACGGAAGCTGACTCCTGGGTAATTAGGAGATGAAACTGATGGAAAAGACACAAAAAGAACAAGTTCAAAATTAAAAGACTCCTGATTTTCTATATTTCTGTGTGTGCAGGTCTTTGAAGAACATTTTTATTCGAGAATATAGCATTTCATTAGTGTCCTTGACTACACACGCAAACTACTCTTACTACGTTAAGGGTTAAAGCTTTCTTAAATCATTGCAATTTTCTTTCTCTGTAGTAAAGAAGGTTTAGAGATGTTTTATTATTTTTTTTTTTAACCTGATTAAGTCTTGGACTCTGCTGTTGAAGGCTTCCACTTGTGAGGATTTACTTTTCACTTCCTGTAATATCTTCAGTGCAGTAGAGTGGTTGTTTCCATCTGGGAAGCTGGAGATAAGACATCTGAAAATCACAGCAGTTATCCTCAGAAGTCCTGTTGTTAAACCTTCAAATACCTGCTTATTTGCACTTCTGCCTGAAGTAGCATTATGGTCATCTGGAACACTAACCTAAGTAAAGGGAAAAAAAGGAAAAACAATCAGAATTCAGTATAAATAATCAAAGTTTGTTGAGAAACACTTACAAAAAAGTTGCATATGAGCACACCAAAAATAATAATGAAGTAACATGTTCTAGCAGTGCTGATGGACATTAAAGCATTTCAGGTACCAGAAAACTCTCACGTAGCTAATAGAAGCTGAAACAGAATAAATCAAGTCAAACCAGCATTTGGTGTATACGAAGCAAAGGAAGCTTTAGGGCAGCAGAGTATTTCTTTAGTATGATTGTGGTGTTCCTATGCATACACAGGATTTTTGATATGTCACTAGCAAAAAAACCCTTTTTTTAAAACTGGACTGTGAAAAAAACAAACTACTGAGATGGTTCATTTTGACTGCTATGTTGTGTTACCAGGAAGACATATTAAATGTCTAGGATACACAAAGCATTCAGTAATACAGAGGAAAGACAGCTATTTTCTGTGGAAGGAACAGCATTTACTGTTTTATGGTAATCCCCTACTTGAATTTGGAAAAACACAACATACCATCAGAAGACTACTCAACAGTTTGAGTCCTAAACAAACACCCCTACAATAGTGAGCATTCTGAAAGGCGAGAGTTCTTGTGACTCAGCAGATACAATTGTGGCGCTTCACACAAAAAGCAAATACAGTTTGCAGGCAGTAGGAATGATCTCTGCAATGAGATCTAATCTCTGATGGAATTCCTCCTTCACAGCAAAAAAAAAAAAAAAACAACCCCAAAAAAACCCCCCAAAATTACAAAAGTATCTTGAAGTAAGCATCTTTCCAAAGGAAAAAAATTTTAATGTTAAAAATATTACAATTTTTTTACCAAAAAAAGCAAGATTGGTTGTGATAAAACTCAAACCATAACCAAGAAAAAACCCAACTGCAACAGTACTAGTCTGCCTTTATGAAACAGTCTACTGAAGTATCTGAGCAGTAGGATGAGACAACCGATGGGAAGGGCACAGGAGGTGCTGCCTGGTAACAACGGCAAAGGACACTGGGGAATACAAAAACATGTCCCATGAATAAAGCCCGAACATCTCAAAACAAAACATCACCTGATGACCACTGCATTTGTCCATCAGATGTCAATCATGTCAGAAGCACAACATGCAGTTCTCTCTGAACAGATCTCAGAGGAAAGGAATCCCCTTTTTCTAAATCATTACACTAGAGCCCACTCCTAAAAAAAAGCAGTGAAGTTGAGATGTACAACACATAAATCTGAAGACAAATCTATATGCAGGATTCAGAGCAGGAAGGAAATTCCGATGGAGAGTATAATTTTTTTAAAGTTTTTTTAATTTATTTTTTCACTTCTGCAGTCCAAGATAATTTAAGCCAGTTGAAATTCTGCCCTATTATGATCAAACAGTAAGTGAAGTGCGTGTGGAAGTGCTGCAGTTTTCCAGGCAGAGTACTGGCAGCACAGACACATCAATCACGACCCGGGGCTCCGACGTACATTCCCCGTGCTCCACGCTGCTGGGCTCCGCGTACCAAGACCTCTGCGAAGGCACTTTTATGAGATAGCTTGAGGCTTTCAACACTGCAATTAGTGATCAATATTGCCTGAAATTTTATTTTCCTTCCAGGTTAAAATCACTTACACTTGGTATATGCAAGTAAGGTCACAGAAAATCGTTCCTCCCTGTATAGGTATCAGGAGGGATTTGGTAACACTTGGTGACAAAGAACAACATGCGCATTTCTTTATTATTCATTAGCTCTGAGCCTTGTGTTGGTACTTAAAACTCATTGTAATAGTCTGTTTCTGGTGACGAGCCAAGTCAGCAAGTGAGAAGTCTTAAGCTGCTTATTCAAGTTCAATAGGAAAAATAATATTATGTTGCTCCAGTAACTTCTGTTGACTAAAATAATTCATGCCTAATGATTCTAATTGCCTACTGAAATAGATGGATTAAGCTTTACAATGTATAAATCAATTTAAATGTAGTGAATTTGTACTAGGAACACCAAGTTTCAAAAACTGCTAACAAATGCTACTCACTGCTTTTTCACCTAAGATAAAAAATTATATATAACTTATTTCTTAAAAGATTTAATAATATTTTGCAGTATTGCCTTATGTTTTCTGTAGCAAACAGTCCTATAAACAGACAATGTCTATTTTTGTCTTTCAGTTAAATGTACATATGAGAACTATATTTTCTAAGTATACAGCCTTTAGCTACACAAGTTCACGCTTTAATATGAAATCGTTCGTCCTAATTTGTAAAAGAAATAGCTCTGGCACTTTTAATACAATTGTTTATTGCACAACTGATTTTTTTTACAGTGTGTGTGTATTAATATAAAGTGAGAAGAAATGTGGGTTTTATACTGTGTATGACAAAGAGGAGATAAAAGGAAATACTATTTTACAGAAAGTGGGTAAATTTGAACTTAATTCCTACCTTTAATATTTTCCGTTTATATGAACTCAAATGAGTGACAAAAGATCAGCGCTTTTACCAAAGAAGTAATTAATGGGATAGTGTGAAAGTGTGTTGAGATTTATGTTCAAAATTAATTGGGTTGCTTGCAAAAGTGATGTATTACTCTGCTTGTTGATTATTATATCAAACAAGGGGATAGGAAATCTTAAGATTTAATAGTGTAATTATGAAAGCTTTCAAGCTCTGATTTCTTAGTGTTGATCACACAAGGAGATCATGATACTCAGAGAAACTCTGCTGAACATGCGCTTTGGATGAGTAAATGTTACACATTCCAAATTTTTATTTCTGAGGTTTAACATGTTTAACAGTTTAACTGACACAAATCTACAGGTACAATTACACACTTAAGCTGACTTGTCAAGTAATTGGCATAATATATTTTTAAATCACAAAGGAAAAAAATCAGGAAAACTGTAACTATTGTTCAATTATTTGACACATCCAACATCTCAGTGCAATTTCAGCATTTATGATGACTGTCTACGCTGGGCCTAATCAAGACTCCTACTTTCTTTAAAGCAGTTCTGGAACCAGAATGCTCTGATGTCCAGATTCTCAGCTCTAGTACAGTCTCCATACAACTGTTAAGCCATTCAGCAGAGAATTCCCCTTGTGTAGGGATTCCCTTCCTTGTGCAGAGCTGCCATAAGTTCTTCAGCTCTGCCCAGCATCTAGGACTTAATCCTGCAAGACACCGAACAATATGGCCCCAATCCAGTAAAGCACTTAGGCACAAATTTAATATAGCTGAGGATGTTACTCCATTCTGAATCATGACACTGAAAGTACCTCAGCATATCAGAGCACATTTTTTTTCTGTGCCAACATAAAAACCCCAAACCCAAACAGTTTCCAGTTATTAATGTAGAGCTCTGTCACTGAAAACACATTTATGTTTTTATTTGCCTTCGTAAAAACCATAATCCTTCATAGCCATGAAGAATTTTAAATACAGAGTTGTTAAACCTAAATGAAAAGTCTTCAAACCTTTTGAAGTACCCAATTTCTGTTAATATGATCACTTACATTCTATTCTTCTCCCATCGACAGCGGTGATTTTGTGCTTTTGAATGTGTAAGTCATCGGGCTTCTCTCGAAACCACTCTGGAAAACACACCTTCAAAATAGTATCTACAGGATGTCAGACTTTCTATGTCAGTAACTAGTGAACTAAAGAAATGGAAATGGCCCAAGAAGTCTATGGGCTTAAGAAGGTTCCAGATGAAGGTTCCACTTTTTAAAATTACCTACCCCTAAATACTTTAATATGTCATTATTTCTCCTACTCTAGCCCCATTTTCAGGATTTACTGCAAGATTAACACACTGGCTTCCTACTGAAGCAAATAAACAAAATACAAGTTTTTGGTCTGTTAAAAGTTACATTATTCAAAAGAAAGAAAAAGCCATGAAGTTTCTGTGCTTTTTTACATTGCCACCACTGACAGAATTGCATTAGAAATGACCCGGTCCACAGAGCTGACATCTAACTGAGGTACTTTTTTGCCAAGCTTGATACTTCCAGGTGCTTGTCCTGAGGTCTCCAACTAGAACCAAAACTGGAGGCAGAACAGGTTGTTTAGATCTCTTAGTGACCTGGAAGGCAGAAACTCCTCACAAAGTCTCGTTCTTATGGGCTAGGAGTCCTGTCAGTGCCACAACGGCCGAATGCCAGGGAGGCAGAATGGAACTTCAAAACAGACCAGAACAGCCGAGAAGCACGTACGTGCCTTTGATTTTACAATTCTTGTTATAATCAGTGCAAACTTCGTAGCTGAAGCTGCCTGCCTTGTTGCAGTATGGAAGATGAAAAAATTGACCACAAAATGTTAAGAAACTAGCAACTGGGATAGGATGTATATTGTCATTTGGAGGCACACAAATCAAATGGCAGCACATTCCAGTGAAGAAAGGGTGGAGAAAAATTAGATAGCCACGTTAACTTAAACCTAATCAAAGTGTTTGTACGTCATGCCATTTGCCTACAATACCATCCAGATTTAAGCAGTGTATCTCAGAGAAGAAAAATGTAATGAGCAACTCACTTTTGATCTCTATGTTTGGTTGATCTCTAGTTACATCGCAACGTTCATTTCAGATGTTTTTATGTTCACTGATGATGCTTTCTTTAGAATTTTCAGATATTATGCCTTTAAAGATTGCCTTAAATAAATAACCATAGTGATCCGGTTTCAAATTTTTCAAATTATAAATTATAATGAATTATAAATGGCAACTCACTCTGGCAAGTCAGACTGCTGTAGAGAGACTGGCAAGACCTTTTTTTTTTCTTTTAAATTCTGAAATCAAGCCTATACGTTGCATGTTTACATAAAATAATCTACTTATAGGAATAAAAATATTCTGATTCTAACTGTTAGCAATTAACCTTAAATAGAAAGAAGAACAGTCTACAAATTTTATTGCATGTGCAGGATATTAGCAATAATGCACATGAATAAATGAAGTGCATAGCACTGTCTATCTCAAACTAGTGATTTGTAATTCTACGTTGTATACAATTCAAAAATGAAGAAAGAATCCAGGTAAATTTGCATATTTATGTAAACAGAGAAATATAACAAAAGAATGTCTCAATTTCTAATTCATAATGAGCACTGATTTGCATTATGCTTTGACTGGTTAACAGTAGGTACGATACGCTATGATAAGAAAGATCTGAATGAATGAACAAAATCTTTTAAGAATTTTTACTGGACAAGGTGTACTTGTCAAGCTTGTTATTCTCAAAAGCTTTTTGAAATTTCCCTTTGATCTATCTGAGAGCATATAGTTAGAAAACAAACTGTCATACTTTTCCTTTTGTGAAATCATAAAAGGACAGATACCCAACACCCCCCCACCCCCAAAAAAACCACCCAAACCCCAATCTGCTTACTAAACATAAAATTATTTACAAATGGAAGCACAGATATGAACAGTTTATATATATGGCTTTTTCAGGTATCTTAATGGAAAAGTACATGACAGCTGCCATTTGAGTAGAACCACCTCCCTCCAAATGAAAAACTTCCTTACATGCTTACAGCTTCACTTATTGGTTTCTTTCAGTGTGAAACCTTCCAAACTATACAATTAGAAAAGTCCTCATACTTTAGCAACTACCTTCTAGGTACAGTAGACAAAGAAGAGCAGAGATGGCAGTCTGAAGATAAAAAAAAGTTACAACTCAACCACAAGACTTCTATGAATGCTGGTTTGATTCATTAAGCACCGAAATCAGAAATCATGACTACTGACCTCAACAGATACCCGCTTAGGTGTTGTTACCTGAGCTAAGGAGGCTGAGAAAGGTAAAATGGTAAGTAAAGTCTACAGAAGGTTTCCTACCAGTCTGTTTAGGTACAAGATAAAGGAAGGTCTAAACAGGACACTTTTAACAATTAACTTGTGCAGGCTAGATGTCATCAAAAAAAAAAAAAAAAAAAAAAAAAGGAAAAATACAGTCCATTTGTTTTGCTGCCGTTTCCCTCTGGTACCCAAGCTTTCATTGGAGAAAAAATATTGCTGTTTTTTTAGTAATTCTTCAAGTAATATTTTAATGAGAAAAACGTGTGTAAAGAAAAATGAACCTTTTGTCACCAATGAGAAGTGGTTGTTTTAAATTTTATTCTTTAAAATGTATAGCTCTGAGTTTTAGCAAAAGCGAAGCTGACATTGCATTCGATTGATGAACAAAAACAAAACTAAAACCACATTAAATTGATTGGAAATAAGGTTCATACTGGCTGTATTCAAGAATATATTTAAAGGCTTCTCAAAACTGGATTCTTTCTGTTTCTGTATTCAGCAAATATTGCCATACTGTTTAACAATCTGTTAAAACCTTGCAAATATACATTCTCATTTACTACTCCTGGTATTAGTTGGTGTTTATTTTCCAATATTAAGTGGAATTGCACACAACACAGTCAAAGGCAGCATCATAAAGCTCACCAAACTAGGAATACTGGAGGCAGTTAAATTCTCTGGAGGGGTGTCTTTTAATATTTTGGTATTCAACTCTTGATCCAATTAAAAAAAAAGTGCTCTCCATCTGTCCATTTTTTTTTTTTGGACAAAAAAGAAAAATCCAAACGTATTTTGATTTATTATATTTTCAAGATAGAAAAATTAGAGTTAGAAAAGCAGCACTGTATTTATTTTTTTAGTACTTAAATATGTACTTTATGGAACTACGAAGATATCCTAGTTTAGGGGCCAATTTTGCCTGAAGAGAACATAAGAGACTTTATGCATAGGAAAGAAAAGTCCACTGTGGATCATGGGAAACATTAAGCTTTAATTACAGTTTTGCTGTAATTCAAGGGTAGTATTTGGCAACAGACTGAAAACAGCTCTAAGGGTAGTAAATTTTTCTTATGCAGTATCTCTGATCCCTAGGTGGCCAACATTTCCTAAGAAATAGCCTCTCTATTTCTTCAGGAAAAGTGCAGGTCGTTTGCACAGTGCTACACTGAGAAAAGGGAAGGTGTTTGGCATCAGAATGAATCCTGTCGCTTGTGAAGTGCTGAAGGATTTCATCTCTTGTGTAATTACCCACGGAGCCGGTGCTCTGGCTCGCTCTGCAGAGAGCCAGCAGTGTTGTGACTGGCCCGGCACAATACATGCACCTTTCACTGAGTGTATTTGAAATCTAATACCTGGAATCCTCTTGGAAAGATTTGGTGAAGAACAATGAGCTGGCAGCTACTTAGAGGAGAACGCACAGGTTGTATTCGGGTTTCCTTTGTGTCAAGGACCTGCAGACTATCTTTTTAAACTGTTCGTCAACAGTCCTATGGCTTGTTGATTCTAACAGCGTCATTTGAATTATTTAAAGTATGTACATAACTTTTCAATTAACAAACTGCTTGGCTCATGAAAATACATACATACAATTTATAAGTAGAAAACCACGACTAAATATCTTATGATGAGCAGGTCACTATGAATTAAAAATGAGTTTTCAAATAAAATATTTAATGGCATTTCAAATTAAATGAAACATTGGGAAACTAAAACTTTCACAGTTAAAATTTCCTGCTATTTAAGCACTTCAGCAAATCAAACTACAGCAATGTATTGACCTGATTTATATTCCCAATACTGAAACACGTAAGAAGCAAACGCAAATGGACAACTCATAACATTCTATGCTTTAAATATTACTATAGGGTGAATTGAAGAATAAAACCTCAGAAAGCATTAAAGACAGAACACTGCCCACTCACCAGAGTTCCTGGTGCGTATGTTTTTGCAGAATTTATTAGCAGAAGCAGTTATATCCGTTTGTATAGAAGTTTAGTAGATACAGTTACCAAATACATTCAACAAAAGAATCTTATGCTTTTGAGCCTTTGTTTTCATATATCGTCTGGTGTTCTTATAGTCTAACTACTCTGTTTGTGAAGCATACAAGAATTTCTAAATTAAAATAGCTATTTTACATACCGTAAACTGGTGTATCAACAGGTCCATGAGAAAAGTGATCCTATTACTAAAAAGAACATAGGTGCAGTTTTCTGTGCAGTTACTGCAGGTGAGGCTGTAAGCATTTACTGTATTGCAGAGTGACCTAAAAAATCAGAAGGAAAGAAAAAGAAAACCCAGAATTTTACTTTCTTCAGTAAATTAAAAGCAAATAAATGGAAGCACATCACATAACAACCTTTCAGCAATTCAGATTTGTTTTCTTAAACTTGGGATTCCAAACAGAACCAAAAGTTTACACAAAATCAATTAAATAATAACTTCAAAACAGTAGAGTCATACTTATGAGAAGTCATGCACTGTATGGCTACTGGACTCTTCAGTATTCAAAACTCAAAACAAAACTTACACAGAATATCAGCTAATTTCATAATTTAGGCAGGTAATAGTATTTTCTTGTGGATTATAGTTATATCACACAAGTAATTTGGGTATAAGGTCCCTTTCCTAGCATTACCTTCAAGAAAAAAACACCTGTAATTCACAGTATACCTGCACCAGCTTTGGGGAGAAGGTATTGTGTAATGCCTGTGAACTAATGCAAGGAGTGGCGAGGAATGAGTAATTTGTACTGAGGAAGCAAAACTAAGCAGGTGAAATTCCTGTCCAAAAACTTCTGCTGACATACTGTGAACCACTACTGTACAGAGCCTTTGTTAGTGTATAACTACAATAGCCTATGGCTGGCGGGAAGAGAGAATAGGTTTGCAACAGTAAGAATACAAAATTATAAACATAACAAGTCACAGGAAGCTCCAGGTGTACAAAACATGACCAATGATTCTTTGCATCACGTGCAGTGATTTCCATCTACACCAATTCAAGTGCTCTTCTCAAAACAGCATTTGCAGGGAAGCTGGGACCAGTCCTATAGAATATACTCGCAGGGAAGATAAATCTGACTATGGATAACACCATTTCAGAATAAACACAAAATTAGTTTCTTGAACTTTGCTTACTACAAAAGCTATCACTGTTACTGCACAAGTATGACACACAGAGACACAACACAAATGCATCATAAATATATACAATAATAAATAAAGATGGCTAGAAATTCAAATTGTTTGTCTTAAGTAAACCAAACATGTGAAAAAATGTGACTAAGTTCAATTGAGCTCCACAGAAGAAAATAAATTGTGAGTGCTGTCAAAAGGTCATACAAAAGTGAGACTGCAACAAACAAGTTATCATACAGGAATCAAAGCTGGTATTTAACAGAAGAAGCCGCAGACTAATTCAACATACTTAAAAACAGAGAGTTGAATTTTAAGTTTTCTTTTTCTCCTAAAATATTTTTTGAAACAACAAAGTTATTTACATAATGGAAGGCTGCTTTACTGATTGCCATGTTTATTGCTGTGGCATCTGATTACTTAGCATGCCTCGCCGAAGTTGAAATGGAAGCATCTTATATACATACATTGTATTTCTCAAGACAAGAAAAGCTGGAAATGCTCAGAGAGCAGAAAATTTAGAGTAATATATTTTTCGTTTGCATTTCTGGATTGTCTTTTTCTTCATCTGGAGAAATAATTTTGCATTAAAAAAAAAAAAAGAAGCATTAGCTTGCTTGGTTTGATCTCCAAAAACATCGAGAACATTTATATATTTCCTTTGTTAACATTCTGAGTATCACCATATTACCAGTTATATTAATTTTACTGTACAGGTAATCAATTTCACTCTAGTGCCTAATTAAATCAGTTTCAATATGCAGTTCACATCAGAAAACAATATTAAATCATTATTTATTGATCAAAGGCAGGTTATTTTTTACCTGTTTAACGTAATTTTTACTCTACAAGGGTAACGTGTATACATGATTCAAGTAGTATGCTTCATGTGCAATTTTTAAAACTTGCCCTGCAACAGGATTCTCTTTTCCTAACCTGACTATATAAAAGTATTTATTTCCTCAGTAATACTAAAAAAAATTTCCATTAGGCACCTATTTTACTTTTCATGGAAGATTATTCCCCTGTGTAGGTGTGTTTACGGGGAGAGAGAGGTATGAGACTGTATTTGTAGTTTCTGTTTTCAGTTAAGAAGTGGCTTTAAATCAGCATCTGTCATTTTATCAGCTATTCTAAAATAAAGATTAATTCTATTTAAATATAAACATTATAATTTACCCAGAGTGTCAAATATGAAGTTGGTAGGTTAACTTATAATTTTGACAGCATTTCAGAGTTTTTGATGTGCTTTAGTTATTTCACTGCTGCAATGTCTTTTGATAAATGGGATTCCTAATTCCCAAGAGGATAATTTATTTTACATTTGAAAATACAAAAACTTCCCGCTTTATATATAGAACAAATTCCAGTGTAATAATGCATCATGCTTTTGTATTTCCCAAATGAATCTCATGTCAGAAAAAGTGCTTGCATTTTCAGAGACTCCTATAATGCATTTGAAAAGGTGACGTAAGCAAATGGATGTCAAATTAATTTTTCACAACAATAAGGAGGGTTCTTCTAATTGATAACATAAGCTTTCTAACTACGGTGTGTCTAAATACATTCTCATCATGGCACACTCTGAACTATAATTCAGTCCCTCAATTTTTTTTTTATTCAAAATTGGAAGTGTCAGCACAGAAGCTGTCCCCAGGTGGTTTGCAGTGTTAAATGGTGGATTAAAGACAGCACAACTAATTTCTTTACTTTAATCTTATTAAGGGAACAACAGCTGTCAACTGTCACCATTTCCGCACAAGGTCTCCGAGACAAGCGCAGTGCTGTGAATGTCAAGTCAGAACTTTATTTAACCACCGGTTAAACCCTCAGGGATACAAAACTCAACGCATTTTTATATATATATATTTTTTTTTTCCCCCTGTTGGA